>NC_085960.1:4069633-5319633 GCF_910591565.1 Cydia splendana
CTTGCCTAGAGAACTTGGCTTCAGTGGACGAAATCAACGACGGGCTAGTGGAAACTGTCCACACAGTAGGGTCTAAGTTTTTTAGATCCCGCCGTAAAGATAGACCTCAGAAATTGACCGAGCAAACCTTAAACCTCATGGCTGAACGACGCTCGCTACAGTTGCAGTCTCCCGATGACGCGGAGTCATATAGGCAGCTCAATAGACGTATATCTAAGTCCTTGCGACATGATCTGCGTCTCTTTAATACTAACCGTATTAAAGAGACTATTGAGCGAAACCAAGGCTCCAAAGTGTTCGCAAAGGACAAGTCTATTGGGCAAAGCCAGCTGACAAAGCTGAAACGGGAAGATGGCAGCATAGCGTCGAGCAAAGCGGAGGTTTTAGGTGAGATTGAGAGGTTCTATGGACAGTTATACACTTCGATCGCAAAGCCCGTTGACAGCTTGGTAGGAGATCCAAGAGCCAAGCTGTCCCGACATTATACCGAAGATATCCCGGACATCAGTCTGTACGAGATTAGGATGGCCCTGAAGCAGCTTAAGAACAACAAGGCGCCGGGCAAAGACGGAATCACTTCAGAGCTTCTGAGAGCGGGTGGAACACCGGTACTTAAAGTCCTCCAGAAGCTCTTTAATTCCGTCTTGTCCGAGGGCATAACGCCTGAAACATGGAATAGAGGCGAGGTGGTGCTGTTCTTCAAAAAAGGTGATAACAACCTATTGAAGAACTACAGACCCATCACGCTTCTGAGCCATGTCTATAAGCTGTTTTCAAGGGTCATCACGAACCGTCTCGAACACAGACTTGATGACTTCCAGCCTCCCGAACAAGCCGGTTTCCGAAAAGGCTATAGTACCATAGACCACATCCATACGCTGCGGCAAGTTATACAGAAGACCGAAGAGTATAACTTGCCATTATGCTTAGCGTTTGTGGACTATGAGAAAGCCTTCGATTCGGTGGAAACATGGGCGGTGCTTGAGTCTCTTCAGCGATGCCATATTGACTATCGGTACATCGAAGTGTTGAAGTGTTTGTATAGTAACGCCACCATGTCGGTCCGAGTACAGGAGCAGAGCACGAGGGCGATTCCATTGCGAAGAGGCGTAAGGCAGGGAGACGTTATCTCTCCGAAACTGTTTACTGCCGTAATGGAAGACGCCTTCAAGCTCCTGGAATGGGAAGGACTTGGCATCAACATCAACGGCGAATACATCACTCACCTTCGGTTTGCCGACGATATCGTAGTCATGGCAAAGTCGATGGAGGAACTCAGCATGATGCTCGATGACCTCAACCGAGTTTCACAACGGGTGGGCTTGAAAATGAACATGGACAAGACGAAACTTATGTCAAATGCCAATGTTGTGCCCATCCCAGTCTCTGTTGGGAACTCGGTACTCGAAGTTGTTGACTCGTACATCTACCTAGGACAAGTAGTCCAATTAGGTAGGTCCAACTTCGAGAAAGAGGTCAACCGCCGAATCCAACTCGGTTGGGCAGCGTTCGGGAAACTACGTAATGTCTTTTCGTCCGACATACCTCAGTGCCTCAAGACGAAAGTCTTTAATCAATGTGTGTTACCAGTGATGACTTACGGCTCCGAAACGTGGTCTTTCACTATCGGCCTCATCTCAAAACTTAAAGTCGCTCAACGAGCTATGGAGAGGGCTATGCTCGGAGTTTCTCTACGTGATCGAATCAGAAATGAGGAGATCCGTAGACGAACTAAAGTCACCGACATAGCCCACCGGATTAGCAAGCTGAAGTGGCAATGGGCAGGCCACATTGCACGCAGAGAAGATGGCCGATGGGGTCGAAAAGTGCTCGAGTGGAGACCACGGACTAGCAAGCGCAGCGTAGGACGTCCACCCACAAGATGGACAGACGATCTTGTTAAGGTCGCCGGAAGACGCTGGATGCGGGTCGCTTCCAACCGGCACGTATGGAGGTCCAAGGGGGAGGCCTATGTTCAGCAGTGGACGTCTTATGGCTGAGATGATGATGAGATGATGATTTCCAATGTGCTCGATAGTCGTGTGAGGCACGAAATCTGTGAATTTTTTTACATAAAATACTATATAATAAAAAAAATCGTGTTATAATGTATGAGTAGGTAGATGTGTGAGTTTTCGCCGAATATATTCCATCACTATTTTTCTTTATTTATTTTTCTTCTTATTATTATAATCCATCACTACGCAAGATTTACCCACTCTGTTTGTAGGTTATTCTGCTCTAAATTTCGAACGCGCGATTACAAATTAGGCAGCAAGTAAACACGAAGGGGATTACAGTCCAATTTTCAGAATAATTGCACTCTGTGTTGCTGTGTTAGATTAAATCTAATGGGAACAATTGACTTCGCTACTATTTGACTAAATATGAATATGATATCAAAAACAATTCGGTTGTTTGTGTATACAGTGAAACCTGGTTAATTGGCACCTGGATAAATGGCAAACCTCAATAATTGCAACCAAAAGTCCGGTCCCGGTCCCTTGAGACCAAAAGGCCTCTATAATTGAAAGTTTGGAACCTCTATAATTGCAATTTAGATTTTAGTGCTTTTCGTAATTTTGCCTCTGTAATTGACCACATCGCAACTAAGACCTCTATAATTGACACTGTGCTAAAAAAATCCGTTATTTTTGCTTTTCTTTTTACCTCTATTATTGAAATGAGTCTTACTTATTACCTCTGTAATTGAAATAATGTAGTTGTATGCAGCAGAAACAATATTTTAATAGCAATGATCATTTTATTTATATCTTCATCCAGAATTCAATTTATTTATTGGGTATCTATCACAGCCTGTAGTAGGTGAAATAGTTTTGATTTAATCAAAAACAAAGTATGCTTTTTACATTCTAATTAAACTTTCTTCTACAATTCAAGGGAATTTTTAAACCCAAATGATTAATAAGAAAATAAAGTGGTAATTAATGTAGTGTAAAAGTACAAGTATAGACAGAAGCAATATATAGACCAGAAACCCAGAATTTAAGCGTGTAAATCTACTTTCAATGGTTATTTGCACCTCCATAAAAGAAATTTGTCAAAACGCAACCTCTATTAATGAAAACCTCTATAATTGACACAACAATATTTTGAACCTCATTAATTGACATGACCTGCTTAAATGGAAAACCTGGTTAATTGACAAAAAATGGCCGGTCCCTTGAGATTGCAATTATCCAGGTTCCACTGTATTTGATATAACTACCTACGTGATAAATATAAATAGTTGCGGGCAGTTCTATGAATGGAGATATCTACTATAATTTAAGCCCTGAGCAACTTCTCACTTAGGTACCTACTTTCTTCTGTAACAATTATTTAAGAATATCAAAACACAATCGTTTGAATTAATTTATTATCAAAGTTAGCACTAGAAAATGTGTACATATAATTATAATTTCTGTTACTATTTTAAATCACTATTTTTAGAAATATAACATAAAAACCCCTCAATATTAAAAAAAAGTTTGTGTTATTTTCTGTCCAGTTCACAAGGTATATGAAAAGCGTATTTTAATTATAGTACGACCCATTCTTTACTAGGACCACTAAAAGGAGAAACACCAAAAATCTCATTCTTCATAATTCATAAGATTTTCTTTTTAATTTATGCAGTGCTGTGTGTAGAGTTTTGCAATAAATGTTTTTCTATTCTATTGTTAGTACAACAACTAAGTATCAAATTAAATTAACTAACAAAAGCCGTACAATTAAAAAGCCACCAACATCCCATGCACAGTAACAAAGCACTCAGCCACACAAGTTGATCACTTTTGGCGGTTAACTAAGAAGCTTACCCACCTTTCCAGTCCCTAAATACAGTCGTAACCGCGGACTAGTCAATAATAAGGACCGCTCAGGCGCTCACATCCACACCGACGGTGGAACCCAGGGCGTGTGCGTAGACGTGCACGTGCGCGTCTGCGCGTGCGCTAAAATGTTGGAGCCGCGCACGCACACGTCGCGCAAGCGATGCGTCGTCTCTCATAAAGGCAGGGACACACTTTCCCACTTACGCAGCGTATGCAATGCATTATGACAATCTGAACCCTGAAAGTTGTATGCTTAGAAACATACTTGTCATGCGTTGCGTTGCGTATGACAAGTATGTTTCTAAGCGTACAAATTTCAAGGTTCAGATGTCATAATGCATTGCATACGTTGCGTACGTGGGATAAGTGTGTCCCGAGCTTAAGGAACTCATCCGGTGTGCACAGCGCAAGCGACATTTTGCTCAAAATAGAGATAAATATGTCGGCGGCCGATCGCAATATCCGCTAGAGCATGAAATTCCTAGGCACATCGTGAAACGTGAAATCATTGACTCGTTCCGTGAGGCGACGGAGTCCCGCTATATAAGTTGAACAGAAAAAATATCAAAGAGAAAAGAAATATAATAAAGACAATAGAAAATAGAAGAGGAGTACTAATTGGACATCTACTATGACACGATCTGTTCCTTTAGAACATCATAAAAGGAAAAATAGAAGAAGAGGAAGACCGAGAAACCGTTTCAACCAAATAAAAGAAGAGGTTCAGGTCTTGACATACCAGAAGGTTAAGGAGTTGACAGAGGACCGGACAAGTTGGAGATTGCTTCACCGGAAAACGTAATAGCACATCTCTTAAATATAAAGAAGATGGTATATATGGTGATATGTATTATTTATTGGTATGGCAAAAAGCGCAATGACCCGACTAAACAGGATTTGGTTAGACCGAGCAATCTCCAAAAAAATCAAGATTGGACTGGTGAAGACTTTGGTGTTCTCGATCTTCACTTACGGCGCGGAAACTTGGACCTTGAAAAAGGCCGACAGAGCTCGCATTGATGCGTTTGAGATTTGGTGCTGGAGGCGAATGCTTCGAGTGCCATGGACAGCTCACCGCACAAATGTGTCCATCCTACAAGAAGTGGGAGTTACTGTCAGGCTGTCAACCATCTGTCTTCGCAGAATTTTTGAATTCTTTGGGAGGGGGAGGGGGGGGGGGGTATATATTTATCTAATATGAAGTAGTGATGCGCATTGCTATTATTGTGAACAGCAGCCTATATAATCAACTCGTCTCTGCTCGTAACACTGCCATTAGCAACACGGGGCGAATGCAAAGCGGGCCTTTGTTCCCCATTGTGAGCAAACAAAGAGGTTACTTATGCATTATAAATCTAAGCCCATTGCCGAGGCAATAAGCTGCGGTAATGCCGGCTAATTATATAAATTATATTAATCGTATGTGGTTGGAAACATACTGGGTGCATGGTCATGCGTGTTTTTGTCGTTTTAAGGCCTGTGCACACCGGCTGCGTGTGCGTGACGTTCACGTGCGCGTGCGGTGTCGTAGTATACAGATCCTTATGAGAGACGGCATACCGCTTGCGTGACGTGTGCGTGTGCGGCTCCAACATTTAAGCGCACGCGCACGTGCACGTCACGCACACGCAGCCGGTGTGCACAGGCCTTTATGGATTGAGGGGTGCTTTAAGCTTTCATACCGGTTGTATATTACATTGCTGTACAGCATTCATAGCGGGAAATGGATGAAGTCACTGTCAATATTCTTATTCTTCATGCCCTTAAGGCCGATACAGACGGATTGCAAACCGACTGCAATTTGTATGGGAACTGCACACCGACTGCACGGCAACTGCAACCTCAGCCTGCAGTTCCCATACAAGTTGCAGTCGGGTTGCAGTCTGTCTTTATATAATCCCAACTTTATGCATGGGCAAGGTGGAACAATTTATTTACATCATTTTTAGGGTTCCGTACCCAAAGGGTAAAAACGGGACCCTATTACAAAGACTCCGCTGTCCGTCTGTCCGTCTGTCTGTCAAAATTTCACAGATGATGTATTTCTGTTGCCGCTATAACAACAAATACCAAAAATAAAATAAAATAAATATTTAAGTGGACCCATACAACAAACCTGACTTTTTTTCCGTTTTTGCGAAATGGTACGGAACACTTCGTGCGCGAGCCCGACTCGCACTTGGCCGGTTTTGATAATGAATACTCAACGCGGGATTAGAAAAATTTGAACTATTACCAATTGTGACACGGCACTTTGCATGTATAATTCAGTTTAACGTTTTTAGGATTGTCTCGAATATAGTATAGTTTTGTTTTATGGCAAGGAAGTCATTGATGTAGCAACAAAACAAATGACAACCATTTGGCCAATTAGAAACTAATTAAATCTGATGGTGTTGCTACTTCAAATTAAATCCTAAATTGATGGAATAGTATTTATTAAATATTTAAATCAAAACTTAATTTTTAAATACAAAAAAGGTGGAAATATGTTTAGATAATTAAATATGATTTATTTCTATATGTTGGACTTACATACAAAAATTATTCCAAGAATTTCATTAGTTACTGTTATTTTGATTGTGTTATCCCAGGGACAGTTAGGTTGAGATCATTTCCTGGTTGGCTTTTGCCCTGGATGGGCATCTTTTAATTTAGAAAGTGAAGCTAAATACATCATGCTATGGTAGCATCGATCCGAGTCTTGATTAGGCAGCAGCCGCTGCATCCATGAGCTAGGAAGCTCATGCAGAAGTTATTTTGCCACAGACAGTAAGTAGAATATGATAATATATAATTGTCTTCAGGTTTGACTCCTTGTTGAATCTTTGTCCCTACTTATTTGACCATTCGTTTTGTTTCCAGTCTGCTGGCGAAACAATGTGGTGGGATGGGTATCAGAGCTGTGAGATGAGTCCACTGTAGGAATTTCCAGCTGGTGAGAAACTTAGATCATATAATGTCTCTTAGGTTAGCAGAGCACATGCTTCTAGTTATTAATCTTGAATTGTTTCTTTCAGCTGACTGGGTTTTTTTTTCGTTTTTATGTTACTACGTATGTGAAATCAGTTCGCATATCAGAGTATGGAAGTCTGTCCATATTCCTAAAACTTCAAGTGTGTCTGGTGAGCAGTTCGCCATAAGAATTTCGCTCTTCTGCTGGATGGAGGTGACGTCACCTTCAAACTGAGACCTTAGTCCCTCGGTGTTGCTCTGCGGTGTCGGGTCAGATTCCCGCTGCAGCAAATCAGCTCCGGCACAGCGGAGGATCACACGTCGGGCTTGAACTGGTGGAACATTGTTATGAGGTTGGTGTACGCTTTCCTTCCGTCCTAGAAGTTTTTCCAAATTTAAAGTTAGAGAATTTATTAAATCGTATGTGATGGCAAATGATAAATTAGGTACTAACAAATTTAGATAGGTCTGCTTGTAAATCATTGTAGAACCATTTTTGGCACGACCCGGCTCTATCGTCTGATATTATAGAATAAGGTGCTTAATGCTAGCTTAATAAATGATTTACTTGTAGAACAACTTCCTCAGTGTGAGAATAGAAATAAATTATGTGTCACAAAACTAACATTTCATTTTGACATCCTTTAGAAACCCCTGAATAGTTGATGGAAATAAGTGTAAGCACTGCTTGAGTTTTTGGTTAAGATTTAGATTGGTTAATTTAGTAACCTTAATTGTCCGTGAGTTTCCCCTGGGCAAAGCCCCTGACGGGCTAGGAATACTCCGTGACACAATTGTTCCAGGCGGCGAAATAAGTCAATATTTTTCCATTTGTTTCCACCTAGTTGCTCATGGGACGGGGACACAGTAGAGTATACCACTATTCAGCACTAGAGCAGAAACGTATCACTTTCTGCGCACTTCATATATCAACAACCAGACCATGAGATATGAAAAAGAATTTCAGCGCAAGACGACGTACGATGGAACTAAAACAATCGATTCCTAGTATCCTCGATAGCTTATTATGAGCTTATGGCGATCCTGTGTCATTTGTTCCAAGACTATCGCTAATAGACTGTACTTTGTCTCGCCCACACTGTGTGGGTGTCCGACTTCGGTTTCGAAGATATGTTTACAATTTTATACCTTTTCCATTGTAAAAAGGTAAAATCCTAAAATCCCTACTCATACTATTATAAATATGAAAGTAACTCTGTGACCTCTCCATGCTTAAGCGGCTGAACCGGTTTAAATGAAATTTGGTACGAAGATGGGGCCCCTTTGTTTCACATAAAGTTTTAAGTCATAATGTACTTAAGTATTGTTTCAATTGTTTGTCATACTATGATTAGTCCTAAAACTGAAACCGTTAACTTTTCAGGATTTTCGTAAGGTACGGTTAGGTTAGGTTTGATTTACGGCAATCCTGAAATTTACGCGTTTCTCAACCAAACAAATAATGACTAACGAAAATGCGGACAAACAATACATTATGACATAAAACTTTATGGGAAACAATAGTGGAGACCCTTTGAAGAACGTTTGGGTCCTGTACAGTCACCTGCAATAATATGTAACATAACGAAGGCCGCAAAAATATCTGACACGATCTTGTTTGTAGAGCCATAAGAGCGTGTCACATATTTTTGCGGCCTTCGAATAGTAACATATTATTGCAGGTGACTGGACTCACTGCACCTTAATCGGGTTAGTTTAAAAAAACTTGTTCCGTAGTCAGGTAACATGTTAAAAGTTATTCGCCCAAAGGATCACGGCCGGCATTTCACAATCATATTTAGCCCTAAACCAGTGACAAAGCGATCCGATTGCGGGCTGAAAAATGCGGGCCCCTCGCCCTAACGACACACATTTGTCGAGGCCCGCACTTCTGACTTACATACATATATTCTATATTTTCATATGTTCTGTAAAAATGTTATTTTGAAGTTAAATTATGGTGGGAGGTGATGTACTGTAAGGGTGCGTGTGTGTGGGTGAGGCCGTCTGTGGTTTTGCTCGCTGTCCCTTATCAATTTATCACAATAGAAGTTATGCTTTAATTTTAAGTCAACATAGCATAAAACTGCTAAGAAATATTAATATATTACGAATGGTATTACTAGTGGTATTAGTTATCGTTGCAAAAATAATTATAAAAACCGGCCAAGTGCGAGTCGGACTCGCGTTTCTAGGGTTCCGTACATAAGTCCGATTCACGCTTGACTGCACATTTCTAATAGGTTTTCCTGACATCTACAGGTAAAAGAACTATTTTGTGTATTTTTTTCAAAAATTTAGACCCAGTAGTTTCGGAGATAAAGGAGGGGGGGGGGGGGCGGGAGGAATGGTAATTTTTTGGCTATTTTCTTAAATAACTTCGAACCTACGTATTTTAAAATTATAAAAAAACCATGTCCATCACTCACTACTTTCTAATCACTAATTTACATATGTATACCAAATTTCAACTTAATTGGTCCAGTAGTTTCCGAGAAAATAGGCTGTGACGGACGGACAGACAGACGCACGAGTGATCCTATAAGGGTTCCGTTTTTTTGCTTTTGAGGTACGGAACCCTAAAAAGTAAACAGAGCAAGTTTCTACTCAAAAACAGCAGACCTGATCTGCAAGTAAAACTTCTAATTTTTTTTCTTTCTTATAATCTTTGTATAACAAATACATGTATATTAGCATCAACTTCAACATCGCATATTAGACTGGTCTTATTTTTGTAAAATTAAAGCGGGAAAGTTAAATAATGTGTAGAATTGATTATTAAAGTGGGTAATTAACTTACCCACTTTAATACCTCTTTAAATATTGATTGTAGCGAAAAAGTGTACAGAACCTTTTTTGTGGATAATTTCATGTTTAATATACATGTATAATATTGTTTTGCAACGGGCCACCGTTTACGAGTTATTTACGAAAAACTAAAAAAATGTGACCTGTGAACTGATTGTAATTAACTTTCTTCCTTTAATGTCGCTTTAAATATTGATCCTGGAGAAAAGTGTTCCAGATGTTTTTTGGAGGAAATTTTATGTAGATATTTTATTCTTATCAACCTATTTTGCTATGGGACACAGTTTACGAGTTATTTACAAAAAGCTAAAAAGGGACTTTAAAATTGATTATAATTAACTTACCCGCTGCTTTGTCTTTTTAAATATTGATCCTAGCGAAAAGTGTTCCACATGTTTCTTGTAGGAAATTTTATGCTTATTATTTATGTATAAGATTTTTTTTGCTATGAGTCATACTTTTCAAATTATTAACGAAAAAATAAAAAACAAGGAACCTTACAATTTATTATAATTAACTTCTCCTCTTTATTAAATAATAATATTTCTCTTAAATATTGATCCCTGCGAAAAGTGTACTGAACCTTTTTTGTTTAAAATTTTGTGTAGATTATTAACGTTTAACAACATTTTTTGATATTGGCCACCGTTTATGAGTTATTTACGAAAAACTAAAAAAAGGGACCTTAGAAGTGATTATAATTAAATTTCCCGCGTTAATATCTGTTTGAATATTGATCCTAGCGAAAAATTGTACTGAATCTTTCTTGTAGGAAATTTTATGCAGATTACTTACGTAATAGAACATTTCTTACTATGCGCCACCGTTTAAGAGATATTTACGAAAAGCTAAAAAAAGGTACCGATAATGTCAAATATCTCACTTCCGGTCAAGATTTCGATCAAGCAACCGGCAAATTCGGGTTCAGCGGGGTCTAATTAGGTTAAAAAACCCGGTTGCTTAAAAGTAATATGATTTGCCAGTCGCATCAAGAAGGAGAGCGAGTTTAAATTTTTTTATCTAGTCTATATATTATCTGACATAGGTACTTAGTAGACATGTGTCGTTCAGGAGTGAGTGATTTAAATGAACTATATTTTGATTGAACTCGCTCACTCTTCAAATCACTGATGATTTAACTCGCTCAGTCCCTCACCTATCTCTTTGTTCCTTGCGCGCTCTTTCCCACTCATGATTCGAATGAGCCGGCCGAGCGTGACGAGCAACGAGCCAGTGAGACGATGCGAATAGGTTTCGGAAGAATTCGGAGGGTGTCGGGAAAACATAGCGGAATCGTATCGCGTGATTCGCCATCTTTGTCGCACTTATGGCTGTGTGTATCTGATTGACATTTTCCTCTACTCACTCTTGAACAATATAGTCTACAGATCCACTGAGCGAAATGAGCGAAATTAGTGATATATATCACCGCGAGCGAAAGATATGGATCAATCTTTTCAATTCAGTGAAGCGTTTTGCGCGTCTCTAGTACTTAGATACTTACTTTAAGAGTCACAAGTCGACAAAAAGCCTATACCTAAAATATACCTAATCGAATATACGCTCTCATTTAAAAACGACATACTTACTTAAATTACATGAAACTTGGCATAAAAATATTTGTATTCAGTAGGTATTCAACTATTATGCGTATTCAGATTTATTTTATGTGATTTAGATCGTGTCATTCACGAAGACGCGTGCCTAGGTTCGTATTGTTATGCCGTTAAAGGTTAGATTTGTCAAATTCGCGCGTCATCGCGAATGACACGATCTATTGATATGATACCTAAATCTTTAGTTAGATAAATGTCGCTTTATATGCGTAGAAAGCTTCAATACGATTACAGGTAACACTAAGATATAAAGATACCAGCATGCAGGATGTTTTGAAAACACTAAAGCAACAGTATGTTACCAAAAATAACATTCTCCTAGAAAATCCCACTCCGGTCTAATAAGAAATTTCATAGTTCGCCGCAACCCACATAACATATTCATATTATTAATTTTATACCCGCTAGGGGTCGCATGTGGGGTTTACAGCCCGTTGTCTGTAAACAAGTGCGGCTACAACGCCGCACTAGCACCGTCGCTCGCGCTACAAGGCTGTGGTGACCCCCAGCTGTTCACACATAAATGCAGGCATTTGAGAAAAATATTTGCTATATTTCGAGTTTTTAAAGTGACTGTTTGTTTTAAAAATGGAGGCGTATTTGGAAAGTGCATATTCTGGTAATAGTTTAAGATTTGTGTTATGCTGAATCAGTTTCGCGGATAAGTTTTTGCAGAAATGGCAGTAGATTTTACTGCCGTTCATTGGTAGAGGCAAATAACAATCGCTTATAGAAAACGCCAATTAAAACTAAAATAATGTATGAATAATATGCCGAATTCACTTCTCAAATTTATCGATATACATTTGTTTCAGTACTCCTTCGCTCGACGATTGATGTATCGTTCTTCCCGAACTCATTATTAATAATGAACTCATTATTTATAATGATTCATTAAACTCAAAACTAATTCGAGCTGCAATGGAACTGACGACCGATCGATGCACAGACCATGGATTGACCTAGAGGCCGCAAATGCCGTGTGACAACCAAGTGTGTCGATTTTGTATAGACTGTATAAAAACCGACACACTTGGTTGTCTAGCTCTAGCTGCTGCTGCTGATTAGCAGCAGGATTATTTTACCATTCTTGGCGGTTACTGCATTACCTACCTCCAATAAGTGACACGCGACTGGGCACTGGCTGCATCTAGTTCAACATGGTCTGTGGATCGATGCGTAATGGTGGGGAAGATGGATGATATCTCCCACAGGAGCATTTTAACTTGCAAATGAAAACGATTGCCCTTTTCTACCCGCGAAACGGTTTCCACTCGATTATGCGCTTCGATTCCAGTGTAATTTGAGCTTTACGTAACAAATAAGTCATCCCATTCTTGAAGCTTTCCCGGTTGCATTCTAAAAGAGTGTAGGGTCTAGCCCACTAGTATTTTTCAAATAGCTTGGGTACGGTGACAGCTGTCATTTGTTCTCAATCAATGCTATTGATTGATTCCCGCTCTCTCCGCCACAGTGGAAAGGAAGCAATAAAATTTAGCAAACAACCCTTATACTGGTTTATGTACAAATCAGCCATTGAGCGTTTTGAATAATTATCAGCCCTGAGTTTGGAACAGTTCGACCGGTGGTTACAGATTATCTTGTAAAAGTTTTTGATAACGCAAGTTCAAATTTCATTCGTTTTCGAACCATCCCTGTAATTTTGTTGAGAGTTAGGCGGAAATATCAAGTGAATCAAGATTCAATATGGTTTTTTCACATCACCTAAAAAAAGGACTTTTTCTTCCCTGCTAGGAGGGATCAAATGACACTTTACTGTTCCGAGTTTTTTTTTTCTTTTTTGCATACATATTTTTTTAGCTTAAATAATATTTTGGAACATGATAATTTCCTCATAGGTGATGTGAAAAACAGTATATATCTATGTATTTGCCATTATTATACTCAAATATTAATTATTTGATTTGACGCCCGATCACTGATTTGTGAAATACAATAGGTTTTCGGCTTAATACAGATGACCTAAATGTATTAAGAAGATTGGAAACGCGAGACCTTACGGATAAAGAGATGACATTAGACTAGTTGGTTTATCCGAACGAAATCCTGCCTGGTTTAGCACGAATGAGAATTCATGGCTATGCATAAAGCTCCACTCCGCCACACTTAGACCAGGATTCTGACCCCCGATCACGTACAGAAGTATCGAAGTTAAGAATAAAGTTATACTGGACACGCAGTCCCAGTCGAGTTTGAGTATCTTTTTAATAGACAAACATTTGGTACGCAAACACTCAGGCTAGTTGACATGTTTCTCGAAAGTTCCGAGTTGTGGAACTTCGTGTTTGGAGCAATTTCGAAATTGTGCTGACGTCTTCGGAGTTCTTAAAGTTTCGATGTAGTTCATCAATTTGTCGGAACGTTTACCTGGAGAAGTATGTGACGTGAAACAACAGTGGAAAAAACTTGGACGGAATGCTCTTCGTTCCACCATGCAGTTAATTTTTAACGGTTGGCATAATATTGGTATGTGAAATAGGAAATACTTTTCGACTTATCAATCATCATCATAATTACCTTTCTCTGTTTAGCCCTATGATTGAGAATTAATAAATAGCACCTACAAAAACCCTTTTATTGTCGCAGACACAGTCACAAAGGAAGAGCTTCACGCCTTCTGCTCTACCGACCTTTTGTAATAAATAAATATTAGGGAACATCTTACACAGATCAACCTAGCCCTAAACTAAGCAAAGCTTCTATTATGGGTGCCAGGCGACGATATACATACTTATATACATTAGAAAACACCCATGACTCAGGAACAAATATCTGTGTTCATCACACAAATAAATGCCCTTACCGAGATTCGAACCAAGGACCATTGGCTTCGCAGGCAGGGTCACTAGTGTCACTACCCACTAGGCCAGACCGGTCGTCGGTCGGTCGGTGATGTAAGTAGAGTATGTGTACAAACTCAAGAGTTTAAACTGTTAAAAGCGACCAAAGAGCTTGTAGACGGTTTTCCCTTGTCGACAGACGGTTTTGGCCACATTTATCTTACTTGCCGAAATACATTATGTGTCGATTTATCATACATTAACATACATACATGCATACATAAGTTTTTAGAGAGTTCGGTACAAATTATATTAAATTTCGTCAACATTACACATTGCTGTTTACAGTCTTTATCTCGTTTCGCTGGTCTTACTCTATATTTTATTTGTAGCAATGTAAGCTAGGTACGTTAGAAACAAAAACAACCAATGCATGCTCTTTTTGGATTCCCGGCGAATTTTCCTTACAGCTGGGTGTGTGAACACTAGAGTGGAGTGTCCACAAACGATATTTCAAGCCCGAGAGCGTCAGCGGCAAAACCTATACGAGCGTTTCGAGTGGTGGCCGTTTATTGTGCGGAAATATAACGGAGTTTAAGAAAAAAAATATTTTTACGTCCAGTTTATTTAGGTTAGTAACCAAGCAATAATATGGAGAAATATAGTATTTCTGTCACTATACAAATATTTAAGACGACAACAACATTTCGCGCTACACGTTTCAGCCACTTCTTTTTGTGACGGAAATGGGCAGAGTGGCCAGACTGTACATCACGTTTTTAAATTTCACTATGCCACTCACCACTAACCACTATTATTTATAGCTATATTTTAATAAAATCTTATAAGCTATATTTTTACGATTTCCCAATGTCTGACTTTACACAATATGTATGACGGAGGCACGGGCGACGGCAGTGGGCATAGTACCTCAATGTATTACTTCACAGCTAAATTAGTATGCTACCAGTGCATGAAATAAACATTCGAACTCGTTAACCATACTAGTGCCTACTTTATCTCAGTACTAAATGATAAAATATCTAGTCGCTATTGGGATGCACTCAAATAAAAGGATCACATAGAATCGTTCAAGTCTTTATTCAAGTCAAGCTAGGCCGGCTCCAACCGTACACCTGTGACCCGAGAAGATTTAGCCCTATTTGGGACCGGCAACAAACTCGGCGGGACACATCTTTTCAAAACAACACTTCTTCTCTTTATTTTACAAAAGTAAGCTTCTAATGAAACATAAGAAATCAAAATAACACTTGGAATAAAACACTTAGCTAAATGGATAAAGAACGTTGGATTCTAATACGCTTTCAGAATAATCCTTCAGGTATAAGCCTTCAGGAACGTGGCGAGTTAGGCACGAGGTTGGCTAACGAGTACGTCCGACTTCTAGCGCTGTCCGATCAAGACTGCCCACCAGCGGCGGAGCCTCGCTGCTCCAGTCCTCCCGCCTCAACATCAAGTTGGTCAACCTGCTTGACCAGTCTACCAACGACAAAAATGCCAACTCGTGCCTACCTTCACCCAAGAGAAACCTCTTGACGTTCCAAAGCCTGCTACCTGTCATCTTAGTTCAACAATACGCCAATAGACGGCGTTACTCTACGTTATGAATTTCGTTACAACTTCCAAACAGCAAACATTGCTAGTAGCCAAACATTGCTAATCAATTGTATACAGGCGTCTAAAACTATGAACTGTAACGCTGCAATACGTCCTTCTGGAGTCACGCCCCGACATGTATGTTTAAAAACCACTAAATTAATAAAGGAAAAATTAAAAATATACGAGTGGATCGCGACGCCCTCGTAAGGCAAGGTATATTATATAACAATGACACATAATTATAGTGGTGATATTATCCGCAGACGGGTGTCTCGGTAGCTTAATTGGTTGAGCGACGAGTATCAGTTGCGAGTGAATTTTCTTTTATTTCTAAAACTTAATATTTTCTCTGTTTTATCACCCACTATCGCCTACATACGTAATTAAAGCGCATAATAAAATCCACGAGTAAAACTCCAAGTGGCAATTTAACTAGAACAAGGTTAAAGGAAATAAGAAATTCCTTGTTCTCAAGCCCAGGCACAAAGTTAATTAAGTTTAAACCACTTTGTTTCATAAAAAACCTGTTGCGCTAGTTTTTCTATTCAGCAGCTAAAGGAGGAAAGGGGACGATGTCACGTGACCGCTTCTTTATACAAACGTAGGTAGTCCCCGTTTTCCTCTCTGCGTATTAAGATAAAAGTATGTTCTGTAAGGTATGTTTCTTTGTTGCCTATTGATCCTAATTGATCATTAACGGGTCTAACGCGATTAAATTTCATTATTAGTACCTACCTTTTTTCCGATGTTTCAGCCAGGTTGCACTAGCTGTGGTCACGGTTGCTTGTCACTGTCGCTCTAATATGTAAGAGTGATAGAGAAACACAAAGCGTTACGTTATCGTAGCGCAAGCGATTGTCACCTTGGCCAGGCACCCTGGTGTAGGATTCGGCAGATTCCCACGGAACCGCCGTAATACTCTCAAATTGCGCTTTATAGAACTGTATAGCGGTATAGGGACCGTGCGCGTTAGAGGGTCTGCCATTTTGTGGCCCGAATCGGAAACACATAAATGCACATGTACATTGCCAAAGCAAGTGCTAACACCATCTACCGTACTCGTAAGTACGTTTCCTTGTGCAAGTAGGTTCTGCCATCTTGTGGGCTACAATCGGCTACATCTGAAGCATAAACATCACATTTACGCTTCGCGCCGGCTCCTATGCTGTCCTAGCAATGTACAAGTTGCAGAACATTCTCAAAAATTCAGTAACATTCTCGGGAATTTCCGGAAACTTACACGAGAATTTAAATTAAATTTCCAATGAGAACATTCCCTATGAGAATTATCAAAAAATGTACTATTAGTATTACTTTAATAAACCCGTAAATAAGACAGTCAGTTAAAATAATTGATAACGGCGGTGTCCAGAGACTTCCTGAATAATTTTTATGGTTCGTAAAATTTAAGTTCTGAGAACATTCCATATTGAAAATTTCGCAACTTTGGAAACTTCTCATTTGTGCATTGCTATGCTGTCCCCTATAGTTCATGCACGACCCCTATTGGTAAAGAGGACTTGCACTGACATATAATTCTGTGACATCAGACCCATGTAATAACAGTATTAACCCGTTCCCCGTATTACATGGCATCGCGTGATTACGCCGCAACTGGTTCAATTATCCGACCTAATTATCGATATATATCGGTACAAAGCACCGCCATATTACCGATATAACGCGTGTTAGTGTTAGCTGAGTAAACGCGGTATATGATGCCTATTTGACTTAGCTTTGTCGTGTAGATCGATTCAACTGGTGCGTAATGACTGTGAAAAATTTGATGAGACAAAATAATTTTTTTTTTTTTTTTTTATTTATTTACTCAATAAAAAATACACAGTAATCCATTACACATATTTTTTCGCCAAACTGCATGACAGTTTGTTGGCGAACGGTAGCACTCAACAATCTTCCTTAATCTACTGTGTAAGGTATAAGTAGGTACTATCGGCAATACACTTACCCGAGCAGTCGTTAGGCTTTATCTCCTTGCAACAAAGTTCAAAACTGGTCAGATAACTGTGACGCCGATGGAATATTTGTTAACAGGTAACATACTTAAATACAATCTTATATCTAGTACTATGCTATATTATATAATAATATGTTTATTCTAAAGAAATTTAACCAATAGGAACTGGTATCAGGTACCTATGTTGCACTTTATAGCATTATAGGTAAAGTAAGCATTATAGGTTCATACAGACTTATTTAATCCGAATCTTGTTATCCAGAACATTACGTCGATAATTAAATGAAGTAACTTAAAACAAAAAACAAGTTAACACCACGTTAATCTGTTTTTGTGTAATTGTCTAATAAAAACACTTTTAGTTTATTTCTAAAGGACAATATGCTACTACAGTCGTCTTCAGATGGGATTACATTATAGATTCTCGGTATTAGGTACTCCCTCGTCCGTTTACCGTAATAGTTATTGGCCCGCGGTTCAACATATTTTTTTCGTGTTAGCGATAAGGTTCTTAGAGAACGAGGGTACACTTTGGTTGTTTTGAACTTTGAACAGCTATATTGGTTGACCGCTAGGAGAAATTTAAACTTTTCCTGCACCGGAAGTATATTACATTTTTTAAAAAGTGTATCATATTGTTTATTACATTTCTTTCTGATTTTGTTATGTACTAAGGTCTTAATTATTCTAAGTTGGATATTGAGTATTCTACTTATCTGTGTTTTAAATGTACCTCCGTAGACCATGAGCCCATAGCTAAGAACTGAATCGGCTAATGCATGATACAAAGTATACAAGGTCTTCTTATCAGTGAAGTGTTTTATATTATTGAACTTACATAATATGGACCTCAATTTATTACAAACTGCGTCTACATGAGGTTGCCAGTTAAATTGGCTATCTATATGAAGACCAAGGTACTTAAAGGTGTTCACAGACTCAAGGTTATTACAATTACACAAGGCCATGTCATTATGTAGGCAGTCGTATGAATGACCGACAATATGCATAAATTCAACTTGCGTTTTCATATAAGGGGATTACCTATAGGTTTTTACATTAAAAGAATAAACCCTAAGGCGTAAAAAAAGGAAGGATAGGAAACATTCGCACGCTTTTGATAATCTTCGGTAGCTCAGTTGGACCGGTGTTCAAAAAGGTCAGAAAGTCTTGCCCGAAATGATGAATTTTGAAATTTTTCCTTAAAATTATTTTTTTTTAGTATCGCTTGCAGACTTATATGCTTGGTAAAATTAGTTTACCTAAATATTTTTTTTCATAGGGAAAGAGCCCATCTTATTTTAACATGCATAAAACGATATTATTAAGTTACCTACCTGCCTCGATCTGCTTTTATTGAAATGGATCCGTTTTAAATCCCGATTCAATAACTACATGGAAAACGAAGTGTCGGACGTCTCGGCCCAGACCCGGGCCGTTCTATAGCGTGAATTATACTTAAAGTAATAGGAATATCGGGATAACGGCTTTCACCATTATCCATTCTAATATAGAAATAGTGAAGTTTGAATATAAATTTAATCATTATTTGGCATAAGTTGCATTCAGCCGTCGCATATTAGAAGTTTTGAGACCATATTACGGTAAATCCTGATCGCACAGACTCTCAATTAGCACAGTTTAGCAGTTTGTCCGTGCATTTGAACTAGTAAACCGTGTGTGTGTGTCTGTAGCCCGATGTGGATAGTAAAGGACAACTCGCGTTATACCGGGCCGTGTCCGGGCCGGAGCTTCCGGCGCTTACTTTTCTATGACATGACAGGCAATCACGTGATGCCATCCATAGAAAACGATGCGCTGGAAGCTCCGGGTTGGACACGGCCCGGTCTAACGTGAGTCATCCTTAAATCTGCATGAAATACCATTTCATGTCAGAAAGTGTGATGAAAATGTTTTATTTTTGTTTACTTACTATAAATAAAACATCTTTAAAGAAAAGAGTAACGGCGAGATTAACCCATAGTCCCATACTAATTAACGCTTGCACGATGTCATCTAATTTGCCACGTACATAGTATGCTTGGACACAGCTAGGAGTCTGCCCCTAATTGATTCTCGGGGGGACAATGTAATATTTTCTATAGGACTCGAATTGAAAAATTGAACTTTCCTTTGTTTTGAAATTTTCCTGGATTTTCTGATTCTTTTTCCAACTTTTTGGAAACATTTCGCAAATTGCACATCTGTAGGTATGGGTACCTACTTAAAATATCTAGATTAGTACCAAATTTCACCTAAATTGGTTCATGAACTTTGGCATTTATAATATCCATTATATACCGAGATGATTTGCGTATGAATTATTAGTGGATGGTAAGGATAAACAAACACATTTTCTGGGCGTAGAAGACGTTGTTTATTGTTTAAAAAAAGAGATAGCGAGACTACCTCCACGCATTATGTGACTGGCGGGAGAATGCATCAAATCGTGATGAGTGTATGGCGGAAGAAAGGGGAGGCCTTTGCCCAGCAGTTTGGCACAAAATAGGCTATTGAAAAAATGTTTATAATGATAATAGCTGATTTTATTCATGAGTGATTCTCAAGAAAGGGGCATCGACAGGTTAAAGTTAATGAAAAACATTTTTTTTTGATTTTTTTACTTTTAAGAATGAAAAATATGTTTTACTACTTCAAGTACCCCAAATTTACAAAGGGGAACGGAAAATGAAGAAGTTATTTTCAAGACTTACAATTACCTATACATGGAACACAGGTTAAAGTTAAGTTACGTTACAGGTTACAGTAAAAAATACATTATTTTTTATTTTTTCTCTTGAACGGATAATAATACGAATGTCTCACTTTTAGCATAGACGAATAAACCTTCATACAATATTAAAATGATATTATTACATAACAAATTCGTAAAATAACCGAGACAAGTTAAAGTTAACATTCCGTTACAAGCCCCAGATTCCTGCCTTTAACCACTTGTCTCTACGAAACTACGACACTTGGGTAATGATGGTATCCTACGGTGGTTAGCTTGATACTTACCTAATATTTTGCCATAGTTATGATCTAAATAAAATTTTCTGTGTATGAGTCAGATGCAATACCCCGGATGTACAGGTAACAGTGAAAATATCCTTGGACAAACTTGGTGCGTGAATATTGTTGTAAAAAAAATATATAAGGCACGTGCAATGTACACTTTAAAAGGTATTGTCTATGTTATTATATAGCATGATATTTTATTTACATAAATTGGTGCTTATAAAATCTAAAGATCTAAAACCGGAAGAGCGATGCTTTTGGACAAGACAGGTTACAGTGAAAAGTGCTACTCTTTATTTTTTATAAATATAAGTATTAAATTTTAATAAGAATAATGACTTGGCCTCGATAAACATTAGTTTAGATTATCTAGATACATTTTTGTTTCATATAAAAAAGAGAAAATAAACATACATTCAATTCAAAAACTCGATGACAGGTTAAGATGCCACTCTTTTGAGAATTACTCTCATCAGCTGTAAAAGTAATGCTACTTAATAACATTGAATTAAATCGCTTACCTCAACTTAACTTAGCTTAAGGTCTGTAAGGAAAGTGCACCGAAACGTAAACCTAACTCTAAACCGTTTGCCTGCATTGTAGAAGTAAACATTAACTTTGAGAAGCTGATAGACGGTGAAACAGTTGCTAACTCATCCAATAGCGAACTGTATCAGTTAGGGAACAATATAAACAAAACTTAATAGACGTAGTTCTGAACAGCTAAGTCGATATCTTCTTACAAATAATACCTAACTAGTAGCTCTGTCAGTGGCGTAGCGTGAACCAGATTTGGGCGAAAACCATATCTGTGAGGCCCTTTTCAATGTGTTTACTCAGGTCAATAAAAAGGTTGGCTTTGCGAGGCCCCCCTAAATGCGAGGTTGTGGGCGAAGGCCCCATTCGCCCACGCCTAGCTACGCCACTGGGCTCTGTGAGCTTGTAGACCTCGCACACCCCCCATGGCTCCGTTAAAAACTGACAAGCCTACAAACGAACCTATACACTGACATCAGAATGATATTTGAATCATGTTATTTAGTTAGTTATCGTGCGTCTCGCCCGCGCCAATACATGTCCGGACAAGTACGAGCGAAATGCACGATGACTGAATGACATCAGTTAGATGACAAAAAAATACAGTGTGGAAAGATAAGTCGGGCCCTGGAGGGAAACTACCTTAAATCCTTAAGCTGGCTCATTTTACTTAAAGGAGACATTCCTTTATTTTTAAAAAGAAACAAAACTGCATTTAAAGATTTTTAAAAATTCGCTTGTCTCGACCGGGAATCGAACCGAGTAAAACTTCCAAAAAAAACACTCGCTTTTTTTTCTACTAGTCGATACAGTTAATGTTAATGATAACATTTCTCCAAGAAACATTAGGTCTTACACTCGTCTGTCGTACAAAATATCCATAAAATCGAATATTTAGTACTCAAGAATATTTTTAGACAAGCGAAATGGAAGAAAAAAAGAAAAATCTTTGAATGCAGTTTTGTTTCTTTTTTAAAATAAAGGAATGTCTCCTTTAAGTAAAATGAGCCAACTTAAGGATTTAAGGTAGTTTCCCTCCAGGGCCCGACTTATCTTTCCACACTGTATATGCACTTAATTATCGAACCAGGCGGCCTAGCCAAGGTGACGATCGCTTGCGCTTCGCCATGGAATCGCTGTGTCTCTCTATCACTCTTCCATATTAGTGTGACAGTGACAGTTGCGTTTCGTTCGTAGCATTAGCGATTGGCATGTTGTCTACGGGGCCTGCTCACAAAATTTCACGAGGATCGACGGGGACTAGCCAAGATGACAATCACTGATCAATGAAAGGACACTTGACATCATTCCGATTTTGACAGGCCATTAGATAGGATATTATAGACCTATGCTCCGCTCACAGTGATCCTACTAGAAAAAAAAAAAACAAATAACCTATCAATATCGTACACGGACTCTTAACACCAAGAATGACGTTGCCCGCAACGCAGGCAGGTGAAGCACTCTACAGATTTCCCCAGGCACGCCGATGTGATTGACACTGCACGAGATTTACGCCCCCACGTGTGGCAGTGCCAGTTTAACGAGCATTTTTGAGAGCTGCGATTGGTTATTTTTGAAATGCACTTTTAGGATATGCAGCGAACAAATGTTAATGTTACATTTTAGTCCTAGGTTAAGATAAGATAGGTTTTTAATTTAGTCTATTATATTATATACCTGCGGGCTTAGCAAGGTTATATCATATTGCGCGTGGAATCTACTGTCGTCTTTTAACGATAGTCGTATTTTTATCGTTTTGCTGAACATGGTTACGGGTTACGATAAGAATACCACGTCGATATCGTATAAAGTTATCCACTATCATTCGTAAGTGACCACGATTGTCTATGCCTAGAGTTTATGAAAAATCCATTTAATGCCTGGCTTTATTAAAATGTCGGACGTGTGTCGGACGATGTTTGAAAACGAATAGTTAGTTTTATTACTACACTTCCAAATTGAAAAATGTTTAAATGAGTGACAGCTTTATACAAATTGACTTACATTATAACATGCACGGATAATCGTGTTTTCTCAACTGACAATTCACTTGACATTGACAAGCATCGCGTACGCGCATGATTCAGTGAATTTAGTGAAAATACAAACCAAGTCGAAGAAAAATACTGATTTGCTGTGTAAACTAAAGGAAATGCCACCCAAAATGTAAGTTTCTCTAATTTATTTATAGAAAAAGTTATAGTTCGTTTGATCATTAACTGGTTTTGTCATGAATATGTTTAATTTCAGTCGATGCTTCGGCGCACAAGAAAATGCTAGCCAAATATATAACTCAGCATCCCCTGTTCGCCTACACCTACAGGGAGATTCATGAGCCTCTCGGAACCCAGAGATACAAAATGCAATGCTGCACAGTGCACACAAGTTCTAAGATCTAGAAGAAAGGATTGAAGATGTAAGTACACCTTTCTTAAACTAAAATCATGAAAAGTTTCTGGTGCCTTTTAATATTATTGACACTTAATATCTATTTCTTCTCATTCTATCTATTATGTTCTACTAAGTGACAAAAGTTTGTTAAAAACCTGTTCTATCACTACTATAATTGCAGGAAGTTGATTTGGCAACAATGCATGATGTGTAAAAGTTACACTACAACACTACCTATGCATACATTTATTCACACTGCATAAAAAGTGCATACTTAAGGGTTCTAACAAATATTAAAATCTTTGAAACCCGTAGACCTCACTTTAAAAACTTATATATTTTTTTACTCTGTTTGTATATTCTAGAAGCTGGTTTTGTAGCAAGAATAAAAGTTTATTGAAAAAGAAAAAGACACACTTTATGCCATAAATCTAAGACATAAAGATAAAATATTAATAATAAGTATTTAGTTTTTATGCCCGTTCCGGATGTCCCGCTCACTTAAACTTTAAGTCCTTCCTATTCATAACCGTTTTATGTATGATTGTTTTGCCGTTCAGGCAACCTATCTATGGAATGCACTCCCTCTACCTGTAAGACAAGCCCCAAGAAAATTTGTTTTTTGAGTAGTCATGCTCGGTAGTTATCTGCTAAATGTCTCGTCTAGTGTCTATCATCCCATATACATATTAGTACATTTATTTTTATAACATATATGTATGTTTATGTTAGTATGTATATCTAAGATATACCTACTGCATTTGCTTTTTGATTGGTTTTTGCACCAACCTTTAGTGTTTATATGTGACGTCCCACGGGTAAAGGTACCTTATGGCGGTTGGCGCTTACGCTATTAACTATTAACGCCGCTCCAATATTATTGCGGCGCTATGCGACGTAAGCGCCAGCCGCCATAAGGTACCTTTTGCCGTGGAACGTCACATATTTGTTTCTATGGTTGACTAGTAGGTGATAGATAATGCCTTTTGGCATTAAGTTCGCCATTTTTACGTAATTCTATATTTTTGTGCAATAAAGTTTATAAATTAAATAAATAAAGTAGCCATACCCACAAGTAACTTACAAATTCCCTGCAAGAGTTAGGCCGGCGCCCCACTGCTGCCCACGCTATGTACACGACCCACGTTCCTATACAAAATTTCGTGGGCTTGCCCACGGTTTGTATTAAAACGTGGGCCGTGGATGTAGCGTGCGCAGCAGTGGGGCGCCGGCCTTATTCAATACAAATAAATTGTATTAGTACCTATTCTACTAAGATTATAAAAAATATAATACCTACTCGTACAATATTCTTACTTATAACATGTAGGTAATATAGGAATACTGGGAACAGTTATGTTAGCACTAAAGCTGGCCATATACATTTGACAGCTAAGTTTGACCCACTTCCCGATTTCCGATTGAGCTGAAATTTTGCATACATAACAATATGTAAATCGGATGACAATTGCAATATTATGATGACATGGAGCTGATCTGATGATGGAGACATGAGGTGGCCATGGGAACACTGTGATAAAACAACGCAAACTAATTGTGCTTGGTGTTGTTAGAATGGACTCATGGAGTATTAGTTGCCTGTTGAAAGAAAAGTACAGTCAGCGATAAAAGCTTGTACCAAAAATTATATTTTTGCCAAAAACTTATTTATATTGTTAGGGCTTGGGAGTAGAAGCTGGTTTCTTTACTGCTGGCAGCTGGAATATTTTTTTTGTGTTTGGTAAAGTGGTCTATTGTACCTATACCTGACTATGGGAATGATTTTAGCAGCCTATGTATGTGTGTGGGTATGTTTGTGTCGTATATTACCCTAGCATAGAATATCTGAGATACATTTTGATAAATAAGGTGTTGGTTGGTTTGTTTTTATGACGCAAGTGGTACAGAACTACACTTGATACATAATACAACTTTAATAACGGATAAATAATTACTAGAACAAAATTCAATTTATTTTCAATCGATAATTTGGACAACTGTAACAAAAAAATCCCCCTGGCTTAAAAACGAGAGCTTTCTAAAAGTGACATTAATTTCACATAATTTGCCAATGAACCGCTGTAAGTACTAGCCTGCGCCTGACCTAATCTAATATAATTTGTTTCTGTTTCAGTCATAACATATTGGAGGCTTGAAAGTGCACATACCCATAGATTGGACGTTAAGCTCAACGAGACCATGCGATGCATCTCAGGCACTATCCGATCTACAACCGCCACTGGCTGCCGGCATTGAGTCACATTGCCCCTCCTCACATCCGACGACTCAAGGCGTTGAAGAGGGAGGCTGAGAATATCACGAATAACCCCACAATGCCTGTCCACGAGGAATTCTGCCGCCCGACTGCCCGCCGACCCTGTGCTACAGCTGGGAGCCTGAGCAGCTTTAATATTTCGGATAGGTGGATAGCGGAATGGTCAGCTTCGGCAGCTCGGAGTTGCTGTATATCTGACCCAACTAAAAAACCAAAAGGGTTTGACCTTCCTCGGAAAATCTGGTGCCGCCTGAGAACCGGACATGGCCGCTGCAATTCAGCCACACAAATGGAGGTAGACGGCTTTCCCACTTTGCGAATGCAGAATGCAGACCACTTAGCATATCTTCCAACGCTGCCTACTCCACTCCTCCTCCACTCCTGGGCCTGTTGAGGACCTGAAGACCGTGATACCTGACTTGGTTGCTTGGCTTGGCAACCTCAAGGCTACACTCTGAATGCCCTCATCAGTTTATGATATGAAATGAAATCACTTTATTGGAGCATTCCACGAGCTGTCCCGTACAAACGCATTTTATTTCCTGTGTTGCGACTTTTTTTTTCGCCATTTAAAGCAAGCGATTAATTTTCCGTGCATGTTTGACCATTTGTCATAGAAAAGGAAACTCTTATACCTGCAAATCTCCAGAAAATCTGCATTTCTACGGGACAAACGGTAGACAATTGCATGGAATGCTCCATTGCCAAAACATGATAAGTTGATGGTAGAAAAAATATTAGGAATACAAACCATATACCTACATATAAATTCTATGATAAGTATGTACTAAGTTATTCTAGGTTAAGTACTAACTTATTGTCTACTCTATACATAGGTAATTACACTTAGCAAGACATGTTGGCCGTGGGTACCAAGCTCAGCATGTGCTAGACTGGCGTCCAGCGCTGGTTTTCAGTTTGGCCCCTTTTTGTTGGAGGTCTGAGAGGAATGTTGATCTTTTCTGCGCCGTTAAGCATTCTATTTATATTGGAAACGAAACTTATAGATGAGCAGTTATGAAATAGCAATACTACAATAATATGGATATCAAATAAAAGCTAGTGAGAAGACCATTCCAAAAATATATATATGTGTCATACCTATCCACAAATAAAACAACAAACAACCTTTTCAGTTCATTAGTATTATCATTAAGCGTTTTACAACGTAAGTTAGGCCGTCGAATCAGACAGAATGGTAAGGGCCCCCGCTCAGTGGCGTAACTGAGGCAGCAGGGAAACTTTTGTCAGTCGTATTTACCACCACTGTGAAGTGTGAAATGCGGATGGTAATCTGGCCCACAGCGCAAAAGAGAAAGACGATCTTTTAGGAACTCTTTTTGCATCGAACTCGACCTTGAAAGACGACGGTAGCGCCCTACCGCCCACCATCCCGTAGTGTGAATACTCTATGCCAGAAACTTCTATCAAGCAGAGGGATATTCGGCGGGAGTTGCTATGCTTTCGTTTTATAAGGCGAGCGGGCCAAGTGCTTCAGAGTTGTGTCCAGTGTTAGCGCGTCTTACGTTAGGGGTCTCCTGTCGAAGTTACCATCTTATGGACTGTCCAATAGACTACCTATTATGCAAGTGGATCGCTAGCCCTTTGTCCGGCAGGCGCATATGAGCCGTAGTTGACGGAACCTGCTTCAATAGCTGCTGCTGCATATCTGTGACATGTTGTCTATCGACGACATTCATCGATATGTGGACTACTGAGGCTTCCTATACACTATACAGGATGGCTAAAAAATAACTACATTCCCGTTGCCAGGGAGGTTTTGGGATTATACTGAGTAACTTTTGCTACGGGACCAACCTCGAAATCGCGAAAAAAATAGTTTACCCTCCCATAGAAATTGGACCAGCCAAAATGTATGAAACAGCCAAATTTTTTTTCGCGACTTAGGGGTTGGTCCCATTTCGTTTCGGAGAGGGGGGGGGGAGGCGCAAATTTGGTGCCTGCCCCGGGCGCCATATGACGTTCCTGGTACAAAAGCTGTTCATACTTCATAGTAATCCAGCGATAAAGCTGCTGGCATGATGGGCACTTTCACACCGGGTACGGCAGCCAATGATTTGTTTGTACACCTACATTTAATGTGTAAATAAACTTTGTTTAATTTTTTGGCAATAGTTGTTTTATTTACCCATTTATAATATTCTCTCTAGCACAGAGCCGAAATTGTTAACTTATCTATAGAGTTTAGTAAACAAAAAAGACTTGACAACACCACAAGTGACGAGAATTGTCATTCTTGTATCTACCTAAATGGAATTTAACATAGTTTTTAATATTCAACATTAGTTATTGGCGTATTGAGTCTGACCGCAGTTATAGTCACTAAAGTAGACTTATTAGCATAATAGAGCATTTAGGAATATTCTTATTTGACCTTTTCACCGCCAGACTCACTAGACGCGTCCTTAAGACGCGTCTTTTCATACAAACGTAGTCCACATTTTTCTCTCTGGATAATAACATTAAATATTTTGATACAATTTGTTGTATATCATATCAACATCAACTACAGCCATGCCCCTACGGTTGTTCTTTTTTTTTAATTTTTAATTATTATAAGAGTTAGAAGAATTTAAAAATTTGTATGTAATCTGTCTTCCGCTCCTAATTTTTACAATAATCAAAAATTCGAACGTAGGGGCATAGCTATATGGTTAATATACATTAAATTATGTAAAAATATTTTCCATAATGTCAATATCCAGAGAGGAAAATGAGGACTACGTTTGTATGGAGAAGCGGAAGCGGCCATCTCCCTTTCCTCTTAAGTAAGAACGTGCCTAAAATGTTTTTATTACCTATGCTTTCATTGTACTATACTGCATATGAGTCGGATTTTACATTTAGAAGCTATAATATCACAAATTTTGTACGCATAAGGCTAAAATGAAAAATAAGAGTAAGTGACACCTACATTGAAGCATGCCCGGGAATGGTGTTCTGTGTGAAGATTATCCGTCTTGAATGTTTACTAGTCTCTACTTGTATAGAAATATAGGTAAATTAGGTAGGTATTTGTGTGATAGTAAAACATAGTAATAGGCGAAATATGTATTTATTAAGCTTATTAAGAGCCGGTTTTGTGCATGCTTGCATGCTTAGGAAGTTTTTTAGGAGCGTCTTCTCTAATTTTTCCCTTGATCCACGAGAAGTTTTCTGGAAGAAAAAGAAGGAAATAAGTAAAAGTAGGTTCATGTGGCAGCGATGGAGTAAGTATTTTCACATGAGTGCAGTCTAGTGCACTCAAGATATATACTAAACAATCGCCAGGAATAATATCCATTAAACAAGGCAGCACATTAGAACTAGGTGCCTTAGTTAAACCTAATAAGTATTGCATTCCCAGATTATATATCCCAGAGATAACTACTTATCATACATAACTATCAAACAATGGGTAGGTACATATCTCAATGCATAATACAGCCGCACTCATACTTATTCAAATAAAAAAAACCGGGCAAGTGCGAGTTGGACTCGCGCACGAAGGGTTCCGTACCATAATGCAAAAAAAAAACGGAAAAAAATGCAAAAAGAAAACGGTCACCCATCCAAGTACTGACCACGCCCGACGTTGCTTAACTTTGGTCAAAAATCACGTTTGCTGTATGGGAGCCCCACTTAAATCTTTATTTTATTCTGTTTTTAGTATTTGTTGTTATAGCGGCAACAGAAATACATCATCTGTGAAAATTTCAACTGTCTAGCTATCACGGTTCGTGAGATACAGCCTGGTGACAGACGGACGGACGGACGGACGGACGGACGGACAGCGAAGTCTTAGTAATAGGGTCCCGTTTTACCCTTTGGGTACGGAACCCTAAAAAGGAAAAGTTACTAAGACAGTCCTTGTGGAAAGTCACAGTTTTTTATGTCTAATACTTAATTCAGTGCTCAAAAGAACTTACCTTCTGTTTACAGCATCTACAAACTGCTCGAGGTTCAGGCTTACAGTAGTGTGGCCAATCCAGTCAGTAGTGCTCCAATGGACAAGCCATGATCTTGACTAGTCCCACGTTGGTAGTTAATTGCCATCAGCTAGCAGGTGTAACTGTTACACACCAGCAGCTGCTGCTGCTGCTGCTGGTGTAGGTGTGCTGCTGGTGTGGTGTATACTGTTAGAACCTAAAACAAATAAGTACCTAATTACAGTACCGGCCAATAATATATCACCTCCATGCTTTTATTACGTTATAACTTTTTTTTATATTTGTGAGTGACTTCCACAGCTTTAGGTAGTTTAGTAGTATTCCTTGTCCAGCGATGAGAAAAATTGGTCTATGTAATGATTTTTTCATAGAGGTTTTTTGTTTTAATGTATGGTCAACTTCATTATTTTTAAAGAGCTTTTTTAGTAGTATGCTGAGTCTCTTATTGTAGTTCACAGTATTTCAGTATTCATAATATCTTATACCTTTAAACGAGCAATTCTTGTATATTTATTTATTTATATGTATATATATTTCGGGGATATCGGAAACGGCTCCAACGATTTCGATGAAATTTGCTATATGGGGGTTTTCGGGGGCGAAAAATCAATCTAGCTAGGTCTCATCTCTGGAAAAACATGCATATTTATATAAAATGACTAGTAAAATATGAAATCTACAAACTAACCTACTACAAGTTCATACAAAAACACACAAAGGTGATATGTTATTGACCGGTACTGTAAATCTAATTTTGTCAAGTAGATTTTCCCCCTGGAGGTTAGGATATGAATGTTGAAGTAAATAGTAGCTTAAGTAACCTCTGTTAGTAGGTTAGTAGCATAAGTAAGAGATTGTACAACAGATATCTTAACATACTAACTTTTACATACAATAATGAGGCCGGTACCTAGTATTGAAGAGTTTAGTAGCATTGTCATTAAGACGTCTGTTTTACATAGAATCAATGATTTCAAATATAATAGGGTCTATGCATAGAATACATATTAACTTTATAAGAAACACTGCAATTTTATAGCTTTACCTTTGAGATGTTTTGGTAGGTAACCCATCACCGTTTTGAAGCTCGGCGTTAAATTCGGCACATAAGTAAATGCACTGCACACTCCTTACGCACTCTGTAAATATGCCGAAACTCTTCGTCCGTCATATCAAATGGGCTGCAAGTGTTTCTTAAAGCTGTTTACGATATTTTTCTTCAACAGCAGCCGCGAGTAGGAATAATAAAATTTGACTTCCCTGCGAAGAAAATATTGACAATATTATATACAGCGGAACATTGTAACTAATAACTCTCAATATAATCATAGAAAAACTGATATTTACCTGTAATTTATACCTTAAAATATGATTATTCACTACTTTTGCTTTCACGACAAGGCTTATCGTCATCTAAGAAGCACGTAGTTAAAATTAACTAAGTTGAACTGTCAAAATGGGACAATCTGTCAAATTATCCACATCTTATCCAACGACCATGTTATGCAAATTGTCTTCTATCATCTACCGCTGTCAAATGTGGATAACTCCATATATCGTCTGCAACCATAGTATGGATGATAAAACCGACGATAACGGCCGTTTTATCCACACCTATTGCGTGATAACTACCTTGTCGTACAACCTTGCTAAGCCCGCTGAGCAAGGTTTTAAAATTCTAACTAGCCATTATTTCTAATCTATGAAAAATATAATGTGTCCTTTTCCAAATCTAAATCAAATTTCAATCGACAACGAAACTTCGGATCATAATCCGCAAAGCCGCATAACTCCACAAACGGCCGACGCTTTGAAACATAAAATTGATTTAAAACAAATGGAGCATGTGCGGCCCTCCTACTGCTCCGCGTAATTTGATTAAATAATTTCTGACCCTCATCAAATATTCAGGCTTATTTTACTTGAGCCTTGTGCCGTTTTGTAACTAACATAGATGGCTTACTAGAACTGTTGCACAGACTATGGGCCATCTACTATTTTTCGTTAATCTGCTCACCCGCTCCGTGTAACCGCGCCAGCTAGCGGACGCCCTTCGCGGCCCACTTTATATGAAGGGTTACTGGGTTAAACTGTACTGTATAAACGGTTAACTCTGAGTTAGTTGGCTATCCCTCGAACGCGCAAGTCACACTAATAAGCCTACTTTTAAGCAGGTTCATCTCAGAATTACGTACACAATACCTTTACCGCCACATCAAAAACAATTGTTCACACCGGTGATTTCCATAAAAACGATTTCGCAGTAAAATGTAAAGGAATTGAAATAAAGCGTTGTGATGATTGTAAACAGTGGTCCGGATGCAACAATGAGCTCACTGAATATTAAGCACTGGACGGCTGCTCACCGCCAGAACTCGGCAAGTGGCATTTTGTATAAACAAGCACAGATAAAATAATAGTTCCTTCGTCACAGACTTGTTTAGAGTCCGTCTAAGCTAACTATGCACCGACTTTAATAGAACAAAGTGAGGAAGTGTCATTATAACCTTCATATTAAATTTTATTAAAAATTGTCATGAATTCGATTCGAATCGGCTTACAAATAAAAGATCAGCTAAGTGCTGATAATAACTTTTTTTGCTTGAAAACGTCGCTTTGTTCCTGCCCTTTTTGATATTCAGTATATTCAGTATGTTTCAAACAAATAGGTAAACCGCTTTCTCGAACTATACATATGTATGATCCCACATCAGCGGTAAACACGATAACCTGCCGCAAAGCACACCTTTTGTTTATAAAGCTTAGCCGTCCAGGTTAGTTCGGGCAGATTCTCGGGCAAAGTCTATCGTTACCACCGTTCTATCCGCTGTTAGTTAGCAATGTTTGTGTTGCACTGTTGTGTTAGAGTGGGAAACACAGGCTACCAATCGCCTGGGGCTATCAAATCTGAACGGGTTTATTAGTTCTCAGAAACTCGAACTAGTTTGTGAATTGCTATTTTACGTAGGTAGAGTTAAACGGCCCGTTTTCCTATTTATCTATCTCATGTTATCAGACACTTAGCTACCGCTACTACTTCATTTCAAGGCTTTTATAATATTTATACTCGTAACACCTATTGGACCAAATTTTTATATTAAGAACATGTTTTGTTACATTTTTAACTCAATAAATTATTTTAATTCAAGAACCACATTTAAAAAATAAAACTTTACTATTTTTACCATTACAGATACAGGGTTATGATCTAAAGCAGCCGATTGCTAGAGCGAGTGTATTTTTAAAGTTCATTTATACGGTTATCATTTGCTCGCGTGTCCGTATTCAGTACTTTCAGTAGCATTGTGGCGTGGCATTTATCAATGAGTCCCAACTGTTGGTGATCGCTGAGATGAATCCATGATAATTTTCGTAACTAGCGGCTCGATTCGGAAAATGAATTAGATTTCTACTAGACTTCAACAAGTTACGATATGGATAATTTAAAGAATTTGTAAGATAAATATATCAAATTTGTCGTTTCCGCGATTCTGGAGGTCCTCTTGAACGATTTCGACAAGTTATGACTTAGATATCCAAGTCACATCTAGTCGATATCTAATGTAGATCTAGTTGATCTCTAAATCGTCTCAAGATCTTGTGATTATCTCGAAATCCGAATAGGCCTGTAGGTAACTCAACGGATAATTGAAGCCTGACCAGGAATGTATGATCACGCGCCATGTTGTGAAATTTCACTGGAACGAATTTTTTCGTACCTACTATACGTAACTGTCATCCTATGCATGAAAATAAACTGCGCCCTCTTGATAATGAACATATATTAAGGCTTACTTACTGGTCAGGCTTTACATAATTTTTTTTCGGGGCAAGTTTTAATTTCGTATTTATTCCGCCCCGAATGGCAAGCTCTACAAACCAGACAATTTTATACAAATGTACCAAAAAAAAAACGATACTTAACTAAATAAAAATCGGCCCACAAATCTATACGGTTTCCTGTATTGGCGAAGGCCATAACAGAGCTCCAATCGCATTCAACATTTTACACAAAGAGGTTACTTAGAATCTAAATTTGATCAAACATTCCCGTAGAACTTTTAATTTTATTGGGAAACTTTGACCAGCTTTGGCGCAAATTGTACCCAATAAAATTAATTTGACTTTTGGGGCTTTATTCGAGCGGCCGATTTCACTGCGTGATGGGCTTCATTGTTTCTTTATGTTGGTTTTGATGTTGAAGCTAGGGATCTATCTTCGGATGTTGTGAGTATTGTACCTATGACGGGCTATTGACAATTTATATAGGTACATAAGTAGTTTGTCCAGAGACTACCTGATCTCAAAATAGATAGAGAGAATACTCTTTGTCTTACGCTAGTATACTAGCACCCAAAAAAGGCATGAGTAGGTATAGGTTTTTGTCTTCTTATAATATACTGACAAATTGGGTTTGCCAGACTATAATTAATATACGTGTAGTGGGTGGTTTGTATTTGTGATGTCTCACCCAACTTTCCCATAGAATTTTCGTCGGGTAGTTACAAAAATATCTGTATTGACATATTGCTGTGACGTTATCCGCGACTTTTTTTTTTAAAACCTCGCAATAATGTATTACGTACGCATTTCTTATTACGTACGTACGTCATTAAAACACGTGCAAAGTTAAAAATGAATATAAAATATATTTATACTACATACCACATACCGTTACATAACACGTGTGAAATAATATTTATGTACATGCATATTATAGTAACAATTATTATTGTAGTGTAGTAACAATGTTAACACTTGTACTGCAGTAGGTAAAGTCACCTCGCAATGTTGTAATGGTGACGGTAACGTCTGTTCTCTCTCTATTCATTACAACTTGTATTTCTACTCAATGAATGTAAGTGCAAACGCACAGTTTATGAAAAACATCGGTTTTTGACCTCAAGTTGATATTTAGAAAATTAGTACCTACATATTTCTTTTCAATACCTCAACAGCTTTTTAAAGACTCCGGAACGACAGCTTTTAATGAAAGACTTGAAGATTATAGTAGGTATAAAAGGGCCGTCTTATCCTCTAGCCGCTCAGAATAATACAATGGAATATTAGAATAAGGCCTATTAAAAGGCCCATTCGATTGTATTTTGAATTTCATTATTTTTAACAAATAAAGATTACATTTGTTGGCAAGTTCTGATCTGTGGGCGGCTAGGGGATAGGTATACTCGTATTTTTACAGCCTATATATGTAGGTAGATTATAATTTTATGTGGATTATGTAGTATGTAAAAGAACATTTTTTTGCTACGGGCCACCGTTTACGAGTTTTTTACGAAAAATAATGAAAAGGGACCTTCACCCCCACCCTCCGGTACTTTTAGTATGTTATTTAATACACCATTCCCTATAACTATGCCAAAATACGCTTATACACGAATGAATGATTTCCCCCGATTGGTAATGTTTGGTTTTCGTTTGGTGTACTAATATGGTTGTTTTATACCTCATGTAACTTGATGGCGCTGTGAACGTGTTAACATCGGACTACGTACCTACGTAGTGAGTGTGGTGTAGGTACACAGTTACTATATAATATGTCGTCGAAAGACGACAAATCATTGATTCTACAACATGTCCAAGATGTTGCTGTTTTCCGTTATATTTGCCAACGCGGTGATCACCTTATACGCAATGCCCGCTAAGGAAAGCAATGCAACCGGTAAGATTTTTTCGAATATGAGTACTATGACCGGTAAGAAAAGTTTATTGTTTTTTTATGAAATACTTGCATTAAGTTTAACGATTCCTAATCAGTTACCTAATGTTAAAAATATTTTATTATAACTGATACACGCTTTTATTGCTCATGTCTTTATAATAATAAGAGTGTAGCTACATAAAGTAAATACTTATAGGCCTTTCTAGTTTCAGTTACAATATAACATTGTTTACTGTTTCTATTTAACTAAAATAAATATGTTTTAGTGTATCATACCAACATCTTCATTATTTTCCAACTCATTTTATGCAGGTGACGAGTTATCTTCCCGTATTTTGTATGGAGAGTATGCCGATATATCGGAGTATCCATATTACGCGTATATTAAAGGAGCCTGCGGTGCCGCCATCATCTCGGACAGGTGGCTGGTGACGGCGGCTCACTGCATACAGTAAGTGCAATCGAAAGAACCTCCAAGCAGGGATCGGAACCGGTTTTTGCAAAAACTTCGAAATAACCATAATATATCGTCGGGTGACAAGCAAAACTCACTAAGTACTATCAAAAAATTAAAGTAACAATGCACTTTATTACACTTGTAACACGGTTTACTGTCCAATAATTTCAATGATGTTAGGTAGTGACTTTTGCTGGTCACCCGACGAATTTAGAATTATATCATACTCCAATTGTAGGACTCAGTTCTGTTATTAGATAACGACTTCGTATTATTAGATTGCCCAATTAGAAATGAAATAATTAACAAAGAACGAATAAATACCGTTTTCGTTCCCATACAAAAATACCGGTATCTGATCCCTGCCTCCAAGCATTAAATTCATACACCCAGGTCGCACCGGAACCGTTGCAATTTCACAATAAAGTTACAATCTCACTAATCCGGCACTAATGCTGACACAGGTTGACTGGAAGTTAGAGCAAATTTGTATATTATTTTGATGTGTTTTAGTATGTCGTAGAAATACATTTTACTAAAATACTAAATTCTAAGAAAGATCGCGCAAAGTGAAGAAAGGCAACTAGGAAAGCGGACCCTGGCAAAGGCCGGGATAACGCTAGGTAAAAGAAAAATACTAAATTCAAAGAAATCCTTCTGTTATCTGGAACATAGCCATTTATAAAGAGGTTGAAGTGCGATAATGTAAGCGCACATAGTAAATTAGGACATATAATGATGACTTCTACCCCAAAGTTAGTGCCGGATTACTGGGTCTACCGCGAAGTGCCGGATTGTCGAGATTTTACTGTATTTGTTTTGTTTCATATCTACCTACTCGTAGTCAGCCCTCAACATCTACAGAGGGCAACACATGTGATTTAGCAAGTATATTATGCTAAAATACGCCATATATTAGTGCCATTATATAAAGTGTCATTCTATGGAACTATGTTAACAAACCGTCATATTGAAATCATCATTCAGTGACAATTTCAATATGGCGGTTTGTTTACATAGTTAGCAAGTTCCATAGAATGACACTTTACCGACTTACATTTTTCAGGCCGATGAGAGAGAGACAACTAAACCAAGTGTGGGTGGGGGGCAACACTGTCCAAACCAGCCAGCTTTACACAATCGACTTTATGGTGGCCCACCCACGTTATAACAAAATCATGATAATCAATGACATCGCGCTCCTGCATCTGGCCCAACCGCTGGCTTTCAGTAATACTGTTCAACCTTTAGAACTACCAAGAATGGAATACGAGCTAAATGCTGTCCACAAATTTGCTGGGCATGGACAAGATGAGGTAACTATAGATGGTATAGATGGTCAAGCAGATCTTGTCAGTAGAAAAGGGCGGCAAATTTGAAAAATGTAGGCGCGAAGGAATATCGTCTCATAGAAAATTTGAATTTCGCGCCTTTTTCTACTGACAAGATTTGCTTGACCATCTATACATACTTTTTGAAATACTTATTTTAATAACAATCTGATGATAATTGAATGATTTTGAATGATAAATATTTAGAAGCGTCCATCACGATGATCTGTAATGTTGTACAGTTAGTATTTTTCTCGCGTTGGTGTAGTGAAAAATGTTGTATTATAGGTACCTAGTTGGTAGCAAAGTTTATTTAATACTCGGACCTTGAAACCCTCGCCATCGCTTTCGCTTAAGATTCCATCAATCATACAAACCGGTAACTCCGTTTTAGAGTCCTGATTGATTACATTATTTATATTTGCTGACGTTTGACGTCGTCAAATTGTTAAACGTCGTTAAATTATTTGTGATATTTGGGCCAATTTTTATTTATTTTGACTGGGCCACCTGGTATGTAGCAAATGTGATTCTTACCTTACATACCTATTCATTTCACTTGTTTCAGTATGGTAACCCGACCGAACACCTGATGAGTATGAAAGCTCGCACTCTAGGTGTAGAAGAATGCTTGTCTAACATCCCTAAAACTCAGTGTTACATATACCATCAATTATACTACGTCAACAAAGTTAGTATTTGTGTTCAACGGATCGGCAATAGATTTGGGACATGCCATGTAAGTACCTTTAACTTATGATGAACAGAAACTATTTAACTTAGACACCAAGATAGAGGGCAAAAACAATTAATGAGCGTTTCTTTTATTTTTTGCCATTTTTATATATTGTGACCTTTTTTGCCACTTTTGTGTTATTTCTAGCCAGGATCGAGAGCCCTTTTCATCCTTATCGGAGAAAAAGGTGTCCTAAAATTTCAAATTTATCTTTTTGTTACCGCCATACAAAGTATATGGGGAAATGGTAACACAATAGAAAAAAACTCTGGGACATTTTTTTATCCCAGAAGGATCGAAAGAGCTCGTGATTTCGAGTAGAAATAACACAAAAGTGGCAAAAAAGGTCACAATATATAAAAATGGCAAAAAATAAAAGAAACGTCTAATACGCTATAATTCAAAAATAATTTAAAGAACTAGACGATTAGGCATAATATTGTTTTAACTTTCAGGGTGACTCAGGGGGTCCGCTCGTCCGGGGCAACACTCTAGTCGGTGTCCTGTCACACGGACCGGATACCTGCTCAAGGTCCTTAGTGGACTTCTTTACCAACGTCGCTCCCTTTGTGGGCTGGATCAAGGAGATCACCGGTGTTGGTTACTGAAGAACAAACACATTTTAGAAAAAAGTCTCTTCTGTGGACAATAAGTACAATAAAAGTTAATGACCCGATATATCACGTTTTTGTTATTTGATTTTTACAAACCTCATGTTTATCTTTTTTAGGGTTCCGTACCCAAAGGGTAAAACGGGACCCTATTACTAAGACTTCGCTGTCCGTCCGTCCGTCCGTCCGTCCGTCCGTCCGTCCGTCCGTCTGTCACCAGGCTGTATCTCACGAACCGTGATAGCTAGACAGTTGAAATTTTCACAGATGATGTATTTCTGTTGCCGCTATAACAACAAATACTAAAAACAGAATAAAATAAATATTTAAATGGGGCTCCCATACAACAAACGTGATTTTTGACCAAAGTTAAGCAACGTCGGGAGTGGTCAGTACTTGGATGGGTGACCGTTTTTTTTTGCTTTTTTTTTCGTTTTATTTTGCATTATGGTACGGAACCCTTCGTGCGCGAGTCCGACTCGCACTTGCCCGGTTTTTTTAATTATTTATTTATTTGGTGGACCGTTTTTTTCTCTATTACACAACTATCGATAGGTATCGATAAAAAATGTTTCTAACATTTGCTAGATTGTGACTGGCTTTTGTTTTGCCGCGAAAATTCCGGGCCCTGATTATCAGTATAATTTGGGATTGCTCCGGTGTCGTTAAAATTCTTAGGGTAGATGTCGCTATGTGCGCCTCCCTAAGGTGTCCCTAAGGCATGTACAAACAGCAAGACTCTTAATTGTCCATCGGTGGATCTTATTACAAAATGCATAAGGTCCACCGATGGACAGTTAAGAGTGTGGGCGATGGTACACAAAAAATGGAAAATATTCTTTTTTCTTTTAATTTAAAATGCAAGCAACAACAACACATAAAAAGCTTAAAATAAATTAATAAAGTTTCCTTAATATCAGATTGAAGATAAAACATACCTATATAATCAGAGAGAAATATAATCAGAGGCGTTAGTGTTAATTAATTAATTTGTCAAGTCGAGAGCTCTCGAAGGATTACGGGAGTGTTCGAGGGCCGTAATTAGGCGGCACTCTTCTCCGGATAATATCATGAGGAATCGCGGTTGCTGCTTCACTTCGTAGGCTTATGCCACTAAAATTTATAGGTGTAGGAATATACGAACTTAATTATTAGGTACAGTTTGGAATAGCAATGTGCAAGTTGCAGAATGCTCTCAAAATTGCTGGAAATTCCTAGAAAATTTCATGAGAAAGTTCTTATGCAAGTTTCCACTTCGAAAATTCTCTTTCAGGATAGGGGTTATTACTCAATGGTCCTGAATAGGTAGTTAACGACTGTTTCATCTCACATGCGTGGTTTCAAGTGGCATCGAAATTAAGACTATCGGCGCGATTCGGGAAATGAATTAGAGATTAACTAGATACAATATAGTAAAGATATGTGACGTCCCATGGGTAAAGGTACCTTATGGTGGTTGGCGCTTACGCTATTATTAACGCCGCTGCAATATTATTGCGGCGCTATGCGACGTAAGCGCCAGCCGCCATAAGGTACCTTTTGCCGTAGAACGTCATATCTTTACTATTTCATATCTAGTGAATCTCTAATGAATTTCCCGAACCGCACGCCAGCCGCCATAAGGTAGCTTTTGCTGTGGAACGTCACATATCTTTACTATTTCATATCTAGTGAAACTCTAATTCATTTTCATTTTTAACAAGCAGAAACGTCTGCTATTAAGCTTAGAATAAATTTAAAAGTGGAAAAATTACTGTCTTGGGTGAGACTTGAACTCACGGCCTCTCTAATTCATTTCCCGAATCGAGCCGAATCCGTCAGTGCGGTTGGCAATAAACGTGCAGAAAAAATACTGAGAACTAACTATCCATGAGAATTTTTGCAATTTTTGAAAATTATATTTGGTGCATTGCTAGCTTGGAAGAAGTTATACGCATGCTTAGTAACTATTTTTAACATGACAATTTTGTATTATTTTGAAATAGGATCTTTTTGTCATACCATACTCCTGACAGATGAATATGTTACGCTAAATCCCCGTTCATAGAATAGGACTCTGAATTTTGGGGCGTTTCCGGAGTTGGCCCCATAGACAAAATTGTTCAGTAGAATGACCTGCATGTTCATCTGAATGTTACCATGATGGGAAAGATTACACGGTTTTACTCACTTCAATATTATCAGAACACATGCGCAAGCCATCCCATCAGAAAACAATTTGTGTCAAAGATTTCCCTACAGGCTCCCGTCTCTGGCAAACGACTCATATGGGGTGAAAATTCAATCCAAATATAAACTGCCAACTTGAAGCAGTTAGGATTTTAAGCTGTTCAATATTTTAGGGGCGTGAAACAGTTTAACTACCATGGGATACTGTAAAAATTCAGGAAAATAATGTGATTCAAAGTTCAAAGTCACTAAAGTAAAAGCTGCTATTTAACTGATCACCAGATTTAGTAAAATTTAATACCAAAAAAATCTATTTTACCACCCTAAAATCATGAATGATCACCAAAATTATAACACCATTTTAATGTAAAATGATTACCAATTTTATTACATTTTACTATCCTTTTAAAGGAAATGACACCAAACTAATCATTATTAACCCAAAAACAGTCAATGATTACCAAATTTCAAACCCCATTTTAATGTGAAATGATAACCAAATTTTTACATCTTGCTATCCTATTAAAGAAAATGATACCAAAATAATCATTGTAAACCCAAAAATAGTAAATGACCACCAAAATTAGAACTCCATTTTAATGTAAAATGATAACCAAATTTTTAAATCTTACTATCCTATTAAAGCAAATGGCTCCAAAATAATAATTGTAAACGCAAAAATAGTAAATGATCACAAAAATTGTAACCACATTTTAATTAAAAATGTGCAAACATTTAATATATCGTTATCCTATTAAATTAATTAATCCACTTCGTCACCTTTTTCTAATAGCATTTTATTTCTGTAACAGTCGCAGTTCTAACCTAACCTAACCCACTTTTCTAGTAGCATTTTGTTTCTGTAAGGGTCGCAGTTCAAACCTAACCTAAACCACTTTTCTAGTAGCATTTCTTTTCTGCAAGGGTCGCAGTTCAAACCTAACCTAACCCACTTTTCTAGTAGCATTTCGTTTCTGTATGGGTCGCAGTTAAAACCTAACCTAACCCACTTTTCTAGTAGCATTTCTTTTCTGTAAGGGTCGCAGTTCAAACCTAACCTAACCCACTTTTCTAGTAGCGTTTCGTATCTGTATGGGTAGCAGTTGAAACTTAACCTAACCTACTTTTCTAGTACCATTTCGTTTCTGTAAGGGTCGCAGTGCTAACCTAACCTAACCCACTTAACTGATAGCAGTTTAACTTACTTTTCTAGTAGCATAACGAAATGCTACTAGAAAAGTAGATTAGGTTAGGTAGGTATGCGGTGCGGGCTACGGGGGGTTGAGCGGGAGGGGCTAGTAATTTTGGCATCAGTTTACTTTATTTGGTAATATGTATAAATTTTTTGGTAATCATAGTGGTTTATTTAGGTGAAAATATCGCATTAATTTGGTCTTCAAGATTTGGTGATCATTAATGATTTTTGGTGATCATTCAATATATTTGGTATTTGAATACAATTTGAAGTGCAGTCGTGATTAAAGTGGTGGTACTTTTGTATTTTTAGGCCTTATTTATTTGGTGTTCAGTAATTTTTTTTGGTAAGCATGATTTTTTTATTTAGGGTACCAAAGTATTTTTTGGTGGTCATTATATTTGTAGCCTAAAGTAAATGTAAGTATATGGGAAAGTCAGTGCAACCATTAAGTAAACATAGTGAAGATAATTCTGATGATTTTGTGCTTAGGCGCATGCGTAAGTTATAGAGTCTGTTCGGAAAGAGAAGAGTCGTGAAATATAAGGGAGCCCATACATTCTACGACTTCTCTTTCCGCACAGACTCCTTAGAGTCCCTAGAGTCCTTAGAGATGGTAGAGCATTTTTTTACACGCAATAACCTTCTCTGCATCTCTGATAATGATGGTTCTCAACAAAAACATAAATGTGAAATGAGAGCCAAGTTCATTATTAAGCATACCGTGTCGTAACTTGGCACCCATAATAGATCTTAATTCTTTTGTCGGCGAGTCAACAACGACACATATTCTTAATATTGAACTTGGCTTTCATTTTACATTTATGTTTTTGTTGGGGTTTATTTATACAACAAGTAATGTAATGTTACAGAAATTTACAAACTTATTCTGTTAAAAATGTTGTAATCATCATTTAAATATAATTTTACACTTTTTATCTATGCGGTATGCAGTTAACAACTTTTTAAATCATTATTACGTGCGCACAAGTATTTTTATGATAGATAACACGTGCAAAATAGAAATGCGTAAGTTAGGTAATAGTACATTGTGCAACATGGGGGGTAAGTGGATTATTGTACGAGAGTCTATTATATTTACGACAGCTGTAGGCTGGAGTGAATTAAAGACTCGAGTAATATTCTTACCCCCGGAGTTACACACAATGATTTCCATCACACTTGCGAAGAAAAAACTAAGTTTTAAGCGAAATTGAGTCGCTTAACTTCAAACTCGGGTAAATCCATCTGTCAGATTATACGATTATGGTATTAAGAAAAGGTAATAGGGTAGATATTTGCTGAAAGGGTCGAATGGATTTACCCGAGTTTGAAGTTAAGCGACACAATTATTCTTAAATACGGTGACATTTCAAACATTCGTCCGCCATATTGGATTTTTTTGGCAGTGTAGGCATCGAAGGCACAGACCCATCGACATTAATCCACAATAGAAAATTGTGTAAAAATATTTTAAACGGCTATTAATTTAATCAAATTAATATTTTAATAGCATAATAAACAAAAATATTAAATGGAATAGATACCTACTTGTCCCTATTTGACGTCGACACAAGATGCTATCGACTTTTCGTCGGGTAATTACAGAAATATCTGTTTTGATATTTTGCTGTGACATTATCTGCGAATATTTTTCGGAAAACCTCGGAAATACTTATTTACGATACAAGTGCGGAAAAGACGAAATTCGAAACGAGTGGCGATAAATTAAAACACGACCGAAGGGACGAATTACCTATTCGCACGTGTATCGTACAACGTTTTACAGTACGTATATTATGGCCCTTTAAACTTTTGTCATACGCACGAAAAGTGCAATTTTACGCACTAGTGCGGGAAAATAGGACCATATGTAGCTACTGTAAAAAATATTAGATACGTCACTAAAACACGTGGCAAGTTAAAATTAATAAAAACCATATTTTACTGCATACCGCATACCGTTAGATAAAACGTGTTAACAAGGTACTTACCTAGTAAGTGAAGTGTAGGTATAAAGTTACTATATATTAATGCCGTTGAATGATAACATATCATTGATTCTACTACAACATACCCAAGATGTTGCTGCTTTCCATTATATTAGCCAACGCGGTGACCGCTCTATACGCCATGCCCGCTAGCGAAAGCAATGAAACTGGTAAGAATAGTTTTTTTTATATACATAGTTAAGAAACTTCTTGCAATATTTTTAATAACAGTCAGTTATTATCAAAAATGTTTTACTGTCTTCGATACGCGCTTTTATTCCTGGCTGTACCTTCTGTCCTTATTAGAGTTAGACCAAGAAAAGTCTGCAGCGATTTTGCAACTGTTATTTTAAAAGTCAAACTTCTATGAAATTATGACGTTTAAATAACACTTGCACTGCGTGGGCTATCAAAATCGCTGCAGACTTTTCTTGGTTTAACTCTAATGATTTTCTTCTTCGTAATCGTTTTAGTCCCCAATGTGGTTTCGTTTTTCAACGAGAAGTTTAACGTCTGTTAGCCAAAGAAGTCATTAGATCAGCAGCTTGTTTCTTTAAAAAAAAAAAATGTGTTCCCGTTCACCATATCAACGTCGTGTCTATATTGTAACCATCTTATTTATTCATAAAACTAAGCAGTTCTCAATTATTCATTTATATTTTATCCCTTTCTTAAATATTTTAGTCAAATTGACAGATTAAGACAAACAATTAATAGGAAATTGAGGTTGATGTTGCTTCTTGCAGGTCATGACTTATCTTCCCGCATTTTGTATGGAGAGTATGCCGATATATCGGAGTATCCATATTTCGCATATCTCAATGGAACTTGCGGTGCCGCCATCATCTCGCACAGGTGGCTGATCACGGCGGCTCACTGCATCCAGTAAGTACAACAGAAGCCTCCGAGTCAGCTAGTCAAAATAAGTAAACTATTTAAAAAATTCACAGATTTCGTGCCTCACACGACTATCGAGCACATTAGAAATGAATCTACGGAATTCGAAAAAATATTGTCGCTGAGCGACGAGAAAGTCTGGATAAGGAAAAAGTTACATAATAAAACTACAACGTTGAATGATAATTATTTTATTCTTAGATTAACACAAGTATCCTGGACATAACGCATGTGAACAAACAAATTGCATAATTTCTACACGCGTATCGAAGTTTGAATAATTGTCGCCGTGGCGCATAAGTATAGGTACATATTTAATTTTTCGATTAATAAGCAGGATATATTAATGTTCAAAGTACAAGAAAATTATTACACGGCAAATCCGTAGTCAACTCAAGAAGTGGTAGCCACATCGCCGTTATCGTCACTCGAGTCTTGATCGGCAGCGGCCCATTTGCTGTAAGATATGAATTTTCTTGACAGCAGTTTGACGCGACGAGAGATGACCATAACAGCGTTTGTCTATGTTGCACCAAACCTGAGTTCCAATAGGTACTACCAGGGTTCAGCATCAGCTATCTTGGGTAATGCTCTACCATGTGATCATCATGACGAATCGGATGTCCAAAACAGCGCGTGCCTATGTTGCACCAAACCTGAGTTCCGCTAGGTACAACCAGGGTTCAGCATCAGCTCTATCTTGGGTACTACTCTCCTAAGTGCTCATCAAGACGAGTCGGATGACCAAAACAGCGTGTGCCTATGTTGCAACAAACCTGAGTTCCTTTAGGTACAGCCAGGGTTCAGCATCAGCTCTATCTTGGGTACTACTCTCCTAAGTGCTCATCGAGACGAGTCCGATGACCAAAACAGCGTGTGCTTATGTTGTATTAAACCCGAGCTCCACTAGCTACTGCCAGGGTTCAGCATCAGCTATCTGCTAGCAGCCGCCAGCAACATGCTGAGGTGAGACCATTTCGTGGCACTTTCTCTTTTTTATGTTTCTCTATATAAGTTTTTATTTTGTGTTTGTGCTCACGAATAAAATTATTTCTATTTCTATTTCTATTTCTATCTCTACCTCTACCTCTACCTCTACCTCTACCTCTACCTCTACCTCTACCTCTATCTCTCTCTATTTCTATTTCCACCACCACAAGAATGCATAGATTGTCGAATAGTGCGTTATCTACGCCCGTCTCAAACAGGATAGATAGAGTTAGACCAAGAAACCTCTGCAGCGATTTTGATAGCCCACGCAGTGCAAGTGTTATTCTGCCGTCATAATCCCGATAATTCACAACAAACACCGATAACGAACTCTGCGAAACATGAAGTTATAAATGTCATATGAAAAATGTCGTTCTGACTTTTTGACTATTTTAAGGTTAGGCTACAGGGCAAACCCTTAACCCGATCGTCTTTGTTTTAGGCTCAAATTGTAGCTGACTAAATTGTCCAGAGCCATTTTTCTCAAATTTTTGATATCATCCTTCGTTTCCAAATTATCGAGCACCAAAATCAAAAATTCGGAAAAAATTGAATTTTATTTTCACTATTTCGACCATAACTTTTTTTGTTTTTGACTTTCTCGAATAATTATTTTTGCACCTTACAGCTCTCGTGATTATGCGTCTTTTGAGCCTATTTTTTAATATCATATCTTCACAACTTTTCGAGATATAAGGGGATCGCACTTTTTCGTGAAATCGGACCCTATACTGGAGCGAACGAAAAGACATTTCCAATGTCAAAAGCCAGCTGTTTAATACCTAGCCTATGTGTCACTTCCAACATCTAAGAATCACCACACATTGAAATCCAATTATATTCGTAAGTCGGCCCCAATATGCATGCCAGGTACATTTATCCGTTTGCCACTCTTACCTGTATCACACCCCGGACACTGGCGATCAAATGTATGAAACAAATGCGTTCCTACGCACACAGTCTAAGCTCGTGTAGGTGAACGCGTACCATGCTTGTGTGAGTGAGATAAGACGTGCTAGGGTTCCCGCCATTTGGTTGACAAGTTCGATGACCTCAATGACCCAAAACTCATTGCGCGAATTAGGAAGAAATAAGAATCACATTATGCTGTAAGGTCGGTATCTAAGCTCGATTTATACAATAGTTTCCTATTTTGAATCAGTATAAACGAAGTAACAACATTTTTGTAAGGAAATTCAGGCCACCAAAATATTACGTAAGTTGAAAACATGATTTTTTGTTCATATAGATATTGTGTTGTTTTCGGTGTGATCTGATAGGTTTAGGTCTAAAACAGATAGGGTAAAAGAAATACTAAACATAAGTACCTATTGTAAGTTGGTATTCTACTAAAACATAAAATACTTAAAAAATAACTGGGTATGTAGGTACTTGCCTTGATTCATACAATGGGAATCTGTGGAACTTTCTTTTAGTTTTGTCGTTTATAGAGCTTTAACAACCGTACACAGCAAAACACACGCCCATTACAAAAGGTTTTGTAAATATTTGTTTAATATTTTACGTGGCCTCCGCTCTGCGCACCGCGTCGTCGCGTCCTTGCCAGCCGGTAACTGAGAGGTAACCGAGAGCGGGTGGGCGGCACTTTCAACGGGAGGCAGGGAGTGTCCATACTGTACGTTAGTACTATTTATTATACTGTACCTGTATTGAGTGCTTCACCGACTTAAGGTGGTTATACTACTGCTCAACATGCTAATGCCCAATAGATGACACTCTGCTATCACGTCTCAATAGAGGTGACAGGTGAGGTGGATTGTCAATACAATGACTTAAGTTTCAAGATGACATGTACTGTGGGACCGCGTCGAACACCAGTACCACCACCTTATGAGTATTTTTCCAGGGGCGTCGAAGAAGACCGAGTGAACCGAGCGTGGGTGGGAGGAAACACTGCTCAAACTAGCCAAGTTTATCCAATCGACTATGCGGTTGTCCATCCAGAATATGACGAAGACATGAAAATCAATGACATCGCGCTCTTGCATCTGGCCCAACCGTTGACTTTCAGCAATACTGTACAACCTTTAGATCTACCACAAAAGGAATATGAGCTAAATGCTCTCCATAAATTTGCTGGACATGGAAGGGATGAGGTAACTTATACTTTTCAAATTACAGAGGTTATAGGTATTGTAAAGGTAAATGCCTTTTATTAATTCCATCCTTTACATTATTAATCAGGTATTTGTATTTATATAATCTTTTATAGAAAAAAACCGAATTCTCAAAATAGTTTGAAATGCCATATAAATTATTGGCTGGTATTTAACTGATCATCAGATATAGTAATCTGGTTTTTCTGGTAGCATATTTCATTTCTGTAAGGGCCGCAGTTCTAACCTAACATTACCCACTTTTCTAGTAGCATTTCGTTTCTCTAAGGGTCGCAGTTCTACCCTAACCTAACCTACAAAATTGAAATCTCCAAACTATGTGTCGTTGAAGAGTTCTGTTCTGATCATCATCAGCAGTTTCACTTCATCAAATGCGACAGTTTTTAATGGAAATGCTTGATTTTCTGATGAAAATACAAAAATCTCTATAAGCATGCCTTTAAGATTTGAGAAGTTTCCTCGATTCCACATGGATCCCATCATCAGAACTCGAGCTTGACAAAAATGTGGCTTAAAAACTGAACTTGCTTAACAAACTTAACGAAGAGGACAAATCGCCAAACGTGAAGTATGTGTCGTTGAAGAGTTCCATTCTGATCAAATGTCACTTTTTTAGATGTATTTATGCTTGATTTGTTGATAAAAACACAAAAATAACTATATGTATGCCTTTAAGGTTTGAGGATTTTCCTCGATTCCTCATGGATCCCATCATCAGAACTGGGTTTTGACAAAAGCGGCACCAATCTGTATGCGTATACATACAATCAACAAAAAAATTTTCAAAATCGGTCAAGTAATGACGAAGATATGGAGTAACAAACATTACAAAAAAAAACATACAATCGAATTGATAACCTCCTCCTTTTGAGATTTGGAAGTCGGTTAATGAATGGTAATTTAACAAATATAATTCATGACTTACATTAGCCCTTACATTTCAGCATGACCTTCTGACTAAATACCTGATGAGTATGAAGGTTCGCACTTTAGGTGTAAAAGAATGCATGTCTAACTTACCCCCGGATCTACACAGATTCTACACAGATCAGGATAAAGTGGTTATTTGTGTTAAACGGATAGACGATAAGCCAGGATTATGCTATGTAAGTACAAACAGCAATACTCTTAATTGTCCATCGGTGGATCTTATGCCTTTTGTAATAAGGTCCACTGATGGACAGTTAATAGTGTGAGCGATGGTACAAGACAAGTATCTCTATCCACAACAGTGTCTTTTCTTTTGGGTCATACTCAAAAAATATGTCTGCGGTCTAATCGCAAAATGTATGAAAAGTGTCGTGGCAATTCACAGTGGCAATTAGATGCAACCGCAGACACTCGTATTCTCAGAGAATGACCGTTTTAACTTTTGATCTTTTTAGTGGTATGCCTAGACTCTGCGAAACCTGATGTTGGCAGGCTGAAAATGGTGCCGTTTCCTCCACCAACCGCTTGCACTTTCCCTTTACAAATCTCATATATATATTCGCCGTAGAAAAAAATGCATCTTTTTAACAAATTTTGCTTTAAGACGAAATTTTAATGCTATTTTTTCCATACAAACGTTCTCGACATTTTCCTCTCTGAATTTTAGTCATAAATGTTTTTTTTTATACCTAGTTCAATATTACCAGTAAATACCTATGTGTCTCTTTTTTAAGATTCCAAAGGCAAAAACGGCCGCCTATTACTAAGACTCCACTGTCCGTCTGTCTGTCGCCAGGCTGTATCTCATGAGCCGTGATAGATAGTTGAAATTTTCACAGATGATGTATTTTTGTTGCCGCTATAACAACAAATAGTAAAAACAGAATGAAATAAATATTTAAGTGGGTCTCCCTACAAACGTGATTTTTTTGCAGTTTTATGCGTAATGGTACGGAACCCTTCGTGCGCGAGTCCGACTGGCACTTGACTAGTTTATCTAGGTTACTTTAAAAAGCGCTAAAAACGGCTCAATAAATGCGCCGTAAACAGACGCATACAAAATCGGCAACATAAAGGACACAGGCCCCGTAGACAACATGCCAGTCGCTAACGCTCCGTAGCAAACGAGACGCACCTGTCACTGTCACACTAAAATGGAAGAGTGATAAAGAGACACAAAGCGATTCGATGGCGAAGCGCAAGCGATCGTCACCTTGGCTAGGCCGCCAGATAATTTCTTTCTCATTCCGCTCCCAAAATTCCGTTACGATTGATTAAGTTTTAGAGGAGAAAATGTCGAGACGAGAACAAATTCTCGATTTCTGAGATTTTTTCCTGACTGAGCTTTCATTTTTTCAGGGTGATTCTGGCAGTCCGCTCGTCCGTGGCAACACTCTTGTCGGTATCGCGTCATATATTCCGGAAACCTGCCCAGAGTCCCGAGTAGGCATGTTCGCCAACGTGGCTCCCTTTGTGGGATGGATCGGGGATATCACCGGTATCGGATACTTGGACTCTGAATACGAAGACGATCCCAACTGAATGGGATTTTTAGTCCTGGATAAATTCAATAATGTGGACAAAGTAAATAAGTGAATAATGTCAATCATAGAAGTGTCATATTACTATCGGAATATTATATGTAAAGTTCATTATATGGAACTTGCTAACTATGTAAACAAAAGTCTATAGTAAATTCATCATTCAGAGACAATTTCAATATGGCGGTTTGTTTACATAGTTAGCAAGTTCCATAGAATGACAATTTATGTAGTAGTAAAGCGACACAAAAATAAACAATTTAAGTAAGTAAGTAAACACTTTATCGTACGAAAGAAAGGAATATTGGTCACATTCGACTATTAGTATTGAAAAATTATTAGTATTGAAATGACAGCTCACGAGATTGACTTTAGCCAATGGACAATAACATCAAAACAAACTCTATTGTACACAATTATAGATACATCAATTAATAAATATTAGTTTCATTTTAATAGTTTTACCTTTAAGATGAGTGTTCTTTTGATACTTCAATAATTGTATAAAATAATCACAACACATGCATGTGTTAGCTAATGGAGATGCATATGTACCTAATAAACAGAAATTAACGTTTGATAATTCAGTTCTAGATAGGTACTTCAAGTGTAAAAATCGGTGACACGAATGCACGAAGCTTCCTAAAGACGAAAGTGGAGGACCCGCGTGAAATCGCCTTTTCATACAAACGTGAACTCATTCTCCTCTCTGGATATTAACATAACTGAAAATATTTTGTCACAAGTTGTTGTAGGTAACCGAAGACACAGACGGCTCGATTCGGAAAATGAATTAGATTTCTACTAGACTTCAACAAGTTACGATACGGATAATTTAAAGATATTTGTAAGATAAATATGTCAAATTTGACGTTTCCGCGATTCTGAGGGGCTACCGCGAAAACCGAAATTCGCAAATTGCGGGGATCTTACTCTTTTACTCCAATGAAGGCGTAATTAGAGTGACAGAGAAAAATGCCCGCAATTGACGATTTTCGGTATTGGCGGTAGCCCTACTGGAGGTCCTCTTGAACGATTTCGACAAGTTATGACTTAGATATCCAAGTCACATCTAATCTAGTCGATATCTAATGTAGATCTAGTTGATCTCTAAATCGTCTCAAGATCTTGTGATTATCTTGAAATCCGAATAGGCCTATTCCTGGTACCTAGGTACAGAAGACTCACTCTAACAAAACGCGTCTGTTACGATCAGGACAGATATGGCCGCTAGGTGGCGACAGCGCCACGCGCGGCTTATGGCTAGCCACCAAAATTGGTGTGGAACGGATGTACTTTTAGCAAAGCGACGAAATCGCGGAGTGAGCCACGCCTGCCCAAGACCATCGGCTTCATAAGCAGGCGGCGCGATTCGGGAAATGAATTAGAGATTCACTAGATATGAAATAGTAAACATATGTGGCGTTCCACGGCAAAAGGTACCTTATGGCGGCTGGATCTTACGCTATTATTAACGCTGCTCCAATATTCAGCCAGGGCAATGGTACCTTTTGCCATGGAACGTCACATAGCTTTACTATTTCATATCTAGTGAATCTCTAATCCATTTCCCGAATCGCGCCGAGTGTCACTACCCACTAGGCCAGACCAGTCGTCGAAATGAGTGCAATATAAACAAATGGAAACTACGCTTTAATAAACGGTCTGCAAGCGGGCATATCTGAACCAAACTAACTAAAATTTAATTGAATTCCAGCACTAAGTGATATTGGCTGTGCTGGCCTTCAGTTGCGATTTCATCTCCGATACTCTGATATTAAACTTGATGTTTAATACCTATCAGACCTTCATTGGAATTACTTTTGAAATTGATATATTCATAAAGATAGTTTATATCATCTATATTTAAAATCATTGAGATATTATTACTATAGAGAATCCATATCAAACAATGAAATTGTCGCAATCACAACCTGTACCATGCGTAAAATTCATTCGCGCGCACCCGAGCTGCATGCATTGCCATTGTTAGTAGCTCGGTACTACTTACATTGCTAGCGGGTCTTATTAATTGTTACATTTATTTTCGGCAGTTGTGTAAAATTCTGCATTTACGTCGGTATAATTCGGTGGCGGTATTTACGCAAACATCAAAGGCGTCGGTCCACTGTTACATTATACACTCGGCGCGATTCGGGAAATGAATTAGAGATTTACTAGATATGAAATAGTAAAGATATGTGACGTTCCACAGAAAAAGGTACCATTGCCCCGGCTGAATATTGGAGTAGTGTTAATAATAGCGTAAGCGCCAGCCGCCATAAGGTACCTTTTGCCGTGGAACGTCACATATCTTTACCATTTCATATCTAGTGACTCTCTAATTCATTTCCCGAATCGCGCCGACTGTGGTTTTGACATGCTGAACTGCTGATATAAAGATAAAGTACGAAAATTAGGCTTTCAAGTTTGTTTGTTTTATGATGTCCACAGGAAAGTTGCACAACGTTAACTTTACTCATACTGAACCACTAAAACAATGGGGAAATGAATTAGAGATTCACTAGATATGAAATAGTAAAGATATGTGACGTCCCACGGGTAAAGGTACCTTATGGCGGATGGCGCTTACGCTACGGGTATTATTAACGTCGCTCCAATATTATTGCGGCGCTATATACTATTTCATATCTAGTGAATCTCTAATTCATTTCCCGAATCGCGCCGCTAGACTTATTTCGGGATTAGCTCGATTCGTGTAACATTACCTTATTATTTATAGTTCGACAAAAGCTTTATTGGTCCGCGTACTATTCGGCGAACCATCTTTGCCGGCGAACTTTTTCAATAAAATGAATAAGCACCCGCTCGCAACTTTACTGGCAACATCGGATGTTTATTGCTGCGATTAACTCGAATAATGGCCGTCGATTGAGTGGATTTGTCTATACCCGTTTCATATTAAGCGTAGTTTTTCAGATTAAGCTCGTGTTTTACCTAGCAGTTCGATTCTGAAGAGATACAAGCGTCATATTAGATTGAACCTGTCATTGTAACAATTTAAATTAATCATCACTACTAATATTGTAAATACGAAAGTAACTCTGTTTGTCTGTCTGTTACCTCTTTACGCTTAAACACGAGTAGGGATGGAGAAAGATTGAGGCCCGAGGAAGGACATAGGATAGTTTTAGGGTTCCGTACCCAAAGGGTAAAACCGGACCCTATTACTAAGACTCCAATGTCCGTCTGTCTGTCTGTCTGTCTGTCTGTCTGTCTGTCTGTCTGTCTGTCTGTCTGTCCGTCTGTCCGTCTGTCCGTCTGTCCGTCTGTCTGTCTGTCACCAGGCTGTATCTCATGAACTGTGATAGCTAGACAGTTGAAGTTTTCACAGATGATGTATTTCTGTTGCCGCTATAACAACAAACAAAAACAGAATATAATAAATATTTTAGTGGGTCTCCCATACAAGAAACGTGATTATATTGCCGTTTTTTGCGCAATGGTACGGAACCCTTCGTGCGCGAGTCCGACTCGCACTTGGTCGGTTTTTTCAGACTTAGCTCTAGTGTTTTACCTAGCAGGTCGATTCTGAAGAGATACAAGCGTCATATTAGTTTGAACCTGTCATTGTAGTCGTTACTATATTAATTATTCATCCCTACTAATATTATAAAAAATGCGAAAGTATCTCAGTTTGTTTGTTACCTCTTCACGCTTAAAAAGCTGAACTGATATAGATGAAATTTGGTATGGAGAAAGTTTGAGGCCCGAGGAAGGACATAGGATAGTTTTTATCATACATCATCATTCCACGCAGATGAAGTCGCGGGCAGAAGCTACATTTTTCTTTAAAAAAATGTATATACATACAAGATATACTTTTTAATATATTGCAATTTTGATAGGCTACAAATATAATGATCACAAAAAAATACTTTGGTACCCTAAATAAAGAAATCTGTCGTACCAAAAAAAATTACTGAACACCAAAAAAATAAGGCATAAAATTACAAAAGTACCACCATTTTAATAACGACTGCACTTCAAATTGTATTCAAATACCAAATATATTGAATGATCACCAAAAATCATTAATGATCACCAAATCTTGAAGACCAAATTAATGCGATATTTTCACCTAAATGACCACTATGATTACCAAAAATTGTATACATATTACGAAATAAAGTAAAATGATACCAAAATTACTAGCCCCTCCCGCTCAATCCCCCGTACACCGCACCGCATACTTACCTAACCTAACCTACTTTCTAACTAGATAAGTGGGTTAGGTTAGGTTAGAACTGCGACCCTTACAGAATCGAAATGCTAATAAAAAGTGGGTTAGGTTCGGTTTGAACTGCGACCCTTACAGAAACGAAATGCTACTAGAAAAGTGGGTTAGGTTAGGTTGGAACTGCGACCCTTACAGAAACTAAACGCTACTAGAAAAGTGGGTTAGAATTAGGTTTGAAATGCGACCCTTACAAAAACGAAATGCTACTAGAAAAGTGGGTTAGGTTAGGTTAGAACTCCGATTAGCACCCAAATTACTGCGCGCAGCGGCGGCCTTTGGGCGTATACTGCCCAACCTGGGAGTATTGGCCAAGGCCTCATGCCGCCGCTTATACACGGGTGTGGTGCGCTCGATGGCGCTTTACGGTGCCTCAGTATGGGCGGATTCCCTCAGCAGCCACAACATTGCCCATCTGCGACGACCGCAGAGGGTAATGGCGCTGAGGGTAATCAGAGGATACCGAACAGTGAGCGCGGCAGCCGCGTGCGTGTTGGCCGGTTCCCTGCCCTGGGACCTGGACGCGAGAGCCCTCGCGGCGCTGTACCAGTGGCGCGGGGAGGCGCGAGCCCGGGGTGACCCGAAAGCACCTCAGGAGGTGGCGAAGCGGCGCACCGAGCTGTTAGAAGACGCGACGGAGATGTGGGTGCAGCGGCTAGAACGGCCGAGGGCTGGCTCCCGCACTATAGAGGCGGTACGCCCAGTCCTTCGTGGGTTGAAAGACGCTCCGGTGTCCTTACTTTCAGACTAACGCAGGTACTGTCGGGGCATGGCTGTTTCGGCAGCTACCTGCACAAGGTTGCCCAGCGGGAACCGTCACCGGAGTGTCACCAATGCGGAGCCGGCGTAGACTCGGCCCAACACACATTGGCTGAGCGCCCAGTTTTTGGCGAGGAACGGGAGGAGTTAGTCGTCTAGGTAGGGCAAGACCTTTCGCTGCCAGCCGTAGTTCAGGCCATGCTGGGCAGTGAAAGTGCGTGGGAGACTGTGCTCACGTTCTGCGAGCACGTCATGGGAGACAAGGAGGCGGCCGAGCGCGAACGGGAAGCCCAGGCCGAGGCTGACCCAATGCGCCGCCGCCGCAAAGGCAGCAGACGTGCCGCTCATTAGCGGAACCTGCCGCCCTGATGAGAGCCAGCGGGCGGCGGACATGGGGGCGTCCCCGCCCATGACGCTGGCTCCCGAGATGGTAAGCGCGACCTCGTGTTCCGGAAGCGCTTCCACTGGGGCGATCAATAAAAAATTAGGGGTATGGATCCTAGTCAGGATAGCCGCTGCGGGGTCGCGGACGCATTGCGCGAGCTTCCCCGTAACCCCGCAACCATAGCGGCGAGAGGATACCATGGGGTGGGTAGTGGGGCCTCTTTACAGCCCTGAGTCCCACATAACCGTCCGGGTTTCTCCCCGGCCCGGCGGTATGCGTAGAAGCGTTCCCCATGTAAAAAAAAAAGGTTAGAACTCCGACCCTTACAAAAACGAAACGCTACTAGAAAAGTGGGTTAGGTTAGAACTCCAACCCTTACAGAAACGAAATGCTACTAGAAAATTGGGTTAGGTTAGGTTTGAACTGCGACCCTTACAGAAACAAAATGCTACTAGAAAAGTGGGTTAGGTTAGGTTTGAACTGCGACCCTTACAGAAAAGAAATCGTACTAGAAAAGTGGGTTAGGTTAGGTTTGAACTGCGACCCTTACAGAAACGAAATGCTACTAGAAAAGTGGGTTAGGTTAGGTTTGAACTGCGACCCTTACAGAAAAGAAATGCTACTAGGAAAGTGGGTTAGGTTAGGTTTGAACTGCGACCCTTACAGAAAAGAAATGCTACTAGAAAAGTGGGTTAGGTTAGGTTTGAACTGCGACCCTTACAGAAACGAAATGGTACTAGAAAAGTGTGTTAGGTTAGAACTGCGACTATTACAGAAATGAAATGCTACTAGAAAAAGCTGACGAAGTGGATTAATTAATTTAATAGATTAAATATTTGCACATTTTTAATTTAAATGTGGTTACAATCTTGGTGGTAATTTACTATTTTTGGGTTCACAATGATTATTTTGGTGTCATTTTATTTAATAGGATAGCAAGATGTAAAAATTTGGTTATCATTTCACATTAAAATGGGATTTGAAATTTGGTATTCATTTACAATTTTTGGGTTATTAATGATTAGTTTGGTGTCATTTCCTTTAATAGGATAGTAAAATGTAATAAAATTGGTAATCATTTCATATTAAAATGGTGTTATAATTTTGGTGGTCATTTATTATTTTAGGGTGGTAAAGTAGATTTTGTTGGTATTAAATTTTACTAAATCTGGTGTTCAGTTAAATAGCAGCCATTTTGATAACGGGGTTTCCTGCTATGACACGTTAGCTCTGTGCAATTTGTGTGCCGTTTACATTGAGGCATCAAAGTAATGTCAGTCGCGTGTGCATTTCGCTCGTACTCGTCCGTATACATATTGGCGCGAGCGAGACGCACGAGCATCATGTTGATGTCACAATGCAAGTATGAATTCGCCTCAATGTCCGCCCCGTGCATGGTATAATAATTATACTCTGCCTGGTACTCTCTTCCCGTCTTTTCGTGGTCACGTGACTGACACAAGCCTATTACGTCATCATGCGACAGCGCTATATGATAATGTGCGATAGCGCTATATAAAGTGGCAATGTTATTGTGACGTAGGCTTGTGTCACTCTGGGAAAAGAACACCATGTTTTATTAGACTATGGCCCCGTGCAATGTGTGTGCCACGGGAGCAGAAACGAGTTTACACTCAGTCTACCAGATTGATGCAAACCGGACGCACGCCGGTTTTGTGCGCGATCCAGCGACAGTTCTAAATGCAAATGGGCTCAGGTGCCGGCGACCGGACGAATTTAAACGCACTGGGACACAGATTGCTTTATGAGATTAGACTTTTTAAATTAGGAGCCAATTGTTGCTCAGGGCCCTTTGTTTATGGCTAATTTGGTTTTAATTGACATAAACACTATATTTTTTTATTGATTTAGATAAAAAAGATAAAAGATAAAAAAATAGTTTATTCACGTAGGCATATTACAATGCGCTTATGAACGTCAAATAAAGCTATACCGGCTCCAACCCTACACCTCTGCCTCGAGAAGATTTAAATCCCCCCTCAATTGGAGGAGAGTATCCCATTATGGTACCGGCAACAAACTCGGCGGGACACATCTTTTCAAAACATTATTACATCTTATAATTAACATGCATTACGAGTAAATAAGAAAATACAATTTAAATTACTATAGAATTCATGCAATTATACTCAGCAGGTATATAACTTCATAGAAATTTTATAAAGATTTAGACTAAAACATGGAAAAATTTATCTATTCCCTTTTTTTTAAGTATCTAATAGTAAGTACCTACCTTCAATTTTGCGTTTAGCCGCTTCTTCTTCTTAGTCGGCGTCTTCATTGCTGAAGGTCATCTCTAGTTTGAAGAGTTTCCTGCGCGATGTACCATGCTTTTCCAAGTGTTCCTGTCCTCGGCGGCCTTAATAGGGCGGTTAGCCGCTTAGCCGCCTCTTAAATAAAACTGGTATTTATGTGTTTCGGCTGTTGACCTGCTGGCTGGACAAATATACGTTAAAGCACAGTAAGATCACAATAGGGTATTATACTGTATTTAAAATAAACTATTTTACATGAAATAAAGCACCAGATAATTATTAGAAAAACATAGATAGCAGCTATTTTTAAACACAATTTGTATTTAATAAATCGGATTGAAATATAAAAAAACCGGTCAAGTGCGAGTCGGACTCACGCTACAAGGGTTCCGTACATTACTCAATTTTTAACAATGTATTTTTTATATGTGAAACGCGAATGAATTGCCTTTAAAAAACCCGTAGGGGTCGGATCAAAAACTAAGTAATTAGTCCGACTCACGCTTGACTACATATTTGTAATAGGTTTTCCTGACATCTATAGGTAAAGTATTTTATGTATTTTTTTCAAAATTTTAGACCCAGTTAGTTTCGGAGATAAGGGGGGGGGGGGGGGGGAGATGGTCATTTTTTGCATATTTTCTTGAATTCCAAATAAACGTTTTATCTTTCTATATATCTATCTATCTAATTACTTTTAAACTGTTTATTTTAAAATTATACAAAATATATAATTGAGATTCTCATAATGAGCTCTTTCATTTGATATATTTATAACACGATATAGTTTGAAAAACTTTATTTTGTAATTTTCTCATTTACCCCCCCATAAGTTTAAAATTTATTTGTTTACGTTACATGTCCGTCTTTGGGTCACAAACTTACATATGTGTACCGAATTTCAACTTAATTGGTCCAGTAGTTTCGGAGAAAAGAGGCTGTGACAGGCGGACAGACACACAGACAGACGCGCGAGTGATCCTATAAGGGTTCCGTTTCTTCCTTTTGAGGTACGGAACCCTAAAAGTAGGCGAGTTTACCGTGACGTCACTATACTCGTTTTAATATAAATTCCATATTAATTAGCAAATCGTTTTGACAGTTCTGAAAAAGAAGCTGATTTGACTAGTAGGAAAGTAGCCTATTATATCGGCTATCCTGACTCAGGTGCTCGCCCACTAGGCTCAGTGAAGGGAATATTTGCCCAGAACCGTCTGATTGTATATTTGTCTTTGGTCAGGGCCGCTCAATTTGTTCGTTAATGTTTTCTACCAACAAACCCCGGCCTCCGTTGATAAGTAATTATTATTGAGTTGGTTTTAATCAGGCTTAGTGATTTAATGGTATAATCTCCAGTTTGAGTTGCTTAAATAAATATATTTTACTTTACAATACGACGCGATAGATTATATAACAAATATGGAGGTAGGTATTTAAAAAATATCTAGTTAATTTATCAAACAATTAAACCAGGAGAAAAGTGTCGTATGCATAATTATTAGACCGCAATTTGACTTCTGATTCTTCTAGCGGAGTTCCTTAAGATCTGTTTTCCTAGGATAGCGGTGCCGTCATATAGCGGCCGTCACCATACACAATTATACGGCTAAATACCGGGTGTGGCCTGTAACATGAGCAAAAAATTAAACTGTAGGCTGTACTCCTCATACTGACCAACATTTGTTCAGCGACTTTTAAAAATAAATTGTGTTTTTTTTTTAATACACTTTAAAGTTGATTCTAAGACGCAATGTTTTGCGAATTTTGTTAGGTTTAAGGCGTGACAAGCAACGTCAATCACAATGATATGGCGTGGAGATGGCGTCCATTGAAGATAATATTTATTTTGTATGAAAAATAGGGCGTCTAAATAATTCATAATTTTTAAAAGTTGTTGAACAAAAGTGTCACCGTTTGAGGAGTAGAATCTATGTTTTAATACTTTGCTCGTGTTACAGGCCACACCCGGTATAATACGGATGGGGTAGTATTTTGTATGGAGACGGCCGCTATATGACGGCACCGCTATCCTAGGAAAACAGAGCTTTAGGCTTTAAGAAACCCGACGTTGTCAAACTGAAAAGTAGTGCCATTCACGCGTCACAGCGTTACCACCAGTGGTAACTAGGTACCTACAAACAGCAACACTCCTAACTGTACATCGGTGGACCTTATTACAAAAGGCATAAGGTCCACCGATACACACACACACACACACACAGTAAACAACACACACAGTTAACAGTTCGCGCACGAGTTCCAAAAAAACCGAAATGATCCCTGTATGCTCCCCAAGCCGCGCTTGTAGGCCGAGCACAAGATTGGCGCGACAGTATCTCGCGGCGAGATAGACTACTCGTCTTTTTCTATGTTAATAAAAGAGGGACGGATAGTCTATCTCGCCGCGAGATACTGTCGTGCCAATCATGTGCTAGCCCGGCTGTCCCGGGCCTAGTAAGTACACTATCCCGCCCCCTCAGCCCTAAAACCTGAACAACGCGTGCAAAATCCTTATCCTTACTAATATACTCTGGCAAGCCAGCTTTGTCACTAGAAAAAGGGGGCAATTTGAAAAATGTAGGGGCAAAGATTCGATCTCCATACAAATTTGGAATTTCGCGCCTTATTCTACTGGCAAAGTTGGCTTGCCCGAGTATATCATAAGAGCGAAAGTATTAACTCTGTCTATCTGTCTGTCTGGTACCTCTTCACGCTTAAACCGCTGAACCGATTTACATGAAAACATAATATAAGACCCGGGGAAGGACAAAGGGTAGTTTTTATTAATCATCATCATTCGTCGCAGGTGAAGTCGCGTGCAGAAGTCAGTATCCTCATAAAAGACTCATTAGTAGTTCATGCCGAGCCTACCGCCGTCTTAAACATTAATTCCTCTCCGTTTACCTCAGCCAGCTCATCATTCGACGCAGGTGAAGTCGCGGACAGAAGCCAGTATCCTCGTAAAATACTCAAGTAGTTCATGCCGAGCCTACCGCCGTCTTAAACATTAATTCCTCTCCGTTTACCTCAGCCGGCTCATCATTCGACGCAGGTGAAGTCGCGGACAGAAGCCAGTATCCTCATAAAAGACTCATCAGTAGTTCATGCCGAGCCTACCGCCGTCTTAAACATTAATTCCTCTCCGTTTACCTCAGCCGGCTCATCATTCGACGCAGGTGAAGTCGCGGACAGAAGCCAGTATCCTCGTAAAAGACTCAAGTAGTTCATGCCGAGCCTACCGCCGTCTTAAACATTAATTCCTCTCCGTTTACCTCAGCCGGCTCATCATTCGACGCAGGTGAAGTCGCGGACAGAAGCCAGTATCCTCATAAAAGACTCATCAGTAGTTCATGCCGAGCCTACCGCCGTCTTAAACATTAATTCCTCTGCGTTTACCTCAGCAGGCTGGCGTTTTGAGCCGCCATCTGATTTCCCTGGAGCCACGGCTTAGATTTTAATGCTCATTCGAAAAATAAATAGCTTGCCGAGGGAAAAAGATGTTCCGCATATTTGTTCCGTGTATTTTTGGTTTATTTCCCAGCAGGAAGTATCTTGGTCAAACGGATAAGGCTGCGTTTTGACCAGAGTTGTGCGAGGATGCGTCGTGTGTGTGTTTGTTAAGAACCAATACAATGAATTCATTTATTTTCCTAGCTCAGCGTACAGTAATTCTATAGGGACCGTGCGCGTTGGAGGGTCTGCCATCTTGTGGCCTGAATCGGAAACATTGGTGCACATGTACATCGCCAAAACAACTGCTACCATCTACCGTTCTCGTAGGTACGATCCCTTGTGCATAGTAGGTTCTGTCATCTTGTGGGTTACGTAGGAAGCATAAACGTCACATTTACGCGGCTCCTAGAGTTCATGCAGGCCCCCTATTGGTTCTTAAAAACACATCCATCGCAACGCATCCTCGCACGTCTCTGGTCTAAACGCAGCCAATGGCGTTATACATAAACGTCTGACAACTCTAACAAACCGTTGATAATCTTTATCCCTATCCGTCATTTTGACATTTGTGTTGGCTGAAAAGAGACAACATAAATGTTAAAACAAAGGTTTTTCAAGTTTTATGAATACAATTGTATAACTCAGACCTCACTCCGCCACTGTGCGGGTAAAATTCCGCAAGCTGTTGGGTAAAAGTACGCATGTGGGATAATTGTTCGCATCAAGAAACGAATATTTATGAAATTGTCTGATCAATATTTTGGAACCACGTGAGAGATGGGTCTGAGTTATATTCATAAAACTTGTCAAACCTTTGTTATATTATATAATAACCCGTCAACACAACATCTACATTTAGTACCGGTACCGTTCCGACTTCACAAAATAGTTCTCCAACAATATTTATGCAAAAGAGAACCAGTACCCAAATCAAACAAAGTTATGCAGTAAGAATTCACTTTGTTACATACAAGTGCTTGTTACGTATGCAAGGAATTTCAAAACTAACTTGGAACAGGAATTTTCTTAGAATATAACAACTGAATTGCGCACGGTCAGATGAGTCGAGTCGATTTCATAACGGCTTAAGTCTATGGTCCATAGATTACCCCCGTAGACTCCGCGCTGTGAAGCGTTTTCGACCGCACGTTGGTGTTCTTTTACTAGAAAATACTTTAAAGTTATTCCCTGCATTTTATGCGCAAAGGCATGGGAAGTACCTACTTATCGGCCTTTAAGCAGCTCTATGTCTCTTGTTTATGGTAAAATGTAGCCTGTGTTTAAAAAACTGATATTAAATACTTAACAGGATTTGGCACCAATATGAGACGTATACCACACGTCCCATTATTGATTTATTGGTTCCACGTCCTTTATAGGGGTGTTTACTTTAGTAAGTGATCTGTAACTTGGCAGTGTATTCTCATTGGTGGAGCCAGCATACGATTCATATGGAGTCAACCAATGTAACCTGGTCTCCAGATCCGTGACAACTAAGCGAAATCTGCGATCGTACTTATACTGGTTAGTCCAAGCGATCAAATCGCCCGCACTCGGTAAACAGTAGTGGCACTCCTTTAGAATCTAAATTTGCAAACTCATTTAAATAGTCACCTTATCGCATTAGAATAAGGTATGTTTTTAAAAGATTATATTTAGGTTCAGTTGTGCTTGTGACGTTTTTGCATGGGACAATATAATATTGGCCTGCATATTGAAAGAGCCCAAATGTGCTACGATCTACGATAGTACTGAGATGGCTGTCGTAGCGTCGTAGCAGCGTAGCTCGAAGGCGCGTAGGCAGTTCGTAGCAACAGGCGTATTTCACAGTAAAAAAACAGGCAAGTGCGAGTCGGGTTAGGTTAGGTTAGGTTTCAGTCATAAGATAAATACGGGTAAGCGCCACTTGCACCATCCCACTAACCCGGGGTTAACCCGTTAAACCGTTAACCCAGTATTAAATTGTACTGGTAACCATAGTAACTCCAGGTTTAACCAGTTAACTCCGGGTTAGTGGGATGGTGCAAGTGGCACTAAGTGTGGCTGCGGGTTAAGTGTATTAAATGCGACCTAGGTTCCTATAATGGCAGCCAAATAAATTATTTATATTTTCATATTTAACACTAGAATCACTCACACACTTAATTGGAACTACGTTAAAGATGTCACGATATCAACAAGTAACTCTCCAAACCTTGTATCACCATCACTACAGATATTGCAAAAGCAACCTTGTATGTAACTGTTAAAGCACACATTTGTAAGAAGAATAATCGCTCGTTGAGAGCTTGTTATTTTTACACGACTGCCCAAACAAAAAGAGTGTATTGTTTTCAGCGTTCATGTTTGTATGTATGTGAGTTTCTTTATTCCACCTTAACTTCTGAATGCCTTAACCGATTTAGACGTATGATACATCATTAGAATCCTTACGTCATCCCGGGTAACATAGGCTATGTGACGTCATTATAAAAACAACATGGCGGACTTAATACGTCATATTACGCAACCTTTAGAAAAAAATATCGTGCAAACCTATCGAGTAGGGTATCAAAATGAAGGGCTTTGAAAGCCGATTGATAATATATATGCAACATGTGGGTTTAAGTTTCATTTTGAGAAAGTAAGAATTGACAAAATATGTTAAGAGAAGCTAATCTCATAAAACCAAATATTATTATTGAATGGGATAGGTACTTATTAAAATAAAAGGAAAGGGTTTGACCGCTGATCATAAAAAAATATAATTATATTATGTATATTAGGTACATACTACTCACAGTTTTTAAAACATGTTCATTGCGCTTATGGAATCGAAAAGTTTAAAATATAACTTCTATTTATTAATCAATACGATGCAGAGTCCGTCTAAGCTAACTCTGCACCGACTTTGGCAGAACAAATCGTGAAAGTATCATTATAACCGTATGGTTTGATTTAATTTTCAAATGTTGTTCAATTTCAAAATTTCATGAGTACCTATATAAGAGGAAGTTTGAAAGTAGCTCCAGTAACGGAGAAAATGAGGAGTACTAGGTTAGCGTGGTATGGGCATGTAATGAGGAGGGATGAATGCCATATAGGCAAAATATTGTTAGGGATGAATGTTGATGGACGGAGAGCGTATGGTAGACCCAAAAAACGATAGATGGATTGTGTGAAAGAGGATATGAGAAAGAAAGGAGTGAGTGCTGAGGAGACGAAAGACAGAGGAGAATGGAAGAGAAAAACATGTTGTGCCGACCCCACATAACGTGGGATAAGGGCAGGGGAAAGAAAGAAGGAGGTTTGATTTAATTTTAACATTTATGATGATGACATTTTTTTAAAGCCGAAGGGTGAGCTCCACGTAGGGCCTACGGCTCAGAGCTTAAGAAAGATGTGCGCTTCCTGCAACTTGTCCAAGTATATGCACTTGGTCCAAAGCCAGGCGCCAAAGGCGCCCCCACACTAAAAGGGTCAGGCGTAGCCACACGTACGTGACGCCACTTACCAAAGCCGGGCGCCTTCGGTGCCCTCATACTCAAAGCGTCGACCGTAGCCCGACGTACGTGGCGCGTTGTACGCGTTCAAAGCCGGGCGCCTTCGGCGCCCTCATACTAAAAGAGTCGGGCGTAGCCCGACGTACGTGGCGCGCTGTGCGTGGTCCAAAGCCAGGCGACTTCTACTTTCTCATACTAAAAGTGTCGGGCGTAGGCCAGGCGCCTTCGACTCTCTCATATTAAAAGTATCGGGCGTAGCGTGACACGCTGTATGATTACCAAAGCCGGCCTCATACTCAAAGCGTCGGGCGTGCACGAGGCACGTTGTACGCGTTCTAAAGCCGGGCGCCTTCGGCGCCCTAATAGTAAAAGAGTCGGATGTAGCCCGACGTACGTGACGCGCTGCACTCGGTCCAAAGCCAGGCACCTTCGACTCTCTCATACTAAATGTCGGGCATAGCCCGACGTACGTGACACGCTGTACGCTTACCAAAGCCGGGCGCCTTCGGCGCCCTCTTACTCAAAGCGTCGGGCGTGTACGAGGCGCGTTGTACGCGTTCTAAAGCCGGGCGCCTTCGGCGCCCTAATAGTAAAAGAGTCGGATGTAGCCCGACGTACGTGGCGCGCTGCACTCGGTCCAAAGCCAGGCGCCTTCGACTCTCTCATACTAAGTGTCGGGCGTAGGCCCACGTACGTGACACGCTGTACGCTTACCAAGACGCCTTCAGTGCCCTCTTACTGAAAGCGTCGGGCGTAGCCCGACGTTCGTGACGCACTGTACGCGTTCCAAAGGAGTCGGGCGTAGCCCGATATATGCGGCGCTCTGCGTGCCTTTCTGTACTGAGGACGCCCTCGCAAAAGTAATATAAAGTGACTTCAAATGGTTAGTAAAGAAATCATGACCCCAAAATTAATTAAATAAATTAAAAATTAAAAAACACGACTGCGAAAAAGCGAACTGAAAAGATAATAAATAAATTAAAAATTAAAAAACACGACTGCGAAAAAGCGAACTGAAAAGATAAAAATATTTTTTAGTTGTGTTAGTTACTCAACTTAATGAATGTAAAAATTCTAAAAAGTATAAAATAAAATTAATTAATTAAAAATTAAAAAACACGACTGCGAAAAAGCGAACTCAAAAGACAAAAATAATTTTTAGTTGTGTTAGTTACTCAACTTAATGAATGTAAAAAATTATTAGAATATGAGTGTTTAGTGAAGGTTATAAACAACAAACGCAAAAGTTTTATGCTCATTTAGGATCGTGACTGTGCCTGTGTCTGTGTCCCCGACCTTGATGTATTGACATTTTCCCATTTAAAAGGTCCCCGACTGCAATTGAAATAAAATACACAGGCACAGTCACGATCCTAAATGAGCATAAAACTTTTGCGTTTGTTGTTTATAACCTTCACTAAACACTCATATTCTAATAATTTTTTACATTCATTAAGTTGAGTAACTAACACAACTAAAAATTATTTTTGTCTTTTGAGTTCGCTTTTTCGCAGTCGTGTTTTTTAATTTTTAATTAATTAATTTTTTTGTTAAATATGTTTGGCGTCGAGACGTCTAGGCTTTGTTACAATCGTACTTATAAATATGTATACAATTTTGAACTTTACTCCATTGCAATAAGAATAAGTGGCAATAAATTAAACCAGAACTCTGAAAGGGCCTAAGTACAAACTATGAACAGTTGGCAATAAGTCTTTTTGTATATAAGTTGTAAGTTTGTAAGTTGAATAGATAAGACTCGTATTGTGAGTGATGCCTATTGTCTGTTTGTATGTAGCCTGACATAAATTGACAGACCAAATGTGTTTGACCTTGAAAGGACCTAAATGTTTGTATATTTGTGAATACAAAGTGAATGTATATTTTATGGGAGCCACAAGTACATATATCAATTAATAGTCACGTTGAGTTGCTCAGAAATCATTTTTTTTGCACTTAAGAGTCACACGAACTAGCCGCCGTAGAATCGGCTACTTTCCTATTAGTCAAATCAGCTTCTTTTTTAGAACTGTCACAACAATTTGCTAATATGGAATTTATATGAAAACGTGTATAGTGACGACACGGTCAACTCACCTACTTTTTAGGGTTCCGTACCAAAGGGTAAAAACGGGACCCTATTACCTTTGCTATTACTAAGACCGTCCGTCTGTCTGTCCGTCTGTCTGTCATCAGGCTGTATCTAATGAACCGTGATAAGTTGATAACTATAGACAGTTGAAATTTTCACAGATGTTGTATTTCTGATGTTGCCGCTATAACAACAAATACTAAAAATTACGAAACCCTCGGTGGGCGAGTCCGATTCGCACTTGTCGGTTTTTTTTTTATTTTAATCCGTTTTATTAACAAGTTCTGTGGTTAAAAATAACTGCTACCTATCTATGTTTATCTAATACCTTATTATCAGGTGTTTTATTTCGTGCACAATGTGAAATAAATTATTTTATGTAGAGGAAAATACCCAATTGAAGTTAAGCTCTCATTTTAAACCCGGTATATTTTTCATACAAACTAACCGGTATTGAATTTCGGTTAGTGATGGGTAGGACATCAATTTAAAATGAGTTTGTATGAGTACCTCATTTTCTAAAACTAGTGGCTCTGTGAGCTGTAGACCTCGCGAGCAGAGTTTAAAACTGAATAAATGTATGGTTCCGTTGTTTTGAAGAATTTAGAGAATCTAATTTGACCATAAAAACTTAACTATCAATTGCTTACAAAATTCGGGAATTGGTTTAGATATGCGACCTGTAGAGTAGAACATATGGACATACGAAACAATTTTTGGCTAACAGGCCAATTCAAACTTACACTGATATCAGATAGACATCTAACTGATGTCATTTAGTTATCGTGCATTTCACTCGTTCTTGTCCGTACATGTATTGGCGCAAGCGAGACGCACGATGACTACTAAATAATATGATAAAAATATCATCCCGATGTCAGTGTACGGTCGATGCCCCTTAAGTATACACGTCGCCATACTAATTGTATAGAAAAGTGGATAGAGTTAGACCAAGAAAAGTCTGCAGAGATTTTGACAGCACACGCAGTGCCAATGTTATTTGTGCCAGTGTCAAAATCTCTGCAGACTTTTCTTGGTCTAACTCTACTTATGTTAGGAAACCAACATTACCTTTGAATTAACCTGTAAACTGCAACTAAGAAGCTTCGTGCGCGAGTGTGGCCCATAATTTCCGAAAATCATTTTTTCTTCGAGGCAATTACTCCGTTCTCATATTTTGCGTTGCCCATAATTTCCCGAAATCATTCATTCTCGGTAGCAATTACTCCGTTCCCATATTTTCCCAATGGTTTTCTTCCGCAATCGCCTATTTTTAATATTTTTAAATTAATCTTTTCCTTATAGTTTTCGTTCTTTTAAATATCTAGGATAATATTTTCTTGTTACTGTATGTTAATAGTGTAGTAATTATATTTATTACTTGTAGGTATTTCACATACAACAAATATCAAAAACACTAAAATTAAAGCATAATCTAAAAAACTACAAGTAAAAAACCAAACGCTGTCAGCCAATAACTCTAACCTACCTATCTCTGGGAGCAGATTCGTTTTTAGGGTCATCAAAAAAAAATAACCCTAACCTACCTATCTCTGGGAGCAGTTTCGTTTTTAGGGTCATCAAAAAAAATAACCCTAACCTACCTATCTCTGGGAGCAGTTTCGTTTTTAGGGTCATCAAAAAAAATAACCCTAACCTACCTATTTGAAAAAAACCTGGTTATTTTTACCACTAGCATTAAAAAAAAGAGAAAATATGGAGATAGAGAATATTTAGTTAGTGAAAAAAAAACCTACTGGTTATTTTAACTACTAGGATTAAAAAGAAAAGGGAATAAATTGAGAAAAGGATAGTTTAGTTTATGAAAAAATTTACACGAAAAATTAAATAAAGCGAAGAAATTCCACTGGGAAAAAATGAGAACGGAGTAATTGCCTCGAAGAAAAAATGATTTGCGGAAATTATGGGCCATTTTAGCGAGGCGATCCAAATTAAAAGGCTCAAAGTCTAACTAACTTTATTGTTAGTTAGACTTTGAGCCCGGGAAAGCGCAACGTACGAGCAACCTACAGCTAGTTCCCTGAGCCCAAGATCGACCACTACCCTAGGCAATGTTAACCCCTGCGATTTATGGATGGTGACCGCCCATGCTATAAACGTAAGTGGAAATTGACTCCTGGAACAGCCATGCCCTTGAACTAAAACCGCTAAAAAAATGTTCAAACAAAAACTCAAACGAATACGCTTACCTCGCGCTTCGCGCTCGCTTGATCAATCAGCAATACGATGTTTAAGTGCAAAAAATAAATAAAAAAAATTGCATTTACTGGGGATCGAACCGGGTACCTATCCCATATCCTTGCTTGTAAGCGTCTTTCCAACTGCGCTATGATAGCATTTAGATGAGCTGACGAAATTTGGTTACTTATTCTCGAGTATGAATTTAAATATCTAATCTAAAGAGAATAAAGTGTATAGGGGACGTGCATGAACTATAGGGGGCAGCACAGGAGCCGTCAGATCTTCGGCGCGAAGCGTAGATGAGTAGTTTATGATTCCGATGTAGCCCACGAGATGGCAGAACCTAGTATGCACAAGGAAACGTACTTACGAGAACGGTAGATGGTAGCACTTGCTTTGGCAATGTACATGTGCACATATGTTTCCGATTCAGGCCACAAAATGGCAGGCCCTCCAACGCGTACGGTCCCTATAGTCGGCGTGCGTGAACCATAGAGGGTAGCATAGGAGCCGTTAGATTTTTGGCGTGAGGCGTAAATGTGACGTTTATGCTTCCGATGTAGCCCACAAGATGACAGAACCTACTATGCATAAGGAAACGTACCTACAAGAACGGTAGATGGTAGAACTTGTTTTGGCAATGTACATGTTTCCGATTCAGGCCACAAAATGGCAGACCCTCCAACGCGCACGGTCCCTATATGTAGTAGAGGGTTATTGTCATACTAAATTTTGTAGTCACAGTAAATTTACTGCCATCTTTCGATACAGGATTAAAATGAAAATGAAAAAAAAATATCAAAAAATGTATATATGTATGGATAAATGATTTTTTTTATTTTTAGAACGCCATATGATTTTGACCCATGTTCTTTTACTGATATGAGTAAAAATTGTTAAATATTAAATGGTGTCGCCATCTAGACGAGCATAGGCCAAAGGTATGGCGTCGTATATTCAAGAATCAAATTTTCTTTAAAGCGCAAAAATCCATCATCTCTTGCATAAAATAAACGAATGCGCTTAGCCCGCGCTTGATAAATAAAAAATACGATTTTTTCATTTTTTCAAAATAAAAATTATAAAATAAAAAACAACAATTGATACGAAATTTAAGTATAAAAAAATACAAAAAGTTATGTAGCAGCATACAATTACTGGGGATGGAACCAGGGACCTCCCTATGCAAACAAAAAAGCGAACGTTTGCAAAATACGCCATGATAGTTCTTACTAAAGCTGACGAAATTTAGCTACTCATTCTCAAGTAAAAACTAAATATCTAAATACCGCCGAAACCAGCGATACAAATTTTCTGAATTTTTGGCCATTTAATCTATAAACATATATCAAAATGAAAAAACTCTTATGATATCGATACGACTATTTGTTTAGGCGACAGGTATCACGACTCCGCCATTTTTAAAAATATCCAAAAACCGGATTGACAAAAAAAAAATATTTAGTCATAGAATCTGGTCACAAAATTTCATGAGAATCGGTTAAGAATTGCGACCTGTAGAGGAGAACATCCGGAAATACAAAACTAAATATCTAAATACCGCCTAAACCAGCGTTAATTTTTTTCTGCATTTTTTGCTATTTACTCTGTAAACATGTATCAAAAAGAAAAAACTCTGATGATATTGATACGACTATTTGTTTAGGCGCCGCCATTTTTAAAAATTTCCAAAAACCGGATTGACAAAAAAAATTTATTTAGTCATAGAATCTGGTCCCAAAATTTCATGAGAATCGGTTAAGAATTGAGACCTGTAGAGGAGAACATCCGGAAATACAAAACTAAATATCTAAATACCGCCTAAACCAGCGATATTTTTTTTTCTGCATTTTTTGCTATTAACTCTGTAAACATGTCTCAAAAAGAAAAAACTCTTATGATATCGATACGACTATTTGTTTAGGCGCCAGGTATCACGACTCCGCCATTTTTAAAAATTTCCAAAAACCGGATTGACAAAAAAATTTTATTTAGTCATAAAATTCGGTCACAAAATTTCACGAGAATCGGTTAAGAATTGCGACCTGTAGAGGAGAACATCCGGACATACGAAAGCAAAATGCCCGAGTCAAAACGTAGACCTTCGCTTCGCTTCGGTCAATGAGGTGTTACAATGTCTTACTTCAAATGAGGTGAGGTACTAGCATATTTTCAGCGTCGACTATTCTATTAATCCAACGGGCCAATGGTGACAAAAGTATTTAATGTATATACATATTTATGTATTCATCACTTCCTTTATAAATAAATAAATAATAATAATTAAGGAGTGCAATTCTGGAGGTTAAGAATATAACTTATAGGAGAAAGATCCCACATAGTAACTTAATTTGCTGCTTTTATGAAACTTGTTCTAATTTAGCTCTTTTTTATTGTTAGATTGTTTAGTCCTCCTCCTCCTTGCTACTTGATATAATTTTAAGTATAATAATCACTAGCAAGAGCGACCTGCTCCGGCTTCGCACGGGTTAGCCAATTATACATACACCTAAACCTTCCTGAAGAATCACTCTATTGATAGGTGAAAACCGCATGAAAATCCGTCCAGTCGTTTTTGAGTTTATCGCGAACATACAAACAAACACACATACAGACAGACGCGGCGGGGGACTTTGTTTCATAATATGTAGTGATATATTTCATAAGTCTTGTACCTATTAACCATAAAACTACCACATTTTTAACAAACTAAGGAGAACAAATTCAATATTTTCACAAGTCATTATTATATAATAATGACTTCTATATAGAATGACTTCTATATAGAAGTGACAAACTTACCACCTCAGATAATTTAACAGTAATATCATCAATATGATATTAAACAAAGTACCATTCGCGCCGGCCACCGCCGGCTACATTTACATTTCATTTTTTCATGCAAAAGGCACCAAGGAAGATCCGCGGGTAAATTTAATGGCGAAAACGATGTCCATATTTTGGTATAATTATAAGAATTATCACTAGGTATTAGGTATTAGAGAACTAAAATTAGCTACAACGACGTACGAACAAAATAAATATAAATATGTCAAAATCATAAACGTTTACAAATAATGTTAATAAAAAGTATTGCAAATTCAAATCGTTATAATTTACATCTACATGTTTATTTTACCTATGCAAATTATACTTACTTTTTATTTAATAAACTTGAAACTTATTGAAATAATCATATATTGTGTACGCTACAGTAATTTATTTCAATAATATTTTAGTCACTAAAGGATTACTGTTTCTAAGCAAGCTTCGTAAATGCCTGTCTGGTATACAGAGTACGTACCGCGATCCATGTTCGTCATGTTGCCTCCCTGTCACACTTACGTACGAATTTACAAGTGCAACAGAGAAGCAACACGTCGAACTTCCTTTTGGTGACTGATTCCTCGCGCCATTTTGACAAGTAAGTTAGGATCAAAAAGGCTTAAGATGTATGAAAGCTTGCAGCGCTTACGCTTGTTGTCTTTCGTGTTTAATTTTTAACGTATTTTCGGTGGTGACGCGAGGCGATATTGAAGTACGGCGCGTGTCTGTCTCACTCCCTCTTTGGGTATTTCTAATTCATTGTTTCATTTTGAAAGGATTTTTGAGGTGTTCGTGTCACAGAGAGGCAGTGAGTGGTACAAACTCAACGCATTCCTCGGTGGACCTTTTGTCGTTGCAATAAGGTTTGTAGTTCGGCAGTTGACAGTGTGGGCCATTACTCGTTTCTTCATTTGAGACATTTTGAGCTTTGAATGTCGGCGAGCAGGCGAGCACCTCGTGCCATCCAGGGACTCTTTTGAAAGTTGTGAGGAGTGTATGAGTTTTTGAGGTTCGCGAGTGAATTTGAAAGGATAAGAGATTTTTGAAATTTGAAGTGTGTGAATGATTTGTGTGGCAAGAGGTGTTTGTGATGCGCGCGAGTAAATGAGTAAAATGAATAGAGGAGTGAAGTAAGACATTTTTGCGGTATGAAGTACTGCGACAAATTAACAAAATGAGTGGTACAAATGAGGTGCCTCGCGAGTGAGCGACTCAACACTAATTTCGGTATCTCGGTTGTTTATGTATATTTTTGCATTTAATTTAGCTAATCTGATCAATCATTATCCTTACCTAAATACTATTCTAGAATAGCAAAAAAATATTGTGAATGCCATGTGATATTTTGATTTTTAGTTATACCGGTAATGGTCCCTGTTTTAAACCGATATTCCGAGATAACAAGCAACTTGATGTCATGAACATTCAAGTAACATATAAAGAAAGGCTTCAAAACATACATTCCCGATTTATCCATAGTCGAAGGAATATACCATCTCGCGGAGCGTAACTTCCGTAAGTAAAAGCTCGAATTTTGGTATATTCCCAATACGAGAAGAATTCCTGGAATCGAATCAAACTCGCGCTCAGCTATTGGAGCTGTTCTGCGACTATTCATTCAATTCATACACAATCTAATTCAATGATTTTTTTCATTTCAATTCAGTTCAAATGGGGTTAAAATAGTCTAGTAGTTAATTGATTTGCAGTCGTTTTTTTAAGAGCGCGTGCGATCGTACATAACGCACGCAATAGGTGCAAGCGCAGGTGCAAGACTGCAATTCAATTTCAATTCAATTCACCGGCTTGAAAATATAGCCCGGGAGGCCAATGCAAACTTACATTGTGACATCAAATTGATATCGAAACGATGTAAGTCGCGCGTGCATTTCAGTCGTACTCCCTCCGTACAGTAGAGGTCAAAGATATGTTTACACTTTTGCACCTTACTCCTTTGTAATAAGGTGAAAAATGTAAACATATCTTTGACGTCGACCGTATAAACAGCAACACTCTTAACTGTCCATCGGACCTTATGCCTGTGGCGTCTCCTCCAGCTGTCACTATCGACGTTGTGCCACAAGATTCTAACAGATGGCGTTAGGGAGCTTGAACGCAATTTGGTATAAACCTACATCGCGCTTACGTAGTTAGTGATCGTATTAGATTGATAATTGTTACATATTTGCCGTAACTTATTTTTAAAATGTGTTTTTCCATTAAAAGACACATCTAGATTGTTTACCTTATTTCTAATGCTTAAAAAAACGAACTTATAGACGCCGCCGACGCTCAAAAGACGCTAGTGTGGGATGGCACTTAGATCTTATGAGAGTGTTGCTGTTAGTATCACCGTTGATACAATTAACTGTCCATTTGTAAACCTTATTACAAAGAGATAAGGATTATGTGTAGTTAGTTAAGTTAGTACTAGCTAGACGTTGTATTCCAGGGTGATTCATAACTATATGCGTTATGAATTTTCCTATAATATACGAGTCTGTCTGTGAATAACACAATAGGTTGTCAAAGGTCAACTAATCTACTTTTTATGAAGTGGGCCTAAATGATGTAAGTCGCGCGTGCATTTCGTTCGTACTCCCTCTGTACAAACAGCAACACTCTTAACTGTCCATCGGACCTTATGCCTGATGTGGCGTCTCCTCCAGCTGTCACTGTCGACGTTGTGCCACAAGATTCTAACAGATGGCGTAAGGGTGCTAGACCGCAATTTGGTAGACACCTACATCGCGCTTATAGATTTTCAAATGTCACTTACTATATACAGTGTGGAAAGATAAGTCGGGCCCTGGAGGGAAACTACCTTAAATCCTTAAGCTGGCTCATTTTACTTAAAGGAAACATTACTTTATTTTTAAAAAGTAACAAAACTGCATCACTACCTCTCAGTTTGGACTTCGATCCCCAGGCATAACACCCGCCTGGAGAGAGTACTCTCTATTGGCCCTCTCTACCGTTCCTACATGCCTTTTGTAATAAGGTTTACGAATTGTCAGTGAACAGTGTAGGTACTACCTACCTAGCCTAGGTAGTAGGCGATGGTACATCATGTATTTGCGCGAGCGAGAAGCACGGGCAACTGACATCATTTAAAGTGTATTCATATTCATCCTTACTTGTCCTATCATGTAAACAAACACTTCTCGAAGACATTATCACACTCTTCTCTGGAATTAGGCAATAATCATCACTTGAAATGTTATTGTATACTTAAAGAAACTCACAAAGTATTGAAATCAACCAAATAATCACTGAAAAACCTCATTTCTAATAAGATTTTCATCAATAAACGCAGTAACGCACGGATCACCTCAAAAATATCTGACATTACGATGTCTAGATTGTTTATGAATCGTATTCTTAAGATAATAGGTATATATGTAATTTACCATTCATAAGTGCTTGTTGCTAGGCCTACATGAATAAAGTATATTTTGACTTTTGACTATTGTTGGAATGACACTTTGACGTCACGTTTGTTTGCATGATAAGCAAAGAGTGTAGTAAGTATATTAGATGATGTTGATAAGACACGTAAGGATGAATACACTTTAGATATCATTTTGATGTAACAATGTAAGTCCGAGTTGACATCCGGAACCATGTTCGCGATCGAGATTCATCTTTTCACGTACCGAAAATCGTGTTTACTATTTTTATATTGGATTTCTTTAAACCAGGACTCCATGTTTGACTCGAGTTTGATATTGAATTTTATATAAAGTTACAACTTCTGGCTTCTGGATTCAGTTTCGAGTAACGATGTTACGTCAATATGACGCTTCCGGCTTGAACTGATACAACAAGTTTGTTTTGAAAAAAATTTAATTCCAAATTGGCTTCAGTTACAAATGAAACTTTCTGAAAATTAAGACAGTTTTCAAAATACAGTCAATACATCAATTGCAATTGAAACCACTCTTTGCTCTAGATATTGTCATAGGTATTTAACTAGTGATTTAATATTTTATAAAATAAAACTTAATGGAATCCAATATAGAAAAATCCATTGTACATATATTCATATTATTATACTTTATAAACTTGCATCACATCCTTCCGGGCGCAAAGGTACCCATCACGCTCGCTGCGTTGTCACTTAATAGCGTTGGACAACAGGACAATTACCTTACAGTACCGAGAACGAATGGATAAAATACCTTTTAACACAAACACTACCAAATATGTAGTTGCACAAAATAAAACCGCACAGTATTATTTCGTGCTCGCCCGTACATATGTAATTGTGTGTGAGCATGCATCGCAAAAACAAGGGATTTGCATTACAAAAGCTCCGTGCATCGTAATGAACGGTAATTGTTTGAATACGCAAGAATGGGGGAACGAGGGATCCTGTTTGCAAACAATTTAATTAGGTGCTCTAGAATGGCTGGATGGCGACGAGTGGCTGCGACAGATAGGCTGGGAGGCTAGCGCGGGATAGCGGAGTCAAATGGTACCTACAGTTATATAATATACCTACGCGTACAAGGTAATTCATTCCGGGGTCACTTATCACCAGTGATACAACTGAATAGTTTTATTTAAGTGATTGCTTGATCCTGGTTTTCTGATCATATATTTTAAATATAGCATATACTGCATAATTTATATTTACCAACATAATGTTTGATTTCATATTCTTAGTAATTGTGGGGAAAGAACTCTAAACGCACCTACTCTAAATAAATGTAATCTTATAACCTGGTTATATGTAAATAGGTTAAACCTGAACAGGGATAAATAAAGTGACTACTATGAAATAAAACTCGTATCTTGTTCTGTCAATCAAAAGAAAAATGTGGTAACTATGTATGGGATGCATACAGTGTGACTGTGTTGTAACTTTGAGTAGCAGTGCGAGGTACGAGATTTTTTCAAAGTAGTCACGATATGTTACAATTACAAGTACGTTTCTGATACTTGAAGAGTAGGGATTGCGTAACATACCAGATGATGACGGGTTCTCGCATTGGTCTCCTGGACTGGGCGTACCCAAGCGACAGCAGCCCAGTACCCGTAATCGCTGTAAAGAAAATTAAAGGCCCAAACACACGCGATGCGCTTTTGTCATCACACAAAGCACAAAGAAATACAGTATTTGTTTACCCTCGCTTTGTTGGAGCGCCAGTGAGATTAGGTAACCGATAAAAATAAAAAGTGCACACGTGTGTACTGTGTAAATTTACTAACGTTAAAACTATTGAAATGAGAGAGGGTGTTGTATTTTACATGATTAATTAACCAAAATGTTTACGTTACAGTCTGTGGTTGTTAATTATCTTCATTTTACTTTACATGAGTTTACAAAGCGACCTGAAAATATCGGGTTGCCTAAGAAGCCGGATGGAAACCCCTACTCGTTTTATACAAAGTTGAACAGCTAAAGGTTCTGCTGATTCCTAGTACCATCGATGAAGAAGCCATCAGCCAGCTTTCATGTTTTTGTGCGTGGCCATTTAGGCTAGATGACATTTTTTTATTTATTGTATCAATTGATCAGGTTTGTTTTTAGGATCAAATGTCTATATGGGACCCATTACATTAAAGCAATATAAAAGTCAGAAATGATAGTCAAAGTCCGAACAAAACAAGAAAATTGCGTTTTTGTCGGTTAAATATTGCGTTTATGTATATAGTTGCTATACAATCTTTTTTTGGATAAAATGTAACGAATCGAATGGTATCCTTACATATTTTTATTAGAATTGTTTTCAAAATGACGGGCGTTTCTCCGAGCCTTGACAATTACTTATTCTTTTCTAACTCTTATAATAATCAAAAAAGTGTGTAAATATATATTTTCCGTATTCAGATAGGAAAATAAGGACTACGTTTGTATGGAGGAAAAGTCATCACTGTCCTCTTAATGTCTTTATTTATTGGCCACTTGTATTAACTAGTGGCTGTGTGAGCTTTTGTTTTTCAATTTGTATATTGTTACTGTGCCTATAAATAGTAGATTGTTAACCAAGGGATGAAAGGCACTCATTTCTGTCGAGGTAGTCTGTTAAACACTCTACTTTTCATTTCGAATACGAGGCAAGTATAATGCATATGTTTTTTTTTAAACATGTTTAAGTATATTTTTTTATAGTATTTTTGAGGGTACTTTCAATTAACAATTAAGGCAAAAGCCTCGTTATTTATGGAATAGGGAGTTAAATATCAGAATGGAAATTGCATAACAAATCCATTTATACCCAAATTTCAACTGCTTATCGTAATAAAATTAATAAAATCGTACTTGGAACCTAAAATGCTCTAGTGCAGAAACGTATAATTTTCTGCACACCTTTTAGAACAACAATAACCTCTTTCAGAGCAAGAGACATGAAAATAATAAATAACAACTACTAACTGGGTGTGCAACTGTGTAGGGAAAGGGACAACGTCCTTTCCTTCAAACCTCCGTTTCTCGCTTCGAAGCACGCGCAATCATTTGTTATTGTTAATTAATCCTCCAATGAATAATAGTCAAATCGTGCCATTTGTAATTGCTAAATAATGTAATGATTTATGAAACGGCCCCGCTCTAAATCTGCGATATTATGCCTGTCTAATAAATAATCAATCTCATTTCCGGGCATTATAAGGGATTAATTATTGGTGATAATGAGGACGTCAATTGCAGTGCTGAATTGAGTCAGTTAATATGTTTAACTGTTTAATGTTTGGTATTAGTTGGTATTAGTTTGGCGTGAAGTCGTGTTAGGGTGACAGCTGTGGCAGCTGCATTAAGGCAACATTCCATTTCTGACCGCAGCTGCACTACTGCTCCGACACGTCGATGTGTTATTGTCAATTTCCATAGTAAAATGAATGACAAGACAATGAATGACAGTAACGTCGCAACAGTAGTGCAGCTGTCGTTGGAAATGGACTGTCACCTTTACTGTTGCGATATCGCTGTTGGCAGAAGCAGGTCAATTTCCTTGATAAAATAAGTTACTAAGGGCCTATGGGACAGGTTAATGAACTACATGTACAATACACATATAAAAATATTAAAATACAGTGAAACTTGGTTAAGTGGGACCTAGATAAGTGGGAAACCTCTATAGCTGGGACTCATGGCGCGGTCCCGACACTTTAGCACTGAATTACCTCTGTTAGTGAGATAAAACGAACCTCTATAACTGGGATTAGTTGTTGTGATTTTATAGTCACATTTACCTCTATAATTGAGACAGAGAGTGTATTTTACCTCTTTTACTGAGACAATATTTATAAGACTACATTTTCTTAATTGTTTTTTTAGAATGTTATAGGAATTGACCTCTGTATCTGAGATAACCTCAATCTATGACCTCTCTAACTTGGACTTTATTGATAAATTTCCGTATTCTTACTAACTCTCTATATCCTATATCCACAAATTCCGCATTTGCTTAATTGTGTCTAAACGACTTCAAGTTTCATTTAGTTAGTTTAAGTAGTTAAAACTATCGAAGCGAAAGCTAAAATATTGATAAGTAATACGAATAAACAAAAATTAATATTCATTTAAGTTTTAAGTCCGTATCAAATTGTTTTGAACATAATCTATCCTTTGTAGAATCATTCAAAATAAATTCGAATAAAAATTTAAACAGTCTTAAAAAATATTTAGGGACAAGGATTATTTTACCTTATTTATTTTTAAAGATAATACATAATGTTTCCAAAATACCTTATTAATCACCTCTATAACTGAAATATCCTCTATTCTCACCCTCTATTAATGGGACCCTCTGTAAATGAGACAGAATTTTATTTGTACCTGGCTAACTGAGAGCATGGGTAAGTGGAATACCTCTTTAAGTGAGACAAATTTACTCGTCCCTTGAAGTCTCACTTATCCAGGTTTCACTGTATATACAATTCATATTACATACTTACTTCACACAAACATATTAATATAATACGATGGATACTACTCATACTCTTGTTTGAGCAGATGTTTATGCAAACAGAAATGTCGAAATGACGGATAGGGACAAAAGACCATCAACAGTATGTTAGATTGGACAGACGATTATGAACAACGCCGTATGAAAAATTAAAATAAATTGTAAGGGCTAAATTAATAATGTTATTTGATATAAAATCTTCAGGACAATGGTTAGTGTAGGTACGAGTACGGGCCGGGTCCAAACAAAAGCGAGGAAGTTGTACAAAAATGTAACGCTGTGAATTTATATGAGCTCCTGAACAAAACGCTGCTCAAATACAAGTTAGCGGGCACGGGGAATATGACGGAGCGGAGTGAAGGGTTCCGTACTAATAGATTTAAAAAAATCCTGTGGGCCTATCCAAGATTAGGTACAATTGTTCATCGACAAACGCCAAACCCAGATAGATAAGATTACGAAAATTTATGTGACTATTTCCATGCACTATTGATTGGCGTTTACGTATAATATACCACGTGATCAGCAGACATATGACAAGTCGGACGCCTCGGCCCGGGCACGGCCCGGTCTTGTGTGAGTCATCCTTAATGCATTGAAATCTATATTAAGTATATATAATACTACACGTACTGGCAAAGTTTCAAATTGATATGGTTGTTAAAAGTAGGTTGAAATCGACTTGCAAGATTATGTTAAAATGTTAGTTAGGTATATATATACATACAGGAAAAGACTGGCTCCAAAAAGCCCAAGACAGGGATGAGTGGAGAAAAAGTGAGGAGGCTTTCACCTAGCAGATGGGATCTGCAGTCAGCCCCAAAACAAAGTTAAAGAAAAACAAAAAAAATAACAACCTGACCGTAGAACAAATGAAGCTTAAATAATAATAATAAAAATAAATAAAGAGAATAATAATAACATAGGGTCAGATGCAGAAGGCGGTAATTTTAGACACGGCGCGTATAGTACGTCGGTTCCTTACTCTGCGGCCCTGACCACCGGCAGCTTGGGCCAAGCCCTGCTGCCGGCGGCACCCTAGGTTAGGTTTTTTATAATTTGTTTATATGTATTTTTTATTGTTTTTTATATGCTTTTGTATTTTACTTTTATATTCATGTTATAAACAACCTAACTTAAGATCAAAAATAAATAAAGGAAATATATACATATATATAAGTGTATTTATTAGAAAGAGAAGCTGATTTTCGATTACGGAACCCTAAAGACGAGGTTTGAGTAGAAAAGGATTGTTGTTCCGGAATTTTTATTACTGGATACTTACTTTGTTATAAATATGATCAAAATTTAACTCGAGCGGAAATTTTTAATTTTTCCTTGTGAAATAAAATGTATTTTCATGTAATTTTTCTGTAATTATTTGCAATAGGTACGTTCAATAAACATGATTTAATTTGTTTATAACTTTGTGGGAATATTGCTTTTATTGATTACTAGCTTCTGCCTGCGACTTCGTCTGCGTGAGATGATGATGATGATTTATAAAAACCATGCTAGGTACTTCCCAGGGCTTCAAACTACATATATCCATACCTACCAAATTTTACCACATCGGTTCAACGGTTTAAGTGTGAAGAGGTAACAGCAAGTACCCTAGATTTTGTGTCAGTGAGTGAGTGGCCAAATCGTCGTATTTTAGGTATTGATAAAATCTAAAGTATTTATTAAAACAGGTTGATGAAATTGATTATATTTTTCATCTTTTTTCGTGAATTTGAGCGCTTTGGTGTTATCTGGGACGAAGTTATGAGGGCTTGAAGATGAGGCGAAACGGTTCGAGAAAAGGTAGGAGTGCTCCACCTTTTTTGTTCTTCTTGGAGCGGGCACTGCCGTGCCCCCAGGTGCCATTGTCTCTTCTGTCCCCTTATTTATAAGTCTGTAAGCATTTAGGCACAGCCAGCAACAAAAGTTAGGCAGATGAGGTGTTCAAAACGATCTGTACAATAACCTAACCCGCTTAGCTGCTTCTGCTGCTGACTGTACCTTATATATTAAACCTAGCCACGTCTCAGTACAAGACGCATTTAACATACAACTAGGCCACAGCGATATGCGAAGCAATTCATCAAAACACAACATCAGTTGTATATTCCCCGCCTTAACATGTTGACTCCCAAACTCGAGTCGGGCGCTGCAAATTTCCGGTTGTGCATACAACGTAGGTCACGTGCACTGAGGGGCTACCGCGAAAACCGAAATTCGCAAATTGCGGGGATCTTACTCTTTTACTCCAATGACGGCGTAATTAGAGTGACAGAGAAAAATGCCCGCAATTGACGATTTTCGGTATTGGCGGTAGCCCTACTGTGCACTAGATGTAGCTACTATTATTTATTCTGTGATGTAGCACGAAACTATATACATAATAAATTTTCCGAACATCACAAAGACGAATCAAGATAGTGTTTCCTGCTCAAGTGGAAGGGCTATTACCTATGTATTCATCAAGTCAGTATACCGGCGGTATACCGGTAATGTAAAAAACCAGTTTTACATTGCAATTAAAATGAATTCTGTGGTCACGCTAATAAATAACTTCTCTTTAATGTCTTGTCATTGTTTTAACAAGTGCGGTCGCAACTAATTAATAATATTAATTGGACATTGGCAATCGTTTACAGCGTGAAAATTGTTTATGCCTTTACAAAGGCATTAATTAAATTCCAGTTCATTATTATACCTTTGTATCAATTCAACTATTCAGTTACCGTAAAATGGGGTGAGTAGGGTTCGCGGGGAGAGTTGGGTTATGAATGGGGAGAGAAGGGATAAAAGGGGGGTGAGATGGGATTTTAAGGCTACTGCTACAAAAATAATGTATTCCAATTTAAAATGGAGCTATAGTAATACTCATAATAAAAAAATCGATCCAACAATCTTCCAAAATCACCTTTGTATGAAAACCCAACTCACCCCAAATACGAGGGACTACGGGGTGAGGTGGGGTTTCCTGTTTATCGTCAAAGTTATGAAATGGAACTACCCAAAATAAAATAAAAACTAAAATACAAACGTCCGGAACACTTATTATATACACCATTCAGTTTGCATATGTAAAAATAAAATGTTATCGAGGTTTGAATGTCAGTTTTGCACCTACTCACCCCATTTTACGGTACTTTTCATTTCGCAGAAACAGGGTTTTTAATGAGCGATACCTACATAGGTAAGTGTAATTTCCTCATTTTATATATAACATTTCATATTATATAATTACCTGCGACTTCGTCCGTGAAATATATATTAATCACACTTGTGCGAAGTAAACCGAGCGCTCAAGTACCTATATAATGTGATATTACTACTAACTTAACTAGGTACTGTACTAAATTACTAATATTACTCTGTTCTTATTTACTTCTAAACTATGTCAAATTCCACCCAAATCAAGACGGATTTCAGTTAATTAAGAAATGTGTTTAATTTTTTTTCAGACGTTTTTACAAGTACAAAGAACTCTCAGACAGTTGTGTTAAATTAATATAGCAGACTTGTAAAGCGATAACAACGCACATTCGTAAAGACTTTCTCACAAACTTTTCGATTACGGCTTAAGCCGAGATTACGGTGAGTTGTGTGTATTCCATTGGTTACGCGAGGTACTTAGTAAGTATGCGCGTCGATAGAGAGATGGCTCACGTTGTCTGTGCTCACGTTATGACATGACAGGCGATCATGTGATGCTTTCCATAGAAAACGGTGCGCCGGAAGCTCCGGCCCGGACACGGCCCGGTCTAACGTGAGTCATGCTTAACTCTGAATGAATGTCAAAGTTACGAATTTCATATTTATGAACGACGATTTATGACACGTCGTTACTTTGTTCTGTGCAATTCGGTGCAAAGTTAGCTTAGACGGACTCTAGATCGGCTTAAAACTTTATTAAGAGGAGGTGTAAAGCCAGGAAACTAGAAGGGAAGAAATGATATGGCGCGTCGCGCCGGGCCAAATTTACGTATTGGGGTTTTCAGAAAAAATGGTACCATTTACTTTTTTTCGAAAAACCATCAACTTTTAGGTTATTTAGACTCAGAATCACGAGTACTATTGAATGAGACAAAGAAAAAAAGTGTCCCTAGTTTTTCATACAAATTTTTGGTGTCAGTTTTGTAACGGTTCATTACAAAATGTATGTGCAAATGCGTTACAAAACTGAAATTTTTTGGGACATTTTGTTTTATTTTTTAAATCGATAGTCCTCGTGATTCTGAGTAAGAATAACCCAAAAGTTGATGGATTTTCGAAAAAAGTAAATGCTACACTTTTAAGTGAAAATGCCCATCTAACACTATAATGTGACCCATCTAGTCGCTCGTGCAATGCGGCCTTGGAATTACACCCAATGTCGAAATCGACTGTCGCGATATCTGACGTCAATAAAATTAAAAGTTCCCAACTCTTAAGCCGTCGGAGACGGGGGGTTTAAAGAATGTCGGCTTTTATTATTTTACTTCGAGTTTTTAACCGACTTCGAAACCGAAGAGGTTCTCAATTCGTCGTAATGTTAATTTTTTACTTTTTATGTATCTTCAGTAATCTCTCAAAGACGGCTATGCGGATATGGAATATTGTTTTTTTGTAGGCGCGATCACTTAAGTTATCTTTGCACTTTTGCCTATTGGTGACCACCAGGTATGACGGTGGTTCCGTAGTAGGCCATAAGTCTAGAAAAGCCATAGTGACTTGGGTAAAGATTAGCTATGGCAAATTATTAACTAATAGCCATACCACCTGAGACTATATATAGTTTCTAAATTATTTAAGTAGATCATCTTGTTCCCTGGAGGCTGGGCCGGCCCCTAGTCTGGGACGCCACGTGTGTCGACACACTGGCGCAGTCCCACCTCCCAGGGACCTCGACCAAGGCCGGGACGGCCGCCGCAACGGCCGAGCACCTCAAACGGCGCAAATATGCAGCCATTGATTCGGGCCTTGGGGACCCGGAGCACATTCCATATTTAGGGAGCTAGCGAAGCGTCTCAATGATGCTACGGGTGACCAGAGGGCTGGGTACTTCCTTGCCCAGAGAATTGGCATTGCCATTCAGCGCGGCAATGCCACCAGCCTTCTGGGCACCCTAACATCCGGCGCAGAGCTAGCTCCCATTTTTTATTTGTAAATATGTGTATATAGTTGTTAGAGTTTAATTTTAGTTTTAATATTAATGTTTAGTTTAATTATTTTGTTTTATTCTTAAATTTTAAAATAAATTAATAATATAGTAGATCATTAATTTTCGGACCCTCCAAGTGAGCACATCGACCACGCGTGATTAGCGTTAGCAGTGACACGGTCAAGTGAAAGTTTGTTTTCGTAGCACCCGCTTTGAAATTTAGTTGTGTTTTTACCAATCTTAAGTTACACTTTTTAGCGATTCTTGTTTCTTTTTAGGTCCCGTTTTTCATTGCACGTTTTTGAGGATGCACATATTTGAATTGTGGTGCGCTACCGATGGTTCATATATTGACAGGGCTCGCAATATGCACCACATACTAGCAAAAGCTACCAGAGAAAGCTGAAAACATTAATGTTAGCAGTCTGCAACATAATCGCCTTAATAGTTTAAGAAGAAGTTTATCAACATTTTGGAAGAAAGAAACTAGAAATAGGGATAAAGTTATTGCTTAATATAACGAGTGGTTAGATAGTTTAGAAGCCGTAGACATACATATAGGTACGACCTCGTCAACAGAAAGTGTTTTAGTGTTAGATAATAAGTTAAAAAGGTATTAAAAAGAGCTTATTGATAGATTTGGTACAATTTTAAAGTGTATTAATTCCGGGTACAAAATAAATTCTGTGAAATATAATGATTATGCGTTAGAAATGACCCGGCAACTTGCAGAAGAATATGAATGGTACTATATGCCAGCTTCTGTTCATAAAGTAATCATTCATGTAGCTACAGTGATGTTACCAATAGCCAGTGATGTTACCAACTTTCAGAAGAAGCTACCGAGTACACAAATAAAAATATTAAGTAGTTTAGGCTTAACAATACTCAGAAGATGTCACGCACCAAGACGAATACGGATCTCTTAAATAGTCTCTTATCGGACCCTATGATTACTGACCACCTAAGAAGAAAAAACAATCGTTGTTACAATATGTACTTAGTTTATTAGATGTTTAAATAACATTTTAGATTATTTTGAAGTTTTAGTTAGTCTAAATTAGTTTTTTAAGGTGGCTGAGACGTGACGTGAAATATTTTGTGTTGCACAATTTGTACGATATTTGTATCTCTGTAAATATATAATATAAGTTTTAGTTTTAAATACATATTTTTACATTATAATTAATATTAAGTATTGGTACTATTATATTATTGAAGAATACGTTGTAATATATTTTTAATTGTATTTTTATAAGGCTTTAAAATTGTATGTATTCTGCATATTTTTTTTGTTACCAGTTTGATTTTTTTTAATGATATTATATACAAAGTAAAACTTCTTATTACTGCTTTTTTATTAGAGCCTAAAACAACAAACAAAAACATATTTTTATTTTGAACGTATCTTTGATACTTTTGGAGAAATCGATTTTTGACACTTTCTCCATACAAGCCGAACCACCGTGGTATGGTGGCACACACTGGGTGGCACTTACAGGTAGTAACTTGTAAGTACTAGGAATTAACATAGGATACCATACTACCTGTACTAGGAATTAACATAGGATACCATACTACCTGTACTAGGAATTAACATAGGATACCATACTACCTGTACTAGGAATTAACATAGGATACCATACTACCTGTACTAGGAATTAACATAGGTCAAATTTGTAAGTATTTTAAATGATTATTCCCAATAACATAATAAATAAATAAATATTATAGGACATTTTTTTTTACACAAATTGACTAAGCCCCACGGCAAGCTCAAGAAAGCTTATGTTGTGGGTACTCAGACAACGATAATATATAAATACTTAAATACATAGAGAAAACAACCATGACTCAGGAACAAATATCTGTATCATCATACAAATAAATGCCCTTACCAGGATTCGAACCCGGGACCATCGGCTTCATAGGCAGGGTCACTACCCACTAGGCCAGACCGGTCGTCTAAAAATAATAGGGTCAACACACATTTTAGAAAAAGGTCACTTCTGTGGATCATAAATTAAAAGTGCAGCCAATGCTGCACGAGACATAAATGTACCAATGTACCAATGTACATTTATGTCTCGTTTTTCTCATTGCCCGTTGTTGTTGCATCGAAAAAATAAGCTTTTCATTTTCTTAACTTTGCGATGTGTACAGGAGTGACGCGAACGAATTAAGGATGACTCACAACTAAATTAGACCGGGCCGTGTCCGGGCCGGCGATTCGGGCGCATCGTTTTCAATGGAAAGCATCGTAATCGCCTGTCAGTCATAGAAAAGTAAGCGCCGCGCCGGAAGCACCGGCCCGGACACGGCCCGTTCTAACGTGAGTCATCCTTTAAGCATACAATAAAATGTGTATGGCCTATTCAATTATTATACAACTACAAAGGTGTTAACCTTTATATTCATCAATTAATCATAGCGTGAAAGCCAAACGTGCAACCGCCCTCGTTGTGGGTAAATATGCTTTGACATCGCATTAATATATCATCTCGACAAATTATTCAAATATCGAATAACAATTTAGTTAACCGCCGACATATTGTTAACCGTTCATGCATAAATGATATTCGGTTTCTCGGGTTACATATGCGGCAGCGCAATTCATTCATATTGTTTTATTATAACTCAACGGCCTCCTAGCCTAGTCGGTAGTGACCCCGCCTATGAAGCAGGCGGTCCCGGGTTCGAATCCCGCTAAGTTTCGTGACGCATTGGTTATTACTGTAATGTCATGTTAACATGTTTATCATAAATTAATATTTTAAACAAGCCGCCCTAGTCTGCTTAATATAATGCTTTCAAATATTTAAATACTATCTGTCAATTGCAGTGAATGTTATAACAACAGTAAATAAAAACTATTTTCAATTACCTATCAGTGCGATTCGATCATAATTGCATAGGTATATTGCGAAAATGAGATCATTTTGTTTTCTCATAACCCTACTGATCGCAAAAGAGCGCACAGCGACACCCTCTTGACTCAAAGCAAAATTTTAACCGGCACTATCTAAAATATTATTTACCAACGCCTCATAAAACTAGACTTAGAGCACTAGGTACTCCAGACATATTGGCAGCGTATATTGGAAATCTGCGCCCCTTCCTGTTTGGAAACCACTTCAAGCCGAACTCCAAACGAATGAAACCGTCACCGAATTGAAAAGGTAGAAACTATTTACACGCTGCAAATATTGAGCGTCATTTTACGGAGTTTTTAGGGTTCCGTACCCAAAAACGGGACCCTATTAGTAAGATTTCGCTGTCCGTCCATCTGTCCGTCTGTCTGTCACCAGGCTGTAACTCATGAACCGTGATAGCTAGACAGTTGACATTTTCACAGATGATGTAGGTATTTCTGTTGCCGCTATAATAACAGAATAAAATAGATATTTAAATGAGGCTCCCATACAAAAAACGTGACTTTTTTGCCGTTTTTTGCGTATAGATACGGAACCCTTCGTGGGAGAGTCCGACTCGCACTTGGCCGGTTTTTAAAGTCGACGTGTCCTAAGATGGTGGGTGTAATATTAGTATCGTAATCTTTCTTTCAAACAAAGTTATCACAAGTTCATGTTAGTTTAATAAACATAAACATCATACTTAGGTACACTATGGAATGCGGAAACAAACATACCTTATTTCTTCCTTATTTCATAAACGCGCTACAAACCTCAATAGGGAATATTAGGCAAAGCTCTGCGTAGGTGGCACCTTTGTGGCAGTGGCACATACACTACATACAGTAAACAAACCACATTGACACATCACACGTCACGTCAATCACATGGCCTACCGCGAAACAAGAAAATCGAAATTTCGTTATCTAATCTCTCTATCACTCTTGCATATTTGAGCGATAAAGAGGCAGATAACTACATTTCGATTTTCGCGTTTACCGGTAGGCCCTTGTTAACAAACCGCCTTGATGCATCAATGTCATATTTTATTGTCTGGGGGCTATTCATAAATTACGTCATTTCATATTAGGGGGGGGGGGTCTGGACATCGGATGATGGTAGCATAACGTAGGAGGAAACGGGGTCATTCGAAGCATGATTTTTGGATGATTTTAGGGGGGGGGGGGGGGTCAAAAATCGATGACGTAATTTATGGACAGCCCCCTGTGAAAACTTGTCAAAAAACAGTTTAAGGCACAGTATGTATAAGTTAGTCTATGAATTTACTGAGTCGGTAGTGCTGCACTCTGGCGGCAGAACATTGCAGTAATATCCCATATTAACTAATAATCGTTTGTCTTAACTGTCATTTTGACTTATGTATTTGTCCAATAAGAGAAATGCTGGCATAGAAAAAGTAGATATAGTACAATACATATTTTTAATATTCTTTTAAGTCTAAAATTTAAGTTTCATATTATCACGGTTTAAAAACCGTCACAGTAGTCTTAACGATGACTCACGTTAGACCGGGCCGTGTCCGGGCCGGAGCTTCGGGGGCTTACTTTTATATGACATGACAGGCGATCACGTGATGATTTCCATAGAAAATGATGCGCCGGAAGCTCCGACCCGGACACGGCTCGGTTTAACGTGAGTCACCCTTTACGGGTATATTCACTGTAAAATTACTCAAAACTTTATTTTTTCGACCCTTATTTATAAAACCTTATTTAATTAAAACCCGTTTCTTGTGACAATTACCTGAAAATGGTAAAACGAAACCTTGGCGCGGCAGCGACGCGTGAAGTGGCACATGAATAATTTCGCTATCCGGCAACACTTCAATTTCCTTTGATAACAATCTGTAATGTCAACAAAATATCACCTTTCACATTTATAATTTCCGAAATATGAATAAAGCCGTGTTTCAGATTTACGCTGACTATATTTTCGTACAAGTAGGTAGGTTATGTTGATAAAACAAACGGTGTAATACACAAATAGGTAATTTTGCAACAAGAGAGCAAATCTGATCTTTGCTGCTTTTGAGTTTAGATCAAGCGATATATTCTATATCCAATAGAAACGAGCGAGTAACTTAAATATAGTAGGTACCCGATATAGGTATACAGGGTGGAAAGGCACGACGATCCTTCCCGGAAGTATTAGGTCGTTTAAGTGATACAGAGACTATTGGTAATGGTAAGAATCGTTAATTGAGTAAAAAATAAAAATTGCAAAAATACTACTTTTTAACTGTGGTGATAACCCTATAGCATGTGCACGTGACGGCTAGATTAAGGATCTCCGACTTTACACTTTTTTCCGATCGTTGACAGTATCGCAATGATGTATGAATGACGCATAAATGTCAAATAAATCAAATGCATGCAAAAATATTACAAACAATTTTATTACTTTCTTAGATAATTACTTTTTTCCAATATTTAATACTATCTTCTTTTCACATACGGTGTTCAAATGTACCTCCGTGTATTACAACGCCGCCGCAGCCCGTACCCGAGTATGTCGATGCACATGCGATATAGTGTATGCTCTTCGTCATTTATCCTCCGCAGAAAGCACCAATTAGCCTTTGTCTCATTTCGTCCGCAGTTTCACATTCCGTTTGGTTTGGTACACCATATCTTTTACACAGCCCCACAAATTTAAATAGCCACGAGCATCTAACATTTTTATTTGAAGAATATGACATTCAATAAGTATAGTTCAATGAAAATTTAATTTCAAACATCAGACGTCTTGTCTATTTCCTACCACGCAAGAAGGTTTGTTAGTTTGGTATTGAAGAAGTATTTATTCTTGATTTATTCTTAGTATTTCATTTTTGCAAGTTCATTTGGTGCAACTAACACAACCTACTTGTTATTTTTAATTATTTTAGATAGTTTCCAATTATTCGAAAATAATTTTGTGAAACGTGTTAAGAAACTAAAACCTTTTTATCAGTCAAGGAAACCAGAGATATTTATAAGACGATTGCGTACTTTTGAGTGGTTGTCAATGTCACCATTTGAACTGTCGTTGTAAACAATGTTGTGGTTAGTATTATTAATATTAAGGAATAACATAACTATTTCATTCAAGTATTGAACAAGTGGAACCACTAAGAAAGCGAAAATCCTGCAATGATTCTTACCGTGCTGTAAGCAGACCTAAAAATGGTTAGATGGCAACAAATTAGCATAATTTCCTGTCGAATACTGATTGTTTACAAGTAAGTTCATTGACCCTGTCACCTGTTAGGGTTAGAACAAAGTAGTTTTTTGCGTGGATGTTTAAAAGGTCACCCAAGTAGCATGGAAGTGTCGGCAACATCAATATAGCAGCCAATTAAGAACTTAGAGTGATTTAAGGGACGTATAAGAGTGTCAGAAAAGATTTAAGCTGTATAAAAGGTACTTTACAGACATTATACAGCTCAAGCTGTATAAAATCATTATAAAGGATTCTGCGGAAGCATGGGGTGCTTTATCAGAATATAAAAAATCTACTATAAAACTAAAAGTGTTGTGAGAGACTACAAGCTAATTCTATCGTAAAAGCTGTATACAGGCTGTATTGTAGTAACACTTGGCACTTTTAGCTGTACAAAAGTATCTGTCAACTCCGTTTTAAAACATTAAGTGTTGTGAAACACTACAAGCTAATTTTATCGTAAAAGCTGTATACAGGCTGTATTGTAGTATCACTTGGCACTTGTAGCTGTACAAATGTATCTGTCAACCCAAGCTATTTCTTATGGCGTAATCTCACTCTCCTATAAGAATAGTAGTTGTATAACTTCTGTCTGTAAGGGTATTATACAACCAAATGAATAAATGGCAGCTATAGTACAGCTTTTTTCTGTATTACTGATAGAGTCGCTTTGCACAATCTTTTGGCGTAATTTTACACTCGTATAAGTATAGTAGTGTAATGATTTCTGAAAATAAGTGTATTATAAAACTAACTAACAATCTTTTGGCGTAATTTTACACTCGTATAAGTATAGTAGTGTAATGATTTCTGAAAATAAGTGCAATAACTAAAGGAATATATGACAGTTACAGTACAGGTTTTTTATTTGTTATACGGATCTCTAAAGAGAATTATAACTTATGTACGGAGAACCGAAATACAGCCAAACGAATACAAATATTCTATTATAAAGCTGTTTTAATTACAAAAGCTGTAAAAGACACTCCATTTATTACACAGCACAGCTACTAAGATTATAATGCTCTCCAACTATCCTGTAGGCTGTTTAAAAATTATCGCCATTTTACAATTAAAAAAAAACGTATTTGTAAATATAATTAAAGAAATACTTGCAAATATTTAGCAGACTAACGCCGTGTTATGATTACCAGCTAAAATAAATTGTTTAGCCTTAGAATTAATATTTATAAATATTTTTGATACTCTAACCTTAAAAACAAACAGTAACTTTACCGATTTTTGATATTTTCCTTATGGTTTCTCTTTGTTATTTTGCAGGCGCGTAAATATTTTGCCAGAAAAGATACACAGGTTCACAATAAATAATAATCCGCACTTACCAATAATGTAATATTCCATTCAAGTCCTGTATAATATTTACTTTTACTTTTACCATCCACTATAACACTTTATTGTCGCCATTACTATATTACGAATGGACAAGATTAAGACATTTTAGTTTCTTAAATGATTATTATTCTCTTGTAATTCTTTCTTATAACTCATTTAAAACTTATATTCTTATATCGTACTTATAAGAGATTATCTGTAGTATTAAGGTTTCCTGTTACACCGAAATATAGCTGTAATGCAGCTATTATGCAGCTTATGTATTGCTTATACAGCTACTCTACAGCTCTAATAACGCCAAAGGCTGTATAATTTGGGCCCTTTTTTTACTTATAAGGGCTGTATAAGCGCTTATACAGCCTTTATACAGCCTAACTGTACAGCTTATAGTATACAAATAAACTTTAATACAGCTTATATACAGCTTGCAATGCTACTTGGGCATAATTTAGAAACGGTTGCCCATATTAACATAGTTTCTATGGAGAAAATATAGAGCTTAGGCTAAACTATCTCCCATTTCCGGAAAGGATCGTCGTGCCTTTCCACCCTGTATATAATAGTGGTTGACAGTCCTCAACTGTGCGTTTCTCCGGAAACTTCCTGCCCCGCACAATGAAGCCTGCGTTATTTCCTGACCAATATGAACTTCAAACCTACAAAAAAACAGCGTAAGCTCATCTTGAAGTCCGTTTCCAGTATCCATGAGTGACGGTAGTTCCTTGCCACCAAGCGATTTGTCTGCTCATTTGCCCCGTATATCACAAAAAAATAGATATTCAATGGACCAATTCATCAGTGACCATCCATACATATCTCATAGTATTGACACACATGCCGTAGCACTTGGCATGAACACTTAGCGTGGTCCAACTTTATACACTTAATTTTTTTGAACAGGGAACATCCTAGGAACTACCTACCTAGTGATAGTCCAAACTTTTCGCTCTACGGACATTGTTTTGAACCAGTTTGTCAAAAGCTGCATTACGGCGTTGCAATCAGTGGTCATGTTTATTCATTCGATGTAGATGCATCCAATTTATTTCAATTTTATTCCCTTTTTGGGTCTTCCAGCGGGATACAATTTTTATGTGATCACTGGGACGAAATGTAACGTTTATTTGTTTTTGAATATCAATGCCGATACTCGATATCGCTTGAGTGCTGCCAATGATATGATATGCATAATATATGGGCGCTGAAACGAGGACTGCAGGCGTGCTCAGAATAGTTAATATCATAGTACCAATTAAATAAATACTGAGTGCTTACAGTAAGTATGACGTTATTTTTATAAATCATCCGAAGATTGAATCTTGTTAGCACTGTAATTACTATTATTATCGCCAGTGTACCAATATTAGTTTAGTATCCATTGACGTATAATATCTAAGGACGGGCCTTACGGGCACTAAAAATGGTACTATGGTGTACTCACGAATTCCAGTCAATCGTGCAGTCTAACGCAACTAGTTGCGACCAATAGCGCGTGTAGTGCGAACTCATCAACCGATCGCGCGCGTGATGCGAACTCATCAACCAATCACGTTGTAGCGGTGTCACACCGCTGTACTGGCCTACTGGCCCCTGTCATGCCTCATTATTATTGCCCGTAAAGCCAGTCCCTAGATATCTATGTCAATGTTAGTATCTATTATACAACACATTTTATACCTCAATCCGATGACAATGCCACTTAAATATTCTTGGTTTATAAATCTTAGTGGGAATTGTCTCAGGATGTATTTTAGCTTTCTTATTAATGTAAAAACCAATATCCTCTTTTTGTATTATCTCCCTATGCCTGTTTTTTCCCAATAAAGAAAAAAAAATGAGTCAAACGAAACCGTTACGTAACATTAGGTGCATTAGGATAACTTCGACTTCGCACTTCATACTTTAGCAACGCTTATCATGGAATCTGGCTTACTATTGCTGCAATAGAAAGTGCTCTAGTTCAGTAGATATTAGCAATTTTCAAAATATCCCGCTTTCGAAGTTACCTCAATGTGGGCGACAGCCGACCCGCGGACCACAACCGACCATATTTATCTCATAGATGATCCTAAGTTTTAAATCCGATACTTAAGTTGTAACAGCTAACAATAAAGATCTTGATCACCGTAGGTAGCCTAAGATCTAGGTAGACAATGTATTATGCCTAAATTGTAATATTATTTAAGACCTAACTGAACCATTAATTTATAATAAGTACTAGAACCTACCTCTATCCCAGCCATAATAAGAATGAGCCCAAATTTGCCGTACATTCAATTTATATTTACGTGGTCGAGCCATGCCACGGCGTTCTGTAATTGGTCGAGAGTAGAGCGTAAGAGTGTGTGTGTAGATAGGTATACAAATGGTATTTTTCCCCAAAATAATTGGGGAAAAACTTTGGTACTCATACCTACTTCAGGCTTAGAACTGCGGCTAGAAGTACGTATGACAAACATTGTGGAAAATGGTAACGGTTTTGATCTAGGTAAAATCTAGACACACACTTTTCTCCTCGAACCGTAGGACAAGAAAATGTGCATAACAAAAGTCATTCTGGCGAACTTTGGCTCATTGAATTTAGACCTTGTAGCTAGACCGTAATCATGCACTAGTTTAAACTATTACCAGCATATAGAACGTAATTAGACCCATCTAAAAACATATAGTTATATAGCCGAACGATTTAGCTTAAAGTAGGAAACCTAGATTTATACCAAAATGAAAGACAAAAACGCTGGCAAATACGTCTAAACTTGTGCATTTTTACCAAAGAATATAGGCCAATCACGATCGAGAGACCGAACGCGTTAGTTGGTGCGACATAGTTCTAACAATGTCGCGCGCCCGTAATTACCGTAAAGAGAGCCGCTCTTACTCGATCGACATTGGCTATAATTCAGTGCTCGAAATCATACAAATACGAGCGGACCCGGAAAATCCAGTTCAGTTACGATCCAGGACCCGAACGAGAAACACGCGAACCCAAGTGACCTGACCCTAGGCCATAAGCTAGACCCTAAGCCTGAACCTAGACCAGTTGTGATCCTTTTAAACTCATATTTAAGTGAACCTTGTGATTGTGAACCTTGCAATAAGAACCTTTTCATATCAGACCCTTTTTATTTGAACTTTCTCTTACGATCCGAACCTGAGCGAGCTATCGTAGATGTAACTGTAGGCGACCGTCACCTACAGTTGTGGTCCTTCGCGAAGCCGGATAAAGTTGTGATCCGTAAAATCACCGGTTAAAATTATTTCATGAACAGTCAGTAGTGCAGTGTAATTTTAAATTCAGTGTACGACGAACAATGTTAACATGGGCGTGACGGTCCGGTCTCCGAGCGGCGACAGACGAGCAGAAATGGAGCGCGAGCAGCTTGAACGACAGCGCGAGGCCCAGGCCGCAGCCGCGGCGGCACGCGCCGCGGCCGGCGGAGGCGCCGCGCGCTCCGAGGAGGCCCGCCCAACCGACGATCGAGAGGACACGCCCCAATCGGTATTGCTAATGCCGAAAACCCCGAGGAAGGCTCCAGAAAGGTTAGCCCAAGGACACGAACCAGGCCCGTCGGCACCGCTCCCTGATCCCGGGGCGGCCTCATTCCCCGGTTTACCAGCGCGCGCGGACGCGACCCTGAACCCCGAACCCCGCGCAGCGCCACCGATTTCCGCCTCAGTGCGGGACGAACGCCTACGATCTTCACGGGCATCGGTAACATCGCGTGCGTCTATGATGGAGCTACGTAGACAAATCGCACAGCAAGAATCTCAACGGAAGCTGATTGAGATATCTCGCCGAGAACTACAAATTGAACGCGAGCTTTTAGAGCTCGATCATCAAATCGAGCTGAGCCAGCTCGAAATTGAAAATAAAGAAGCTGGATCGAGTTCGTCTAACAAATCGATGGTTAATATACATAATATAAATGATTGGCTAGAAGAAAATCATAATAATATTAACATAAGTGATAACGACGAAGCAAGCCCGGACGGCGGGGGGCCCCGCGCGTCCTCTCCGCGTCCGCCGCGCCACATCGTGACCGCTCCCGCGCCGCCGGCCGTGGCCGCGCGCGAGCCGCAACGGCCATTTCATGGTCTAATAAAACATGGTCTTCCATTCCCAGAGTGACACGCGATTACGTCACAATAACATTGCCACTTTATTTCAACATAACATGTTACATGGGTACATTATACCTATGGTTAATAAGTTAAAATATTTCTTTATAATTTTATAATTTTCATTTATATGTATTGTAGCTTAAATTTTACAATAACACGTCATTTTTAATTACTCGTTAGCAATATCTTCCGATTCACGAAAGAAATTTCAGACTTTCGGGTAATTCTGTTTATACTACTGGCAACACAGGATAGCGCTGAGGACATTTGACAATTCGGATCTAGATAACTTCATGCCCTGACCGTCATCCTTGTCGAACGCGTGTTAATTGTTATTTCCTTCTCGCTCAGTGTCAGCAGTCGCAGAGTTTTCCAAACTTTTCACGTCGTAAGCTTGGTAATTAATGTTTTGTTACGAAAATGGTTGGCTGTTCTATTCGGAACTGTAAGAGTAGGAGTAAAAAGGGCAGTATAATCAGATTTTATACGTTTCCGAATAATGAATCCGTAGCCAATGAATGGCTTCGCTATTGTGGACTGAAAACAATATGTAAAAATGGTATGTATACGTAATTATCGACAATAATTACTATTAATGATAAAATTTTATGTTCTATGTTTGCTTGTTAACGCAAGCAGCCCCCCTAAGAAATTAAAACGAAAATTGCTTAAAGTGTCGAACACCGTTTATTGATTAACTGTGAATTAGTTTTTCAAACGTTTGTCTTGTATAGATAAATAAAGTTTAATTTAATACATTAGATTTGTTTTATTTTACTATGTTTCTACATGAATAACTTAAAATTAATGCCGTTAAAATAATTTTCACCGTTGGTTAAAATTCTCCCACATTTCAAAGTTTGAGAACCTGTAAACAGCATGATGACGTAGGCGCGTGTCAGTTAGGTCATACGCGAATCTCGGAATGGAGTACCAGGCGGAGTATATTATTATACCATGGGCCATTTCAGTCACCCCCGCTAGAGCTGGGTCGTTTCGAGTTTTCCGTGAAACGAAACGTAACAGTTTTTTTTAACCACGTAACTGTTTTCAAAAACAGTTTCTAAAATAACTGGATTCCCTGTGTGTGTCGAACGAAACGAAACGAAATCGCATATTGAAGTAATAAAACGTAAAATACGCAATTCACATTTCAAAAAAACCTAATTTGCATCGTCTCACTAATGTCTAATATAACTTGACCCCTAACTTCAGTACTTTATAAAGATAAATCGATAGGTCACACATAAAATGGCCTCACAATTCATGATGCTAGCGAGTGTTCGTTAAGCGTCGTGAATCATTTTTAATGTTGTTCAATTGACGCTACTTGCTTTAAATTTACGCATAAGATTCCTTAATTTAAACCCTAATGCTTAGAAAATAAAGCGCTTATTTGTCTAACGAACATTAAAGTTTTTGAATATAATGGCCTGGTAAAAAGCGTGCCTAGCGTCTACCTGAACAAAGCTCAATCCGTTTCGTTTCGTTTTTATCTCTATCTCGCTCTTTCGTTAGCCAATAACCTATATCTGTCCCTGCTCATCGGAAAACGAATAAAACAGTTTTAGAGCTGCGTTTTGCTTTGCGATAGTTGCGTCCGTTATGCGCGACTATGTTATCGTATGTCGCCGCCTCTTTGTCATCGTTTTTATAAAAACAGTTTGTCGTTCCTGCCACAAACTGTTATTTCGTTACAGCACCAGAAAGTGTTTTTAAAAACACTTACGGAAAAAAACGCTCAGCTCTAACCCCCGCGCAGCCGACGCGTGCGCACGCCGCCCGCGCGGCCGGCAGATGTATGCGAGCGTACGTGCGAACGCCGACAGTACGAAGTATGTAACAAAGTGCAATGCGCCGATTACTGCAGATGTGGCTCGCGGGAACAGTCGTCGAGTGCGACGGCAAATCTGGAGCAAGTTATGTCACAGTTAGTGGCACTGAACAGCAGACCGGCGTCGTCAAAACATGTATGGGATTTACCCATATTCACAGGACTTCCAAGTGAGTGGATTACATTTTATACTGCTTATACTGAGTCAAGTAGCCGATATAAATTTAGCAACTGGGAGAACCTATCCCGGCTAAGACATTGCCTTAGAGGCGAAGCGAGAGATTGCGTCCTGCATATGTTAGTGTCGTCGGCGGACCCAGAATTGATTATGAGAGTTTTAAAAAAGAATTTCGGCCGGTCCGACCTTCTAATAGATAAGGCGCTGAATGAACTGCGAAAGTTACCGAACCTGGGGCCCAGTGCCGTAGATCTGAACGACTTTGCCACTAGAGTAGTGAACATCGTGACGACACTTGCAAGTTTAGACCGACGTGCGTACGCAAATAATCCCTTCCTTATACGAGAAATTACAGAACGCCTGTCACCCCACGTACGATCGCGCTGGTGTGAATATGCAGAAGACAAGCTCGAGCAGGCCGAGAGCGAGCTCGCGCTTATGGTGAACTTCCTGCTTGCCCTAAGTGACAAGGAGCTGCAATACAGTCATGCGCGCGGAGGCGGCATTCGTCGCGGAGCGCCGGCGCCTTCGCGTGAAGACGCGCGTGGAGGTCGACGACCTCCGGCATCGAACCATCAGCTGTCAAGTGGTGGAGCGGCCCGCAAGTATAATAACTCTAACCGTGTGCAAACATATACTACTGACAAAATAGAACCTTGCCTGTGCTGTGGTGGCGTGCATCCTGCCACAGAGTGTAAACGTGTGTTAAATATGAGTGTCGCGGCTCGATGGGAATGGTCGAAGAATAATAAGATTTGTTTTAAATGTCTTGACAGGAAACACAGGCGTGGCAGCTGTAAGGCAGGTGTGTGCGGAGAGCAAGGATGCCAACACCCGCATCACCGGCTGCTCCATGATGAATCTACACTCCTACGAAGGGAACTACAGTCTTCACGGCGTGACGAAGCAGCCTCAGCGACACCTGCTAGCGCGCCCCTCGAGCCAGAACGCGCACAGAGAGAGCACACGTTGATGACGGCGGAACGAGAGAGGGCGCCACCAGCGCACCACTTCGTGCTGAACACAGAGCACCAGGAGCCGTCAAATGTTTTACTTAAGGTAATACCTATACTTTTATCGGGACCGACAGGCGAGATCAAATGCTACGCGCTTTGTGACGACGGCTCGACGATTAGTCTGTGCGAGGAGTCGCTGGCCAACGCCGTGGGTGCCGTGGGTGACGAAGCGCCACTACACATCAACGGGATTGGTCCGATGTCAACAATAGAGCCCAGCCGACGCGTGACGGTGCAAATACGCGGGCTGACCGGAGGACATACGCATCTCGTGAGACTTAGAACGGTAAAAGACTTAGGTATAAACTCTCAACAAGTGCCAAGAACTTTGATCGACCGATACAAGCACCTGAGGGGCCTACAAGAGGCCACGAATGACACCGCGACGCCTCGAGTGCTCATCGGATCGGACAACTGGCACATGATAATTCCACTTGAAGCACGGACCGGAACGAAGGATGAACCTGCTGCAGTTAAGATAGATCTTGGCTGGTTAATATATGGACGCGCGCCGCAGACCCCGCGGCGAGCTGAACGAGTGTTACACCTCTCACAAGCGAGCGAACGAGACGGTGAGTTGAACAAACAATTACAGCAATATTTTGAAATCGACTCGCTGGGGATAAAGCTGATCGATAAGGTGCGCCCGCAGGACGAACGAGCGCAAAGGTTGTTCAACGAGACTGTAAAGCAAGTGAGTACATCAGAAGGCCCAAGATACGAAGTAGGGCAACTATGGCGTGATGATGACCGTAGACTACCGCCTAGCTACAACATGGCCCTAACAAGACTACGCGGAATAGAACGGAAGATAGATAGCGACCCGAACTTCGCCGCGAAATACACTGCGCAAGTGGATAATGTACTGAACAAGGCATACGCCGAAAGAGAGGCTCTCAGCGCAGTTATGAGTATTTATGATCCGTTGGGAATAATCTCGTATTTCTCAATTACAGCAAAGATCCAGCTACAGCGACTCTGGGGCCTAGGTTTGGATTGGAACGCTCCGCTGCCACCAGACGAGTGCGAGGAGTTCCAGACATGGCTACGAGCGCTGGATCACGTCGGTGGACTGCGCATCCCCCGCCACTACGGACCTATGGAAATGGTGAGACGAACCCTCCATATTTTTGTTGACGCATCCTCACAAGCATACGCAGCGATCGCTTACTGGCGTATCGAAAGACGAGGGGAGGTCTATGTCAGCCTGATCGCGGCAAAGGCTAAAGTGGGACCAACGCGCTCTATTTCGATACCACGAGCGGAGCTACAGTCGGCCTTGATCGGAGCTCGACTGAAGAAGACTATTATAGAACAACACAGGTACGAGGTAGCGGAAGTCGTCATGTGGTCTGACAGCCGAACGACACTCCACTGGGTAAGGGAAAACGCACGCCGCTACAGCGCCTATGTCTCGCACCGCCTGGGCGAGATAGCCGAACTCACGGAACCAGAACAGTGGCGATGGGTGCCGACACGCCAGAACGTCGCAGATGACGCCACTCGAGCGGACAGCACACGTGAGTTTGACATAACACACAGATGGTTCCAAGGACCCGCCTTTTTACGGCTACCAGCTACAGAATGGCCACAAGAACCGTCGAACCAGCCAGAACCAGAGCTAGAAGTACTGGAAGTCAAACAGTGCTTAGCGAGTCGCGAGGTTGCCTCGCCACCGCTGCCCGATGTGAGCCGATTTTCAAGCTACGACCGGTTACTTGGAACAACTGCACGAATGTTGCAATTTATTGACATTTTAAAATCTAAAACTAAGATGAACTTACAAACCGAACATATTCTGGCCGCTGAACGTTTACTATTGCAGAGAGCGCAGAAGGAGGACTTCGCCAACGAACTTCGGAGCCTCCACCGCGGCGAGCCTCTGACCAAAGGCAGCCCGCTCTTCGAGCTGGACCCCGAGCTCGCACTTGACAACGTGCTCCGCATGCGGGGGCGCATCGACGCCGCGCCCGTGCCTATCAACAAGAGGCCGGCCATTCTACACGGACGTAACCGGTTGGCCAGACTTATTATATTTAGAATGCATAGAAGAGCGGCACACGCTAACAATGAACGAGTTGTAAACGATGTTAGACAAGAATATTGGATATTGCGCCTAAGACCGACTGTGCGTGCTATCGCAAGCGCTTGTCAACTCTGCCGAATTAGAAGAGCGACTCCGCGCGCCCCGCCTATGGGAGATTTGCCGCTGTCGCGCATAGAGCCATTTTGTAGAGCCTTTACAAACACTGGTGTAGATCTATTCGGTCATATTACAGTTACCATCGGGAGGAGACACGAGAAGCGCTGGGTGGCGCTCTACACCTGCCTAACGACCCGGGCGGTGCACCTGGAGCTGGTGCATTCCCTCAGCACTGACTCCGCCATCATGTCACTTCGTCGCATGGCCGCGCGACGGGGCTGGCCCCGCACGATGTGGAGCGACAACGGAACCAATTTCCGTGGCGCTACAGCGGAGCTACGGGCTGCCTACGAAGAATGGCTGCCCGCACTGCAGCAATACGGCCTGCAGTATCGCCTGGACTGGCGGTTCATTCCCCCCGGTGCCCCGAACCAGGGCGGTGCCTGGGAGCGAATGGTCCGCTCTGTGAAGACTGCTCTCATGGCCACGCTACACTCGCGAGCGCCCAAGGAAGAGGTGCTTGCGACTCTACTGGCCGAGGCCGAGGCGTGCGTTAACGCTCGGCCTCTCACACATGTCTCGGTCGATCCACGCGATCCCGAGACACTGACACCGAACCACTTCCTGCTCAACGGCCCCACGGGGACCCCTCTCACTGGTCCCTGTGGCGAGGTCAACCGAAGAGCCTGGAAGGTCAGCCAGGCACTCGCCGACTCCTTCTGGCGTCGCTGGGTGCGCGAGATCCTACCCAGCCTCGCCCCGCGACGGGCGAGCGGCCACTAGCGGTCGGCGACCTAGTCATCGTCGTCGACCCCTCACTACCACGCAACGTATGGCCTCGCGGCGTAGTTGAGCGAATCTACCCGGGCCCAGACGGCGGCGTTCGCAGCGCGGAGGTGCGGACCAAGGGCGGCGTCTTCAGAAGACCCACGACCAGGCTGGCTGTCTTGCCGGTCGATCGAGAGTCGACGTAGCAAGTCGACGAGGGGAGTGTGGGCGACAGCCGACCCGCGGACCACAACCGACCATATTTATCTCATAGATGATCCTAAGTTTTAAATCCGATACTTAAGTTGTAACAGCTAACAATAAAGATCTTGATCACCGTAGGTAGCCTAAGATCTAGGTAGACAATGTATTATGCCTAAATTGTAATATTATTTAAGACCTAACTGAACCATTAATTTATAATAAGTACTAGAACCTACCTCTATCCCAGCCATAATAAGAATGAGCCCAAATTTGCCGTACATTCAATTTATATTTACGTGGTCGAGCCATGCCACGGCGTTCTGTAATTGGTCGAGAGTAGAGCGTAAGAGTGTGTGTGTAGCTGTAGATAGGTATACAAATGGTATTTTTCCCCAAAATAATTGGGGAAAAACTTTGGTACTCATACCTACTTCAGGCTTAGAACTGCGGCTAGAAGTACGTATGACAAACATTGTGGAAAATGGTAACGGTTTTGATCTAGGTAAAATCTAGACATACACTTTTCTCCTCGAACCGTAGGACAAGAAAATGTGCATAACAAAAGTCATTCTGGCGAACTTTGGCTCATTGAATTTAGACCTTGTAGCTAGACCGTAATCATGCACTAGTTTAAACTATTACCAGCATATAGAACGTAATTAGACCCATCTAAAAACATATAGTTATATAGCCGAACGATTTAGCTTAAAGTAGGAAACCTAGATTTATACCAAAATGAAAGACAAAAACGCTGGCAAATACGTCTAAACTTGTGCATTTTTACCAAAGAATATAGGCCAATCACGATCGAGAGACCGAACGCGTTAGTTGGTGCGCGCAGGATCATCTCACACTCCCCCTTGGGGGGCGTGGGGAGGCCATGTCAGGGCGAGGCCCTTTTTGGCGGTTTCTATCGCGGGCTGTAGCGACAGCCCGGTCTGTTTTGCCGACGTTTAGGTTGTCGGGTTTTCTCTTTCTTCCTTCTTCTGTTGGCCATCATGGCATGGTGGTCATGTTGGCCAGTCTGCGGCATTGTGGTTCCTAGGGGTCTGGTGTTGGTGGCACGAGCTCGCGCGGTTGGGCTCGTGCACGGTGGGCTTCTGGAGGGCGGGCGTGGAGGGGGGCGATCCCCTGCAGCAGCGGGTGTTGCGATGAGTCGGCACGGTCGAACATCCTGCGCGCAAGTTGTCCGATGAATTCGTCCAGGCTCGGGTGCTTCATGTCCCTATAGAGCGTTGCGTTTCGCACTCCGCGTGGGGCTCTAACGATCGCTCTGAGGCTGAGCGTCTCCTGCGCTCTGAGTCTCCGCCTGTTTGACTCCGCCGTCCTGGCATACCAGGCAGGAGCCGCGTACGTCAGCCTCGATCGGATGTACGTCTTGTAGATCCCCAGCTTCGTGCGAATGGGGAGGCTGCTGTGGAGCACTGGACGAAGTAGGGTGCGCGCAGTTTTCGCTCGCCTCACTACCTCCTCGGTGTGCTGCTTCATAGTGAGGCCCCTGTCTATGGTGACCCCTAGGTACTTTGCTGTGTGCTGCCACTGGATCTCCTCGCCTAGGAGCTTCAGTGGCGGTGGGTGATGTGCTGCTCCCGTGAGGAGCGCTTGGGTCTTGCCGACGTTCACTGAGAGCCGCCATTTGGTCAGCCACTCTGGTAGGGCGTCAAGCTGGCGCTGGATCTTGCGTGCGGCGTGGGTCGGTGAGATGGACGACGCGTAGTACGCCGCGTCGTCCGCGAACAGGCCCAGCTTGACGTCGCCGACCACCGGGATGTCATCAGTGAACCAGGCGTAGCAAGATGGTGAGAGGCAGCTTCCTTGTGGAACTCCCGCGAGGATCGGGCGTGCTGAGGATAGGGCGTCCTCAACTGCCACTTGGAAGCTTCTGTCCGTGAGGAAGGAGCTGATGACGCGTACTACTCGACGTGGGGCCGAAGACGTTGACAGCTTAGCTAGCAAGCCCTCATGCCAGACTCTGTCAAACGCCTTCTCCATATCCAGGAACACCGCGACGATATGCTCCTTCTGATTCATCCTCTCGCCCATGAAGGAGAGGACTCTTGTCAGCTGCAGAGTTGTGGAGTGTTCTGACCGAAATCCGAATTGCTCCGGTCTCGGCACGATGTGTGGCTGCAGTCTTCCTAGCAGGAGCCTCTCGAAGACTTTGGACAGGGTACTGAGCAGAGTGATCGGCCGGTAACTCTCCGGCCTTCCTCTGTCCTTCCCCGGTTTCGGCAGCATGATGACCCGGCCAAGTTTCCAGGTCTTCGGAAAGTGGCCCGAGCGCATGATCCCATTGAACAAGCGTGTCACCGCCACGATGGTGTGCTGCGGCAGGTGACGAAGCGCCATGTTCGGGATCGAATCGGCGCCCGGGGCCTTCTTCGGGTTGGTTCTTCTGGTTGCGCGTCTAACTTGGCCGGGTGAGAAGAAGACCGGGTCCTCCTCTGCATTCGGCGGTTGCTCTAAGTACCCTGCCAGTTGCTCCTCCACCTCCCTCGCGTGGTCCGCATTTGTAGCAGGGTTCGGTTGGAACGTTCGCTCCAGGACGTCCGCGAACAGTTCTGCCCTCTCTTCGGCCTTGTAGTGGAGCGCTCCCCTCTCGTCCACGAGTGGCCTTACTGCCTCTTTGGTTGTTCCCAATTGCCTGCATAGACGGTGAATGGAGGGCATGTCTTCGTCCATGCTGGCAATATGGGTCTCCCAATCAGCTGCTGCATTGTTCCGCAGCTCAATCTTCACCTTCTCCACTAGGTTGTTGAGCTCGGTCTTCAGGGTGGGGCAGCGAGTTTGCTGCCATCTCCTTCTCAGCTGGCGTTTCCGCAGGATGAGTGCCTGGATCTCCGCGGGGAGGGGCTTGTACCTCTCGCCCTCAGGGATGGTGTGCGAGGAGGATTCTAGCGCCAGCTGTATGTTGTCGGTGATGGCTTTGGCTGCGGCTTCAACTTCCTCAGCGGTTCCTTAGTTGGTGCGACATAGTTCTAACAATGTCGCGCGCCCGTAATTACCGTAAAGAGAGCCGCTCTTACTCGATCGACATTGGCTATAATTCAGTGCTCGAAATCATACAAATACGAGCGGACCCGGAAAATCCAGTTCAGTTACGATCGAGGACCCGAACGAGAAACACGCGAACCCAAGTGACCTGACCCTAGGCCATAAGCTAGACCCTAAGCCTGAACCTAGACCAGTTGTGATCCTTTTAAACTCATATTTAAGTGAACCTTGTGATTGTGAACCTTGCAATAAGAACCTTTTCATATCAGACCCTTTTTATTTGAACTTTCTCTTACGATCCGAACCTGAGCGAGCTATCGTAGATGTAACTGTAGGCGACCGTCACCTACACTCAATGCACCTCATATCTACGTCTGGTTACTACTTATACGGCGCGATTTGGGAAATGAATTAAACCTTCACTAGATATGAAATAGTAACGATATGTGACGTTCCACGACAAAAGGTACCCTATGGCGGTTGGCGCTTACGCTATTATTAACGCCGCTCCAATATTATTGCGGCCATAAGGTACCTTTTGCCGCGGAACGCCACATATCGTTACTATTTCATATCTAGTGAATGTCTAATTAATTTCCCGATTCGCGCCGATAGTTGCTAAAACGATTATACATACAAAGAAAATAGAGCGCGCGGGTAGAAGTTTTTTTACGTATAGTCGAGTGTGCTCAGAGCATAAAAAGGTCTACCACGGCGTTGCATGAACAAGAGATTTCCTTTGGCAGGATTGGTCCTTAGGACCCAAGGATGAATTTAAGAAGTGGAGCCACCCAGATTTTTGATGCAAGTGGGGGGTGGGGGGGTTTTAAGTGTCGGCGACGTCTGATGTTAATAATTGTTTAAGTTTAGGTTCTATGTCAAGTTTAGTATCATTTTCAAGTAAATCAAAGATGTAGACATAGATTTGTTTATTTGTTTTATATTTGTTTTTGTTCGCCTCAATGAAACTCCTTAAAAAAAGCTGTGATATATCTAGACAGCGCAATCTACTATTTTTGCCAAAAACCTGTCTCAAACAAACAGCTAGAAGTCCATTTTACATGTGTATAAAAATATTTAATAGGTTGCCAGCTGACATAAAAGACAATCAACAAGTTTAAAAAGAAATTATTTTTATGGCTTAATGACATGTGTTTTTACTCCATACATGAATACTTTGATTATGAAATGGAATAGTAATAGGAATTTGAAATTGTAAATAATGAATTGCATGACTTTTCTAATGTTAATAATTAATCTGACATGTTATTTCTAATATTTTTGTCTTAATTTTATGTTATTAGTGCGACTATAAGTACTTTAAATTTTGCATGCTACATACCTACACCAAGCAGGGTATGGTTGAACTAATTAATATGTTATTGTACACCTTTGTAAACCCATATAATTTAGCAAATAAATGAATACAAATTTCATCTAAATCGGTTCAGCCGTTATTGATTCCTCATACAATCTTACACCATCCTTTTCACTTTTAAGAGATTTTTTTTAATAAAAACTATCCAATGTTCTTCCCCGGGATTCAAAATATCTCTATACCAAATTTTATCTAAATCGGTTCAGCGGTTATTGAATCCCCATACAAATTTGCACCTCCCTTTTCACACCCTTAATGGATGATTTTTGAGATTTAAAGTAGGCTATGTTATTCCCTGAAACTCAAAAAAGAGGAATTAAAAAAAAGTATTTTTTTCATATTTTATGTGTTTTTACTTCGGAATGGTGTCATTATAATATCAGAAATGAATTCGGCATCCCCGATTTATACGAAAACAATGCCAAACTTGGCCTAGTAGCTTAAATGATATAGATATCAAGATCAAGTTGAGAGCCCCCCCCCCCCCTAAAAGTGGATCCACTTCTTAAATCCATCCTTGGGTCCTAATGACCAATCCTGCCAAAGGAAATCTCTTGTTCACGCAACGCCGTATTTTAGGCCCAGCACCACCGCTAGTACCTACATATTACTTCTTCTCGCTGAAATTGTTTGTGTTACAATTTAGCCTAAGTATTTAATAAGTAAAGTAAGTAACTGCCTATGGAGTTGGTGATGACGTTTGCGTCTTTTACACGCGCTAAAATCCTTTGAGTTAATTCAGAACATCCTGTATGTATGATGCGCAAATAATGTTTGTTTTTTATATATGCGATCACGATTTTTTTCGTGCGAATTTTTATTCATTCTATCCTTGTTAAATTTTAAATCGATTATGCATTTCAACGGGTCATCGTGTATTCTTGATATACCTTTCATTTAGCGCCAACAAATCAAAGGTCATCCCTTCCCTCAAACACGTACCTATTCACAGCCCTCTATTAATATTAGATCAAGTATCGGAATAACGCACCGTCCTGTGCTCTCGTTCCTAACGCGTGAAGAGCAAGTACTTAAACAGGACCAGGAATACCAGGAATCTCTCTCTCTGGTCGGTCCCTCATGTCTGAGGATAGTGGTCAGTATGGATGGCTGCATCTGGATGATCTGCCTCCACCGGTTTCTGTCCAACGCGTATTTGACGACCGTATAGAAAGCAGAGTATGACGAGACTTTAACTTGATCGGTCCATCTTATTGGTGAACGACCGCGTGATCTTCTGCCTTTGGTGTTCCCAACCACAATCAGTTTTTCCATATTTTCGTCGCCCCTGCGCACTGTGTATAACAGGAATCATCATCATATATTTAAGAGTATGATCGACTCTTGTCGGTGGAGCAATTTCCATGTTTGGCGGTCCTCTGCCTTCTCTTTGACAACCTGATACGACACGACGTTGATCTTTTCCTTTATTTGATTCATGTACGCTCTCCTTGGTTTTCCCTTCTTCCTCTTAGCTTCAACTTTCCCTTCTATGATGTTTTTGATAAATTCGTCGTGTCGTATCAGGTGCCCAAGCATCTTTTATTTTCTGTTATCTATAGTTCTTAACAAAGTCCTCCTCTCTTCTACTAGGTACCAGGAATACCAGGCCCAAAACCTGCCTTGCACTGATTACCATAAAATAAGAGCTGGTTAGCGTCGACAACTACATGCACTAAACGGGCTGATGGAAGGCCCATGCATATTTAAGACTCGAGTGCTTTCGCACTCAATCGGCGACGTAATCATTCGACCCTGCCCCTTATTGACCTCGGGGGATGGAGATGTATTTGTACCTACAATGGATAGTTTTTGTTTGGAAAGAACGAGAAATTAAGGATGGCATCTTATGCACTGCGAGTACAATTGACAATAATGTGCTTTAAATTTACAATGTGCCATACAATTTTATCTAGAGATATTGGTGGCATAAAATAATTCAAATTATATATCTCTTTAAATACTTAGCAATTATTATATAATATAATACATGCCAACTTCGGGCATAAATCTCAAATTTCGGCTTAGGCACAATCTCAATGTCTATTTTACTGAAATCTATTCGCAAATAAACCCACGCATGACATAATCGCAATTAAGTAAAAATAACAATACGAGTTACATGGTCTTCGGTTACTGCAAAAAATATTCATAATATAATTAACACAAAAATAACAATGCTTATACTTAGTTTCAAATCTACATTAAAACATTTTTGTCTAAACAACTTCGTTAGTTTGCCGTATCTAGTCTAGTCGTACCTACAAGTTACGTAGTGCCTGCAGTAAAAGGAAGCAACGATGTCCCCGGTTAGCTTCACCTCATGAATAGGAGATCACCGTTCGGTATTGGATCATAACTCATAGATTACAATAAATAAGTAATGCCGGTGTCCTTTTGTTAATAAAGCTGCAGCGGGCGCCATATGTGACCCTTAGGGAGTTTGATACTAATAATAAGGGTTAATATTAAAGAAACCATTTACAATATAATATAATAAACCAAGTATAATAATATATTAAAATTTATACGGAAGTGGGCACAAAAAATAGGTAAATAAATAATATAGAACAATTTTTACACAGATCGACTTAGTCCCACAATAAGCTCATTTAAGGCTTATGTTGTGAGTACAAACGATGATATCTATAATATATAGTTATATAATACATACCTACATTGAAAACAACTATAACTTATGAACAAATATTTGTGATAAATACACAAATAAATGCCCTGATTGAGTAGGTAAACTGTACAGGCCATTGAATAAATACTTAATTCAAAAAACCCAAAGCAAATTATAAATTAATTACTTAATTAATAAGCGCGCATAAGTTGTTCGCAGAAATCGCGAAGCGTCTGGTTGACGTAACTGGTGACCGAAGAGCTGGCGGCTACCTCGCACAACGTATCAGCATTGCGATACAGCGAGGAAATGCCGCCAGCATCCTTGGTACAATGCCTCAAGGGCCTATTTTAGATTTAAGCTAGTTATTAATTTCGTTTAGTAGTACCACTGTATATATATTGTATGTAAATAAATGATTTCGATAAAAAAATTACTTAATTAAAAACAAAGGCACGTTACAGTGATTCCACAGAAATACATAAATTATGTAACCATTCTATAACACCTATAATACTACTGTATAACTGCTATTGAATGTTACTGAATAATTTATCTAAGTCTTCCAATGAACTGAATGAACATAATTAATTAATAATACTGAGCATAAATATACGTAAATGAAATTAATGCATGATCTCTACTTGGACTCAACTCAGTTAAAATCTAAATAATACTAGATTAAGAGTTTTGTTTGTAAACTTCAATACTTGTGTGAAATAAACAGTTTAATTTTTTTTATGCAATAAATGGTATCTTATCTTATCTTTAAAGCAGACCATAAATAACACACACAACAAAAGAAATAACGGTCAAAATTATTTCCATAAGAATAGTACCTGGTGACCAACTTTTTAAAAATACAACACAGTTTAAAATAGCTTTTCAGCAAACATTTTTCATTGACAGATCCATTACAGCATTTTCCGATACTTGAAATCTGTTTTTTCTACAATCGCCTCTCGAAACCCATTTTATAAAACCTATTTAAGCAGAGAGAAAAAAGCGATGCCTAAATAGGTTTTTCTGTTGCTCTGAAACTGGTTTAAGAGTTTGAGTAGCAACGGAGACGTGTAAATAATAGACTGCAAAATTTCATAAAAATATTCTTATCAATATTTAGTATGTATATTTATTTCGCAGTCCTCTGATTATATACTGAATTGTATGAACGCATGGCGATGGAAATTGGAATATCCTTAACAAAAAAATAGAACAAGTTAAATAGAAAAGCCAGGAAATTAGAAGAAAACAAAACGAACGAAGCGACGGAAGATTTGGCCATTGCACATTTCATCGCAGCAACAACTCTGAAAATACATAATTATAAGTATCACCTACGTGTGTTTAAAATGTTGCTTGTCTGATCCCTAAGCTATCTATATCAATTGCTACTTTATACTGAAATTTTAATGCTATGTTAATTTCATGGGATGTGCCGTTGATAAAAGCGTGTAAAAATCAATAATAACTACAAAATTGAGTTATCCCCTCTTGATACATAAATATAGGTATATTATAGGGACATTCTTACACAAATTGACTAAGTCCCACGGTAAGCTTAAGAAGAGATGAATTTGTAATGTGGGTACTCGGACAATGATATATATAATATACAAATACTTAAATACATAGAAAACATCCATGACTCAGGAACACATCACACATCATCTGTGCACATCACACAAATAAATGCCCTTACCGGTATTCGAACCCAGGACCATCGGCTTCGCAGGCAGGGTCACTACCCGCTAGGCCAGACCGGTCGTCAATAAAAAAATCTATAATAAAATTAGCAGTCTATACTGTCGCCTTGTCTCTGGCAGCTCGCTTGATTGTGACGTATTGTAATACTGTGCGGTAACCGCAGCTCCCGACTTAGATGGAAAAGGCATTTTCTTGCAACAGAGTAACTTTCCTCGCTGCTTTCACCCTGCTTTTATTATAACCCTTCAATGGGATAAGTATTACGCTGCGATGTCTTGCCATCGACCCCTTAAGCAAGCCACAGAAATACACTATTGATTATAGTTCGTTTTTAGGGTTCCGTACCCAAAGGGTAAAACGGGACCCTATTACTAAGACTTCGCTGTCCGTCCGTCCGTCCGTCCGTCCGTCCGTCCGTCCGTCTGTCACCAGGCTGTATCTCACGAACCGTGATAGCTAGACAGTTGAAATTTTCACAGATGATGTATTTCTGTTGCCGCTATAACAACAAATACTAAAAACAGAATAAAATAAAGATTTAAATGGGGCTCCCATACAACAAACGTGATTTTTGACCAAAGTTAAGCAACGTCGGGAGTGGTCAGTATTTGGATGGGTGACCGTTTTTTTTTTTTCTTTTTTTTTGCATTATGGTACGGAACCCTTCGTGCGCGAGTCCGACTCGCACTTGCCCGGTTTTTAATTTATTTAGCATAGCAAAAGACTACGCGAAAACGCTTTTTTTAAAATGAGTAACTATTACTTATGAAAGCAATAGAATGTAAATAATCGTATATGATTCATAATCGTTACATATTTGCCGTGACATATTTTTCAAGTGTTTTTCAATAAAAAGACACGTCAAGATTGTTTACCTTTTTTCTCATTCTAAAACAAACAACTATAAATAGTACCTAGGTATTACAACAATAGATATACATGGGTGATTTTGGGGTCGTGATCCCGTCAATGTCAAAACTGTAGGTATAATTAAGATGATCATACTGAACAGGGTCCCATGGAACCGATATGAAATCATGAAAAAATATACCCCTCCTGGGCCCATACTTTTCGTTCATTTCGGGCTCTCAAGGTGTCCATAATTTTTTTTTCTCGATTTTGCAGTTAGAGTGACATTTTTGATATTCAGGATAACGACCCCATAATTATTTATATAAGTAATTTTAATTTACGGTTACCGATGTCCTTATTGTTACGAGTACTACATTTCCATTCTCCAAGTAACATTCGCCTACAAATTACTTCACAAATTCGGAAACAAGTTTCATTTTTATTTATCCTTATACATAAAACAGTTTACAGCCGAAATAAACGCACTGTCTTTATTCCCGCGCGATAAAAGTTTTTATTGCCAGAAGAGTGGTACACGTTTACCCGTTTTACTGTCACTGGCAATTTTAAAGTTTTCCGATAATTACTAGCGTCTGTCAAAGGAATATAATCTAGAAAAGACTATTTCTTTTCTGTGAGAATTGTATTGCCAATTTTATGCTGTGTAAAATAAATATATACCTCTAGTGTCGCATTATAATCCCTGTGGACTCCCTATGACCCTATGAGTTCCTCAATCTCTTTTAGTCTGGCTTAATTAAAAAAATAATTGAATAATAGTTATTAACGATACAAGTGCGGAAAAGAGGAAATTCGAAACGAGTGGCCTTACGAGTGGCGATAAATTAAAACACGACCGAAGGGGGTGTTTTAAATCGACACGAGTTGCGATTTACCTATTCGCACGTGTATCGTACAACGTTTTACAGTACATATGGCCCTTTAAACTTTTGACATACGCACGAAAAGTCCTATTTTACGCACTAGTGCGGGAAAATAGGACCTTATGCACTGTAAATATATTTTTATTACTTAAATGTTACGTTTCCAAATAAGGCAATGTGCAAAATTTCCAAAAAAACCACAAACATTTTACGGGACAGCTACTCCATATAAAACTGAAATAGTAAGAATAATAGGGGCCAATTACTACTAAGGGCTAATCATTAGTGGATTACTCCAGGTACCTATACCGGGTGTGGCCTGTAACACGAGCAAAGAATTAAAACATAGATTGTACTCCTCAAACGGTGACACTTTTGTTCAACAACTTTTAAAAATTATGAAGTATTTAGACTCCCTATTTTTCATACAAAATAAATATTATCTTCAATGGACGCCATCGCCACGCCATATCATTGTGATTGACGTTGCTTGTCACGCCTTAAACGTAACAAAATTCGCAATACATTGCGTCTTAGAATAAACTTTAAAGTGTATTAAAAATCAAACCACAAGTTATTTTTAAAAGTCGCTGAACAAATGTTGGTCAGTATGAGGAGCACAGCCTACAGTTTAATTTTTTGCTCATGTTACAGGCCACACCCGGTATAATTAAAAAAAAATGTTCTTTCAAAACTTTGGGAAATGTTCCACTTTTACCTAATTCTGTGTACTAAATAACCTAAAACCGGTCTCTTTGTATTGTTTTATACATCAGTCAGTACCGAAAGGCGCAGCGTGGGGAGACCCCCCCACAAGGTGGACTGACGACCTGGTAAAGGTCGCGGGAGACCGCTGGATGCGGGTGGCGCAAGACCGGTCATTGTGGCACTCTTTGGGGGAGGCCTATGTCCAGCAGTGGACGTCCTCTGGCTGATATGATGATGATGATGGTCATCACCAGTCATTTATTTTATTGCGTGCTAGCTCTAACGAATCAATCGATAGATGAGAGGACGGTAGATACTTTTGACGCATAGTCTGATACGCTTTTTATGCTGACTGTACTACCTAATAAATTGAGTAAAATTAATAATAACTGAGTAGCCATATAATTAATGTAATTAACGGATCTAACGCGATTAAATTTCATTATTTTACCTGTGTTTTTGTCTTTCGTGACCACAGCTAGTGCAACCTGGCTGAAACGTCGGAAAAAAGGTAACATAAATTAAAATTAATCGCGTTAGACCCGTTAATGACATTAATTATGCGTACAAAACGCGAGAGTTTAACGTATAATATAAGTAGCTGTAACCAACGTCTTCTTTAAAAAAAATATTGTAACAAAATGCGATATTTCCGGTCTATTACAACCATTCCTATTTAAATAAAATAGCAGCCACTAACGAGCTAACTCCCACCACGTTTTATAAAAAGGAATAAAACTACCAGGAAATATCAGTCATCAATTTCTTGTAACTGAACTGTTAGGCGGCGAGTTCTCGCTAATATACTGGCAGTGGTTTCGTATTGGTTGCAGCTAGTCGAGCTTTCCAAGTAACCAATGAAGATTGACCATGACTTGTAGTAGCTATGCATTACATATTCGATCGAGCAACGCCTATACAGGCGCGTTTACACTTAAGAGTATACCGTACCATTTTACCTACTTTTTTTCATAAATCAATCAACTTTTGAGTTATTTTTACTCAAATTTCAAAAGGAAAAAAAGTGTTCGCATTGTGACGCATTTTTCACATATATTTTGTATGGACCGTCACAAAACCGACTCCCGATTTAGTCAAGGGTAAATGCCATGGCAAAATTCACACGGAAATTAAATTATATTTGCAAGGGCAGCCAAAACGTTAAAAGATTCAAGTTAGCTCAATCGCGAAATTATGTCTAATTATTCATAATTTTCTGTTGTACAAAAAAACAAATCCCTACTACACATAGATGTACATCATAATCTTGGTATAAAATAGTTAGTTAGTAACCGAGGATCTAACGATTAAAATGTTTAACAGAAGTGGTTAATATGTTTCCAGAGTAGTATTGCACTCTACCAATACGACGGTTATGTCAATTACACAAACATGTACGCACCGTAACGGGATGGGTAAGTAATATAATATAATAATAATATAAATTTTATTTGGCGTATTAAGCGTGACGCGAGTCGTATTAACCTGAATGTAATTTACGACCTCCATTAAATGCATGATCTACTCATACTCAAACAACAAAATATCTGCAAACAAAAGATTATACGAGTATAGCGCCAACTGCGCGCCTCTGGGCTGTATCTTATTCTTTAAACCTCGTGGCCGTGCAGCGATACAAAATTCACGTACGATCGCAGTAAGCGGGGTAAGCGGGTGGTGCGGGTACAGAGGGCTTAGCTCCACCCAGACGCTCAAGGGCATTGGGCCTACCTATCGTCTTGACCTCCTAAGTCCCTGCGTACAATTTTTTGTACATATTCCAAAATCTATTTTGAACTTTTGTGTAACTAAGGGTTCCAATTTCAAAAACAAAACAATTGCTTCTGGGTCTCAGCAGGTTAATAGTACGGCCTTTGTTTTTTTGTTCTACTTTCCTGGTTTCACGCCCGCCCCCTAAGCAATCGAACGTGCTCGGTAGTCGCAACGCCAACACGCTCGACTCGCCTGCACTCTGTTATCAATTGGAATTAGCACTCCAACTGTGGAAATAAAAATGGAAGAGAGAGCGTTTATGTGTTCCTGATGCCAGGTGGACGATCTTTGCCAAGCGAAAATAGATTTTATTTTAGTACCAATAGTACCCCTGTAAAATAGACCACTATTTTCCTTTATTTAGTTCAAAAATACGTGTGGAAAATGCATGTTTTGTTCTTGTAGGTACATATATGTAGGTAAGATTTTGTGATCATTAGGTTAGGTAGTCGTATTTGCAATAACCAACCGTTGTCACATATTTTAGCAGCACGCGCGAGTGATAAATTACATCATTTTAATGTCAGTTTGAAATTATTTTTGTACTTAATTTTTAAATTATTATACTATACTGCCCTCTTAAGCTAAAAAGCCGTAATTGCATTCAGTTTTCATACAAATTGACTGCAAATACGGCTTTTTAGCTTAGGAGGGCAGTATAATGGTTCATTTTGCTAATTTAATTATTTTCATTCTATATTATCGGCAACGTGCCAACGTAAAAAATCTCACCTTTTTTATTAAAAGATTACTGGTGAAAAGTTAACCTAGCCAAACTCCAAAATAAGCAAAACAGCGTAAAAAAAAGCAAAACTATATAAAATCCCCTCGATCAGTCGAAAACTTGTGACGTTGAAATGTTTTACATCAAAAAGTTAGATTAAGCACCTTCGGGGTAGAATGCATAAATCAAACTGCTAGGTGCGCCTAAATGTGTCAGTGTCACAAACTTTCCTAGCCACCTTTATAGAAATTTATGGGAAGGCGGAGAGTTTAATCTTACTGTGACACTTGGTAAATAAGGTACTGTCGGGTTATATTTACTGTGTACTTTAAAGTGGCATTCGGAACAATATTGTATTTTTCACCACACCAGCTCGGAAAGGCTTACTTTGCACTTCAAAAACGGATAGCAAAGTTGCAGTAATTCACATGTGAGGCAAAGTAATCAAATGCAAATTTTGAGTTGTTTTCTCATGTTTGCTGGTAGAATTGAATTTTAAATGATGATTTTGGATGATAAATATTTAATAACATTAATTTGAATTTGATTTGGTTTAAAACCCTCGCATCGCTTAAGATTCCATTTTCGATTCTTTCGCTTACTCGGTTATCAATCGGTTATCGGCACGAGCGGTTAAACAACAACTTTGCCCCCCTGTAAAACAAATAACAATTTTTCACCCCTTAGTAAAAAACGTACGAGTAAGGAGGTTCAAAATGTTTAATTTTCACTGCTTTATACAACTGAAAAAATTTAAATGTGTAATCGAATATAGTTCTTTAGTAAGTACTAACATTATTTTTAAGAGTGTAGGTACACACAATAATGAGATAATGAGATCAAATATTATCATAATGAAATAAATGAATTGAATTGATAAAGAATAAGTTGAAATAAACCTTGTTTTGACCCCCGAACGTTCCAGACGGAGTTTGCGGTTGACAAAGGGCTTGAAACAGCTCTCAGCTGCCACTTCAAACGGCTGCCAAGGGGTAATAAACATAGAAAAAGTATTGGAGTGGCATCTCAAATGATCGTCCCATTATAAAAATCTAGGCCTGAGTATTTAGTCTTAGAAGGGACTAACGCAAATTTTTATATTAAAAATTCCCATTTAAATCAAAGCCATAAAAAAAATCACGGAAAATAGACTATATGTATTTACAAGTTCAGACTCCAATCAAAACCTTAAAAGGTTAAAGTTCACTTAATATAAAAAAACTAACGTAAACATGTCTAATTCATTTATTTTCAGTTGTAATGTAACTACATATATTGCATAACATAGCAGTATAATTTTAGTATAAAATAGCTAGTGATATAGCCGAGGGATTTAACCAGGAAAGTTTAAAATACAAGTATATTTTCAGAGTAATTGGAATAAAATGTTAAAACCCGCTTGATTGTCGTTTCTACCATCGCAAGTTTCGCGCGGCGCCTTATAATATGGCGTGGCTAGGGAATGCAATACCGGGATACCAGGATCCTTAAATACCGGGATCCCGCATGCAGTTTGCGGGATTAATCCCGCTTGGAAATTAAGCGGGATCCCGCGGGATTTGCGGGATTGAGGAGCGACTTGGTTCTTACGTTTTACGAGCCTAGATGCATCTGTGGAGGAAGGGATAAAGACATGAAAGGGAATTTCGCCCGAATTTCTAAATTTTTTTGGTACCTTTTACATTGAGTAATATTTTGATTAAATATTAAAAAATAAACATTTATTTATAAGAATAAATATTTTTGTAAAGTGTTAAGTAGGTACCTATGTTGGAGACGGGTATTAAAGAATTCCCAAGTACTGGCGACAGTATCTACTAGGAAACTTACTCTGCGTGTGGAAGTATTTTTGAAGGCGGAAGATAAAATAAAGAACTTTTCATCACACTTGCTTGTAAAAGGTGTTACTACACGTAACGTAGGCAAATGCGGTCCTTAAATCTTTAATTTCGACCTAGGGCTGTAATATAATTTTTTCGTCATACTTGTTAGCTAGGCGATGCGGTCCGTTAATCCTAAATTTGGACTTTAGCTGTAATGCACGTCCGAAATTAGGCAGAAGTTTTAATTTTTTCCTCGCAAGTGTGATAAAAAACATTGTGTGTGCCACGGTACAGGAATTACGAATTCGTGTTTAATTAAGCCTTCAATTCACACTCGCTCGTAAATTCTTGTTCGTAGTTGTTGTGTTTCGCCCTTAATACACAATGTACTATTTAAAAATTTTGCTAACGTTTTGTTTTAAACCTTCAAATTTAGTACCAATTCGTAATATTGTATAGTAATTTGCGGGATCCCGCAAATACCGGGATCCCGCGGGACTGAGAATGACTATCCCGCTAAATACCGGGATTGAATTCCTCATTCCCTAGGCGTGGCGTATCTGTTGTTCCCTTCTAATTTCCTGGCTTTACACTATTATTAAAATTACAGTTAGATTGGCCATGTACGTAGTCGATTACGTAATTAACTATAGTTACAATGCTAACCCATTTGGGGACTAAAACAATTAATTATTGACAGTTAATTTGGACTAGGTGCCTATTAAGTATGTATTGTAACATAATGGCAGTTAATTTAGTTAAGTGACCTGCGAGCCAGATTTGGAGCAAAGCACATTGGTAGTGGAATTACCTTCTCATTTGTATTCTGTTTGGAAAAACCACTCCGACAGTATGTATGTGGAGGTACATTAAATTGTGGGTGTTGAGATTTAAAATTAATATATTTGTATAGGTATGGGCAAATACCTAATGCTGATTCTCATGTGTTATGTTTATTTGGGCACAAATGGTAGGTACAATATGTTTCTTATAACTAGTGTCTAAGATACATAACAAAATAGGGAATTACTAAACTTAACAACTAACAACAACAGTCTAATAAGAACAAGGGCTTAATTAACGAATGTATAACTATTTTTTTACATTATACACCGTGTTTTTTTTGATTTCCGTTAATTTCAAGGGTGCATACCTGAGCTTAAATCAAGTAACTTTCCCAAAGACACCGATATTCTAATTAACTCCATTTCGAAGATAATCAATATTTTATTTTTTTCCTATAAGGCCTCTACAAGCTTGTACACTTGCCTTAAGGCCGGTTTACATATTGATTAGTGTTTAGAATGAGTTCATACATTTGCTACTAAACTTAAGTAAAATCTCGGTCGATCGATGTTCGAATTGACATTGATATGTCACAGATTTCAATTCTTTGGTTTAGTTAAATGTAATGCCCGTGTTACAACAACGCTATATGCTACATTTAATTACTTTTTAATATTATTTTTTCTGAAAAAAAAAGCAAAAAAAAATTTTTTTTTTTCAAAATTAACTATGCTATTTAGTTTTCTTAAACGTACTTAACCATACCCCGAAGTTAACGGAATTCAATAAAAACACGGTGTATATATTCCTCCTCGTCGTTTTCGATGACGGCGACCCTAAATAAATATCATGGACGTTGTCTAGCGTGAGCCCTTATGTGGCTGGCCAGGCCGAACTGATCTTAAATACTCTATTGCACATGTGACAATAAAGTTGGCCAGCTGCGTTGAGCGTGTACACGTAGGAGGGCTTAGGTCAATATGCAATTAAAGTGTAAAGTTACAGTGGGCCCGATACGGATTTTGAAATAGACATCTAATTAGACATCACCAAGATACGATAACGATATGTTTAAGATCTAACCTGTCAAATTTGACATTTGCGCGATTCTGGACTGTTGAACGATTTCCACAGGATATGACTTAGAGATCCAATTCACATCTAATAGATATCTTACTCTATCTAACGTAAAAGTGACATTGGTTGCCCGAATTGCGCTGCAAAAAAGAACTAGTTGATATCTAAACTATAAAGTATCTAGAATGGATCTAGTAAGTGTCGTCTCTTGTGAATATCTTGAAGTTCGAATACGGCAGAGTGTCTTTAATTCGTTTGTTCATTTAAAACCAAAAGTACTAGATAATTGGTATTAATTTTTATCTGAGTTTACTAATAAATAGTACGTCATCAATAGTTGTCCATTTTAATCTCCGATACAATACGGTACAATCGGTACATACCTGTACAATCGGTCCGGATTGTCGGATTGCGGTCACGGCCGGATATCGGCGCATTTGTCTGCGGCCTGCTTTATGCATGGCGGCGATTAAGGGCTTAAAGCGCTTTACACTGCATTGCTAACGTGTTACATGGTGTTTACACTGCGTTATGGAAATCCCTATGATTACGAGTGACGATATTATTCAGTTTTTGACCGTTTGCAAGTATCAAACCCGTAATTTAAGACCCAAGATTTGTCGTCTTTGGCGGGCGAAGTTTTAAAAGTTCTCCCACCGCTATTTTTTTTTTAACTCGATAAGCTCGGTAAGCTGACAGGAGTCAATTCAATACAATTTAGAGATATTTGGCGTTTTTAGGTTATAAATTATATGGAGATGACACCTGTCACCCTATCCATCGATTTTTAAAAATACTATAAGACGTTTCACATGATGTGGAAGTAAACAAGTTTCACGCTTCCCGTCCAGGGGCCCGTTTCACAAATGCTTGTAACTTGTAATACAAGTGGATGTCCCTTTCTAACAAAAGCTGTCAAAAAGTGAGGTTCGCTTGTATTACAATTACAAGTTACAAGCTTTTGAGAAACGGGCCCACGTCAATTTGTCCCGAATAGTCAAAGAGTGTCAAAACGTGTGTGGACCATAGTTGTAATACTAAAAGTTGGTTGCTTTTACAGTATGTCCATTTGCGTTATATGGCGAGATTTAAGCAAATGTGTAAATTTGTTGAACACAAATACAACAAGACCTTCAAAAATGTTGTCATGGTACAAAATCCAGTATGGCAAGTTTAATTTTTTACTCCGTAGTTTCGTGGCATATATCTTACGAATGTAATCATTTCTGCACCATTCATGCCTGTCGGCTTAGAGCAGGGGCGCGAGGACTGCGATTGTCAGATATTATATTACTGCGACACACCTTTCCAAAATACGGCGGCGGTGTGACGTATAGCCTATAAGATAAGTATTATGTTATAATTGTATATATAATATTTTAATACTCGTCGGTGTCGAGTGTCAGGAGTTTCGCTTTCTAGTGTCACCTATTGGGACACCAAGTGTCGGGGGTGTCGAGTGTCACTAACATCGGTGTCGAGTGTCAGTAGTGTCACGAATGTCTATGTGGAGTATCATCCGTACGGAGGTGACACAGTCGAGTGTGATGAGTGTCAGTGATGAATGTCTGTAATGTCACCAGCGTTGGTGTTCGCACCGTCACTAGTATTGGTGTCAGTTTTGTCACGAGTGTCTGTGACGAGTGTCTTAAGTGTCAGTGTCAGGCACCGACTTCGAACATATCCTTCCACCTACAATTTTTTTTTTACACCTATCTAATTTATAAACGTGAGTGACCGGGTTTAATTTAATATATTTAATATGACAATAGTGTCTCACGGAAGTTTTGTTATTAAAATACTTACCCTTGCACCCTATCATATACCATTGTGGCTTATTTTAAACAACATACAGACAAAAATCATTATCAAACTTTCACATTTCATATACCACATATTAGCAGGATGTTTCGGCTAGACGTCATTCTAATCTATGGCAATATTACGAAACTACCTTTTGATATAAATATAAATCATGCTCCCCGCCGTGACGTGAAATTACTAGAGCACACGCACGGGGTCCCGTTTTGTAAAGACTTGTAACCTGCATATTATGTGCCTCTTACTTACACAATATATGTTAGAAAGAGACACAGGCCTTTATAAAACTAGTTGTAGACGTCACATCCGTCACGTCTACTCTGGCAAACCCATTAAAAAAAACGTAGCAGTAGAAAAAGCGCCAGAGTCCAATTTTACATGGCAGGCAGGATAACCTTCGCTCTTACCTACATTTTTTAAATTGACCGCCTTTTTATACTGACGGGAATGACTTGCCAAACTTTAATAATAAGTGTTGCCAACATTCTAATCCTGATATTCAAATATTTGTTCTACAATTTTTTGAATTCGTTTCATGTCTAGTAATTTTATTTATTTATTTCTTCATTGTTTATAATCTATTATTACTAAACTCAATCAGTGTTTAGTTAGTCAATATTAATTTTGCAAGCCAATAGCCAAAGCACAGAGCTCTGTATATAGAGTCTGTGCGGAAAGAGAAGAGACGTGAAATGTATGGGATCCAATACATTCTACCACTCTTCTCTTTCCGCACAGACTCTATAGTAAGACCTTTTTTTATCACTTGTGCTAAAATACAAATAAACTAAGTCTGTCAACTTTAACAAGATATTGATAATAAATATTTGATAGTATTTAAATTAAATTAACTTCAACAGACCTCTGTTAAAGTTAATTTAATAATTTAATTGTAAGCGGTTGCTAATTTCTTTGAATAAGGGGGTTAATTGTTAGTTAAAACCGTTAGCAACCACACGGCCCAACTCGGTCAGCGCCAGCCTTCAATACGCTGAAGACAAACACCCAACTTGCCGATGTTTATTCTGCTAACTTTGTTAACTCTTAATTAACTCTGATGGCCTACCGCGAATCACGTTCAACGTGTTGCCTCTCTGTCGCACTTGTAAATTCGTACGTAAGTGTGGCAGGGAGGCAACACGTCGAACGTGGTTCGCGGTAGGCCCCCTGGAACGTTATCGAAGGGAACCGTCAGCCGATGTGAAGCTTAAAGGAGTTGTTGGACCGTTCCGTATCCCATACAGGCGTGGGTGACGATTTCTCAATCAAATATGAGGCAACCAGGGAACCATACAGATTTTTTTTTTAAACTAGCTTCTGCTTGCGACTTCGTATGCGTAGAATTAGTATATCCATATTGATATATGTATGGTAGTGATCTACCATTATAAATTCTACACCACTTTTCACCTCCTTAACGGCTCGGCCACGACATTGCGCGACTTGCGACGGCGGCGGAGACAACCATAGGTTGGAGCGAGACACAGCGATCGGACCTTTCGTTCCCACCTATGGTTGTCGCCGCCGCCGTCGCAAGTCGCGCAATGTCGTGGCCGAGCCGTTAGGGATGGTTACCGAGATTGGCGCAGAATAGGGCAGAGTGGCGTTCTCTTGTGTCAGAGGCTAATCCTTTTTGGGTCACTGAGCCAGTGAATTACGTAGTAAGTACCTAAGTACGTTTTCACAATTTTATTGCAAACACGGAAGAAGAATCTTCAAATTAAACTGGACGCAGAAAGCGCGACCATTCGCCACGTCGTTGTCAAAGGCACATTGTCACTTAATTAAAGTACAAAAATCCTTATTTTGCTAATTATAGTACAAAAACAACTCGCCTGTTACTAGTGTCGTTTGACAACCACTAATGTCCATAATTGGTGCCTTGGTTTGGTTACGTAAGGTTTTTGTAAATTACATGTTGTTCTTCTGTGAAAGGACGTGGATAATCGAGTCCCACTGTTTGTGTTGGTTAAAGGTGGGATCAGACGGTTCACTCGAATGAATGTTCACTTGAGTGATTGATTAATTTTTCTTTATATTATATTTTCTTTCACTACGGCGTCGAATGAAGTTGTGCGTCTTGGATAAATTTTTATTTGTGATCATTTAATAAAGATATTAACAAGCAATGAAAAGCAAAGAAAACGTCGACGGCGGTGGGTGCGAGCTACGAATATATTGGGGAAATTAGGTAGCCATTGAAGATCCTGAATTGTATCGCAATCATTTGCGGATGAATAAAAGTAATTTTGTAGAACTTCTACTATTAAGTTCTTAGTTGCATCAGCGGTGGCAGCATGGTTCCATTTTTATCGCCTGTCACTATGCTCGACACTTTCGCACTTATGCACTTGTTAGAACGTGACAGGCATGGTATTATATTAAGTACCTAGCGGAATAAATCTTCAAATTTTACTGCGACACCTTGCTACTGGCATTGTTTAGGAACTCTGGAATATTTTTAGAGTAGGTATGTACCTACAAATACCATATCCTGCTTTTTCCTAGAAGTCTAGGTACTACCTATATAGGTGGGATCAGACGGTTCATTTTTTGTTCATTTTCTAGTTCTTTGTGTCCGTTTCCTTTAAGACTCGACTCAGTTTTTTAGACTCTTATAAATAACTTATAATAATTAAATCGAAGCTCGAGTCCTTTTCAACTTCTCAGAGACTAGTCTTTTGTAGAGACTTGAGTCCTCTTCAGATAACTCTCAATTTATTTACAAAAAAATTCAAAATGCTCGAGTGACTTTATGTAAAACGATAAAATAACGCCTATCTGCTTTACTGTTAGATAAAACCACAACAACCTTTAAAATTGTTGACATTGCTTAAAAAACACTCAACTCCACTTGGGATTCAAAACACTCGATTTTTTTTAAGCGCCGAGCCTCGTAAAACGACTCGAGTTCCACAATTTTGCGTTAGCCAGCGCGACAGTATCTACTTCCGTCTCTTTCTAATTAATACAACTATAAAGAGAGGGTAGTCTATCTCGTAATACTGACGCGGTTTACTCGTACTAAGGCCGTTGGTATTTTCTTTGTATAAAAAGCGACATTTGCCAAGTAACGTCACTTATTGCCAGCACGTATGCAGAAACAATCGACGAACGTCCCGTCCACACGAACCTCTTTTGCATTGTAAATCGCACACATAACTTCACAAACTCTTATCTTACTTCATCCCGTGTCTGTAGAATGAACTGTATTTCAGCTGGATAAGGTTTATTTTTCTATAATAATGATACAGGGGGTAAGAAGTTCAATTAGAAAATTGTGAATGCTGATTTCTGTCGACAAAAACCCTGCAAGTCAAAGCGCTAACAAGTATTTTGTAAATATAGCATTGTATGTTTTTTCTAATACTGGATTGTTAATAATTTCACAGAATTTTAAAAACTGTGAAGGTATTTGGTTGGATACACAAATGCCGGTTCTTATCCACTTGTAACTATTTGTATAATTGTGCTATTATACATATATATTCAACATTTTGGCATTAGTCTCAAAATGCCTAGTTTCCCTTCTGATGGTCATATGGCAGTCACTTTAGTAAAACCTAGTGCCTATTTCTAGGAATAAGAATTCTATTCGAATTTAAATTTTATTTAAGTACCTAGTTTAATGTTACGCTTGTCTAATAAGATCTCGTAAATCCAGACGAACCACTGGCCATTAAAAACCGGCCATTGACGGATCACAGAGGTTTCCGGATTATCATCTACAAAATTTTCATTACAATGAATTAGCAAATAAATGAATGTTACCCCTGATAAAACTATGGATAAAGATAACTAGGTAGTAGTAAAAAAACAGTTAAATATAGGAACTTTCTCCTTTACATTTTCATACTTCTTTTTGAATCAGAGAACAAATTTTCGTTGCTATCAAAGTCGTTTTCTTCAGCCCGAAAGCGTCCAGATTACCTACAGGGATCACCGGATTTGCGAAAGTCCGGATTAGCTAGGTTCTACTGTATTATCAGTCCAAAATAATACAGTTGTTTACTGTAAGGTTACTGACAAAATTGTACCTACTGTGTACGTGCTACGTATTTGCAGTCCACACGAAAAACAGCCTGAGACTATTTTCATGTTGAACCGTTTAGACTTAAACTGGCAGGAAAAGCGCGGAAAAAAGAGTGTGAATTGAATTTTTAGCGGAATTTTCAGTAGTTTGTTCTATTTTAGGGTTGTCAACACAAACGTAGTTATTTTACATCTGAAACAAATAGTACTTCCTTATTTTAAAACCTTTAAACATCATTTACTTACATAATTTACGCAATAATATTTTGAAAAATAAATTTCTTCTTTAAGTTTTTTAAGGTTTTAGGCGCAGTTTAATAAAACGATAGTTAGTTAAGTTCCTGCTTAATATATTATTTATTTATAGTCACATTTACTTAATATAAAATAGTAATTAACCTCTTTACGGGAAGGCGGACGTTCCTAATTTTGAATTTAAATAACAAAAAGTCATGGCCAGGGAACGTTATTTTCCAGCAATTTTGGTGCAGCATAGTAAAAATAAAGGATTTTTTTCTAGGGAGACGATTGGTTAAGGTTAATATTGCTGTTATTAACCCTAATGATCTATTCCACCTAGAGTAGGGCATACAGATGCTTTTAACCAACAATGCTGCACCAAAATTGATGGAAAATTAACGATCACTGTCATGGCATAGTATATTGCTCAAATTGAGTAGGTACATGCCGCCGCTGTAACTGTCAATTTCCTTAATAAGTGACAGATTGTACGACATAATCGCGACAGTAAAGGTGACAGTCCATTTCTGACTGCAGCTGCATTACTGTTGCGAAGTTACCGATGCAGTACTACTGCAGCATCGTGCTGCAGCGGCGACTGCGGCTGTTGCGGCCTGCAGTCGCAACAGCGTTCGTTGGTGGCTTGTCAATGTCACGTCATCAATAATGTCAGACGTATAAATAAATATAAATAAATGTGGCAGCGAACGCCACTAAATGTATTAAGGAAACTGACAGATCAGCGGCGGCTTTGATGCTGCAGCAGTAATGTCGCAACAGTACATCCGTATGTCACCTAAAGTTGGTACAGAGTTAACACAGACGGACGGACTACGGACGCCACAGTAGCGTATTTTGTGCATCGGCGTCTAGTCAGCGCTATGGAAATGGCGTCGCTGCGCAGTTGCGCCAATGTTGCGTCGAGCAGCAGCCATAGAGTTGGCTGGCCGCCGACGTTCGGGAGACGCTAGTGGTAGTGGGGTGGCTCTAAGTGTAACCGCAGAAAAAAAATAGTACTAGGTACAGAAGGTACACTCTCTAACAAAACGCGTCTATTCCGCCGTCTGTTATTATTACGACAGATTCGACCGCAAGGTGGCGCAAGCGCGAGCAGGCGTCCATTCCGCAGCGGTGCGCGGCAACTACTACTGCTAGTATTGCTAGACACCAAAAATGGTGTGGGCCGCATGTAGGTACTTGCGGCGACGCGACGAAATCACAGAGTGAGCCACGACGACGCCTTGTGTAGCGTAACTCGCGACAGCCCTATTTACTTATTCCGGCCTTTTACCCTCCTTTTACCGGATGGAATAGTCAATGACGTCATGACGTGAGCCTATTGTTACACGGAATGTCGGTTTTTTTTCAAACGTGCCTGGGTTTAGGCAAAGGGCTTTTTAAGGCATTGGTTAGGCTTGTGTGGGCTTAAAAAGCTTGGATACGGGTAAAGATAAATATGCTTTAATAAAATTTTGTGGTAAAATATAATAAAGCCTATCGCCTATAGGTAATATTTCCAATTTTCATCTTTAAGTGTCTATAGAAGCGCTGGTGGCCTAGCGGTAAGAGCGTGTGACTTTCAATCCGGAGGTCGCAGGTTCAAACCCCGGCTCGTACCAATGAGTTTTTCGGAACTTATGTACGAAATATCATTTGATATTTACCAGTAGCTTTTCGGTGAAGGGAAACATCGTGAGGAAACCGGACTAATCCCAATAAGGCCTAGTTTCCCCTCTGGGTTGGAAGGTCAGATGACAGTCGCTTTCGTAAAAACTGGTCAATTCTTGGGTTTAGTTGTCAAGCGGACCCCAGGCCCCCATGAGCCGTGGCAAAATGCCGGGACAACGCGAGGAAGAAGAAGATCTTTAAGTGTCTATACTAAGCTGTGTGTTCTTGCTACTGTTGACCGACAGGCCTATTCGGATTTCGAGATAATCACAAGATCTTGAGACGATTTAGAGATCAACTAGATCTACATTAGATATCGACTAGATGTGACTTGGATATCTAAGTCATAACTTGTCGAAATCGTTCAAGAGGACCTCCAGAATCGCGAAAACGTCAAATTTTACATATCTATCTTACAAATATCTTTAAATTATCCGTATCGTAACTTGTTGAAGTCTAGTAGAAATCTAATTCATTTTCCGAATCGAGCCGCGAGTCTCTAGTAAATGCCCATTCTAGAAAATTTGTTATAAACCGACTACCACTTAACACTTATAACAATAAAATTGTGACATCGCATCAAAGTAGAGTCGCACCAAGAAAAGTCTGCAGCGGATTTGATAGCCCACGCAGTGTGTTATTTATACGTCATAATTTCATAGAAGTTTGACGTTTAAAATGACACTTGCACTGCGTGGGCTATCAAAATCGCTGCAGACTTTTCACGGTCTGACTCTAGTACGTTAGTTGCCTACTGAATTAATTTAATTACGAAACAATAAAGCAATATTCCTTTAAAAGGCCAATCAGGAATTTGTTCTTCGAAAATTAGATTTTTTCGAAGAATAAATTCCCAGAAAGCTGGAAATCGTTTTAATACCTACATTTTGGTCCTAAATGTAATCCCGGGAAGTAGAAATATACACATTGTATACCGGTTAGCCTGAATCAACTCGCCCGCCCTTGCCAATGCGAATACCTAGCCAGGTGGTCTGAAAAGGATGTGTAGGGATTGTTTAGATGTACACTACATAATGTACCTACATAAATCGTGTACAATACCTAATGCCGAGCATTGTTCGTCTGCTATTGTGCTTCTTCAATGGATCCTTCAACGCAAGTTATTATGTTTATAAATAAATAGGGTAGGGCCTGAAGAATATAGGTCATGTAAGCAGTAAAACAGTTTGTAAAATTGATCCTTTTACGCAATGTAATTCGAGAAACCAATGCCATACACAGTTGCTGTTTAATTAAAAATTGTACGTAAATATTAAAAATCTTGAAAACCATAGGTGCATTTCAAAAAAACACCAGTACGGTTACCATCAGTTTGTCACTGACATAAACGCCGTCGAGAACGTAATTTACTTTCTATACATCCCGTTTGCACTAATATGCGAGTGCGAGCGAGATGTATAGAAAGTAAATTACGTTCTTGACGGACTTTATGTCAGTGACAAACTGATGGTAACCGTACTGGACAAAATGAAAACAGCGTCATTTAGTTCTAGCGATTTAAACTATCACTGATGATGTGTGTGTTCACAACTAAATGGGAATTGACATACTGTTGATGTTGAGGTACTTTAGTTGTACCATGAGTTGACACTTGACGTTTAGGGCGGTTAAGACTAGCGTTTTATACGAGCGTACGCGTACGCGCGTCTAAGCTCGTATAGACCAAAGTAGGGAAAAGTAACACGCGTGTAAGCTCGTAAAAACCAAATGTAGGGAAATGTAAAGTAATTTTAATAACAAAACTTCCGTGAGACACAGTCTACATGAACGGGTCACGTATTTTTAATTTTAAAATATGTGGGCGACCCGTTCTTAATATATTTAAATGTAACGTACTTGTACGTGCATGTATTGGCGCGAGCGGGACGCACGGCCGACTGACGTACTCGTAATTTAGGTATCATTTTGATTCACACTGTAAGTTTGAATTGGCCTCCCTAGTCTGAGAAACATGCTTATTTAGGCGTCCATTTTCCTAAGAGACGCACGGTCAGCCGATATTCCTGGCGCGTCAGCAAAGTTATTACCACAGACGAGACATCCTCCAGACTGAGCATAGTAGCTCTACCCCCTCTGCCACAAATACGGTAGTTTTACTCCATTTTCGAGTCGAAAGTGTCTTTGTGTGACGTCCGTGTCTTTGAACGGACCAATCACGGCACGGAACCTCGCTCACCTCGTCCCCCGCACCCCCGTATTTTTGGCAGCATCGGTTTCATGAAATAATTGCTCTAAACTCCGTCTAGAGGATTCCAAGTCTATGGTTGTCACTAACGAAGTTGCCGGCGCCTAATTATAGATGGCGCGAGTTACCTTTGACGGCCGCCCTGTGGCATTGTACCTGCAATCGGCAAAGTTTGCAGCGTGTGTTGCGGGAACTGATAATTTGCACTGTATTTGTGGACCTGCCCAACTGCTATCAATGAGACACTTTCATAAAAACAAAGGTTCATGTCGCTGAAATACGTATTTATGAAGTTTCGATTTCGGTTTTGGCAGTGTTCGGCATAAATATCATGCTCGGTTTCGGCCAAAAAACTACCGAACCTTAACTACCACTTACTAAACCAACCTTACTAAACTGGACGTTCATTGATATTATTACAGTTTAGCCGGCCTCTCTGTAACGTTTAAAACCTATCGTTTATCGAATCTCCATCGAAGTTATCATTATATATTTTTTTATTCAAATATTTTCAAATTCAAAATAAATTAATTTCCAAGCGGCGCTAATTTAATATAAGCCAGGAATTATAATATTGCGAAATAATGAAAGTTAAGAAATATTTGAATGGGACGAAACTTTAACAATACCTAGCTAATCAACCTGATAGGCACATCGGACAGCTAAGTTTGTAAAAGAAAGTCCTCGTTTAAGTTGGTACGAAAGGAGAATCTTTAAAACAACCCAATTTACCTGGTTTATTTGACAAAAGAAATTAAGAGTATTCATTTTTTATAAAATCTGTGAAGGTCAGGAAGTTCTCTCTTAAAACCTATTATTTAGTAAGTACCCATAAAGAATAATTGAAAACTTTGAAAAAATACAAGCCAACCTTTACATCTTCAATTAAAATGTACACAAATGACGACAAAATAAAAGGGCAATTTTTATATCATTGTCGTTTTTGTTTGGTCAGATTTCGATAAAATTTGGTGGATAGGGTTCTGTACAATATATTGTGTATATCCAAATAAATCGTCCTCTGAGTTACGAATACTTATGGTATTTTCGTAACTCAACGGAAAATTACATAATTTTCTTTCAGAACATGTTTTGATTTCGTACTTACGTATACAAAATGAGGAGCTCTTCAAACCAGCCTTTTATCCAAAACCCATCAATCCCACCCATCGAAACTTAAATAATGTATGAATTTCCATACTCCATTAGACTATTTAGTCACGTGAGTTTTCGTAGCATCTATCGTTCTGATATTTTTTTTTTTTTTGTTATCGTTTGTCGATGTTATTAGTGTCATCTTGACAAGGCCCTCTTATGCATTGAAACTCCTTAAGCGCCGGCAACCGGAATGCTTACTTCGTCTTAAGCCGACCACTGACTACAGGCCGCCGGACGATATCGGCCGGTCAGTTGTTCGGAACTGTCAAATTTTTGTTCTAACTGACAGGCCGATATCGTCCGGCGGCCTGTTAGTCAGTGGTCGGCTTTAACTTAACGCGCAGATTGTCTTCATTTACAAGGCAGTTGCAAGAAATTAGAAATATAAAGAGAGTCGCAATATAAAAAATGTTGTGGGCTAGATATTATGTAAAACAAACAGCTTTATATACCCCCTACATAACTACGACGGTGTAACAAAGGGCCATTAAAACACAAAAATAACAATTTCACCAAGCAACTTGTTTGAGCGAGTACATCAAAGGGGCAACTTATAATTATTGTTACGGCAAAAAACGCTAAAAAAGACTTAATTAAACGTTCCAATGGACCGGCGGGGAAATTAGCTGTTAGCCCCTTTTCTTATTAATTAATGACTTCATAAAAATAATATATTTCAGCGTTTCTAGCGTCGAGTTCGGGAGGTAACGGTTCTAATTACGAATGGGGTTATTAAAAAGTATTTAAGACATGTTTTTCTTTTGGAAAGACGTAAATAAACAGGAAAGTAAGAAATGCTTGTAATTTTAAATTCGACTCCTTATTGTTCTTAAGGTATTGTTAATTTGTAAGTAAATCATTCGTGTACTTAACAAGGTAGCCGTGTCGTGTGTATAATCAACAATCATTCACCTCAACTCTCCTGCCGAACGTATAGTAGTTGATGTGAGTATATACGTGTATTTGTATCTTTATTTTAAAATAGTTTCATAATATACAATCAATTTTTTTATTGATTATTAATGATTGTCGCCTAGGTGAAAATATCCACTTTAAACTGCTAAACCTTTTTATAGTAATCGAGAATGTTCAATGAGCACATTAATTAATTTAATTATATCGACATCTTTTTTATCGATATCAAATCGCTAGAACTTGCCCCGAGTTATCCCAGGTTAATATCTATCACAAAATATCGCTACAATTTGGTGCCAGAACTGGATGTATCGTGAACACCTTATGACACGTGTCACAAGTTCCACGTTCTAATACCCAGGAGTCATTCCTGTCACAACTTCTCTGAAAAATAAACAAATGTGTTTTTGTACGAGCCGCAGTATCAAGTAGCAAATAAATAAATAGTAGTTGCAATTTTTTTAAATATTGTTATTCATTTATTAAAAATTTCGACATGCCACCTAATGACGGAAGTTTAAAGATGACATAGGTATACTAATGTACTGGAACAGTGACGGGCATTCGGGCGTCTAGTGTACATTGCCGATTTTTTTTAATGCAATGTTTTATGACCAATAATTGTTTGAACAGTCGACTAAAGTCATAAAAAAATAACTGTTATAAAAATGTTATTAAATAAAAATGTGCCTGAAGACCTTAGTTTTCATGATGATGATGATTTTCGTTCATTTAAAACAGTAAACAACTTATATTTTCCACAAATGTTAACTTTTCTTTATTTGACTTGGCTTTTCCAAAGTAAAGTTACATACGTTCACGCTTAAAACCTAAAGATAAAATGTAAGTGATAAGTCCCGTTTCATTTAAATAATCTACGAAAATCGTAACACTAAACAATCTCACAGATATAATTATGCACAGAGTACCTTCTCTAAGTAGGGCCGCGCCAAGTATCAGATCCGTCCCAGATATATGTCGCCCTAATCTATTTGTAATGCTAAGCCTAATTGATACTCTGACTTCTGGCTGGGGAGAGCACAACTGATTGCTGTAAGGGTCGGTCCACGTGCCAAACAAAGGAACACGACACGAATATTCCAACCGACCGACGAAATTTGTTCAATGATCATTGACCATAGATAATTAATGTCATTACCGGGTCTAACATGTCAATTGAGATATTGCTGGGATGCAAAGAGTGTAAGTATATTAGCTGGGATGTCAGTCAGTCTTCCGTAACCACAGCTAGTGCAACCTGGCTGAAAAGTCGAAACAAGGTAATATAATGAAAATTAATCGCGTTAGACCCGTTAATGACATTAATTATGTGTACAAAATGCGAGTTTAAAGTGTTATAATGATCATAGATGGCTTGTTAATGAAGTTTTATTACGTTTAAGATAACCACGCTTAGTTTGGGAATTATTCTGAATAAAAAAAGTTGACGCAAATCCCAGGCAAACTTAACTTTTCACACACCAATCGTGCTAGCCAGCGGCACAGACGGGGCAGCTCCTTCTCGGCCGTTGTGTGGCGGTTTGTGGCTGTGGGCGATAGTCTCTTAAAAAGGAATTTTACATGTTTGTAGGTACTTATGTAAAAATGTAAACATCTATTTTTACGCAGCAGAATTTTTCAAGCACAAGAATTTAAAATTAACAAAATTGCATTGAGCGTCATGTAAACCTGCGACACACAGCATCCATCAATTATCCCACTGGCTGGCTGACGGTCTCGCCGACATTAGTCAGCGAGGCTAAGACGTCATCACACTTGCGATGACTTGCATTATGATGCATTGCAGTTGTGTAATTGTAATAGTTACTGCACTGGGCACGAATCTGGCTAAGTTAAACCATTGATCTTAAGGCCTAATTGAGGATTGTATGGCAGGTTGTAGCTGTAGTAGGTACCGTAAAATGGGGTGAGTAGGGTCAAAACTGAAATTCAAACCTCGATAACATTTTATTTTTACATATGAAAACTGAATGGCGTATATAATAAGTGTTCCGGACGTTTGTATTTTAGTTTTTAGTTTATTTTGGTTAGTTCCATTTCATAACTTTGACGATAAAGAGGAAAACCCACCTCACCCCGTAGTGCCTCGTATTTGGGGTGAGAGGGGTTTTCATACAAAGGTGATTTTGGAAGATTGTTGGATCGATTTTTTTTTATTATGCGTATTACTATAGCAATACATTATTTTTGTAGCAGTAGCCTTAAAATCCCGTCTGACCCCCCTCTCAAACCTTCTCTCCCCATTCATAATCCACCTCTCCCCGCGAAACCTAATCACCCCGTTTTACGGTATATGTAGCCCAGTAAAAATACGGTTGCGCAAAACCACAACAATAGCCTATTTATTTTAATATCATTCTAATAAGATATTATTAGATATTATCAGCAGGAATCCTACAAATATTCTACCCGGAAGTAGGTTAGTAAATATGTAGTAGGTTAATAGGAAAAATCCCTTTTTGTCATAAAACAATTTTTTTTCTGCAAGCTAAACAAAATATTTGACTAAAATCAGTAAAGCTAATTAATTTAATAAACCTACATATAACAAATTAACGGGTGTGATACGTCTCTTAATTCGCTAGAAACAAAATACAAATACTTTGTTTAATGCTTATTAAACGACCTAGAAAAGATATTTAAGTTTCCCTTGATACATAATGATAAGGACAAAAAGATGCTCTTTCTACAAATATGGTGATACGATCTTGAAGATCACTCAAGCTGATAGATTCATGCGAGATAAGTGAAATTCATGCGTGAGATGCACGTCAATCACCAAGACGACCGCAAGGGTAACATTCCATTTCTGACCGCAGCTGCACCACTGTTACCGTACCGAACGCGTCGGTGTTATTGTCAATTTCCATAGTAAAATGAATGGCAGTGCTGCAGTTGTTGGAAATGGACTGTCACCTTAAAGGTTGTATCAAAACAATTTCAAACCCAAATTTCAAGGGCTTGTGCACAAATCACGCGAGGTTAGATAGGGGGAGGGGGGATCACGAAAAAATCACGATAGGTCACGTTGGGGGAGGGGGGATATAAGGAAACCTCACGTGTATTTTTCCACAGTGAACGAAACTAAGAAAAAAAAACCTACCACATGAGTAGATACTTTTTCTCGGTTTCATTAAACATAAATCTTCACTCTGCACTTCAAAATAGCGAGTCTATTTAACGAAAATAGAAAAATAAACAAGATTTTCTATATGCAATACTATTTATCTTAAAATTAGGTCGAATAAAAAATTTCAATAAAATACACGTGAGGTTGTGTGGGGGGTAGCAAAAAACCTCACCAAATATCACCAAGGGCTCCCCCTTGGCAAGGGGGCAAAAAGTAGCCGAAAACACCTCGCGTGATTTGTGCGCAACCCCTAACAAGTTGTTAAGTCTGAATCGGATTCATTTCTAATATAATTATAAAATATAATATACATTGTATAATATACAAACATTTAGTAGCCAAGTTTGTGTTCTAAATCCAGTTTTTGCACCGCTCAGCACCGATGTTTTGTGCTTCCTTAAGCGTCCATGTTAAACATTGTTGCAAGTAAATAAACTTGTGTTTTGAGTTGCGGCGTGAGGTTTATTTGAGTGGAGCGTGTATAAAACATACGTTTTGTATGCATGCAGCATGGCCGCTTCTTGCTGGTACCAATTTACGATGGAGTCCGGCTATGTTAAATTGCATTGAAATAATATCGCAACTACACGATAAACATCACATTTCCACAAAAGTTTAATATTAATACTAGGTGCTACCAAATTAGAGTTAGACCAAGATAAGCGTGCAACGATTTTGATAGCACACGCAGTGCAAGTGTATATACGTCATAATTTCATAGAAGTTTGACGTTTCAAATAACACTTGCACTGCGTGTGCTATCATAATCGTTGCAGACTTATCTTGGTCTAACTCTATTTAATTTATAAATTGACTGATGCAGCGGTAGCATCAACGCCGCAGCAGTAATTTCGCAACAGTAATGCAGCTGCAGTTGACATCCGAACGTCACATTTAAGGTAAGTCGCGTAAGAGGTTTGGCACCTACAATTTTTTTAGCCAATCAAATCTTTTATTGACCAACCATAACTTTTTTAATAGCGGGAATTCGTGTATTGGGTAATATTTAGAGCTGCTGGCGGGGTATAATATTTATGGAGAAGGGATAACATTCAGTGATACTCGTATGTGTCCGATAAGTATCAGTCATATGAACCGTTTTTCTAAGTCAAAATTGAATTTGACTTACTTGACTTATTGTCCTATGTCCCCTAGGTGGGGCAGAGGGCGTCCACAGTGCGCCGCCATCTGGATCGGTCTTGAGCTTCGTGCTTGAGTTCGCTCCAAGTCTTCCCGATAGCCTTCGCCTCTGCAACAATAGTCCGGCGCCAGGTCTGTTTTGGGCGGCAACGTTTCCTCTTTCCTTGAGGATTCCAGTCGAGGGCTTGCCTCGGTATGTGGTCAGGATCCCTTCGGAGTGTATGCCCAATCCAACTCCATTTCCGGCGCTTGATCTGCTGGTCGATCGGGGTCTCATTGCAGCATCTCCACAGGTTGGCATTTGAAATTTTCTCGGGCCAGTATATACCGAGAATGCGGCGGAGGCAGCGGTTAATACAAACCTGAAGCTGGCGCGAGATGTCTTTTGTGACCTTCCACGTCTCGCATCCATATAGCAATGCGGTTTTTACGTTTGACCGGAATATTCTGAGCTTGACTCTCCGTGTCAGTTTGCTTGATTGCCATACGGGGCGGAGCTGTGCGAAGGTTGCTCTTGCTTTGGCTATTCTCGAAGCGATGTCCTCTTCGGTCCCTCCAGTTTCCGACACGACGCTTCCGAGGTAAGTAAATTTGTGGACTTGCTCCACAGCCTCTGTGCCAATAAGGAGCGGCACGGTACTTGTGTCCCTGCACCTCATCTCCTGTGTCTTCCGGGTGTTGACTTTGAGTCCCGCCTTCATTGCCTCACTTCGAAGGTCGTCCAGCTTGGCTTGCATATCAGCGCGTGTGTGGCTCAGCAGGCATAGGTCATCGGCATAGTCCAGATCTTCTAAGATGTTGGACAGTCCCCACTCTATGCCGCGGCGCTTATTGTCAATCGTTTGATGCATGATGCCATCGAGAACAACAAGGAAGAGGAGAGGAGAAAGAAGACACCCTTGTCGCACACCAGCATTTACTTGAATATCCTCCGAGACGAGGCCATTGTGCGTCACTCTACAAGAGTAATTCTTGTAGATAGCCTTTATGAGGTTAGTGATTTTCTCGGGGACACCAATTTCACGCAGCCTGTTCCAGATACTAGCCCACCTTAGCGTATCAAAGGCTTTTTCAAAGTCTACAAATGTTAGGTACATTTCCCTCTGCCATTCAGTAGCCTGTTCTAAAATGATACGCAGTGTGTTGACTTGATCCGTGCATGATCTGTGGGGTCGGAATCCAGCTTGCTCTTTGCGTATGAGAGGTTCAACGGCCCTCGACAACCTATCCAAGATGATCTTGCAGAGCACCTTAGATGGGGTCGAAAGCAAAGTAATGCCTCTCCAGTTGCTACAATCGCTGAGGTCTCCCTTTTTTGGCACGGTGATGAGAAGTCCCTTGTTCCAGTCGTCCGGTAACTCTTCAGCAAGCCAAATGCTATTCAAGAGTGGTGTAAGGGCATTCACGGCGGTCGGCAAGTCAGATTTTAGCATCTCCGCTGTGATGAGGTCGACTCCTGGGGCTTTGCCGTTTTTGAGCGATTTGATGGCATTCGCTACTTCTTGATTCGTAGGTGGAGACACGTCGATATTCAGTCTCAGCAAGGGCGAGCTGTCTGCGGGTGTGTTGTCAGTGCTGGGGTCGTTGGGGACGCGGAAGATATCCTCAAAGTGTTCACGCCAGCGTTCTAGCTGTCCCTCGACTGATTGAGAAATTGAAATTGAGAAATTGAATTTAGTTTGTATTTATTCTGTCGGTGTTTTTAGTCATTCTACGCTCACATTTTATCTCTACTATTCCATGTCGAAGTTGAAATGTTTTTATTTGCCATTTGATCCAACAATTAGGCTGCTGACGAAACAACTGATAGTTTCAAACAAACAACGATTCCTGAATTCAACAATCAAATAAAACAAACCGCATGCAGAATATAAACCAATTAAATAGATCGTATGTATTGACGAAGGAACTCATTCAGCGACGAAAAGTACGATACAAACTTAATTTCAATGTAATACTTTGACCACGCTAAGTTTGCACGGAGTTGGCAGTGACAATCCACGAGTACTTAATGTATCCCATAGGAGCTCCATACCTCTACTTGACGTATATAGTAAGAGTTGGCATGAAAATTAAGAAATATAGTATTGTTGTTCTGAGGCGTGGAAGGACTCTGCCATTTTTTACAAGCTTTTATTTAGTTTCACCTGTCCCGTAGTCTGTATGTGTGTGTGTCTGTAATCAGATCTTGCAAGTTAAAGACCCACTTTCCGGTTTCCGATGAAGCTGAACATTTTCATAAGTAGGTACATGTAAGTCGAGTGACAACGCAATATTATGTTACCATCGAATTGATCTGATGATGGAGACAGGATGTGGCCATAGGAACTCTGTGATAAAACAATGCAACGTAGTTGTGTTTGGGTTTGTTAGAATTGTATCGATGAGTATTAGTTGCCTGTTGAAAGAAAAGTACAGACAGTGATAAAAGCTTGTATTAAAAATGTTTTGCAAAAAACTTATTATTATTCTACGTTTCTGAATACGCTCCGAGCTCTGATGTCCGAGGCCTAAATTCATTTAGTTGTAAACTAATTTTAAATGAATGCTTTCGAACGCTAACTCGGCATACAACTGTAATGGGTTGTAACGGATATTCACACAAATGGTTATAACAGGGAATAAAGTGACCGCGAGCGCTTGCTGTGTCATTCCATTTGTATAAGTATATATACCTATACACGGTGGCCAAATATAATATCTGGGAGACCGAGCTTTGCTCGGAAAACGTATAAAAACTCAAACGGCGCGTTTTCCCAGAGATAAGACCTAGCTAGATCGATTTATCGCCCCGGAAACTCCCAAATACTGTTAAATCTGGGGTAAAGGAAACTATGATGAGTCCATAACTCCATATGAAGAGTATATTGTCGAGGATTAGGCACTGATACAAATTTAGTCTGGTTAGCAGCAAGGTCGAAACGAATGTGACGGCATCACGCACGCGAACAAAAGCTGTATATTTATTCAAACATTTAAACTTGTTCCACGTACGTTTATGCAGTTACCTATAAAACAAGATTCTTTCAGTTTACGAAGACACTTTCCAACACTGGCCCTTAAACCAAAGCAATCTTGTTTAAACACACAAACACAAAACTTAAGTAGTGACCCACACTTCACTATAACATTAAATTACCAAAAACATATGCACTGAACTTACGCTACACCGTATTAACAAAGTTCAGTTATCCACATCATGAATTGTAATTCAATAAATGTTTATAAAATAAACAAGTCTTTTAATTTCATGTAATCCCTATCATGTTTGACTAAACCAACAAATAACCATGATGGTAATTACATTAAGAACACAATTATTACATAGAATACACAGTTAAATGTATTTACCTATGACAGTAATGTGAGCTGTCTCACAAACTTACTGTGTTTAACTTTACACAACGCTTTTGTCAGTATATCTGCCAACATATCATTAGTATTTAGATACTCAATAGTAATCTTATTCCTATTAACAAGTTCTCTAATAAAATGATGACGTGTATCGATATGTTTGGTCCTAGCATGATGTAAAGAGCTCCTACACAATTTTAGCGCTGACTGATTGTCACTGAAAATTGTCGGTACAATTTCATTATTTATAATTTCTTTCAGAAATTTACTAATAAACAAACCCTCTTTACAAGAATTAGACAAAGAGTAGTATTCGGCTTCGGTAGAGCTAAGGCTAACTGTTTTTTGCTTGCGACATTCCCAAGTAACTACTGACTCACCTATTTTAAAAACATAGCCCGTGTACGACCGGCGGTCTACGTCGTCACTGCCCCAGTCTGCATCCGCATATCCGGTGATATCCAGCTGCTGCTTGCCTTTCTTAAAAGTCAAACGGAGATCCAAGGTACCTTTCAAGTAGCGCAGGACTCTTTTGGCTGCTTTCCAGTGGGTCTCTGTAAATGATTCATTAAATTGACTCAAGTAGCTAACTGCGTATGCGATGTCTGGTCGGGTACAGATAGCAATATACATAAGAGAACCTACAAGACCTCTATAATCATAGGTATCATCTCTTTGATTGCCCCTAGGTAACTTAAGTCCAGTTTCCATGGGAGTAGGCGAACACTTACACTCTTCCATTTTATATTTCTTCAGCACCATCGCGATATAACTCGATTGATCGAGAGTAATTTTGTTTTCATCTCTATACAATCTCATACCTAACACCTGATGAGCTGGCCCTAGATCTGTCATATCAAATTCCTTCAATAATTTGACTTTGACATCTAGCTTATCACGTTCATCACCTGTCGAAAACAATATTATATCATCAACATACAGAGCAATAATCATAAACGACCCCTTCAGTCGCTGAAAATAAACACAAGGCTCAGATGATGACTTATTGAACTTCAACTTACTGCATAGAACATGATCAATCTTCTCGTACCATGCCTTTGAGGCTTGTTTCAACCCGTAAATAGCTTTATTTAATTTGTAGACCTTACTTTCTTGACCTTTAACTATAAAGCCTTCCGGTTGTTCCATGAACACAGTTTCCTTCAAGTCACCGTTGAGAAATGCTGTTTTTACATCAAGATGTTCAATCTTCATACCGTACTCAACCGCCAAGGCTAACAAAGTACGTATAGTGGAATATCTGACAACCGGTGAATACGTCTCCTCATAGTCTATTCCATATTGCTGCGTGAAGCCTTTAGCTACCAGGCGTGCCCTATATTTGAGTAGTTCACCGTTCAATCCACGTATCACTTTGAACACCCACTTGCATTTGACAGGTTTTTGTGACTCTCGTCGATCTGTCAGTGTCCAACACTCGTTTTTAATAAATGACTTGTACTCACAAGACATTGCTTCCCTCCATGGTCTAATAAAACATGGTGTTCTATTCCCAGAGTGACACGGGCCTACGTCACAATAACATTGCCACTTTATTTCAACATAACATGTTACATGGGTACATTATAGCTATGGTTAATAAGTTAAAATATTTCTTTATATATAATTTTCATTTATAATGTATTTTATCTTAAATTTTACAATAACAGGTCATTTTTAATTATTCGTTAGCAATATCTTCCGATTCACGAAAGAAATTTCAGACGTTCGGGTAATTCTGTTTACATTACTGGCAACACAGGATAGCGCTGTCACATTTGACAATTCGGATCTAGATAACTTCATGCCCTGACCGTCATCCTTGTCGAACGCGTGTTAATTGTTATTTCCTTCTCGCTCAGTGTCAGCAGTCGCAGTGTTTTCCAAACTTTTCACGTCGTAAGCTTGGTAATTAATGTGTAACTGTGAATTAGTTGTTTAAACGTTTGTCTTGTATAGATAAATAAAGTTTAATTTAATACATTAGATTTGTTTTATTTTACTATGTTTCTACATGAATAACTTAAAATTAATGCCATTAAAATAATTTTCACCGTTGGTTAAAATTCTCCCACATTTTAAAGTTTGAGAACCTGTAAACAGCATGATGACGTAGGCCCGTGTCAGTTAGGTCATACGCGAATCTCGGAATAGAGTACCAGGCGGAGTATATTATTATACCATGCTTCCCTCCAATTGTCAGCATCTGGACCACTCAGTGCTTCTCGTACAGTCCGTGGAGCATCTGGATCGCACGTGCCCGCTAGGAATCCAAAATGTGGTGAACCCGATGAACTGTCATATTTCGAAGTATCCGTACTCTCCTCCTCTGGAATATAAGTTGCATCGGCCGGATCATCACATTCACTAGAGCTAGACGAATCATTTATTGTGTTTATTGTGATCGTACTCGTTCGATCGCTCGTACTCTGAGAATTTTGTGTCAAATTGGCATCATCAGACGTACCGCTCACTACCGATATCTCTGATTGTACAGAGGTTGGGTTCGACAATTCGATTACAACATTTTTATTCCCATTATTTTCAATTTGTGGAAATATTTCAATTGACTCAATGACATTGTCAATGTCATCACTTGATACTTTTTTAATGAACGTATTTTCTAAGAAGGTTACATCCCTGGCTTTGATGCATTTTGTTGGTTGTTCCGGGTCCAAGAGTCTATAACCCTTTGTATGCTCACAATACCCAACAAAAATGTACTTTTTGCATTTCGGATCTAATTTCGAACGCTTCAAAGTCATCGCATAAGCCACAGAACCAAAGATACGTAAATGACTTAAAGATACCTTTTTGCCACTCCACTTCTCTTCAGGAGTGCTGCCCAGTACAGCTTTCGTAGGACAGCGGTTTTTGACGTAGACTGCCGTGTTAACGGCCTCGGCCCAGAATTCGTTCCTCAGGCCCGCATCTTGCAGCATACATCTTGCAGCCTGCATCACGGTCCTGTTCGCGCGTTCTGCGACCCCGTTCTGAGCAGCGGAGCCAGGAACAGTGGTTTGATGCACGATGCCATTGCTCTTGAGATACGCCTGAAAAGCAGAACTGGTGTATTCTCCTCCGTTGTCGCTACGTAGCGATTTTATTTTTATACCTGTCTGGTTCTCCACTAAAGCCTTAAATTCTTTGAACCTATCAAATACTTCACCTTTATTAGTTAAAAAGTACACAAACGTCTTTCTAGAATAGTCATCTATGAAAAGCAAGAAATACCTCGCACCGCTTAATGAGGGAGATGGTAGCGGCCCACAGACGTCTGTATGTACTAAACCCAGGACCTCTTTAGCCCTGTTGTGAGATTTCTTAGGAAAGGGGACCCTACTTGCCTTACCTTGTACACACGCTACACACGTTTCAAAATCTCTACTATCATATGATATACCAGAAGCCATACCTGTTTTCAAAAGTTCCATGCTTCTTCTGTTAAGATGCGATAGACGACGATGCCAAACCTTCCCTGAAGCTACAGATACAGTTTCGTCGCTAGAAACCGCACGCTTCTCCTCCACTGCTGCATTGGCCATCTGTTTGTTCTGTAAAGGAACATTAGAACACGCCCCCACAGTGTCAAGGACATAAACATCATTTTTCAAAGTAGCTGTCGCTGCAATAACCCCATTATCTAATATTTCGCAACTATCGGATTCGAATACTATCTTAAAGCCTTTCTTTGCCATGGCGCTTACCGACAATAAGTTAGCTACTAAATTAGGTACATAATACACATCACTTATAGTCTTTACAGTGCCATTACGTTGTTCCACTTGAACATTACCTCGCCCGGCCGTAAATAGTTTGTCTCCGTTAGCTACAGTCACTTGCAACGATTTCTCTGACTTCATGTCACTCATCATGTTCACATCTCGACAAAGATGACTCGCCGATCCACTGTCCACGTACCAAAGATCACTTTCCACGTTCACCGACAGCGCCGTGAGTAGAGCCTTTGCCGACGACGTTCCTTTGCTACTTTTCTTGTTGTTCAACATCGGACAATCTTTCTTGAAATGTCCGGTCCTCTTACATACATAACACCTGGGCAGCTTTCTCGCGGCCGCCAGAGCCGTAACTCCGTCTCCGTCGTGCTTGCTGTCCTCACGTCGCATCCTTTCCTGTAGCAACTTCGCCGATACAACTTCGCTAGATAATTTGGCAGTTGACGAGTTCTCAATAGCCATGATTAGCGGGTCGTAGTCCTCAGGAAGTCCACTCAGCATGATGACCGCAACAATGTCATCCTCCAACCCAGCACCAATATCCTGAAGTTGTTGTGCGACATCCGTGATTTTGTTTATATATTTCTCCATACTCTGACAATCCGTCAACTTTGTGCTAAACAAAGTTCGCAACAGGCTTAGTCTCCGACATAATCCCTTATCTTCATATGCTTTCTGAAGACTCGTCCATGCTTTGTGTGCCGAGGTCACGTTCCTTATGTGTACGAAGGCCGTCGATTGCACGGACAATGCAATGCGTGCGAGCGCTTTCTGGCCCTTTTTCACATCTTCCGGTTTTTTATCGTCAACCTCTTTTTCCACAAAATCCCAAAGATCTTCATGAACTAGCACCATCTTCATCATAAATTTCCACGATGAATAGTTTTCCATTCCTTTTAGTTTTTCCATCACGAGTGGAGATGAGGAACTTGTACTGGACGCCATTACTGCCGGCGACCGTATTAACTATTTTCGCTTTTTACGCTCGAAATACGTTTTGATTTTTATTGAAAACGCGCAGGCCCATAACCTGTTAAATCTGGCGTAAAGGAAACTATGATGAGTCCATATGAAGAGTATATTGTCGAGGATTAGGCACTGATACAAATTTAGTCTGGTTAGCAGCAAGGTCGAAACGAATGTGACGGCATCACGCACGCGAACAAAAGCTGTATATTTATTCAAACATTTAAACTTGTTCCACGTGCGTTTATGCAGTTACCTATAAAACAAGATTCTTTCAGTTTACGAAGACACTTTCCAAGAATTTCATCGAGATCGTTAGAACCATTTCTGAGATCTATATAAATAAATAAACAAGAATTGCTCGTTTAAAGGTATTAGATTAATCCGGGTCACTCACGTTTATGAAGACGATGATTTCTCGACATGTTTCGCTCCAACCACCAACCACCACCACCAACGCATGCGCTCTATGAAAATGCTCCTCGTTACGGTTTAATATATTATAATATGTCGTTGTCTCACGGAAGTTTTGTCATATTGAGGTTTAGAACGATACTGGAATAATTGAAATTAAATGTCATCTAAAAGCCGCAAAGTAGGTATGTTGCTATATCTATAAGTACGTATGTTTTGTCATTTACAGCAAAACATTTATTTATGATACCCGGCGTCTATTCCATTCGGGTTATGGCAGCCGCAAAATTGCCGTTAGAAGTGCGTTCAAAATGTTTCCATAATTATAGTTTCATTTCCATGAGAGAGTTTCGACAGTAATTTAAATGTACTGGAATGTTGTAATGTTAATCTGCCCAGCAAAGTACATATCTGTGCCGTACTTTGGAAAGTTCCACTTTTTGTGTGTCAACAATTTCAACAAAAGCACAGAAATTCATAAGCACAGAAAATATAGCCAAGGGATGAAAATTATGAAATGGTGCGTTTCATCTTAGTTAAACACTATTTTTCAGTTCGAATACGAGGAAACCAAAGGAGAATAAATTACAAAATCAGTAATTATAGTAACCTATAGAAGATATTATGCTAATGCATGTTTCCTTAGGACTCACTTGCAATCAGAGATTTGGCATGTCTGGAGAAGTCTATCACATAAAGAAAAACAGGTAGGAAAGTACATTAAAAACAGCTGCTGCTAATACAAACTTTTCAACCAGCTTGTACCTTACAAAATTCAAACATGTATCGATAACACAGATAAGTAGATGAACAAAACTGCAGTACACAAACTTACCCAGTTTAACTCCTGAAACGTTGTAGATAAATATCCAAATAAGCTTCGTTTTTTCGCAAAAGAGCTCATGTCATAAAAAAATCCTAGTGACTTAAGTCTTTTTGGCTCTAAGGATTCTGTAAAGCCTTACCACAAAGTTGTCAAGTTTTGTACAAGTCGCGTATCAATCTCGGAAAACTTTGGCAATATCTACTTAAAATTTGATTGAACAAGTTTGGGATCTTCTCTGTTCATATTGGAGAAAAAGATGTGTTTGGCAAATATGATCTGATATTGGGTTTTTTATTGGCTTTTTACTTTGCGTTAAGAAATCTAATCGCCGAAAATGGATCTTCCTATTTTGAGAGGAGGACATTAAAAATATTGGAGGCCCACTCTTGAAATATGACCTTCTATCCTGGCAAGGTCGCCATGAAATATGATGCGGAAGGGTAGAAAGTATCACCACTATAGTCGGGTAAATAATGAATGCTTTAATAGAAAACTGTTGGCCTTATATACTAATTTACATCCTTTGTCTGAGTTAAATCATGTGGTAAATCGCAATGAATCATAATAATATTAATTGTATTTTATTGTGTCGTCTCGAGTTACATTGGAATGCCGATTATTATTGAAGCGTGAAAGAGAATTATAATTTATCTATTTGTCAGCTGATCAGCTGTGGTCAGTTGTGTGGCCTCACTACACTCTGGAAAAGAGAAACAGCAAATCAGGCTGCTTGGAGGAAAATTGGACGTATGCCCAACATTGGGCGCATACTCGCTGCAGAACAAAACAACGAGATACCTACCTATTATGACCTTGAGTCACCTTGCGCCGCTGCATCAATAAGCGTGAGCCGCTAGCGCCGATTGGTCCTCGTGATGGCTCCTCTACACGATGGGATTGTGCCGGCCACTCCAAGGAACGCAGCCATGCGGTAGAATGAGATAGCAATATCACTTGCTCCCTCTAACGCATAAATGCGTCCCTTGGAGTGGCCGGCTCTGGCCCATCGTGTAGAGGACCCACGAATGAAATCAGGAGTCGTCTCACAAGGCATTTCTCTTCCACTTATTGGTGCGTGTGAGATTCCTGAAGATTTTTTTTTAAATCGTATCAAAATAAGATCCAAGCCTTATTAAATTGTTAAAGCATAATCGGTCTCAATGTAATCAAGGTGCCTAAGCGACAGGAATCGCCACCGAACAAGTTTAACTTCAAAAGCTTCAGCTTATTTTAAGGCAATTAAAATGTCAGTAGCAACAAACTGTGCAACAATGCCGCGGCCGCAGCTCCGCGAAGCGCTCATAATTTTGTTACAAGTTCGCAACGTTTCTTCAACTTTATTCAGAACTAGTGCACGCTACTGTAACTGTTGTACTCTGCATTATGTGTTGATGCTACTTAAAACACAGCATGGAATATATAACACTTTAAACTCGCGCGTTTTGTACACATATATTTACACAAACGGGTCTACTGCGATATAATTTCATTGTTTTTACCTTAAATTCCGACGTTTCAGATGAGTTGCACCAGCTGTGGTCACGGTCAAACTATGAAAATATATCGCGGTAGACCCGTTTGTGTACTTAACAACAGGATGGAATAGATCGAGGGACGTCGGTGAGGTACTTCGGCAATGATTCAAGAACCAATTTACTTTTATTTTGGTTTACAGTAATATTAATTGCACAAAGCCTGAAACAGTATCACCCTGACCCTGATGCGACTATATCTTATGGGCTCAAAACAATGAAAATATCAAGTTTTGTTTCATTACATTTATTAATGTGTACCTCATTCATTATAGCTTAATCAACATAATAGGTGCTAATTTATGTCAAACGATGACTGAAAAGTATTGAGTTGTGATTATTGCCTTCACAAACAAATCAAACTGACCAAAATTAAATGCATTTGATCCAGGTTTGAACTAGGTACGAGTATTCATTGATATTACCCTCGTTTTTTAATTCACAGATTTAAGTTTCCATTCCTTAACCTTACCCGTTCCATATGTATTTATATATTTATGAACGCATTGCAGAATCAAGTTTCATATTGAATTTCTCGGTCCCGCTGCACCGCCATACATAATGTATGGGGCCGGCTACGCGTATGCCATAATGAAACTGTTTATTTTGTAATAATGGTTGTCTAGCTGGCATTTTAATATTGCTTGCTATAAATGTATCTTAAATAAAATAAATACGAATGAAGTAACTATAACTATCCACGGATGAAATTAGCCGCTCTCCTGGGGAAAAGTATTTTCGTGTAAGTACCTAGGTATTTTTCTGCAGATATTTTCATCCCAGCAAGTATTTGTTAGTTAACTCACATTTATAGACGGGTCTGTCGCGAATTTATTTTATTACCTTTGCCTTTATTTACCGACGTTTCGATGTAAGTTAATATGTGTTCAAAACGCGAAAGTTTTAAAATATTATATTTGTTAGTTGCCAGTAGTACATGACAATCAACTGAATTACTAATTAAAATATGCTTAATACTGTTTTGTAAGCTAGGTAATATTTGTTTCGCTTGCAGTAGGTACTTACTGTAAGTAAAAAAAAAATTAATAAAATCAGGGTAATAAGTTTTTAATTCAACGGTTTTATTTTTTTATCAGAAAGTCTACCGAAAACTAGAAAATAAATATATTTATTATTTTTACATTATTTAAGCTTATGAAGTTTATTGCGAGGTCTTACATCTCACAGATCCACTATTACCTATATTTACTATTTAGGGACCATGGAACTTTTTAAATCCTTATCAGGTCACAGATTACTTTATAATTTAAATCCAAAACTACAGCGTACAACCGCTGCAACTAAAAACTGAAATTCGGTTTGGCATCTCTCCAAACGGACGCTTGGTTTATTTTGAGCTGTGGAGACCGCATTTCGTGAGCGTTATAACCTAATAGATTTCATCTGATTCCCGCAAATTATACTGAATATTGGACAAAGGGCCGTATAATTTACGTCTCTAAGTGCACAAAGTGCCGCTGAAGTGAATACGAGGTGCTTTGAAATGTACGTTTGTGTTTGGTAAACGTTAGTTTCAAATGAAGCTATAAGCTTAGATTTTCGACCACTGTGTGTGTTTTCATAAATATGTCAAATATTGTTTAGTGTTTACTGCTGTGAAAGTGAGTACAATAGTTGGATATATCTTGTAAAATGTGCGAGTAAGTTTGTTGGTAAACAACAGAGTGAATTGGTATCGTTATAAAATTGGCCGTGTTCGGAATTAAAATTATTCGAGAGATTAGCTTCAGTTTGTGTTTGCAGTATCGCTGTTTAAAAAGTAGGTACACAGCAAAAAAAACATTAAGTAAAAGTAAACTTGACTGTTATTAATTTTAAAGTCATGGCAGTGGAGTCAACTTATTGGTGTTTGAGTATACGTTATTATTTACTTACGTGCAAGGTTTTTATAACTAGCAATATTGGGTATGTGGCTTTGTTTAGAAAGAAAAACAGTTTCAAATTCTTAGCAGCTGAATTAAGAACCAGTACTGATAAACCTAGCATACCTAAGTAGGTTCCGTGATAATGTATTTAATTATCACGGAACCTATATTTAGGTAGCAATTAAGGTGTATGTTATGAAAACATGCAGCTGATCTGATAAAGGGGAACCATAGGAACTGTCTAAAAATATCGCATTTAAGTACCCCCCTAATTCATAAACGCGCTACAAACCTCAATAAGCTAATAATCGTTTGTCCTTATCTGTCATTTTGACTTATGTATTTGCTAGAAAGGGGTAAAACATAATTTAACTAAATCAGTCCCGTAAAGTTTTATGCATAAGGGGGTTAGTGTGTATCGTTAATGTACCTAATAAACGTAAATTGTCTTAATAACTCTGCAAAGAAGTGGGATTTTCGCTGGCATATGCTTGTATCGAGAACCACTAGGTTCTTTGAGCTGTAGACCTAGCTCACCAACCCCCATGGATCAGCCGTTTCCGTTCACTTATACCTATATATTTAAGTAATACGCAATTCTTGAATTCTTGAAATTATACACAATTCTTTGTGGCAACTACGCCAAGCGGACGAAAACAGGCACTGGGCGGTGAACTGACGCAATGACCCTACTTAAGTAATAGGTAGTTTTTCAAAACCTATTTTTCAGGTACCTCAGATACGTTGTTTATCTGTCACTATGGGCACTAGTTTTGACAGAAAAATGCAATCACAAGCCGATCTTAGTGCCCGACGATGTGGAGCCCCTGGAGAACAACAATTTGTTCACCATGACAGTGCAAAACATGGGGAAGGATGTCAATAACCTTTTCAAGCCGGACCAGCGATATGCCAGTAAGTTTTTATGCAGTGTTGGTGTCAAATAAACGTAATATCTGCACTGCACTGTTTAAGAATCTCTCTGACCCGCCACTAAAAACTTCTATACAATACAACGGAAAAGTACAACACCTACAGATGTTTACAATACTAGGGATAGCGCCCCGCCGATTCAAAAAGAAAGCATTGCCTCGAGCATTTTCTTAGGCGCGTAATTATAAATTTAAGAACTTTTACATTCACCAATTTTAAGAGTGATTAATGGCTCAAATTTAATTTAATGAAACGTAACTTAAAGTTATTTTTATTTTGCATTAAAATGACATGTTGTCCATCCAGGTGTAAAATTGGCCAATGGATTAAAAGTTACCTAGAAATGAAAAAAATAAAAAAAACATACTGCAACTTGGTTTCTCATATTTTGTTTGAAGTAAATTAGAGCATGAATTTAGTAATTCAATGAGTTAGACATAAGGGCCAACTAGAAAACTAACGACTATAACAACATCTTAACACTGATATTAACTTATATTTCAGTAACCATTAAAGCGAGCGACCAGAACCACACGTTCAGCTGGTTCATGATAACCGTGGAGGATCCAGACGTGGACGAGAGTGACTACGCGTTCAGGAGACAACAGTACGACGTGGGCACCATGAAGACTATGGACGACGACCATAGTAGTCAGTACAGCGACAAGTGTGCCAATACTGTGGAGAATATAGATAATACTGGCAAGATGGAGGTTTCGGTAAGATTATGTATATGAAAAGTTGTTGCCGACATGGCACCGTACTTCAGCTATCACAGCAGGAATGTCTTCAGTAGAAATGTACAAAACTATGGAGGTTATGTACATAACCTAAGGTGGACGTGTCGGTAAGATTCTACTTAACGTACTTACGCAGTGCTATAACAGTGCAGTTAGGGATTGCAAACCGGATTGATTTTCAATCCGGCCGGATCCGGCCGGACCGGATCCGGTTAGGTATAAGGATATTAAAGTTAATTAAATGACATATTTTTCAAGTTTTATGCGTTATATGAGAAACAAAGGGTACTTTTACAAATGTATTCATAAAACAACAATTTGAAGTTAATGAGAAATAACTTTTTAACAATAAAATAAAACTAAGTATTAAAAAGTGTCACATAGACAATCTCAATTTAAAAATAAAAATTGAAATCTAAGTCATTTATTAATTTTATTATATTTAATCATACACATTCTGCTCAAATTTATACGTTTACAATAAAAATATAAATTTGATTAGATTCCAAAGCCTGTTAATGGGATAATTATGGGATGGGAAATGGAACTCCTTGAAAGGACAAGTTTTCGTAACTGTTCTTTGATGGAATTATTTGTAACGCTGACATCCATTCTAGTAACAAGATATTTTACTATTAACCAAAATTATATGAAATGCTTATATTATCTTGCTTTCATTTTTTATCCGTGAAAATAGTTTTATAGCCTAAATCACAAATAAATAAATAATTCATGAATAATTATTTGGGGACAATTTTATACAGATCGACCTAGCTACTCGTAGCCCCAAACCAAGCAAAGCTTGTAATATGGGTATACTAGCTAGCTCTAGGTAGTACTACTAGGCGACGATATATATACGTATAGTATATTGATAAATACATGCTTATATACGTAGAAAACACCCATAACTCAGGAACAAATATCTGTGTTCATCACACAAATAAATGCCCTTACCGGTATTCAAACCCAGGACCATCGGCTTCATAGGCAGGGTCACTGAATGGTCACTACTCACTAGGCCAGACCGGTCGTTACAAATGCCTTCCATGGCATCTCCATCCTTTAATTTTTACTTCTAATTATTTAAGTAATCGTCGTATCGTGCCGATTCGTGCCACCAACATGAAAGAAGAGGAAATCCTCTTTTGTTCTCAATCATCGTCATATTAAATATCTTCTTATTTTACTAAATTTGAATTTTTTCATTCGTTCTTTATTCTGTTTAACTTCTTTCTTCTATCCGTCGCCTTTATCTCACCTAAAACGCGCAGTGGGTGCTGGGTGCGGTCTTTTTTTCTATTTTCCCGGATCCTGTCCGGATCCGGTGATTTCAACCGGATCCTGTCCGGATACGGTGATTTCAACCGGATCCGGTAGCTCTTAAAAAGTGCCGGATCCGACCGGATTACCGGATCCGTCGGACCGGATTGCAATCCCTAAGTGCAGTACTTTTTGCCAAACATTATCGTCTTTAACATTAAATGATTCATTAATAATTTTAAAACCAGCAGCCCCAGCAGGCCTCCAGTTTCCGCACTTAACCCAAAAACGTGAGCTACGCGTTTGAAACCAAGTATCTATCATAAATGACTTGACAATCGTCACATGTATCGAATGTTAAACACGGCTATAACCCATCTTCGTTGCAGGTCCATTGGCTATCCCCCAGTTCCAGTTCCCCTCTGCCCATTGCAAGCAAAGTGCGCATTCGTGCAATGGTGGCCGAAAACGCACGTGCGTGGTACGTCGGCCCTAATCTGGACATCGTGTTGACCAAGGACAATGAACGGCCACTTGACATGCCGCAGTATGATGCCAAGGAGACGTGTAATTTGTGCAGCGAGGCGCGGTATGAAGTAAGCTTAACATAATTAGGTATCGCTGGTGCGACATGGTGGAGGCGGATCTGCGCGGACTTCGAGTCAGCAATTGGCGAGAGCAATTGGCGAGAGAGAGTAGCACATGACCGAGAAAAGTGGCGCTGTTTTGTGTCGGAGGCCAAGTCTCATTTTGGATCGTTGAGCCAACGGAGTAAATATGTAAGTAATTATAATCGAAACATCTTGCATTCCCAGCTGGGTGCTTGAATTAGTTTATCCTCATGATAAAATAATTGTCACTTTTTAACACCGCGCAATTGAAAGTGACGGACACTGTTTTTATCATGCTGTCAGTTTAGACAATAATGACCATGGTCTAATAAAACATGGTCTTCTATTCCCAGAGTGACACGGGCCTACGTCACAATAACATTGCCACTTTATTTCACCATAACATGTTACATGGGTACATTATACCTATGGTTAATAAGTTAAAATATTTCTTTATAATTTTATAATTTTCATTTATATGTATTTTATCTTAAATTTTACTATAACACGTCATTTTTAATTATTCGTTAGCAATATCTTCCGATTCACGAAAGAAATTTCAGACGTTCGGGTAATTCTGTTTACATTACTGGCAACACAGGATAGCGCTGTCACATTTGACAATTCGGATCTAGATAACTTCATGCCCTGACCGTCATCCTTGTCGAACGCGTGTTAATTGTTATTTCCTTCTCGCTCAGTGTCAGCAGTCGCAGTGTTTTCCAAACTTTTCACGTCGTAAGCTTGGTAATTAATGTGTAACTGTGAATTAGTTTTTCATACGTTTGTCTTGTATAGATAAATAAAGTTTAATTTAATACATTAGATTTGTTTTATTTTACTATGTTTCTACATGAATAACTTAAAATTAATGCCGTTAAAATAATTTTCACCGTTGGTTAAAATTCTCCCACATTTTAAAGTTTGAGAACCTGTAAACAGCATGATGACGTAGGCCCGTGTCAGTTAGGTCATACGCGAATCTCGGAATAGAGTACCAGGCGGAGTATATTATTATACCATGATAATGACGTGATAATGACCATCATATCCGTTTTATTCTCAAAGCAAATATACTATAGATTTGACACTTGCGTGCCACCACAAATTTCCGAAACCGCTGCTCATGCACTGTTAATGCTTGAAAATGGAGACCTAGGCTCTTCTAAACATGTGGCGTGAGTGACCAAAATTACGTGCGTCAATCCGTAAAATTAGTTACATGGAAGTAGTAAGGTGGTGGTACTAGTGCTCGACATGCTAATGCCCAATAGATGACACCCTGCTGTCACCTCTATTGACAATGACTTAAGTTTTAAGATGACATGTACTGGGACCGCGTCGAGCACCAGTACCACCACCTTACAGGGATTATTACTCACGACAGTTTATTGATTTTATGCTTCTTTATTGAATGTTTTATCTTTTATTTACAGGTAATTTTCGAAGGCCAATGGTCAAAACTGACGCACCCCCAGCAGTTCCCCACTAACATGGACAAGAACGCGTACAGCTACATGGTGGGAGCTTCTCACGACTACGTATTCACGCTTTGGGAGCCCGACACGCTTGCCAGCGCAGGCCTGCAAGAGGCCGCGGAGAATGCTGACATGAATGTTCTGGAGAAGGAGATTATGAGTAAAGTGAGTCAAATGGTATTCATTATGGTTTTGATCGGACACCGTCATACCTCACCAGCATTACAGCAAGACTACATTGCTGCCCCAAGGGGTACAGCGGCACATGTAATTTCATCCAATTATTTGTTACCTATGCAGTAAAACCCGCTTACTAAGATTCTGAAAAGACCAAGTCAAAAACGCGTCTCAGGCATGAAAGCGTTCTTGAGTAATTTGTCATACATAAAGTTACATTATACCACTGTAAAATGGCGTAGACCGCAGGAAATTCTATTAAACGTCAGCGTATTAAGCTATTTCTAAAGTTTCACTTCACTTTCAGGTGGGTTATGGACCAGATAGCACCCGCACGCTGATCCGTGGACGCAGAAACGCACACCCAAACATGTTCAGGCCGTCCCACGCACTCTTTCGGACGGACAGAACACACCACCTCTTCTCATTGGTCATCGGGATCCAGCCGTCCCCTGATTGGTTCCTCGGGGTGCACAAGTATGAGCTGTGCACTGACAACGGCTGGCTGGAGTATGAAAAGCTGCCGCTGTATCCTTGGGACGCAGGCACTATGGACGGCGTTTCCTATAACGTATGTATTTTTGAAGTGAAAACTTCTTTAGCGGCGCTGTGCACTTTTTGAGGTGGGGAAAAAATGTTAAACTCGAGACAGCGTAAGGCGTAACCCTCTTTTTCTACCGCGCGGCGAAAATGTATGCCTGAGCCTGCTGTTTCGTTTAAGCGGCGCAGGGCGTGACGTCACGTGTGACGGACAATGTCTGTAACGGCTGGGAGTTAAAACACCAGTGAAAGTCCGAAAAATGCACAACAACTATATTCTTCGAATTTAAAAACGGAAAGTAGGTACACATATAAAAAAATGAGCGCAAGAGACGTGCGGCTGGCGCGGAATCATATTCAGAACCAACTCGGGTTTGTTCGGAAATGCATAGGTGCATCCCCCGGCTCGCCGCACCTCTCTCAGCTCTTACACATTCATTGACGCTGTTAATGAGATAATATTTGCGTCGCGAACATACCCCCCCCTAGTGCTGCACTAGCAGCACTCATCCCCTATCGGAAGGTGAGCGACGCGTGTGGCAGATCTGGTAAGTATTCCCGTTCTGGTCTTTATCCTCACCATTCGGATCCGCCCGTCTTTTCCAGGTATAACTTCTTGTATTATGCCCCTGGGCCACACATTGCGAGGTCCGTCTGGCTCTACAATAAGCACGAGGTCTCCAACTTGCAATGGCCTCTGCTCTGCTTGCCATTTCTTTCGCGGCACCAGGTCAGGCAGAACCTCCCTCACCCAACGCTTCCAGTATTGGTCAGCAAGGAGCTGAGCTATGCGCCATTGTTTTCGTAGAAATAACTCTGATCCGTCAAAGACTCCAATGTGTGGTAGATTAGATGAGGTACCCACAAGAAAGTGGTTAGGTGTCAGAGTTTCCTGGCTATTTGGCTCGACAGAAACATGGGTCAGCGGGCGGCTGTTTACTATATTTTCAACTTCAGCGAGTAGAGTGTTCAAAGTCTCCTCTCTAGGAGCTCGTTCTTTTAGTATGGTTTTCAGGGATACCTTTACACTTCGTATTAGACGCTCCCAAGCACCTCCCCAGTGTGGGCTAGCAGGGGGAATAAAAGTCCATTTGGCCCCGTGGTTCATCGCTCCATCTTTGAGTTTCTCCTCATCCAGCTCCTGAATCGACCTTTTAAGTTCAGTATCGGCACCTCGGAGATTCGTCCCATTGTCCGAAAACAATTGCTGAGGCCAGCCTCGTCTTGCTGCCATGCGGCGCAGAGCCATGATGAAGGAATCGGAGGTAAGTGATGCGACGGTCTCCAGGTGTATAGCTCTCACCGTTAAGCAGGTAAATAGAACGCCGTATCTTTTTTCTCTTCGTCTCCCAATAGTTACCTCCATAGGACCGAACAGATCTACGCCACAAAAGGTAAAGGGACGTTGATGGTGAGCCAATCTAGCACTAGGTAGGTCTCCCATTCTGGGAATCTCTGGTTTACATTTTTTAAGTCGGCAGGTCATGCACTTAGATACGACGTTTTTAACGGTCGGTCTTAATTTTGTAATCCAGTATTTTTGTTTTATATTATTTACAACCAATTCCTGATATCCATGCGCAGCGCTGGTATGATAATATTTTACAATCAGGCGCGCCGTATAATTCTGACCATCTAGGATTGCAGGTCTTCTCATTGCCGGCGAAACATCTGCAGCCTCATCGATGCGGCCCGCCGCGCGCAAGACTCCATATTCGTCGAGGAACGGTGACAGAGTAAGTATTTTACTAGTTTTACTAACATGTTTTCCTTGTTTCAGGTCACTTACTTCTTGTCCGAAACTTTCAGCTTGTGAATTTCTCAAAAGTAAGCTTTCTGCTCTCTCCATGGTAACATCTTTCTCAATGGTATGTTTTCTACATTTGTTTACAAAGGTAAGTACCATATTGGTAGACCTAAGTAGCCGCAACCACGAAGAAAACCTTGTTGGGTCCGGTACAGGTAAGTCATTTTCATTATTTTGTATCATAATTACACATTCTAAATCATCTGTATTTTTTATTTCAGGGTTCAGTACATCGGTTGGCCAGTCACACTCATCACGTCGGAGAAAGGTAGGTCCATGAAGCCATTCGTTTTCCAAAATGCGGCAGTCATAGTTTATTCGCGTGCCCAAGTCCGCTATGTTTAATTTTGTAGGCACGTACCTCCATTCACTAATGAGCGTCATCTCGTCAATCTCGCCTAATCGATGTGCTATGTACGGTTTATAGGTACGCGCGGCATTCCTTATCCAATGCAGAGTACAACTTGAATCACTCCAGAAGGTTCGTCGCTCGGCCTTTATCTTATGTTCTTTTATTATCGTATCTGCTAAGCGAGCAGATAATACAGCAGATTGTAATTCCGCCCTAGGAATTGATAAGGTTTTATTAGGCATCACACGACTTCTGCTAGCTATAAATGCAACGTGTATTAATCCATTACATTCCCATCTCCAGTAAGCCACCGCGCACATAGCTATAGATGAACTGTCGCAAAATAAATGCAACTGCAGGTTTGTATATTTATTCTTGTCATTCAATTGCGGCGCCGGCGCAGGTGTAGATAACGATAAGGCCGGGACGGGCGCGTCGCCTCTTAGCAACAGCTGACTCCGCTCCGGTTCGGTGTGCGTTACGCTGGCGGGGCTTGTTGCAGCGGCGTCGTTATAATACCTGGGCAGTCTCACATTATCTAATGATTTAAGTAGATTCGTCCACTTGCACCATTTATCGTATATGTCGTCGGGTACACCTTCGTCCCAAGATATATTTAATCGCCAGGTATCACGAATAATCAGTTTTCCTATGATAGTAATAGGCGATAAAAATCCGTAAACATCGAAAATCGACATCACAACGCGCAGCATGGCACGCTTTGTTGGCCTTTGTTGACCATTTATAATACTTTCCGGTATTTTTTTAAACGATACGTCAAAACCCAAGGTATCATCATCTGGACGCCACAATAGGCCGAGGGTTCGCTCGCCTTCGTACTGATCGCCGGTTTTGAACTTTACGGCCGTCTCACCTAGGGCTTCTTTTGGTATGCTATCGAGTACCGCTTGGCTGTTGCACATAAAGTTGCGTATTTCAAAGTTTCCTTGTTTATGAATCATTTTTACCTCGCGTATCAACTTGATAGCGGTTTTTTCATCTGGCACGCTGTCAATCCAGTCATCCATATAATGTTGCTTATATATAGCTGCCGTGGCTGATGGATATGATGACTCGAAGCGTTGAGCGTTCTTGTTTTTGACAAATTGAGCAATAAATGGCGAGCAGCAGGCACCAAATACTAAGGACGACATCACATACGTTCTCACGGGTTCTTCGGGTTCTATTCTGTATAAGAATCGAAAAGCATTCTGATCTTCGGGTCTTATTTTTATGCGCAGAAACATGTCCTTTATGTCACCAGATATGGCGATAGGGTGCTCGCGGAATCTGAGCATTATACCGAAGAGAGACATGAGTAGGTCGGGTCCTTTTAGTAAATAGTCGTTTAGACAAAATCCGTTCGTGGTAGCTGCCCCGTCAAAAACAAGCCGAAGTTTTGACTTATTTGGATTGTCTACTCCAAAATGTCCTAAGTACCAGGTTTTTGGCGTAACTTGAGTTTCGAGTAGTTCGTGCGCATAATCATTTTCGAATAAGTGTTGAAAACGTTCCATATATCTCTGTTTGAATGCGCTATTCTTTGACATCTTTTGTTCGACGTTTCTTAAGCGTGACATCGCAAGGGGAAATGAGTCGGGCATAACACAGTTCACGTCTTTCCAGGGCAAGCCGACGTGCCACTTGCCGTCAACGAGAGTAGTAGTTTGCTCCAGCAGTTCACGAGCGCGTTCATCTTCGCTATTCAGCCGCGGTTTAGTAGAAATTCCCATAGAATCCACTGCAAAGTTACGGCGAACCTCCTCGTGTAGATCATTAAGCAACCGGTTGTTCTCGGTGACGTCAGCGTCGTCGTCATAAGTAGTTAAATGCAGGGTTGTAAACAGTGCGCGGTGTGATGACGTCAAACCAGTGGGAACCCTGCCGTGTACACAGTAGCCCAGCGGAGTACGAGTTACATATGGCTCGTCGTATGTACTTCCACCTATGACTTCTAATGGTAATATCAAATGGTAATTATCTTGACCGATTAGTATTTCAGGTTTTTTATATTGTCCGTTACTGAAATATTTTTTATACTTTTGCACATGCGCGAACTTTTCACAATTAACTAAGTTCATATTTTGTTTAGGTAAATCAAGTTCATTCACACTGCGCGCACTCAACGTAAACAGTTTTTTGTCACAAGTATTGGACAACGTAATGTTATCTATCTGCTCCGATTCACACGCTAACTCAGCATATAGGTACTTGCGTCGTCCCTGCAGGCCGGCCCGGGCGGCCAGACCAGCTGTTATCATCGACACACTAGTACCGTCATCAAGGACCGCGGTCGTGTTTATAATTGTTCCATTAGGTCCGTGTACATTTATTGGCACGACTTTTATTAACACAACACTTTCGGAGGTACAGTCAACATGAGTAACGACTTGAGTTTCCGTATTTTCAGTTTCGGGCGGCTCCTCTACGACGGGGTTGCTGCTTGATGTCCCACGATTATTCGGAACGAAATGCAATAAACGGTGATGCGCTTCGCCGCAGTTATCAATATCGCATACCGGCGCCGGGCACAGCTGTTTATCGTGATGACGTAATAGGCACTTGTAACAAAGTCCAGACCGTTTCACATAACTCCAGCGATCTTTTCTTAATGATTTTTTAAATTTCTTACAGTCTGTGAGATTGTGATTAGATCCGTGACAATAACGACACTTAGTATAACTCTGTTCACTTTGTAGTAGTATAGTTTTAGTGTTGATATTATTGTCCGTGTATTTTCGTTTAAAATTGTCCTTTGGAGCATTTATTAACGTAACACTGCACTTTGATATTTTGATAGCTTCTTCGTTGAGAAAATCCGATAGTTGATCGAGTCTAGTCGTGGTACTTGCCGTGTTGTGTGAGTACCGGTAGTCCGCCCATTTAGACAAAAGAATGGTAGGCAGTTTAGATAACACAACTGTGATTAGACTCGAGTCTTCGAGGTGGTTTTCACGGTTAAGTGCGAGTACAGCGGCAACATAATTTTTAATTTTATTTGAAAACATGAGAATGTCTTTATGGTATTCTGGTGCCACTGAATTTAATTTTTTAATTTCTTGTTTTATACGCGACAAGATATTATCTGGGTTGCCGAACTGCAGCTCGAGCGTAGACATAAGTACGTCAGGAGAAGTAGCCGTGATGAGTAACGCCTGGACTGCATCTTTAGCTGCGCCACGGAGACATTTTCGTAGCCGCCACAAGTTCTCGGAATCACTAAATTGACACAATCGAGTAGATTCTTCGTATGCCATCTTGAACTGTAGCCATTCCATTGCATCACCAGTGAACAGTGGTAGATCCTTGGGTGTACTGATACGGCTTAGGAGCTTGGAGTTTTGCTTTTCAGTGATGCTAGTTGTGAGGAAATCTTTCAGTACGTTAGCGAGCTGGTGAATTGGACCGTCGGTGCTAGCGTCGTTCTGTAACGCTGGCGGGCACGGCAAGCCTGGCCCCTGGGGACCCTCGTTCCGTTCAGTGACTGGCCGTGACTCCAATTCTTGCTGACTTCGCTCCACCCATTTAGCAACGTCACTGCGATTGGAAACTACACTGTCGGCCTCCGATGAATGTGGACTGTAATCGTTATTTAATTCCGCTATCTCGGCTTCCAATCGCTTGTCAATTAACTCCATCCTAATTCGTGCTTTCTGTTCCGCCGCTTCTAGCTCCAGCTTCTTTCTGCGCGCTTCTACAGAAGATACAGAAGATCTCTTTGTTTTCGACACACTAACGGCGCGCTCAGATTTGCGAGTCTTTTCCGTCTTGACGGTACTCGCGATCACTGATGTCGTATCCAATATGCGTTTGTGTGATGTTGAAGGTTCATTTTGTTCTTCTTTAGCTTCAGTATCCCGCGGCATATCGGTACCGGTCGCTTCTTTGTTGGCGGTACCCTCCAATTGCAACTGTTCCCGCTTAGCAACACTCCGTGTTTTAACATTTGAAACATTTGACATCTTTATCTTAGGCGTATGGAACATTCACGATCCGGCTCGAAGACCAGCTTTTGTAACGGCTGGGAGTTAAAACACCAGTGAAAGTCCGAAAAATGCACAACAACTATATTCTTCGAATTTAAAAACGGAAAGTAGGTACACATATAAAAAAATGAGCGCAAGAGACGTGCGGCTGGCGCGGAATCATATTCAGAACCAACTCGGGTTTGTTCGGAAATGCATAGGTGCATCCCCCGGCTCCCCGCACCTCTCTCAGCTCTTACACATTCATTGACGCTGTTAATGAGATAATATTTGCGTCGCGAACAATGTCATTGTAAACATAAACATAATTTATTCAAAAAACACGTATTTCATGGTTACATTCATATAAAACAAAGACTTAATAATTTTTAAGAAAAAAAACCGACTTCTATGCGGGCCGGTGAAAGATTTGTAGATGGTGCACTATGTAGAAAACGAAGTAAAACCACCCACTTTTCTAGTAGCATTTCGTTTCTGTTAGGCTCGCAGTTCTAATCTAAACTAACCCACTTTTGTTCGGTTCTGTGAGGATCGCAGTTCAAACCTAACCTAACCCACTTAACGGTGCGGTGTACAGGGATTTCAGCGGGAGGGGCTAGTAAGATTGGCATCATCATACTTTATACCTACATTTTATGGTAGGGAATCATAGTGGTTTATTTAGTTTAGGTATCATAGTGGTTTTCCGGGTCAAGGTCCAGGTCTGAGTATGAGTCCGGGTCCGAGTTCGGTTCCGAGTCCGGGTCCGAGTCCGGGTCCGAGTCCGGGTCCGAGTCCGGGTCCGAGTCCGAGTCCGAGTCCGAGTCCGAGTCCGAGTCCAGATCCAAGTCCGGCTCCGAGTCCGGATCCGAGTCCGGGTCCAAATCCGGGTCCGAGTCCAGGTCCGGATCCGGGTTCGAACCGGATCCGGGTATGAGTCCGGGTCTGGGTCCGATTCCAAGTCAAAATCGAAATTCGAAATCACCAAACGTGTAGGTACTATGCGTCGTTGAAGAGTTCTGTTCTGATCATCATCAGAAGTTCCACTTCAAAAAATGCGACAGTTTTTAATGTAATTGCTTGATTTTATGATGATAATACAAAAAAATCTATACGTATGCCTTTAAGATTTGAGGAGTTCACTCGATTCCTCGTGGATCCCAGGATCCCATGTTCAGAACTTGAGCTTGACATAAATTTGGATTAAAAACCTAACTTGCTTAACAAACATAACGAAGAGGAAAAATCGCCAAACGCGAGCTATGCGTCGTTAAAGAGTTCCGTTCTGGTCATCATCAGCAGTTTCACTTCCTCAAAAGTCACTTTTTTGAATGTATATGCTTGATTTATTCATAAAAACACAAAAATCACTATATGTATGCCTTTAAGATTTGAGGAGTTCCCTCGATTCCTTATGGATCCCGTCATCAGAACTCGAGCTTTGTCAAAAATGTGGCTTAAAAACTTAACTTGCTTAACAAACATAACGAAGAGGACAAATCGCCAAACGTGAACTATGCGTCGTTGAAGAGTTCCGTTCTGATCATCATCAGCAGTTCCACTTCATCAAATGTCACTTTTTTGAATGTATATGCTTGATTTGTTGATACAATCAAAAAAATCACTATATGTATGCCTTTAAGATTTGAGGAGTTCCCTCGATTCCTCATGGATCCCATCATCAGAACTGGGTTTTGACAAAAACGGGACCAATCTGTATACAATCCAAAAAATATTTCACAATCGGTCCAGTAATGACGGAGATATGGAGTAACAAACATAAAAAAAAACATACAACCGAATTGATAACCTCCTCCTTTTGGATTTGGAAGTCGGTTAAAAATAGTGATAGTTTACATGTGCCTGAACTAGGATTCCCTGTGTTCCCTGTATTGTGTTTTTCTTTTTATGATTTAAATGCCATCTAGTGAGTTTCCCTCAAACGGTATTAATATAACTGTAGTACTCACAGTGATGTACTTAGGAGTTTCAAGTAATGCGAGGAAATAACACTAGATGGCGTTAACCTCAATTATACATAGTGCTGCAGACATTTTGCACTAGATGGCGCTGTTATTAATATTTTGAGTTACAATGTTGTTGAGTTTTCACTTCTGCCGGCACTCTCGGAGTGCAACCCGTTGTTTTTTTAATACTATAACGGTGGCATACAAGCGCGCGGCCCGCTTGATGTTGTGTTAAGCCGGTTAAGCGGTTACTGCAGCCTATTATGGGCAACGTGCGGCTCTTGTGGAGTAGGCGTTTATAGTTATAGGCGTTTTCCTCACTGTATGTATACTGAAATATGGTTTTCCATATTGCTTGGACTTATTATAGAATTTAGTAATTAAGTAATATTTTTTTTGGTTGGTATGAAAAAGTAGGGATCACTATTTTCGTATTTTGAGTAGTTATCTACTTAACTAAGAAGCCAAACCCAATCATTGTGTAGATTAAGAAGAGACATTAACTATTCTCTCACTATTTTCAATCATTGCACGATGCAATGCAATAATCATTGGAAAAACGTAATTGGGCGTTTTCCGGAAAAGTCATTTTATATGAACTGAGAGTTAATTTATAAAAAAAATAAACAACAAATAAAACAACAATACGTTATTCTTTTGTATAATTACCAAAATAAAATCAGTATCGCATATCATTCGATAAAATGACCGATTTCACTCGTATTTGTTAATTCGCATCTTTCATTTGTCATGAATTTGCGTAATCCGTTAATTTCGACTCGCTGCGATATCTGTATTGTAAATATTTTCCAATTTTAAATGTTGACAGCACTTTAAAACATTTTTCTCAAACATGCAATGAAATATTGATGTTATGTTCCTTATAATAGGCTGCGAAGTATGACGTTTCAGGTGCGGCTAGGACAAAATTCTGTTTTATTGGATTTATGGTCGTTGTTGATTTTTTGACTTTAATATGAGTTCCGACGAAATAATGAAATTAATATTAATTGTAATCGTAGGCGTTGGAATTGGCAGCGTAACCAGAATTGATTTTAATAACTTGCTGCCTCTGCCGCCAAGTCAAAGACGAAGTATGTATATGGTTGCTTATGGCAATTTTATTATTTGAGAAACTAAGAAAAATGGCTTAGAAACAGTTTTGTGGCATATTTTAAATGAATGTAACTACAAATTCGTCTAAACTGTGGAAATTATACTTATTTACTCCGTGCATAAAGCAACGATGTATGTGAAACATGATATCAACATGAAAGACTATGTAAACTTATGTGACGAAAACGACAGTCAGGCGGATACAAGGCGAAAAAATCAAAATACATGAAAATATACGGGTAGTAAAAATACACGACTCGTGTAAAACATACGCGTGATAATGATATAGGTACGTGTTGGTTATATTTTGGGTGTACTTTACTTTTAGTTTTTCTATAAATAAAATTTGGGTTTCGTGGATTTTTTATTTTATTTATTTCATTGCATGTTTGAGAAAAGCACTATACATACCTCGGCGGGAAATGGGGTTGCCCGCGCTCAGACCTATCCGGCCTCGCTTCGCTCGGCCGTCTATATGTCTTCGACCGGCAACCCCTTTCGTCCCGGCCTCTGTAGTAATGTACTATTAAATGTTGACAGCACTTTATAACATTTTACTAATTTCAGTTTTAATTTAAAGATTTGTAGCCTAAAGTTGACATGGAGTGATATGAAAGCAATTCTACTATCAATTCGGTTGGATAGCCATGCAATGCCACATAATAATATTATTAACTTAAACATAAGATTTTGTCCCCTAAGAAAAAAATATTGATTTTATTTTCATATTTTTTGATTTCTTAGAACACTAAGAGGTTCAAAGTGGTTGAGCACCCTCTGTAGTTGAGATAAAGTAACAAAACTTGGGGTGTTTTATCAACATAATATGGTAAAAAATATGGAAGTGACCGTCTTCTAACTAGTTTGAATTTTTTAAATACAAACATTGTTTTACTCAAATCTTTTGGTCAGTTAAGGGTATTGCTCTTAATATTCCTTTTTAATACTTAGTCTTAATATTCGATTCAGTTTTATAAATAATGTGTAAAAATCGTGTTAGTTTATGTCAACATAAAATTCGTATTCGTATCGCACAAAGTATGCAAATGAGGGGTCATCCATTAATTACGTCACACGAATTTCTAGGTTTTTTGACCCCTCCCCCCCCCCCCCCTTGTCACATTTGGTCACATTTGGCAAACCCCTCCCCCCTAGTGTGATGTCACATTTTTTCTACGAAATCGCCAAATCGAATTAAGTAAGTACCTAAGTATTATTAATATTTTATCAAAATATTTTTGACGATATAAATATTAGTAATTTTATAACCCAAAACTGCTTAGGAAAGAAAATTAAAAGAATAAAAACGATTATCGTTTTAAAAGCCTGTTATTTAAATGTACAGCGAATAAATTAATTTAAAAAAAAAATTCGGTTACTGATGAAGTTAAAGTGACGTCACAAAGTTTGTGTCTCCCCCCTCCCCCATGTCACAATATGTCACATTTTCTTGACCCCCTCCCTCCCCCTAAACGTGTGACGTAATTAATGGATGACCCCTAACCTCAAATGGAACTCCGATAAATCCTAACACTTAAAAGACCATTAAAAGATTATCAGTTTTTCTTTTGAACGATCTTTCCAAAACAGCCAGTAGATATAAATTCCCGTAATGGTTTCTCCGATTATCTGCGGAAATCGTTCGCAAACTTTACCTCTTCATCATCGAGGATTAGTACAGATTAATAATTCAGAAATTACGAACCCAGATTGTATTTGAGACGGGTTATATGTACATACATACCTATATAGGTATGTATGTACATATAACCCGTGGATATATATCCATATATCAATCTGAAAAACTAAAAAATAAGAAGTTGACAGCTTTGTCTTGAGCAGTGGTGATTTTTTTAAGGCAGTCGAAAAAACATCCCGTTTTTGTTGTTAACAATTCTTCAGTTGAGTGACGAAATATATTAAAAATTAATGATACTTATTTTTCTTACAGTCAACCAAGAAGAAAACGAACCCCCAAGAGAAAGTCGGCCGGGTGGCGCTGGGTTCGTTCGACAGGGAATCCCCCTTCTACCAGTTAAACTTGAACGACCTCAAACCCTTCGGTCACCTGAAGACGAGGCTGTTGGACGTTTACCCCGTCAAAGATTGCGAGGCAGGTAAGACAAGTAGGAATTAAAAATGGCATTTTCTTCTTTGTAGTCTTTTCTTATGCGTCTGTCAAAAATTTTGCTGTATAGGAAAGGGTCAGACAATTTCATTGTCTTGAGCAATTTCAATGCCTACAAAGGTGTAGTTATTTTTTTTAAATATCACTAATCGAAACTCAATGTAATATGTACATATAATAAATTAATTACATTGAAAATAAATAAAAAGCCATACCTGGGGCCTGTTTCTCAAAAGCTTATTGTAACTTGTAATACAAGCGGATGTCACTTTTTGACAAGTTTTGTTAGAAAGGGACTTCCACTTGTATTACAAGTTACATGCTTTTGAGAAACGGGCCCCTGGCCTTAATTAGGAGACTTTTTTAACACCCTCGCTTCAAAGATATATTTATTTCCATTTTTAGATACAACCAATGAAGAAGAAGCAGAAAATATGGAAAAAGGTGCTCAAGATGAAGAAATGTAAGTTCTTTTTTTAGTAGGTACTATAAGATGACTCAAGTAAACACCGAATACGTTTTACATAAAGTTTATTTGTTATAGTTGAATAACACAAATTCTAACTCTTAGTACAATATTCACAGCCAATCTCACCGCTTCCATCTTTTCTTTTTCTCTCATACTGTCAGTGTCATTTTTGTTCCAAAACACGGGAACTCTCTGTGTCACTTGTCAAACATTAAAAAAAACTCAATGAATGTTCGAAAAACCTTAACATCTAATAGTACCTATCTTATAGTCTCGCCCTCTTCGTCTGTCTGTCCGTCCAATCGTGCTTTAGACCCTTGGCACTCCGTATGGGTGCATATACATTTTAGTCACAGCCGTGACCCCTTGATCCACGCTCTCTTAAATACTGAGCCTTGAATTATGATACTTAGTTATCGTCTATTTCCTTTACAGGGAGGAACCTCAAGTATCAGAGTCTCGTGAAGGCTGCGGCTTCACCGAATGGCAGCCCTGGTCTCCATGCTCGCCTGAAGGAGATTGTGGTTACGGAAGGCAGTTCCGCGTCCGGTACAAGACAACTTGGAACCACAACTATAGAAGCCACATGGTACGTACCTTAGGTTGCCTTAGGTCCATGTCTTCATTTGGAGCTTTAGGGCATTCCATGAGCTGAGGGCCTACCGCGAACCACGTTCGACGTGTTGCCTCTTTGTCGCATTTGTAAATTCGTACAGCTACATTTTTTCAAGATTTGAAACGTCGATGGTTATTTTACTAACAATTTTCTGCATCCACGGTAACTGAAAAAATTGGCGTTTGTACGGGACAATGGTAGACAATATTTTTCTTCTAATTCTGTATTAAAATATAGGACGACCAGACCTGCTAGCATGAGTAGCGTCCTCGCGCGCGACTCCATACATCAGGCGCGACTTCAAGTATGGACTCGCGCGCGAGAACGCAACTTATGCTAGACCGCCAGGTTAAAGTTGTATTAAATCGATCGCCACGACGCCATCTCTTATATATTTATCAAACTACTTACAACTTTTATAAAGTGTTCCCATCAGTCCTTACACAATCTGTGGAGGTGGAGCGATCATGTAATGTTTTTTAAAACTGTTCATAGATGGCGCTGTCGATAGCTTTACGAAACGGACACCGAAATGATTTAGCTGGCATAATTTGGCATAATGTAGAATGGATGACGTTAAGTAGTAATGTAATTAATTAAAATTATGACAAGGTTCCAGTTCGAGTTGCAATTCAAATCAGTAAACTGTAGAACTGTTGTAACCGCAGTCTCGGTGAGGTCGGCGCGGCGCAAACCCGACTGCTATCGCTATTGCATTTTGACCGCAGGAGCAATCGCCTCACACGAACCAAAATAAAGTTCGGCAACAGCCACATACAGCACTTCATGTATGTTCGACTTGAATCGGTATACCTGACCGGAGCACATAAGTCCATCGAGGTCACCGCAAATATGCTATGTATTGTATGGCATACAAATTTAGTATGGCAGAGCGACCACTTATTTCAGCTACGCCCACAATTAAGGTGCGTCCACACGGTGCAGACTTTAGTCTGCGCAGCGTGTCTGTACAGACTTAAGTCGGTGCAAATGGGACGTGTGGACGTGAAGTCTCAAGTCTGTAACGACATCTGTGCATTTTTGTATCTGGCATCAAAAAGTCGGCGCAGACATGCGTGTTTGCGCCGGCTACTGCACTGTGTGGACGCATGTTCAGACTTGTTTGGGTCAACTTACGACAACTTTGGTTAATTAATTCACAGTTTGCTTCGTTTTTATTATAAAAATGAACGATTTAATAAAATTTTCGAGAGAATTCTTAGTTGAATTTATAGATCTACTTATATAAGTCCCTTCCAGCTGTATGGAAAATTATTATATATTATTAAAAAATTAATTCCAAAGATCATTTACTGCGCTTGGTACGTGTTTTTCCTAGTAAAACGGCAAGAGCAGCTAATTGTTGTAAACGACGCCGTCGATTGATATCTGCCATTGCAAACGTCCGCACACCACGAGGTTTAAAGAACAACTAACATGTCTGTATCGCGTTGACGATGTGAGTCGCACATACTTTTATCCGTGCAACAGTCTGCGCCGTGTGGACCCACCTTTAGGACCACTACTCGAGTATTTTTTAAATATTTGTAATTATTAAGCTTTAGGGGTGTTCTTGGGTTATAAATGTTATTATAGTATAACATTAGCGTAGAATAGAACTCTATTGTGCTGCTGGATTCGTAGCATTTTACAAGTAAAATTGTACATCATATATGTGTGGTGACCTCGTGTTCTTTGTAAACGCTTCGTAATGCGGTGTCTGTGTAGGTACCTAGTTAGTCTGTGAGGTACTAGTTAGTTTTCCGTTTAAGTATAGTACAAGTGCCTGACCGCGCAGCGGCAAATTAGCGATACTTGCGCAAGAAAAGAGTAGGTACTTATAAATCTATACTCCCTATTTCGCCGCTGATCTGCAGTGGCGTAGCTAGGCGTGGGCGTCAGGCCTTCGCCCACGGCCTAGCACTTAGGACTGCCTCGCAAAACCAACCTTTTTATTACCTTGGGAAAACACACTGACAAGGGCCTCGCAGATGTGGTTCACGCTACACCACTGCTGATCTGACGGTGACCTCCAGATCATATCCATAACTTTCCTTAGGTACTTATTTGGTTACTGGTTCTCTGAAGCAAACACTCTCACCTCAATATTAGCAACACTGACAACTTTCCCACCACACTAAAAATGAAATGACACATTTCTAACGGCTCTCATAGTGAGTTGAGACCTTTAGCAGTCACCCATGAGTTTTACTGTTCAACTTCCTTTAAATTATCCGCGGTATTTTCTCTAGTTCGCGTCTAGTTTTAGTGGTAAAACTTCGGATGAAATGTATTGAGAGATGGCAGTGTATGAAGCTGGCTCGAACAACATTTACATTGTTTACTTTGCTTCGTTTTAGTGCGGAATCCGCATTTGAGTGAATTGCGAAAAAAATTTACGTAAGCTGTGATTGATAATTGATTCATTTGTTACGAAAATTAACTACTTATGTAAATTGTATTCTATTGTATCTATTGTACTTAATTCGTACACATATAAGTCTATAGCATACGCTAACACACTTTCATGCATCTAACTTAAATAGAAATGGCTTAGCTGCCGTAAGACAATGGAATCAATTAACTTTAGACTAAACAGGTCAACGACGACAGGTCAGGGACAGGTGCTAAACTATGTACTTGTACAATTTTTTTGCAATTCACTCATTTGGCTGACGTGATTTTTTTGGCTATAGCCTAACCCTCTAAATAACACATTCAGTGCCAGCGCGAGCTACGTGCTAAGAGCGTAGCCGATAACGTGTGAAAAACCGTATGTAGCGAAAAGCGCCTACGAACAGCGAACCCAATTTATATATTAATTTGTCGTATCGGTATAGGTAGTATTATTACCCCTCGCAAGTCCCCGCGTACTTTGTACAAGTTCAAGTTTTGAACTTTTATAGAAATAAAAGGCAGCATAATTAGTTTAGACAGGCTCTAAATGTGCATTGTGACATCCGCTAAAACGCATTATTCCAAACAACCAGGAAACAGGTAATACAATCTCAGTCTTCTTTTTTGCAGAATCATGGATCTGATCGTGAAGAGAAGTGCATAGTGGACCCGAAACAGATGGACACGGAGTACCACTCGTGCTATGTTGATTGTTATTAAAACTTTACGGAGTACCTTCGTGACGTAAAATGGCATTTTTAATGAAAACTGTTATTTTTTTCAAAACTACTTGTTTTTAATGAAAGTAATACAACATAGTAGTTCGCCCCGAACTGAGAACTCGCAGTTAACCAAAAAATATTATAGAGCGATTGACTTTGTTGCACCTACTTAGGTATCGTATAGTGCGTCATAAAATAGTAGAAAATAAATGAGAGCACCACTTTCTACGTAACTGTCACATTTTTGACGTAAAATGCTTACACATGGCAACAATTTAGTATGGACATTTTTGAGTTCCATTTTATTCAATTTCTACTATTTCATGTCGCACTATAGGCTGCAATGGATCAAAAATCGCCTGGATTTATTGCAAGGTCTGTGGAGCCCTTGACTGACAGATTTAAGCAAAGAGTAGTATGTATAATATATAGGACAAAGAGAGCCCTCTCGTGGAACTTTGCATCCATTTTGAAGTGCCATTTGTAATTCTTAACCAGAAATATCAACGTCAATATCAGGGAGGGAGAGGCATAAATAGCGTCTAAGTATGTTGCGAACGTAAAAAACTTTGACTTTGAAGAAAGGCTTCAGGATATTTATTAATACACGAAAACAGATTAGATACTTTTAACTTGACTGTTGATGTAAATAAATTACCTATCATACACGGCTGGAATAACACACAATTGACCACGAAACACAATTACACGCAGCAGGTTATGAATCTACCCGCCATAATTTTTCTAAATTTTTTGGTAATAAAGTTCTCAGCAACTGTGATGGCGTGTGAAAACTTTGTTTCTTTTATTTAACATTGTAAAACTGAAAGTATTTTTATTTATCTGAATTATGTCGTAGTACAGACAATAAATGGGGTGTTTTAATAACAAAACTTCCGTTAGTGACCCGTATTAATATATTTAATAAATGGGGTGTTATAATATTTTGAGTTTTATTTGACAAAGTTGTTTTTTGTGACAATCGCCTCCATGGCAACGATGTCCATAAATAATCTGTTCTAACAGATGTTTTTTTGTTTGATTCATGCCTTAGATACAAGACTTTTAAGACGTTCTGACGAATTAAGTGAAGCCATATTAAAAAAAGTTGAGCGTTAAGTAATATAGATGTCGCTATTTTTTCGAATAAAGTGCTTTATATACGACTGTCGTTCCCCTGGATTTAAGTCATCATAGAAATCATAGAGATTAAAATAAACTGTATCTGTGATAAGCCGAAATATTTCCTGTCAAATGTCAAATACCTATACTATGTTTATATTATTTTATTTTTATCTTGCTAATTATTTCAAAAAGGTAAATTTAAAAACGATATATATATTATATATTATATTATAAAAGTGAAAACCGAGCACTTTCATTTGATACTAAATTCGACCACGTTTTTTGCAAATAAAATGACCAGAATAGCTAGGCCTCTCACAAACAGCTTTTAGGCCTTCTAAGCTCTTCTACCTCAATAATCCCTTAATCGAGCCTGCTCATAATTTAATCACTAAAATATAATGCCCTCAACTACACGTTTACCCAATTTCATTTAAATTAGAACAAATTTACTTAAGTTCTTGAGTATCAAACTATCTTCTGACAGTTCAGCTTAAAAACATCGAAATGCCGGGACGTGCCGCTCGCTAGCCAGCCGCGTGATCCAAGTCGAATGTAAGAACTTCGCTTCGCTTCGCTCGCTCGTTCGATTAAAATAACTTAAACTGTGGACTGTAGTTTCCTTTTTGTGACCCGTTATTAATTATATGCAAGGTATATTCGGGTAACTTCGAAGGTATATAGTTAGTTACACTAATAAATATGGCAGCGATTCCGAAAAGGGACTCTTATTAAAATGATTTTCGGGATAACCCGAATAATACCCGAATACACCCCATGTGTTTTGATGGTCGATGTCCACGGCAGCTTTCAACATAATATACATAAATGCAACCTTCCATGGGCTAAGTGAAGTTTGAAGCCCAGATTCTAATCTAAACGTTCTTCCTTAAAATTTATCAACTGCAAGAAAGTTAAGTACCTACCTATATTTTTTTTTACCCTGCAGTCCCTGCACCGATAGATATAGCAGAGACTCGTGTGACAACCCGCTCGCAGGATAGAAATCCAGTCTTCTTGTTTTTTGCGCGAAAACAAACCGGTTCCGTCGCCGGCTTGACCGCCATCTTGGAAGTGTGCATGCCAGCATGCCTTCAACCAACACGAGTGCAAACAATGTTTGTGGCGGTCGAGTATGAAGATAGACGCGGATCGCGCATGCTCCGCGCGGCACAACGGCTGCATAGCGCGCGACCGCAACTTGTTGATTGTTCACTCACTTCGCGCCAGTCTGTCGCGAGCGATGCGCCGGGAGGTTGTGTCTCGCGCCGCCGCCGCTCTCGCCAACTTCGAACTTATCTATCGGAAATATGTGAAGTTTCCGAACTTAAACTCGTGCAGAACTCCCGTACCGTTCGCTTTTAATAATGTTTAGTTATCTTCAGACGTGTTTAAAGTGTAGTTTAGCGTATTGAAACTTAATAGGCTCACCGTTCCACTTTACCTGTGCTCGTCCCACGACCGTGCGAAGCGGCTACCTTATCGGATAAATAAACGAACATTTTTCAAATGGATGTGCTTGAGTTCTGTGATAGTGTGCGTGGTTTGTGCGATTACGAGACCTCGTGAGTGCATCAGTGACAAGTCGCTTTAGCGACGTGTAAGAAATAGTAATAAAGTTAAGTTATACTTGAAGAATGTGGCGGGAAAGTCGATGGGCGACGTTGCTGTTGCTGGGATCGCTCGCGGTGGCGTCGGCGCAATTCAATAAAGGTACTACCTGTGAATGCTTTGTTCTAAAGCCTTTGTTGTTTTCTCGGAACAGTTTATTTTGAATTAGGAACAGCGAAACGTGATGTCTAGCGTATTCTTTTTGACACGTCTCGTTTCGCGTTTAATGCTTAGGTAAGTTAAGTCGTTGGAGCGTTGGCAGTGACCTCGAGTGGGTTCGTTTACCTCGCGGTTCGCGTATGCCGGTTCTAATCTAACCCGGTAAAGTTCACCGGGTACTTTTTATAACTTAAAATTGAGATAAGACGAAAGTTAAGAAGAAACTTAGACAGTCTGTTTTGACTAGCGACAGACTGACAGTTTTATTAAACTGAGGGTACCTACCTAAGTAGTAGGTTTTTTCAGTAACACTTGTTCTTGATTTCAAGAAGACTTTTAAATAATGAATTTTAAATAAAAATTATGTAACGTGTAGATTTTTTTTAAATAGGTAATTAAAAGAATGATGTTGCCAGGTAAATTGTTATTCAATTGAAATTGTTATAAAATTAACATGCTTAGATAAACTAGTTGCTAATAGAATAATAGATTAGATAATAGGGTAATAATGAAGAATAATTATCTTCACTGGGATGTTTTGCAACTTTGCAAATGAATAGACTTCTCACACTGCTGTCGATAAGGGGAAACTAAAAAGGTATGGGAAACTGTCTACCTGAGCTAACGGTGCATTTACCTGCAACTGTGTATGTAAGTAAGTATATAGTAAGAGTATTATATTATAGATTATAAAATTACCTACCTATTAATAGTATACAAGCGCGAAAAATAGGAACGAGTGGCGATTTTAAACACGGCCGAAGGCAGTGTTTTATCGGCACGAATTGCGAATTACCGAGTATATTATTATACCATGGAATTACCTATCCGCACATGTATCCTACAACGTTTTACAGTAGGTTAGGTACATAAATATGGCTCATTAATTTTTTTATATACCTCCCTAGTTAGGTACTTACGTAAAGTGCTAAACACAAGTAGCACCTATTATAAAATATAAAACTAATCTGAGTAAAATATAAAAAATGTAAAATAACTACCTATGAAACTTATCTGTGCTTACATTACATTATCACACTCCATTCTCTTCATTAATGGCTAAAATCCAGATAACAGTAAAATTTTCTTTGAAGTTATTATATGAACACTCACACTATAAACAAATCAAAAATTATATGCTGATTTGCTCTAACTTCCAGTAATCCGGCTCTCCTGTATCATCATTAGTTCCGGATTAGTGAGTTTGTACTGTACCTCTAGTACAAACTCGCTAATCCGGCGCTAATTAATCTTATTATGATTACCTAGTACTGAATAGTGCAGCCTAGCAATACTAACAAACAGCTCTTCAAAGGCAAAAACCGCCAAGTTCCCTCCACGAAATGTCTAGACGGATTCCACTAAACAGGTAGGTAGGTACCGGTTACATAAGTGCTTATTTCCTGCGTCCCCGTAGGTATCGAAGTGACTGCATTTCCCTGTTATCGGTGGATAGATAGGTAGATACGATATCGGCGCACCCTACGTGTGTATCTAAAAATAAATGTATACCTAGGCGTATTCCTTCTTTTCTGTTAAAAATAGGTAGGTATGTACAGTCAACAACAGAGCTATGAATACAGGCAAAGTGCCAAAGATATGTATACACGACCTTAATGTACAGGCAATAGAGTACTGTATACATATTTTTGACACTTTGCCTGTATTCATAGCTCTGTTGTTGACTGTACCTATCTTTACGGGTAAATAGAGAGAAACATGTACTAACCATGAAAAAGTTTTTTTATACAATTGCTCAAAAAGTTTGGTTTTTGTAGCTGCAAATCGTGCGTAAAGTTTGATTTTTTTACACTAGTGCAAAAAAGTAATCTGATTAATACTGCAAATCGTGCGTAAAGTTAGATTTTTTGACACTAGTGCTAAAAAGTAATCTGATTAATACTTTTTAAATAAATGAATATTATGCGAGACCCGCTTATAAATGACCCACCTGAACAACGCTTGATTGGGCATAAAGGAGTATTATTCGAGACCCAATAGTATTACTTGAACAACGCGCGATTGAATGAAGCTGTCGGTCATACCCTGCACTTAAGATATATATATATATATATAGATAGGTAGATACGATATCGGCGCACCCTACGTGTGTATCTAAAAATAAATATATATATATCAATATAAAGAAATAAAAGAAGAAAAAAGATTATATATTCTGAAATAATAATACAATTTCTCTTCAATTGGCATAATGCTGACAACAGTGACAACAGAATCCACATTGAAAAAAAATGGCAATTAAAAGTAAAACTTTTTTATTCCCTTCCCGCCTTTTTATTCAACATTTAAGTGATTTATGTTTGTAATTGCCACGAACGTATCATAAGTTATTAAATAAAAATGAGTGATTCAGACGATTTTGTAGTTAATTTAACGCCACCAGATATCAGAATTCAAGTGACAGTATATTACCGGAAAAATCGAACGCATTATACATTGCTGTCTATGAACATTTTTCGCAATTGTATTAAATAACGTTGTTCGACACACGTGCGGAACACATACTTCTCGCACTTATATCGAAAACTACTATTTTATTAGTCCTTATTAGTCCTTATTAGTTTACTTATGTTGTTTAAGTTCATATAGGTAAAATTGTTGGTTTGTTTTGTAAGGCCCACACACGAGTCGTAAGCGTAAGAGGACGCCTAAGCGTATCGTACGAGTAGCTATATAGCTGTGGCCCTAGTGAATATGAATAAGGGTACAAGTCACAGGCAGCGCAGTTGTAAAAGGGCGTAAGTTCCACGTAACACTTATGCCCTTTTACACCTAAGCTGCGCGTGACTTGTACCCTTTTTCACTAGGGCCACAGATAGGTAGTAGACATAAGGTATGGTTAAGACGATTGAGGAATAATTATGACTATTATGAGTCATTTGAGACAGACAGTAGGTAGTCTCTGACTCTCTACTTGTACTCTAGACTTGTCGACGGTATAATTTTCATATTACATATGCATAAATGAACTTGGGTAAATCCAGGTAGTTATAACCTTGGGCAGAAGTAAGTACCCACCTGTGCTAGACAGTTGTTTTGTTATGTCTGACTATTACTCAGAGGGGTGAATATGCAGGTCATACTGAACAACTTTTGTTAAGTATGGGGCCAACCCCGAAAAGACCAACCTATACCATCATCTTTTTGTATTTTTTTCTTATCCCGAATTTTTACTAGGCACTTTAAAGAGGCGATAAGGCTTTAATCGTGTATTTTTTTTCTCTTAACCATTAAAGGGTTAAGCGTCATTCTGTAATATAGAAACTTCCGTCCGCCCGCGGCTTTGGCCGCGTACAAGTAGCAGGGATTAAATTTTCAAAAGAAACAACTATAAGAAACAAGTTGAATTCATCGGTCCGAATTAGATCTTAAATTTTTTATGTATACTTACTGTATGTTACATTGTCAGTCAGTATTAACAAAACGCGACTTTGATATAAAAAAGTTATGAAGGCAGATTTACGGTTGGGTTGCCTAATACTGTTGATTAAAATGAATAATAGTATGGAGATTAAATATCTTGCATGTAATGTTGATGGGTCACATTTCCAAGCCTTTTGAGCAATAAGCCAAGCTTTGCCTCAAGTGTTTCCAGACTTTATCTCGACTTGCCACACTGGACTGTTGCCAACTGGGAAAAGAGATGCTTCTTAAAAATGCCAACAAAGTTGCTAAGAAAACTTAGCAGTGTGTGTGGAACTAACCTACTCGTAAAATGTTGTATTTATGGGCAAAATTACAAATCGTAAAAACGGGCAATATTTAATTCTAATCAGCAACGGTATGTTTTGTGCTATTTTTTTTTTACTTTGTCAGCAGGGTTCTAGTCTATAAACTGTATATATATTTATGTATCGTATTCCTATCGCCAAGCTGCCGATCCTCATTTGCTTAACCACGGCAAACTATAAAGGTCAAAACACACACAAGGATCCCTTCATTTGCACGTAGATTACACACATTATCTTAGTATGAATCACAATGACTCAAACACTTCAGAACGGTAAACAACACTACCGTTGTGCATTATCAAAATTGCACCTTATATTTATCAGAATAATGTTGAAAATAAAATAATTAAAAATGTAGTTACGTCACAGGAGGCTAATTTTCACATGAAACATCGTTGAAAGTAGGTAGGTGTAGGTACTTACTTTACACGGTTTAATCCGTGTTTATAAGTAAGTCTCTGAATCTTAAATGATACGTGTGTAAATACATAATTTAGCCAGCTCTATTATTCTCTCTATCATTTATTTAATGTAAGAAAGTAACTTCTATAATACAAAATGTAAGTAGTTATTGTAATGACGGGTTTCAAAATGCATGTAAGTACTTTTCTCAAGCAAGGGGGTAGTGTTGTCATTTGAAATATTCTGACAAAAGTCTGGAGATTTTATATGATTGAACGGAACCCTTGGTGCGCGAGTTAAATGAACTCTCACTTGAAAAACTTTTATTACGAGTAGACAAACTTCGCAGTCACTTGACTTTGCTTAGTTTTTAGGCCCAATCTAATCCCATTAGTTTAGGTACAACATCAGATCTATAGTTCGTAAAGCTAATTTTTCATATGCATGTCTAAGTGCCTGCTTAAACTTATTAAAGCATACTTGGATAGGTAGACATTTGACTTTGCCCTAACAAAGTTAGATGTCGGGCGAAGGTCGAGTGAAGGGGTAAGTTATGAAACTAGACTAGAATACTAGACATACTAACTACCTAAGACGGTAAATACAAATACTATTATAGTCTCACGATTGTTAACTTGGAAGTTACCAAGTTGTAACTAAAACTAAGTACATAATTCCTAAAATTTTTGTGTCTACAAGTTTGATTTGAGTTGGAATAATAATTGTCTTGAGCTGTTGAATAATGGTCCCGGAGAAAGACTGGCATTACTGCTCCAGTATTGCACAGTGTCATTAATAGCGACTGCATTTCTGTCGCAAATGTCAAAAACGATGTTAGATTTTTGACATTTGCGGCAGCTAAGCAGTCAGTCGGCAGTAATGACGCGCTGTAATACTGCTGCATAATGGTAACATTCCATTTCTAACCGCAGCTGCACTACCGGTACTGAACGCGTCGCTGTCATTGTCAATTTCCATAGTAGAATTGACAGTAATGCAGCTGCGGTTAGAAATGGAATGTTACCATTATTCTGAATCCGGACGGTACCTTAAAGTAGACGTTTTTTTATCGTTTTGAATGTCTTGCACACTAGGGTTGTCACTCGACTCACAACACTCACAATCTTGACTGAATTCCGTTCCTAAAACCGTCGTCCCGACTGACGTTGCAGTTTTTTTAGGGTTCCGTACCCAAAGGGTAAAACGGGACCCTATTACTAAGACTCCGCTGTCCGTCCGTCCGTCCGTCTGTCTGTCACCAGGCTGTATCTCACGAACCGTGATAGCTAGACAGCTGAAATTTTCCCAGATGATGTATTTCTGTTGCCGCTATAACAACAAATACTAAAAACAGAATAAAATAAAGATTTAAGATACAACAAACGTGATTTTTGACCGAAGTTAAGCAACGTCGGGCGGGGTCAGTACTTGGATGGGTGACCGTTTTTTTTGCCGTTTTTTGCATTATGGTACGGAACCCTTCGTGCGCGAGTCCGACTCGTTTTGTATTCCAATGGCTTCACCCATGCACTTTTCTACTATAATATAATGATAACAAAAATTGTGTTGTTGAATTTACTTCATAATTTTCATAAAGCAATAACGATAACAAGTAATATAAATAAACAAAAAAAAATAAGCCTTATAAACTAAAATTAAAAACTACAAAAAAAATTATTAATCGTCTAATTTTAAATCAGTTCTTTAAAAGGAATACAGTGGAAACTGGATAAGTGGAATCGCAAGGGACCGGCTGTTTAGTTCCGCTTATCCAGGTTTTCCATTTATCCAGTTTTCCACTTAACCAGGTTCAAATAATACGTTTTCTCACTTACAGAGGCTCTCGCTAACAGAGGTTGTGGATGCTAGTAATGTCGCTTATAGAGGTCACGTATGGTATGATCAAGACTTAAATAAGCATCTTTTATTAAATATGTATGTAGATATGTATGTATTAACAAAAATAGGTATGTAATCCTGACTTCAAAAAAAGCAATACTGTAAATAATCCACAGTACCTACTCGTATACAATTTTCAAAATTACAAAAACAAAATCACTCCTAATATTTATTTATGCAAGAGAAACCAGTATGGTTAAATAAATCAATGTACCGATTGTACTTTAATGCAAAAAAACTGAACGATGTGTGATCTCATACAAAATACGTAGTTAAAACACGAACCATAATGTTAACGAAACAAACTACCCTCCTTGTGACGGTTTATTAAAAATACAAATTTTATAACGCCGAGCTATTCCACTCATAGAGGTTTCGGAGACGACTGCTTCCAGTTACAGAGGTAAAAATAAGAAATTTTCGAATAAATGGATTTCGCTTATAGAGGTCCCAAAATTCCACTTATAGAGGTAATTCGTTGCCAAGGGACTGGAACCGAGAACTTGGGTCCACTTAAAGAGGTTTTCCACTAACCCAGGTTCCACTTATCCAGTTTCCACTGTAGTAACATTAGTAACTAAAAAACTTTTTCTCCATTCTATAGCAGCGGCATCAAAAACTACGCTGTCTATCCGTCATTGTAGTTTCATTACAAGCATTTTACGATATTAAATGCTATTAGAAATCTAGCAGGATAGCAACGGTATCACAATATCATTGCATAAAACCGATGGTGATTTGCAAGACTCGGTGAAAGGCAGTCGTGACTCCGTTGAGAATGGCTAACCTTTGCAGATATATTATGTACTTAGTAAGTATATTTATATTTTATTTAACCGACGGGGCCCATTTCTATAAAGCTTATAAGCATGATGGTACGGTCGACATCAAATAGATAGCGACAGCTAAAGTGGTCAAATATATCATAACACATCCTTATGCCTATTACTAACAAAGGTACATATCTTTTATTGAAAAAAAAAATAGGCACCTTTTACAATTTTTTTATTAATATTTCTTTTGTTTTATAATGAAAGGACAAAAATGTGACTTTTGCAATAAAAATCTGACTTTTATTTAAAGGAAATATAACGTATGACTCAGCCCTGACAACTTTGCTTCACCTAAATTTAATTTTTAGACTAATTTAATGTTAGAATGTAACATGTTTGAAACCAAATATACTGTCACAAAATGTGTGTAAATGAAATGTTAGATTTCGCGGAAGGCAACAATAAGAACGGAATGCATAATTGCATTTCTCATATATCCAGTCAGCTAAATTATTACGAGTTCCGTTATGACTCCTTTGTTTTAACGCCAACTCTTTGAGCAAACAGCTTGAATTGAAGGCTATATTGGAATTTTACTGCCATGTAAAATTCTCATTTCAAGCCGATTCCAAAGAAGTGAGATATAAGTTCTTATCTGTCAAAATAGATAACCAATTCCGTAATGTTGACTTGGTTTTTAGTTGATAATATAGAAATATATATCAAAACGGGTCACTCACGTAATTTTAAGTCGTAAATTGCTCGACATGTTTCACTCCGTACCGAGGAGCATCATTGAGAGCATGCGTTGGAAGACCGACGCAGACTGCGGGCTGCAGCTCTCCGCGACCGATGACTCGGCGATTTAAAATATGTGAGTGACCCGTTTTAATATGTCTGTGTTTAACGGAAATATCAGGTAATTTTCAAATTAAAATTTCCCTTGGAAACTATAGCAATACTTCTAAGTCTTCCACGGTAAGTTTCTAAAGAAAACTTACAAAATATACGATCAGGAACATGGAAAGTCGGAAGTAACTTCTATTGTTGCAAATTTTCGAAACCAAGATTAAGTTTCGGAAGAAAACCGAGCTAATAATGCTTCAAGCAATTCTGAATAAATGTAGTTTGAAGTAGCCTACTAAGAGCGTTTTCACGTTTTCCGATTCGATATCGGATGTCGGATCGAAGTAAAATGTAAGAAATATGTGTTATTCTGTATCTATATATTCATTTAATAAATCATTATTACTAAGAACGATAGAAAACGCGATAACGGACTTGATGCCATATATGGCACTCTCCTGCAGCCTTTTTTTCATTATTCATAATCTCCTTCCGACATCGGAATGTCGAAAGGCCGTTCCGTGACATTTCTGACTGACAGATCACAAATAACCGTTTGATAACAAGAAAAGTCCATCCGAATATGCCTCAGTGTCGTGTCCGGCACGTGTTTCGAGTTCGTTCAACTTTTCTGCTCTTAATTCCCAAACATTGTAATTAAAGGTCAAAACATCAAACTCACGAATAATAATGCCGTCGTAATCATATGAACCATAAAAGTATTTTCCGAAAGAAAATACTTTTTCAAAAATAACGTCTAGTATTTAAATACGATGCAGTTTGGTGTTCGTAGAGATGCAGCATACATACATGTAACAATATTTAAGAAAAAAAAAGAACAAACGGAGAAGGCGGGACAATTTCGGGGTTGATCCCATAGTCCATAGTAAAAGTTGCTCAGTATAATCCCAAAACCTCCCTGGCAACGAGAAGGCACTTATTTTTGGCCACCCTGTATATAATATATAGGATATTAGGAAAATTGAGAATCAACTGAGTTTATAATGGAACCAGCTCAAGCTCGACACGGTAGCGTAATAATGCTTTATTACAGAATACGCTTAAGTCAGTTGAAGAATAGACTCAACTTTTGTTTCCATCACGAATATGTATAAAGAACTTCTCGGTATGGTATTGGAAGTTACATGGATTCAATGTATTCAATGGATCTTTGTTTAACTTTGCAATGAGTATGTGAAGAGCATGTCGGTTTGTTGAAAAGTATGTAGCATATTACGTTATGAATGTTTGTATTATTTGCTACAAATTGATAGGAATGAACTCTATTGATTTAACTAATCAACAGTGAGGATGCTGAATATACATACCTATATATATGTACTTACGTGTTTAGTTGCTTACCCGTGTTTTTTTTCGCGTTTTTGTAAAATTATATATTATGTTTTATCCGTTGTAATGTAATGTTCACCACACCGGCTTATTAAGACTACAATACAATACAAATTCTCTTTATTGCACACCTCAATAAAATAAAACAATACAAAAGAAAATAGAAGCACAAGCAGGTAAGGTAAACAACAGGCGATCTTATCGCAAAAAAGCGATCTCCTCCAGACAACCTCTTTCAGACTTTCTTTATTACCTGTTCAAAAACTGATGAGAAACTTGCATTTTATCCACAAGAGTGCCAAAGTAAGTTGATGCAATATTGAATTGTTTACGAAGCTTTAATGTAAGCTGTATTGAACACATAACACGCGAAACTATAGGTACATACAGCTTTGTAATTAACGATATAAAGTACAACATCTGTCATGTGCTAGTTTAAATTAATTATATTGCCCTACTTCTCGGTCTTAGGATGAGCCTAGGCGTCGGACCAAGCTTTTTGAAGCTTATTTAACCCTAACTCGACCCCCAATAATAATTTCCTGTACACAATACGTCATTCATTAGCCTTAATTTACTCTTGTTGCATTCACCTTACCATTGACAATTAGACAAACGGTAGTTTCAAACGTTTGCCGTCCATGGAAGCGTTCATTTGAGTTGGTCTCAAACGGTGTTCATTTGAAGCGGCAATGTGAAGTGCAGTGTAGGGAAGGCCGACAACGCTCGGGCGGGTCATCTTTCATAATAGAACCAAAACGGCGTAAATACAGTCGAATTTGCTACACAAATGTGCGTTTTGTTTGTTGAAGTTCAGTACAGACTACATATTCTGCTCGTAACAGATACGACACTATCTAATCTAACTATCTAACACTAGCATGATTTTTTCAGTGTAATATGTTATCATTATTTTACTAAAATTCAATACCGAATTCGTATCGGAATGACGTTATTGATGGCAGGCGGTGTAACGCCCTAGCGAACGCGTCGCAATATGAGAATAAGGTGACTCGATGTATTTAAATGGAATTCGAATATTAAAGTTATTGCCAGTACAAGTTCGGAAACTAGTTTGGGAGTGTAGCGTTTCTGCCATAACATTGTTTAATCTGTAGTTAAGGCAACGTTTGTATGGCTTCTGTGGCGCGGCTCGGCTGCCTTTGCCATGACGTCACCATGTAACCGGACCGTCGTCGACGGTTGCCATTCAACTCGTTCCAAAAGGACGCAAGTCATGCGAACACCAGAGGACGTACTACGTTTCAGGATAGCCGAGTCGGAATGCGGTTTACTAGGGCTGCCACTTCAAAATACAAATCTACCTGCGAGTGAACACAATAGACGGTCGTTCCGTGAGCAAAATTATTATGTTTGTTCGACGTCGACTTTAATGGTCTCTCTTTAGTGTATTTGCAAGTATTTTTAGTATAATTCGGAATGAATTGAAATAAAAGTGAATGCTGATACTATATTTATTTTTAACTAAAATAATTTAAAAATAAACTATGTACTTAGCACTTTACCGTATTACAAAACACAGAGAATTTTATGTTTCCGTTTTATTCAATATTACTCAGCGCAGCTGCCTGGGGAATTCGGACCTTCTGTCACATAAAAAATGTCGTTTAAACAAAATTATTTGAAATCAATTGAGCTTTTAAATCAGTATACGCGTCTAAATTGAGCAATATCGGACTATCGAAAACATCATTCATTTATTTATATTAATTCTAAGTGACACCCCTTATTAAAAGGGCACATACCTGATGACCGTTGCGCTCGCGTCGGCCCCGGCCACTCATACATACAAACTCCATACATATACTCGTAATATTATCTGTATGTTAGCGTGCTTTAGACTGTAAACACTTATTTACCGTTACTACGAGCGTTTCTTAGAACCCGCTCTTATGATAGTTATGATTCATATAGACATTGATGGTATTTCCTGCTCGATCAATACTTTGCTAAATCAGACTATAAAAGACGAAAACTTGAAGCCATCTACTTAAAGCGCTTAACTTTGTGAATACTTAATCAAAGTTAGGCCTTAAGTATTAAAAATTTACATCCCTCGGCGATTTGGGACATTTCAAGTTCCATCGAGTTAGAATTTCCAAATATTTAGAACAGTCAAAGGATAAATTGGAATCAAAAATAGACGCATTCACAAAGACAAAAATGTTTTCACGCAAACTGAAAGCTAAACCAAAATGACAGAGAACCAATTAAATTGAAAGGTTCATAGATCTTTTTAGATTTGTAGTTCAGTACAAAGCCGAAAACTGCGTTTTGAATCAAACCTGCCATGGATTTGAGGCAAAAAGGCTATCGATTTCGATTACGTTCGGCGAATGGTCTCTCATCGACGTCACAGCCACTATTCATAATAGTGACACTCTGTGTTGATGTCAAAAAAAAATCTATCTTTGAATCCATTTACAAGAGATTAAGTTTCACTTTTATTTATAAAATAGGATTGTGCATACTCAGTTGAATGATGGTTAACAAAAGATTCCGAGATTTCCGAGGTATTGATAACCTCCATTGTCTTGTCCTTTCTTGTCACATGACTTTCAATACCAAGCTTCACTTGCTTGTTCCCATACCAATAGTGGATCTGCAAACTCGAAAAAGTTGAAACCCGCCGTGGGTCCGCCATTTCTAAAATTTTTAAGAACTGAATCGACAAATTTTACAAGAATCGGTTGAGAAATGCGTCCTGTAGATAACACCCGAATTGCATTTACGCCCAAGCTGAAACGGGGACCTTCGCTCGTTCGATCAACAAGGTGATTTACCGTTTTGCAATTTTTATAAATGGCGGAAAGAGTAGTACCTACTTACAGTAGCCAAAACTCTAGTATATCGTTTACGTTCGCCGATCCGTTATCGATGCATGATAAAGTAGCCCAACTGGATCGCCGTAACGCCACAGTTACGTGATTACGGTCACGCGAATAACTTCGCCTAATTGCGATGATTTTGGAAGGCCCGTTCCTTTACCAGCTTGCGACTTATATACCTATCCCTAAAAATACTTTCCTAACTTTAATTATGTACCTATTTGGTACACTCAGTAATAAAGTACTTACTCAAAGTAATATTAGATATTAAACCCACTCGAAAAATTTGGCATCCGATCAAAGCGAACCACGTTCAAATAGGCCCATTCGAGGCACAGGCAACATTACACAAAACAGGTGGGCGTACGTACACCACATTAATAAGAGATTCTCATCACCTGCTAGGAACCACGCAACAATAAACAGTACGTCTGTTTAGATTAAACTTGTTTATGAATAAGAATTAACACGTACGGGCAATGGTTACAGATACAATTAGGATTCCTACACATGCGTGCCACGCATGAGCATTCTTGTAGCTTTGTTTATTGCTAGTCATTACCCGAAGGTAAGAGAAGTTTTTGATGTTTTCTCAAGACATACATGACGGTTTTTAAATATCTGATTCTCTATTTTGAGTCATCTTTTTGAAGATATTTCTGCCACATCTAAAAAGTTGTGATACTCTAAATGTCTCAATTCTAGCAAATCAGAACAACTAACCTAACTGGGTTAAAACTTTTCTGACTGTGAGGCCACTAAAACTGCATACCCACTTTATGAATTAATTCTGTTCATTGAGTACGCACTTTTGGAGCTGGGTGTACATACATTTAATAAAAACAGCGTTTAAACATACACAAAACGCAAGACTGCGGATTGGCGGCGCAATAAAATATCCACAAACTCAAGCACTACACTACACAAAGAGTATTCAGGGAGCCGACATCGGTTTGCATCCAAACGCCCGCTGCCGTATTTGCGGCCGACCGTTCCGAAACGGCCTGAGCCTGACCCGTGTCACGCATTGTACAACTTCGGTTCGGCTTTTAGGCCTGAGTTTGAATTCAAGCTGAGTTTGAACAGTTTGACGAAGCTATTGTGACTTTTCTGCCACATTTGTTGTTACACCTTAATTTCTTTCAAGGCCATTGAAACTTTTTGGACTGCAAAAATGAGAACACATTTTATATCATATGTGCTTAGGTACCTTTTTATCTAAAAAGGCAGTGTTCAATATTGGACTTAAATTTGTTGTATCATCTATTTTATACATTTTTTTCTAACACGAACAGCGCAAAATGTTCCTCCAAGGTAAGGCATCGACGGCGCGTAATTCGATCACGCCTATATCTTAGCAGCCTCTGTCAAGTTAAGTAGGCACCTAATGGAAATGCTATGTACTGCTGGAAGTATACGTCGCTTATAACGCTAAACGAGTAACGTTTTTATGCGTTTACTTCGTGGGTGATTTATCGGTACCGCACCTTACAATGTGAGAAATGAATTATTCGACGCGCGTGTTTTAACCCCGTGTTTTCAAGATTACACGGTGTTTTCTTCAAATCCTATCTCTAAAGTATGCCCAAACGTCGTTTGTTGGAACTGCTTTTGTTCACTTCAATGCTCTTTCATGTTTGCGTCTTAAATTCGTCTTACGTCTAGAGGGCGAATCCCTTATTGACGTCGTATATGGTGTTTGAGGTATACATTTGCGAAAGTCAAACATAAAATTGCGTTGGTGTGGACATAATATTTAAGTGGTGACGTTGTAGAGAAAATTCAGATCGCAGCCGTTTCCATGCAAGCCTTGAAGCCGTCCCAATAATGAAACTTTGCTTTCTAAAAAGCAGTTACCGTGTTCTTTTAAACGCTTAATATAAAGTCTTAGTACCCAATGCAGGCACTCAGCATATTAGAACTAAGCTTCCTAACAATAACGAGCATCTAAGCTCATTATTTCTAGTACAACTGCTTCTGCAAAGATTGTAATCGTGTATAAAAATCGCTTCAAATTGTAATGTTTTCCCATTCTCCGAATAGGCTATTCCATTTTACTGCCTTGGGATCGTTAAGAGAAAAAGTCTAGAGGGGAAACAAGGATATTATATCCAATTCGATAAAGTAAACTACCTGAAGAGTTTACCTCTATTGCTTAATTTAAAAGGTTGGGACAGTGTCGTTTTAGAAGGCGGAACTTCCGCAGTTACTGGCTCAACTGAAGCTTTTATATGCAAAAAAGTGTTTTTAAAAAAACTGGGACAAATATTGTTGATTTAAAATAAAGTTGGGGTATTTCTAACAAGAAGCTATTTCAATGTCAGTTGGGTCAAATGCGTTTTGAATATGAGTAACCTTAACTCCTCGTATTTTCTGGGGATATCATAAAATTAAGCCTTCATCCTCAGCCTCACTTCGAAGCCTAATCTCCTTTATCCTTATAGGCATGATAAAACCTACTTCTTACAAGTTGTAAGATGAAAGTCTTAGAAAAATGTATCAAAATCGTAAACTTTAATGTTTACAGAAAAGACGACGATTTTCCCGAACATTTTTGACCCAGTTGTAGAAGTCACCATCACCACTGATTTGCGCAAAAACTACGAGTAATATTCGATGCAACTTGTAATTTCTTTATACTTACAGCCATTTTCATTCCTTTATGCTACCATTAAACTGAAATAACTACGACAACATCGGTCGCATCGCTAAAGGCGAATTTAAAAAAGTTATGGCTTTCTGACGGAACTTGAAATCTACAAGATGTATGCGGTTAGGTAGTTTTAGTATATATGTATTGTATCATATACAATGTATTATATGTATTATATATTTTAAATATATATAGTTGTTTACATATTTGTTATATTTCATATCCCATACTTTGTATATAGGTACATAATTATAGTAGGATATAGGTTTACCTATCTTGTAGGATATTAAATATTTTATCTTTATGCCGTTTAGTACAGCTTTTATGTCTACCGTTCTCCAATTTTCCCTCAACTGCTCAAGGGTTAACTGGAAGAGATCCCTGAAAGGGATAAGTTCGCCTTTGTACTAATGATGTGTGTTCTTTCATGTTTTATGTTTCTTTTTGTACAATAAAGTATTTTACTACTACTACTACTACTACTACTACAACAGCATCATTATTCTTCAATATACAACTCTAAACCAAGTCACGGACAAACTTGAAGGAGATTGAAACTTAAAAATCGTCCATACATTGTGCCGCAAGTTTGCGAAAAAGTTCAGCATATTGTCACATCTCCTATCCTTGTTACTAGTTTAGAGTTGTAAGTTTTATTGCATTCTGCGGAACACAACTGTTAAAGTTGGGAGCAAAGATTTGTGAACGCTGCATGCATCCCACGTACACTATTTGTTAGACTTATATTTCAACGTTAACGTCGCTTGTGACTTTTATTCTGCTGTGATGTTTGCATGGCGGGAAGTTATTACCATATCAACTTAGATTTACTTTTATTCAAAATTAGTTAATGATTTTTCATTGTCTTCATCATCTGGTTGACAATTGACATCCACTGCCGAAGAAAGGTCAAGAAGTAGACCGGTTGTGTTTTCGTCCAAGGGTACCCTGCTTTTTGCGATCCAGCTGGTTATTTTTAATGTAGGTATCTCAAATACGTACGACCTTTTGCTTTTAAACGCTTCACATGCTAAACCTATTTCGGGCAGAATGTTACCTAACGCAATAAGCAATTATCCGTACACATCAACAATTAACCTGTTCCAAGGAATACCGCTGCGACATCTACAATAATGGCGGAATTGTAATTAATCCGGATACAATAGATCTGTATTAAGGTACGAGCCCGTATATCCACTGCTTACTATCCACACCTCGTATCTATAAAACTACGCTCTCAAAAAGTAAGCTGTATTTAGTCGTTACTAAGGTTCAATATAGTTTAAGCAAATGGTTTAAATAGGATGTTGTACATATATTTGGGTCGTGGGTACCACTGGGGGTAATAAACGGAGTTGACCTACCCTTCCGATAGTATTGCTGGAATATATCTCGTGAAGTAATGTAAGGGATAGCTTTACAGCCCTCAGTTTGATTGAACTGCCTATGATCTGGGATCGGTGTGAATTATTTAACACGTGTGGGCAGTTCATTATGTATCAGCTTTTGGTTACAGGTTCGGTTGGAATAGCTAATTCATCTTGTATACGCGATCCTCCGATTGAAATTGGCTGATAGCAAAAACAGAAATCAGTCAACTTCAGCCGGGCTAGCACATGATTGGCGCGACAGTATCTCGCGGCGAGATAGACTACACGTCCCTCTTTAATAAATACACTTAAAAAAGACGGGTAGTCTATCTCGTGGCGAGATACTGTCGCACCAATCATGATGCTCGTGAAGTTGACCACCCCATATCGTTTGCCCGCAAATGGCATAGCTATATCGTTTGTTCATCGTTAGTTCACGTTTGTTCAGTAGGTAAAATCGTAAGGACCCGATTCTAACATCATTTTTTTTAAAAAACAAAAGGGGGTGGCTGTCTTCACGCTAGCCACCCCAAACCACTTTTTGTAATTTTTTTTGGTCTAGATAGCAAGATATTCGTTAGTTCACGTTTGTTCAGGCATTAAAATCGTTAGGACCCGATTCCTTCATTTTTTTTTATTTTTTCAAAGTGGGGTGGCTGTCTTCACGCTAGCCACCCCACCCCGAAATCAGCCAAACTAACCATGTGAAGTCATCGAGCGACGTTAGTTCACGTTTGTTCAGGCATTAAAATCGTTAGGATCTCATTAGATTTGCCATAAAAAAATAAAATCGAAAAATTCATATATATGGGACAGCGGAGCCAAGTAATGTGGTCTAGCAAGCAATCGACGCGGATACTAACGATTCTTTAGCTTGAATAAACTTATATGGACGATATTTAAGCGATAAATTATAGTGCCTTGCGGGCGTTCAAAACATAATAAGAGATATCCGTCGTTTTATATTTTTTTATACTATGGGGGTGGCTGTCTTCACGCTAGCCACCCCAAATCACTTATTGTAATTTTTTTTGGTCTAGATAGCAAGACATTCGTTAGTTCACGTTTGTTCAGGCATTTAAATCGTTAGGACCCGATTCCCTCATTTTTTTTTATTTTTTCAAAGTGGGGTGGCTGTCTTCACGCTAGCCACCCCACCCCGAAATCAGCCAAACTAACCATGTGAAGTCATCGAGCGACGTTAGTTCACGTTTGTTCAGGCATTAAAATCGTTAGGATCTCATTAGATTTGCCATAAAAAAATAAAATCGAAAAAATCATATATATGGGACAGCGGAGCCAAGTAATGTGGTCTTGCAAGCAATCGACGCGGATACTAACGATTCTTTAGCTTGAATAAACTTATATGGACGATATTTAAGCGATAAATTATAGTGCCTTGCGGGCGTTCAAAACATAATAAGAGATATCCGTCGTTTTATATTTTTTTATACTATGGGGGTGGCTGTCTTCACGCTAGCCACCCCAAATCACTTTTTGTAATTTTTTTTGGTCTAGATAGCGAGACATTCGTTAGTTCACGTTTGTTCAGGCATTTAAATCGTTAGGACCCGATTCCTTCATTTTTTTTTATTTTTTCAAAGTGGGGTGGCTGTCTTCACGCTAGCCACCCCACCCCGAAATCAGCCAAACTAACCATGTGAAGTCATCGAGCGACGTTAGTTCACGTTTGTTCAGGCATTAAAATCGTTAGGATCTCATTAGATTTGCCATAAAAAAATAAAATCGAAAAAATCATATATATGGGCCAGCCGAGGCAAGTAATGTGCCTAAGTGACGGCTGAAAAAAATACTCAGAATCGGGTCCTTACGATCCCACTTGCAGGACAACGTCAGCAGACTATACTGATTCAAGATAGATAGGTCATTTGCGGGCGATCAAAACAGATTTAACGGAAAAAAATAAAACTTGAAAATCTGGATTACTCAACTTACGCTCCTAAGTCGAACGCTGAAAAAAATACTCAGAATCGGGTCCTTACGATGCCACTTTCAGCACAACGTCAGCAGACTATACTGATTCAAGATAGATAGGTCATTTGCGGGCGATCAAAACAGATTTAACGGAAAAAAATAAAACTTGAAAATCTGGATTACTCAACTTACGCTCCTAAGTCGAACGCTGAAAAAAATACTCAGATTCGGGTCCTTACGATGCCACTTGCAGGACAATGTCAGCAGACCATACCAATTCAAGATAGTTAGGTCATTTACGGGCGTTCGAAACAGATTTACCAGAAAAAAATAAAACTTGAAAATCTGAATTACTCAAATTATGCTACTAAGTCGCAGGCTGAAAAAAATATTCAGAATCGGGTCCTTACGATGCCACTTGCAGGACAATGTCAGCAGACCATACTGATTCAAGATAGATAGGTCATTTGCAGGCGTTCGAAACAGATTTACCGGAAAAAATTAAAACTTGAAAATCGGAATTACTCAAATTATGCTACTAAGTCGCTGGCTGAAAAAAAATACTCAGAATCGGGTCCTTACGATGCCACTTGCAGGACAACGTCAGCAGACTATACTGATTCAAGATAGATAGGTCATTTGCGGGAGATCAAAACAGATTTACCGGAAAAAAATAAAACTTGTAAATCGGAATTACTCAAATTATGCTCCTAAGTTGACGGCCGAAAAAAATACTCAGAATCGGGTCCTTACGATGCCCTTTGCAGGACAACGTCAGCAGACTATACTGATTCAAGATAGATAGGTCATTTGCGGGCGTTCGAAACAGATTTACCAGAAAAAAATAAAACTAGAAAATCTGAATTACTCAAATTATGCTCCTAAGTCGCACGCTGAAAAAAATAGTCAGAATCGGGTCCTTACGATGCCACTTGCAGGACAATCTCAGCAGACCATACTGATTCAAGATAGATAGGTCATTTGCGGGCGTTCGAAACAGATTTGCCGGAAAAAATTAAAACTTGAAAACCTGAATAACTCAACTTACGCTCCTAAGTCGACGGCTGAAAAAAAATAGTCAGAATCGGGTCCTTACGATGCCACTTGCAGGACAATCTCAGCAGACCATACTGATTCAAGATAGATAGATCATTTGCGGGCGTTCTAAAGAGATTTGCTGGAAAAAATTAAAACTTGAAAATCTGAATAACTCAACTTACGCTCCTAAGTCGACGGCTGAAAAAAAATAGTCAGAATCGGGTCCTTACGATGCCACTTGCAGGACAATCTCAGCAGACCCTACTGATTCAAGATAGATAGATCATTTGCGGGCGTTCTAAAGAGATTTGCTGGAAAAAATTAAAACTTGAAAATCTGAATAACTCAACTTACGCTCCTAAGTCGACGGCTGAAAAAAATATTCAAAATCGGATCCTTACGATGCCACTTGCAGGACAATCTCAGCAGACCATACTGATTCAAGATAGATAGGTCATTTGCAGGCGTTCGAAACAGATTTGCTGGAAAAAATTAAAACTTGAAAATCTGAATAACTCAACTTACGCTCCTAAGTCGACGGCTGAAAAAAATAGTCAGAATCGGGTCCTTACGATGCCACTTGCAGGACAACGTCAGTAGACCAACCTGATTGAAGATAGATAGGTCATTTGCGGGCGTTCAAAACAGATTTGCCGGAAAAAATTAAAACATGAAAATCTGAATAACTCAACTTACGCTCCTAAGTCGACGGCTGAAAAAAAATACTCAGAATCGGGTCCTTACGATGCCACTTGCAGGACAATCTCAGCAGACCATACTGATTCAAGATAGATAGGTCATTTGCGGGCGTTCTAAACAGATTTGCTGGAAAAAATTAAAACTTGAAAATCTGAATAACTCAACTTACGCTCCTAAGTCGACGGCTGAAAAAAATTGTCAGAATCGGGTCCTTACGATGCCACTTGCAGGACAACGTCAGTAGACCAACCTGATTCAAGATAGATAGGTAATTTGCGGGCGTTCAAAACAGATTTGCCGGAAATTATTAAAACATGAAAATCTGAATAACTCAACTTACGCTCCTAAGTCGACGGCTGACAAAAATACTCAGAATCGGGTCCTTACGATGCCACGTGCAGGACATTATCAGCAAACCATACTGATTCAAGATAGATATGCCATTTGCGGGCGTTCGAAACAGATTTGCTGGAAAAAATTAAAACTTGAAAATCTGAATAACTCAACTTACGCTCCTAAGTCGACGGCTGAAAAAAATAGTCAGAATCGGGTCCTTACGATGCCACTTGCAGGACAATCTCACCAGATCATACTGATTCAAGATAGATAGGTCATTTGCGGGCGATCAAAACAGATTTATCGGAAAAAAATAAACTTCTAAATCGGAATTACTCAAATTATGCTCCTAAGTTGACGGCCGAAAAAAATACTCAGAATCGGGTCCTTACGATGCCCTTTGCAGGACGACGTCAGATGATTATGCTGATTCAAGATAGACAGGTCATTTGCGGGCGATGAAAACAGATTTAACGTAAAAAAATAAAACTTGAAAATCTGAATTACTCAACTTGCGCTCCTAAGTCGCAGGCTGAAAAAAATACTCAGAATCGGGTCCTTACGATGCCACTTGCAGGACAATGTCAGCAGACCATACTGCTTCAAGATAGATAGGTCATTTGCGGGCGTTCGAAACAGATTTACCGGAAAAAATTAAAACTTGAAAATCTGAATTACTCAAATTATGCTACTAAGTCGCAGGCTGAAAAAAATACTCTGAATCGGGTCCTTACGATGCCACTTGCAGGACAATGTCAGCAGACCATACCAATTCAAGATAGATAGGACATTTGTGGGCGTTCAAAACAGATTTGCCGGAAAAAATTAAAACATGAAAATCTGAATAACTCAACTTACGCTCCTAAGTCGACGGCTGAAAAAAATACTCAGAATCGGGTCCTTACGATGCCACTTGCAGGACAATCTCAGCAGACCATACTGATTCAAGATAGATAGGTCATTTGCGGGCGTTCGAAACAGATTTGCTGGAAAAAATTAAAACTTGAAAATCTGAATAACTCAACTTACGCTCCTAAGTCGACGGCTGAAAAAAATAGTCAGAATCGGGTCCTTACGATGCCACTTGCAGGACAACGTCAGTAGACCAACCTGATTGAAGATAGATAGGTCATTTGCGGGCGTTCAAAACAGATTTGCCGGAAAAAATTAAAACATGAAAATCTGAATAACTCAACTTACGCTCCTAAGTCGACGGCTGAAAAAAATACTCAGAATCGGGTCCTTACGATGCCACTTGCAGGACAATCTCAGCAGACCATACTGATTCAAGATAGATAGATCATTTGCGGGCGTTCGAAACAGATTTGCTGGAAAAAATTAAAACTTGAAAATCTGAATAACTCAACTTACGCTCCTAAGTCGACAGCTGAAAAAAATTGACAGAATCGGGTCCTTACGATGCCACTTGCAGGACAACGTCAGTAGACCAACCTGATTCAAGATAGATAGGTCATTTGCGGGCGATCAAAACAGATTTACCGGAAAAAAATAAAACTTGAAATTCTGAATTACTCAAATTATGCTCCTAGGTCGACGGCTGAAAAAAATATTCAGAATAGGGTCCTTACGATGCCACTTGCAGGACAATGTCAGCAGACCATACTGATTCAAGATAGATAGGTCATTTACGGGCGTTCGAAACAGATTTACCAGAAAAAAATAAAACTTGAAAATCAAAATTACTCAACTTACGCTCCTAAGTCGACGGCTGAAAAAAATATTCAGAATCGGGTCTTTACGATGCTACTTGCAGGACAACGTCAGTAGACCAACCTGATTCAAGATAGATAGGTCATTTGCGGGCGATCAAAACATATTTACCGGAAAAAAATAAAACTTGAAATTCTGAATTACTCAAATTATGCTCCTAGGTCGACAGCTGAAAAAAATACTTAAATTCGGGTCCTTACGATGCCACTTGCAGGACAATGTCAGCAGACCATACTGATTCAAGACAGATAGGTCATTTGCGGGCGTTCGAAACAGATTTAACGGAAAAAAATAAAACTTGAAAATATGAATAACTCAACTTACGCTCCTAAGTCGCAGGTTCAAAAAAATACTCAGAATCGGGTCCTTACGATGCCACTTGCAGGACAACGTCAGCAGACTATACTGATTCAAGATAGATAGGTCATTTGCGGGCGATCAAAACAGATTTATCGGAAAAAATTAAAACTTGTAAATCGGAATTACTCAAATTATGCTCCTAAGTTGACGGCCGAAAAAAAATACTCAGAATCGGGTCCTTACGATGCCCTTTGCAGGACGACGTCAGATGATTATGCTTATTCAAGATAGATAGGTCATTTGGGGGCGATCAAAACAGATTTACCGGAAAAAAATAAAACTTGTAAATCGGAATTACTCAAATTATGCTCCTAAGTTGACGGCCGAAAAAAATACTCAGAATCGGGTCCTTACGATGCCCTTTGCAGGACAACGTCAGCAGACTATACTGATTCAAGATAGATAGGTCACTTGCGGGCGTTCGAAACAGAATTGCCGGAAAAAATTAAAACTTGAAAACCTGGATAACTCAACTTACGCTCCTAAGTCGACGGCTGAAAATTAGTCAGAATCGGGTCCTAACGATGCCCCTTGCAGGACAATGTCAGCTGACCATGCTGATTCAAGATAGATAGGTCATTTGCGGGCGATCAAAACAGATTTAACGGAAAAAAATAAAACTTGAAAATATGAATAACTCAACTTACGCTCCTAAGTCGCAGGCTGAAAAAAATACTCAGAATCGGGTCCTTACGATCCCACTTGCAGGACAACGTCAGCAGACTATACTGATTCAAGATAGATAGGTCATTTGCGGGCGATCAAAACAGATTTAACGGAAAAAAATAAAACTTGAAAATCTGGATTACTCAACTTACGCTCCTAAGTCGAACGCTGAAAAAAATACTCAGAATCGGGTCCTTACGATGCCACTTTCAGCACAACGTCAGCAGACTATACTGATTCAAGATAGATAGGTCATTTGCGGGCGATCAAAACAGATTTAACGGAAAAAAATAAAACTTGAAAATCTGGATTACTCAACTTACGCTCCTAAGTCGAACGCTGAAAAAAATACTCAGATTCGGGTCCTTACGATGCCACTTGCAGGACAATGTCAGCAGACCATACCAATTCAAGATAGTTAGGTCATTTACGGGCGTTCGAAACAGATTTACCAGAAAAAAATAAAACTTGAAAATCTGAATTACTCAAATTATGCTACTAAGTCGCAGGCTGAAAAAAATATTCAGAATCGGGTCCTTACGATGCCACTTGCAGGACAATGTAAGCAGACCATACTGATTCAAGATAGATAGGTCATTTGCAGGCGTTCGAAACAGATTTACCGGAAAAAATTAAAACTTGAAAATCGGAATTACTCAAATTATGCTACTAAGTCGCTGGCTGAAAAAAAATACTCAGAATCGGGTCCTTACGATGCCACTTGCAGGACAACGTCAGCAGACTATACTGATTCAAGATAGATAGGTCATTTGCGGGCGATCAAAACAGATTTACCGGAAAAAAATAAAACTTGTAAATCGGAATTACTCAAATTATGCTCCTAAGTTGACGGCCGAAAAAAATACTCAGAATCGGGTCCTTACGATGCCCTTTGCAGGACAACGTCAGCAGACTATACTGATTCAAGATAGATAGGTCATTTGCGGGCGTTCGAAACAGATTTACCAGAAAAAAATAAAACTAGAAAATCTGAATTACTCAAATTATGCTCCTAAGTCGCACGCTGAAAAAAATAGTCAGAATCGGGTCCTTACGATGCCACTTGCAGGACAATCTCATCAGACCATACTGATTCAAGATAGATAGGTCATTTGCGGGCGTTCGAAACAGATTTGCCGGAAAAAATTAAAACTTGAAAACCTGAATAACTCAACTTACGCTCCTAAGTCGACGGCTGAAAAAAAATAGTCAGAATCGGGTCCTTACGATGCCACTTGCAGGACAATCTCAGCAGACCATACTGATTCAAGATAGATAGATCATTTGCGGGCGTTCTAAAGAGATTTGCTGGAAAAAATTAAAACTTGAAAATCTGAATAACTCAACTTACGCTCCTAAGTCGACGGCTGAAAAAAAATAGTCAGAATCGGGTCCTTACGATGCCACTTGCAGGACAATCTCAGCAGACCATACTGATTCAAGATAGATAGATCATTTGCGGGCGTTCTAAAGAGATTTGCTGGAAAAAATTAAAACTTGAAAATCTGAATAACTCAACTTACGCTCCTAAGTCGACGGCTGAAAAAAATATTCAAAATCGGATCCTTACGATGCCACTTGCAGGACAATCTCAGCAGACCATACTGATTCAAGATAGATAGGTCATTTGCAGGCGTTCGAAACAGATTTGCTGGAAAAAATTAAAACTTGAAAATCTGAATAACTCAACTTACGCTCCTAAGTCGACGGCTGAAAAAAATAGTCAGAATCGGGTCCTTACGATGCCACTTGCAGGACAACGTCAGTAGACCAACCTGATTGAAGATAGATAGGTCATTTGCGGGCGTTCAAAACAGATTTGCCGGAAAAAATTAAAACATGAAAATCTGAATAACTCAACTTACGCTCCTAAGTCGACGGCTGAAAAAAATACTCAGAATCGGGTCCTTACGATGCCACTTGCAGGACAATCTCAGCAGACTATACTGATTCAAGATAGATAGGTCATTTGCGGGCGTTCGAAACAGAATTGCCGGAAAAAATTAAAACTTGAAAACCTGGATAACTCAACTTACGCTCCTAAGTCGACGGCTGAAAATTAGTCAGAATCGGGTCCTAACGATGCCCCTTGCAGGACAATGTCAGCTGACCATGCTGATTCAAGATAGATAGGTCATTTGCGGGCGATCAAAACAGATTTAACGGAAAAAAATAAAACTTGAAAATATGAATAACTCAACTTACGCTCCTAAGTCGCAGGCTGAAAAAAATACTCAGAATCGGGTCCTTACGATGCTACTTGCAGGACAACGTCAGCAGACTATACTGATTCAAGACAGATAGGTCATTTGCGGGTGATCAAAACAGATTTACCGGAAAAAAATAAAACTTGAAATTCTGAATTACTCAAATTATGCTTCTAAGTGGCAGGCTGAAAAAAATACTCAGAATCGGGTCCTTACGATGCCACTTGCAGGACAACGTCAACAGACTATACTGATTTAAGATAGATAGGTCATTTGCGGGCGTGCATCCAGGCTGTATATGTGTGCGTAATAACGTGTATGTGTGCTCTTTTAGGGATGTGAAAAGTCGATTTTTTAATCATGTTATATATGTTGAAGCTTCAATATCTTCGTTAAACATAAACATAATTGAAATGCTAATGGATAATGAATATATTAGTATATAATAAAATAAGTTGACTATTCCGGAACACATATTTTAGTAGGTATTTATGTATTTTCATTAAATATCTGGGGGCCTACCGCGAACCACGTTCGACGTGTTGCCTCCTTGTCAAACTTACATACCAATTTACAAGTGCGGCAGAGAGGCAACACATCGAACGTGGTTCGTGGTAAGACCTTTGAACTTTCCCTTCGTTTCCTGCTGGGGTGTGACGATAAAATTGTCATCTGATAACCACAATAAAGAATAAAAGCGTTTTGGTTCATTTTAGGTATCGTTAAACATTAAAAAAAAAAACACAAATTTAAAATTGCAAGAAATGTCGATAGTTTATCGATATGACTTTATCGACATGGCTATAGCAAGGTGGTGTAACATTGTTAATCGTACACTACACAAAAGTGGTTACAGTGACAGCTCGCTTAGACGTAATCTTTAAGTATATTATGTCTATGAAAATTACCGTATTGGGGTACCCAGACGGGACTGACGAAATCAGTCGATTTGTTCAGGAAAATAATTGGTCAATCTCTTTTAGCGTCCACACACACACAAATTAAATCACCAATTTGCATTTTACTATGAAAATTGGCATTTTTGTGTCCGCACCTGCTGATGTGATGGGGGAATTGAATTGGTATTTGCATCCGCACGGCCCTGTGCGATCAGAGAATTTCATCAGATTGCCGAAAAATTGTCTCATCTGGATACAACTTATGCGTGGCAGAGGGGGTAGACTATGCTCAGTCTGGAGGATGTTTTGCGTGCACGATCACAGATTAAGATAATGACTTGGAATTTTCACAACCCTAAATGGCTGAAAGGAATAGTGCCATACATTAGAAAGGGACAGAATGATTCGTCCGGTAGTGACCCTGCCTATGAAGCCGATGGTCCCGGGTTCGAATCCTGGTAAGGGCATTTATTTGTATGATTGATGATACAGATATTTGTTCCTGAGTCATGGTTGTATTCTATGTATTTAAGTATTTATACATTATATATATCGTTGTCTGAGTACTCACAACACAAGCTTTCTTGAGCTTACCGTGGGGCTTAGTCAATTTTAATTTTTTCCGGTAAATCTGTTTTGATCGCCCGCAAATGACATCTATCTTGAATCAGTATAGTCTGCTGACGTTGTCCTGCAAGTGGCATCGTAAGGACCCGATTCTGAGTATTTTTTTCAGCCTGCGACTTAGGAGCGTAAGTTGAGTTATTCATATTTTCAAGTTTTATTTTTTTCCGTTAAATCTGTTTCGAACGCCCGCAAATGACCTATCTGTCTTGAATCAGTATGGTCTGCTGACATTGTCCTGCAAGTGGCATCGTAAGGACCCGATTCTGAGTATTTTTTTCAGCCTGCGACTTAGTAGCATAATTTGAGTAATTCAGATTTTCAAGTTTTAATTTTTTCCGGCAAATCTGTTTCGAACGCCCGCAAATGACCTATCTATCTTGATTCAGTATGGTCTGCTGACATTGTCCTGCAAGTGGCATCGTAAGAACCCGATTCTGAATATTTTTTTCAGCCGTCGACTTAGGAGCGTAAGTTGAGTTATTCAGATTTTCAAGTTTTAATTTTTTCGGGCAAATCTGTTTCGAACGCCCGCAAATGACCTATCTATCTTGAATCAGTATAGTCTTCTGACGTTGTCCTGCAAGTGGCATCGTAAGGACCCGATTCTGAGTATTTTTTTCAGCCTGCGACTTAGGAGCGTAAGTTGAGTTATTCATATTTTCAAGTTTTATTTTTTTCCGTTAAATCTGTTTTGATCGCCCGCAAATTACCTATCTATCTTGAATCAGCATGGTCAGCTGACATTGTCCTGCAAGGGGCATCGTTAGGACCCGATTGTGACTAATTTTCAGCCGTCGACTTAGGAGGGTAAGTTGAGTTATTCAGGTTTTCAAGTTTTAATTTTTTCCAGCAAATCTGTTAAGAACGCCCGCAAATGACCTATCTTTCTTGAATCAGTATGGTCTGCTGAAATTGTTCTGCAAGTGGCATCGTAAGGACCCGATTCTGAGTATTTTTTTCAGCCGTCGACTTAGGAGCGTAAGTTGAGTTATTCAGATTTTCAAGTTTTAATTTTTTCGGGCAAATCTGTTTCGAACGCCCGCAAATGACCTATCTATCTTGAATCAGTATGGTCTGCTGAGATTGTTCTGCAAGTGGCATCGTAAGGACCCGATTCTGAGTATTTTTGTCAGCCGTCGACTTAGGAGCGTAAGTTGAGTTATTCAGATTTTCATGTTTAAATTTTTTCCAGCAAATCTGTTTTGAACGCTCGCAAATGTCTATCTATCTTGAATTGGTATGGTCTGCTGACATTGTCCTGCAAGTGGCATCGTAAGGACCCGATTCAGAGTATTTTTTTCAGCCTGCGACTTAGTAGCATAATTTGAGTAATTCAGATTTTCAAGTTTTAATTTTTTCCGGCAAATCTGTTTCGAACGCCCGCAAATGACCTATCTATCTTGAATCAGTATGGTCTGCTGACATTGTCCTGCAAGTGGCATCGTAAGGACCCGATTCTATTTTTTTCAGCCTGCGACTTAGGAGCGTAAGTTGAGTTATTCATATTTTCAAGTTTTATTTTTTTCCGTTAAATCTGTTTTGATCGCCCACAAATTACCTATCTATCTTGAATCAGCATGGTCAGCTGACATTGTCCTGCAAGAGGCATCGTTAGGACCCGATTGTGACTAATTTTCAGCCGTCGACTTAGGAGGGTAAGTTGAGTTATTCAGGTTTTCAAGTTTTAATTTTTTCCGGCAATTCTGTTTCGAACGCCCGCAAATGACCTATCTGTCTTGAATCAGTATGGTCTGCTGACATTGACCTGCAAGTGGCATCGTAAGGACCCGATTCTAAGTATTTTTTTCAGCTGTCGACCTAGGAGCATAATTTGAGTAATTCTGAATTCTAAGTTTTATTTTTTTCCGGTAAATCTGTTTTGATCGCCCGCAAATGACCAATCTATCTTGAATTAGGTTGGTCTACTGACGTTGTCCTGCAAGTGGCATCGTAAGGACCCGATTCTGACTATTTTTTTCAGCCGTCGACTTAGGAGCGTAAGTTGAGTTATTCAGATTTTCAAGTTTTAATTTTTCCAGCAAATCTATTTAGAACGCCCGCAAATGACCTATCTTTCTTGAATCAGTATGGTCTGCTGAAATTGTTCTGCAAGTGGCATCGTAAGGACCCGATTCTGAGTATTTTTTTCAGCCGTCGACTTAGGAGCGTAAGTTGAGTTATTCAGATTTTCAAGTTTTAATTTTTTCGGGCAAATCTGTTTCGAACGCCCGCAAATGACCTATCTATCTTGAATCAGTATGGTCTGCTGAGATTGTTCTGCAAGTGGCATCGTAAGGACCCGATTCTGAGTATTTTTGTCAGCCGTCGACTTAGGAGCGTAAGTTGAGTTATTCAGATTTTCATGTTTAAATTTTTTCCGGCAAATCTGTTTTGAACGCTCGCAAATGTCCTATCTATCTTCAATCAGGTTGGTCTACTGACGTTGTCCTGCAAGTGGCATCGTAAGGACCCGATTCTGACTATTTTTTTCAGCCGTCGACTTAGGAGCGTAAGTTGAGTTATTCAGATTTTCAAGTTTTAATTTTTTCCAGCAAATCTGTTTCGAACGCCCGCAAATGACCTATCTATCTTGAATCAGTATGGTCTGCTGATATTGTCCTGCAAGTGGCATCGTAAGGACCCGATTCTGACTATTTTTTTCAGCCGTCGACTTAGGAGCGTAAGTTGAGTTATTCAGATTTTCAAGTTTTAATTTTTTCCAGCAAATCTGTTTCGAACGCCCGCAAATGACCTATCTATCTTGAATCAGTATGGTCTGCTGAGATTGTCCTGCAAGTGGCATCGTAAGGACCCGATTCTGAGTATTTTTTTCAGCCGTCGACTTAGGAGCGTAAGTTGAGTTATTCAGATTTTCATGTTTTAATTTTTTCTAGCAAATCTGTTTTGAACGCCCGCAAATGACCTATCTTTCTTGAATCAGTATGGTCTGCCGAAATTGTCCTGCAAGTGGCATCGTAAGGACCCGATTTTGAATATTTTTTTCAGCCGTCGACTTAGGAGCGTAAGTTGAGTTATTCAGATTTTCAAGTTTTAATTTTTTCCAGCAAATCTGTTTCGAACGCTCGCAAATGACCTATCTATCTTGAATCAGTATGGTCTGCTGATATTGTCCTGCAAGTGGCATCATAAGGACCCGATTCTGACTATTTTTTTCAGCCGTCGACTTAGGAGCGTAAGTTGAGTTATTCAGATTTTCAAGTTTTAATTTTTTCCAGCAAATCTGTTTCGAACGCCCGCAAATGACCTATCTATCTTGAATCAGTATGGTCTGCTGAGATTGTCCTGCAAGTGGCATCGTAAGGACCCGATTCTGAATATTTTTTTCAGCCGTCGACTTAGGAGCGTAAGTTGAGTTATTCAGATTTTCAAGTTTTAATTTTTTCCAGCAAATCTGTTTCGAACGCCCGCAAATGACCTATCTATCTTGAATCAGTATGGTCTGCTGAGATTGTCCTGCAAGTGGCATCGTAAGGACCAGATTCTGAGTATTTTTTTTCAGCCGTCGACTTAGGAGCGTAAGTTGAGTTATTCAGGTTTTCAAGTTTTAATTTTTTCCGGCAAATCTGTTTCGAACGCCCGCAAATGACCTATCTATCTTGAATCAGTATGGTCTGCTGAGATTGTCCTGCAAGTGGCATCGTAAGGACCCGATTCTGACTATTTTTTTCAGCCGTCGACTTAGGAGCGTAAGTTGAGTTATTCAGGTTTTCAAGTGTTAATTTTTTCCGGCAAATCTGTTTCGAACGCCCGCAAAGGACCTATCTATCTTGAATCAGTATAGTCTGCTGACGTTGTCCTGCAAGTGTCATCGTAAGGACCCGATTCTGAGTATTTTTGTCAGCCGTCGACTTAGGAGCGTAAGTTGAGTTATTCAGATTTTCATGTTTTAATAATTTCCGGCAAACCTGTTTTGAACGCCCGCAAATGACCTATCTATATTGAATCAGTATATTCTGCTGACGTTGTCCTGCAAGTGGCATCGTAAGGACCCGATTCTAAGTATTTTTTTCAGCCGTCGACCTAGGAGCGTAAGTTGAGTTATTCAGATTTTCAAGTTTTAATTTTTTCCAGCAAATCTGTTTCGAACGCCCGCAAATGACCTATCTATCTTGAATCAGTATGGTCTGCTGAGATTGTCCTGCAAGTGGCATCGTAAGGACCCGATTCTGAATATTTTTTTCAGCCGTCGACTTAGGAGCGTAAGTTGAGTTATTCAGATTTTCAAGTTTTAATTTTTTCCAGCAAATCTGTTTCGAACGCCCGCAAATGACCTATCTATCTTGAATCAGTATGGTCTGCTGAGATTGTCCTGCAAGTGGCATCGTAAGGACCAGATTCTGAGTATTTTTTTTCAGCCGTCGACTTAGGAGCGTAAGTTGAGTTATTCAGGTTTTCAAGTTTTAATTTTTTCCGGCAAATCTGTTTCGAACGCCCGCAAATGACCTATCTATCTCGAATCAGTATGGTCTGCTGAGATTGTCCTGCAAGTGGCATCGTAAGGACCCGATTCTGACTATTTTTTTCAGCCGTCGACTTAGGAGCGTAAGTTGAGTTATTCAGGTTTTCAAGTGTTAATTTTTTCCGGCAAATCTGTTTCGAACGCCCGCAAAGGACCTATCTATCTTGAATCAGTATAGTCTGCTGACGTTGTCCTGCAAGTGTCATCGTAAGGACCCGATTCTGAGTATTTTTGTCAGCCGTCGACTTAGGAGCGTAAGTTGAGTTATTCAGATTTTCATGTTTTAATAATTTCCGGCAAACCTGTTTTGAACGCCCGCAAATGACCTATCTATATTGAATCAGTATAGTCTGCTGACGTTGTCCTGCAAGTGGCATCGTAAGGACCCGATTCTAAGTATTTTTTTCAGCCGTCGACCTAGGAGCATAATTTGAGTAATTCAGAATTTCAAGTTTTATTTTTTTCCGGTAAATCTGTTTTGATCGCCCGCAAAGGACCTATCTATCTTGAATCAGTATAGTCTGCTGACGTTGTCCTGCAAGTGGCATCGTAAGGACCCGATTCTGAGTATTTTTGTCAGCCGTCGACTTAGGAGCGTAAGTTGAGTTATTCAGGTTTTCAAGTTTTAATAATTTCCGGCAAATCTGTTTTGAACGCCCGCAAATGACCTATCTATCTTGAATCAGTATAGTCTGCTGACGTTGTCCTGCAAGTGGCATCGTAAGGACCCGATTCTGTGTATTTTTTTCAGCCGTCGACTTAGTAGCATAATTTGAGTAATTCAGATTTTCAAGTTTTATTTTTTCTGGTAAATCTGTTTCGAACGCCCGCAAATGACCTATCTGTCCTGAATCAGTATAGTTTGCTGACGTTGTCTTGCAAGTAGCATCGTAAGGACCCGATTGTGAATATTTTTTTCAGCCGTCGACTTAGGATCGTAAGTTGAGTTATTCAGATTTTCAAGTTTTACTTTTTTCCGGCAAATCTGTTTCGAACGCCCGCAAATGACCTATCTGTCTTGAATCGGTATGGTCTGCTGACATTGTTCTGCAAGTGGCATCGTAAGGACCCGATTCTAAGTATTTTTTTCAGCCGTCGACCTAGGAGCATAATTTGAGTAATTCAGAAATTCAAGTTTTATTTTTTTCCGGTAAATCTGTTTTGATCGCCTGCAAATGACCTATCTATCTTGAATCAGTATGGTCTGCTGAGATTGTCCTGCAAGTGGCATCGTAAGGACCCGATTCTGAGTATTTTTTTCAGGGTGCGACTTAGGAACATAATTTGAGTAATTCAGATTTTCTAGTTTTATTTTTGACCTATCTATCTTGAATCAGTATAGTCTGCTGACGTTGTCCTGCAAAGGGCATCGTAAGGACCCGATTCTGAGTATTTTTTTCGGCCGTCAACTTAGGAGCATAATTTGAGTAATTCCGATTTACAAGTTTATTTTTTTCCGATAAATCTGTTTTGATCGCCCGCAAATGACCTATCTATCTTGAATCAGTATGGTCTGGTGAGATTGTCCTGCAAGTGGCATCGTAAGGACCCGATTCTGACTATTTTTTTCAGCCGTCGACTTAGGAGCGTAAGTTGAGTTATTCAGATTTTCAAGTTTTAATTTTTTCCAGCAAATCTGTTTTGAACGCCCGCAAATGGCCTATCTATCTTGAATCAATATGGTTTGCTAATATTGTCCTGCAAGTGGCATCGTAAGGACCCGATTCTGAGTATTTTTGTCAGCCGTCGACTTAGGAGCGTAAGTTGAGTTATTCAGATTTTCATGTTTTAATAATTTCCGGCAAATCTGTTTTGAACGCCCGCAAATGACCTATCTATCTTGAATCAGTATAGTCTGCTGACGTTGTCCTGCAAGTGGCATCGTAAGGACCCGATTCTGTGTATTTTTTTCAGCCTTCGACTTAGTAGCATAATTTGAGTAATTCAGATTTTCAAGTTTTATTTTTTCTGGTAAATCTGTTTCGAACGCCCGCAAATCACCTATCTATCTTGAATCAGTATGGTCTGCTGAGATTGTTCTGCAAGTGGCATCGTAAGGACCCGATTCTGAGTATTTTTGTCAGCCGTCGACTTAGGAGCGCAAGTTGAGTAATTCAGATTTTCAAGTTTTATTTTTTACGTTAAATCTGTTTTGATCGCCCGCAAATGACCTGTCTACCTTGAATCAGCATAATCATCTGACGTCGTCCTGCAAAGGGCATCGTAAGGACCCGATTCTGAGTATTTTTTTCGGCCGTCAACTTAGGAGCATAATTTGAGTAATTCCGATTTTCATGTTTTAATTTTTTCCGGTAAATCTGTTTTGATGGCCCGCAAATGACCTATCTATCTTGAATCAGTATAGTCTGCTGACGTTGTCCTGCAAGTGGCATCGTAAGGACCCGATTCTGAGTATTTTTTTCAGCCAGCGACTTAGTAGCATAATTTGAGTAATTCAGATTTTCAAGTTTAATTTTTTTCTGGTAAATCTGTTTCGAACGCCCGTAAATGACCTAACTATCTTGAATTGGTATGGTCTGCTGACATTGTCCTGCAAGTGGCATCGTAAGGACCCGAATCTGAGTATTTTTTTCAGCGTTCGACTTAGGAGCGTAAGTTGAGTAATCCAGATTTTCAAGTTTTATTTTTTTCCGTTAAATTTGTTATGATCGCCCGCAAATGACCTATCTATCTTGAATCAGTTTAGTCTGCTGACGTTGTGCTGAAAGTGGCATCGTAAGGACCCGATTCTGAGTATTTTTTTTTTAGCGTTCGACTTAGGAGCGTAAGTTGAGTAATCCAGATTTTCAAGTTTTATTTTTTTCCGTTAAATCTGTTTTGATCGCCCGCAAATGACCTATCTATCTTGAATCAGTATAGTCTGCTGACGTTGTCCTGCAAGTGGGATCGTAAGGACCCGATTCTGAGTATTTTTTTCAGCCGTCGACTTAGGCACATTACTTGCCTCGGCTGGCCCATATATATGATTTTTTCGATTTTATTTTTTTATGGCAAATCTAATGAGATCCTAACGATTTTAATGCCTGAACAAACGTGAACTAACGTCGCTCGATGACTTCACATGGTTAGTTTGGCTGATTTCGGGGTGGGGTGGCTAGCGTGAAGACAGCCACCCCACTTTGAAAAAACCGGGCAAGTGCGAGTCGGACTCGCGCACGAAGGGTTCCGTACCATAATGCAAAAAAAAAAACGAAAAAAAAAGTAAAAAAAAAAACGGTCACCCATCCAAGTACTGACCACTCCCGACGTTGCTTAACTTTGGTCAAAAATCACGTTTGTTGTATGGGAGCCCCATTTTAATCTTTATTTTATTCTGTTTTTAGTATTTGTTGTTATAGCGGCAACAGAAATACATCATCTGTGAAAATTTCAACTGTCTAGCTATCACGGTTCGTGAGATACAGCCTGGTGACAGACGGACGGACGGACGGACGGACGGACGGACGGACGGACGGACGGACGGACAGCGAAGTCTTAGTAATAGGGTCCCGTTTTACCCTTTGGGTACGGAACCCTAAAAATAAAAAAAAATGAAGGAATCGGGTCCTAACGATTTAAATGCCTGAACAAACGTGAACTAACGAATGTCTTGCTATCTAGACCAAAAAAAATTACAAAAAGTGATTTGGGGTGGCTAGCGTGAAGACAGCCACCCCCATAGTATAAAAAAATATAAAACGACGGATATCTCTTATTATGTTTTGAACGCCCGCAAGGCACTATAATTTATCGCTTAAATATCGTCCATATAAGTTTATTCAAGCTAAAGAATCGTTAGTATCCGCGTCGATTGCTTGCTAGACCACATTACTTGGCTCCGCTGTCCCATATATATGATTTTTTCGATTTTATTTTTTTATGGCAAATCTAATGAGATCCTAACGATTTTAATGCCTGAACAAACGTGAACTAACGTCGCTCGATGACTTCACATGGTTAGTTTGGCTGATTTCGGGGTGGGGTGGCTAGCGTGAAGACAGCCACCCCACTTTGAAAAAATAAAAAAAAATGAAGGAATCGGGTCCTAACGATTTTAATGCCTGAACAAACGTGAACTAACGAATATCTTGCTATCTAGACCAAAAAAAAATACAAAAAGTTGTTTGGGGTGGCTAGCGTGAAGACAGCCACGCCCTTTTGTTTTTAAAAAAAAATGATGTTAGAATCGGGTCCTTACGATTTTACCTACTGAACAAACGTGAACTAACGATGAACAAACGATATAGCTATGCCATTTGCGGGCAAACGATATGGGGTGGTCAACTTCACGAGCATCCAATCATGTGCTAGGCCTACAGCTTAGATTATCTAAGATGAATTTAACTGTTTGGAGCGTTTCTGTACTTGCTTCTTCTTACTTACTGTGGCACTACAACCCTTTGTGGGTGTTAGCCTCCTCTACAGTGCTTTGCCATTTGCTCCGGTCCTTTACCAATTTGTGTTATTTTCCATATCTCAGAGGTCCACGCAGTCCATTCACCGTGTTTGTGTCTTACACTTTGGTTTATTTGTTGTTGCTCATTATAAGTAGTAATTATTAATTTAGTCGCCCATGAATCCTGCGGGCACAGCATGGTTCCATTTTTACCGCTTGTCACTATGCCCGTCAATTTCGCACTTACATACTTGTTACAACGTGACAGGCATGGTGACAAGTGATAAAAATGCGACCGTGCTACCGCCGCAGGTTTATAATTATTTAAAATTTAAACATACGACACTACTACGTGTTGGTTATTTAATTCTATAAAGTCACTGACATATAAATGCTAATATTAATACTGTTTCATAAAGTAAATCATAAAAATATACCTGACATTTATGTGGGACGACATAATCCTTTCAAGGATCATACGCAATAGAATATAGATTTAACCTTTAGGAAAAAATACAGCATTTGAGAAAGGTACTGTGCAGACTGGAAATGATGGAGAGAGGAAAATGTTATCATAATTTAAACACGTACTTATGTTTACACATTTCGATTGGTAATACTGCATATTTTTAATATTTTGCCATCTGTTCTCATAAAACAATTTACGATTACGATTTACGAAACTGGTATTAATATAAATAGGTGGAATTCACTCCGGTCTTCTGCGTTACTTGGGAAAGACGATCTGGGGTTTTTCAAATTCAAAGCAAGAGTGAATAAGTTATAACTGAACTAGTGATTTTAAAATGAAATTATTTATTTCAGGCACAAGTCTTTTTTTTTATTGAACCCTCAGTAAAAAAGCCGTAATACAATTATAAAGATAGTAAAGTTTATGATTATTTTCAACCTTCAATAGAAGATAAACCAATTGTAAAAAATCTGTATCGACGTCTTTAGCCTGTCATATTTCAATAAAGGTTCCGTCACACAGGCGCGTTTTCCGGGCGGGGCGTGAGCGCGGCGTGAGCGTTTTATATTGTAAAAGCAGCGCGCCCCGCTCACGCGCCGCCCGCAAAACGCGCCTGTGTGACGGAGCCTTAAGAAAACCGCATCCCAAATCGTCTAAGTAAATACAACGAAATCTACGATCCTCGTCTTAATTTCCATTTCCGCAGCGGAAAAAACAAGTCATTACAAAAGCTATTTCCACAAGCATTCTTAATTAAGCTGCAGATAGCACAATAGATCTGTATTAAGCTACCGTACTAGCCCCTTGTGTATTGCGAACCGATACAACTAGAAACTTTTGCAAACTCGTATCTCACTTCACGTATCCTCCAATTTCCAACTTTAATTACGGATAATCAAAGCTCAAATTCTAAAAGCAGGATTAAAGGAGATATTACATATGGAGGTTTTTGCAGTATGGTTTAAAAATACAACAGCAGTTCTGGACAGTGACAAATTTTTAATTGATTTTGGAACTAAGCTCGTCGAAGTGTTAACGCTCGTTTATTTCGATATCCAGTTATTAATGATGTATTGATTGAAGGTTGTTAATTCATGTTTTTCGTCGATACATTTATTTCCATTTTGAGAAGTTTTACACCCTGTTGCTGTTGGATTTTAAAGTTTAAGTTAACACCATCACTTTATTACTTATGTACAGCGTGCTATTATCGAGTCCGAAGTTTATTTAATCATCATCATTTTTTATTAGGTACGACTCCTCTGGTCGAGATCTTGATCTAGTTTCGGCCGAAAGTTCGGTTTCGATTGACATTATTTGTATACCGAAACCTGCCGAATCCCAAACGAAAACTTCGATCAGACGCTACCGAAAATACAGTTTCGGAGCGGCCGAATGGTTCGGCAGTTTATTAGCCGAAACTGAACCTTCGGTGTTCGGGGAAACATGATTTTTATGCCGATACCGAAACCGAAACTGCAGTCCGACACTAGTGTCTACACTAAAGATACTAGATAAACGACCTGGCTACTGCCAAGCTTTTAGTCTAATTTAACAAATGAGGAAGATACACTTATATTTACAGGAGTAAAGAGAACTGGTATGGCACCATGCCACAGGCGGACCTGCTGGATGGGCTGTTCTTTTTATGGTTAGGTTTTTATTTTATAGGCAAGTTTCTTTTATTTTAGTATTAATTTTAATTCGTTTGTACTTTTAGTTTATTTTAATAAGTTAGTTTATATTTAATATGTTATTTAAGCCCCTTTGTTATTTGAATAAAATTTATTCCATCAATAAGAGAACAGGTCGGACAATGAAAACACACTTTGTTTCTCCCATTTTTCTTGCTCTCAAATGTACGTTCAGCTATCGACGTAACGATGGTAAACTCCCGCTAGGTGGCGCTAAACTCGCCGGACGGCCGCCGACGTGTTAGTTTCCGGCCCGGCTCCGATCACTTCCGATTGCTTTTGCGCTACAATGCGGCCTTAATATCTGGACGGGTGTTATTTCCAAACGGACAGTTTAAGGCTTAGGAAAAGCGAGGCGAAAGCTCAAAAAACCAAAAGGTCTTGGTCTCTGGTAGACGATGTATGCTGCGTCACATTGCACGGGAAGACAATATTATAGAAGGATGGGCCACGCTAGAACAGTCCGGATCCGGCAAGGCATCCGAAATTTCGTTTTCTATAGGAAATATTACGTGATCACCGAAACTGAAGCGTCGGGCGCCTCGGCCCGGACCCGGACCGTTCTAAACTGGTCACTGTTACAGTTTAATTCGGTGGGCTTTCGGAACAGTACCGTCGAGTGGGAAACGCTTTCATGACGATCGACTTACACGAAACTCTATTGTGTTCCACTCGGCCGAAAGATCCCAAGTTCCTTTCTGCGACTCACTTCGATTATCATTTGCGACCATATTACAATGGAGTAGAGTCTATTTGCGGTGAGTTAAGGACGTTTGTGCAGTGATAAGTCGTTTCTTAAAACGCTTTGTATTTTACTTTCGGTTCGGATGCTTCGTTCAAAAAATGTTGAAATTGCTGAGAAATAAGAAATAGTCTTGAAAATCTTAAAACGTTTTATGACATAAGTAGTGAAAACATGTTAGGGAAAACCAACAAGATTTAACATAGCTTCAAAAATATTACCATTGTTACAAATCCACATGACCGCAATAAAATTACTTTATTTTATAGTAGGTATTCTATTATTCAATTACAAATATTATTCTAATAAAATTGATAAGCCAAGTTTTGCTAAAACCTCAGGAATAAAATTATTTAGGTTCAAACCTAAACCAAAATGCCTACTTAGCCTTACACATTTTACACACAGATCTACATTCAAGCGGCCGCTATGAAGCTCAATATTGGTCACGTTTTTTCATTTGTAATCTTCTTCTTTCGCACTCATGAAATGTTAATATACGTGATGGCCTGATGGCATCCCTTTAGCACACTTCAATTATCTTAAAGGTCAGAGCACATTTGTTTGAGTTAAAAACACTAAAAAGCTTGAGCCGTACACGCACACATCACGCAAGCGGTGTGCCGTCTCTTATAAGGATCTGGATTATACAACGCACACGTGCACGTCTACGCACACGCATCCGATGTGCACAAGCCTTAGCGTAAGCGTCATTTTAAATCTGAGGGCCTACCGCGGTCCGCGAACCATGTTCGACGTTCTGCCTCTCTGTTGCACTTGTAAATTCGTACGTAAGTGTGACAGGAAGGCAACACGTCGAACGTGGTTCGCGGTAGGCCTGTGATTTTATATGACCGATGACCAGTCATAATCAGTATCTTTAGTCATCCAAGTCCTTTGTTCGCGTAGCAATGGTCGCTGAACCGATGACTATGAATCACGTCAGAAGTCCAATCATCACTTATTGTCGACACCACAATACCCAATCACGGCGCGGCAAGAATTCTGATGTCGAATTTGCCTAAAATGGGTTTTTGACAGTTGGAGAGACAAGCGGTATTGATTTGACAGACGTTGACAGTCTGGCTAGCGAAAATGTTGAATAGATTGTGGAGATTTTATTGTAAAGGTTCGGCTGATTTTAATAAGGACTTCCATTACTTTGAGTGAATAACTAACAGGCCAATTTGAACACTGTCGTCGTACATTCGTAGAATTCGTATCTACACTGATCACAGTGATGATATCAGAATGATATTTGAATCATGTTATTTACTGATCGATTCGAACTTTAAGATACGTCAATTAATAGATCTAGAAACGATATGGATTAGATGTGTCAGTGTCAAAAGTGATGTTTTTGTTTGAAGAAACGTCACATTTGACACTTACATATCTAATCCATGTAGTTTCTAGATCTATTGACTGACGTAGCTTAAAATTCGAATCGGGCCAGTTATCGTGCGACTAGCCCACGCTAAGTACTGACAAGTAAAAGCGAAATACACGATAACTGAATTAAATCAGTTAGATGTCATTGCCCCAATTTCACCACGGTGACAGGTGCGACAATTGTAAAACATCACTGTTGCTGACGTCACAGGCATCCATGGGCTACGGTTACCGCTTACCATCGGGCGGGCCGTATTCCTGTTTGACACCATCATTGTATTATTTAAAAAAAACTTTATTATATCGGAAAATAACAGATATTTCTCTTGCTAAGTTTATGACAATTGTCACAAGAAACACGACAATTGTCACGAAATTCCGACATATAACTCATTTCCTGTCAAGATTCACCGACAATTCTACAAATATGTCGACTAGAAAAAATTATTCTTGTTTCACAATATAATTGTAATACATACAATTGTAGCAAAATGCCTGTCATGTTTGTAAGTATTTCTATAGAAAATATTTTATAAAATTGTAATATGTCACCTGTCGCTTGACAATTGTCGCTCGACATATGTCACTGACAATTGTAGCCGTGGTGAAATTGGAGCCTGATATCAGTGTACGTTCGAAATTCGAATAGTAGTCGTAAGTATTTTTTTTACATATTTAAATCGCGGTATCAAATTAATCCAATACTGTCCATGTCCACTGCTGTATTGACATAATAGTCTGTTCGAGATCCTGAAAACGGTGAAAAATAGAGATACTACTCCTAAAATTACGTGTGATACCTCATTAGATTCGTCATGATGTCTAGAAAAATGTATTCGAAGTGTGTATTAGTACACCAAAAATATCAAAAGTTATAAAAAAAGGGGGAAAAAGTAGATATTTTTTATTTCCCCAATATCTCAAAAAGTATTAATATTTAAGAAACCAAAATTAATATTATAAAAGAGGAGGATATTTCCAATCAAACATTCCATACTTGCAGAACTGTATCTCCATTATTTATTACTTTTTATTCAACGCTGAACACAGCCCTCCTGTGATCTTATTAAACATGTATATGAGAAGAGTTCTAGAAAGCGAGAAAATTTTACAATAGTTATTTATAAATTTTTTTCGTTTTCAATAAAGAAGGAATTTCGAGAAAATTTAGTTCATTAACAATTGCCTAACTTGTTGAAAAAATAACTTTAAGATACATTTCTACAAGTATTACATGTGTTGACATGTTTTAAATACACCATATTTTTTTTTAATGTTTCAATGAATATGTATTTAATACCTTTAAAATTATGTTTAATGTTACGTAATCGTTTTTTCACGCCGCGCGCGTTTCTCGAAAATGAGGCGCAAAGGGCTGTGTTCAGCGTTGAATAAAAAGTATAAATAACGGAGATACAGTTCTGCAAGTATGGAATGTTTGATTGGAAATATCCTCCTCTTTTATAATATTAATTTTGGATTCTTAAATATTAATACTTTTTGAGATATTGGGGAAATAAAAAATAACTACTTTTCCCCCCCTTTTTTTGTTTATAACTTTTGATATTTTTTGTGTGCTAATACACGCTTCGAATACATTTTTCTAGACATCATGACGAATCTAATGAGGTATCACACGTATTTTTAGGAGTAGTATCTTTATTTTTCAACGTTTTCAGGATCTCGAACAGACTATAAGCTTTCAGAAAGACAAAGGAAAGGTCCTCAAACATACCAGAGTCCTTGACAATCTATTGTAGTTACAATGGCCTTGGCCTTACATTTATTGACATTGTAAGCATTTGTCACATACATATACTTATATCTTGTTTTAAGTAATTATAGTTTCCAAGGTAGAATTGTTTTGATGACATTATTTAAGTAATTATAGCTTCCAAGGTAGAATTGTTTTGATGACTTTATACTTACATATTTAAAGGAAAAAATTATGGTACGATTCGATTCCTTACATATTATTGAAAATAAAATATTGTATAGCAACTATTAAACGCAACATTTCACCGACAAAATAGCAATTTCCTTGTTTTCCATATTTCAAGACGACTTCTCAGCAATAGTGACGTCATGATTGCTTGCCGTTTTGTAAGGAGCGTTTCGTGAGTACTTTACCTAGGGCACGATTATCAGACTTTGACTATCATTTCTGACTTTTGTATTGCTTCAATGCAATGGGTCCCATAATTTAGATATGAGCGCCGCGCCGGCGCGCCGCCGTCGCCGACAAAATTTTCGCGCCGCCGCCGCCGCCGACGCTGCGCTATCGGCGTGGCATCGGCGTGACCTTGTTAGATACTACTACTTTCAGAATCAGATAATATATATTTTATCTAGTTTAGATCTTTAACGGCGCCAGTCTGAATAGCTTATAGACATTCAAAAGGTATTTTTATGTCCATATAATTCAGAAATATCGAACATTTTCTGTTTGGTAACCGCGTTACTAGTGTAGCGAGACCGAGGTGAGTTGTGACAGAGGAGAATTGCGTTTGTTAGCTCGTAACTTGAACTAACAAACACGCGCTATTGAGATCTAGTTTTTATTAAATAGATTCCAAAAAATCGAAGATGTCACAACTCTCCTCTGTCACAACTCACCTCGGTCTCCCTAAGGGCAACGAAATGACTAATTTTGCCAGCTGGCTAGCTCATCCGTCATTCACCGCGAATTTAACCATTGCAAGCATGGTTGAATGTCTTTAATTATATTTATTATATTATATTATATTATTTTTTATTGTATTGTATTGAATTGAATTTAATTACAAGGTGTAAAAGGGGGTTTATTTCAGATATTAAGCGTTTTCACGGCCAAAGGTGCGGCCGTTGGCTTCGCACGGAAGGCATCAGAAACGGAATCGGGTCTCATTTAAGCTTGGCCATTGTTCAAATTTCAAGCTTTGCTCTCTCGCAGCCCAATCTTTGGCCTCGCTTCGCTCGCATAGAAGTAAGCCGTTATCTGAACCTCCAAGTTTTCGGCCCTGTTTGGAGCCTAACTTTCGGCCTCGCTTTTAAAATGCTTATTGATTATTGCTTCTTCTCCGATCTTAGCTCAACTACCAGCTCGGCCTTTGGCCTCGCACGAATACACCTGCAGGAAAGCTCCAGGTATTTAACACTATGGCCTCGGTCTTTATCGGCCTTCGGACTTGCTTACACTGGACCAATAGTTAAATTCCAAGGTCTGCTCTCTTGCAGCTTGGCCTTCGGCCTCGCACAGAAGCGCGCCGTAATCGGCGCTCCGCGCATTCGGCCGTCAGCCAAGCTTAAACTTGGCGTTCGATTCTAAGCTGTATGCTTATCTGCAGCTCAGCCTCTGGCCTCGCATGGAAAGGCGTCGGACTCAGGTCTTCGGTGTTAGGTTGAGCTCGGCCTTGGGCCTCACTTTTTGACATAAATCGGTTTGTTGGGTCGATATTGGTTAGTGACGGAGGTTGATTTTCCTCACTTCGGCTCTTTGGACTGTCGACCAGACATTTCCCTGTTACAGTCAATCCGCTACTTTTTACATAGCACAAAAGATAAGGGCCTCGCAAAGATCTTCCGGCCAGGGCCTCGCCAAGATTAAGACCGCCTCTGATGCCGCGCGATACCGTATATATAGTATATAAAACTTTATTCGTACCTTTATTCAATAAATTTTGCTTGATATTGAAAAATGCACTTATTTTATAACTTTCTTACAGCAAAAATACGTATTTTCGGTAAAATTTTCGTTTGAATTACTTTTTCATTAATCAAGGGTGTTTCAAGGCCACGCCGCCGATTCGCCGCCGCCGCCGACCGATTTTGACCGGCGCGCCGCCGCCGGCTAAATGCCTATCGGCGTTCATATCTATCCCATATAGACATTTTATCCTCAAAACAAACCTAATCGACTAATAACATTAATAAAAACTTTCTCATCTATCCTATTATCATAAAATGTATTTGTGGTATGTATTGTTAAAATAAATACCAGTCATTTCAATACCCACTCAAGTCGAATCCGACTCACAAACGAAACGAAATCCATTTGAAAAGTGATCCCAAACATTCAAACTTTAAAACAATACCGGAATACCTTTAACTCCAGCAAACAATGAAAACGAACATTTAATTCAATACTGTATTTAAATACCGTTTAATTTGATGATAGCCATGAAACATAATGTACCAATCAATTCGGCTCACGGCTCCGCCATTGCAAGTCTCATCGTTCGTCTTACTTTACGTGGGTATTTTACCCCATTACCATAAATGGGACCATTAAAGAGCTAAGACTGCTACTTGAATATACATTGCACGGATCGCAAATTGATATGAAAACCAGGGGGATCGGCCAATTATGATTTAGGAGGCGCATCTAGCTTTTTTATGAATGAGGTTGAAAAGAGGGAAAAGTTTATCGAATATTTAGAAGGCTATCTTTACAATGGCTATAAAATACCTAATAACACTTATTAAAAATAATTGGTTACAAAACCTCAAAGAAATAATCCTGAATTTGAAATGAAACAGGCAATCATAATTCCAAAAAAACGACTTGGCATAATACTTAAAATAACATGTTGTGTTACTTACGTACATTTCAAATGTTCTGACACTTCTGACTAATGGTATGTATTAAGCGCTATTCAAACTACTGCTTAGTATCAACAAATGCGCGGTGGAGAGGGTTCCGTAGCTTTATAAGTTTATACACGGTCAACAGTGCTACTTGAGCCTGTTTGCTTTGAGCTTGAGCGTGTTTTTATTTTATTTTGAACGCATCTTGCGTATTTATTCTTTAATCCAACCATTATTTAAAAAATCGAGGTTTAGTTTTCTTAACAATTCTCTTCGATTGGTTATTTTACACAAGATGCATTGTCGTTTTAATGACGTAAAACAATTGCTAGCTACCATCGTAAACACTGTTAACTGACCATTTGCATACCTTACTGCAACGAGATAAAGTTTACCAATGGCCATTTAAGGTTGTTGCTAGTTTGCAAACAAGGTGGCAAATGCTAGTTATTGATATTGTTGCATTAAAAACTTGTAGACTGGACTGGGTATGTGAAAAATAAAATAATCACCCCCATTAAAATATAGCGAAATCGGTTCTCCTGTCGATTTTGAACGGACTATTTTTAGGTTTCAAGTGGGTCTACTCATACCCATCCCACACTATACTCGTACTCATACCTAAACAATACTGCCCATACCAAACTATACTTGTACTCATACCCGTGATACCCGCTACTAATATACCCGCACCTTCGCACCTATACCATATTCATATTCATACCATACTCGTAACCACACCATACTCATACTATACACATCTTCGTACTCACTTCGTACATCTTTGCGTATACCTTTACCTACTACATATTTGTCGGAACTGATAACGGAAAAAATAACTGTGTAGTCTGCCGTGCCCCCAGATTTATCATATAACTTAAATATTATATCGCGTATAATATTAGTAGGAAGTAGGATTGAATATTGCCCGTGTTACATACCTATAATGTTTCTCATCAAACTAGTGAGGATCTATGTGGTTTTTACCATTTGTGTATAGAATATGCTTTAAGATTGCGAAAACAATTACTATTATACTGATCTTATTCAAAACTTGTTGTTCTAAAACCATTATTATCTAACATGTAGCTTAGTAACGCGAATAATGTGAATGCCTATTCAGAAATTTAGCATATAATAGCTGTGGCAGCAGCTTATATTCAGCACAGTCGGACGCCATTACGGTTGCTCATATTCTAACCTCTAAAATTAAATAGGTATTTAAAATGAACTGAAAAACCCATTTATATTCATTTATAAAACTAGTTTTATCGTAGCATAACTTGTTAAAGTACATTTTCTATCACTAAAACATCTAAACACCACAAAAAAATTACAAATTTAAAAGTACAAATTTAAAATTATATTACAAATTTAAGAGTACTACATTTTCTATATTTACTTTCTAATCAGTGCATTATTTACGCGGCGCTTTAAAATTTTAAATAAAATGTATATATATATATTAACAGTAAAGTCGCATGCGCAATGAAATTGATGTTATGTAAACATCAAATCAATATATGGGTAATGTCTTCCTTATTTTGTATTCACTTCAGACACTACACTTTGACACGAGTTTTGAAGCTTTTGACAGCCTCTATACAAGTGTTATTCAGCGATTCAATGTGTGGGCACACACTTATACAGCTATTACATTACTGTTATTCAGTAATAAGCGGCGTGGGCTAGCCCACTTTGCGCCCAAACCTTCTGTATAACGTCTGTATAAGCGCTTATACAGACGTTATACAGCTACCTTATTCAGCATACAGTACGGAATGCTCTATTATTCAAACAATATTCAGCTACTTTTGTGTTACTTGGGTTGGCATTTGTTGGGACGTCAGTCTTTCCGTGACCACAGCTGGTGCAACTCAGCCGAAACGTCGGAATTAAAGGTAAAAACAATGAAATTATATCGCGGTAGACCCGTTTGTGTAATATCTGTACAAACTGTCCGTACTTATCTAGTTGAAGTTTCTACTTCTATTATTTTCTTTGGCTTTTTAGTTTTCTTTGAAAATAACACCACTATAAAAAAAGTTATGATATTTAATTTTGCGTAAGTATTTTCTTTACAGAATAGGAACTGTAGTCTGTTCGAGATCCTGTGATCTTATTAAGCATGTATATGAGAAGGGTTCTAGAAAGCGAGAAAATTTTACAACAGTTATTTATACATTTTTTTTCGTTTTAAATAAAGAAGGAATTTCGAGAAAATTTTGTTCATTAACAATTGCCTAACTTGTTGAAAAAATAACTTTAAGATAAATGTCTACAAGCATTACATGTGTTGACATGTTTTAAATACATCATTTTTTTTTTTTAATTTTTCAATGAATATTTAATACCTTTAAAATTATATTTAATGTCACCTAATCGTTTTTTCACGCCGTGCGCGTTTCACGAAAATGAGGCGCGGAGGGCTGTGATCAGCGTTGAATAAAAAGTATAAATAATAGAGATACAGTTCTGCAAGTATGGAATATTCGATTGGAAATATCCTCCTCTTTTATAATATTAATTTTGGTTTATTAAATATTAATACTTTTTGAGATACTGAGGAAATAAAACATAACTACTTTTTCCCCCGTTTTTTTGTTTATAACTTTTGATATTTTTTGTGTGCTAATACACGCTTCGAATACATTTTTTTAGGCATCATGACGAATCTAATAAGGTATCACACGTTTTTTTAGGAGTAGTATCTCTATTTTTCACCGTTTTCAGGATCTCGAACAGACTACTGCACAGAAATATTAGTATCAAGTATAAAGAAAATTATAACCCGTAGAACAACGTAGGTAGTTTTATATATATCTTCAATTAACTAGAATGCCATATTTCAGATTATTGCATTTTGCCCAAAAATAAAATAAAATAACTTATTTACGCTATTTGCCCAAAAGTTACATGAAAATTTTCGAGGAACATCACATCTCAAAGTACACGTATGTGTCGGTAGCTACATGTAATAATATTACCGTGGATCGGTATCATAAGGTTCTGTATTCCTATTGAATATCGTGTTCAAACGAGTGTTGGCCTCTAATAAACTAGTAAAAGTGTAATCTGGATATGTGTATTAAGATATGTAAGTATATATATTAAGAATAATGTGTATATAAGTAAATTGAATGAGGTAATAATAAGCAACAAAAAGGATAAGGTATATAATAGATACAAAATTATAGGTACTTTCAAAAATATAGAGCAGAAAATAAATCCAAAGAAAAAACCGGACAAGTGCGAGTCGGACTCGCCCACCGAGGGTTCCGTACTTTTTAGTATTTGTTGTTATAGCGGCAACAAAAATACATCATCTGTGAACATTTCAACTGTCTAGCTATCACGGTTCGTGAGATACAGCCTGGTGACAGACGGACGGACGGACAGCGGAGTCTTAGTAATAGGGTCCCGTTTTACCCTTTGGGTACAGAACCCTAAAAATAATGCCAAGACTGCAAAAACAGAAGAATCTGGTCCTCGTGTGACTGTTGTCACACAGGTCAGTAAATTCTTCTTAGGTTGCCTTTCCATTTCCACTGACGCAGAGCTGAGAGGAGAAGAAAATGAAGATGTTACAACCAGTACAGTGCAGTGCAGATGTATGCTCTTTGTTTTGTTGAATCCCGCACGTTACCTATCATGTGTAATGGTGGCACGATACGAGACAATCCTGTCTGCTATACTGGTCTGGTGCGGCGAAGGCTTGTGTAGGCATCAGAACATGGGGCAGTAAATGATTCTGGCTGGATACACCGGCTCCGTGACTCGAAAGCCAAGCGTTCGCGCTACGTTTTTCTTTTAATTATGCTTTCGTAAAAGCAACAAATGGCGTCGTTATACTTTGCTAGTAATTTAATACACCTTGGACATTTTCAAGTACCTAAGCTTGAGAAGTAACGCTTTAACATTTGGTTATTCGATGTGTATTCAGCGAGTTAATTATGGAAAGTAATGCTCAATTCTTTGCAATTTTATATTATGTATTGTTATTATGAAGAAAATTGTATAAAAACAAAAGTTTTAGGCTAATGGATTCTAATCGCAGATATATTTTAAAAAGTTGTGGAAAGCTTAGTGTTTTTAGGAATAGAATAATCAAAAACCCCTCACGTAATTAATGGACGCCCCCTTGTCTGAAGACAGCCAGAGCTCGTAATACCATAATTACGTTTTGAAGGCCAAGTCACAGAGGATTCCTCGCTAAATTACTTAATAGCAATAACTGACGGGTATTCACGTCACAGTCCAGTCTCATTATACTTCGTCGCTTCAGGCGTGTTATAATTGGGAGGGAAGTGCCTCGGCATTCGAAATTTAAAAATGACCTAGATATTAAATCGTGACACAGAAAACGTTTTTACGCTTGTTTGTACATGTGAAAGCAACTGAATATTTAAATGCTAATTCTTTTTTTTTGTTCCAGGTATGTTCTTACAAAGTCAAATTAACGAACTGGACTAGTAAGAAACTTTAATACGTTGTAAAATCTGACGTAAGTAGAAGCTGAAACTTTGCACGCCGCACCGTAGGTGTGTTTCTATCTTTATAGAACCTAGAAATTGTATATTTCATGTTTAATATCTGTCAACTAATATACTTAGTGAAAGATCCCAAAGTCACAAGGCAGATGCCACGGTCGCCATTAAATGATCGGGTGCACAAGTAAAGCCCTACCTCAATTCAAACACGTTCAAATTCAATTCAACCCTTAAACGGAGATAAAATAGGATAAGCAACCCAAAATATATCCGTAATATGTATGAACTTCCGGATCACAAACATATATGTATTTCACAATACGGTACACGTGTCGCGAAATTGATGAGACGTAAATAAATGTATTCTATTCTATTATATTCTATTCTAAAGGTGAGTTCATTTGTTAAGGCCCTCACGCTTACGCCTTCGCCTCGTGTGCTGAGGGCCTTAGTTCTTCTATTTTTTTAGGGTTCCGTACCCAAAGGGTAAAACGGGACCCTATTACTAAGACTTCGCTGTCCGTCCGTCCGTCCGTCCGTCCGTCTGTCACCAGGCTGTATCTCACGAACCGTGATAGCTAGACAGTTGAAATTTTCACAGATGATGTATTTCTGTTGCCGCTATAACAACAAATACTAAAAACAGAATAAAATAAAGATTTAAATGGGGCTCCCATACAACAAACGTGATTTTTGACCAAAGTTAAGCAACGTCGGGAGTGGTCAGTATTTGGATGGGTGACCGTTTTTTTTTTGCTTTTTTTTTTGTTTTTTTTTTTTTTTGTATTATGGTACGGAACCCTTCGTGCGCGAGTCCGACTCGCACTTGCCCGGTTTTATCCAAAGATATGCGCAATACGGTGACGTTCGGATGGCAGCTACTGCGCAATTACTGTTGCGACATTACTGCTGCGGCGTTGTGACTAATCGGAACAGCATCTACATTTATCAAGGAAATTTACATTGACATCGCCCGCGTCAATGTTGCAACAGTGGTGGCAGTCAGATGTCAACTGCAGCCGCATGATTGTTGCACATGCTGCGGAATTGGCGCCGACGCTGTATCTCTCATTTCCCTGGATAAAATAAGTGACGGATGGAACTTCTTAAGGTGACAGTCCATTTCCAACGACAGCTGCACTACTGTTCATATTACTATAGAAATTGACAATAACACCGACGCGTTCAGTACCAGTAGTGCAGCTGCGGTCAGAAATGAAATGGAACTTCTTAATCGCGGCAGTAATGCGGCGGCGAACGTCACTCATTTTATCAAGGAAATTGACAGTGACAGCACCAATTCAGCTGCATTTGGCATCAGAATGTCACCTTAAGCCTGCATTTCCACTGTAGTGGAGATGATAGAAGATGGTGGAGATGATGGAAATTAACCAATAGCATTGTTTGTAATCCACATCTCTTCTTCACTCCGCTGGATTACAATCAATCCTATTGGTCAATTTTTGCACGTCAACTATCTTCTCCGCTTACCCCCGCCTCAGCGGAAAGCAGCTTATTGTACGATTCCCACCGAACGGGCGGAGGCGGCGCGCATTTCACATGGGTACAGCCGCAAGCCGCTCGGCTCCTCGCGGACGCGGACGGCTCCGGATGGACTCCATCGCTTCTGTCATAATGTATATAGGCACATTAAAAATGCGCTCCGGCGCGGCCCGACTCCATCCGGTTGGTGGGAATCGTACACAATACTACAACTGCAGCGCTGACGCTGTCCACCTTAAAAACTTCTATTCACAACACTAGTTTGACTATAATAACCCTAAACATATCTCTATAATACTTTCCCGTATCACAAAGATATATTTCACACAATACAAAACACGTGTCGCTAAATGTGTATTCATTTGTTAAGTTGTTCTGTTTTTTCCGAACACGCTCACGCGACATGTGTTCAGCAACTATGACGATATGAAAGGGAAATAAGGGTCAGTCCTGAAGCGAGCTATTGTTGTTCGGCAGTACAGTCCTAGTGTAAATTTCATTCGGTAGCGTGACGAGCATTCGCGTTTGTGTTATGAAAAATAGACATAATGGGATTTCGAACAGCGCGCCAAGCGGGACGATTTAGAAACTCAAAATCACACTTCAGGCGAACGCCGTACGTCACGCTATCGAATGAAATTTACACTAGGGGTACTGTACTAAAATTATCTTTTTTCTCGTCGCGCTATAAATCTAAAAAAAAGTAAAGTCCGTCTATAAAGTAAGGACGCTAAACACGAGGCATTTCGAACATTGACCCACCTGTGCCTAATATCTCTATAGCACGCCCTTATTTATATTGCTGTCCCGCTCGCACAGTGTCATTGACTGAAGAACCGCCGGCATCATGGGCGGGACAGCTATATATATGAGCTATTTATATATTTTACTGTGGAGGTTAGATACAGCGTATAAAAATGTTGGGATCCCGGATTCCGGATACATGAATAGCAGCCTATAGCCTATGTAATTACGCGCATGCGATAGTGATCCCGCGCTCCCTATAAGTTAAATCTACAATTCTACACCGACACCGAGCATTAAGGATAACATAACTTGTAAAGTCATCAAACTAGCTCATCATTATTCCTCCCGTGCGCCATTTCTAAAGAGATCTTACATCCGCTCGCTTGCAGTGCATACAATTAGCCTGATTTGCTGCTTAATGAATTTCGGTCGAAAAATTCGGGCGAATTGGGAATTACCTATCCCCCGTTCCGTAGGGTTGGCTACGCCCCGTCGCGCGACAAGCATGTTTGTGACAACCCTATTCGTATTATTTTATTTCTGCGTAGGATAGTTCCAGCCCGGTTATTATGCTTTTGATGTTAAATTTAGGGTGTAATTAGTCTATAAGTAGCTTCAATTATTTGCCTTCAATAATAAAGACGAAAATACTTATTTATGTAGTAGGTAAATTATGCTAGCAAATAGATATTAGGTGGGTGTAATTTTAAGCGCTGCTTAACTTTGAATAATGAAAGATTGCTCACTATAATTTTATTATACTACGCTATTTGAAGCACGCGCATAATCAAAGGAAAATTTACATACTCTTTTTACTTACTTTTTAGGGTTCCGTATCCAAAGGGTAAAAACGGGACCCTATTACTAAGACTCCGCTGTCCGTCCGTCTGTCACCAGGCTGTATCTCATGAACCGTGATAGCTAGGCTGTTGAAATTTTCACAGATGATGTATTTCTATTGCCGCTATAACAACAAATACTAAAAAGTACGGAACTCTCGGTGGGCGAGTCCGACTCGCACTTGTCCGGTCTTTTAAATATACCTATTTTATAAATCATCCTGATACACCTTACCATGGCCTAACTAAACAGTTGCCATCAGATATATCGGAGCAGCCAAGGTGCTCACAAATTTCTGAACCATCTATTGTTAAAGCGTTAGAGTGCGTGTTTAGATATTACTGAGCACCTTGGCCGCTCCGATATATCTGATGGCGAATGTACTATAGAAAACATAATTTTGTTTCGAAATCGTTCTGATTCTGAATGTACTTAATCTCTAAAATCCACATGGAATTTATTTCGGAATTCGAGATGAGAGAGAATTAACGTTAATTATTGGTACCAATGAATACATACTCACTTGATGCCGACACAAAAGGACCCTTGTAAAATACAAGTGTAAAGGTTTAGTATCCTTTACAATTTAATAGGACAGTAATCAAATATCGTGCTACTGGCTGCTACATGACCGGCTGGAAAAACTACCGTTGCTCGTAACTTTCTATACAGTATTATTACGAAATCGACCTTATCTACGTACATATAAAGCTTAAATTTTAGTACAATACGTAATAAAGATAGGACCTTGCAAAACATACCATCAAACTTGTGTAGAAATGAACGTTATATTTTCAAGTATCGAATATGTAACGGGTTCAAAAATGTCAGTGGCCAGTTAGATTTTAATGGAAATGTTTTCGCTTGCTCATACAGAAGGCAAAACGTTTATGATTTCGTGCGTCCCCACGAATTAATAAACTAGTAAGTATATGAAATGAGAAATTGACCGCTTTTTAGTATCAACACCAGTGTCGCCAAACTCACACATTCAAAGTTAAGTACAACACGGCATATATTAATAGCAACTTGCGTCTTAGTGATTTGGTTACTAAAATAATTGTAGGTTTTTTAATAATTTGTTCAAATAAATTAAAATCAACTACCTTTAGCTAGCATGAAAAAGGATGTACTAACAGTATTTATACGAATAATTTATTTTAAAGCAGCAACCTTTTTTTTGACCTGGAAAAATGCCGAGTCAACGCTAGTAAGATAGTGATAAAAACTGCTAGATACTTTAAAAACACACTTTACTCATCACCACACCTTATAAAACAAAGTCCTCCGCCGTGTCTGTCTGTTTGCGTGTTTGTTTGTATGTTCGCGATAAACTCAAAAACTACTGAACGGATTTCCATGCGGTTTTCACCTATCAATAGAGTGATTCTTGAGTAAGGTTTAGGTATTTTAATTTGTTAACCCTTGGGAAGCCGGGGCGGGTCGCTAGTGCTAAATAAAAAGTAGCACTATTATTGTTCTTTAAAAAAAAACTCTTAACGTTTATTTATTGTTTACAATCGTATATTTGATTCGCATCCAATTTTCACGGCCCTCTATGGACACAAGAGAATGCTTTTCTGTGTTTGTGTTGCTCTGTTGGCATTAGCACTCGGCAGCGTCAACATCTCGGCAACTTATTTATTTTCAGGCACATGTTTATTTTATATACGTATATACGTGTTTTCATGCGTTTTGTCAAGGAGCGAAGTAGTACTTATCGTACCTAAGTATTAAGTTAAAAAAACATCTTACACAAAATGCCGAGCAAAGTGGCGTGCTCTGCATGGTGTTGGAGGCCAAGACTCATTTTGGGTCAACGCGCCAACCGCGTAAGTAAGTACAGCTGGGAGTGTTGTTGACTGTACCTACACAAAATGCCATTAAAAATTTAAATTAATACTGTTGTCGTTTAACTGTAACAATACAAAATATAACCGATTTTTGTTTCAGGTATCATCGCATTTATCATAATGTACCTATTTGTTTATGTTTTCGGTTTCCATGAATAAAAACAAAAATATGTTTATTCAATTAATTGTGTGTAAATCTTTTCTTTCTGGATTATTTCAATATGAATCACACAAACCGGATATCAGGAATCGTCAGCACGGTTACTAATGCTTCGCGTTATCATAATCAAGCGTAGTGGCGGTGTACATAATTCTTATCGGGACCGATAACGGCTAAAAGGAGTGTCACCTATTTAATATTTGAACGGAATTGGAAACATATCAAATTGAATGTGACCTCGTTTTTAAAATAAATGAATAAAATATGTCGAGTTGAAGCTACAAGTCCCACAAATGAATAAGATACATATATGTCGATTTCAAGCTACGAGTAAAAGTCCCACATTTCAATAAGCTACTAGGCTCGAAGATGACTGAATGTTTGATATTTAGGTACTCTTTTTTTGAGAATGTTAAAAGTTGACGTTGAGTGACGAAACAGGAGCTGAGTTTTAAATATTTTAGGTAAATATACCCGTCTCGCTAACGGAAGCGGCACCTAAAAGTAGTGCGATAAGGACAAGGCGAAAAATCCTGCTTAAAATTCTCAAAAATCGAGGTTTCGTACTCCTCTGTTTCCTCCTCCAAAACTTAACCAATCGTAACCAAATTTGGAAATCTAAATGATTATGAAATTATCTGTGTCGGACCGTTTTGCTTTTTTGGCTAATTGATATCAGTTTTGAATGCCACGCCTCTCATTGCGGCATAGTCAATTAGGCCATTTTGGCCATTTTTGAAGGGCTCTAGCGCCTTAAAAAACAAAAATATCAAAAAAAGCAAAACGGTCCGACACAGATATTGACAATATTAATCTGTGTTGAAAAAATCATTGCTCTAGCTTCAAAAACCACGGAGGAAAACGAGGAGTACGTTTGTATGGAGAAATGACCACTCCCGTTGGCTCTTAATGCAGGAAGCATAGCTTTATTAGTTTGCATTTAGTTGCTTTACCTACTTATACTACCTAGTTATACAAGTTAAAATTTAATTACAAGCAAATGTTTGTCACAAAGTCACCCGCCGCGTCTGTCTGTTTGTATGTATGTTCGCGACAAACTCAAAAACTACTGAACGGATTTTCATGCGGTTTTCACCTATCAATAGTGATTCTTAGGGAAGGTTTAGGTATAATATTTTAAGGTTTACGGCTCGATTCGGAAAATGAATTAGATTTCTACTAGACTTCAACAAGTTACGATACAGATAAATTAAAGATATTTGTAAGATAGATATGTCAAATTTGACGTTTCCGCGATTCTGGAGGTCCTCTTGAACGATTTCGACAAGTTATGACTTAGATATCCAAGTCACATCTAGTCGGTATCTAATGTAGATCTAGTTGATCTCTAAATCGTCTTAAGATCTTGTGATTATCTCGAAATCCGAATAGGCCTGTTAGTGTAACCCGTGCGAAGCCGGGGCAGGTCGCTACTAACACCATAAAATATTAACCAATTTAACCGTACGGGTATTTTGAATAAAATATATGCATATCGACATTAATATGCACATTCTCATCGAAACTGCAAATAAAATAGGACCCAACAAACCGGACGGCGGACAGGAGTACATTTCCGTGCCGCGGCCGCGTCGGCCTGCGGTCACGGGCCCCTTTGTGGTCCACTTTATGAACGTTTCAAAATTCATTCAATTTTATACCCTGTTCGTGTGCAATAAGGTACAGAGTCCAGCGAACTTTCTAGTACAGATAAGGCGATTATGTTTACTGCTACGCTGTTTTGCAAATGTTCCTTATTTGTGATGGAAATTCGTTTATACTGACATTGACAGTATAGGAAATTTATTGCATTGAGCAGACTAATGTTTATTTGGCGCTGACAGTTGTCAATGTCAAATTGACGTTTGAAATAATGTCAAAGGACATCGGCTACATCAATAAGGGATCGGACTGTATCTTAACCCTTATCTTGGCAAGGCTCAAAATATCTTAAATATACATATTTTTTTAGTTTTTTGTCACCTATTGAGCATACTAGACTATTAAAAATTAAAGAAAAAAATCCACGATTTTCCAGTTTCGGAAAATCATATGTATCATATTTGATACAATGCCAATAACTCGATAAAATAGTTACCTACTTTTTAGAAGAAAAATGTAGATTTTCATAAAAATAAAACATGTAATGCAAGAGAAATTATCATTTATTGTTAATTAAACGCAATCTAAAGCATCAGATGACTATTAAACCTTTACAAATAAATAATATCTACAAATACATACGTGATCACATGGGCGAAAAATTTGATTCCGTAAAGTTACAAAAAAGTCGTCAGCAAAAAGTTGAGTAAAATATGAAAAGTAAACAAATAAATAAAAGTGAAAAAAAAATATTTTTTTTTACTTTGGGGGCATTTTTTGCCATACACATATTTTTCCGTGCTACGGGCTACGGCGTAGCAATAGTGCTACAACGTACGAATATATAGTTAAATAACATCTAGTACTTAAAAAAAATCAAAGTTTAATAACTAAATAATACGACAACAATATTAAATAATTGAAACATGTTTTGTAACCCCACAAATATAAAGAATATTAAAAAATCATGTAAAACTATTTTGACGAAAACTTGGCAATGTATTAAATGTAATACAATCCTTTCGATATGTACATTTCTGAGTTCTTGGCAATGTATCAAATATTATACATAACAGTTTCATGTAAGGTTCTGTGTATTAAATGTTTTTAAATTTGAACGCATTGTAATATGTACGCACTAAGAGATAGTAAATACATCAAAATGTAGATTATGGAAAAATATATACTAATCTAAGAAATAAATGCAAAACTTCCAGTACGAACTGAAATCTATTGTTTCTGCAGCGCCATGTTGATTATTACTAATTAATTTACAATGCCACTCGTGTCCATTATTTTTTTCTATGAGTAAGGAGGGTAGCTCGACATATTGATGGCAGAATTATTTTGTTAGGTAATAAAGTGAACCTGCTAGATTTTTTAAAGTTCCATGTATCACGGGTGTTACAATGCCAAGATAAGGGTTAATAAAATATTTGACATTAAGAATTCAAAGCCTTAAAAATCCAGCAGTGTGGGACATATGTAAAATAGGATTTAATAGCCTATTTGGGTCCTACCAAAAAAAAATCACTAAAACAAACATTCAAAGATACATAGGATATAAGTACCACCTCAACGAAACTCGCTTTCACGTAAAAAAACCGCAGCGGTATCGGCCTATCCGTTGGAGAGCTACGATGCTACAGACAGACAGACACACAGAAATTGGAGTCAAACATATAAACCCCTTTTTTTGCGGCGGGGATAAAAATGAACTCATACATTTATTTAAAATTTAAGCGGAGGTGTCGAAAGTGTTAAGATTGAATTATTTAGTATTATCACTTCTCCCCTCCCCTCGCCCATGAGGAGAGGAGGCCTGTGCCCAGCAGTGGGACGTATATAGGCTGATGATGATTATCACTTCTAAAGAGGAGGAGGAGGAGGATTTATGGCATTCATTAAAAAATGATTATTTTATTTCTAATTCTGGTTGTTTTTTTCTAATTTATTTCAGAATCTGTTACCTTATAAGTATTTCTCTATTTTATTACATATATCGTCGTCTACACACAACGTAATATTTATTCATTTATTACCATCCAATCGCGCTCAGATTGACGAACTTTCAGAGTATCCTGCGACAGCCCTCCAGAGAGGAATTTCTCAAGGAGTCCCATGGATCTCGAACAACTTAGCTACTCGACGAGTTTTGAACTCCTTAGCCGGTTATATGTCGTAGGTCGTCGATTAGGCTCACTGACATTTTGAATGGCGAGTCAATCATTGTTGGAGTTTGGGGATTTGTCTTTAGTTTTAAGGAAAGATCGTATAATGCTTTTGATTAATAAATTTTACGTAATGCTTTTGATCAATAAAATTTACCTTATACAACAAATGACAACTACACTTTTTTTTAGTTACGCTCTTTACTAAGTAAGGATAGATGTAGATGGCTGTTCTATAGAAAAAGTTTGATCAACAGAACGAAAATGCTCTTGTAACCACCATTTTTTTCGCCTCCTTTAAATGTGAACCCTAAATGTAAACTCTAATTTTCTATTTCAATAGAGTTTCCATTTATTGCGTATCTTTGTAATGTCTGTCTAAACACCCACTTCTTACTTAGATCTTAAAATAATCATTGTAGCCGTAGGCGTCGCGTCGTCTGTCTTACACAAATATCTAAAAATTTCGACCTGACGTGTATAATTAGCAAATCGCTAATTATACGTCAGGTACCTACTACTTTCTATTTACGTGTAATTTTTTTATTGCAAAAAGGCTGTTATAAGGTAGAGTAACTCAATAATTTGCGTATTCTTGAACAAGTACAGGTTTCAATAGGCAAAGTTGATTTCTCACAAGCCTGGGCGCCGGTCAGCCGACCATGTTTCTCAGATACCTACAACAATACACAGGTAATCGAGAAAGTTAGGTCCAAATATTTCGCAAATACTCGCTCAATTTCTCAGGGAAGTGAGTCACGTCGAAATGGGCTTGTTCTACACAGTATGTGGAGTAAAGACAGTAATCTAACTTCAAACACTTATCGCCACTTGCACCATCCGGGTTAACCGGTTAAATCTGGAGTAACCATGGTTACCAGTACAATTTGACACTGGGTTAACGTTTTAACGCGTTAATCCCGGGTTAGTGGGATGGTGCAAGTGGCGCTTCAGGAGTTAACATTCGTTGCTCAAATCTCGCACTCGCACGCTGGTTGTTTCCGTTATCCAAGTTTCGTAGCAATGTCCTTGTAGCACAGATCACAGAACTACCACTTAAGAGATTTGCTGTCACTAACATATACCCATTGGCTCTCCAATATTCTCATAATGTAGATAGTATTGTGAGAGCACTACAACCGCTCATTTCAGTTGCTTTAACGATTGCGAGCTGCACTTTTCTAGATTATAAATTAAAAAAAACATTTCTAGTGACTAGTTATATTGTATGAGAATTGGCGTATGATGCAATTAGTGGTGCCAAAGACATATGTAACTTCGTCTAAGACGAATAAAGTCTAAGGAAAAAACGTGCCTCGGAATTCAAGTGAAAGTCATTCTCGAATAGATGGCGCACACACCTTTAGCCTATCCTCGGCTAGATGGCGTGACGACACCGTTTCATATTTAACAATTTTAACACATAGATATCAGTGAATGAACATGGATCAAAATGATATAAAAATAATAAAATCATTTATCCATATATATACATTTTTTGATAACTTTATACGTTTTCATATTGAGTTTTAGTCGTGTGTCGATAGATGGCAGTAAATTTACAGTGACTACAAAATTTACAATGACAGGACCCCTCTATACTATCTATTATTTTTGGTGGTGCCTATCCTCTTTGGTGGTGCGTATGCCCGTAATATCGTATTACAATATTTATAAGTAAAAAAATTGTGAGGTGTCCTTGCGGCCTTCGTAATATGCTTCATTATTCAGTCGGTAATCACGCTGGCGCCGCATTCGAAGATCGCATCAATGTAATAATGATAGTCTCCTCAATGTCTATGTGGATAGTTTATACCCACTTCTATGTATGCTCTGCTCGCGTATGCAGTTGTACTACTCAGTTGAAGATGTACTACTCTGTCTAAGCCTGCTCTGGACCAACTCACGTGCGATCCGGAGTTCGGGCAACTTCGGCTCGACGACTCTGAATTATCGAGTTCTCCAGGAATGTCAATTTGGACGAGCCACGACTGTCAGGTGTTTGGCGGAGTGTGATTTAGAATAGAAATAGAAATAGAATAGAAAAAGTTTATTTGGTGCAAAATAAAACTTAACCTAAAAATACATCTTATTCTAATACATACTAACACCAAAATGGATGCCACTCAGCATTTGCCGATGGCTAATATACTTAGCCATGGCGCTGGTTTTCAGGGCAACCAGAGAGAAAAACACAATAAAATAAGATTAAAAAACAAAACTAAGCTAACACGTGGGAGAAGGTGAGTTTAAACTATAGCCAGACATTTCATGTTCGAGTGAGTTTATCGAAGGTGTTTAAGAGTCAGCAGCAAGTTCGGTTCTCCGTATAAAATACATAGAAAACACCTATGGCTCATAGGCAGGGTCACTAACCTATTAGGACAGAGGTCAGGTACTCAGGTATATTTGGCCACTTTGGCTGTCATTTTATTCGGCGGAGTTTTGGAGCATTCGAAATCGAGGTATCTAACCAAGCTGCCTTTATTTGCCTTTGTGTCGGCTTCAAATGTGTACTTATATCCATGTTGGCTAAGGCCTGTGCGGATTCTACGCCCAATATTGGCTTTCTGCGTTCAGTTGCAATGCAACGGAAAATAGTGAAGTGCTTTTAATTTCAACTGAATGCTGTTCGGTAAATGCCTGTTAGAAATTTTTAGGGCACAATCACTGTGGCGTAGCAAGTTGTCTTTATACATTATAGCTTTCCATATAATTTGATAGCCTAGATAAAATTACATTTTATGAAGCAGTGTTGACAACAATAATGACAAATGGGTGTTCTGGCTATAATAATAAATTAATTAATGTACCTACTCAATCAAATGTTTTTATTTTAACACAAATCATGCTTTTAATTAAACAATCATCAAATCAATCCAAATATTACTCCTGTCAACATTTGTCAAAAATTCAGTCCTTTCCCACAAGCAATCATTAGAGCGAGTCATTACACGTGTCAACTCAAAATCATCCATGAACCTTAAATCAACCACTTAAGCTTCATTTTAGAATATCATGTTCCTTTTAAGGCTTAGTTAAGGGTGGTTGGGTCCTTGAAGGCCGACCAATGAGAGCGCGGCGTCAGCCACCTGCTGATGTAAAAAATATCGAGGCTCAAAACTTGTTAGGTTGCCCGGCTATTATTATTTTGGTAGCGGCCTACTGCCGTCCAGATACCGTATTTGTGTCCGACTGAAACCGTATTTTTTGCTGAAATCGAAACCGAAAATGCATTTTCGCCGTGGCCAAACGGTTGGTCAGTTTTTTTGGCCGAAACCGAACCTTCCACCGAAGCATGATTTATATGTCGAAACTTGCCGAAACCGAAACTTTGGTCGGACACTAAAAACAGCCCGAGTTCAATTCAATTCTCGCCAGAAATGTATGTATCATAAACCTATTCTAATTTATTGTTTAGCATCCTAGCTAAACAACAGAGTATAATTATTAGTATACTCAAGTAGGTATATTTTTGCAACATAACTAAGTCAAAAGACAATTGGCTTTTGATATTATTATCATTGCCGCCGTATCACTAGTAAATTACCCAAGCAATTAATTACTATTTGGTTGAATAATGTCTCATGAGATCCCTCGGTTTCAACCCGTGTCCATCACGATATTAATATTCCCTTGGCGATTTTAGTGGAGAAACCATTATGATCACCTGAGATTGATTAATTTCTGATAAATATTCATCTTCAGGATATGTTAGTCACTGCCAAGAAATTTGATTTATGTGCTACTTCCACAGATCTACAATGACGTAGAAGCTTAAAGATAACGTCTGTGCAAAAGTGTGTGATGAATCTATCACGTATATGAACATTTCATGAGTGCGAAAGAGGCAGCCTACAAATGAAAGAACGTGACCAGTTTCGAGCTTCATAGCGGCCGCTATCGACCGCTTGAATGTATCAAAAGTTCACAACTTTTAGCGGACTAGAAAATACGAAAAGCTGCATTCAGGAGATACGGTGGGTGGGCGTCACAAAATCAAATAATTTACGCAATCACATACTTACTATTTCTGAATATACTTTCAATGACTTGACATCATTCCGATTTTGGTCGCACTTTTGACTGTGCAGGAATCTTATATTATTGTCACTGTGTCAAGAAACGAGGTGGCTCAGAAATCAAATTCCTGGAGGATCTGGGCCACCACACACTAGCGGCTTCCGAGCATCGGCGTCTATTATAGTGAACTCTATAGCTGCTGCTCGACGGAACGTTGGCGTTAGCGCAATGCGCATCGACGCCATTTAGCGTTGACAAGACGCCGACGCTCAAAAGACGCTAGTGCGGGGTGGCCCACGCTAAATATCAGAATCTACAGGACATCGTACTTCAGGTCATTGGCTGTGCCTTTATTTATTATGCGATACGAATTTTCACAGATAAAATATTCGGTTACAGATTTTAAACTCTGCCATTAATCATAGCACAAATGGCGCGTAAAATGTACTGCGAGAGCTCTTCGCGATTCTGTTTCGTTTTTGTTATAACGGTAAATGTTGTTGTAATATAATTATCAATTATTTAAACGTGGATATTAAATGATTTATTGAAGCCTTGCCGTTTTGCTGTTTGTATAAATGGTGGATTCAAGCAAAATATTACGTTGAAATTAAATTATCTTTGTGATATTTTATGATGGCTTATAAAAAAATATGGAATTAACCAACAACAAATACAAGACAAAAATACCTTTTTATTGTGTAATATTGAATGTAGGTAATCATACGCAACCGAAATGCAGAGCATTCTGCATTTTACTTTGAAATACCTACATACATTCCTTTCAAATACGGCACTAGTATGGGCACTAGTGAAATCCAAAATAAACAACAAACAATGAATTCAGACTGTGGCGTTTATTTTACCAGATATTTCGTAATACGTACACGCTATAAAAAATTTAACCTCACAACAAAAAGTCAATATTCAAAAATACACAGCTGTATATTCAAATATACAGTTCGTTTTATTGAAAACTATGAATAGAAATACTGTTATAGTAAAATCAAACACTCGCTGCACGCGAATACGTGGTTTTCTCTCTGTCACAGTTACCTACCGCGGCAGGTACAGAATGTACTCGTAGTCACAGGTTTTCTGTGGATGTTATTAATAATTATTTTCCATCGTATTTTCACAGAAACGTACGAACGTGTTTTGCTATTTCAGTCAGTCTTGGTACAAAAAGTACTGATGTTGACTGAAGTAGCATGACAAATGCGAACGTTTCCGAGAAAATACGATGGAAAACATTTATGCACTACATCTGTATGACAGAAATGTTTCTTAATTCAAGTAACTGACGCATGACCGAAATACGCCCGTGGACTTAATGCCCCAGTTAATAAGTGCTAAAATCAATTGATTAGATTTTGCTTCCATACCGTTAGCGTTCCACATTTAAAATGTAAACATGAGTGAGTCACTCATTACTTATATGTGACGTTCCACGGGAAAAGGTACCTTATGAGGGTTTCTAGTTTCGGAGATATTAAATGTTTTGTAAAGAGGTGAAAAAATGCTCAATTTTTTTTTATTGTGTGATCTGAAACCTTAATGCGTAACGTTTGTTTACCTGTTTTTATTTTTGTTATAAGTTAGTTATAAGCCTAGTAATGTCGTCTCAGAGTTTAGTAGAAAAGGTACCTTATGGAAAAAAGATTGAAAATTCCCAAAAAAACTAGTCAATACGGGAAAAGAAGTTTGGTAGAGAACTGTATTAGCATTCTGCAAAACTAATTTGATAATTTCAGTTCTGGTTGGGGCGCCTCGCAAATATTATAACCGTACATAGACCGACATCACAAATCCAAGTAGACTGCTATTATACCAAAGTTACTCTCGTCAAGTCTTTCTTAACTAGAATAATCTTCATTTGGTTTGGTCGCATGCAGTAAATCAGCCATTGGTTTGCTGAAAAATGCCAATGCCCGACGCATTACCTTATGGAATATCTGAGGTCATTGAACCTCAATGCCGCTTATCTTCAATAGCAACCGAAATATATTATTGATAAGAAATAGACGATTTATACCATCTTAACCCCAAAATATTATTAGTTTATCCTAACTGTTCCATCATCATCATGCCTCATCATGTAACTTGACCACAAGGTACCTTTTCATTACATACAAATTATTGGTCTTTTTTAAGATTATTATGACGAAGAACTAATTAAATTGGGGGCAGTTTAATGTAAATTAATATTTTCTATTCATAAAAGATAAACTATAATATGATTGATATTTTGTAGTGATGTATTATTAGATTTATTTCCATAAGGTACCTTTTCGTAAATGTATGGAGCAAATACTGTTATTGTTATGTAAGTTTAAAGTGGCATAAGGGGTTAAATATAGTATTTAGTTGGGGTTTTAGGATTTATTTCATTTGAATGACAGAATTTCTTTCATATGTGCTCAGAAAAATTGATTGTGTGTCACATTAAAAGTAAAAATATTCAATTTTGTGATTTTATATGAAAAAGTCAGAAAATACATTTTCACCTCTAAATCGGTATTGTTTTTTGCTTAAACTGTCTGTCAGTGTCGTTTTCTAATAGATAAAATTTAAATCTTGAGAGCTCATTGCAATCAATCGTGAAAATGAAATAAAACTTTATTTTCAAGAGATTGGTTAGTATACACATAAATCAGTCGATATCAAAAGTTTCTATTTGCATTACAGAACAAGTCGCAATATTTTTTTAATCTCAGATATATAAGGCATTATTATTTGTAGTCAACTATGTAACTTACTTCAGGAACATAGTTTTTTAGGCGGCTAAACTTAAAACTTCTCTATCGTAAAGTTGCTCATTTCACAACATTATTTTCAAAAAATCATATCTCTGTAACTACGCAACCTAGAAGGTTGATCTTTTGTGTTATCGATAGGTTATTTATTGTAGATTACTGGGGTATGCATAACTCCATACCCGCCATAAGGTACCTTTGATCGTGGGACGTCACATATAGCTGGTATTAACATAACAATTATGCATCATTATTATGAAACAGCGCATAATTATTAATGGCGGTCACATTCACACGGTTTCCATGTGAACATTATAACAATCTTAATCACAGAGGCATCAATATTTGTTTTTTATTGTAATATGTTTGATAATGACAGCTTTCGAAGAGGTCGTGGGTTCGAACCCCGGGTCGTACTAATGATTAGCATCACTTACGCTACTGCAACTCTTACCACGTCATCTCGCGTACTGTTCCTACAGTAGAAAGTGCTTCTAGTTTAGTAGATATTTGCCATTATCCAAATTATCCCGCCTTCGAAATTACCCCCCCCCCCCCCCCCTCCTCTCTCTCTCTCTCTCTCCCTCTCTCTCTCTCTCTCTCTCTCTCTCTCTCTCTCTCTTTAGCCTTTTTCTACCCTTCGGGTGTAGGTCCCTTCATTTTACGCCATTCGTCACGGCAACCTGTGCAACCTGGAGCCACTTCTTCCTCGCAGTCCTTTTGATGTCGTCGTCCCAACGCATCTTGGGTCTACTTTGAAGAAAGTAAGTTTTCGTAAAAATTAGTGCTTATTCCAATTTTTGGAGTTACTTTGCGGACACCAGATACCAACGACAACACACAACACAACGCGTGCACCAAAGATCGTCGACCTTAAATAATGGTTACGGAATAATGCGATGAATCATTTAGAAAGTGTCCGGTTTTGACCGCGGTCCACGGCCATAATGTTTCGAGTCGTGTAACTAGTGTTACTTAAATTATAACTATAATAACTAGGCTACAACTCAACTACAATATCGGGCGGAACAAAACAAACTTTTACGCAAACTGGGAATTGTTCAGGCTGCGTACTTTATTTTTCACTTATTAATCACGTTAATATTTCTAAGCGTTTTTAAGATACAGTTAGTTAAACATTAGTGCGAAAATCTGTTTGTTTCAACCCCAGCAAGAAGATCCAATTGAATGACATGAGATGTGACAATTTAAAATGTACCGAAATAATAACTTTGTATTGTTACTGATATAAAAATATTTCATTTTAATGATCTCGCTTTACTTTTAAATCCAGCTTTACGATTATAATTAACTCATTTGTAGATCATTAAGACTAACTATCCTTTCAGCTCAGTCTCTAGAAATGTACCACCCTGTTTATATTCCGCCGCTAGTTTCGCGCGGCGCGCCATTAATTTTGTTACCTACTAATTTCCTGGCCTTACGCCTTTAGGACAATGGTACGAACAAGACACCTTCCTTAAACTGTGGTACCAACCGTGCAGCGTAACCTAAGACAGTTTGTTCTCTTTAAAAATGTATAGGAACTCCAGTCTCGTAACAAAGTAGGATTAAGAAGTATGTGAACCCACGAAGTGACAAATGTTTTTGTCAAGGGCCTTTTGTCCTTGATGGCATTTTAATGTTGTTGTTGTTATGTGGTTTTACTCAGGAACGTGGGAAACTTTCTTAAGACTATAATAAAGTCATAGTAGTTTGAAAAAAGGCTTATTAAGCTAAATAATAAAGAATAGGTACCTATAAATTTACGACATAAAGAAAGTAGCGTTATAACTTCTTCGACATGACAGCCATTTGGCAAGGCGATCTATTAAGGTTTACGTACTGGTGCTCGACGCGGTCGTAGTACTTACACGTCATCTTGAAACTTAAGTCATTGTCAATAGAAGTGACAGCAAGGTGTCATCTATTGGGCATTATCATGTCGAGCACTAGTACGTTTACCTTACTAAATTGTTTCAATTCAGATTATTGATAATAAAAAGTAAGTTATGTGAAATATATAAAAACTCAACAATAACAGCAATTCAGGAATATAATTGAATTCGTAAAAATTATTTTCCTTTTATAAGAAAACGTACACCTTTGGACCTAAAAACAGACGAGATCAAATTTTTAAACACTGATTGCGTCATTCCAAGTTGATTTCGAAATTACGTCAGTCAAAACGGGAATCTCGTAGGAAATTATATGTAATGAGCATACATTTTATTCCGATTTTTCCGAACTAGTTAATTTTTTCCAACATAAATGCACCCTTTTAATCTGTTTTCAGTAATGTAATCGGAGGTCCTTATTATCTGGTGTAACTAAGTCAACAACCCTGTAACTCGTAAATGTCACATGAAAATAAAAAAATAGTCCTAATTTGAGTCTTAATACCAGAAATTTCGATTTAAAATAAACAATAGTTTCCGTTTCGAGTTATTTCGTTTTTTGTGTTTTTACTGTGTCCGTCGCATTGCGTGCGATGCGCCCCTTGCGTGAGACTGGGTTCTGGGTTATCATTCACATTACTCACTGAGCGTATCGACCAACGATAACCATTATAAGAAAGAGCTCCCACTAAGTATGTTTTACTAACAACGGGCTACGTCATATATACTGACCAACTTGAGAACAGCCGCTTTTTAAGCGATGCGAACATCAAGCCCTGGACACTGCCCACTCTCTGCTAAATAGCATTAAGTTATAAATCTCTGCCGTTGCAATTTAAATCTTATATACTGTGCATTGAGATTGAAAATCAATTGCATCTGTAAGTTTCTAAGACCTTTTCATTATAAATACGAAGTGATGAGCTGATGAGCCTTAGTTTAACATCATTCGAATTTAAACTCTATGATATGGAGAAAAAGGGCGATAGTTGTTTGTCGTTAACGTAATTTTACGCTGGATAATATCAGTATCTGCTCAAAAAGACAAATTACCAAATTAGATGAAAAATATCCGGTACAACATTTAAAGGACACTGGATGTTAATATTCCTTAATAATACGTTACTGTTACCTTACAAGTGCTAAATGTAAAATACGACTGAGTAAAGTAAATTGCTTTAGTAAATGGTGTGAAAATACCTCTCCGTCAAGGTAGTCTAAATTACTTACAAAAACAAACTAGGACGTGGCCATTCTAATCTTGGTTTTATGTAAAGATATTATGGAAAAGAGGTTTTTCATTGAATAAAAACTTAATAGGTAATTACAGTTACAGTTAATTTTCTAAGATTCATCAATTCGTCTGCTCTTTTGCCTCCTATATCATAAAAAAATATCAGTTATGAATGTTAGTAAAATATGTTTTATAATAGTAGATTGTACAACAAGGGCATAAAGTGACCCATTTTTATCCGAGGCAATTTTTACCAAAATAGTAGACGAGGGTAAAAATGGACATTTATGCCCTTGTTGTACACTCTGCTTTTCACTTCGATTGCGAGGAAAATATACAAAAAATCCAATATTTTAGGTTATTTTAACGTATTTATTCAAGACTAAAGAAAATTGTTCTTGGGCCGGTCGGAGGCGCGGGGCACGCCGATCGGGAGAGCGCCGGTCGGGGGCGCGCCGGCAGGGCTGGCAGTTTGTATGGCAGAATTTGGACTTTATTGCTAAGTCAATAAGGGTCGTATTAGATGATTTTACTTTATGCTCTAGAGCATAAAATGCGATTTTATGTCGTCTACGCACGACATAAAGGTGCACTTTTTGAGCATTAGAAGTGAAAACACTATTTTCTTAACGATAGTCTCAAGAATTGGCATTAAAGATGAGTTACTGTGAAAGCGCACCTGACTTTACCATGCCGTTTGATATTTCAACCTAGAGGCAAAACTGTATCTTGATTTATTTTAAATATTTATGTAGGTAGTTCACTTTTTACGATTGATACTTTCAGCGAAAACCAAAGTAAATTTCCTAAGGCAATAAACAAGAATGTAAACGAACTAAATTCGCTTAAACACAAACATTTGAATCGAGAACAAATATGAGTAATCAAAATGCAGCGTTGTAGGAGTGCCAACAACTAGAACCGGTTTCGGTCAGAAACTGGAGCATTGGCCTCATTCGGTCACAAAGTTTCAGTTGACGGCCGTTCGAAATTCAAACCGGGCATATTGGCGTTCGATTTTTGAATTGTAATTGCTTGAGTTTTAACGGTTTCGTGACTGAATGTTTTGTCCGTTTTTAAGACAGATGGCTGAAGAGACACTTTGTGGTTGTACCAATTTTCAATTCCTTTTAACTGTTACAAGTAAACACATGAAAAACAACTTACACCTAAAATAAAACGAAAATTGGATAAAACGTATAAAACTGTATCTTCTTAACACATTTACTTACTGAACCGCAGTTAATAATTTTATGATATTTTCGATTATTTTTTTGCTATATACGTACATATTATTGTAGGTATTATAGGTATTAGGTATTATAAATAAGTATTTGATTCAACCTTCGTCACCTTTTTCTTGTGCTTCTATGTGCTCAACCTAATGCTTTGTTAACGACTAATTTCAAGTTACTGCATTAACAACATTCCGAAAAATCTTATTAAATTTCGTGACAGCCGTACGTTTTGCAACATTCATCCTACACAAATTCTGCCGCCTCAATATTCCAAGTAAAAAAACAGTTGAAAATGTACACAACTGCCACGGCCCAAGAAATCCAACCCATTTTCGAATTAAATAGTGACCGTGGAGCTCCTTAAAAGGCAAATTGCTAATTTAGCGCGCCCGCCTACTTGAGTGCGATTCCTAAAGCTAACGTTTGGGGTTAACCAGCATAAGGCCCTACCTGACTTGGCAGTAGAGTTATTTGATTCATAAAACTTAGCAAACCTTTGTTAAATTTTGTTTCTTGGAAAACAACCAACAACACTAAAATGTTAAAATGACAGATACGGACCAACGATCCGAAACAACACTGATTTAAACTTTCACGATTATTAAACATTATCAAACTGCACAACGGGACTTAATCGCGTATTTAAGCGGAAACGAATATCGACAGTCGATAAATCGAATATCGTTAGTGTTGTGTGTCGACAGAGTGACATCCCTAGTGCGCAAAACGTTCAAACTGATAAACAAGACCAAGTGCGGGTAGTTCGAAAAACTCGCGCGGCTAGAAGATGTTGATGTCAACTTGAGCCAGTCTTCTCCGAGACCACGGGGACAACGCCGTCCTCGAAACGTCGGAGGTAAATCTTAAAACTTAAATACGCGATTAAGTCCCGTTGTGCAGTTTGATAATGATCCGAAACAATACATAAAATAATTTTAGTACCTGATTTATACAGGATGACCCTAAGGTCTCCTAATCCTAAGGAGGTAATGGCTAACCATTGGACAAACCCTGAATTCCCACGTAGGGTTACTTCTCAGAAATGCTCTAACGGTAATATTTTTTTAATTAGAACAAAATATAAAAAAATAAATTATCAAACAAAAGTTATTTCCATTAATCGACAACAAAAAGAAACATTCTGTATTAATCATTGGCAGTGCTTTTGACAAATTGTTTTGAAAATGTGCGGCAATGATGACATTTGTCAAAAGTCAGAATCTTATTAATATCATAAATAAAAAAGATAATCAAAACGGTTGAAGAAGGTTTCATACTATTTATTACCTCAGGAGCTACTAACACATACAGGTTCCTCCAAAGTAAAAAAATCGTAATTTGTTAATTTCTTCGTAACCGCTACACCGATTGTTTTGATTCTTTGTATACTGGTTCTAAATACCCTAATGCATATGTACATTTCAGATTTGTCCAATGGCTAGGGACACCCTATATATACATATGAAAACTAACCTAAAGACAAGGTCACATTAATCTGGTTTCAACCAAAACCCTACTCCCACGTGATCAATGGGAATGCCCTTCACCAGATTTTTGCGGAGACCACCAAATCCGCAATCGCGGCCCGGAATTTCCAACCAATTTCACCTGACTGTTTTCTTTTCATTTTAGGTGTTTTTCTCTAGGCTCGAGAAAAGGTTGCAGATTATCTTCGTTTTTATTTTTCGGCGGTAATTGGCGGTTGACGCGTCATCGTTTTCATTGGCAATGGGTTTTTTTTTTGGATCCTTCAATGGGCGAATATGATTTTTCGGCTACATACCTAGTTACCGAATGACGTTTAGGGGCATTCCACGAGAATATCGCTAACGTAACGCCTTTCTTCTGAAAATGCTGAGAAAGCGATATTGGGTCTGGTAATATTTCATGACTTCGCTAACAAATTGGAAGTATATTCTCGAGTTTTATGGATTTTATTGAGCTGCCATACAGGGCAAAAGCGTTACGTAAGCGATATTTTCGTGGACATCCCTTTTACCGGATCAGTAGTTAGAGCACATTTGCCCCGCGATAATACTTGATAGACTATCCGTTTCATTCTAACTATACTATTTTTTAAGACCTCTCCTAGCCGGTAGTGGCCCTGCATGTAATGGAGATACCGGGATGTTTTTTTAATACCTCGTCAGTGGCAAACAAGTATACGGGCGGCCTGATGGTAAGAAATCACCGTAGTCTATGAGTGTGACATGCTCGTTGCCGACCCTTTAAAAACTGTAAGTACACTCCTTTTTTGAAGAACCCCATACTGTAGGACAGTAGCCCCTCGCCAAAACCTCGGCAAGAGAGCTCATTCCACAGTCGGAGCGTCCGCGGGAGGGTTACTCCTGTAACTTAAAAGTTAATCGTTATCACCAAATAAGTATAACCTTAATAACCTTTAGATCCTTTTTTTTTTTTTGACATTGACTTTTTAAGCCGAGCCGCGCAGGGCTCTTATGCGTAATATCGGGCTTTGTGCTTAAGTGGGTTCGAGCCCTTCACCATGAGCCCCGCTAGGGGCTAAGGGGCTCATGAAGAAGAACTCGAACGGGTCACTCTCTTCCCACGCAGGGGAAGCTACTTGAGTGGAGACGGCGGCAGCTGCTCCAGAGGTAGCTTTGACTATCTTTGGCAATGGCGACGCGCGATAGCGCCGCACTATCTTAGGACGATATAAGACTCTTGGCTGAAGGTGGATGCCACCCGACACTCCTGATGATGATGGAGGGGAGGGGTGTGGAGGAGAGGGAGGGGGAGGGGACCTTTAGATCCATTACTGTTGTAGGTATTTAAAGATCAACTTAAACCAGCTAGCTTTTATAAGCCGGATGTCGTAACTTCGTCGTCGAAAAGAAAATGGCAAAAGTTTTTGAATTATGCTTAAGCAGTATATTACTGACGTGAATTCAATGAAGTCCTAAGAATCTGATTTATAAAGTGCCGATATCTGAATTGAATTTCAGTTCTTATCGCTTCCGCTCTATTTGAGATTTGAATAAGGGGATATCAGTAAAACTAACTGTTTCTAGGATTTTAATACGAGTGAGATTGTTTTCATAACTGCAGGGTTTAAGACGAAAAACTATTTCTTCGAATCCCTGCGAGGTTCACATCTCAATTATTATTGTATCTTTGAGTTTAATTTGAAGCCTAATAAAAAAAGATAATTTTGCGTTTGCAACGTCATTGTTTAGGTACCTTTTATACAAAACGTATAAGTTTTAATACTGGACACTCTTGACAGGTTGACCGCTTGATTGTAATCATTCCTTATGTTTACAATTATCACCATCTTGAAGAAATATAAAGATGGCAATTTTGGTACAGTGTACACTACTGGCAAAAATAATAGATAGTATAGAGAGGTCCTGTCATTGTAAATTTTGTAGTCACAGTAAATTTACTGCCATCTATCGACACACGACTAAAACTCAAAATGAAAACGTATAAAATTATCAAAAAATGTATATAGTTATATGGATACATTATTTTATTCTTTTTATATCATTTTGATTCATGTTCATTCACTGATATCTATGTGTTAAAATTGTTAAATATGAAACGGTGCCGTTACGCCATCTAGCCGAGTATAGGCTAAAGGTGTGTGCGGCATCTATCCGAGAATGACTTTTTCTTGATTTCCGAGGCACGTTTTTTCCTTAGACTTTATTCATCTTATACGAAGTTACATATGTCTTTGCTACTGGGTTCACGACTACAGAGGCGGGTTATCCAAGATGCCCGCTATGTTCTGTCAGAATACTTCTCTCTAGAACGTCTCTGCTTGGTGTCCATTGTAACCAACGCCGCCCCAGCGTGGTTCCGTGATGGCTCTTCGAAGGAGCTAGGCCTTCCCGCGGCCTGCTGATTTGCTGGTGGAGGGCCCGGGTCGCTACGACACCTTATATATTTATCAGGAAACAAGGCCCGTGTTACATGTACCTTATATAGACTAACATTCCTATCAATTTCATAAACTTAAAAACTAAACACTATTTTGACGACAAAACGGCGTGGCTCCGTTGCACCGCCTGCTCTTGTGTCGGATTCGGCAGTTTTCCCCGGAACCTCCGAAACACAACACCCTAATAGGGTATTATATTAAGAGTATTAGGGCATTCCTATATCCTCCTAATATGTCTTTAGTCAGGACATTGAACATAAAACGTTACAACTGTTTCTTTGATTATATCCCAACGTCCTAATTCTTTATAACTCGTAAGACAAATTGAATAAACAATTCCCGACCTTTATTCATAACTGTCCTAAAAAAGACGTAGATCCATACAAAGAACGTGTCAGTTACGACCTTTTTCCGCCGACGCGCTCGCTGTTATCGCACAAACAAATGATAAATAATGTATTGTGCTTATGAGATCTGCTTCCAATTCTGCTATTCTTATCCTCTAGCCGCCTCACGTCAAAATTTGCCAAGACAAATGCAATTTTGATTTATCAAAATGAAGAGTCAAATTATAATGGAATGAAAAAACCTTTTTTCACCACACCAACTGGTAAAGGCTCTCTTAATTGTTCAAAAACTGATAGCAAAGTTGCATTTTAAAAGTATTGACAACTGATGGGCGCCAATTAGGCAAATGTATTTTTGAAGAACAGATTTTTCTAACGATATTCTACTATTTCGGAAAAACAAAAGTAGTAGGTATCTAACGCGTATGAAAGACGAAGTTGAAAATTTATGTGCTTAAGTGGATGAGGGGATTGAGGGGTCAAAAATTTACCATATTATCATAATTAATGAATGATTCTTTACTGGACTTTTACCGTCACATGACGATATCTCGTTATGCATTGGGAATGTCAAGACTACCAGAAAGGAAAGCAATAAGTATGTATGAGTTTCATATGAGTTTACTTCCTTTTTATTCTAAAATTAGAGATCCAATGCGGATAAAAACGGAACGGTCGATATTTTGGATGCGCAACTTGTGTAAGTTTGTTGAATTTTATTCAAACAAGTTGGGTAATGATATGAATCAAATGCACGATTGATGTTAAACAACATAATCAACATATTATACAATCAATGATTGATATCGTCTAAGGCCTTATTTCCGGGTCCGAGCCGAGCTCACTAACACTTCCATTTCTATGACAGATGATCGGTGATCACGCGTGATGCATCAGCTTTCTCCACTTGACCGTCCGACGATAGCATAGTATCCGAAAAAAATATGCTCTTAACCGTCCGCGGGAACCTTACTATCCAAAGGGGTGGAAGAAAGAATTGATTTCAGAGCCATCTAACGGAATATTTCGGCATTATTTCCTAATTCTCTTGATGGGACAACGTAGCCTAACAAAATAGTTAGCTCTAAAAAAATTTAGATGGCAGTGTAGTCATAATTTTTGTAGAAAGTTGTGAATGCGCTGCGCGGGGCGTGCGTCGCTAAAAAAACCCGGACGGTTGACAGGAAAACAGTCTCGCGGGCCGGACGGTTGAGTGGTTAAAAAACTGACGTGTCAGACGCCTCGGCCCGGACCCGGACCGTTCTAGGGTGTGTCGTGTGTCATCCTTTGTCCCGCCTATTATACAATTCTATACGGATCCCTGCAATTTGTTTTTGACGCTGTCCATTCAGGACCTTCTTACGTTACTTAGTTTTGAGGTATTTAATTGTACTATTTTCCCCTCTGGGTTCTGAGTTTAGATGGCAATCGCTTTTTCGCAAAACTTTGTGCCTACGCCAATCCTTGGGATTAGTTGCCTAGCGGACCCTAGGCTTCCATTAGTCATGGCAAAAAGCCGGGACTACACGAGGTAGATGATGACTGTACAATTGTACATTGTTAAATTTATCGCATCGATAACCGCGACAGATCGCATTGTCATTATCAGTGCGTGAATCGCGTATACAGCTTTAAGAAAAACGCTTGCAATGTTTCCATTGCCCTCTGAGAACGCGTACGGTTTTTAAACTCGACATTACACCGTATTACCCGATATTACGCCCCGTGTTCCCGAAGTGTCAGTAAAAACTCGGTGCGTCGCGTAAGTTACGATTATTGATTATGTACTGCTTGTAACTTTACGATGGCTCTGTTTCCAATGTCGTTTGGGTGACGTTCGGGAAAACTGACTTTTCTGTACACGTTACAGAAATTAACGGTTTGGATACATTTTTCTAAGATTTTCATACTTTATTGAAGAAGAAGGTTTTAACATGCCGATGGGGTAAAAGTACGAAAATTAAGCTTACAAGTCTGCTTACTTTATGATGGAGAAATTTGTTTGCAGGGGGGTCACTTATATCTACAGCTGACGTTAGGTACATAGGAAAGTCGTATAACCTTAACTTATACTAAAAAAAGTTATTGACCCGCTTGGAATATGATATGAATATGACGATGTACAATTAATACAAATAAAATATATTCTATTCTATAAAGTACTAGTGTTTTTATGTTTCGAACGATGTGAAACTAATTTGTAACGATTTCTGCGACGAGTATTTAGTTCAAATACTCCGGAATCCGGATGCATATCGCCTTACCGGATGAGTTTAAAATTGAATGTTTACTTACATCTTCTGTAGTCTGCAGGGAAATTCCAGTGTGTAATTATTAGTTACTTATTACGAGTAGGCCGACGCAGATTCGCACATGCTTAATGATTTAAAATTGATGCCGATGCCGCTCAAAGTAAAATACTGTTTCATAATATACCCGCGGCTGAAACGTAGAGATAATAAATGTAATGCATTTGTGAGTCGGCCACATACCGGTATACAATAAGCAAGCATGAATGCCATTTGTTAAATTGCCACAAACGATTCACTATTGTTTTCGCTTTACCATTAGATTTATTAAAACAACCACATACCTTATTAAGTATTAAAAATAATCGGATAACAATGGAACCAAATTTTACGCACGTGGTTAAAAAGCGAGGCGCCTTATCTTTTTTTATGGTGCATACTGCCTAGGGAATGCAACCGAGTAATGAAAAAACCGAGTATCGAGTTTAACCGACGGTTTTCAACCGATGCAAAACCGGGATCGAGTTCGGTTAAAAACCGCGGTTTCGAGTTTTATATTTTTAAAACATATTGTGTTTTCTTTTAATCTATGTACCAAATTAATAATTTAAGATCTTATTTAAGGTCCACGCGGTCATTTGAATTTAGAAAGAGACAACAATAGACAAAAAAGGGTGGTCCGATAACAGCGATAATTCTTATCTCTCTATGGCTCATCCCTTAATAATACCAGTTCGCAAAACAATAATGGAGTTATGGCCATGGTGCTTTTTAAATTAGTTGGGATTTGAACTTCGGCTGATAAGTAGTACCTATTGTTCACGCGACGACGGTGGTGTAGTAGACAGTAGTAGTGTTCAAGTTTAGTGGATCAACCATAATTTAAATAATTGTAAAAACTACATGGTTTGGTGAAGTGAAGTATTTCGCAAATGGTGTTTATTGATAACGGTAAGCTTAAATTTTTTGTATTTATAATATGTATACTTCATGTAGTATACCTACTAAATATATTTTTGCGAAGTAGGTGTCAGTCTATTCTAACTTATTTATGATACCATTTTTTGATGTCCATTTTATCTGTATTGACTGTATTATGACATCTTTCATTGCTGTTCTTATTTGATGGATTATATAGAGTTAGACCAAGCTATTTTGATAGCGTAGACGTAGACTGTGCAAGTGTTGTTTTAAACGTCAAAATTCCATGAAATTATGACGGTTAAAATAACACATTCACAGTCTGTGGTATCAAAATCGCTGCCAACTTAACTTGGTCTTACTCTAACATTAATTTATAATAAATTAATAGAAAACTAGATTCAAGATGTAAATATATGTAATATGCTATGTATTTGAATTTTGACGACATTTACATGCAAATTTTGCATGTAGTCGGTATGTTTCCTAACTACTTCATATTCTCAAAATATTTTCAATATGTATGTATACGTTTATTATATATTTTTTCTTATATTATTTATCATCATTTTCATAGGTTCAAAAAATGGAGGAGTACATTGAGCATTCGGTTATGAAACCATCAACAAGTGACGTCTGGAATCATTTTCTCAAGTCTAAAAGCGGGACTTCAGCAAAATGCACATTGTGTTTCAAAATTCTAAAGACTTCTGGAGGAAGTACATCAAGTCTTCGAAACCATTTGTCAGCGCTACATAGCATTAAATCAACCGGACAAGAAAAAAATGTAGCTAGTGCAGCTACGGCTTCTGCCACATCTGACACAGGGAACAAAGATAAACCTCCTGCAAAAAAAAGTAAAATCATGGTTTCATTGGAAATAAGAATTTCACGCATGGTGGCTGTGGACGGTATTCCATTTAGAACATTTACTACCTCACCTGACTTGAGAGAATTGTTTATTGAAAGTGGCCACCAGCTTCCAAAGTCGCCACATACTATAAAAAAGATTGTAATGAAAGAATATTTGGCAGCTACTCAAATTATAATCGACGAGTTGAAGACGTTAACTAAACAAGGCTACAAATTTTCGGTCACTGCAGATGAATGGACTTCGACAAGAAATCGACGTTACATGAATGTAAACATACATTCACCCTGTATTAAAAACTCTACCAAATTTTTAAATTTGGGTTTAATTCGCATTAATGGATCTGCAACTGCAACAAAACTGGCAACACACTTAAAGGATCGGCTGGAAATGTTTGGACTGTCGTTTCAGGATATAGTTGCTCTCACAACTGATGGAGCAAGCGTGATGATTAAGCTCGGAAAGTCTATACCAGCTTACCATCAGCTATGTTTTGCGCATGCAATTCAATTGGCCGTAATAGACGTGTTGTACAAAAAACAAGAAAAAACTGTTGTGGATGAAACTGAGCCGGAAAAAAATGAATCAGATAATGACAGCGACGATGAAGACGACGGCATGGAAATAGGTTTGTCAGAAATGGACATCAGACCCATTAATGAAAACTATATGCCCGTAATTGAAAAAATAAGAAAAGTGGTGAAAATATTTCGCAAATCACCTACAAAAAACGATGAAGTTCTACAGAAGCACGTGGTAGATACTTTTGGAAAAAATTTGTCTTTGGTTCTTGACTGTAAAACACGTTGGAGTTCGTTGTGCTTGATGATGGAGAGATTTATCATGCTGTACCAATGCATTCAGAAATCACTCATTGATATCAAATCGAGTATAAAATTCACAGACAATGAAATAGAATTGATAAAACATGTTCATGGTGTGTTGGAGATACTCAAAAGCTCTGTCGAAGTTTTATGCCAACAAGATGCAACACTGTCAACAGCAGACACCGTTTTCAAGTACATGTTTAAAAAACTCCATGCAGTTAACGGAAATTTCGGTGGAAAAATGTACAACGCACTGCTGAAGAGAATATCTGAGCGATATCTTTTGATACAAGGAGTTCTAAAATATATAGAAAACCCAAACACGTTTTTCAACAACCTGCAGGAAGAGCATTCGCAGTACGAGTTACCTAGAGTGTCAACAGAAAATATAAAGTCTTTTATCGTTTCATTAGTTTCGAACGACGAACGAACTGAAGTGCCTAACAATAATAATGTGAATACATCGCCAAGCCCTTCATCATCGCAAACGGAAACGCCCTCATTTAAAAACTTTAAAGAAGAACTAAAATACGCTCTAAAGTCGTTTCCTGCATCTGAACCATCTCAAGGCGATTCGTGCTTGCCAAATATTGTACATATTGAGATGGCATTACATGAAAATGGAGCTGGCCGCGGCAATCATTTGACAAAAACACGGGATCTACTGATGACAGTTAAACCTACAAGCGTGGAGTCGGAGCGAGCTTTTTCAACAGCTGGGTATTTTTGCAATAAGCTCAGATCAAGATTAAGCGATTCTACCTTAGACGCATTAATTCTATTAAAATATTATTATACTTCCATTAAAAGTAGCTCAAATTAACCCAGGTTAATGTATAGGCAGCGTAGGCACAGGAGGCCAAAGGATAATACAAACTTAAACTTTGACATCAAAATTGGCCTTCAGGTACTAGTGCTACTATACCATCTTTAATTTATGTTGTTGATTTTGATTATTAATAGAGAAAGCGTTAGTTGTGTTTTTTTAAGTTTATATTGATGTTGATTGTAATTTAATCTCGATTATGTTTAATGATTATGATAAAAATTCTGTTTTAAATGTGTTACTGTTGATTCACAATTTTCACAATTATATAACTATCCAAACTATTTTGTAGTTTTAATTCCAATGTGATTCTTCGTCAGAATTTTTTTATAGAAAGTAACAAAAATGGATTTCCACAATAAAGTTTTGCTGTATGTTTTCCCTTAGGTACAAACAAACTTTGCTGTGGAGTTTCACTGATAGTACAAGACCCTAAAAATAACATTTATCTGTTTTAATCGATAAGTGTTACTCATAGTCGAGAATACTCGGTTTTTAACCGAAATTCGGTTTCGAGTTCGAGTTTAACCGAATGAAAACCGATACTCGGTTTTCGGTTATTTTGCATTCCCTGCAGTATTACTGCCTTAAGACCACGGCTATAGACCTATACGGCTGCCCTCCATGGCGAATGTTAAGTATTTTATATATGGCTTGTCGTAATATTACCTATATTTTTTTACGCGTTGGTGTATAAAAACGTAATAGATTTACTTTTACAACAGAAGTTTATGTTCACTTTAATCCCGAAGGACTTAAGGACTTTCTTGTAAGTTTTTTGGTATCATCTTAAATTATCTTGGTAATAAAATAATAATAGTACCGACCCTCTTGAAACGCTGCCTAATTTAGTAGGTACTTTTTAGGGTTCCGTACCCAAAGGGTAAACGGGACCCTATTACTAAGACTTTGCTGTCCGTCCGTCCGTCCGTCCGTCCGTCCGTCCGTCCGTCCGTCCGTCCGTCCGTCCGTCCGTCTGTCACCAGGCTGTATCTCACGAACCGTGATAGCTAGACAGTTGAAATTTTCACAGATGATGTATTTCTGTTGCCGCTATAACAACAAATACTAAAAACAGAATAAAATAAAGATTTAAATGGGGCTCCCATACAACAAACGTGATTTTTGACCAAAGTTAAGCAACGTCGGGAGTGGTCAGTACTTGGATGGGTGACCGTCTTTTTTTTGCTTTTTTTTCGTTTTTTTTTTTTGCATTATGGTACGGAACCCTTCGTGCGCGAGTCCGACTCGCACTTGCCCGGTTTTTTTATTTATACTTAGATTTCTTCAGTGTCGTTTATTAACACTTATGTTTTTGTTACAATATTTTGACAAATATGTATCGATAACATTTAAAATTAAATAAGACCACGAAGGAAATTTGGAAGAAACTGTAGACTGTTTTACAGTTTTTAGTACCTTTTAAATTTTGCCAATCCGTCAAACGTGTATTAGAAAGAAGTTGAAAACAGCCGTGTACCTTTACCGGCCGACTTCTAGCGATATATCGTTCGAAAATCCAGAATCGCTCAATCAAATACACACGTTGCACGCATATGTGATCAAACGATCAGGCAAAACGCCACGTTTCCTAACGTTTGAAACGTAGCCACGATACCCAGTTTTTAGAACGGACGGGAAATTATACATTCCTAGTATGTATGTAAGTACTGGTATTTTGGAATGATAAATATAAAACTTCTTGCACTTGCCACTTACCTTATATTTAACGTCTCCGTAATGAATAAATAAATATTATGTGATAATTTTACACATATCGACCTATTTAGTCCCACTCCCACAGTAAGTTCAACAAGGCTTATATTGTGGGTACTAGACAACGATATACACAAAAAAAATAGATAAATACATAGAAAACATTCATAACTCAGGAACAAATATCTGTGATAAACACACAAATAAATGCCCTTACCAGAATTCGAACCTGTGACCTCCTGCTTGCTGAGGCCGAGTATTTTCCATCTAATTCCAAATAGGGATAAGTTTTTTGGAAGAGACCATTTGACCTCAAAACCGTGTTTGGTAGGGTGTCGCTCACATTCAAAGAATTAGGTATAATACTTTGTTAAAGGCAATCAGGAAACATACCTACTTACAGATAATTCGCTAAATAGCTAGCGATTTTATAGATAAATTTCAATCTGTTCCAATCGGGTTGCAAATAAATGTAACTACCTAACAATAGAATCCAATGTGTAGTTTAGTTTCAAATACGTTGTAATAAATACAATATCAGTGGAGTTGGAATAGCGCTCTGAATATCACAATTGTGTTCAATTGACCGCTTTACGACCAACATGCGTAGAGTTGCGTTATTCACGTGATTGTTGCTGTATTACTTTAGTTTTGGTATTTGTTATATCTATACATTTACAATAGTCAATATTTCTGTGCCTTTTAATTCACAAAATAATGTTAGTGTATTTATTTGTTTTCTATTGATAATTTTGTTAATATCATCATTCTTTGCTTACAGGTACTTTTTGTAAAAACATCTATGCTTCGGGATGTCTGTGTCGGCTGCTTCCTATACATAAGTATTTATATATAACATAAACTTAAACTGTAAGAAAAATACCTACAATAGGAAAACTGAAATCGTCGACCGATTTACTGTTTTTCTTCCTAAGGCACAAACCCAAACCCAAGAACATATTACAAAACTGTTTTGCTTTTCGCACAAGCAAAATATAAAACCTACATGTAGCCTTCAAAAATCCGTCCCAGGAACACAATCCGACGCAGCTCGCATGCCAATCTGCTTATTAAAGGCCTTAGGCACTAAGTTACTGCATTGTTCCACGTTCGGACAACAGTTGGAATGTTAGAACTTGTATTGGCCGCTTCCGGTAACAATTGTTTAGCTCTGTGTATTACAAGTGGACATGTTGAAGATTAAATTGACTGCTGGCTCAGTTGTCACTTGATATCAAGATGTTCACTTCATAAACCGTTTACTGCTACGGTAATCGCTGACAAGGCGGGATATAATTATGCCTTTATGTCACCGACCACCGACGTGGTTAAATTTTACTGACTTAAACTTTCACTATTTTTGCAAATTATTACTAAGCCGGGTTCAAATTTGTCTGTCGTGTTGTGTCGTGACGCATCAGAACTGCAATCGGTTTCATACATTTAATATGATTGCGTGCACATTTGTCTGCACAAATGTAAAAGCTAGTAATATTAAATGTATGTAACCGATAAGCCCATAGCCGTTCTGATGCGTCACGTCACGACACAACACAACACGACACGTGACAAACGCCGGTAAACAAAAGTTGATAAATAAGATCAAGTGCGGGTGGTTCGGAAGACTCTCGCAGCTAGAACGTGTTGATATCAACTTTAGCCAGTCTTCTCCGAGACCACGGGGACAATGCCTTCCTCAAAACTTCGAAGATAATTTTAAAACTTAATTATACGCGATTAAGTCCCATTTTCGAAATGATAATGTGGTATAAATTTTTCGTACAAATGACAGGTCGAGGAGTTGCATTAAAATTCTAATGCTAAAACCTTAGGTGCTCCAAGTTTTGCACTAAAATTACTCATTCCAACGCGTTTATATAAAAAACAAATGACCAAACAATGACTGACGTTACATTAAACGAGCACGAACACAAATGCACATGGTTTCCATTGCAACTTGCACTAGGTCCATAATTATGCTTTCATTTCTTTGTCAAAGGAAAAAGCACACACTGGCCTCATTTGCAAGACGTTGTATGCAAATGTGTTGGGCCAATGTTTGTGTTGACAGGTCTTTATGCACCGCATGTTGGATCAAAAGTTTGGTGAAATGACGAGTTCCTAATGTACTTTCATGGTAGAGAAGTGATGTGAATGGATTGGAAAATGGACAATCATAGTACTTAGTAGCAACTATCTATGTGTGCACCACACACTTCGCACAGACAAAAAACCCAAAGCAAAGCAAGTAAACTTCCTCTTGATGAAGCATTTCTCTCAGGTTCTACAAGCTAAGGTGCTTGACCAATGGGTCATTTATCATGCTATCCAATACCGTGTTAGCTAAGCCGGTAACGCTGCTTACTTTAATCACCGCCCCGGTTATAATATAAATGCTTAGGAAGTATTTTATAATTCAGAAAGCTACTAACAAACTCACGATATTAACGAGCAGGACAAAAACCATCTTCACCAGAGCTAGAACTTCTCGCTCTAAAATCAACAACTTTTATTTTCATGAAAACGAAAATTAAACAGTTTTCTTATTTATATAGATCTCTTTGCTTGACGAAGTATTTCTCTCAGGTTCTACAAGCTCATTGGTCATTTATCATGCCATCCAATACCGTGTTAGCTAAGGCGGTATTACGCTGCCATTTTAATTACCGTCCCGGTTATAAATCTTAATTTTATACGGGAACGGTCACGGAACGCCGATTTGTGTTTCTTACGGAAACTGGGGAACGCGGAGTAGTTTGTTTTTATTAGTTTTGTACGTTTCTGTCTTTTTAATGAAAGTAAACTAGCTACTGTTGTTGGTACTACGAATTGGTAAAAGTGGGTAGGGTTAGGTTTTCACTGGGTAAAAACGTGATTTGCAGCAAATGCTTGAGAGGGATGAGCTAATAGTCCTTAAACCGAGCCAATAATCACAGAACTACATAATGACATATAAACAATTCTACATATTAACTCATACTTATATTCGCTTATTCATTTTAATCCTTTACATAGCATAATCTATATGTATTGTAAGGCGAATACCTATAACCACCATTTAACGTCATCTGAAAAAACACTGCAGAATCGGTTTTGAATGTATCATACTCGTATCACTAAACGGCCTCGCTTACGCTCGTCCACTATCATACTCCTCAGGCAATCCCTGTTACCACGCAGAACACAAGTTTCTTATGCACCTCTGTATTTTCTCAGCAGCTCAAGTTCCATATTGCAGTGCAAGCATGTTTATCCCTAGCAATATCCATTATGTAGAACTAAGGGCTCTGCAAGCACTCGACGGTACGAGTAAACTCTAATTAATATTGTTCTAGGCATAAGTTAGTCTGGATGATTACACTCTGTAATTTAAGCTGTGCATCGTGCTCCGATAGATTGTGCATTGAGGGAGATGTGGCTGAAGTTACGAGAGTCAAATATAAATGTATGAATGAATTAGTTCTACCGTTTAACTGGCCGTTGGTTAAAGTTATTATGGCCAGCGATGGAATGGTTGAAGGCTTGGCTACATGAAGCTTTGTGAATGTTAAGTAGGTAAAGGTGTAATATAATTTCAGAGTAATAAAGACAAAAGGCCAAATCTTCCGTCTCAAGTTTCGCGCAGCGCGCCTTATCTTTTGTTTTCTTCCAATTGCCTGGCTTTACGCCCCTTAATGCGCAGTGTATGTCGTGCCACTGTACGACACCCTATCAACATTTTAATACAAGTCAAATGTCCCATTTACTAACACCATAAGTTTTACGCAACATTTCCCCAAATATTCGTACCGTAATCACAAAGCCATAGCGAATCTAACGCTCACCACAACACATTACGTTCCCATTAAACCCGATACCTCAATAAAGTCCCCACCCCGCATCGCCGACGCGCCCAAATTTTGACAGCCGCTAAAAGCGCACATTTTACTTAACGAGGCCGCGGCGGTAAACTAATTTTTCGGTAAATTAAAGGTTTTAATTACCGGACAGTAATGGTTCTCCGGTTTCGTTTCGTTTTTTGTTGGCAACTCGGATTTTCAATGGCTTCAGGTATTCGTGGATACTTCACGAAACAGACGACTGAAAGATGTTGAGACGGATACTATTCAAAAGATTTTACAGAGGCAGTGCATTGGAAGAAGAAGAGTAAAACATTGCTAAATGCGTTTCAAGACAAATTCTTCAATTTGTTATTTCAAAACGCGGGGTGTTTTAAAATAACAAATTGGACCTGATGAATGTCATAACGAGTGTATAAATACCCTAGAAACACTGTTTTTCCGCACGATAATGACCGTCCGCGTACCCAGCACGTGAAGTCGCAAATTGAAGCTTAAAAGTGATATTAATTTCCACACCATGCCATACATTCCTGTCGGTTACGCGAGCGTTGGCGAATGGAATAAATTCTAGATAAGATACCTCTTCCCCTCTCGTCACACTTTTTCATAGGAAAAAGATAGGTCTTTAACACTACTTCTCACTCTCTTCTCTTTTACTGTCACACTTGGCAAGACCCTCCCCTCTCCCTGTTGCTGTGGCGTAATTTGTGGATGAACCCTATTTTATGTATTTATTTAAACTTTATTTTACAGTAAAAATTGTACCTACAAAAGGCGAACTTAATGCCAGAAGGCATTCTCTACCAGTTAACCCTCGGGCCAAACAGAGAACATGTAGTAGGTTGGTAGGTGGGTAGTAGATAGGTGCAAGAAAAATTTAAAGTACTAAAGTAAGTATTTTATGGCATCAGTATTTCAATTTCGTCAATATTTTATTTTTATGACCTGAAACCTTTAAGCCAAATCCCGTTGAACAAAACTAGAGATAGGTATAACCAATGCTGGCACCATCTATAATAACCGTTGACAGTGGCCAACCCCATTGAGTGTATAGTAGTTTTGTGTTATCTGAATCTTCAAGCAATCGGAATGAGACTTCAGCACTATTATTCCATCACTATGATCTCTCAATTCTAGTCACGAACCAACATAAGTAAAGCCTCCAATGCCTCATAATTGATACGCATTTAGAGTTCTAAACTTAAACTGGTTTTAATGTTATGGGAATACAGAGCAGCTATATTTAATTTGGCTAATTGACAGGGAGCATTACCGCAAGCTTTCGTCATAGTTAAGTAATGGATGTTTTTGCGGAGCGGATTTTTTTTAGGCTTTTAGTGGCGCGTTTTTTTTACTTGTCCAACAATGTGGCTTTTACGCCCTACAGATCACTGATTAAAAGATAGGATAGACATTGATACACATATTTATCTGATTAAATAGGTACACTTAAAAAAGTTACTCAAAAATATAAGACGACCTTGCCCTTGTGTTGATTTGATTCAAATTGAACTCTGATTGAATTGATTCTTCCATAAATTCCATATTAATTTACCAGAATCCGGCTAAGCTAGCTCGGCACCGACTTTCCAGCTACAATATGTGAAACTTCCACTATAAACAACACATTTCCCTAGGAATGTGCCATTTGTGGTAGAACTCCCACGCTGTAGCTAACCAAGTCGCTGCAGTTAGCTTGGACTTCGGGGGGCGTCGTGGTAGAATGTTCCCGATCCCATGACCATGACGTACCCCATATGGCAATGCGGGTAATCCGGTGTGGGTTCAGTGGGTAGGCTTCAATTTCGTTTCTTGCTAAACGAAAAGGATAGGAGTAGGGAGTTTTACATAACCCCTAGACGCCTCCACAGACACAGTGGGTATCAGTATTAAGTACCACATCATTAAAAAAAAAACTTAGACTGACACTTTTACAACACAATTTGTAGCTCATTAAGCACCCAACCTCAAAATACACCCCGTTCTAATTATGACTCCAATTTTACCTCACAAATTGCAACAAACACTGTAAATCCATTGATTAACCCCTTTATTCCCCCCCGTAAAGAAACCCCATGGAAGGGTTAATGACGTGCCAAGCCACGTTAACGACTAACAATTGTTTAACATAAAAATCTCATCAGCGTCGGTGTCAGTTATCTTTTCATTTATCTCGACGTGGGTGACAAGTTGACGACATTTTTCATAATTGGATAGGTAGGTCAAGTTTGAAAGAATTGTAATTTTTTCGATAAACAGAAAAGAATGGCTCTGTATGAAATTTTATGAGTGGTTATTAAAGATTTTGTGTTTTAATTTTAATGTAGAAGATTTGAAGAAAATCCATATTTCAGGGCTCCGCCACTTTCTTCGGTCCTGTGCTACTTAATTTTTCGGGGTTGGCAACTGTCAAAGGTTTACATACATGGCACCATCATAGCTTGCCCCTTTTTCTATGAGATTTGCCTTAAAGGGCTGGCATCCAGGGCATATAATTCCATTAAAAAAACAAAAACTTGACACAATTCTAGGGATTGACAGGGCAAGCTATGCTGGCGTCATCTGCTAAATAATTTGACCGGCCAACCCCATTGTTGACTCGGAGTTCGCGCAGATCCGCCTCCACCATGTAGCTCTAGTGGTACCTGGGGGAAAGAGTTACTACTGGTTCAATGTATTAAATAATATCTGAAAGATGAAGTGTCCAAATATTTAATTACGAGTATATATATGACTACATGCTTCCAGAGAATGTTGACCTTTGGCCACGTGGCCCGCCAAGACCCGTCCAGTTTTGAAAAGCTCGTTCTGGTTGGGTGCGTCGAAGGGAGAAGAAGTAGAGGCAGGGCTCCAACTCGGTGGTCTGATGCCATACGCGACGCTACGGGCGTCAACATCCAGGGGGCAATACAGCTGGCCCAAGACGGGGGGTTTGGAGAGCGGTGGTGAAGAACTGCACTCCTGATGGTCACGACCCTCAGCCTTGAGGAACCGACAAAGAAGAAGAATCTACATAATTACATTAGTTTACAGGAGGCTCATAGCCGCTAGTCGGGTGCCGCTGTTGCATTCATACTCATATTTGTAATATCAATCCATACAACGAACAGTAATGAAGTACCAAAAGAAGGCATCATTTTCCATACGAAGCCTAACGGCAACATTGATCCCCATTCAACCCGCAGCGGTGAAGATCAAGCAATTTACAAGCACAACACCGATATTATTGTTTCCGAATATATTTCAAGCATTAATACGGCATAGAAAATTTCGTGGGAGTCCGGGCCGTATTTACATTTAACGATCTACGCCTGTTTGTAGGCTATCGGTATTGATACCGGTGTTTATATCGATTATCGGTCCACTTTAAGCCGTAACGGTTTTTGGTATTTTTAGGCGAATTGTGTAACATATTACTTACCTAGACTAGAAGGTTTGTATTAAAATTTACGTCAGTAGGTAATACAAATTGGTTTATGAATAAAAAACTGTTGTATTGCCTCATTGATTGCTGTGCCCTTACAGGAAACCGACTTTAAAGGATGTTTATTTTAAATAATTTTTAAACGTTTTGCTTGCTGAAAACAAGTCGTACATAAGTGTATACTCGGTGGCTAAAAAAGAACTGCATTCCCTGAACCGAACTGAAAAAAAGATGACTCATAGAAAATGGACCAGCCAAAATGTATGAAACAGCCAATTTTTTTTTTCGCGATTGGGGTTGGTTCCATGGTAAAAGTTGCTCAGTATAATCCCAAAACCTCCCTGGCAAAGGGAATGCAGTTAATTTTAGCCAACCTGTATAAGTCGATATAGATTTGCTCGCCGAGAATTCTACATGTAGACAGCATAACACGTGACTGACAAGAATACATGAGGAACTAACACTTTTAACCATCGGTGACCCTTATGTCTTTACGATAAGGTTTACCTACAAATAAATTCCGTGGACGGAACATAGATCAACATGTGCACTATACAGGTTGTAACGACATGGTCCACATACATGTACGTGTGACCGAACACGGTGTTCGGCGGGATTATCCCCGACTCCGGGCCAGGGCCGTTTCTGTTGTCTGGAATAGCTGTTCGATAAATGCAGTTTGCTAGGTGCTTGTTGTAGGTAAGGCTCTTATTCATATAATACTGTGAAACATTGATATTTGAAGTATACATACTCAAAAAGTATATATTCTATTGAATCTAACAAATCGTGACAGGAGTTGTTTACAAACAAAAATGTTATAAAATTACAAAATTTTGCAAACTCTATTTTACAAAACATCTACAAGGTAAGGTAGGTAGTTGATGATGATCGTCATTGCAAATGGCTTGCAGATTTAGCTTGATTCGAATAAAGTATGGTAAAAGCCACACACCACACTTACCCACAAGCCACGTCTTTATTTTTATTTTTTGCCAATATGGAATTTATATGAAATAGAGTATAGTGACGTCACGGTCAACTCGCCTACTTTTTATATTTCAATCCGATTTATTAAATAGAAATTGTGTTTTAAAATAACAGCTATCTAGGTTTTTCTAATAATTATCTGGTTCTTTGTTTCGTGCACGGTGTGAAATAATTTAAGTAGAGGACAGTACCCAACTGTATTTCTTAGTAGCAACGGTAAACGTAAAACAAGCAATATGAACTAACGCCAATCTAATTTTCCCCGCCATCCCCTCGCGTGCATGCAAAACGATTTATTTTGATTATGGTTCTGCAAAACGACCCATAAATTGGTGGCGACTACTTAATTAGTGTTCCCAATACCATTAGCGTTGTTGACAGCCCTACCGATCGGAATTGATGTTATATTTTGGGCGTTGGCAAATTACATGCCACTTTTACTGCGAGTTAGGGTTGTGCAAAATTGATTGTTTGCGACGTTTACCATTGCTTAGTTTTTCAAGTTTATTTTTAGGGTTCCGTACCCAAAGGGTAAAACGGGACCCTATTACTAAGACTCCGCTGTCCGTCCGTCCGTCCGTCCGTCCGTCTGTCTGTCACCAGGCTGTATCTCACGAACCGTGATAGCTAGACAGTTGAAATTTTCACAGATGATGTATTTCTGTTGCCGCTATAACAACAAATACTAAAAACAGAATAAAATAAAGATTTAAGTGGGGCTCCCATACAACAAACGTGATTTTTGACCGAAGTTAAGCAACGTCGGGCGGGGTCAGTACTTGGATGGGTGACCGTTTTTATAGATAATGGTACGGAACCCTTCGTTTGCGAGTCCGACTCGCACTTGGCCGGTTTTTATTTTGTTTTTGGTGAACAGTCAAGAATATTTTGGGCTGTATTGAAACGAAGATTGAAGATGAAAATCATTCGATGGGACATTTAATCCACATGGCTTCGGTCTGTCCAGGGTTAGATATGGGCGTTATATGAATATAAATTCTCTAATCATTTTTTGAATTTTAATTTGTTATTAGCTACTAACTAATTTTATTCTTACTGGTATTCGATTACATTTTATTTATCTCTATCTACGGTAAGGGCACTTCACTAGGTATCTAAGTTTCAATAATAGGAACTAAACTTAAAGTAAGGAATACTTAACTTGAAAGCAAATGAAAATCCTAATGTTAAATACGAATATTATCTTATATCTTGAACAAAGTATAGAATAGATTTTTCTTTGCTTAAATTGTAATGGCTCAGAATGTTAATGACGCTCGTTAGCGATACATGAGCGATTTTATCTTTAATCTAAATTGGATTCTTACGATATGGTCTGACATTCACATGTCTTTGTTAAATACCTAGGTAAATTCTTGCGTTCTATTAAAATATTACTATTCTATATGTTTTAAACAATATATTGCAATGAAACAATGACATAAGTGGAATTTACCAGTACGGCTACCACCAGTTTTGACATTGACAGATACGCTCGCGTCGAAGTAACTTACTTTCTATGCATCTCGCTCGTACTCGCATATTAGTGCAAGCGAGATGTATAGAAAGTAATTTACGTAGACGCTTAGTGCTTCAGGATATAAAATTAAAATACAAATACTAAAAGACTAGGTAAGTAATTTATAAAATGACTCTTGGAAAAATGGTAAATTGATTTTATTCAACCAAACCTATAAAAAGCAGAAATTTTTACGTTAATTAAAATTAGAATAAAAATTTGCCTTGTATTGACATCCCTAACTCCGTCGTTCGTCGCAAAACTGGCCCTAAACACGCCAGATTTAACCGACTGTTAACTTAATTACTGCTTTACGCAACTTCTGGACACAGTAAACATCCCCATGGACATCTTTGCGCAAAAACAGATCTTCATTTTACTACTTAACTACGCGTCCTTTTAGCTTTTATAGTAATTTCCTTATTTACATCCCAGTAAGACTTAAATTGCGCAAGCAACTCATTAGCATCTGTTTACTGTATTTTCATTCTTATTTCACTAGCACTAAGTATTATTTTTGTTGTATCATGAAGAGTAGTGGGCCTAACAAACTCCCTCGCGGAACTCCCATAATTATAACAGCCATAAAGTATGTTGGTATTTGTTTACCCTTAGGATCTAATGACCAGAAAAGCTGACCTCTTGCTCATTTGTTACAGGTATGACAAGGACCGATGGCGTGTGTGGAATTCGAGCTGCTCCGCTACAATATTTATTGAGAATATGCGTAAACTTCTGGTATTTTCGATTGGATTTTCTACCATGCGAACACTGTGTCAACACTTAATAATGATTTCTATATATTAAATTTGAGATTGTATAGTAAAATATTTATTTTACAAGGGGGCAAAGTATTTGTTTAACTTCTCGCGCTATTTAATATTTACCATTATAATTTATTCATTTAATATTTACCCGAGCAAGCGAAATATTCAAAAATTGAACCACTCTTCCCGAATCTTGAACGTTGTGAGCTCGTGAGTGTTTCAACTATCAAGGCCCGATGGTTAAACAACCTTTGCTACCGAGAGAAACACAATTTTTTTCGAGGAAAAAATATTACAAATGAATATCAAATTAACGCTATTAAATATTTATAATTCAAAATCATTTAATAAACAATTCCATCAGGAAAATACTCATAATTGGCATCAGAATGCCACTCATGTGGATAAAATGCAACTTTCTCATCAGTTTTTGAATAACAAAGAGAGCCTTTACGAGCTTGTGTGCTGAAGTGAAAAATATTTTACAGTTCATATTAAGTGGTCGCCTAATAACATGCCTTAGAGAATTAGAACTGAGTTATGGAAATATACCTTTCATCCACTTTTATTCGTCACGCGATGTTTCTTGGCTTAATTAGAAGTGAAGTTTTGATTAAAAATCGACCAAAAATGTGAAGGTTCATTCGTTCTAAAAGGTTTTATTAATAAGTAAACTAAAATAAATTACATATAATAAAAAAAAGTGACCAAGTCCTCCAGTAGCGGAGGGTGGACTTCCAGGGTTTGGTTTTCTTCAGTAAATGACATCTATTTCAATGTATACTTATAAGTTATATATAGTAGTATTTTATAATATAATTTGATTTGTCCTAAAGTCCTTTTTTACCATGTTCTTTTTACTTAAAGTTTTCATTTTATCTAGCCCAGTTTTAGGGGTCGTCCAGAAATCATGTGATCATATTTGTCCTATTTTTTGATCCCCCCTCCCCCTTGGTGATTTTAACGCTTAGACGCTAAGAAATCAAGGCCATGGCGCCGATGCGAGCTTTTATTATGAATGTATTAAAGTTGGTGCGATGAATGTTTTTTTTTTGGGTAAATACGCATATAAAATAGAGCGGATTATTTGATCTAATTTAATTTTTGAGTAATATCTGTTGATTTTGACATTCCCGCTTTGAAAAAAAAATTACTTACACGTGATATGATCATCTCGGACCCCCGGGGTCCCCCATCGTGATCATTCGTGATATTTTTGTTACCCCGACCCCCCCTCTAAACGATCACATGATTTCTGGACGACCCCTTACACGTGTCTTGTTTATAGAACCATCAGTCACAAAGTTAACAAAATCATTCCTAACTTCGAAATTCGAATCAATTATGAGATTAAATTTAGATGACCTTTTCGAACTCGCGAAGAAGCTTGTTCCAATATTTCTTCGGGAACTTTGGAAATGAGTATAAACTTCATTCCCATCCGGAAATGAACTCAAATTGGCTCTTCCTGGCGCCAAATTAGGTATTGAAATGAAATGAAATTTAGCATGAGACTTGAGAATTTACTACACACGGTATGAACATACCTAACGTATTTTTAGTCACTTGTGCGACGTGTATCGAAGAGCATAGGTCTCTTTAAAGCACTAATAGTGCATGACCGCTTACGAGAATCGCGCGCAGTGGTACACAATATGAAATTAAAGGCCATCAACTTTGTATATAAATGATATTTAAAAATCGCATGTCACCTCATTTTTCCTGTACAAAATTAGCTAACCGGCATTTAATGGCAATTTTCCATGCTATTAAACATTTCAGGTGCATAATGCGATGACGGTGATTAGTTTATTATGGCCATTACACATTACAACATTTTTTTCATTATCAAGTAACTATGAACCTAACAATTAAAGCCCTATGCAGAACATTGCGTGCGCTGTTTTAAGAAAACACACATTTGTATGTGAAGCATTTTATTCAAATGGGATTTTGTTTGTATAATTTCGCAATTATGAAGCAGAAATTAATTAAAAAAACAAACGTACAAGCGTTAGCCTGGATTTCTGCGCATTTATTTTACATTTGTAGTTTATATACTTGGAACATGCTTGACTTGAAGTAACTTCGTATCTGGGATCTAGGGTACTTTTCTTTTAAAAAATAATAAATAATAATAATTTTACCTGCCGACGATTTATTTGAGTTTACTTTCTGAAGGGATCGTTCGGACTCAGACTATTGTAGCGCAATATTGCTACCACAAATGTCAAAACCGATGTTGCTGTCCGGATTTTTGACATTTGCGACTAGAGATGCATAGTTGTTTGGCCGGATACCGGATACCGGATATTCGGCGTGACCATCGGGCGAATATCCGGTATCCGGCCGCCGAATATTCGGCCGGCGGAACTATGCCTACATTTCACTCACGTATTTTAAGTCGAAAAACGCTCGACATGTTTCAGTCTCCGCCGGTCCGTCACCGTCAATGCAAACTTCTGATGACACTCCTCGGTACGGAGTGAAACATGTCGAGCGTTTTCGACTTAAAATACGTGAGTGACCCGTTCTTAATATATTTAATAGGTACTTACCTTTATATTTAGCGTGGTTTTGTATATGTATTTTGAAAATATAATTCAGGTATTTTGACATTACAGTGAAGTTGAGAACAAGGCATAAGTAGTCTAACTTCTACCTCCTACCTTTTACTAGAAAATTACAGATCAATTTCTTTACCAACATTCTGAGACAAATCAACCTAAAATTATTGCCTATCTTGGACGCTACAGGTCATATAATCCCATTCAAGCACCTTTTCGCCCCAAAAACCCTCAAATCGCAAGGATTGTCGAAATAAAAGCTCGTAAATGTACAAGTTGAGCCCCAGGAACTTTTAATGTGCCGGGAAATAAATCGGGCTATTCGTCTTTATAACCTCTAGTCGCAGTGTAAGTGGTATACTGACAGTACCTTGACTTTTATAAAAACGTCTTTTCAAGTGTGCGAGCCTTCGCGACCCGTTACGTACTACATTACTTCCCCTTGTGCCCCTTACATTCAGTACCGGGGTGCTTAGCCAACATGCCAATCATTAACGCTTCGTATCGTAGCCATCTATATCACTCTTCCATATTAGTGCGACAGTGACAGTTTCGTTTCGTTCGCTACGGAGCGCTACGCACCCAGGTCTTGCAGCAGGACGATTTAATGATATTTTTTACTAAACGAATAATTAATTTATAAAATTCTCTATGACGGTTAGAACTACAAGTAGGTAAACCAGGATGCTGGTAGGGTAGGTATATATGTGTGACTCAAATTTAGATTATTTCGTAAGTTTATATAAACGAGTCATCGCCTTCTTAGTATTATCCATTCATTTATCTGCGTTTTAGACATTGTACCTACACATTAAAAAGAATAGAAGTCACCTGTCTTCTATATTCCTCGCAAATGCATTTTATATAGACACAGCAGTTGATCTTCTTTATATTTAAGAGCTGTGCTCTTGTTGGTGGAATATTGTGAACGATACAGTGTGTAAGTGACGTTTAAATAGAGACTCAAAATACTGATGTCAATACTTGTATCGTGTTTCCCGAATGCCGGCTAATGCGAAATGCGAAATAACAGAGTTCTGGAGAAAAGGTTTTAGATACGAGTGGATTGATGCCTGATATTGCTAACGGGCCCGTGAATTAGGGTCAGGGTGGTTTTATCTCGGCAATATGTATCGTGGGTGAAACTTAGCTTAGCTACCATATTACTAATGTTACTGATTTTCCACGCAATACGAGTGAATCATATTTTATATGGAGATTATGCGTATAATTCGCATTTGTAGAAAATGTAGAATGGGATAATATTTTCTGAAGATTTTTTGAAGATTTATTGAAATGTTAAATAATTTGTTACGTACAAATTTTCATCAATGTCCTAGAGATTTAGATACAATAATTGTTTGTTTGGGTAATTTCAACGAATCGAAATATCTTTCATGTTTTACATTACTAACTAGAGTCACACACAACACATCTTTTTCGCTATCTGGACTTATATGACACTCTAGTTAATAATGTAAAACATGGAAGATATTTCGATTAGTTGAAATTATCCCGCAGTCGAAATTGTCCCGCTGCTCCTTATAGAACACTCTAAAGTTAGAAGCAGAACTATGTAACCGAAGCTTGAAAATATTTGCGAATAATTGTCAGGAGAACGAATATAGTTTTACCGTAGAGTTTCGTATCTTCATCTGGATTTTGACACTTTACCCAAAAAATCTCTCAAATTTGAAAGCATTTTAATCCGTTAAGACGCAAAAATGTTTTTTAGTACTCCTGACTATCAGTATACACCACTAAAACTTAGAATTTCATTGGTTAAGTTGGTAATAAATGGCCCCAAAGGCAATAGGCGATGTTTGGGTATTTTTCCCAATCTTCGCCTATGGCATGCCTTGCCGCTAATACTTACTTTTCTGTGACTTACACATGTTAAGTCGTATCTCCTTGGAATGTGCTAATATACTATGAACCTTAACTACACCAGACTAGGCATATTTTTAAAAAACGGGGTAGTAGGCGAAGTTTGGTAACAGTCTGAAGTTATTTTCATACATTTTCTATAATGAAGCTAGGGCTGTCAGAAATTAACCAACATGCCAAATAAAGGGGAGTAATGGTTTATAAGTTAAAAAAAATATTATTATTAACAAAATTGTATAATTGTTGTTATTATCGTAATTGACAGCAAATCAACCTTATTTACACAAAGTGAGACAAAAATACCTATTTGGTACCTACTCAACATCAGTAAGAGTAGAAATAAACATATAGCGTAAACTAAAAAAACCAAACATAAGATAATATTTAAATTTGGAAACAAGTAATGTCATCCACCAATGAATGTGGTACAATAAATTTGTCAACCCTAGGGGTAGGCGAAATTTGGCAACAAGATGGACGCAAAGTACCCTCACCAATGTTTTATCCAATTGTGACATCTAAACGTAAGCTAGCCATTAAATAATAGTTTCATATGAAAAAGAAATAGTTATAGGATATAATCATGTAAAGAGTTTATCATTACCGGGTCCAAATCACCGTTTAAAACTGAAGTTAAAACACTGGTTCAAAAAAACGTGTCGTCGGTGTCACGAAAAAACCTCAATAAAGGTCAACTGTGTGAAGTTAGCCGCAGATTGTTCGAAGAATGTTGACACCCGTAAAAAATACTTTGTATTTAGCAGTTTTATGTAAGGCTTAGATTAGAAACATTTTGTTAATGGCAACTTACGTCAAACTAGGCGAAAATAGGTAGCGCAGGCAAAGATACGAAACTCTACGGTACCTACCAAAACCATATAAGTGGTAAACAATGTTGCGTATCCAATGTGAATGGCAAGAAATTCTCATATAGATGAATCACTTCGATTCGGCGTGGATTCTAGGTATTCGGTGACGTCATCACAGCTTAATATGGTGAAATAGCTTAGTATGGTAGGTACTTATTTATACAGCAGAAGTTGCTGCTAGGCGGGCTATGTGGTCAAATTGAACTGAGCACATCTTTATTGTTTAGAGAATAAGAGCGTGTGTAGGACATTTTGAACACCTCACCCGCTTAGCTAAAGCTGCTCACTATACTCCAGTTTATTAATGGATTCTCAGTATTCGGAACATATTATAGCCTCGTAAGGCCCCCATACAATATTTTCCTATTTTTAATTTGAACCTTATTGGGATGACTTTCGTTTGTTTAAGAAAGCAATGAAACAAAAGAAATGCTACTTTATTTGGTTTATGAAAAGTTACAATTAGAATGAAACAGAGTGTAGATACATTGTAATGGCCATTGGGCCTTATTAGGATAGAGTCGGGAGACATGGAAGGCAACTTTGGTGGTCCTGGGGTTTTCAAATTCCTATAATTTAGATGCAGATTCAAACTGCCTTCACTGAGTTCACAGGTCCTAAAAGCGATTTAAAGGATGACTCACGTTAGACCGGGCCGTGTCCGACCCGGAGCTTCCGGCGCATCGTTTTCTATGGAAAGCATCACGTGATCGGCTGTCATGTCATAGACAAGTAAGCGCCGGCCCGGACACGGCCCGGTCTAACATGAGTCACCCTTAATGTGTAGTAGAACTCTTTTTATTTCAATATACGAAGAGAAAAATCATGTGAATGTGTTTCTTGCTACTCAGTTTTCCCGCATTTTGTAAAACCGTATTTAATTTCAGTTCCCCCCTCATTATTTGCGGTTGGCTGAGCAAAACTGCTTTGCTAAATAAAAAAATATATTTTATATTGCGACTTAGCTTAGGTCAACAAAAATTCTTCAAGCATTTTCCCACTAACTATAGAACCGTTCCAAATGGCCTTCGACTGTGACTTTGGAAAGGACGCTTTTTTTAGGCAATACAGACTGCCAGTTAGCATTTAACAACCCACCAAATTTGTATAGGTAAGTAAATAATAAATGACTTGATGTCTTTTTGGCAAAAAAACGACAGTGGGTGAACAACGGACTTCATTAAAATCGGTAAAAGTAAATAAAAAAACCTCATTTGGACCGCTTTCCGAATAATCTTTTGGTGAGCAAACGCTTGAGTCACTATAGAAAGTACCCAAATTGTTTTTTGTGTGCCGTTTTGAGGAGTTCCAACAATTCCAATTCGTCTGATTCTGATTTCGAGCGCAGTCGTCTGATTTCGACCCAGTTTCAAATGGAAACCTATTTGTATATTTCCATTTTTAGCATCGTTTTAAAAATCATTGAAACCGTATTCCATTATTCCTTTTCAACACCTCAATTCAGAAAGTCTCTGTCTATTGCAAGTCGGTTAAAATTGTTAAAAGTATCTAATTTATACTCATTCTGTAGCAAAATCTTCTCTCTCTTCTCAGTATGGTTATATGCCAGTAAAGATATGATGGTCGTTCTTGTCTACGTGACAGCGTGATAAAACGGTGTCCGTCACATTCTTAAAAAGCCACTGTCTTAAAAAGTGACAGATATTTTTATCACGTGGATAAAACTATCCATAATACGCCTGCAGGTCGGCCCTGCTGTCTTTTTAATGTCGTCCTACTGTCTGGCTCGTCTTAAAATTTTCTTTAGATATTTATAACATAACTAGATTTACAAGAACATACCTGTCTAAGATTTAAATCATCGTTGTAGTAGGTAGAGCCCAAAAAGACCAGGGAAACTCTAGAAAAATATAGAATACACAAGGATAACTGCCGTAGGCGCAATCCCGTGGTTAAAGGAACAATACATGAGACCCTTTCAATTAGGAACGTTTATTTCTATTACTAGGATTGTCGATGGTTACAATTTATATTGGATGGGCAATGTTAAAGCTAGACACAATACGTCCTATTAGTACTTGATAGTCGGTTATTGGTAAATTATACCGTAAAATTAGATGAAGGCTGTCTGTAGCTTTGTACCCACGACCACTCTGTCAAGAGTGTAACGAAGAAGAAGAGTCTGTAATAATTTTACAATTACAGGCATTACGAAACTTTCTGATCGTCTTTCATGACTTCATGAGTCACATATTTGAAGAACACTAAACTTATAATATGACTCGAAATAAGGAACTAAAAATATGAAACAACTTACTTGGCCACGAAAGTTGCCTTTTATTACGGTTTACAATATCCAATACAAGTAATATCATGTTGTCTCATCCGTATAACTGTTGTTCGCCAAGAGAGATCGAATTCCAAACTGTCCTTAAAAAATAAGTAGCACGGAGCAGCTTTTTTGTCCAGTCCCCCTTCTCGGAAGCCAAGCTAGCCGAGACAATGTGGAATTTGGCTTTTTAATTGTAACTACCGGAAATTGAATCCCGAAACTCATGCACATTAAACAGGTCATTATTATTATGATAATTATACGTTAAGGTTGGACTGTTAGTTGTATTTCGTAATTACAAATTAGAAGTTGAAATCTGATTAAAATGTTCTTTTGTTGATTTAAGTAGGTAGTTATATTATTTATGAAAGAGCTAGGTGATTAAACTAAAGTCTTTTTTGTTTTCTATTGCTATTGTAAATAAACAGGCTGCAATGAAACCAAAAATTAAGCAAATAAATATCATAAAAATTATACTCAGACTGAAATATTCTTTAATACCTACTCAATTTAAGATAATAAATCATACCCTTATGTCGGCTCATTCTGGAATACATCAGATAAGCGTGATACAAGAGGGCTCAACGTCTTAGCCTTAGGTAGTATAGGCATATGTATAGGCATGTTAGGCTGCTTTTGTACTGTAAGCCCTTGCATCACTCAACATTAACAACACAACATGTTACCTCACAAACTCCTCTCTGCTCAACTCAACATGTATTAGCCTTATAAAGCCAAGCCCAAAACAGCTTGACTTCGTATTGCCCCAGTGATGATCTTTACGAGGGGTTGAAAGCTCTCACTTTTTTATTATTGCCTTTATTGCGCGCACTTAAATCGGGGTGGAAACAGAGGTTTTTAGTTCCGGGTAAATTGGCGGTATATTTAGCCGTCTTAATTTCCGCTGTAGATTTTGATAAGGCATTTTTCTGAACGCTGATTTATACTGTCACGATTTTTATTCATTATTATTTACTGCAACGGGACTTTATCGCGTTAAACGTAACGTCGGAGGTAGGTTACATTACCTCCGACGTTACGAGGACGAGGAGAAACGTCGGAGGTAAATTAAAAACTAAATTTTTACGCGGTTTCTGCAAAAATCGTTAATAAATTGTTGGTACATATTATGCTTTCGATAGAGCTAAAAATAGAAAAAGTGTGGGAAAGCGTTCATACATTAACCTCTATGTGCTTGAAATATAGGTTGTTCGATGTTAGGCTTGGTATTTGCTGTTTGCGAACAGTTTTCAAAGCCTGCATTATATATAATTATGTACGAAAAGTGGTAAGGGGATTTTATTATCAGAATATCTAAAGGGGATTTTTATTAGAGCTTCTGCCCGCGACATCGTCTGTGTGGGATGATGATGGTGATGGTTGATCAAAACTATCCAATGTCCTACCCTATGTCTATCATTCCTCGGGCCTCAAACTATATCCATGCCAAATTTTATCCTAATTCGGTTCAACGGTATAAGCGTGAAGAGGTAACAGACCGATAGAATTTCTTTCGCATTTATAATATTAGTAGGGATAGTGTTATAAAGACATAACTACCAATTGTCCATCTCAGGGGCTCCCAATCTTTTGCTTATTGGTAAGGCGTTTTGCACCTTCCTTGCAGTCTTGCTACCTTATAAAGGGGAGCACACCGAAAATTTTTGGTCGTGAAATTCCAGTCTTCAAAAACAAAAGCACAAAATATTTTTCTAACAAAAGATCTGACTTCTCAACTTCCAACTAAGATGAGTCATTATGCAATTAATTCAAGAAGGCACCTAATATCGCACAACTTTCTTAGAGAACAACTTCCATTGTTTATTCGCGAGTTTTCTCAGCAACTGTTGTTGTTTAAAGTTAAGAGCTTATTTAGGGCTTCGTATACGTAATTTGATTTTCAATTAGCATTGTGTTTAACCGCTGGAGGGTTTAGAGTCCATTGTTTGGCCACTTCCAACCAAAAGCATGACCAAATCGACCAAGTTTGAGGTCATAACCTTTTATTCCTTTAGCGGACACCGGACTAGCAACATATAAAATACAGTATACTTTCAGTATGCCTCGTAAAGACGTGTCGTTTCATATTATTGGAGATGTTAGGTATGCTATATACTAATTTGCGTTTTATTTACAAATTCAAAAAATACGCAAGTTGTTCTGACTGACTTATAGCACGTTACTTTACGATTTTTTCGGAATGGCACAGCAATAAATATATTATATTACCAATTTGTATGGGATTTTGAGTTTCCAAAACGTCCCGCTTGGCGCGCTGTTCAAGATCCCATACAAAAATAGACATAACTCAAAAGCGAACGCTCGTCACGCTATCGAATGAAATTTACACTGCGGGTCTGCCGCCAACATCGAATTATAAAACGTTATCTGCCTCTCTGTCGCTCGAATATGCAAGAGCAATAGAGAGGCAGATAAAGATTTTCGATGTTGGCGGTAGGCCCTCGTCTCGTAACTCTTGATGAAATTCAAAAGCCTAACAATTATAACCAACGGTACAGTGAGTACGTACCATCGCCCACATTGTTAACTGTACATCGGTGGACCTTAAGCCCTATGTAATAAGGTACACTCATGTACAGTTAGGAGTGTTGCTGTTTGTACAAATGAGCTCCATCGATTGATCACAAGCTATTTCCGCTCATTCAGGTTTATCAACCACATTCTCTACATATTCGCCGTCAGAAATATATGTACATATTTGTACCTTATGACATTGTAATAAGAAGAAAAATGTATACATGTTTTTGACGTTGGTTGTCTGTGCGTCTCTTTTGCACTGGCTTTGGTATGCAATTGTCTGCATTATGTGAAGGCCAAGGTAACGTAAATACACAAGACATACATATATTATAATGTAATTATTATAATGTTAAGAGCCAACAGGAGTGGTCATTTCTCCATACAAACGTACTCCTCGTTTTCCTCCGTGGTTTTTGAAGCTAGAGCAATGATTTTTTCAACACAGATTAATATTGCCAATATCTGTGTCGGGCCGTTTTGCTTTTTTTGATATTTTTGTTTTTTAAGGCGCTAGAGCCCTTCAAAAATGGCCAAAATGGCCTAATTGACTATGCCGCAATGAGAGGCGTGGCATTCAAAACTGATATCAATTAGCCAAAAAAGCAAAACGGTCCGACACAGATAATTTCATAATCATTTAGATTTCCAAATTTGGCCACGATTGGTTAAGTTTTGGAGGAGGAAACAGAGGAGTACGAAACCTCGATTTTTGAGATTTTTACGCAGGATTTTTCGCCTTGTCCTTATCGCACTACTTTTAGGTGCCGCTTCCGTTAGCGAGACAGGTATATTTACCTAAAATGTTTAAAACTCAGCTCCTGTTTCGTCTTAAGGTATATACTCGTAGATAAGAGATCTTGCTACCTTAAGGATGACGCCGTTTGTGCATTTAATTAATGTTGTTTTGTCCAACCATTCCAACCATTTTTCCATACATATATCCATTTCAACCAAGTTAAAAGTTAAAAATTCTGTGCAAAGTTGTTTAGAATCATAAACTAAACATATTGGTTTCAGAATCACTTTTTCTTTTTCTGTAGTAATTTGGAAAATTTATATATGTACTACCTGCATTGTGGAAAAGGGAGGTTATTACCACATTCACTGCCAAGAACACGTAAGTGTGTTATTTTTGTATTGGAAATAGGATGATTGGCACTGAAAGTGATAATTTTTCAAGTTTGTATAGTAAGTACAATGCGCGGGATGGGCGGTCAAACCCGATAAGTCGTGCAAATGAGTTTTTAAAATTAGAACTATATGTGACGTGCGTAGAGTTTTTATTTAAGTGGCAAAATATCTCGACTTATCGGGTTTGACCACCCATCCCTCGATTATTAATGTATACATTTTCAACATGTAGTTTACCCCATTAATAATGGATTTACAAATAATAAGGTTCCTTCTTTTGTGGCTGACCATGTACCTGTATTTTATGTAAATTGCTTATTCTACTAAGGTTTTAATATATATTATAAACTATTAATTCCAATAATAAATTTTATAAATACGGTATAAAGATCGCACTAACAACGTAAATGTAATAAAAAATTAAAAAAATACTACTAGCTAACGAAGCCCTGAAAGGCTACGTTTCTTTTACCGAGTAATTCTGCAAATAGACGACGAATAGTGAATGTATTACACAAATAATTAATTAATCAGTATTACGTGTTTTAAAAAACGCAGTATTGGCGAATCGACAAAAGTGCCCACCAGCCGGCATACAAAGTAAGTCACGCTCTCATTTTAAAACAAAATGCCTAATTTACATGCAACTTGGCATGAAAAATTACGTAACATATACCTATCTGGTACTAGTTTTTGTTGCAAAAAAATGTTATACAAAGAAAATAGAGCGAGTACATTTTTCTATGTAAAACTTCTACGCGCTCTTGTTTCTTTGTATTATATGTACAGTGGCGTTCAAAAGTGCATGTATAGATGTCGACCGTAATGCCTTAATATTACGGTTGAAACATGTCCATGCACTTTTGAACGCCAGTGTACAAGCTCTTTTAACTTTGTATTACTTCTTCAGGCAACGACAACTACTACAGTCACCTGCAATAATATGTCACTATTCGAAGGCCGCAAAAATAAGTGACACGCTCTTATGGCTCTACAAATAAGATCGTGTCAGATATTTTTGCGGCCTTCTTTGTGTAACATATTATTGCTGGTGACTGTACCAGACATATATCTATACATGTTACGTGAATGTTTATGACAAATTTTATGTTATTTCAGTAAGTCGTTTTAAAAATGAGTGCGTAACCACGATTGTATGGCGGCGGCCAGGTTAGTATCTTGTGACTTCAGTTAATGTACTGCTATACAACCTAACTGTGTTGTAGCTCGGGGCTCAGGCACTACAAAGGGAAATGAGGAAATATCCGATTGCAATTTATCGTGAATAACTATACCTGCTGTATTTGTTTCATTTATACATGTAAAGATATGTTTACACTTTTGCACCTTACCCCTTTGTAATAAGGTGAAAAATGTAAACATATCTTTGACGTCGACTGTACCTAGATTCTGGATTTGGTTAGTTTGGTCCAAAGTAGTCCAAACTTACTGGCCAAGTTTGGCCAAGCGAAATTAAACTTTAATTGAATATTTGTAGAGTGTATTTTGTTTGGTCCACGTTTATAAACGCTACAATTATACTTCCTTATAGCGTCTAGCCACCTAGAAGCATAAAAAGACCTTTCATTCAATACTATTTTGGCGCCTACCGCGAATATCGAAAATCGAAATTTCATATTTGATCGATAGAGAGGCAGATAACGAAATTTCGGTTTTTGATGTGATTTAGAGTACCTACATGAAAAAAAAGTTAACTATGTGAGTTATATACAGATGTTAAAAAGGCGAAAGATCCGTTGGAATGTCCGTCCATAAGTAACAGAATTACGGACCCATACATGCCCATACCGATCGTAATCTGTTTAGTTCGCTCATAATGCTCCGATAATGCTATTAGGACATTTGAATTACTTACCCAAACTCGCATCTCATTGGTTTATGTTGTTCAAATTACTACTTTCATCCATTGTGTTTAGATCTAAATTTGACCAAAGCGGAGATTCGCTCATAATGTTCCTCTAATGCTATTAGGACGTTTCGAATACTTGCCTAAATTCGTACGTAGGTCATTTATGCATGTTATTCGAATTACTATCTTAATTCGTTGTGTTTAGATCGAAATTTTACTAAAGCGGACGCGCAAAATGCTCCTCTATAGCTATTTGGACATTTGGAATAGGTATTTTCCTAAACTCGTATCTCATTTGTTCATGTTATTCAAATTACTACCTTCATCCATTATGTTAAAGTCACATTAGAAGAAAGCGGAAAATATGGAATATGAGTCGTTACCAATGAAGATTAATGATAGCTACTTTTGACGTGATTCTTTATGTCTCATCAAGTGGAAATAAACATAGCAAGGCTTTTAAAATCCAAAATACACATACATATCAATGATTGTTTGCAAGTGAGTATTAGTTAAAATGTTGTTGTTATATTATATATATATATATATATATATATATATCAATTATTTAACTATTTTATGTCATATAATGCTAAAAAGTTTTCTACAGATGACCTACTTAAGTAGTATACATATATATAGACAAAGACTACAAAGTTTCATCGATTAAGCGAATTTTACGGTTCACCTCATGTATTTTTTAAGTACTTAACTGACACATACTCAACATAAAACTTAAGGACAGAAAAAGATGTTCAGATATAAGAAAAATAACCAGGGTCATAGATGCGCTTGATTACTCGAGATCCCTAAAGTGGAAATGGGCAGGTCACTTAGCCAGATTAGAAGACCAAAGATGGACAAAGACGGTCACAGAATGGCAAGGACCTCAAGGTACCAGACACCGTGGGAGACCACAGACAAGGTGGATAGACGATATTGTCTCAATAACTGGGCCTAATTGGACCCATGATGCAAAAAATAGGATATACTGGAAAAGATTGGAGGAGGCCTATACCCAAAAGGGGTCCTTAAATTAGAAATAAAATAAAATTTAATTTAGCAATTAGAATTATATATTTAAGGAATAAAGGGCTTAATAATAATAATTACGACGCCCACCACCCCCGTCCGCATCATCCGTCTCCTCGCAATCGTCGTCGGGCGATGAATTCGCCACCGCGCCCGACACCAGCGAGTCGAGCGATGAGTGCGGGCCGCCGCCACCGCCGTCACGACCACCTGCGCGGCGCGGGCGGCCACCGCTGTCGGCACGCTTGGGGCCTGCGGGACATCCTGCCCCGCCCACGGCTCCCGCTGCCGGTGGTGTAGTGCGTCGCATGCGATGGTCTCAAACCATTAATGAGAACGTCATGCGCGCCTACTATGGGGCTACAGAGGGGGGAACCAACTTATGCGCGTACCGTGTCCGAATGCTTCCACTGTTTCAGGCCCTCGAACCGACCATCGACGTGACTGCGCAACGACTATCGGATCAGGTGCGAGTCATCCAGCGGCAAAAGCGGTTGGATGACTCGACACTTGATCGGCTTCGCCTGGAGGCTCTCTCTGCTCGCGCAGCTTCTACCTCGGCGCGGGATCCGCCCGCCACGTCGCCGGATCCGGTGCCGGCACCCGACCAGGCACCGGGGGCGCCGCGGGTAGATCTCAGTGCCGACGAGGAGGAGTTCGCGCAGAGTGTGGGTAGTACAGCCAATGAGCAACTGAGGAGGACTCTGGACGAGGCGGTTACGCGGTACCGCTCCACACCCGATACTAGGCCACGATTACCACGTTTGCCTATGAATAGACACAATCTAGCGCTAATGGGAGCCCTAAACGCTTTACTAGAGCCATATTTGCGGACTAGTAAAGATTTAGATGATACGCACGCGATCATGTATTGCGGAGCCATCGCGGCGTGCCGTGTTGCACGAGTCAAGTTTCCGGACTCTGAACGTGCACCTAGGACCGCCGGAGGTGCCCCCGCATGGCAAATACGGATCGAGCGACGTATCAGCTCTTTTAGGACTCTTATCGCAAAGCTGATCTGCTTCAGGGGGGGCAACAATCGCCCCCGAGTAATGCGCTTTGTAAACCAGGCATTCGTGGGGACGGATATCAGGCCCCGCGACTACATGGCCAACGTTACGGAGCGCATCGACTTTCTAAAGCAGAAAGTCTATGCATGGGCAAACCGTATTCGCCGCTACAGAGAGCGTGTGGACCGATTCCAGCAGAATCGTCTTTTCCAGAGTGACCAAAGGAAGATGTACCGAAAGTGGGAGGAAACCAACCTTCGTGCATCCGACTCGCGGCCACCGGATGCTACTGTCATGAATGACTTCTGGCGTAGCATCTGGTCGGTGCCTGTCGGACACACCGAGGGGAGTTGGATGAGTGTTGTCGAGCGTGAGTGCGAGTCCATTGAACCTATGGGGGCAGTCACCATCAGCCCCGATGACGTAAGTTGTGCCATCCGCACGGCCCAGAACTGGAAAAGTCCTGGGCCGGATGGATTGCACAACTTCTGGCTAAAATGGTTCCGATGCTCGCACTCCTACTTAGCAGCACAATTTCAACAAGCCCTCGAACTTGGTTCTCTCCCACCTTCCTTAACAACTGGTGTCACCTTCCTGCTCTATAAGTCCGGTAGTACCACGGAAGCGAAGAACTACAGACCCATCACATGCTTGCCTACACTCTACAAGCTCCTTACATCCATTTTGAGAGCAAAAATCAACGCGCACATTGTCGCAAACAATATTTTGGCCTCTGCTCAAAATGGATGTAGGGTTGGGTCCCGTGGTACTAAAGAGCTCTTCCTCATAGACATGACCATCTGCCAACAAATCCGGCGGACCAAGGGGGCCCTCTCAGCCGCTTGGATTGACTACAAGAAGGCCTATGATTCGGTGCCTCATTCATGGCTGGGGAGGGTCTTAGAGCTGTACAAAGTTGATGCAGCTTTGAGAGCCTTCCTAAGCGCGTGTATGGGGCAGTGGACCACAGTCCTTCGTCAACCAGGAGGCGGGGATGACCGACCTGGCCCACAGGATTTTATAAGGATTGAGCGAGGAATATTTCAGGGCGACAGTCTGAGTCCGCTATGGTTCTGCCTAGCTCTGAATCCCCTCAGCACCTTGCTGAAGGATTTGGGACTAGGTTGCCGGCTTCGGAGAGAGGGTGAAGTTATTTCTCACCTTCTGTACATGGATGACCTCAAATTATTTGCACCAAATACCCAAGGCTTGTTGGAGCTACTGAAAACCACCGAAGTCTTCAGTAGTGCCATCAACATGGAGTTTGGTGTCGATAAATGTGCGGTTATGCATGTACAGCGGGGGAAGGTTGTAAATTCAACAAATTTACAACTTTCTGAGACAATGTCTTTCAGGTCTATCTCTGAATCAGAGACCTATAAATACCTTGGTATGTCACAGTCGTTGGGTATTGAGGACGAGGGTATTAGACGGTCGGTGAAGGAGCGCTTTTTCAGTCGGCTCACAAAAGTCCTTAACAGTCTTTTGTCAGGAGGCAACAAAGTGCGCGCCTTCAACGCCTGGGTAATGCCTCTTCTCACATACTCCTTTGGCATACTAAGGTGGACTCAGACCGAGCTGGACGCCCTGGATCGGAGGGTCCGGTCACTGCTCACCACACATCGCATGCTACACCCACGCTCGTCAGTTATGAGATTGTACATCCCACGGAAGTGTGGAGGCCGAGGCTTCCTAAACGCCAAGGATCTCCACAACCGCGAGGTGTACAATCTCAGGAATTATTTCCTTAACAACGAGTGTGGGATGCATCGTGATGTGGTGGCAGTAGACAGGAACCTCACGCCGCTCTCCTTGGCAAACGAGAACTGGCGCAAACCTGTGGTACTAAGTACTGCGGATCGCAAGGCGGCATGGGAGAGTAAGGCGCTACACGGGCGGTTCTACAAGGCCCTCACGGGACCCGATGTGGACCTGCTCGCGTCGGTGAACTGGTTACGATTCGGGGACCTCTTCGGAGAAACCGAGGGTTTTGCCTGTGCAATTGCGGACGAAGTGATGATGACGAACAACTATCGGAAATATATCCTGAAGGACGGTACGGTCGACATTTGTCGGGCATGCCGCCGTCCCGGAGAGTCACTCAGGCATATCATTTCCGGTTGTTCTCATCTTGCTAACGGTGAGTACTTGCACAGACATAATCTCGTAGCCAGGATTATTCACCAGCAACTTGCTCTTCTATACGGCCTTGTGGACCGCGAAGTACCGTACTACAAGTACTTACCTGCGCCTGTTCTCGAGAATGGTCGTGCCACGCTCTATTGGGATCGATCTATCATCACTGACAGGACTATTGTCGCCAATAAGCCTGACATCGTGCTGATAGACCGATCGCAGCGCCGGGCCGTGCTCGCCGACGTCACCATCCCCCATGATGAGAATCTCGTGAAGGCCGAGAAGGACAAGTCCAGCAAGTACCTAGACTTAGCTCACGAGATTACCGCCATGTGGGATGTTGACTCGACGATCATTGTTCCGATAGTTGTGTCAGCGAACGGTCTCATAGCGAAGAGTCTCGACCAACACCTAGAGAGACTCTCGCTGGGTGGTTGGATCAAGGGTCAGATGCAGAAGGCGGTAATATTGGACACGGCGCGTATAGTACGTCGGTTCCTCACTCTGCGGCCCTGACCACCGGCAGCTTGGGCCAAGCTCCGCTGCCGGCGGCACCCTAGGTTAGGTTTTTTATAATGTGTTTATATGTATTTTTTATTGTTTTGTAAGTGTTTTTATATTTTACTTTTATATTCATATTATAACAAACCTAACTTAAGACGAAAAATAAATAAAGAGAATAATAATAAAAAAACTGACACATATCACTGAAAGTTATCCGTTCTCCATAAATACCCCGCCCGCAGCTTTGTATATTACCCAATACACAAATTGCCGCTATTAAAAAAGTTTTGATTGGTCAATAAAAGTTTTAATTGTCGAAAACAAAATTCTAAAGTGTTCATTCTATGGAACTTGCTAACTACGTAAACAAACCTCCATATTGAAATTGTCTCTGAATGGTGAATTTACTAGTGACTTTTGTTTACATAGTTAGCAAGTTCCATAGAATGACACTTTAGAATTTTTATGTGTCAAACCTCTTGCGCGGCGGTACAATATTTGACGCTATATTTGAATTTTGCAAAAAAATTGTCAACATGCGTTCAGTAGTTCAGTTGCTCGCGACACCATACACGCGAGGTCATTTTTGAGGTTCAGATTCAGATCAGAACCTCTAGTGTAAATTTCATTCGATAGCGATTAATTTTATTATAAATCTTGAACTCATTGTCAAAATATTGTGATAATGATTAATTTTAATGTACTTACTAACATCTAGCTGTAATGTATTATGGTACTAACAATATTGTATGGAATTTTTATATTCTGAAATAAAGATATTTTATTTTATTTATTTTTATAGCGTGACAAGCGTTTGCGTTATGTCTATTCGTTATGTGTATAGGAACACCGCGCCAAGCGGGACGTTATGGAAACTCAAAATCCCATACAAAATTACACTTAACGCAAACGCGTCCATCGCGTCACGCTATCGAATGATATTTACACTTGGGGTACAGACTTCTATGTATAATTAGGGTAACATTCCATCTCTGACCGCAGCTGCACTACTAGTACGAACGCGTCGGTGTTATTGTCAATTTCCATAGTAAAATGAATGGTAGTGCTGCTGTCGTTGGAAATGGACTGTCACCTTTATTCTAGTTCGCTGAGAAAAGCAAACTCTTTGTCAAAAACTTCAATTAAACTGAACAAATGAATATTCTCATAAACTCAGTCCATAGTTAACATCTGAATCAGAATGCGCACTTCAAAAAATAGACGAAAGCTCAAGCATCTAATTTAGAAACCATAATCTTCAATCTTAAAAAGAACTCAAGTACCCTATTAATGTTCTTCCATCTCCCTCCGCTCTATTGTCGACGGTAAGAGTGTGAGTGAGAGATCGGACCGTTAGTCAGTGTCCAGAGTGAGTAATGTGCGGTCACTGAGTCACATGACAGATTGTGCTTGAAGCAGAGAGGGGACGAGAGTACTTGTTTGGAGAATGCATGACTAAATGTAGGTAAGGTAAACGTACTGGTGCTCGACGCGGTCCCAGTACATATCATCTTGAAACTTGAGTCATTGCCAATAGAGGTGACACCAAAGTGTCATCCATTGGGCATTAGCATGTCGAGCACTAGTACTTTTACCTATAAAATGACTAGATGTAAGATAAGCATGTTGATTTTAATGTGGTTAAAATTGTTCACTTAAACTTTGTTAATGTACAATTTAAGAGTGACACGAACCTAGCCGCCACCATACAATCACAGTTACGCCCTCATTTTAAAACGACGCCCACTACGGCTAAGTAAATTACGTTCTCGACGGCGTTTATGTCAGTGACAAACTGATGGTAACCGTACTGTACGGCTACCACCAGTTTTGACGTTGACATAACGCTCACGTCTACGTAATTTACTTGCACTAATATGCCAGTACGAGCGAGATGCATAGAAAGTAAGTTACGTAAACGTGAGCGTTATGTCAATGTCAAACCTGGTGGTAGCCGTACAGTACGGTTACCATCAGTTTGTCACTGACATAAACGCCGTCGAGAACGTAATTTACTTTCCATACATCTCGCTCGCACTCGCATATTAGTGAAAACGGGATGTATAGAAAGTAAATTACGTTCTCGACGGCGTTTATGTCAGTGACAAACTGATGGTAACCGTACAGAACTCTACTCGTCTCGTACTCGTAACGTTTTTTTACGATACAGCTTCGGCTAAGGCCTTAGCCGTAGCTAGTCGCGCAATGTGGTGTCCAGCGCCTACTGTGCTGAGGACCTTAGTTTATATAGAAATGAGAGGGAAGCACAGGAGCCCCCTGTTTATTGGCGCGAAGTGTAAATGTCAAGTTTAAGCTGTAATGTAGCCTATGCACAAGATGGCAGAACCTACAATGCACAAGAAAACGTACGTGAACTGTAGAGGACTGCACTTTGGCGTGAAGTGTAACAGTTTATGTTTCCGATTCAGGCCACAAGATGGCAGACCCTCCAACGCGCATGGCCCCTATGGAACGGCGATTGCATGCGGTCGTCCACTTTCGTCAGGCTCGGCCACGACATCACGCGACTGGCGACGGCGGCAGCGACAACCATAGGTGGGAATGAAAGGTCCGATCGCTGTCTCGCTCCAACCTATGATTATCGCTGCCGCCGTCGCAAGTCGCTCAATGTCGTAGCCGAGCCGTTAAATGGACTCTCGCGGTCGCTCTCTGCAGCCATGACTGGCAAGACCGCCTCTTCTTATTTCTCCGTCCGTGATCTTAATAAGGATAAGAGGGCATAAATTAAATTACGACGGACCTTTAATAAGACATACGGGCTTCTCTTTATTAATTACTCGATCGATTTGGTACACATGGGTTTGGCTGTACAAACAGCATCACTCTTAACTGTCCATCGGTGGACTTTATGCCTTTTGTAATAAGGTTTATAAACTGTCAGTTAACAGTGCGGGCGATGGTACTGTAGTAGAAGTTTTATGAGAAAACATTTCAATTTTAAGGAAGGACGCTTTGCACTAGTAATTTCGTACATTGACCCCGCCTGTTTCTATCTCTGTCGCACGCGCATCATATTTGCTTACCTATATTGCTGTCTTACCCATACGCGTGCGATAGAAATAGCAACAGGCGGGTATTTCTTTACCTACATTTCGTATGGAAATAAAGTGCTTAGCTGATTAACGTATCTATAGTACATGGAAGCAGAAGTGGAACAAGTGAGTCAGATTAGTCAAAGACAGACAAACAGAAATCGAGCTGTATGGTAATTGAATTACCTCGGCCCGTTGACTACGCCCCTTAGATTCCACATTACAAAAAACAGAGATCACGGAACCTCATTTCAACTTACAATTTACAAATTCACGTCGATTCGGTCTCACCGTTCAGCTAACTTACGTCCTGTAGGATTTTTTGTTTACTTACAGTTGCTGCAACAGACCTGAACTTAACTATCGCGATCTAGTAATCAATCAATTATTATAGAAATATCTATAGGAGACGATACAAGTTTGTTCAGAACCATCTAAGATAGAAGAGAAAAGATGCTTTGACAGGCTAGGACACGACGAATTTATCAAAAACATCATAGAAGGGAGAGTTAAAGCAAAGAATAAGGGGATACCAAAGAAGAGCGTACATACATGGGTCAAGTAAAGGAAAGAACAACGTCGTGTCTTATTAGGCTGTCAAGAAGAAGGCAAAGGACCGACATACATGGAAATCGCTCCACCGACAAGAGTAACTCATGAATATGTATGTAGGTATATGATGATGATGACTTATACATGGTTTTTGGGAGTTGTCTATACTCCGTCTAGTATGTAAGTAATCTATACCTTTGCCCCAGATCCACGTAAACGGATTGGAGAGGCTTCCTCAACTGTTATTGCTCAATGATTTGTGATTTAAAATTACTTCGGAAACGGGAGTTCCATCGAGGTAATCTGCCTGCCTAGGACGGTTTAATGTCCTGAAATGTGACGTCTTGTAACAAAAGTACCACTACCACCAGTGACATATTCACTCACGTCTAAGTACCTAACTTCTATGCATCTCGCTCGTACTCGCATATTAGTGCAAGCGACATGTATAGAAAGTAATTTACGTAGACGCGAGCTAATATGTCAATGTCAAAACTGGTGGTAGCCGTAAAGGTATGTTAGTATAGTTAGCGAAATACTTATGTAATTGGTCTCCAATTCAACCTTACATTGTGGCATCAAAATTATATCTAACGGCTTCACCGCCGCATAACTGCCGCGAACAACACAACCAGTAAAATGTAGCTGTAGCTGACATCCGAACGTAAGGTTTTCTCTCCATGGAATTGCGTTGCGTTGCGTATGACAAGTACCTATGTTTCTAAGTATACAAATTTCAAGGATCAGATTTCATAATTCCATTGCATACGTTGCGTATTAATACGTGGGCTAAGTGTGTCCCCAGCTTTAGAATCGCGGCTATTCGAAGACCCGAAATCAAACCAAAAAATAACTATGGTGATGAAGAAAAAATCCTACTATTCACGCAAAAGTGTCACCTTGAGAGAATGGATGAAGATCGGAACGTGAAAAGAGCATACCTGGGCCGCCCAGCAGGCAGACGTCCTATCGGACGCCCCAGGTATCGCTGGTGCGACATGGTGGAGGCGGATCTGCGCGAACTTCGAGTCAATAATTGGCGAGAGGTCGCACAGGACCGAGAAAAGTGGCGTTGATTGTGTCGGAGGCCAAGTCTTATTTTAGGTCGCTGAGCCAACGGAGTAAGTAAGTAAGTACGCAAAAGTGTGAAAAACAACAAAATGTCTATATTTTGCTATTATTAAACATGCACAGCTCCCAAAGATCTAAAATAGCAAGTATTCTTGATATTTTACCTGATATTTAATTACACAAACGGGTCTACCGCGATATAATTTCATTGTTTTTACCTTTAATTCCGACGTTTCAGCTGAGTTGAATGAAATTATATCGCGGTAGACCCGTTTGTGTAATTAAATATGTGTACAAAACGCGAGAGTTTAAAGTGTTATTTTACCTGATGTAGATAAAATGTACGTAGAAACCGGCAGTGTACTAGACTGACGGTTCTCACGGGACGAGGTAGGGCGTCTCGACCAATAATTGCGTTATACCCGGGGGCAAACAGTTATAGACTGCTATATTCGTAAATATCTATGTTTTAGCTGGGAACTTAATGGTGAAGTGGTTATAGGTACTTATATACTAGGTAACAAATCAAATTATTTTATTAAATTTTAAATTTAGTTGGGATGAGCTCTGCGTTGTTGTCTACTTATTATACTTTTATTTTTTAATTTGTGTTTTTAAGTAAATTTAAATAAAGTCACACTACTACATGAAGTGTATATATTATGTACATATATGTAAATTATAAACTGAAATATGTACATGTCATATATTAAAGAAAATGTGATCAAGTATTCTGGGTAGTGGACACAGATTGAAGACGCCAGTTCGATGCTGGCCTCGGCCAACAGAGGGCTTGGTCACGTGTCTGTAGTAATTATTAGACATCTATTTCAATTTATGGTTATACTAATGCTTTGATGGTGATAGTTCTGTGTTTATATTTAAAGGTAAAGGTGAATGAATGGTGACATTTCTTTTTAACACATGGAAAACAAAATTGTGTCTTACTCGTAAACATTACATGTACATGTCATATATTAAAGAAAATGTGATCAAGTATTCTGGGTGATTGTCATATAGGAAAGAAAATGTGATCAAGTATTCTGGGTGATTGTCATATAGGAAAGAAAATGTGATCAAGTATTCTGGGTAGTGGACACAGATTGAAGACGCCAGTTCGATGCTGGCCTCGGCCAACAGAGGGCTTGGTCACGTGTCTGTAGTAATTATTAGACATCTATTTCAATTTATGGTTATACTAATGCTTTGATGGTGATAGTTCTGTGTTTATATTTAAAGGTGAAGGTGAATGAACGGTGACATTTCTTTTTAACACATGGAAAACAAAATCGTGTCTTACTCGTAAATGTCTTTAAACGCAGAAGGAGTAAGGAGATATCTAATCTAATTAACATGAAATATGAATATGAACATGTGTATATCGTTTATTTAGCCGTTAGAGGTCTAGTCTAATCAACATTCACTTAAATATGAGATATTTTATAAGAAAAATGAAAAATTGTTTGAAAGCCCGAACATTCCGCCCCTGAAACTACGCCTGAAATATCTTAAGCACTAACTACATCTTGTTCTAGACAGGCATTTTCGAGACAAAAGGCATGCCTTTGTCAGGACTCTTAGGATGCCTTGATTAATTAAATTTTAGCCGACCTATTCTTTGGGTATATTTTACGAGATGCAAATTGGACTATTCATGTTCTCGAGTATGAAAAAATCTCATGAATACATTCATTTTAAGTTCTCTAGCTTAGAATGATAAAAGAAGTGATTATCATGCGTCTGTTTTACCGACGTGACAGTGACATAATTATGTTTCAGTTGACAATAGTCACTAGACTAGCCTATGACAATATGTAGGTACTTGTTGGCCCAGCACGGTACGGTATTTTCATTGTCAAGTGAATCAGGGTAAAAACTTAATTGTCAGATGGAAGGCGAACGCCTGATCACTTCAACTGAATGTTTATATAAAAAAAATATATATATACTGTCTGTTGCGGGGTTTTCCCTTGTCAGTGTGCGCTGCGCGTAGCAAATCCTCTTCAATGATCTGCGCTGCGGTATATACAGGTTCTGCTTTAAAATTAAATATTTAATTATTATTATTGTAGAAAACACTATAGCCACCGCTGCTACTAATTCTAGTGTCTATTAGGTAATGCTACCATTGTAGCCTTATAATAACTGCAAAGCAATAATGCTGTAATATCAAAGTTGCTGAAATTTGCAACAATTCTTCGCTCAGTTGCGTTTATAACTGACTGCAAATGAAAATTCCACTAAATATATAGATTTGCGTATGGCATGAACCCGTTTCCCAGAAAGGTAAATATCCCGCTGACCAGCGTTTTATTGTTTCAGGTACGGAATACGAGCCCGGCTTCCCAATGCTTCGTGCTTCATCGTGGATTAAATTAATTTAAACTACATACTTCAGAATTGTACTGGGTATACAGGGTGGCTAAAAAATAACTACATTCCCGTTGTCAAGGACGTTTTGGGATTATACTAAGCAACTTTTACTATGGGATCAAGCCCGAAATCGCGAAAAAACTGTTACGTATATTTTGGCTGGTCCATTTTCTATGGGAGGATAAATTTTTGTTCGCGATGTCGGGGTTGGTTCCATAGTAAAAGTTGCTTTAGTATAAACCCAAAACCTCCCTGGCAGGGAATGAAGTTATTTTTTAGCCCCCGTGTATGATGCACTAGTGTACAGATGTACTGCACAATTTTATTGTTTTCTATAATATTTTCTCGGAAACGTTCATATTTGTCATGCTACTTCAGTCAACCTCAGTACTTTTTGTACCGAGGCTGACTAAAACAGCAAGACACGTTCGTACGTTTCCGTGAAAATACGATGGAAAATGATTATGCACTCCCCTTATTCATAAATGCGCTACAAACCTCGATTAGCTAATAATCGTTTTTTCTTTATCTGTCATTTTGACTTATGTATTTGTAAGAAAGGGATAATTTAACTAAATCAGGCCCCTAAAGTTTTATGAATACATCTGTATCGAGATAAGTAATATTAAAATTAATTGAATACCTATTCAGAAATTATGCTACTGTAAATACAAGGTAACGCCGCTTAGAAAGTATCTCACACTAGAACGGTCCGGGTCCAGACCGAAGCTTTGCACACTTCGTTTCCTATAGTGATCGGTGGTCACCGCGATGTTTTCTATAGAAAACGAATTAACGGTTCGGACCCGGGCCATTCCAGTGTAAGTTATCCTTTAAACTTGAAATAATTGTATACTAGCCATTCCTTGAATATTCTTTTTTTAATTTTTGCATTGAAAAGGTCAAAAGAAATGTTAGAGAAGTAATGAAAGCGCTTTCCTGGCGATTTAATAATCGCTATAAAATTCAAATGATTATGCTAATTGCCTGGACGGCATGATTTAGATTTATTAATTAATTAGTGTCCTTCTCTGGAATACTTAGTGAAATATTTCCACTTCAGCCCTTCTTTATATAATTAGTTGATAATGGATTTGGAATATCTTTTTGTAATTTAATTTTTTTTACGTTGAGTGAATTAAACAGAAAATAAACTCTCTAAAAGGATCGACGGAACCGTTTTATAAATTGAACAGAGGGCCTCTCTCTTATCGTATGTCCCACCTCCCTAATAAACGTCAGACAGTAAATTGACATTTGTACTTGTTAGAAACATACTAAATTTAACAGAGGTTTTATGCACGTTAAGGACGTTAAACGACATGGTCGCCGCAAACTTCATTAATAAAGGATTCTATTAAACATTCACCAGGCACTAATCGCGCCTGTCATGTCGCGCCGCGGCCGCCATTCGTCCGGCTTGCATGTCCCGCGTTACTTCAACAAATTAGCCCCTAGGGCTTTGCATGCTTTACGATGACCGTGACCGCGGGTAATCGTGAAAATGTGGAGGTTTTCAAGAAAATATAAAGGGATAAATTGTCAGTGGTGTGGTGGAAGTTTTCCATTGTTCCTTTCAAATAAAATTTTGTTAGTACCTATCGTTCGCAGACGTATCTACTTGGTAAAAACTAGTTTTTGGGTTAGCAGATTGTTACCGGTGAATTCTCAATATAACTTGGGATTCAGGCTCAGTTAAGATGGAACGAAATAATGTTGCTATGCGCCTCCTTAAAGCGTGTAAACAAAAAGGAAGAAATTGAAAGATTCGCACGCTTTTGGTAAGCTTCCGTAGTTCAAGGTTTAGAGCGGTCGGACCGCTGTTCCGAAAGATCGCAAGTTTGAATCTTGCCGGTAGCGGTGAATATTTCAATATTTCGTTTAATATAAAAAATGTAGTATCGCTCGCAGAAATATCTGCTTGATAAAAATTAGTTTATGTTAAAATTCACGTGAAATATACAACAAAGACCGCACGTGTCCCATATTTGTATAAAGTCGGTTTGATCCCGCTCGGAATGCAGGGCGGTCGAGTGAAGTTTCCGTGTCGCGAACTTGCAACTGCAACCGGAGCTCAGAGCGGACAGTAAACTACAGTCATACTAAACCTGTTACAACTCGAGTTTACTTCACTTTTTATAACAATAAAGTAACAAAGTTATCTAATGAACCAACAGTATAGTAGTAAAATACGTAATGTTTGAATTCTAAAACATCACTTGCATGATACCAAAAGTTGCAAGCGTTTATCTAATCTAATACCTTTAATCGAGCAATTCTTGTTTATTGATATATATATTTCGGGGTTCTCGGAAACTGCTCTAACGATTTGATAAAATTTGCTATATGGGGGTTTTTGGGGGCGAAAAATTGATCTAGCTAGGTCTTATTTCTGGGAAAACGCGCATCTTTGAGATTTTATATGTTTTCCGACCAAAGCTCGGTCTCCCAGATATTTTATTTAAACTACGAGCCTTATATATATGTAGGTGCCAATAGGAGGATATGACTATGTTTTCACCTCGGTTTTCAAGCGATTTTAGCTCAGATCCATAGGGGCTGTCCATAAATTACGTCATCGATTTTTGACGACTTTTGACCCCCCCCCCCCCTATAATCATCCAACAATCATGCTTAAATGACCCCATTTCCTCCTACTTCATGCTACCGTCATCCGATGTCCAGACCCCCCCCCCCCCCTAATTTGAAATGACGTAATTTATGAATAGCCCCATAGTCAAATGAGGCGAAGTGTGACGCGTTTATTCGTATTAGTTCTCAATTATGTTCCTTCGCTGTTCAATGTCTATTTCTAGCTACAAATGACGCAGACCCGCCTTCAGAACCACCTAAGTATAGGGACTAAACCGACTTTAATGCTCATTAAACGTTCAATTCCCGTCTATGACTCACTACAACTCTAAATTTGTCTGCTGGTGTAGCTTATATGTATACTCTGGCAAGCCAGGTTTGTCAGTAGAAAGAGGCAGCAAATTTGATTAACACGCGCGATGGATCGATTTCTCATACATTTTTTTAATTTCTCCCCGTTTTTACTGACAAAGTTGGCTTGCCAGAGTATAGTAGGACTACAAACTATGCTTAGACTCTGACCAGTGAGTCTCGTATAAAAAAAACCTTAGCTGGCACTAAAACTACTATAAAATGAAGCTTATTGAAGAAATTAAGCATATTTAAATTGTTTTAAAGGTTATATATGTAAGAGAACAATCGTAATATACCTAAGCCAGACTCGAATATTTTATGTAGTAACACTAACACGTAATAATCGCGATCATAATGCGTCTACAGAAACCATATTGCCGGAGCGTAAGCGCGTTTCTTAGAAAGCGTCCATAAATGTTCTGAAGCTACTCTCGGCAAGCCCGTTTTCCCTGGGAAGAAAGGCTTTACTGGGAACGTAATGGCCATTGTAGAAATTTACTACAAGTAGTTTCTTTATACGATTATTTACTAATATTAATTAAGTTCATGGAAGAATATTTAATATTTATTGTTGCACTGTCAATGCTTATTTGATTAAGCCATTGGAACATGTCGAAATTTGTTCCTTAAAGTCTTAAATAATTAAAGGGAGGAGAGAAAATCTGACTCGACTTGGCAATGGGAAAGAACAGCTCCACGGAGTTTGAATTTTGATTCTAACAAAATATAGCTGTAGATTACGGGAATTTGGTTTTGTTACCTTTTCTTGTTAAAAAATATAAACTGGTTAAGTAGGTACAGAGAACTACAAACCCGCATGATACACATATGATTCATATGTATGTCACCTAACCATATGTAGGTATGTGTACATTGTGTACCCCTAACTCATTCCGTAGGGGCGCCTTTTACTCGAAAAGAAATGAAACAAACATTCACAGTCACAAATAATAAAGTCAATATACCTTATGTGTATTAAAATATATTCCCGACTCTTATATAAAAATTCACAGATTTCGTGCCTCACACGACTATCGAGCACATTGGAAATGAATCTACGGAATTCGAAAAAATATTGTCGCTGAGCGACGAGAAAGTCCGGATAAGGAAAAGGTTACAAAATAAAACTACAACGTTGAATGATAATTATTTTATTCTTAGATTAACACAAGTATCCTGGACATAACGCATGTGAACAAATAAATTGCAAAATTTCCACACGCGTATCGAAGTTTGAATAATTGTCGCCATGGCGCATAAGTATAGGTACATATTTCATTTTTCGATTAATAAGCAGGATATATTAATGTTCAAAGTACAAGAAAATTATTACACGGCAAATCCGTAGTCAACTCGAGAAGTGGTAGCCACATCGCCGTTATCGTCACTCGAGTCTTGATCGGTAGCGGCCCATTTGCTGCGACGAGAGATGACCATAACAGCGTTTGTCTATGTTGTACCAAACCTGAGTTCCAATAGGGTACTACCAGGGTTCAGCATCAGCTATCTTGGGTAATGCTCTACCATGTGATCATCATGACGAATCGGATGTCCAAAACAGCGCGTGCCTATGTTGCACCAAACCTGAGTTCCGCTAGGTACAACTAGAGATGAGTCGCGGGTATTTACCCAATTTACCCACCCAGGTAAATACCCGGTAAATACCCATCTACCCGGTATTTACCCGTATCTACCCAAATGGACGGGTAGATTCATTTCTTGTTGCACATGTCGATTTGTGTTAAAGTGGAGATATAAACCGAGTTAATGGCTGTAATTATTGTGTGTCATTTAAAATGAAATGGTTTAGTTGCAGTTGCAGTTGTAACTACGGAATTTTTAGTACAATTTTGATAAATATTAAAAAAAGGCCGTCAAAGAGTATTTTTTTTAGACTTTTGTAAATTATCGTACTTATACGTTGATAATACACATTCTAACTTCGGTCGGCGGGGGGTGTGGTTGGGGGGAGGGGAGCAAAAGTGAACTTTTTCATATTTCTTGGAATCTGTCATTAATATCGAAAAGTGTTGTATGTACAAACTAAAGTAGACATAATTTTCTACAAAAAAAGTTATATACATTTTTGTCCTAAAACTAACTGTGTTTGACTTATAAGCTTCACAAGTTGGGATACTGCACAATTCTTTTTTATTATCATTCATAAGTATTCTTTATTTTAATCTTTCTAATGTATATTAAAAGCATTTTAAAACATTCCCGGAAGCCAGGGAATGATTTACACGATTTTTATAATTGGACTGATATATGTTAAAATCGAACTTCACCTCATAGCAACCTTTTCGTAATTAGTTTGAACATACATTTTATGTAACATTATAAAAAAATACTTAAATTAATCTTATTTATACTCACATACCATTAAACACATCAAATTTAGAAGAAAAACGAAAATACCCGCGTATTTACCCGCGGGTAGGTAAATATCGGGTATTTACCGGGTAAATACCCGCTCTCGGGTATTTACCCGGGTAGTTACCCATCTCTAGGTACAACCAGGGTTCAGCATCAGCTCTATCTTGGGTACTACTCTCCTAAGTGCTCATCAAGACGAGTCGGATGACCAAAACAGCGTGTGCCTATGTTGCAACAAACCTGAGTTGGTACAGCCAGGGTTCAGCATCAGCTCTATCTTGGGTACTACTCTCCTAAGTGCTCATCGAGACGAGTCCGATGACCAAAACAGCGAGTGCTTATGTTGTATTAAACCCGAGCTCCACTAGGTACTGCCAGGGTGCAGCATCAGCTATCTGCTGGCAACATGCTGAGGTGAGACCATTTCGTGGAACTCTTTCTTTTTTATGTTTCTCTCTATAAGTTTTTAATTTTGTGTTTGTGCTCACGAATAAAATTATTTCTATTTCTACCTCTACTTCTACCTCTACCTCTACCTCTACCTCTACCTCTACCTCTACCTCTACCTCTACCTCTACCTCTACCTCTACCTCTACCTCTACCTCTACCTCTACCTCTACCTCTACCTCTACCTCTACCTCTACCTCTACCTCTACCTCTACCTCTACCTCTACCTCTACCTCTACCTCTACCTCTACCTCTACCTCTACCTCTACCTCTACCTCTACCTCTACCTCTACCTCTACCTCTACCTCTACCTCTACTAGACGTGCGCGCCGGTAGAAAAAAATCGGGCGGCGGCGCGCCACGAAAAAATCCACGGCGGCGGCGTAACGCCGGCGGCGTGGGATTTTCATCTTTTCAATATACGTATAATGAAAAACCAAGATTAACTCTAAATCAACAAGGGAAAAAATCTTAAAAAAAACTGTGTTACATCGTTTTTCTGGTTTATTGTAGAAAAAATCATGAAAAAAAATCTAATTATAATGTTGAAAAAAACATATGTCAAGTATGTTGGACGTTGCTATGATCGGTGTAAATAAAAAGATACGCCGCGTAATGAAAAGACGTCCAGTATTTTGGACACGCCGAGTATAGAGTACCTACCTACTGTATGTGTATAAGGGTTTTTTAGTCCAGTTCATGTTTTTTAAATAAATATAGAATAATTAATTTTTTTTATTAGAAATACACTTACTGATAATGTCAACTTATGTAATGAATTTAAGTAAGTGAAACCTATTATTTTTATATTTTTGCAATAACTTTATATCTCGTAGGTGGTAAAATTTTACCAGTCATTGACGTAATTTATTTCACATTAAATCTAACTTAGCGGGGTATCCTAGGAAGCAGTCACATCTGAGCAATGGTTTTTACAATAATGCATGCACTTTTATCTAAATTTTCGTAATAAATTTTTGCAAATGAAATCGGGTCTGTCTCTTGATGAAAACAAATCCACACACACACACACACACATACACCACATCCACAGGAAAAAAAAACAAAAATATATTTTTTTTGTCTATTTGGTTCATTACGTTGTATTGCCGCAAGTAATGACTTTTTAGAACGAACATCCCTCTATTTAATTTATTTAGCACAAAAACTACCAAAAAATTTAATAATTTTACTCTTCGCATACTTGGCAACGTCCAACATATTGGACTTAGCAAAAGTGCCGTTTAATCGACAACGGGCAAAATAATGGACATTACACCTTTTACACTTGTTTTTACCCATAAACACAACACATTTTTATGTAAATCATATTGCCACGTAAAAAACAGACCAGTTAGTAACCTATTACACGTTTTAACGCTGCTTAATACTGTCATATAAAAAAAATGAAATAAGGGGAAAATGTCAGTCTGTCGGATGCTTCCTTGCAAGTTCTGCGTTCTGTAGGACTTTGACAAAAAGATTATGTTCACACTGGTTCCCAATATTTTCTTACTTACTTAAAAATAACATATCATTCAAGTAGTAGTAGTCGTAGTTTCCTGGTAGTGTAAGTACGCTACCAGGGGAAAGTAACGCTATGCTTTAATATTTGGTGCAGAATTTTTTTCTTGGGATGTCCAGTATAGGTGACGTTATCGATTTAAGGGTTAAAAATGTTAAAATAAAACAAGCAATGAATTAAAAAAAACGGAACAGTCGGAACGCTAAAGCTAGGCACGTTGCACGTGCTTTATATCCATTGATTTTAAATTTGTACCCTCTTGCGGGTTATGTCTCGGCGCGAATTTTAGACTACCGGCGGCGACGGCGGCGCGCTGTCTCCTTATGGCGGCGGCGCGCCGCGGCGGCGCGCACGTCTAACCTCTACCTCTACCTCTACCTCTACCTCTACCTCTACCTCTACCTCTACCTCTACCTCTACCTCTACCTCTACCTCTACCTCTACCTCTACCTCTACCTCTACCTCTACCTCTACCTCTACCTCTACCTCTACCTCTATTTCTACCTCTATTTCTACCTCTACCTCTACCTCTATCTCTATTTCTATTTCCACCACCACAAGAATGCATTAGATTGTCGAATAGTGCGTTCTGACTTTTTGACTACTTTAAGGTTAGGCTACAGGGCAAACCCTTAACCCGATCGTCTTTGTTTTAGGCTCAAATTGTAGCTGACTAAATTGTCCAGAGCCGTTTTTCTCAAATTTTTGATATCATTCTTCGTTTCCAAATTATCGAGCACCAAAATCAAAAATTCGGAAAAAATTGAATTTTATTATCACTATTTCGACCATAACTTTTTTCGATTTTGACTTTCTCGAATAATTATTTTTGCACCTTACAGCTCTGATTACGCGTCTTTTGAGCCTATTTTTTAATATCATATCTTCACACTTTCCGAGATATAAGGGGATCGCACTTTTTCGTGAAATCGGACCCTATACTGGAGCGAACGAAAAGACATTTCCAATGTCAAAACCCGATAAGAATTTCGTTACCGAGATGTACGCCAACTAGCGTGATATTTGGTACACATTTGTGTAACGTGACTACGGACACCCAATTGAATGTCTTTCCGCTTTCGGCCAGTATGACAGTATTTACGTGTAACAATGGTCCCGTGGCGTGTAGTCACATTGTGTACTAACAATACTAATTAGACCATTGACGAACGTGTCAAGGTTGCAATATCACAGGCTCTATTCATATGTGGATTATAAAAACGTTTCTGTGAAACTAGAATGGCGAGTGGATTTTTATTACACTCTTTTACTTCGCTTGACTCCGTACGTGCACTATAAATATTTTAGTGTTTCTAGGAACTATGCGGCTATGGTATTTCCTTCAAAACTTTCCGGTGTCTAATTGAGCTGAAATTAAAACATTTTCGTAACTTAGAGCTCAAGGGATATTAGAAAAGTATTCATTTACACCACACAGTCATCGATAAATAAAAAATATCAGATGTTTACTACGATGATTATAAGTATAGACACCTGTATAAGCATTTAACTCAATATTCATTTATCAACAACTATGTCAACTCTGGGAACCGATTTTCGAAATTCCGATCGCTCGATTTCGACATTCTAAAATCGGTGGAAAACGGTGAAATACTAATTTATGAAATACGAGAGTTAGAAATATGGAATCGAGTGGTATTGACCACCCCTTTTACAATTCTATTAGCAGAATTGAAATGCCTAGTAGTAGAGATATTATTGAACGAAATACACGAAATCGAGCGGTCGAAATTCAGTAATCGGGCCCCTGTATAGTATACTATCTACACACAATTGTACAATAAAAAAATGCTATTTCTATTTTATCGATAATTGCTAGTCCGTACAGACGGCTTGAACAACCGAGTTTCCCTATCATCATCGTTTTGTTTCAATTGTTTCATTTCAATAGAAAACACCAACCAACATTTATGCAAGCAATAATACATTTAAAACGTGAAACGATCTAGTTTTGGAAAGTATTAGTTACGAGATTTCATCAGACAATAGCGGTCGTGCAAAACGGACCACGACCGGGACCGGTTTTGTCCGCCATATTGCTTTCAACAGGACAGAGACGAAGTGGACTTCATTAATTTATTATTTATTTAAATTATTGCACAATATAAATGGATCTGATATACCTACGGCTCGATTCGGGAAATGAATTAGAGATGCACTAGATATGAAATAGTAAAAAAAAAATCCCGAGTCGCGGCGCCAACCGCCATAAGGTACCCGTGGGACGTCACATATCTTTACTATATTGTATCTAGTTAATCTCTAATTAATTTCCCGAATCGCGCCGATAGTCTTAGAGACGTAGTGATTGTTCCTGGTTAGTGCACTCCAATTTAGAACTAAAGTAATAAGGTCAGGTGGGTTAAGAGAAGCATAGTTACTTTACTTTGGGCAAGAGTAACAGTATGAGGATTCCCTACAAGTGTTACTCTTGCCCCAGTGTTTGTCTTACCCCATCTGACCCTAAGTTTTTTAAGACCATAAGGTGAGACTGAGCAAGCGCTCTATTTCGGGAGTTATTTTAAATTGTACCTACCTGAAACACTAAGTTTGTACAGTCGCTATTAGTGGCAGAGGTGCTCAGAAATATCTGAACACGCACTCTAACGCCTTGACAATAGAGACGTGTTCAGATATTTGTGTGCGCTTTGGCCGCCCCGATATATCTGATGGCGATTGTATAATAAACAGGGATCGGACAAATTGGCGTCATTGCTCGCAATAATGTGGACATGACTCCAAAATTGATTAATAATTAATCATTTAATTAATTTTTTACCTGAGATTTAATTTTGTTCCCTAGTCGATAAATAGCACTTAAATATATTTTTGATATAAAAAATTAAAAAAGAGTTCAAAATTCCCGGGTTATTTACTCACGTCGTCCGTAAAAATGATGATTATGCTGCCAATATATTTCCTAACACAAAAACCACTATTCTAGACGAGACCATGGAAATAGAGTCCAGTTTTCATAATCTATTTTTCAAAACACAAACACTTGAGTATAACTAACGTCTATAACGTTAAGTGATTGTGAGCTTTACATCTCAAGTTCTTAAGTACACGCGAGTACAAACACTTGTTAATTAAATTTGTTAAGAATTCTCCGATGAAGTTTTAATGAAATTAATTGTGTTATCGATACATGTTTGATTTCTTATAATTACTTCTTGCGTTAGGTTAGTTTAGCAAATTATGAAAGTTTTAAGTGGTTTAGAATTTCTGAACTTCGGTGACGTACTAATGTTAAAACGACATGAATATTTAAAATAAATCTCTCAGAAATGGTAAATAATGTTTTAAAACTTTTAGACTACGTTCCAAAAATACTTCTGTCGTAAAAGTAATGGTTTTTTTAAGCTCACAAGTCTTTTAATGTATTATCAGTATTACCACTCAATTTTGTAACTCAGGCAGGTATTTACAGTGAAACCTGGATAAGTGAGAAACCTCTATAGCTGGGACTCATAGTGCGGTCCCGACACTTTAGCACTGAATTACCTCTGTTAGTGAGATAAAACGAACCTCTATAACTGGGATTAGTTGTTGTGATTTTATAGTCACATTTACCTCTATAATTGAGACAAGAGTGTATTTTACCTCTTTTACTGAGACTATATTTATAAGATTACATTTTGCTAATAGTTTTTTAGAATTGTATAGGAATTGACCTCTGTATCTGAGATAACGTTAATCTATGACCTCTCTAACTTGGACTTTATTGATCAATTTCCGTATTCTTACTAACTCTTAGTCTATCCACAAATTCCGCATTTGCTTAATTGTGTCTAAACGACTTCAAGTTTGAATTAGTTACTTTATGTACCTAATTAAAACTATCGAAACGAAAGCTGAAATCTTGATAAGTAACACGAATAAACAAATTTTCATTTAATAAATTTCTAAGACGCAATGAAGTCCGTATCAAATTTTATTTTATTTTAAAATATCTATCCTTTGGAGAATCATTCAACATAAATTCAAAGAAATATTTAAATAGACTTAAAAAACATTTAGGGACAAGGGTTATTTTACCTTAATCATTTTTAAAGATAATTACAAAATACCTTATTAAACACCTCTATAACTGAAATCTACTCTATTCTCACCTCTATTAATGGAACCCTCTGTAAATGAGACAGAAATTTATTTGTACCTGGCTAACTGAGAGCCTGGGTAAGTGGAATACCTCTTTAAGTGAGACAAATCTGCTCGTCCCTTGAAGTCTCACTTATCCAGGTTTCACTGTATAACACGTTTTATTTGACTAAGCATCTTAAATAGCTAATAAACGACTCTTTTTCGTACTATGCAATACAGTAGGCACATAAAAAATGTACAGTACAGTCACCTGCAATAATATGTTAGACAACGAAGGCCGCAAAAATATCTGACACGATCTTATTTGTAGAGAATGTAGAGCCACAAGAGCGTGTCACATATTCTTGCGGCCTCCGAAGAGTAACATATTATTGCAAGTGACTGTACTCCTAGTGTATTCGATAATGTGAGCGGTGATAAAGCGAACGAGCGTTCGCGTTTGCGTTATGTCTATTTTTGTATTTTGGATAATTGAACATGATTTTGAACAGCGAGCGGAACGTTTTTGAAACTCAAAATCCCATACAAAATGACACTTAACGCAAACGCGTACGTCATCGCCACGTCACGTCACGCTATGGCATGAAATTTACACTAGGCTTACTGTTATATTGTAATAAGCATAAGACAAAATTCATCCAGAGATTAAGAAATATAATTGTAAAAGAAACTGTTTTTTATTGACATCAATGAGAGGCCTTACGCCTGTTTACTTCTATTGTCGCAATAAATAAAAATACAAGTTGAATATAAGTATATTAGTGACTTTCCTAACCACTCGTTCGTTACCCATCCACTTAATTCCCAAAACCCAATTGAAAGCTCCTTCATATTATGACGTAACCCTTACATTCTACACTATTAAGCGTAATCAAAGATCAAACTACCCTGGTCGAAGCGCATAGGCAAGCGTTGTTAACCCTTCGCCCGCTAAGGAATTAGTAACGCGACGCCCCGCGACAGGAAGCGGCCGCGGAGCGTGAAGACATTGTTTACAGCGAGCGGACGGTTAACTCTGACGTGAAATTAACTGAGAAGCGGCGATATTGTTAAATGAAGACGTTGAAGATGGAAAGATGGCGTTTGTAAACATTTTAAACAGGGTTTGTACGCGTACTTTGTTTGACTTAGCATCTGAGGCATAGCCGGTGTCAGTGTTGGCCGAAAGTTAATGCGAATTGAAAATGTTGGCCATTAACCATTATAAATTGAACCTTAAACCGTAACGGACGATTACAGATTACGGTTCAATTTATAATGGTTAATGGCCAGCATTTTCAATTTGGATTAACTTTCGGCCAACACTGGCCGGTGTGATGTGACGCTGATGACTATGTAGTGCACCGACTCGCTCCCGCGTAGGCTGAATCACCAGTCATGCGAGCTCCCAGTGCTATTTTGCCTCAACTTCGCCTCCCCCTCGTAGTCTCTTCTTCCTAGCCCTTGCTGCAGGATCTGCTGGCTGGAGCTACCCCAAGTATCAGTATTTTAAACAGTCTCACTGTTTTTCAAAAAACGCAAGTAATAAAACAGCACAAAAAGAAAAACAATTAAATCACCTTTACTAGTTTTACATTCTTTATTCCAATATCATTCGTGGGCTCCTAGCCCCTTCACGCGCCACGATTATCCTCGCGTATATTAACATTCGCTTTCCTCTACCCAAAATTCAAGGTAGCTTTTCTGATGCTTAGTTTGAGGTTTCTAAAAAACCCTGACACTCGCCAAGTCCGCAATCCTGACAAAGGACCAAAAATCCTGACAGGCATTGGCAGACTGTCAGGCGAAATCTTGACATTATGGCAACCCTAAATGCGCTACAATCGCTACAAAATACCAAACCTCGGTAAAAACTATGATAAATCTGACTATATCGACCCAGCGATATGGGATGACTATTTCCTTGGAGGATATAACCAAACGGAGACGCCTTGTCTGTAATTTTCTGTAAAATAGCCATGTCAGATAAACGTCCATTGTATAAGTATGTCCCATGTGTATGACCATTGGACGCCTATTTTCGATAGAGGGGAACGCCTGTTAATGGCTACTCCGTTTGGTTATATCCTCTAAGACTATTTCACTGCCCACTATTCGAATTATCCTCTATTATTATAATTTTGCATTTAATAAAACATTGTTCGTGTCTTGAAATACGAGCTTATCAGCGACACCATGCGGGCTCCCGTTGTATCACCAAATGACCCTTTTAAAGCTGAATAACGCATTAATAAAACCGTTATATGACTTTGTAATTTTGTGAATGTGAATTGGGAGCAATTGATGTAAGTTGATATTAATTATTAGTGAATTATAAATAGTTAGCGTGACGTTTAGGATGATTGTTTATTTATTTAGAATAGAAAATTTGATACATTACCCATTCAATTCACCATTCTCGTAATACTAGTAATGATTCAACTACATAAAACCCGAACAGAAATATACATTGTCAAGAGGGCGCTGTTATTCTCATGTATGTGGTGACATATCAGTTTAGTATGAAACATTTAGTTCCAATGAAATTCTGCAATATATATGGCAGGTGATCATATATTACTGGTCAGGCTTTATATAATATTGTTGTACGGTCGTTCGACAACTCGCCGCGACCACAAAGGTTAGTGACCCCAGCTGACCGGCGCTCGCGCACCTCCATTCGCGTTATCGGGTCTGTACATACCTTACTTACCTTATAACCCATAAATTATAATAATAATAGACCGCAAGCCAGGAACAGATTTCCATGACCAAAGCATCCCGTTAAGGGCGATGTGTAATGAACCCTCATGGACGTGAGCTGCCGCTCCGTTGGTGGGTCGAGGAACAACAGTTGCTGTTACAAACCACCTTACCCTATTTGATATTTCTAATTATTAAATTATGGTAAGTTAATAAACTACATAAAAGACAGGGCAAACCAAACGCTCGTTGGGCAGACGACTTACAACGAAAAGTAAACAACTGGCAGGAAGTAGCTCAAGACAGGGATATATGGCATGATTTGGAGGAGGCCTTTACCCGAGAGGGGTCCAAACCTACTTAGTTTTAAAGATCTTTTTAAAGATGTAGATTCAAATTAATTATTTTTATGTTAGCTAATTAGTTCAAAATTATAACTGTATTATTTTTTATGCGTACCTATAGCTTAAGTTGGTTATGGAATAAATGGGCTTTTTATTTTATTTATTTATTTTAAGTTAATAAACTAGGTATTTAATCAAAAATCAATATACCTAATAGCGCTATTTCAAGACTTGTTTTCTAAGTTTTGCTGTTTGTAAAGTAGGCTAAATTAGAGCGTGATGAATTCATGAACTGCATACTATATGTTATGGAAATAAATTGAATTCACATGCGGTCGGTATAAACCCTTTCCTTTCTTAAGCCAGCGTGTCCTTACCTCAATATTTCGCTATTCCTATTCAGCCAACATCCTTATTGTTCGTCATTCAACCAAACTAAATGATGCATGGCCAATAGAAGACTTGTGTTCAGAGTTTTGCAGTCATTGAATGCATATTGCATTAGAAATATGTTGGATGATCTCTAGCCTAGTCGTTAGTGACCCTGCCTACGAAGCAGGAGGTCCGGGTTCGAATTCTGGTAGTATACCTACCTAAGTGTAAGTGTATAGTAATTCATATCTAACAAGTAAACTTGTGATATTGTAAACTTCCTATTTTGCTACACCCTTTTTTAGGGTCCAAGTATATGTATAAAATACTTGGTATGCAAATAAAGATCTCTATAAGCCTCACATTTTTGTATTCATTATTCTTCTATTTTTATTTAGGTTGCTAACAGCCTGTATCTAAAAATCGCAACTTAACGTATTTTTAAAGGAAACCGAGCAATTTCGAGTTTCCTGTCGCAAAAGGCATTAAAGCTTGTCGGCAATTTGCGTGGCGACAGTTATTCCGTTTAGTACATTTAATGTCATCCGTTCTTTACTTACTCTGGTGTGACGACATTGTACTTTGAAATAGAGGGCATTGACTTTGTCAATTAGTTTTTTTTGAAGTGAAGAACAATAAGTAACTTCGTATTGCACGGTTGAAGTGGCAATAGGCCTACATAGCTCGAATTTAGCCGCCGCCATAACGGGCGTGGCTCACTCCGGGATTTCGTCGCGTCGCTACTAGTACATGCGGCCCATACCAATTTTGGTGTCTAGCCATACTAGTTGCCGCGCACCGCTACGGAACGGACGCCTTCTCGCGCTTGCGCCACCTAGCGGTCATATCTGTCGTAATAGACGCGTTTTGTTAGAGAGTGAACCTTCTGTACCTAGTACTAATAATTTATTCTGTGGCCATACAATCGAATTTGCGCTCTTATTAAAACGATATGCTTAGATTACAAGAAACTTGACAACACATTTTTTTTGTATATACCTAACAATTTTTAGCAACGAAAACTTAGTAAGTACTAGACATAGATATATGTAAATGTTCATGCCAAGTTTCATTATAATTTAAGCATGTTTTAAAATGAGAGTGTAACTTGGATTGTGTGGAAGCGGCTTTTTGGCAGCGGGTTCGTTTGACTTTAGAGCTGTTACGCACTGCCGGCTTGTCACCGGCGACTCAGTCGATGGTGACTGTAATTTTCTATAGTTTATTGTATATGTATTATGGGCGTTTACGCACTTACTCGCCGATCGCCCGAACGACAGTGCTTTACGACTCTAGAGCCGTTGCGCACTATCGCCAAGTCGCTGACGACTTGGTCTCTCGGCGATCAAAACATAGGCAACGAGGGCCAGGAGACCAAGCCGACCGCAAGCATCACTAAAATATGTTGTGTTCTTCACAACTATGTTCAAGAGAGAGAGACGGATATAAATTTGTCGTCTCGACAGTTGCGAGTCGCCGAGTCGTCCGGGCGTCCGGCGACTTAAAGTGCGTAAACGCCTATACAAACTATATAAAGTCACAGTCGCCGTCGATTGAGACACCGGTGACCAGTCGACAGTGCGTAACGGCTCTTAAACACTTTAGCCTAATTCAAGTTCGAAAAAGATAATTTAAAATGAAATAAAACACCAATCCGCAGTGCGATTACCCTCGAGACATTCAATTGCCCGTGACCTTGCCTTGCGAAAACTAGTAAATATGTATATGTAAATTGCCAACTATTTCCCAACTATCTGTATAACATAGTTTAACTATAGCCTGACCTTTTTTTGATAGTCCGCATATTTTTCTCACAAGTCGGGTTTTTTCGCTGGCGAGCGCAGATAAACGCAGAATGTGTTTTATGATGTAAATAGACCGTATAGAGAGCCCAGTGGCAACATACGAAAATGATTTATAAAAGATACCACAACAAATTCAAATCATAACGGTTTTTGTTCAATTTTAAACCTTAGTTATATGAGAGTATGGTTGATGTTACAGTGTGGGATTGTAAGTAAAGTTTGCGCTTTTGTAAGTTATGTGGCTATTCGTTTTAGGGGCGAGACACAGAAGTATGGAACGCGAACGCTGTGTAAGTAGTGTAAGTAAACATATGTATAGTCACAGTCGGCTACGTATATTTATACGTTCATACTCTTTCCGCTATCTCTCTGCGCGACATCAGTTCCATCTCCACCGCTTAGGTGGTTGGTAGTCCTCAACTGTGCGTTTCTTCAGAAACTCCCTGTCTCGCACAGCTAAACTGTAGAATAAACTGTCACCTGCGGTATTTCCGGACCGATACAACCTTCATGAAACGAGCGAACTCCTATTTTGGGCGACGGTAATAGCTTACTAACAGGCAATTCATCCGCTCGTTTGCCTTCTACATACATTATACAAATAACTTACTGTTACAGAATATACAAGTCTTAGTAGACAAGGTGGACTGATGACCTGGTAAAGGTCTCGGGAGTCCGCTGGATGTGGGTGGCGCAAGACCGATCATTGTGGCACTCTTTGGGGGAGGCCTATGTCCAGCAGTGGACGTCCTCTGGCTGATATGATGATGATGATGATGATGAAGTCTTATTAGGCATACAGAACAGATTTAAGTTGATTTGTGTAAGATTACACGAGAACGTTTTTTCATTATTGTTAAAACGTTCCACAAAAAGTCATTGACAAAAACAGACAATAACTTTGTATTTCCATTTATCTCGGTCTATTTACCAAATCAACAACTCAACTCAATCCAGCAAAGTGAAATAAGATTATCCAATTAACCAACAACCTTTATAGAATTCATCTCAAAATGTTGTAATACGAAAAGGACTTTATTTAAAAGGAAAAGACGTCGCCTAAGCCCTTTTTAAAGTAAAGTGTAAAGACCAACTGCTGAAAATGTCTTCTTAATTTGAAATTAGGTTATTGTATTTGAAACAAATGAAGAGCTTACTTTTATTATTTCTTTTCTGAAAATATTAGACGATGTTTGATAGGTATATTTTTATATATTGATAGGCTTATCAGAGAAACTTATCATAAAATGAAACAAAAAGATACAATCGGGGTAAACCGGTCCAAATAGGAACAGTCAAATTAAAAATCTCTTTTTGCTTTAAATTAGAAAAGGCTCAAAGAAAATTTGCCCTCATCCCTACATTCAAATGCTACCAAATCGTCGTAAGCGCTAAGATCAAAGGGCATAACCCTAATTTAGGGTTGTCACCAATGAAACTAACGTGGCGTGGGTTACACGTTACACGCCTTAGGGAGGCATAGCGATTAGCGACATGTCATAGTATTCATATCTAAGTTTTACTACATTACGCTACCTACAAGGACTGATTTTATATGAACTAGCCATACATTTTAATATATGATCTTAATTGCCACTTTTACACACGCTATACTACACACTTGCGCGCGAATGCAGCAGACGGCCTTACCAATGTTGAATCATCATCTCAGCCAAAAGACGTCCACTGCTGAACATAGCCCAAGTAACACAAAAGTAGCTGAATATTGTTTGAATAATAGAGCATTCCGTACTGTATGCTGAATAAGGTAGCTGTATAACGTCTGTATAAGCGCTTATACAGACGTTATACAGAAGGTTTGGGCGCAAAGTGGGCTAGCCCACGCCGCTTATTACTGAATAACAGTAATGTAATAGCTGTATAAGTGTGTGCCCACACATTGAATCGCTGAATAACACTTGTATAGAGGCTGTCAAAAGCTTCTATACCGCTTTTAAACCAAAGTTATCCAGCTTTGTATAGAATGACTCAGTTAGTCACACGTTATGCAGCTTTTGGTTCAAAAGTGCATTGTTACAGAAAATATATTCAGCTATTTGTGTATGATTTGTCGTCCATTTTAATTTGTGAACTCGTGTCAAAGTGTCGTGTCTGAAGTGAATACAAATTAAGGAGGACATTACCCATATATTGATTTGATGTTTACATAACATCAATTTCATTGCGCATGCGACTTTACTGTTAATATATATATACATTTTATTTAAAATTTTAAAGCGCCGCGTAAATAATGCACTGTTTAGAAAGTAAATATAGAAAATGTAGTACTCCACTTTTAAATTTGTAATTTTTTTGCGGTGTTTAGATGTTTTAGTGATAGAAAAAGTACTTTAACAAGTTATGCTACGATAAAACTAGTTTTATAAATGGGTTTTTCAGTTGATTTTAAATTCCTATTTAATTTTTGAGGTTAGAATATGAGCAACCGTAATGGCGTCCGACTGTGCTGAATATAAGCTGCTGCCACAGTTATTATGTGCTAAATTTCTGAATAGGCATTCACATTATTCGCGTTACGGTATGTATGTATGAGTATGGTATGAATATGAATATGGTATAGGTGCGAAGGTGCGGGTATATTAGTAGCGGGTATCACGGGTATGAGTACAAGTATAGTTTGGTATGGGCAGTATTGTTTAGGTATGAGTACGAGTATAGTGTGGGATGGGTATGAGTAGACCCACTTGAAACCTAAAAACAGTCCGTTCAAAATCGACAGGAGAACCGATTTCGCTATATTTTAATGGGGGTGATTATTTTATTTTTCACATACCCAGTCCAGTCTACAAGTTTTTAATGCAACAATATCAATAACTAGCATTTGCCACCTTGTTTGCAAACTAGCAACAACCTTAAATGGCCATTGGTAAACTTTATCTCGTTGCAGTAAGGTATGCAAATGGTCAGTTAACAGTGTTTACGATGGTAGCTAGCAATTGTTTTACGTCATTAAAACGACAATGCATCTTGTGTAAAATAACCAATCGAAGAGAATTGTTAAGAAAACTAAACCTCGATTTTTTTAATAATGGTTGGATTAAAGAATAAATACGCAAGATGCGTTCAAAATAAAATAAAAACAAGCTCAAGCTCAAAGCAAACAGGCTCAAGTAGCACTGTTGACCGTGTATAAACTTATAAAGCTACGGAACCCTCTCCACCGCGCATTTGTTGATACTAAGCAGTAGTTTGAATAGCGCTGCTCATTGCGTTCATTTTGCAGCTTTTAGCAAGAAAAGATAGTATATGTGTACTAAAATCGCTATAACTTAAGTATAAGTGTTGTTTTAGTATTTATTATTCAGACGTTATGTCTATAAAAGCCATAACTAACCCATATATGCAGCTACTGAATAACAAATAATATGTGGATTTCATTACAGCTTCCAGTAATAGCCGTCCACCTTTATTCAAAAACTAGCATTAAAACAGAAACTGCAACCGCTTTTATACAGTTGAAAGTCTTCACCGACGCTTCTTTTCAGCATTTAGTAGCCACTATCACATTTTTCTTAATATTGTCTGCTTAATATCACGACACAAAATATATACAGCTAATTGCTGCTAATGCTGCTATTATGCAGCTTTTAGTAACCACAAATGCTTTAAGCTGAATAATGTCTGACTAACTGTCTAAGAAATAAGTATTATTCAGCTTTAATATGCAAAACCGATACTATGCAAAATTTATTCAGCATTTAGGCCCCACTAGGCCCACATATTTTCTTATTCCGAATTTAGTAATTTCCACCGCTTATACACAAAATTTATGCAATCTTAATTTGAATAAGATGATAATTTTACTCTATTATCCTGCTTGTGTGTTACTTGGGAGGCCTCCCCCTTGGACCTCCATTCGTACCGGTTGGAAGCGACCCGCATCCAGCGTCCTCCGGCGGCCTTAACAAGGTCGTCTGTCCATCTGGTGGGTGGACGTCCTACGCTGCGCCTGCTAGTCCGTGGTCTCCACTCGAGCACTTTTCGGCCCCATCGGCCATCTTCGGCCAATGTTGAATAATTTTAGTATATTAATTTTAAGTTGGAGTTTGCGCGATTTCAGCGAAGTAACAGGGAAAAAAAAATGGGAAACAAGACAAGGTATGTTCCACTGTATTCAGCAACAAAAATTGGGTGAACAACAGTCGATCTGTTCCATTAATAATTAAAAAGTTAAAAAGAATCAGTATTTCACCAGTAATTATTAGAAAACGATACGCCCTCGCGGCCGCTTTACGAAAACATGAAACAATAGGTGCTTTATTAATTAATTAACAGTACGGCTGTAATCAGACACGGTTGAAAAACAATACAGTTCGTTGTTAAATATAAGTAACCCAAGTGTTAAAACACTGCGCGATAAATCAAACCACTCGTTAAAATTTAGAAATGGAATACTTTTTTCAATTCGCTTTTGCCTTTGAACGTGAAAATGACGATTCGAAATTGGAATCATTTTCATCGAACTCTTTACTTTTTTGTTTTTCTAGATGAAGTTGTCTGCCCATTTATTAGCACAGATTTCAAAAATGGAACAGTCAATGTTTTTCTTCCAATCTTATACGTTGTATTTTTGTACGACGAAAATTGAGCAAACGCTTTAAAATCTTTCCATTGTATGTGAGGCCAGTAATAATGCCCTCTCGTCCCACGAAATCCTTGGTACTCCAGCTTTGGCAATAGGGTTGCCAGCTTTACAAATATGCAAAAAAAAACAGCCATCCATATTTCTATACATTTCTATATATCCATTTCAGAATTAAGCGCTTATCTTCAATATATTTACAATATGTTTCCATGAAGTATAAATGGAAATAAAAATGATCATTACTAGTATTTTTTTCCAACAAAAAACGCTTTTAGGAACAGGGTGAAATGTAATGTCTGTATAGAAAACAGCCCTTTCTGGAAACAAATATTAAAATAATCCCGATAAAGAGGCGATAAAGGTATAAAAAGTATTTAAATATTTTAAAACGTAGATTTTAAAGAATTGCGCGGTGAAGTGCGTTGCATGTCGTAGTTTGCTAGGTGCTAAGGTGTCAACCCTAGAGGGGTGGCTAATCGTAACGCTTTGTCGAAAGAGCTGACCCGACCGTAACTTACTCTTGTTTATCCTCTAACTCTTACTACTTACGACACTTCGAAACTTACTATTTACTGTATCAACTTGCCTCCTAAAATCTGGAAAAAGTAGTACTATCCGCAAACTGACGATCGGGTTGGTAAAACTTCTTCTTCACACTTGCATAGTCGCAGCAGGAGTGAAAGAGATGGTAATATGATCTTGGTAGTCAGTTTGGTGTGCAGGAATATAATATTGAAAGGAAGAACTTTGCAGATCCGAGTGAACACTAAACTTGGCTTTTGCGATCATGTTAGCTTGGGAAGCCAGCGACAATAGGATTTTCACATTCTTTCTTATTAGCTAGCCATACACGTACGGATTTGCCCGCCGGATCAGCCTGAAAGATGTGTCTTAGTCAGGGGAAAAATTAGGATTTTGTGATAGTTGTCAGCCATTTCCGTAATGTACGATTCCACCAGTCTGGAGTCAGGTCGCGCCGGAGCGCATCTTCAATGTGCCTATACATTATGTATGGCAGAAGCGATGGAATCCGACCGGAGCCGTCCGCGTCCGCGAGCAGCCGACCGGCTTGCGGCCGTACAAATGTAAAATGCGCGCCGACTCTGCTCGTTCGGTGGGAATCGTACATTTGGCCATCTATACTAAAAATATTAGTAGAATGTGATACAACATTGCTTCTAAAAAACTCTGCCACTATTTTTACTTGGACAAGGTATTTTTTATCATAAAAGTACCTTTTCGGATTCAGACGGCACCAGCATTACTGCATTACTGCTGCAGTATTGCGGTGCGACATTACTGCCGACTACATTGCTGCCGCAAAAGTTAGAATTCCGTGCGGCGACATCGTTTTTCATTGTGGCACCAATGCAGTGGGCACTGGGCAGTGCATGCATCTCGATGCATTACTGCTACAGTCATGGTGCCGACGGCATTACTGCAGGTAGCAGCAAAATGATTATCATTACGCTCGTAATAATATAATAGACTGCGAAATAATGTCGCCGGCACTCTCTTCGCTCGCCCATTTAAATCACACTCGGCCGGCAATACCCCATTTCCCGTCCTCGGTAGTAATGTATTATTAAATGAAGTACTTACTTTTAAGATTATCTGCACGAAGGTCTTCGTCGTTTGTCAACTGACTATATAGCACTGTTTTCTTTTTTATTTAAACCAGTTTTAGATTTTGTATTTTTATTTTTCTCGTGTTAATTATGAAGCAGTTTTGCCAATGGTACTAGCGAACATGGACGCAAAATTTGAACCCATTCACACTAATAAAAATATAAAATTTTGGAAATAGGCAAGCTTAATTCCGCGCCTTCTTTGACGCAAGTACAGTCGCCATCAGATATATCGGAGCGGCCAAGGTGTTCACAATATCTGAACACGCGCTCTAACGCCCTGACAATAGAGGCGTGTTCCGATATTTGTGAGCACCTTGGCCGCTCCGATATATCTGATGGCGACTGTACCTTATATGTACAGTCAGTAAGACTTAGCAGCTGACCGTACTTGTGATCCTCTTAAATGAATGTAAATGTTCTTTGCCGCTCAACGAATATTTATGAGGTAACTTACCAAACAATGTAAATCTAGGGCTACATGTAAACCTTTTTACCTAGCTTATAAAATTTGCTAAAATAACATTTAACTTGCCATTAGCTAAAATAGCATTACTAAAGTCATTGTCCTTGACATTGTGTTGTTTTTTACTCTCTTTGGAATTCGTTACTTTGATCTTTATCAGCTTAAAAGCTTTCTAAATGCTTTTTAAAGCACTTTCTTTAAATTTCGACTAATTGTCTTTGTCTATAACACAATGAACTTATTTTATAGAATATATTATGTCTGAGTAAGAGTTTAGTTAATGCCTTTAAAAATTATTAGATTGGTTCTTTACTATAAAACTACATGCTTAAATAACTGCAACCGTGGTCTTAGGCCAATTAAAACGTATACTGATATCAATTGATGTACGCTCGATGTCGATGATGTTATCTGCCTCTCTATTGCTCTTGCATATTCGAGCGACAGAGAGGCAGATAACGTTTTATAATTCGATGTTGGCGGCAGGCCCTCAGAACCCCTAGTGTATTCATTCGATAGCGTGACGAGCGTTCGCGTTTGCGTTAATGTCTATTTTTGTATGGGATTTTGAACAGCGCGCCAAGCGGGACGTTTTGGAAACTCAAAATCCCATACAAAATGTCACTTAACGCAAACGCGTACGTCACGTCACGTCACGTTATCGAATGAAATCTGCACTATGGATAAGTCTCCGCGCTGCGCAATTGCAGTTTTAGCAAATTATACCTACTCAAAATAAAAAAAACCCGGTTTTATAGAATCTGCAAAGAAACTTACCCGTTTTCAAGTGTAACTTTTAAATTGTTTGTATAACTAATAACGTTTCTAATGCACGTGGAGCTCAGGAACATGACACCGGGGCACGTACCAATGAGTAATGTTGCCGTGGTCGTGACTTGCGCTGTCACAGGTAATGGCTTACCGACATTGTGCTTTTATATTCCATTTTACGAAAATTTTAAAAAACCGCTTAATGTATTTTTTAACTTAAGATTCTCAAGAACCACGCCAAAAATGAGTCAGTCTCAAGCGAAACCTCGAAAAATTTATGAAGTTGCAGGTACTAGCTTTAAATGGCGCATTGTGCAGAAAAACTTCTTAAACAAGATCGTACTAAGCCAAAACTACTGTATATACCGAACCAATGCTGTAATTTAAATGCTGTTTCGATATGAGTCATTAAACCTTAGGTTTGTATAACTAATAACCTTTCTAATGCAAGTGGACCCCTCGAGAACAAATGAGTAATGTTTCCGCGGTCGTGACTTGCACCCCCACAGCGAACAACAGACTGGCTACTGCGTCTTATAAACGTCTCACAGGCTAATTCGAACGCGCACTGACGTGAACCCTATATTAGAATCACATCAGTTAACTGTATGTAGCCTTGATTTGCCGCTCGCCACGTCGCGCGCCGCTTGCATTCAGTCTGCAGCCTAAAATGAAATGGTTGCGCATTTATCGTGTCATCGTCACCGTTATTTAAATAAAGTGCGAGGGTAACGAATGACATAATTGACGATAAAAGGTGTGGATGCGTATTTTCTCGTTGTTCCTCAGTCCTTTGTCGATCTTTGTCTAGATTAAAAGCTCTGCGTGAATTAGCGATAATAGTGATGTCAGCCGCTTAGTATAATATTTTAAGGTTTAAATGGTGTTTCAGTGTCATTCTTTCTATAAAACAAATACCATTCCGTCCGTCAAGTGGCAATTTTTCTCAAGCTTGGTCACTCTCGCAGTTTAAATCGGAATCTATCGTGGCTCTTCTTTTTCAAATTATCAATGTAATGATTAATTGATTATGGCATTAGTATTTATTAGGGGTAGAATCGTTGCGGTTTTTAATCCTAGTGCACTTATTGTTTCTCAATACTGTGTGAAACGTCAGTTTTGCTGTATCATCCCTTGGGACCGTTTACAGGTAATTTATGGCTGATAGCCTTAACAGTCATCAATTGTTGTAATGTTTTGTTTCTCGTGTAAATAAGGCACAGTCAATAAAACTAAATAAACCAGTGTATGTGATTTTAAGGATAATGCAGCCTGATAGTAGAATACTAGTTTGTCAACATTTTAAGTAAATATTTCTTAGGTACATTTCTTTAACCGTTCACATTTCCAATATAAAAAGCCTAGGTAGGTATATGTAATACTCGTGATTTGTGACAGACGGAAAGAGAGATAGTAGGTACTTAATATTCAATAATAGTTTGGCAATAGCACTCAAGTATTCTAGAAATGTTGTAAAGTGCTACAAATATTAAGTATTACGCTGAAAACTCAAGGTATTCAATTAACATGGCTGAAACAAATTGCCAGCTCCGTAAAATACCACTTCGAATATACTCCAGCTGTCAAAGTAAAGTACCAAGAAATTGTACCTCATAAAAATACCATTCACAAACAAAAGAACGGAAGAAATCGTGGCTGGCGACGTATTGCATAATGAAATCCATCCCCCAGTGTGTTGCGCACTATTATTCAGCGGAGCTAACAAATGCCACTGGGCCGCGGACGGAGAACAACCGCACTGGATGAGGCTGTCATTATTTAGACAAACTTACTTAATATTTGTTAAACGTGAACACAGTTTAGTTTTATATGGAAAAACACTGTCTATTCATTACCTACTTACGAAATTTGAGAAATAGAAATATGTACGTTTATTAGGGCAGTATTTTTCTTAAGGACGCTTTCCTGTAACCTATATATTGTTTTTAACCTCGCTTACTTGTGTTTTACATTCAAGATCAATGAAAATTGATCATTATGTATGGAAAATTCCCATTTATCAGTTTGTACAGCACTAAAAAACGACAAATTGCTGTAGTTTGCTCTTTAAATTACAAATCTAAAACAATAAAAAAGCGAAAGATGGATATCTCGGCTGGCGACGTATTGCATAATGAAATGTATCCCCCAGTGTGTTGCACTCTTATTCAGAGATAACAAATGCAGTGGACGGCGATTACAAGCGCGCTAGATGGGCTGTCATAATTTATGTTAATCAAGTGTATAAAACACATTTTAACTGATAGCGAAATAAAACATTTCGCGGGACATTATTAAAGCTTGTAAAAAATAATAAGTACTTACTTATTACGGTACTACTTACCTACCATCCACTATTTGCAACCTCTATGACTGGTGACTCCCCGATTACTTGTGTATTATCAATATTGTAAACGGTATTAAACATTTGTTAATGTAAACAATTCTAATTGTGCCTTATTATTTGTTTCAGGTAATAACGGTGTCCGACTACACAACATTGAATTCGACAAGTTTATACACATAATTCAGATCATTGCAGTTACAACAAACTTCAACCAATCACTTCATAAATAACGTTATATCGATATGGTATTAAACCGTCCAACTGCACCTTTAGCAGTTTCCACAGTGAAAATAGAATAAACAATTTACTTGCCATTGTCTTGACAGCCACTGAATTTATAGTAGCTCCGTCGCATTCCTCCAATTGGTCCGATACTTTCGGGTAATAAATCTGTTTTAAACACAGTCACACGGCAGTTGACAAGTTAACTAACGACGAATAATAGATGTTCTTATTTTAAATGGCTAGGGGACGCACACTTGCTCTCAGTTTGTTTTAATTAGGTGAAATAATCTGTCTTCGATAACAATTTTCTAAAATTGTAATGGTAATTGTGTGCAAGTAAATATCCTCTATCTATCTTTAGATTATTCCATGATGTTTCACGAACATTTTTGCGCATGTTTGAATTTTTTTGTGGGTTCTTCTATAACATTTAATTCAACGTTCCACGCGATTTGTATAGAAATAATTCCACCGTTCCGCGGCCATACTTCTTGCCTGATAATTTGCCTCGTTTTGCCAACAATTATGCCTCGCTCACGTGTGTAGAGTAGATTGTGTAGGGACGGGGTGTGTTTTCAATAATTATAATATTCAACTAGCTTGCCTCACGGGTACCCTCGCCTGAGATATTTATTTTCGTATTTGAACCTGTTAAGCATTTTTCAGTTCTTCGTTTTTACTTTCTTGTATTAATAGAATTTAAAGTTTCCTTACGTGAGTATATTTTTTGATGAATGCGTTCTCTGTTTAGCCAAGGTGTCATTCGAAAAAAAGAACTTGAAGATATGAATTTAATACTAAATTGTAAGGCTTAATTAAGACCCTAGCTTAGAACATGAAAACCATGGCCAAAATATATTTTCTTTCTAATAAGTTTAAATACCTAATTATAATCACACTAGCGCATTGTATCAAAGAATACCATGGCCCCCGATACTAGATACGCCAGTTACGCCACTCTTAATTAGTAGTCTTATTACCAAATACCAAGCCACTTCTCCCTAAAATTGCTTGTTTAATTTTGTGATAAAGAATATGATGTTCTTCTGACAGTGGGAAAAACACCCGAAGATACATTAATATAACAGCGACAATATATTTAACACTAAAATACTCTTGGATCATTCTCAAAAAATATGTCTGCGGTCTAATTGCCACGAGTTCCGCGACCCATACAAAATGTTTAACAATTAGACGCAATCGCAGACATATTCTCAGAGAATGACTCCTTACAACTCGAAAGGTCGATAACGCACATGTGACATCTCTTGCAATTGCAAACGAAAAACAATGTTGTCAATATATCATTACCGAACTTCATACACATCGACATGGCACAAAGTAGGGAAGAAACTTTCCCATCTATTTTAATCGGCTTAAAAGTGTTTGACCCTTTTAAGTCGCCGTTGTACCTTCGCCCCAAATCTCTTTAAAGAGATACCCCGATAATCCGTATCTTCCCAACTAAGTTGACACTAAGTAATTTCGTACTGGCCTTCTATCTAAAAAATGTTAGTGGTTTGGGGGAAATTGGTATCATATTTTACTTTCTATAAACGAGTCTTCTACCATGAGTATATATACAGGATGGCTCAAAAATACGTTACATACGTACGTATGTGAACATACGTTTTGATAATTTAAACAAACGTTAGCTTCTTTGTATCAAAGTTGAAGGAGAATAATTTGAAGATAATAATTAAATTAATTGTAGTTTTAATTTTTAATGACATTTTGTAAAAATCATGTAAGTAAGAAAAAAAATGCCTTAAAATTTTTGGGGTTTTTATTACTTATTTAACAAAAACGGATGTGCGCATATTGCACATTGGCATAGAGTATTTATATTTTATTGTTCTTGTATTTCCATTGGTTTCGTTTGGAAATATAATAAATTATATTTCCAGTTTGTCCTATTAAAGCAAAAATTGCCCAAAATCACATTATTCGTACGTAAATAATGACGTTTGTTCCCAAACGGTTTGTATTATTAAGAAAAGTTTTTTGGAGAGTGGCGTACCTGAGATATTGTTTAATCGGTGCAAGGAGCCTTATCTTTGAACATTTCATACAAAATACACCTTTATTTTACACTTACACTTGTATTTTTAACGAAGTTTTGTTCCATTTGAATACAGAATAGAATCCTTATCGTGATTGCGCTGTTTGTAAAAAAAAATGATTGCTGCTTTTCTTGAATGCATAGGAACTTATGCGGCATTCAAAGGACCCTAGGGCGCAATATGACTTCTTCTAATGAAGGCTCGAAATATGACTTTTTTTTGTAAAAAGAGAGAACGTGTCCAATGGGTATGAAATGTTGCTCTCGTAAGCCATCTAAAATACATGCATAAGAAAATACAGGTGGCCCAAAAACGTTATCAAATATTGTTTTAAAATATTTTTCTTACTTACACATCCGTTACATAATTCATTAAACAAAACTACAATCATTTGAGTAAAAAAAACGTATTATAATCAAAATATTCTCCTTTAGCTTTGAAACACAAATGCAAACGTTTGTTAAAATTTAAAACAATATGCCACTAAAAAGTTTTGTCAACGTATTTTTAGGCCTGCCTGTATAACAAAAAAATATCGTGATGTCACGGCCGCCGCCACGATTTGCAATGTCACGACCAGTCTCAAAAAATGTCGAACTGCGTCCCTTACAATGATTTGGGCTGTTTTTTTGTATCTTGCCCCAAACACCATCAAGTTTGTAATTTATGCCCTACCCCATTTCTTTAGCGGGTAGTTTCTTTTTTTTACAGGCCTTTTCATAAGTGTTTGTGATTTCAAGTGTGCACAAAGTTCAAATGCGTTCTGTTTTTAGTTTAGTTTTTTATTGCACATATATCGGGAATCGTTCACATGTGTAACATTAGCGAAAGCCCAAACCGAAATGAAAAAAAATATAGTTAAATTAACAGCGGGCATTACTGGAGCAGTATTGCATCGCGACATTCCTGCCGCAAATGTCAAAAATGTCAAAATCAATGTTGCTGCTTGGATTTTTGACATTTGCGCTGTCGCGTTGCACTGTTGCAATAATTCAACAGCCAACGTGTTTAAGTAACCCAATATAGGCTTTTAGGCCACTTTGACGACTGGGTTCCAACAAATAGGCTATCGTAAGAGCGTTTTCACATTGTCCGATCCGATATCGGATGTCGGAAGGAAGTAAAATGTAAGAAATACATTTATTTAACGAAAATAATATAAACTTAATACTTAAGTACCTTATAAAATAATTGTTGCAGTAATTCAATTCGATTCAATATTTTTATTTCGAATAAAAAAATCGATATTATCTAAGCTAGTGCCGTCTTACTCTGAACGGTACCTTTACCTTTAGGTACCTCTTGAAGCGGTCGCCAATCTCTAAACGTTTACCTTTAAAATTAAACTGATTCGCAACACCAATATCAAAGCGCCAAATTAAATTCATAAACGATATACATGTAAATTCACTGACGAACTTGCTCCATAGAACAGAAATTACTAAAATGCACCCATCGCCATGCTGGGCACGTACTAAGACAATGTTAGCATTTCTCAGATAGCAGTTAAAATTTCCAGTACTAAGCACATTCAGATCAAATTTAGACATTATCCCGTTTATGCAAAGTCGTTTTTCGCTGTGAGATAAATAGCTGAAGTAAAGTAAGCGATGTACGTAAAGGAAAACGCTTGTTATGTTCGTTATTGTTAATTTATGCAAGAATGGATGTAGGACTTGAAAGCGATCATCTAGAAGCTAGTTTACCCTATTATTATACAGATAAAGCTAGCTAGCTCAGAAATCCACCATTAACCAACTCTCTTTATATTTTTCTGCCGCACGGCAGGATTGTTGTCGCCATCAGATATATTGGACCGGCCGAGGTGCTCAAAAATAACTAGACAGTAGACACTCTAACGCCTTGACCATAAGCGTGATCAGATATTTGTGAGCATGGGAGGGTTATTTTTTTTTCTATGGGAGGGTTAATTTTTTTTTCGCGATTTCGGATTGGTCCCATAGTAAGTTGCTCAGTATAATCCCAAAACCTCCCTGGCAACGGAAATGCAGTTATTTTTAGCTACCGTGTATGTACATACATATGTGTTAGGTCTGTTAGGAGATTCCCTCTCCGAATATGTTCCCCGAAGTAAAATCCACGTCGAATGTCAAATGTTACTCAAATTCCTCACTTCAAAAGGGCTTCATGTAATTAAATCTCCATTTTCATACTCGTTAATTATTATTGCTCGTAATTAAGTTCTTGTTTCATAATTATCGCCGTTTTCAGGTAGGTAGTAAACAAGTGTGGTGTCGGGTGTAAACATAAACATCTTTAATTAACGTGGATGTGGTTACTGTTCCTCGGGCCTAGTTTATTAATTGTGAATGTTGATGTGGTTAACTCAAGTGTGCTTAAAATTGTTATTAGCGTGAATACATTCCTTCAAATTTATAACAAATTTGATCTAAAAGTTAATGAGATTAAATATCCTAGCAGTTATACTTACTTACTGCTGTGGCGCAACGACCCGAAGTGGATCTTGGCCTCCGACACCAAAGACCGCCATGCTACTCTGTCCAAAACCGTCCTAGCAGTTATAATTTCACAAAATCGGCAATTGGCGGAATGGTATTAAACACGCTTTGTTTTCTCGTATATTTTAATCCTATCTCTTTTCAATATTATAAATTAATGTGCCTAAAAATATTCCACCCCGCTAAAGCCATACTGAAGTATTAATATAAGTACCCTTTTTTATCTAAACAACCCTCGTCTAAAAAATCCAACAGTTTTTAACTTCTTAATCATTCGCTTTAACTAAATCTTCCCAACTTCCAACGTCCCAAGCAAAACTGGTTACAAAGTGTCAAAAACTTAATAGGATCTTAAAAGAATATTTAACCAGCGACCGTTGTTGGCTTTCCAACGGAATTTCCACCAAAAATCAACATGGCTTTCCCGGCGAAAGAATTAAGAATGAAAACATTCGGAATTCAAAATTCAACATGGCGGGCGAAAATTCGAATATGGAACGAGGAATTAAGACGAGTTCCGTAGCCACTTGAATCGATAGCTGGGGTGGGGTGTTCAAAACGTTCTTTTGCTCTTTTAACGGCAGACGATCGAGCTAAAATGATCTCTTACTCCCAAAATAGTCCCAATAAAATAACTATACTGTCGCGCTAAGCATACGTGCAGTAACTCATTTTGAAATCTGTTTCAATTGTAGAACATATCGTACAAGTACAAAGTATACAATTGAATGACATTTCAAAATAAGTTACTGCTCTTATTATGAGCGCGGCAGTATAGATATGCTGATTTTAATACGTGATCTTAGTAAATGAATAGGTATATAGAAAGCCAATTATCATAAATCCCAAAATTACAGTAGAAAATACGTACACTATGCGCTGTATATGGCACGACCACGATAACAATTTTTTATTATTATATTTATTTATCATATTCCATACTTTCAGTATACGGCTGTTATGACTTTTGCGAATGTTATTAAGTAAGGCCAAGTTATACCAGAAAAGAGTACATGATATTAACACAAAAGTCCACATGTTCTGTAAATTACATTTTCGATTGAATTGGATTCGATTGCTCGATCGGCGAATATCGCATTTCGAGCGAGTAACTCAATATGTGACGTTTGCGTTCAACTTGCAGATCTAACTGTGGACGGTGTTCTGTTCCTATGGTTTGAAGACCATCGTTGTAAAACTGACTATTCTTAGATCTTATTGCAAAGAGATAAAGTCCAATTCTAGTCAAAAATGATGCTTATTGTAATTAAATATCGGAAAATGTCGAGCGGTGTGACATTTAGTAACATCTTGAAACTTTTTGTAAATGCGTTGATGTTAACATGCTCTTGACAGTAGAGTGAAATGTTAACGTATTAACAACTTGTCCATTTCAGAGATTTAACACTGATATGTGTATGCTAAGTGGTTATTTTACTTGAAATTTAGATAGATTATGTACTTACAGTCTTATGGCGTTTTTCATAACCGCGCTGAAAGCTTCAATTAGTAAAAGTTTGTCGTTTGTCTTTATCTGTCATATATTTATTATATATCGTCGGGTGACAAGCAAAAGTCACTAACTAACACCATTGAAATTATTGGACAATAAACCGTGTTACAAGTGTAATAAAGTGCATTGTTACTTTAATTTTTTGATAGTACTTAATGACTTTTGCTTGTCACCCGACAAATATTTGTAAGAATGAGATATTATAACATAAGTTAACTAATTGAGACTATAGCTTTACTTGCTGACTAACCCGATATGGATTTCTGTGGTCCGAAATTTTTTTTTATTTTTTATTTAAAGTCAGTACGAATTTTTGTTATGTTTCCCTGCTTGTACTCTAATAAATAATATAGTTGTATTAAATATTTTATCTACACACATATCATAAACTATCTATGATGCCTTCAAAATCCGTAAATAATGGCCCACATTACGATAAACTGTTTTGTTACAGCAAATTTCTTATCTGTGAAAATGTGGTAATAGCTTCATTACTATATCAAAATCGATTTGGTAATGAAATTCAAATTTCGAACATCTCTGAAAAAAAAAGCAATTTGATTTAGAATAGAATAGAATAGAATAGAAAAACGTTTATTGCAAAAACCCCTTTGACCCCTATTCTAATATCAGTCGAGATGACGTTTTATTCGAAATCAAATGTCAATTGCATACAATATTGACAAATCTCGCTTGTAAGTTGGTATCGGACGATATGGTAATCGACCCCGACTCTAGTTTGTCTCTGAATTAAAAAAAAAACTTACGGATGCGTGACATGCGTGAAAAAAGTTTTCATTTGCCGCCATTTGACGTACAGTTTATCTTTTAATTAGTTTGTAGTAAAAAATAATTTGTTTTGTTGTTTTTAAAGTAACTATAACAAAAGTTTCGTGTAAAATGTGCGATAAAGATATTTCGGAGACGCCATCTCATATCCGCGAGTTCCGCCAGAGAGGAAAGTGCCCCAATGTCGGTTGTAATATGAGGTTAGTGAATATATCATAGAAAGTTTATAATATGTGTGTAGATAAAGCAGTGTATGTAACTGTACATAATGAGGCATTAAAACACTCGTGTGATACTATTATGAAACTCATTTCATTCGTTTCATAAACCCACACTCGTATTTTAATGCCTTTCATTATGTAGCAGTCACATAAACTACTATAACGTAACTTCGTGTAACGTAGGAAGTTTTGGTGAAATAAAGGGAAAATATATAGCCGCCTAACCATCACCTGGATTCACAGAGCGCAGCCCAAATGTCGTTCTATAAGAGCCAACAGGAGTGGTCATTCCTCCATACAAACGTAGTCCTCGTTTTCCTCCGTGGTTTTTGAAGCTAGAGCAATGATTTTTTCAACACAGATTAATATTGTCAATATCTGTGTCGGACCGTTTTGCTTTTTTTGATATTTTTGTTTTTTAAGGCGCTAGAGCCCTTCAAAAACGGCCAAAATGGCCTAATAGACTATACCGCAATGAGAGGCGTGGTATTCAAAACTGATATCAATTAGCCAAAAAAGCAAAACGGTCCGACACAGATAATTTCATAATCATTTAGATTTCCAAATTTGGTTACGATTGGTTAAGTTTTGGGCGAGGAAAAAGAGGACTACGAAACCTCGATTTTTGTCATTTTTACGCAGGATTTTTCGCCTCAGCTGCAGTTGTCCCTATCGCACTAATTTTAGGGGCGGAGTCAAGTTTCTAAATACGTACACAGCCAGAAAAGTGATGGGCAATAGTCGACATTTAATGTCGATAATCTAGTGATGTAAGAAGTTATCGATAAACCGTCTTGTGTGAAAATATCTAGATCCTAAGATACAAGGGGTTTTGGGTTGAGAGTAGGGAACACATTTTTGTAGTTATGATATACAATCTATTATGAACTTTTTGATTCTAATATTTCAAATTATTAGAAATCAAAATCAAAAATATTTTATTGCATGGTTAAAATGGGTTAACAAAATTTTTAGGTACCTACAGGCACGATTCGTAATTGTCGAGCAATTTAGGGTCCTAGCTGAATTGGTTGTTCCATACTTACTCGTGCTCTATGGAATGTCCAATTTAGCTAGAACCCTAAATGGCTCAACAATCACGGAGCGTGACAGTACAAATGATTCATGTTCTGTATATCCTGCCCTACAATGGCGTTAATATTTGGTTGTCATGTCTATACTTCGTTTTTAAGCATTATTGAAAAAAAAATAGTAAATACTAATATTAACCACTAAGTACATAACTATTACAAAAAAAGCTAAATAATTATACGATTGCATGCTTAAAAAAGACACGTCACCTTCACTCTAATGCTAAACAAACGAAGAATAAGAACTAACAGCGATAAGACCGCCTGTTGCTACCTTTATCTACATTGTAAATCGGTTTTAGGGTTCCGTACGCAAAGGGTAAAACACGGGACCCTATTACTAAGATTCCGCTGTCCGTCCGTCCGTCTGTCACCAGGCTGTATCTCACGAACCGTGATAGCTAGACAGTTGAAATTTTCACAGATGATTTATTTCTGTTGCCGCTATAACAACAAATACTAAAAACAGGATAAAATAAAAATTTTAGTGGGGCCTCCCATACAACAAACGTGATTTTTGACCGAAGTTAAGCAACGTCGGGCGGGGTCAGTACTTGGATGGGTGACCGTTTTTATAAATAATGGTACGGAACCCTTCGTGTGCGAGTCCGACTTGCACTTCGCCGGTTTTTTTTTAATTTGTTTTTATGTTTGTGGTGTAATAAAGAATATTTTAGAGTCAGACCAAAAAAAGTCTACAGCAATTTTGATAGCACACGCAGTGCAAGTGTTATTTATATGTCATAATTTCATAGAAGCGACGTTTGAAATAATACTTGCACTGCGTGTTCTATCAAAATCGCTATAGATTTTTCTTGGCCTAACTCTGCTTTAAATTACAAAGTAAGGCCTAAATTATAAAATAAGGCCCATCAATGTTTTTTTTTTGTGTTTATTAAACTTGATATTTTGTCTATAGTATTAGCGGACATGGCCTCAAAATTTAAACCCGCTTAAGAATCGGGCCTTATTTCGTGCATTATATACAATACTACCCATTTTTGTGTAGTCATTATTTATACTATAGAAGCATTGTTTGAGTAGCCAATTATTTAAACAGTATTTTTTTAAAGGGCAACGGTGGCAATATTTTAAGGTCTGGATAATAAGATACAGATCTTAATAAGGATATCAATGTAAGTGAATGTTACCATGACTACCAAACAAACAAATGTGATAGAATTTGCCAGCTGGCATTGTAACATTCAGACAGTTACCTATGTACCTAATCTGAAATATGAATAAATTAGTAATATTTTAAACAGGAAAGTAAACCGAATTTTGGCCTTTTGCTGGACACAATCACAATAGTAATTTGTTTTACAAGAGGGCAAAGTTTATCGCCACCGGTTGATGCATTTGCAGCACCAATGGTAGAAAATGCAAGCTCATCATCAACTGCATAATCGACGTTTGATATGACTATTGAATCCGAGCTTTTTGATCATGAATCATGATAAAACAAAATTTTAGAAGGTCGCAGAATAGTGGATTTAAAATATTTATTTTCTGTGATCTCAAATATCAGGCACGATCATACAAATTGTACATTTGCTGATCTTGCCTTTGTCATTGAAAGACGTAAGGGTTTACACAGAGAATATATATTTAAGTGTAATATGTGCAAAAAAAAGGAAACGATACACTCTGAAGACCCAAAAAGAAAATGTTAGTAAATACTGCTCCTCCCCATGGTTACTTGGTTCCTTATTCAACCTACCTGAAATTAAACGAGTAGGTTAGTAAATTATATCATTTTACATTATAAAGTTAAATGTTTAGGTATCTCAATCACTTACTCACTGGTGGACATGGACGCAAAATTTTTGCCCATCTACTTATACTATCTTATAAAAAATGAAATTTTGAAAGTTAGCACGCTTAAAGTTCGTTTTTAGGGTTCCGTACCTCAAAAGGAAAAAACGGAACCCTTATAGGATCACTCGTGCGTCTGTCTGTCTGTCCGTCTGTCACAGCCTATTTTCTCGGAAACTACTGGACCAATTAAGTTGAAATTTGGTACACATATGAAAATTAGTGACCTAAAGATGGAAATGTTTTTTTTTATAATTTTAAAATACATAGGTACGAAGTTATTTAAGAAAACAGCCAAAAAATGACCATTCACCCCCTTTTATCTCCGAAACTACTGGGTCTAAAATATTGAAAAATACACAAAATAGTTCTTTACCTATAGATGACAGGAAAACCTATTAGAAATGTGCAGTCAAGCGTGAGTCGGACTTATGTACGGAACCCTAGTTTTTGCATTAAGGTAACAGATTTTGACATGTCTTATTAAAAATTACCATTGAAAAATAAGTCATAGCAAATATGTTAGAATTATAAATCATATTAATCATATTAATGAGCAAGAGCACCCTAAACCGGCGAGCGTGTATGAGGAATGTTATGAATGTGAAGGAAGCGAAAGTGGTATGTCAGGATCGTAGCAAGTGGAAATCCGTGGTCTCTGCCTACCCCTCCGGGAAATAGGCGTGATTGTATGTATGTATGTATGTATGTATGTATTAATCATATACTTTTTTATATTCTTCATAAGTAATATAAACTAATTTTTGAAAGCGTTTTTCAATAATTATTAATAAAAAGACACGTCATGATTGTTTACCTTCTTTCTAATGCTAAAAAATAACAAACTATAATAACCGGGCCTTATTTGGTACAGAACCTTGATTTGATAGGTACATCGGATATTCTGGGCCCCTGAGTTTGTTACGTAAAGGACAAAATGGTGACATGTGGTTAGAGCTGATACTGTTAAACTAGTGGTTCTGTGCGCTAAGTATAAAAAATAAGCTTCAGCGAACTCATTAAGCCTAGAAAAAACCCTACACCCTACTGCCACTTAAGTCAGTCTTGAGTCTTTGAATCAATTTCCGTAGTAGTACTAGTACTACTAAGGTACTAGGAGGTGATAAGGCCTATAGTAGGTATAATAAGGCCTACTGTTCTTACAACAGTGTAACCGTGTTAGTTATTTGAGTAACATATATGTAAAGTGATACAATTAAAAGCTAACAGCAAACCAGTACATAAATTATATCTTATGTACTTCTTATGAATTACACTCTTATAAAGGTTTCGGCTAATTACGCTTAATTACTTGAATAAAGGTAGATGAATTGCGTGCGGTCCAATAGGTAACCACAACTCACGGAGTCCAAAACAATAAGCTGATCAGCAAAGTCAAGTAAACAAAGCCAAGTCACAGTAGTAGAAAGATTATCGAGTTCCGTAAACGTAAGCCGGGTCAAAAAATTCAATCGCAACACAGTAAGTAATAAGTGAACGCCTCGTGGCAGTAACGCACGAAAAATAACATTGCAAATTGTCGGCAATGAGGCGCGCGCGGGTGCAAGCGTACGCATCTGTGTGCGTGCATTACACACACAAATACAGTCTCTCACGCCCCGTCAGAGCGACGGGTATATTCAGCTTGAAATCTCAAAATTGACTTTTAGCTCAGCTCCCGTTTCGTCTTAAAAGTACTGTACTAGAGAAACATGGCACAGTATATCTGTCAAGCGTATTTCTACACGCGCGGAATGCAGCGTCGACATCGAGTACGCCTGCTGCATACGTAATACCCCCCCACATACCTTCAAAACGACGTACCTTCTATACGGTCTTTTAGTTACTTACGACCTTTTGGTTATAATAAGTGTACGCCCGCGGTCACAATACAATACAAATATTCAACTTTTGAAAGATTTAAGAGACATCGAATAGCTTTTGAATCGAATACGTGTGGCGTTAGTTTTCACGGTCTGATGGCGATTTATGAAATATTTAGATCTATTGAAGTTTATAAGAGATAGTTTGGATATATGTTATGGATAACTTTATTTGTTGAATCAAATGAATAAGTAGTCTTGGTACCAAGAAATTATATAAGAATAAATATTGACGATCAAGGGCGTGGCCAAGATGTCAATCCTCAATCATTAGGTAACGCCAACAGGAAAGTAGGTAAAATAATGTATGGAAATAGTCAGCTCATTTTTCGTTCAATCCGTCAATCCGACCTACTTTTCTATTGGCATTAACGAATTACAATTGTCATCTTTGCTCTGCTCCCTTATGTCCCAAACATTCTCCTGCTAAACATATAGACCAATGTAGCTATTGGATAGTTTCACTCTTTGAACCGAAGCGAATCGGAACCGGTTAGAATAACTTATAGCCCTATAAGACAGGCAGCTTTCTAGACTACATTACATAGGTACTCTGTAGGGACTATAACTGGTTATACTTATGTTAAACTTATTTTAGAATATGGTCACTTCTGTGAATAATACAATAAAAGTTAACGACTTGGCAACATGTATATATTATTAAATGGATATATTAGCAACCTAATCCCAAGAATTATTGCAGACACTGATTTTGGTTAAAACCTAGAGGAAAAGCACCATGATGGTATTAATCCGTTATGCGCGGTTTTCCTTCACCGAGCAAGTGGTAAAAATCAAACGATATTTCGTACATAATTTTACAGAATTTTCCCGCAAACACAGAAGCCAGGATTGTAACCCACGATATCCAGCCTGCTCGTCATTCAAAGCTAAATTCCTAAAATCCAGATCCGATAATCATAGCACACCCAACAGGCCAACACCGACACAACACCTCTAAGCACTGTGTACACAAATCTATGCCTATCCTGTTGGAGCAGGCGTAACGCGCGTTTAAGCCCGTTTATACTGCCTAATTAGCGTTAACTAACCTGCCCTGTACATCCTACACCCTCCTATTACAACCTTACGTCAATGGGGTAAGGATGATTTTGCAATGGAGAGGTCTAATGAGGCTTAATGGACGTTAGCTTCTGATATTCGACACTTTGTGTTAAAACGGGGAAATCATTTAAAGCGGAGCGTTGTTTGATTTCGTGTAGAACCTCGTGGTTTAAATTTTAAGGTGCAAACGCGCCCTGCATGTTACTGAATAAATGTCCCGTCAGTTCAAATCGGATGATGAGGACAACATATCATAAATTAGAAATCTACAGAGATGATTCAGATAAGGGTTATTCGCGGATGGTCTAGAACGCAAAATGACTAGTGTAATATTTTGCCTATATCACTTTTAGTCTACATCGCGAACGGTCCAGATCGCAAAATGCCTACTCGTTTTATCTTTACGTTAGCGATGTCGACGGGAGCCCCGCTGTCGCGGGGCTCCTATTCTGTGCTGTTTGGCCTTCGGCCATTTGAAGATAACTAACGAACGTAACCTACCCTAGTGATATAAAATAGTGGTCATTTTGCGTTCTAGACCGTTCGCGATGTTGACTAAAAGGGATATAGGCAAAATATTACACTAGTCATTTTGCGTTCTAGCTAGACCGTCCGCGACTATACCTCAGATAATACCTGACCTGACTTGATTGCCAAATGTGTCATATTTAGTCTTGACTCGAGATTCGTTTGAATAAATACCTATGTATAAGTTTAGATAACATCAAATAAACTTGTTTCTTTAGATCTTGATGAATCAACATGTATAAAATTATGCTAACTTCTAAGAAAAAAGATTACGACCACTAACGCTATGCGATCCAACAAAATAAGGCTATTGCTTAACCGAGGTGAGACAAACGCTCTGTCAACCCAGTTTAACTAAGCGGAGACCTGTATCCTTACCACGAGTTTGACACTGACGATCGCTAGCGACTGCGTAAACTAACTCACAATGCATTTCCCTCGTACTGACATTGGTGCAAGCGATATGCACTGCGTTTGAGTAGACACAGTCGCTAGCGTTAAATGCCGCGTAAAACTCATGGTGACGGCCCGGCCGATTGCACGATTGGCGGCGGCGACGGCGGCAATCATAGGAGCAAGACACAGCGATCGGACCTTTCGTTCCCACCTATAGTTGCCGCCGCCGGTGGCGCAATGTCGTGGCCGAGCTGTGAGGGAGAGCAGTCTTCAGTTGACGCTATATGCTACGTAAGGCCTCACAATGTTAGGGGAAGACAGCAACATTTCTTTAGAACGTGACGCTGAAAGCAATGTTCGGCGTTAATCTAGTGTTTAAGGTGGTATTCGGATGTCAACTGCAGCTGCATTACTGTTGCGACATTACTGCTGGAACCTTGACGCGGGTGCTGTCTCTGTCAATTCCTTGATGAGTGACGGATCGAACGTACTAATCGCGGCAGTATGCGGTGGCGAACATCACAATTTTTTTCCAAGGAAATGGACGGATACAACGTCCCTGTTGTAATGTCGCTACTAGTCTACCAGCGTCGTAACCATTTGGAATAACTCCTAGCATCCGGAGTTTGCTTCTCACGTTCAAATCTACTGCATGTTTCCAATGAATATATTATGCTTACCTGTTATTAACATTTACACCAGCGTCTGTATGAGCTCCAGATTCTAACCAACTATTGGCAAATGAGGTCCATATTATATTGGTTTTTACGGGTGAATATTACTCCAGGTAGTGGCTTACACATTCAGTGCTGAAATGGTAACTTTCTAGTGTGAAATTGGAAAATGCTTTATTTGAAGCCGGAATTCATGTTACTGTCATACTTAATGAATGAAATGAATTCGATTAATGTTACACGATTGGTTAGTTTCACAGTGGTATCCAGAATTTGATAGAGTAACTAATATATTGACGTTTTAGTTTTAGGAACAATCGCTGTGTATGTTGTTATTGTAAACATAGATTCGGAATGATAACACTCCGTGAAATATCAGGTTACGTTGTATTTTTAACAAGCTTAGTTAACAGTCCCCGCAGTTGCATCCTACAACATTTTATTATATGTATAGGTAGGTTGCAGAATTTTATCTAGAACACATTATTTATAAATATTTTTGTTCACTCCCATACTGAATAAAGGTGACATTCGGATGGCAACCGCCGCTGCATTACTGTTACGACATTACTGCATCATAAAATGAGTGACGTTCGCCGCCGCAATTATGGGGTTCATTCCGTCACTCATTTTATCAAGGAAATTGAGAGATACAGCGGCGGGTACAGGGTACAGTCACCTGCAATAATATTTTACTCATCGAAGGCCGCAAAAATATATGACACGCTCTTATGGCTCTACAAATAAGATCATGTCAGATATTTTTGCGGCCTTCATTGTGTAACATATTATTGCAGGTGACTCTACAACGACGCCGCAGCAGCAATGCAACTGCAGTTGGCATCCGAACGTCACATTTATACGCTACATCTACTAAATCTACTTATAAGTAGATTTGTGGTTAGTGGTATACCCGCAATACTACCGAATTACTTACTCAATACCGAATAAGTAATGATAATAAACTTTCAATGTGCCCAATTTCTTACACGTGTATATTTCCTATTTAATTTGTAAATGTTGATATAATTGATATATTTATGTACACATTCGCCTCGCTATCTCTTGACCTCTGCTTCTTGTGATATATAAGGAATGCGAACATACCTACCAAAGTTATTAATTATATCATATATTATCACATTCAAATGATTCCAGTAGGTACCTACGTATACTACGTATTCGTTACACACAAACAAAAGTTTTATTAGCTTAATTTATATTGCAGTGTCCGAGATCTCCATACATTTAGTTTTGGGTTTTTCGAATGGAAAAACAAATATTGTGATTTTTTTTATTAGGATCAAAAGAGTTCGTGATCCTGAGTAGAAATGACGGAAAATTTTCAGATAAAAAAGTGGTAGGTATTTTAAATGATTTTTATGATTTTTACCTACAACTCTAAATTAAATGGTCCTGTTGTGCCGATTTGTGTCTAAAAGGCAAGTATTATAACTTCTTGATAATTACCAATAGGGTTGATGCTATAACAATGTAGTGAATTATATTATAAGTATGTATATCAACATAAACGCCCTATACATTATATGGTACATTTTAATAACTAAACTTCCGTGACGTTTTTGCGTTTATCTCGAACATACAAACACACAAACAGACAGACGCGGCGGGGGACTTTGTTTTATAAGGTGTCGTGATGTACCTACTTAGGATTACAAAACATAAACAAAAACAATGACCACATTTAAGGACAAAGCATTTGATTTGATTTCGTGTAGAACATCATTTCGTGCATCAGCACGGCACAGCTACTTATCACCGCTCGTGACTTTTGTCCGTGTACCAGATGTACTTACATTTAAAAACAATGCGTATATATTATATGTATGAATAATCGTATGATAATAATGCCATTGTAAAAGAAACACGCACCTATATGTACTGATTTAACAATTCTATTTTTAGATGCAGAGTTTTAAAATACTAACTAGACAGACATTTTGAAGCAGGAGATAATGTCTCTATGAGTTTAAAATAACTGAAATTATACACGGCAATGTGTCTTTAAAATAGGTACATAGGTATTATTTTATTTACTTAGTCACTCATTTGCATTTTCTTGTAAGTAGCCGCTCTTTTTCGTTTCTTTATACCGCTTAATGTAGAATAACCACACTTTTTATTTTTTATTTGGCTACAGTAGAGTGAACCTGTATTGTAGGTACCAGCCGTTTTATAATTAGATATTACCGCATTTTTATGCATTTAATGTAAATAATAAGTAGATAGGTAAACACCCACACCCCAATTTATTTAAGTACCAGTACCTACATAACATGCAGACGATTTGGAACAGCGGCTCTAAGTGCATTTTAATGTACACTAATTTAATTTACTTCCACACTAATTTATTTACTTACTCTAGTGTCGCACTCGCAGGGCACTAAATAACCGTTGTCTTCCCTAGAGCGCAAAATTAGCATTACCTTAGAATTCTAAGCCAGACTTTAAGCACTCTCATTTTAATTTTTGCCAGTTTCACATTGCAATTTGGCGCTCGCTTCCATTAAAGCTCCGAATTCAAGTGTTCACTTATAACTTCAATAAAACAGTAATAATATTTACGCACGGGAGTGCCTGTGGAATTCTGACATTTCAAAACTTCAAATGGACGCTGAAAACACTAATTAATTCATACCAAAGTTCAATGTTGTTCCAAAACCGGTTCCCGTAACCGGTTACCCTATTGCACCTGTTACGATTTACTGGCTATTCGGGTGTACTCTTCCGTGAGGCCGTTTTGCATTTTTATTCATTATTTATTAGGCTGGGGCGATCGGAATATTAACACCGGGGATTAGGGAGCCCAAAGCTAAAGGTTGCTCCGTTTGGTGGGCCCGTTTTGGTGGGCTGACTTATTTTTGGGTTTTCAGGTATATAGAAGTGGGTATGATTTGTTACTTTTCTGTGGGAATAATATAGACAGTTTATAAACATCGCTAAAAATATTACTTATTTATAAATCAATATCAACTAAATCCTATCTTTTTCTTAATATCTATTCTATCGGTTATAATTGGTACAAGATCGTTATTTTTGTTTAATTATTTTTCTCGGAAAGCATTTGTTTTTAATAGGTAACAACGATTATTTTTTGGGTATACTTAGATCGTAACATTCATAACGTGTCATACCTTTGCAGAAAAATTATAAATATTTAGTTCATAGCACGAACACTAAATGTAAGTTGTCTCATTAACGTTAGGTTTTATAAATTTACCGTCAAACGGTTATCTGACATAACAACACAACCCATACACGCAATTTAGGGTTCGACTACATATGTCACTTAATCGTCCTTTACGAATTTTGTTAGCTGTTTAATGAACCGATTGTGCTCACCCCAGCCAGCCCTAAATCTGATTTGTGACGCCCTTTTTGTTAATTTCTAAAACGGATTAACTCTCAAACTAACACAAACCGGTTAATCCCTTTATCAATTACGACCCGGTTGTTTGCACTAGTGGTTTAATAGTTGTTTTTTATTGCGATTTTTTAAATATGCAAGCGGAACTGTACTGGGTCAATTGTTTGGCGTATTGTAAGCTTGGTCGAGAATCATTGAATTACAATAATGATGTATCATTGAGTAGCAGCACTAGCAGCTGCTACGTTTAAAATGAGTTGTTTTCTGCTACATTACTTTTGATATATGTAGGTAAGTGCTTGTCCATCTGGTCGCATCTGTCTGTCAGTGTTATATCTCTCTTAGACCGATTTTTTTACAGTTTTCTTTATTCTTTATTTCATTGTAGTCATGTTCATCATACAGTAAGGTGTTACAAGTATAAAACGGTTTCTCTCTAGTTCTCTTTAGAAGAAAAATAAAATCAGTAAAACAATGTAAATTCAACTCCAGTGTACATCGAACTTGAAACGTCGTCATACATCAAAGTTTTCTCCAAAACATCCTTCTACAGTCACCTGCAATAATAAGTTACTCTTCGAAGGCCGCAAAAATATGTGACAGGCTCTTATGGCTCTACAAATAAGATCGTGTCAGATATTTTTGCGGCCTTGTGTAACATATTATTGCAGGTGACTGTACCGTTAAAAGCGAACAATAGGAAACAACGATGTCAAACGATCCACCTTTTTCTCCAGATAATGGCTTCTGTAAACGGAGTTTTCTAAATCAAAATTAAAATTTTCCCTCATCGAAACGAGCCCTTTGTGGGGGAACCAATTATTTTTTTGCATGACTGCTTTTCTATTACAGTTGGATTAGTCCGAGGCCGTTTGTTTTGGGAAAGACGGTCCTTTATTTCGTATTATGACTTTTTTAAACTCTTTAATGAAAGCGCCGAGAGTGGGTATCGGTTGTGAAATGTTAAACTGCACAACTATAGGCCAAAATCTCAAAATATGCTCCATAAGTAACTAGAATATCTTGGTTTAGGTGTGACTATTATTTGAACTACTTAGGGGCATGGCACACTGCGTCCGGCGACGTGCGAATCGTACGCAGTGTGCCATGCCCCTTAGTTCTGAGGCAGCATAGTTTTATAAATGGCGAGAAACACCCATAAAATACTAAATATAACATAGGTATTGGCACTTAATTATGTGTTGAACTTGTGAATCATAGTTGTAGTATTTATTGGACTTGGACTGTATAGGATGTTTTTACGGTACCTAAAATGACTATTGTACAGGCACGAAGGCATAACATATCAATTATCATCTATAGTTTAACTCTAAAGCATTACTTAATTTACTTATATTATTCTATTTACGTTTTAAATTACAACTGATTAACATCACATATCAATATTTACCAATATAATTTAAATAATATCAATAATGTCTTCCGACCGGAACACCTCAATGGTTTCCTTTATGGCATATCATAATGTTCCGTGCTTCGCCTGAGCAAGTGCATAATTAAGAGGAAAGGGGACGACCGATTCTCCATACAAACGTATTCCCCGTTTTCCTCATTATGGAAACTATATGAATAACATTAGTTAAACATCTAATTTTCTTTAACAGTATGTAACTGAACGAAAAGCAATTACACAAACCCGTAATGTTTAGGTCATACTTAACAAATTGTACTATGAGACCAACTCCGAAAACGCGGAAAAAAAATTGGATGTTTCATACATTTTGCTGGTCTGATGTTGAAATTTCCTATGGAAGAGTCAATTTTTTTCGCGGTTTCGTGGTTGGTCCCATAGTAAAAGTTGCTTAATATGACCTAAACATTAACGGGTTTGAGTAATTGATTTTCGTTCAGTTACCTGACTGTATACTAAAGTTAAAATAGCATTGGGCTATTTTTAGCACAAAACTAATCTATGAACTATTGACTCTTCAACAATGTCCTTTTAGATGCCTTTGAAGTTATAAATAGCGATCACAGACGGGTAGAAGCAAAACAATGAAATACGTCATGTCTGCACCGAGCTGGCTATTCTTGTATAAGAATGTATACGGTTCTCAAAGTTAGACACCTTAAGAGGGGGTGTAAAACCAAGAAATAAGCAGCGGGGGACAAAAGATTTGGCGCGCTGCGCGATGCTTGCAAAGCAAGATATGGCCATCTATTAGCGGGTCTTACATTTTATAAAGGAATTAGCGGGTCTTACATTTTATAAAGGAATAGACAGTGAAATAAATAGTAATAAGGTAGTATAGTAAATACTCCAACTGTTTGTCATATCGTATAACAAATACTCTTCGATCTTTTCTGTATTTATTTTTAGGTTATCTTAATACGCAAGCACACTTACCAAGCAAATATCAAATACCTTTCAAATACTGCAATCCTGCGAAAACTGCACAGCTCAATCTAATCAGAATCACGAAGCCTCTGTAGGATCATAATAGTGCGACGGCTGATCTGAGTATAAATACACAGACAGCACAAACGGCTCAAAGCACACGAACTATACACGTGCAGGATTAACCGTTCCGAGAGGATTCTCGGTTTACACTATACCTAAGGGTACGAGGTACAACCAGGGTTGCCAGGCACACGATAATTATCGTTAATGTACTATAATTTGGACTCCGGTACGGTTCAAAGAGCATTAACGTACGCAAAAGTACGATAATTTTAGCCCTTGAACGATGCCACCACATTTTAGGTGAAATAGTGTCATATTTACTCAGAAATAAGTAGAATTAGGCTCATTTGGGATCTTTTGGGTGTCAGACTTTGGCGTCAAAAATGTTAAAATTTCTTCTAAACCGTTTGGAACTAGCACAAAATGCATAAATTATAAAAATAGAGTTTTCCGAAATTTTGATAAGAATTGTGTTGTCTTTAAATATATATTGGACATTTAAACTTATTTTGCAATTTAAGGGGTTTCTTGAAAGGTTTACGATAATTCACTTCCGCTCTCTTGGCAACCCTACACAGCTCGAATCTCTGACATACACCGTATTTTGGAGAGAGTGCACATTGTATGACTTAAACTTTTCCTGTTGCATCAACGAACAAGGTGGGAGCGATGCATTATGGTTTTATGTTATTTATGTTGTCATACTGAGTTAGGTCGATCACAAAAAGAACAGATGTTCCATCTCGACAATTGTATGAAGACCAGGATTATTTGATGTGATTTCAAAGTTGCTTTCCTATACTAATACTAATACTAATCTCGTACATATTATACTCGTATCATGTATCACCTAAAAAATGACACCCGTATTTTATTTAAAGCGTTCTAGTCATTTTTAATCTGAACTGCTAATAAAATTGATTGTCTAAATAAAATCATGACACATTGGCCTACAAGTCTTGAATCATATTCAGTAGAGATATGTAGGTATGCATAATCGACCATAGTAGTCGTTAAATACAAGAACCGGCAACTATTACAGAAAACAAAGAAAGTAAACCGTCGAGACACATTTGCCAGATTTTATTTACATTATTACGTCCCATTTGACCTGAGGCACGAACTCGACACTCATCTATACCCTTAGAGACGTATGGGACAAAGAAGTACACAGATTCCGCTTTGTTCTCTGAACGCGAGATCATAAGCGCGCACTTTATTTTTTATGATCCATTGTGCGTTTCTCCGCAAACTGCCTCAATTGTCACTCAAAGCTTGAGCCCTTAACGTTGTTCGATACGATGTCGGATCCGACACGGATGTGCCGGCAACGTTTTAGGGAAAACTAACGGTTTTGTGGGATCTTGACCATTCAGTGGAACTACAGTTCCACAGTAGCTAAACTGTGGAAATAATTGTCTCCCGCGGTATTTCCAGACCGATACTAAATCTTAAAAAGTGGCGAACTTGGGAATAAAATATCATCTTGATGTGACGTGACTTCTTATGAGTTTTATGAGCCTTATGACGCATGTTTGCAAACGTAAAAGTAAATTGAAAATTGAATTCTAATCCTTTTTTTTTTGTTTCAGGTATGTTCCTAAAGATTCCAATAAACAAAGTAAGTCAAAATCACCTTAACTGTGGAATAAACTGTCGCCCGTGGCCGACACCGTGGCGTAGTGGGTGTCCGGACCGATACGACCTTCAAACCTCTTCCATCTTCAAGTTCAAGTTCAAATATATTTTATTCATGTAGGCCTCCAATATCTTAAAAAAAAAATGTAGAAAACTTTTACGTCTTCCATTACTTAGATTAGTTATTAGGTACCACTTATAAATGTGTGCTAGGTTTCTGTTGAGTGTCTTACGCTCAGCGTTGAATGTCTTATAGGTAATATTAAAATTTTCTGTCAACAATTGCCGAATGGATATCGGAACGATATCGGAAGCCCGTAAAAGATTTTATCGGAAGCCGGCTCCATTACCGATCTTGTCGGATTATATAAAACTGCTTTCAAGCTCAAGCTCACTACCTACCTGTGAACTTATAATAAAAAAACAATCTTATGCCCTTTTCAAATATTACAATAGCCGAGCTAGCTGTTTCTCTCTCTCAAATGTAAATTATGCAAGACAGCGATATTACTTTACGTGTCGAATCGTTTGTACGAACGGCTAATAAACAAGCCGGGGAATGCTCGTGAACTCTGCGGGATTTTATCGGGTACACAATGTAGGGAGCGAGGTGTTGAGGTTTTTTAAGTTGTTTGTATTGTTTTGTGTCTTTTTTTATTAGTAAAGTTAAAGAGGTCTTTAAAACACACCTATACTTAGATTTGTGCCGTTCTCGAGAATGTTCTCCGTTTTCTATGGAAATTTTCTCTAGCTAGAACATTCTCTACACAAAATGAAAGAAATTTCTCGAGAACAGCACAACTCTACCTATACTCTAATGTAATCTAACCTATATTTAAACTACAATCGAAAGTTACACGCTCCTACCTACATTTTTGAGAGTTACGGTACCACCTAGTAAGTACCACAAGTCTACATTCAGTCTTAAGGATGACTCACGTTAGACCGGGCCGTGGCCACTGATCACTGATAAGCCGTCATAGAAAATGACATGTCAGTCGCCTCGGCCCAAGCCCGGCCCGGTCTAGCGTGAGTCATCCTTTAGTAGCCACCCGTGCAACCAGTCGCTTAATTTTCTATACTTCTATACTAGGTATGTATATCCACGATTTTTAGAGCTCCGTACAAAACTTTGTTCAAGGAGCTCTTATGGGATCACTTCGGTCTGATTGTTGATCTTCTACGCAACGTGAAACCGGGCCATGAAAGATATTCGAGTATCCGGCAGTTGAAATCTAAGTACGTTTTATTATTAACTCTCATTAAGTCCGGATCTTGCGTAACTCTGTGCCGGTTCGTGGAAGCACACGGTTGAGTACTTGAGGGAGTAATTTGATAGGTACACTCGGCTGTATTATTGTTATTTCAGCATTTTCTGAGGTTTAGTTCTTTATTAGCCCACAGAAAAATCCGGCCACGGTTATTACAACTCTTAGGTAATGCGCCTAATAAAGAAAAAAAGCTGAAAAGGAAGTAAGGAAGTCATATTTCTTCCTCTCGTAAACAAAACAAACAAATTAACGCAGAGCACTTTCTACTAATACGTGTATAAGGATGACTCACGGTAGACCGGGCCGGGGCCGGGTCGGATACCTACTTGAATGTACTTAAATGTACTCTCTTACTCCTACTCATACCTACTGCGTAATAACCGAATCTGTTTTATATCAAAGAGTTAGATTCATTAATTTCGTGCACTAAAGCGTATAAAACTTCAGCTATTATTAGACGCTTTGAGGAAACACTTTAAAGTGAACCCGTATAGGGTTGCCATGCGCCAGGGGAAATCCTGACATACATTACCCTGACATGTCAGGATTTTTGGTCCTTTATCAGGATTGTGCAAGATTTGGCGAGTGCCAGGGTTTTTTAGTAACCTTAACTAACCACTAGGAGCTAGCTAAGTTTGGAGTTGGGCACAGGAAAAGGACTCGTAGGTACCTATGCGTATGGTGGCGTCATTAAGGGGGTCACCTTTGCTTTCATACTTTATAGTGGTAATGGTAACGGTCAATTGTGACACAACTAAATAAAAGCGCGAGTGCATACAATATTATAATTGCGATTTTTTGGAGAAATACCGTCTATAATATGTCAGGATTTTTAATTCATGTCAGGATCTCAGGACATTCCATTTTTTCATATGGCAACCTTAGTTATTACAAATGTAGCTGAAAATACGGATACAAAGAGTAGGTACTCATACTACTCATGTTTCGTATATTGGTTATATTGGAATGGAAATATGCATGATTGTTGACCTATAAGAAAACGATGAACAAGCGAATTCGGTGGCTCTCGAGTGAAACATTGGAGATAAGATAGAATAGAAAAGTAAAACAAAACTGACGGCCTGATTCGAACTTTAAGATACGACAAAAATTTGCTAAAGATACGATAAAGGATATTTCAGTCAGTGTCAAAAATGACGTTTTTGTTTGAATAAATGTCACTTTTGACACTGACATATCCGATCTATGTCGTATCTTTAGCAAATTGCCGTATCGTGAAGTTCGAATCAGGTCGTGAGTAACAGAAAATAAACGTTACCAATAGGGGGTATTACTGCAATGTTCTGCCGCCAGAGTGCAGCACTAGCTCCTCTAATAAACCATAGAGTAACTTATACACACTGTGCCTTATACTGTTTTTTGACAAGTTTTCACAGACAATAAAATATGACATTGATGCATCAGGGCGGTTTGTTAACAAGGGCCTACCGGAAAACGCGAAAATAGAAATTTAGTTATCTGCCTCTTTATCGCTCGAATAAGCAAGAGTGATAGAGAGGTTAGATAACGAAATATCGATTTTCGCGTTTCGCGGTAGACCCCCAGATTGTGACGGATAGTGGTAGTGGGAATATACGCGGAGTTTCGCGTATATTCCCTACTGGTATCATCCGAGAAAAAAATAAACAAAACCGTCAGCAGAAAATACACAGCTAAAGCCAAACCTTAAGTATACCTACGGTACATCCTCGTGTCTGAAGTAATCCCTATGTTCGAGATATTTCCCGAAGCTACAGCTCATTAAACAAGCACTTTCCGAACATTCTAGATGGCTAAAACATTTAAATCCCTCCCAACAAATTACGAAAACATCAAAATTCTCGTTACTGCGTTAAGCTCAGAGCTTACTTTTTAAAGTAGTTAAACATGCGACAAAGGATCGCAAACTTACCAGTTGAGCTAAACGTTTTTTTTTGGAAATCCGTTTTTTGGAAAACGGTTTCTTTCTAGGGCGAAATAGTTTCGTATAACTAGTTTCGACTAGCGAATCTTGACCGTTATAACTGAAACGAAGTAACGTAAACTGGTAAGCGAAATGATTTAACGATCGGAAAGTATATACTTCTTACCCCCTTATTCATAAAACTTAACGGGCCTGATTTAGTTAAATTATGTTTTATCCCTTTCTTTACATTACAAAAGTCAAACAAAATGACAGATAAAGACAGACGATTCATGGCCAGTAAAGCGTTTATGAGTAACACCACTAGTCGCGTTTCACTCGTATAGCGTTATCCATAAATGCGCTACAAGCCTCAATTCGTTGTCTTAATCTGTCATTTGAATAACGTATTTACAAGAAAGGGATAAAACATAAATTAACCAATTGAGACAAGTTTTATGATCTCACCTCACATAGAAACAATGTAGAGTAGGTACTGTCTCATACTTAGAGACTAATTTTAAAATATTTTTAATAACGTTTACGTTTCGTTCCTTGGAAAACTTAATCCAACCCAACTCTTCGCAAACTTTCCAGCTCGTCTGTTGTAAAACAGATCGACGACGTCATTTACCATGGCGGCGCCATTTTTCACCAACTCCCCTGTAAGCGAAGATTTTAGTTAATTTTTCAGAGTACTTCGCAAGTCAAGGAATATTTAGGACCCCACATAGTTTGCATAATCTAATTTGCAAATGTTTTACATTAATTTCGTACGCAATTTTACGGGAGTTTAGACTGAGTGGTATTATTCAAATCGGTGTTTGCGTGAAACCTAAGTAAATGAAAGTTGAGGGACGAAGCTACATTTACGAAGGCTGCATAATAACGGCGAATGGCTGAATACGAAATTCGCGGTTAGTTTCCGAGGGCCCTCTATTGAACAAGGGTACTTCCCTTGGGTAACCACCACACCTGATCCAATTTGAAAAGTCCGGACGTAATTTACCTAGTTTCGCCTGACAATTTAGTTCTGAAATAAAACGGGACACCCTTGACGGGGAAACAGTATAAGTGGTCCAATTTAGACTTCAAAGTGATCAATTTTATCCTTGTTATTGTCTATCTTGACAGTATTTTCGTCAAATCATCACGTTATGCACTTCATTTCCCGAGTAAATGAGTCTTACACATTTTATAGTAGGTATGCTTAACTCGTTTGCGTATTTCCTGTAGACATCGGAAAGTTAAGGGAACATAAAGCTAATTTTTACGCTGCACCCTTACAGGCGAGCTATTATTTTCAGTACTTGAGATTGAAATGAAAAATTTTTATTTAAGATAAGTAGGTACAATAAACTTATAAGTATTCGATTTTATAGACTTATTCACTAATTGATTAGGTATTGATTCTAACAAGAAAAACGGGGTATATATATGTAGATACCAGAGTAGGTAACTTTTATTTTACTGTCCAATATCACTCTAAAATTCTTGAGAAGTTCGTTACTTTGACCAGTAGACCAAAGCATAAAAAAATAGAAACTACTAAGTTTGGTTACTCCTAGACTGGTTACAAAGGCTCATGTTTAGGATTTCCCGTCAAAAGTTGAAATTTGATACTAGGCAGTAATTTATCCGTATTAGAATTCATAGCAGTCGGAACAATCTATATGCAAAATAGCTGTAAACACAAACGTTCATACATTTCGTTGTTAGGCCGTTTCATGAAATGTGCTCCATTATTATGGTTCGTTCGTACCGCGGTTCCGCGAAACGTGGTAATACGGGTAAAAAGTGTTGGACTACAAACTTGGTACAGATTGTGATCGGACGTGCTTTTTGTGTTTATGTTTCTTATGGTAAACATTGTCTTTTGCGCGTTACCTCATGTTTATATTAAACAGGGACGGTTGAAAACATATTTTAATCTAGATTTAGGTACTTAATTTATACCCTATAACGGACCATATAAAAAAAATCAATTCAACCCTCATCGCCTTGTTAAGTCCTGAAAATTCTGCATAACAAAAACATGATATTATATGGTGGTCATTTTAGCCGTATAATATTTATGTTTAAGGTGATTCACACTGATTTTGCGACGATCTTCATTGTGTTTTATTATCAAATTGTTACAGTTACTAACCTACCTTTAATCTGACGCTCAGCGCTGGCCACGGCAGATCGCTGTGTCGCGGTAGCAATGGTAAAATCGGCTGAAGCTAGTATGCGGTAGACATTTTGACTCGAAATTTTAAAGAGGCCAATTTACATTTACTTATATACAGGGCCTTAGCGGAGCGCCTAATGCCGCAGGGGACCAGAGGGCTGGCCAGTATTTTGCTCAACGCGTTAGTATTGCCATACAACGTGGCAATGCGGCCAGCCTTCTGGGCACACTGCCCATCGGCAGTGACTTGGGGGACGTTTTTTATTTATAGGCGTTTTATTTTAAGTTTATTTAGTTTAAAGATAGTTTGTATTATTATTTTTAAGCTAATTTATGGTTTTATATTTATTTCATAGTGTTGTAATAAATCTTTCTTCATTTACATCACACGACAATGACATCAAAATGATATGTAAATTGTAAATGATGTATTTTTGTTATCATTCGCCCGTGCATCTCGGTCGCACCATTTCATGTACCGACAAGTACGAGCGAATGCACGAGCGAATGATAAGTAAATGACATTAATTAGATATCATTTTTATGTTAAAATGTAACTTTAAATTGGCCCTTAACTTTCCTTTCAATTTCAGTCTTTTTATTCTTAATCGCGTGCCCTATGACATTTTGGTTGGTTTATCTTTCGGACAAATGACTTCCGAATTTTCCAGTCTGACCTTAATTCGGGTATAACACTCCCAATCCTCGAAAGGGACGTAAATTGCTCCAAGTCAAAAACGAGGTTTCATCGTCCTTGCGTTTTGCGTTGGATTTCCATCCCGGGTCGGCTTGATGTAAATCATTGTAATTTCATTTTGCTCCACTTGGAGGTTTCTGGAAGTGTTTGGGAGGTTCTGCTTGGAGTTTGGGTTAATGTTTCCGGAGCCTGAGATTTATTCTTAATTTTGTGTGTGTGTTATTTTATTTACACGCGTTTTTAACCTTTTCTTGGGCCTTGACATCTTTGTTGGTGTTTAAGTGGCGAGCATTCTGTATTCAAACGGCAAATGATACCTTTTATGTTTTAAAAGATGATTGACATTTTCACATCGTAAATATCTCTTTAACCGCCAAAGACGTCGTCATCATTATCATCATCATATCAGCCAGAAGAGGTCCACTGCTGGACATAGTCCTCCCCCAAAGACGTTAACTGACGCGCATTCCTACAAGGTTTACGATGACGCGCCGCACACGGCAAGCGTGGCGTTTAAAGGGTTAACCTTTAAAATTTCACGCGACATTAATTACCCGCTTCGAAATTATTTACACATGGACGTATACTCGCAAAAACAACCACTTTCCTCCAATTTTCCGTTTATTGCCATACACCAAGGTCCTTGACTCTCAAAAACACCAACTCAATTAGCTCGCAACACCGAGATTGACGATTAATTTCATTGCCGGCCCGTCTGTCTTCATTGAATCGTTTTACGCCATCGCTTGTTCAATTAAAATCAAATTTACAATCCCGGCGTTTAATTGACCGCTTAACATATTATAATTTAGAAGATGCTTTGATTAAAAGTCAATTTATAAATTGCACCGAGAGTTAACGACCACTTTCTTGATATAGCCTCGCTAAAACATACAGGGTAAATTGTATATTACGCAATTTGTTTGCAAATGAGTACTTTTTATCTTCGAGGCTTTGAGAATGCTCTGCTAATCCGGTGGGAACAGTTTTAAATCGCTTAGGTAATTTTTAGGGTTCCGTACCCAAAGGGTAAAACGGGACCCTATTACTAAGACTTCGCTGTCCGTCCGTCCGTCCGTCTGTCCGTCCGTCCGTCCGTCTGTCCGTCCGTCCGTCCGTCTGTCCGTCCGTCCGTCCGTCCGTCCGTCCGTCCGTCTGTCTGTCACCAGGCTGTATCTCACGAACCGTGATAGCTAGACAGTGGACATTTTCACAGATGATGTATTTCTGTTGCCGCTATAACAACAAATACTAAAAACAGAATAAAATAAAGATTTAAATGGGGCTCCCATACAACAAACGTGATTTTTGACCAAAGTTAAGCAACGTCGGGAGTGGTCAGTACTTGGATGGGTGACCGTTTTTTTTTTGCTTTTTTTTTCGTTTTTTTTTTTGCATTATGATACGGAACCCTTCGTGCGCGAGTCCGACTCGCACTTGCCCGGTTTTTGTAAGATTATTCTACACACGAGTAAGTATATTCAAATGATCTCGTAGATTATGTACCTACATTTTTTACTCGTGAGAATCAGCATTAAATAAAAATCTGAAAGTCTGTTTCAATGTTTATTATTTAGTTACCACGATACTAGAGTTAGACCAAGAAGTCTACAACGATTTTAATAGCTCGCGCAGTGCAAGTGTTATTTATACGTCATATGTTTGACGTATAAAATAACACTTGCACTGCGTGTGCTATAAAAATCGTTGCAGACTTTCCTTGGTCTAACTCTACCTTTGTTCCTAAGTCATCTAGTCATGTTTTCTTTTTTATAAAGGTTTATTTTAAAGTACAAAGTTTGAGTCTAATTGGTAGGCATTGTAATTATGTCCAATTTTTTTTTTAATTTACCTAAATAAATATAAGTACCTATACGTTTTATAAAAAAATATTGAGCAAAAGTAACCGATCCACCGTTAGCAATTTCGTTCAGTGTCTGCAATTTGGGCTGCCTCAAATTTTTCGCAGTGAAAAACGGCCGCTATTCCCACCGAATACATATTTTACGTGTAATGTTTCAGGCACTAATGTGTTTTGTTTTCTTTTTCAGGTAAATGCGGTCGGGAAGGAAGTCAAGTTTTTTTAACAAATTGTTAGTAGTTTTGGCTGGCTGCATCGTGAGTTTCTATCGTTAAGTAAATATTCTTTTCTTGTATAAATAATTTGATAGTTCTTCAAGAGATTACATAATACTTATTTGTTTTACAGTTTGTGTAATCCAGTTTGTTTGGATAAATAGAAATTTGAGGGTTGCGAGGGTTAAACAAACTTTTCTACCGAGTCAACACAAAAATTTTCACGACACCGTTGCGAGGAAAATACTAAATCCAAAACGTTACAAAATCAAATCCAAAAGATCCCTATTAAATATTTATCATTAAAAGAACATACCTAATTTTAAAGTTTATTTTTAACTAACTTCCATTGAAAAATTTGGTATAGGTGTATTAGGTGTGTGTACAAACAAAAATATCGCTCTGAATTTACGATAACCGTTTGACTGTCCCAACAGTTCCACAGGCGGTTTCGTAACGAATTTCAAATAGAACAAAATTGAAATCTATAGAGCAAACAGCGCCTGGGGCCTAATTCAAAAGCAAAATATTTATTGTCTACACTTCGGCTAAAAATAAACAAGTTACTCCACGAGTTGTCGATACCTGGCCTGGTATTCTGAACATTTCTCGATGCATCGCCTCGAAGCTCAGCCAGTATAACCTTTAACTTTTTATTACGTGAACTTTCTAAGAATCTTAAGCTATTTTTGATTTGTGTTTTTGTAAAATACAATACTAAAGAATAAGTGACTTAGCCCTCCAGTGGTGGACGCCGGATTCGAATTCGAACCGGTGCCTTTATTATCGCGGGTAACGCCATGAACCTCTAACTCCGTCACGGCAGAACCACTCCCAATTTCACGACTATATACGATACGCTTAGACCGAGTCGCGAAACGCATCTTCTACAGCGAACTGCAAACTGGTAAGCGAAAGCAAGGCGGCCAGTTTCTGAGGTTCAAAGATGTGTTGAAGCGGCATATGAAGAGAGCTCATATAGAGCCAACAACATGAGAGACACTAGCTGGTGACCGCCTACTGTGGAGGCATATTGTGCAGACGCAGGTGCGTGAATCTGAAGCCAGGCGACGCACAGAGCTCGACGTTAAGCGTGACGAGCTAAAGGCCAGACCACCTGTGGCCATCACGTATAATTACGTCGGAGGGGCGCTGACCTGCAGCGAATGTGGCCGCACATTTGCTGCAAAGATTGGCTACGTCAGTCACCTGAGAACGCACGAGCGACGCTCTCAGCGGTAGAAAAGCAGTCGCTGTAGCCGAAAACGGCTAGGAGATGATGATGATGACGATACGCTATCCCTCACGCCTAACGGGATAACGATTTACTTAACAAGAGTGATGGTGCTGCCATCAATACAACTTCGGGAACAAATCAAATTAAATGATTTATATCAGATATTTTTGATTTGTTTTTTAAAGTAGTCAATTATATAAACTATAAACTGAACAGATTTTATCCTTTTAGTACTTATATGTAATCTAATTTATTTATTTAAACTTGCACAAGACATAAAAAAATATTACAAATGGCGGACGATGCTTAAAGGTATTCTCTACCAGTCAACCGTAGGGCTAAACAGAGATGTTATAAAAATGGTTCAAGAAGAAAAGTAAGAGAATATAATTTGGAACTATTGCATGCAACTGAAAATCATAGTAAACTACATATACAGTATATAAAAATACTATAATTTTAGTTTATAATCTTGAGATACTTTAAATTAAAATGGACGGTCTTAGGTGAGCCGTTTGTTTACCAATGTGAATAAGTACTGAACTGTATGTTAAGTGGTATAGACATTTGAACAACACGGCTTTGCAATATTGAATACCTAGAATTTATTTTCTTTGTTATTGCTTTTGTTTTTATTTTAGTTCTTTCAGTTATTGGGTTTAAATTAAAAATAAATTGCAGATCAACAGAAAAATATCTAACTTCTCGACTGACGATAAACGGTTGGAGTTTAAAGTTTGCTTGGGACATAAGTACACATGTTTTATCGTTTCCTCCAACTGTAGGCTGATTTAGACGGAATCGTATGCGATTTTAGTTACATTGAGGACTATTGGTTACAACCAATTCAGCCGACCAATCAAATACCGCAATGTAATGAAACTCGCATGCGAGTTCTCGCACCGTCTAAATGAGGCTTCATGGTTGCAATTGGCGATTTTATGACAATGTCATGCCTGGTTTACATGCGTGGCAAGCCTCTCTTTAACCGGAAATGATACTATCAGTGGCGGATTTGCAGTCTTTGCCGCCCTAGGCCCCAGGCCTTATAGCCGCTCGTTTCGCAGCACCCATCATATTGACTACATTTTAAGTTATTTCTTGTTATCATCAGCGAATTTTTTGTCCCAATTTGCCGCCCCTAATTACACTATGACAGCTTTCCTCCAAGTTGCATTTCTCATCCTTTTCTCGCGAATGGGGTGCCTACAAAAGTGTGTTTTAGGTAACCCTTCTTTCTAATGAAACTATTTAAAACCTAGATTAAAATTTCACTGCACTGCTGTGCGATGAATCAAGCCAAGATGGAGCGACCGCGTCGTTAGCGACTAATAAAACTAAATAATTATACAAACTAACTGCTCTTGGCTCAAGTAGAGACATAAATAGAAGAGTACTGGAATTTATAACTTCTATTTAACGTAGTACGCAATGTAAAATATATTTTTTATACCTACGGGTACTACTTAGGCGATTATATACAAACAAACAAAAACTATTTTTTATCAAGCAGATACTTCTACAAACGATACTATTATGAATTACAGGGAAAATGTAACTATTCACCTCTTCGGGTCGGACTACTTTAATATAAAATTTTATATACAAATATCATCTATAACTCAGAAAACAAATATTTCTGCAAATAAATGCCGTTACCTGGATTCGAACCCACCACTTTTATTAGATAACAACCGCCAGGAAAGCAAGCCGCTCACGTACAAATGTAGGTGAACTCCCTGGTGGCGTCTGGTGGACTTTTCCTATTAACTGCGCAATGTGGACGCAGCTTTATAGTGTGTAAAGTTGTTTTAATTGGATTTTATTTTCTATAAATTACGTGTATGTATTTTGGTTACGACGACATACTTAATCTGTAGTTCACGTACGAATGTAGGATTGTTGGTTTAATTAGATAATATTATGACACTCTTATATGCTTCTAACGATATTTATTTTCTATACATTGCTTGTAGGTATTTTGTTAACGATATACACTTCTCATTTGTAGGTAATTAGGTGAATTCCTCTGTGGCGCGGCCGGAGGGATTTTTCCGATTAACTACGCAATGTGGACGCAGTGTAGAAGTATTTTTAAGCAGTGTTTGTCGCAGTATAGTAGCCATAGTAGACGCTTGCTCTCGCTTGCGCCACCTTGCGGTCATATCTGTCGTAATAGACGCGTTTTGTTAGAGAGTGAACCTTCTGTACCTAGTACTAATTTATTCTGTGCTCGTACGCAAAGTCGCTATCGTAGGCTAGATAGCTATAGATATTCAGATCAGCAATAAATATCTTCAAACTTCTAACTTTACCGACCAATAGGTACCTCAAAACTGTAGATATCTACCTCGTTATCTTCGTCACTCGATATTCCGGGTTACCTGTTCAGCCCCAATGGCCCCAAATCATTAGAAATGGGTCGGGACAGTATTCTGATTTTAGAATATGTTAAGGTTTTGATGTTGATATTATACGATAGCTATCGCTGATTTGTGCGCCACAAGTCGTGTTCGCACCGTAGCGCCAAAGAGAATAGATAGTATAGAGGGGTCCTGTCATAGTAAATTATGTAGTCACAGTAAATTTACTGCCATCTATCGACACACGACTACAACTCAAAATGAAAACGTATAAAGCTATCGAAAAAAATTATATATGGATAAATGGTTTTATTATTTTTATATCATTTTGACCCATGTTCATTCACTGATACCTATATGTTAAAATTGTTAAATATGAAACGGTGTCGTCAACGCCATCTAGCCGACCGTAAGCCAAAGGTGTGTGCGGCATCTATCCGAGAATGACTTTACCTTGATTTCCGAGGCACGTTTTTTTCCTAGACTTTATTCATCTTATACGGAGTTACATATGTCTTTGGTAGCGCAGTGGAGCAACACTGAGCAACAGTAAGTAACTAGGTAAGTTACCTAATGTTACCGTGTTGCAGTGTTGCTCCACAAAAGTTAACTACGGTGTGCAATGTGCATGCACCTTTAGCAGTGGCGGCGATTCGGTGGCTACTAGGCAGTAGAGGTTAAAATATTTTTTTTTGTTTTTAAATGTTTTTATTAGTTAGTTTAAATAGCGTTATTGTGAATAATTAATTAATATTGCGGGTTTGGCGTAGGTAGGTACTCATAAATACAAACATTTGTACTAGAAGCCGCGGCATGGCAAACGAATCGCCGATTCGCCGATCACTGGTCATTTAAGCATCTCGCTCATAGTTATTGGTCCGCGCGAGATTCCCTGCAACTTGCGAGTCGTTTCAAGTCTATATCATAACAATTTCAAAACTTTAACAACTTGTAATCTGAATGCCGCTCCGGTTAAAATCCGATATCAAACTCAGGCTGTTTGCCCCCGACACTTTGTGAAATGCCCAATAAAAAGGTATCTGTCGCCCGCAGTCAACAAAATTACAAGGGTTACTTTGTAAGGTTCTGTTGCCGTGATTTTGTTGCTAACTAGAATATTTACAAGACATTGTCTCAAGATAAAAAGAGACAGGAAATTCGTCTCTGTCACTCTATAATAATGTAAGAGAGATAGACGATCTTTTAAATTAAGATAGGCCCCCCTCCACCCTGTTTATTGCGAATATATATCTAAGTAATAGACGGACGTTTCATCTAAGGTCGGACCCCCTTCCCCCCCCCTTTCGTATTTTTCTGAAGATATATCTAATAAACTGACGTGACGTTTCCGGGGTGTATTGAATGAAATCACTGTATCTCTTTCTTGTTTACATTTTAAGGAGATACTTTACATTATATTCATTTTATCATTACCTGCACAAGAACATGACATTACTATTGAATAGTATTGATAGTAGTATTATTTGACAACTGTATACACAGTTTATATATTATTTCCTATAGGGACTGCTCCGAATTTAAGCTAAACGAAATTTCGCTGTCCAAACCTTACAAAAACTTGCGTTAGTCGTGCACCCAAAGTCGTGCGACGTAAAAGTCGTGACCGGCGCTCGTGTGCTGCCAGCTTAAGAATTAATTACGCGTAAAATAATCTTGGCGCTTTGTTGGTGATTTAATGCGGGGATGTCGCGCGCTTTGGAGGTTAGGCCGGCGACACACCGGCGTCCGTTTTTTTTAAAGTTTGTTATAATATAGGACACGCTTTGTTTCTACTTTCAGCTTTTGTTTTTTACGATATTGGTGTCTTACATAGGGTCTTAAACGGTAGGTATAAAAATAGAAGATATTTTGTTATGAAGAAATCGAAATCCTTCCATATTTTTACCGATAGTATTGTTTGTAGGGTTACATATAAAATAAACTGTTCAGCGTACTCGGTTTTATTGCATATGCATTCGACACACATTTTAAATTATATTTTTACTCTTTTAATAAACATTCCTTATTTATAGGTTGAATTTAACTACTTTCTGGTTCCATATTTATTTTAAATACATTACAAATTGTATATTGCTCGCACATAGAATTGTAAATAGATAAAACGTATGAAAGAATTTAATACCATTACATTTTAGACTGAGAATTTATATTAATAAAACAGGAAATATGCTAGACAGTACGTTTTCAATTTACTAAGGAAATTCAGCGGTTTAAACAACATAAACTATATTTAAAGACCTTTCTCCAAAGACCTCGTAGAATTTGCCGCTCTCAAGGGTTTTTGCCGGCGTTACTCAGCGTCTGGGGTTTAGACCTCTGCTTAAATCAAAGTACACTACTTGGGGGTTTGGGGACAGTTAAACTAAAGATAAGGTCTTCTTCTAGTTCACTTTTAAGAGTCACAGGAACCTAGCCGCGGCCATACAATCGAAGTTACAGTCTCATTTTAAAACGAAAAGAAGTGTGAAGCTTGTGTGATCACTGATCAGCCAATCACAAAGCAACAGCCAATCACAGCACAATACGTAAGACGCAACATAACACTGTTTCCGACTCGTGGCAACGCCCGAGGTGCGAGTTCCAGGAGGCCTATTGAACTTAATCCACCTAAGACGCGACTTGCCAAGTCTAGAAAGCGTATACATACGGTAGGACCTAAAGTATATAATAAAATCCAGCTGGAGTTGAAACAAACCACCAGCGACCTATGTTTCAATAAAAAACTTAAATCTAAACTGGCGTCTGACGCATACTACTCAATCGATGCCTTTTTCGAGACCTAACACTGTACCAAGTAGATAATACTATAATATAGGTACTTACACATTAATTTATCTAATAAACAACTACTAGTTCGCGGGCTCAGCCTTGCCTGTCCAACTATGTAAATAAATCTAATAATTAATTAATTATAAGACTTAGCATTAAGCATATATGTACCTGACATGTAAAATTATATTTTTATCAATAAAGAATTGAATTGAATTGAATTGATTGATTTGACCAATCAGAATGCAATAAATAGATTGACAACAACTGACTTCACACCAAACGAGACTCACATATGTAGGTATATCTATAATTGCTAATTTTCGTTGCTAGACATTTTAAATAATACAAAGAAATTGCAAGACGAGTACCGCCTTGACCGGATTTTCCATAACAAACGTGATTTTTTTGCCGTTTTTTGCTCGATATTAATAACGGCAACAGACTAATAACTAATATATATAACAATGGTATGGAACCCTCCGGAGTCCGACTCACATTTGGCCGGTTTTTCTTTAGCAGACATCTTTTACAGTTTATAATTTTGCCAGTACATCGTGTGTCAGCTTCATAAAGGCTGGTGTATAGTAAAGTTGTTCCTTGTAATTACATTCATGTTTAGGCAACACGATCTCCGAAGTCTGTAGCAGCTTAAACTTAGCCTGCGTATAGCAATTTGATGCTTCGAGCCTTAGAATAATTAAGGCTGGAAAGCAAGAACTGCCAAACGCAGTAAAGCCAGTTTTAAGAGACTTCAAAATTTCGATTCTGTTACATAAGTATATGTTGCCCGATTACTTTAAGACGGCTGGCCCGAATTGAAAAAAACCGGCCAAGTGCGAGTCGGACTCGCGCACGAAGGGTTCCGTACCATTACGAAAAAAACGGCAAAATATACGTTTGTTGTATGGGAGCCCCACTTAATTATTTATTATATTCTGTTTTTAGTATTTGTTGTTATATCGGCAACAGAAATACAACATCTGTGAAAATTGCCTAGCTATCACGGTTCATGAGATACAGCCTGGTGACAGACAGACGGACGGACGGACAGACGGACAGCGGAGTCTTAGTAATAGGGACCCGTTTTTACCCTTTGGGTACGGAACCCTAAAAAAGTATCCAGTACTCTGAGTGAAATATTTTATAGTTCACTCAGAGTACTCATACTCGATTTTTTTTTCTGATAAGGTTTCTACTTATACATTATACACTTACAGTATCGCTCTTTCACTTGATTGTTGCAATATCGAAAGAGATTGAGACGTATTTTTGGCTTCACTTTGTAACAGCGATGTGGAACTAAGTTTCTATGGTTTATTATTCTAAGCTCAGCTACCAATAATGTCTACTTTGTTAGCGGGTAACTTAGATTGAGCTTGCACGTCGTTAATTTCCAGCTAGGGTTTGCACGACGGATCTGAAATGTATGGGAAGATCCGCAGATCCGGATCTAGATAATTTCGTACATTTTGGATCCGGATTGCAAACCCTATTTCCGGCCAACTAAATTCATGGCACGATTTAGTGAGGATCTGATTTACTTTTTGCAGGATTACTTGGTATTGTTATATAATTTTACAGGGTTCAAACCCCGTCTCGTACCAATAAGTTTTTCGGAACTTATATACGAAATATCATTTGAAATTTACTAGCCGCTTTTCGGTGAAGGAAAACATCATGAATCATGAGGAAACCGGTCTAATCCCAATAAGGTATAGTTTACCCTCTGGGTTGGAAGGTCATATAGCAGTCGTTTTCGTAAAAACTAGTGCCTACACCAATTCTCGGGATTAGTTGCCCAGTGGACCCTAGGCTCCCCTGAGACGTGGCAAAAGCTATAGCTATCTCGTAGTTGTGTATGCGTACAATTTTTGATTATCGTTGAAAAAGTGACGGTTATCCTATTCAAGTTGGTGAAAAGTTATTCGGATTTTATCCTATACCAACGAGAATTGTCTTTACTTAACTATTAAATAATTCTTGTACATTTATATATATTTCGGGGATCTCGGACACGGCTCTAACGATTTCGATGAAATTTGCTACATGGGTGTTTTCGGGGGCGTTAAATCGATCTAGCTAGGTCGTCTCTGGAAAAACGCGCAATTTTGAGTTTTCATAGCTATGTTTTCCGAGCAAAGCTCTGTCTCCCAGGTAATGCCGCCTACATTCTGCCATAGCTGCGATCCGTGCATCTCGAGTTCCTAACATTTAATGAGTTATTCATGCCCGACTTGCCCTGTTTAAGGCAACATCGATACCGTTTGTTACTAAATATTAATTAATTCGGCGCTTCATCTCCCGCGCCCCATTTCTGGAGGCTCCGAGCAACACCGGGAAGGGAGATGGCATTCGTGGCGTAGGCACAACTGTACCTATGGCGGTGCGCGTTGTGCATGCGTTGTGACACTTGTGACGCGTCCGTACAGAAAAAGAGATCGAGGTGTGCAAGATTAGTCTTTGACGTGTATCATTTTCTATGTATTTCTGTCGTCATTACATATTGGTTTTTGTATATGAGTGAGAAGTGCGACTGTGTGCACGTTTCCCCCCGCAAAAAATGGCAGAATAATTTGTACGGTAAGATATCGCTTGGGCTCCTCCCTTCCGACGTGTCGGAAGCCGGTATTGCTCGAAGCCTGTAGGTATACAAATTATGTGAGATGCCTATTCCCGTATTGGCGAACGTAACCTTAATGGTAACATTCCATTTCTAACCGCAGCTGCACTACCAGTACTGAACGCGTCGCTGTCATTGTCAATTTCCATAGTAAAATGAACAGTATTGCAGCTGCAGTTGGAAATGGAATGTCACCTTAAGGTGACTTTCGGATGTCAACTGCAGCTACATTACTGTTGCGGCGCCGTTGCTGCCATCACTATCTGTCAATTTCTTTGATAAAATGAGTGACGTTTGCCGCCGAGTTGAGGATGACTCTCATTAGACCGGGCCGGAGTTTCTATGGAAAGCATCACGTGATCACCGGTCAATCCGGTCATATGTCAGAAAAGTAAGCACCGGAAGCTACGGCCCGGTTTAACGTGAAGTCATCCTTTACTGCCGCGATTATGACGTTCATTCCGTCACTCATTTTATCATGGAAATTGACAGATACGGCGGCGACATCAACGCTGCCGTAGTAATGTCACAACAGCAATGCAGCTGCAGTTTACATTTAAATATGACAATACTACTGGTACTATTACTTTTTAGGGTGCCGTACCCAAAGGGTAAAAACGGGACCATATTACTAACTAACTCCGCTGTCCGTCTGTCTGTCCGTCTGTCTGTCTGTCGGTCTGTCTCTCACCAGGCTGTATCTCATGAACCGTGATAGCTAGACAGTTGAAAATTTCACAGATGATGTATTTCTGTTGCCGCTTTAACAACAAATACTAAAAACAGAATAAAATAAATATTTAAGTGGGGCTCCCAATCCCATACAACAAACGTGATGTTTGACCGAAGTTAAGCAACGTCGGGCGGGGTCAGTACTTGGATGGGTGACCGTTTTTATAGATAATGGTACGGAACCCTTCGTGTGCGAGTCCGACTCGCACTTGGCCGGTTTTTTCTAATACCTACTATCAACACGTAAGGCATGCTCGTATTGCATGCCAACAACTCGAGGCTCTGTGTACACAGAATTATCGAATCGAGTAGAGTCCACGGCATGTTTAAACAATAAACTACAGACGTGGAAGCCAACATCGGAACCAAATATTTATGTTTAAAATCAGCGTGCACGAGATTTTAGCAACAGGTACAGAATGCCTGTCTTTTCTTTCAATTTAAGAGCACATATTATAGCACTGGAAAATGACTTCGAAGACTCAGTCAATAGGGTACTTTCCTACTAGTCAAATCAGTTACTTTTTTAGAACTGTCAAAACGATTTGCTAATATGGAATTTATATGAAACATTACACCGTGACGTCACGGTCAACTCACCTACTTTTTATACTTCTATCTGATTTATTAAATAGAGCTTGTGTTTAATAATAACTCCTATCTGTGTTTTTCTAATAATTATCTGGTGCTTTATTTCATGCATGATTTAAAATGATTTATTTTAAATACAGTATAATACCCTATTGTTTAGCGTATTCTCACGCTAATCATTTCAAGTAGGGTCATAAAACCAGGAAATTAGAAGAAAACACAACTTATGGCTTTAACTTTAAAGCTTCTTTTTTTATTTACGCAAAAGTTCTAAGTGTTTACATGTACAAACAGCAACACTGTTAACTGTCCATTGGTGGACCTTAAGCCTTTTGTAATAAGGTTTGCGAACTGTCAGTTAACAGTGTGGACGACGGTACTTATGCTTATTTTTTAAAGACTACATTAAAATGTAGAGTTTTGTAAACTATGTGAAAACTTGCTTCGCCCTCGGCGGCCTCGGTGAGTTGATATATTTGCAAATAAAAAAAAAACATATACAGAGAGCAAAATATGATGCAATCTCTGTCCAGCTGTTTTTCAATACTTTAAATAACGACCAGTATACAATCACCGAAGCACATTTAAAACGCCAACATTGCTAACGAAACACCGTGACATTTCAAATTTATCAATTAAATTAAAGCTACGAACCCAAATAAATCAAAAGCCAATTCCGTCCATATAAAATTCAATTCGAAAAACGTAAAATGCTCATCAAGCATAGACCGCATTTTGTAAAAAGGGATAGAAATAGCGGACTAGGTTAGTTGATAAGGGATGGAAGGAGTGCGCGTTGAATGACCTTCTCGCGATCGGATTTCTCCGGGATTCTTCGGAAACGTTCGAGTGGACTTTAGTTATTCCCGAACACTTTCCAACCTCTTAAGCGAGACCGACCAATTAAAATCTTTCCTATGTTACTCATAGTTGTCAACGGGCAAGAGGTCATGTTATACTAGGGTTGTCTGACAGTCTGTTGTGAAGTGTTTTGTGAACGCGTGGTCTTATCGTTCGATCAAGCGCGGACGCAACCCTAGTTGCGGTGGAATGCCGTTGAATTTATTTAAAAAGCCAAGCCAAATTTTAAACGTTACTTTTTGGCTTTGAATGGCTATTAAACCAAAGATATTAATAGAAGTTACTGAAACCTTTAAGCGACACTTGCACCGTCCCACTAACCCGGGGTTATGCGGTTAAACCGTTAACCTAGTGTCAAATTGTACTGTTAACAATGGTAACTCCAGGTTTGTCCGGTTAACCTGGGTTAGTGGAATGGTGCAAGTGGCGCTAAGTGGACCAAGTTTTGAATTATTATTTTGCAGCGCTGACAGTGTGGAGCGCGTTTATTTATATAATGTCAACCATCAAAAGGTACCGTTCGTCGATACGAGTAACAGCGATTTCTTCAAGTACATATTAAGTACAGTCCGCCAAAGCTAACACTGCACATATTTGAAGTTATTCGACGTTAAGGCGAAGAACACACGTAGCGGTATGGCACCGCTCGCCGCAGCGGCACGCGGTGGTGTGGCTTGAAATTTTGTAACAAGCTGCGCTATTCGAACTTTAAGGGTTGTTTCACACGTACCACAACCACACGACAACCACAACCACACCATTACCACAACACGTGTTCGGGCCCATATTTTGTATGTTTAATGAATATGTAGTACAATTCACACGTAACCACTGCTTGACCGCATTTTAACGCTGCGAGTTGCGACGTGGTGTGGTTGTGGTACGTGTGAAACAACCCTTAGATACGTCAATTAATAGATCTAGAAACGATATGGATTAGTTGTGTCAGTGTCAAAAGTGACGTTGTTGTTTGAAGAAACGTATCTTAAAGTTCGAATCGGGCCGAAGGTATAGGTAATCCGCCAAGACCGGACACACGACGCCGCTCCACCGTGCGGATTGGCAGACGCGCGGTTTAGGCGGAGTATTTCACTTTCGAGTTAGGTCACGTTCTGAGGACGTCACATTCTGAGTTTGTCACTTTCCGAGGTCGTGACATTCTGAGTTTGTCAGTTACGTGTGTTCTTCTCATGGTGCCACTTCCACACTTTCCATTCAAAGTCGTTGCAGGGTTAGCACTATACAAATGGAAAACCATTACCGCCCCTTAATCAGGTAACTAGTACTCATTGAGCCCAAGATAATTTCTGAAATAACAGCACTCGGCCTAACGACCGACATGGCATTTTAATGGCCACCTCTTTTACGGCCGGCTGCATTCATCATCCTAATGAGGTCATTGACACCGGCTCGTTAACTTATGGGACACTTTGACGGATTGAAACTCTGGCGGGAGGCAGTTGGTGGAGAGAGATGGAAGTCTTTCAAACAAGCAAATATACCTGACATTTTTGTATTGTCTTGCAATTTTGCGAGCAGGCCTGTTGAGTTCTGGGTATACCTAAGGATTAAGAGGGAGATAACGCAAAATTGTAATTTTTCCACGTTTGGCGGCCCTCTGCCTTCTTTACTCTTATTTGATTTTTAGCTTTTCTTGTATTCTAAGTCTAGTCATATAGCCATACGAGACTTAAATATTCTATTTATATGATGACACTTGTTTTCTCGACTATTATTTCACCGCTCAATCTGTTATAATCGGGACCGTGTCACATGACGGTCCGAACCAGAGACGTGACGGCTTCGACCCGTCAATTTCCGCACGTCACGGACCCAATCAATTGGTAATTACTGCGTGATCGACACTCCGTTAATGAAATCAGTTTACTTTGCCAGTCTGTCATTTGGCGCGACTTAAACGCTGAAAAAAATCTTATGAATGGTTTGTCCAGCTTTTTGTCCAAAAAAGCGCATTTTTCTTTGCGTTAGTTGATGATCTGTTTTAAACTAAGTAACTAAGTCGGAGTGTTGCTATAATCGTGTTAACTTTCTTTTTACTTAACTTAATACATTTGGAAACTAAACTAAGTCGGAGTGTTGCTATAATCGTGTTAACTTTCTTTTTACTTAACTTAATCCATTTCATAATAGTCAAATAAATATCAAGGCTGGATTCGAACCAACGTCTTCACTTTTCTTGGCTAACGCCACAACCTCTAGGCCACCCGGGCACGGCGGCACCAGTCCTAGTATTAAATACTGGGACGGGTGCTTATTTATAAACACAAATTTTGTGTTAATAAGCTCTCGGAACGCAAGGCGACTTTGACATTTTACTTAGTTTATTCATTTTATATTGTTGTGTACAAAAGAACTGCGCTCGAATTTTTGATACTAACTCTATGAACCTTGTTCCGAAAATATTCGTTGTACGGCAACATCCAAAATCCAAATAATTAGTCATATAATGTACTAGTTATATGCGTCTTCATTGTCGTGTAAAGTTCATAGAGAGGCACGGAAATTGCTTGTTTCCCTTTGTCGGCGTAGGCCTAATTTCCCTTTATTTTAATTTGGAAATTCTACATACATGTTTTGCAGAGTCTTCAAAAGGCATTGGAATATTGGGTCCTTACCTATGAAATTGGCGTTTTTGTTCATAGATATAAGTCTGATCCTAGTTTTTTTTTTTTTTTTACAAAAGTACATACACAATTACAATAAAACTACAGTGCACTCAATAAACAACGATTTTACATACAATTAATTGTTATTTTTTATTGTTAAGTGTTCAGAATTAAGCCTTGAAAATAGGTCTTTTCATGTGCTGTCGGTTCGAGTATTAAAATTACTTATATTTTTCTAATGGTACCAATTTTCAAGAAATGGAGATATTGAAAACATACCTTAAAGGTGTCAAAAATTACTGGAAAAATTATGTTTGGTTTGAATTAGCCATCAAAAAAATATCCGCAAAATTAATTGTATGGAAATTCGTGTTTCGTTGAAATTCTCCGAGCAAAACGCCAATTTCATAGGTAATGACCTAATATAATGAGCTCTATTTTACCATTTTCGGTACTTTCATTTTAAATGCATGTCTACATTTTATAAAGAATACCTATTAAGGCGCTGGATATTCGTGAATTTTATTAAAATTTTTATTTTTTACAATAGAATACACAGTAAAATTATTAGCGATAATTTGTAAATTCAATAATCATTAGCATTTAAAAAAAACGTTTAAATTAGATTTTAATCTTGAGCAACATATCAATAAGGAGAGTTTCGGATTAACAGTATTTTATAATCACATATAATCTTAACTCAACACTCATTTCTCTTTACCGGCGACGAAAATAAAACGCAAATTGTGTTTTCAACGTCATAATAACCACTTCAGTTAAGTGCACGCTGTCAGAGTACTATTTTAATTCAATCTTTAAAGTGCATTTCATTTCACGCACCTAATTGCAACTCGAACACTTTCACGGGTGCTGCATGAAACGGAACGTAAATCTGTAGCCATAGTCGTTACGAAAAATGCATAAGCTCCGTTTTTGTCGTGTCGCTCCGTTTTGGAGCATCTTAACGAAGAAAAAAAAGAAAAAATAGGGATGTGCAATAGCCACGGGCGGTAAAAAAGTGCTCGTTGTGCTTGGAATTCTATTTGCTCCTACAATTTGAATTTGGAATAAGAGAGCATTTATTTTATTTATAGGCGCAACCTTGCTCCGCTTGGCAAGTACTGGCTGGCGCCGGCTTTTATCTATGGCTTAAAAAGTGGGTGACTTAAAAAACGGCTTTATAAGGTTATGGCCTCTAGGCTTTGTTTTCGGCTGGACGTCTTAAAAACGCATATTCGGCGTGATTGGTAGCTGGCTAGCTGGCACACTATTCTTGTATAAATAAAAGAAACAGACTTTTGTTTGAGAGAAAAAATCGCTTCATAAAATTCATGATTTACAACTATCGCAATATTAGGATCGGCGCCGTGGCAACTGTTTAATTATCTCAATAGGCTAGATTTTATAAATGGTCTCAGTCGATCAGTAGGGTAAGATGGTCGACTCTTTATCATTTGTCATCATGTCTGTCACGTTCTAACAAATATGTAAGTGCGAAAGTAATGCATGGTATGACAGGTGATAAAATTGCGACCATGATACCGTTGCAAGTTTTTTTGAGATCTAATGTCTATAATTTTCATTCATTTGTCGTATATATACCGTACCATGCTATAGTATACCATAGTAGTATAGCTATTCATGCTATAGTATACCATAGTAGTATACCTTCTTATTCATAAACGCTACAAACCTCAATTAGCTAATAATCGTTTGTCCTTATCTGTCATTTTGACGTATGTATTTGTAAGAAAGGGATAAAACATAATTTAACTAAATCAGGCCCGTAAAGTTTTATGAATAAGGGGGTAAGTATACACGTAGCTATACTGATACAGCCGAGGGATCTGACGAGCCGATATTTTTTTTTAACAGAAGTATATTTACAGAGTAGTTGAGGAAATCAAATCAAATCATTTATTAGAAAACCCGCGTGAATTTGCGCGCGCCATTTTGCTTCAGAAGTTTCGCGCGGCGCGCTAATATCTTTTGTTTCTTTCTAATTTCCTGGCTTTACGCTTCCTCTTAATGCTCGGATCAGTAGTGAGCCGAGCGTGCCCGAACAATGGAGTGAAATATACCATTGAGCATATTCAATCTAGACGCAACAACGGTCCGATTTTAAACTTCAACTATCTTAGCTTAAATTATATTATCGATTTAAAATCGGAAACTGGGGCAGCCAAACAATGACCGATTAGCGGGAGAAAGTCTGGATCATTAATTATTATCTTTTGTATGCTCAGGTCGCGTCAGCGTGTAGATAGTATCGTATCGACTGCACACATCGATGTATGACATGCGTTTAGATTTGCCTGCAGTTTTTTTTTAATTTTTGTCTTCGTGAACTGAATAGATATAATCTAAAATGTAACTTTTTTCTACTATACGACTAAATATACGAAAACTCACGGGACTATTTCCATGTTACATTATTTCAGTCTCAATTGGCGTTTTTTATTACCTAACGATTATAAACTTGGTTAGACTTCAGATCATTGGTTTTATATAAAAATGCAACCTTTTCTTTTAGAAAATCATAAAATTTAGAAGTAAAGAAGTACCTCAAAAACAAAGTATAACAAATGAGCCTTAGTTTCCATATTTCTCAGCGTTTCTAAGAAAATTGGAACCATCATTCACTTCGGCCCTCGCAAAACTAATTCCAAACAAGAATCTATTGTTTCGAATAACAGATGTAAACTAAAACTGGGACAGGGATAGTATTGCGCTGACAACAATATTGATTTACTATACCAAATATTTACCAAAGTAGATTTGAATAAAGTAGTCCATCTTCAAACAAAAATGCGGCCTCGTGATGCGCAGGGATAACATTTACGTGACACTACACGAAGAGTATTAGGTATGAATGTGGATGGCGAAATGAGAACAAGTGGTAAAGAAGGAGGTAGAAGGAATGAGTAAAGACGATAGGATTAGGGGAAAAGTAGTGACTGACAGTATGACGAGTGACATGATAAGTATTAAAGAACGAAACATGCTGCCTCGTCCCTAAATAAATAGGAAAAGGCTAAGCGAATAATGATCATCAAACAAGGACGATGCGGCCTATACATGCAGCAGTCGCCATCAGATATATCGGAGTGGCCAAGACGCTCACAAGTAACTTCTATGGTCAAGGCGTTAAAGTGTTCAGATATTTTTTAATCTGACTATCCGAATGTACAAGAGAATGACTAGCCTGGATTAGTTCGGACTAGCAGACGTTGCCTTAAATTTGGAACGTTGAACGCGAACTCCTAAATATCAAGAGATAGACGTAGATTACTGTCGAAGTCCCTTTACTGTGATATTTACCTTCGGCCAATCAATTTTCACCCTATACCATTTGGACGTCGGTGACACGTCTTGGAAGGAATATATGAATTACTTAGTAGCAATATTACCGGTTAACATAGATAGTGGTAATTTATTACTATTGGCATGTGATTTGGCTGTTTCATATATTTTGGCTGGTCCATTTTCTATGGGAGGGTAATTTTTTTTCGCGACTTCGGGGTTGGTCCCGTAGTAAAAGTTGCTCAGTATAATCCCAAAACCTCCTTGGCTATGCAACGGGTATGCAGTTATTTTTTAGCCACCGTGTATTTATACACGTACGAAAAACTAGTTTCTTTCGTACATGCTCATAAAGGGTCAGTCCAAAGTCCTAATAATGTCCGCATTACCTTTGTGTTTAGTCCCCAAATAATTAACTCAGTCCCCGATGGCCATTTGTTTGTCCGAGCTGACAGTAATTACTGACACTGTCCGTTACACAATGTTACATAATGGCAACGGAGGTGGAATAAAATTGTCACTCAGTGTAACCCACAGACCACATACCGCATTATGAAGCGTTTACACGAAAGAGTTCGAAGTCATCAACTCACCACCATACAGTGGCACACATAGATGCAATTTTACTTTTGAAATGCTACGGTACGAGTAGCACGACGAATTTGCATTACTATGTATATACTATAACAACCCAGGTACACCCCTCTAGATTTATTTTTAGGGTTCCGTACCTCAAGGAAAAACGGTACCCTTATAGAATCACTTTGTTGTCTGTCCGTCCGTCCGTCTGTCTATCTGTCAAGACCTTTTATCTCGGGAACGTCTGGAGGTATCGAATATACTCCTGTCTACGGTCCCTTGAAGCTGTGAAAAAATCTAACTTCTAACGTAAAAAAAAATGCGGCCGTTTATGCAAAAAACGATTTCGACACTCTCAAGGGAATCAAAATTTAGGGTACTTCCCGTTGACCCAGAACTATGAAATTTAGCAAGTAATATCGTCTTACACTACAAGTACAGGGAAAAATCTCAAAACTATAAATTTGTAATTAATAAATATATATTTAGGTACCTACCTTCGACTGTAAAAGCCCTACTAAATTATCATTTCCTGATGCAAGTAATGTAAATTTTCTATAGCAATATATATTTGCTAGAGAATTTTACTGGAGGAATTTCAAAGGTGCGACATACAGATGATTTATGGAAGGGTTCCGTAATTGATTGGCGATGGCCTACTTTCGAAAACTTTCTAAGAAATAGGTTACCTGGAATATTTTCATTCCTAGTACAGGGTAGTATAGGGTATTTGACGAACTGTCTGGCCTAGTGGGTAGTGACCCTGCATATGAAGCCGAAGGTCTGAATTCCGAATCTATGTTAACGAAATCAGTATTTTGATATTTATTTTTTTATATCATCGGTCTGTTAAATTGCTCTACGTCTACTAGGTTAAGCAACCTTCAAACGTCAACCAGACGCTATCCCAAAGAGTACTTACTTGTTTTACGAGCACAAGTAATGTTGTCATGAGCCATAATATATTTCATCTCGGCCATCCTGACTGACGCGTCCCCACGTGTCACTCCCGATATTAATTTCTTAATGGCCTCGGACGCCATGTTTGTTCCTTCAATTTGCTTGATGAGAAACGTCGTCATTATTGATGAGTCTTCTACGTTTTTATTAAGACTATTTATCATCGGAAGTTATTGTAATACTAATGTTGTGTGATATTTGAAACACAACGGATGTTTTGGTATGTATTTTATATTTTATTCCGTTGTATAATTTAAGGTTGGATTTACCAGGACGTGCTATTTTGATACGTACTTAAGAGCCAACAGGAGTGGTCATTTCTCCATACAAACGTACTCCTCGTTTGCCTCCGTGGTTTTTGAAGCTAGAGCAATGATTTTTTCAACACAGATTAATATTGTCTATATCTGTGTTGGACCGTTTTGCTTTTTTTGATATTTTTGTTTTTTAAGGCGCTAGAGCCCTTCAAAAATGGCCAAAATGGCCTAATTGACTATGCCGCAATGAGAGGCGTGGCATTCAAAACTGATATCAATTAGCCAAAAAAGCAAAACGGTCCGACACAGATAATTTCATAATCATTTAGATTTCCAAATTTGGTTACGATTGGTTAAGTTTTGGAGGAGGAAACAGAGGAGTACGAAACCTCGATTTTTGAGATTTTTACGCAGGATTTTTCGCCTTGTCCTTATCGCACTACTTTTAGGTGCCGCTTCCGTTAGCGGGACGGGTATATTTACCTAAAATATTTAAAACTCAGCTCCTGTTTCGTCTTAATTGGTAAATTAACTCATGTCAATTAATTTGGCTAATTTGGCGCTTTGGCGATAATTTTCCAAATTCGAAATAATTGTCATGAAACTGATATATTTTAGTCCTATGATTAAAAAAGTAGGATTTTTATGTCGCAAAACAAAAACGATGAGCCCTGTTGGTATGGAAACAATTTATCCATATATTTTATTTGTTACGTCTTGATAACTTGTAACTTAATAACTCCTTGTTCCTATCTTCCATAAATAATATATTCTCAGCCTAGTACACGTATATAACTAAAATGTTCTAAGAACTCTCAGTTTATTCTACCTTATTTAAAACCCCATCCCTTTATTATATTTCTAACATGTTTACGTTTTGACAAAGCCGCCGTCCGTGGATTTGTCGGGTCCGCAGGATTTCGCACTGGGATAGTAAAAATAGTAAAGAAAACACACTCGAGAGTTTTTACTCGAAGGCCTTGGATAATGACAGCGCTTGACCCTCGACTCGAGTGGGGTCCAATAGTGCTTAAGAATGTTATCAAATATGCACCCTATTTGTTAAGGAAAAAGGCTTAAAAGGATTAAAGGAACGCCCCTGCTGCTTTGCATGGAGATTTTATGAGGTCGATTCGGATCATATTTTTCAAGCTACGCCTTTTTATGGACTATAGGTATTTGGAACCGATTTAGTCTACTGAATAATATTCACGCGTCTTAAATTTATTTAGCGTTGCAAGTGCTTCCGTTTTGTCGCATTTAATGACCTACAAAACGGTGAAGTTTTCTTATTAAGAACTGCCAAAACAAAATGCCACGAGGTTATTTATTGGGGGAGTTTCTAAGTGCACCCGAGCGGCTCATCTTCGAGTAATTAAAGCGCTAATGTCTATTTAAACACCTTGTAAACTTGTAGTCTTCAAGTTTGGAACAAGTGTTGCTCTAACAGCATAAACAAACTGAAAAAGTTTGGGAGAAACACGAGATTGTATGCGCTGTAGATTTCAAAAGCCGTGAAGAGGTAAATGTGACAATACTGACAATGTAGTATTTTGTTTTATAAAACACCAGACTACTTGCTCACGAGGTTACGTACCCCTTAGAGCGACTTGCAGTGACCACGTATAGGCGTATACTCTCAAACTAATAATCAATAGTTTCGTTGATACATAAAAATATAATAGTTTCTGTGAGAAAATTGGGCTGTTATAACGTGGTGTGAGAATATACACTTGTTATGACGTGGTGTGAGAATATACACTTATTTACTTCACTTTACTGCCCTCCTAAGCCGAATAGCGCTATTTCAATAACAAATGATTTTGACAGATAAGTTACCAATGAAATTTCTTTTGAGATAGCGGTAAATGCTGATTGTTTATCCTTAAAAAGTTGACTAATTTAACATGGAAATTGAAACACAAAAAATGCCGTGCTTAGCATATCTGCCGTATGTGTATTAGGTAACTATTTCAAACATGTACCTTAGAATTAAATATACAATTTAATTGAGTTGTTATGTAGCGGAATCTGCTGGTGTTAATCTTCGTAAATCCGAGAATAAAAGTCAGAACTCGTACAGATGTCCGGCTCGCATCGAAGCAAAGTTTCCTACAACCCCGGCAAGAAACAACGCGGCCAGATAGGGTTGGCAATTTTTCAAAATAAATTCCCCGATGCGGCGGGCGTTGGACACAATTTATGAGTTTTATTCTTTGGTTGACGCATCATAAAACGAAGTTGCTTTTGTTATGCGGCTAATTTATTTACTTTTGAGTTTGATACCGTATTTTAAAAGTAATAACATCAGTGGATACTAATTTTAATAGAATTACAAACTTGGTAACTGATTAAATCGTAATGGTGTTATGCACAGTTCATCATCCTTACTGATATCACTATCAAGTACTAACTTTAATTATTATTTTTCCGGCATAATTGGAAACGTTAGAAGTTTATTTTACACGCGCAAGTTTATGCGCTAAGGAAATAAAATGTCCTATACATTCTCAACAAATCGACTTTTTATGGTCTCATTTCCTTAAATATTTCGCACTATAAATCTCGGCACCCCTAAGAGAAAGAAGTTATTTAAAAGGGTATTGCTTACTGCTATAGTCGGTTAATAGCCATCCCGACGTAATAAAGCTACAGTCTCATTTGCAATTTTCTCCGGCTCTTGAGGTCTTGCCCGTTGCAATTTGCATTTGCAATAAATGCAATGAGATGTTTTATTTTCCGAGGCAAGGGGGCGTTATAACTTGATAAGTTTTCTTCAGTGCTTACATCTTGTGCTCGGTAGTTAAAGACTGGGTAGATTTCAGTTTAGTATTTTTATAAAGATAATTTGATTACCTATACTAAGGTGCGTCAATATGTGGTCAGCGACGTGAACGCGAGTCAACCTATAGGTATGCTTGCACCATCTAATATTGACTAAGTAAATGATCTGTGACAATTAGGTAGAAGTACAAACCTATAGGTACTTATGTGTCATTTTATCATTCTAGGTTATATTATACCAATTTACCGAATTCTAGGTTACTCATTTGAGTTATGTTATGAAGTTCCGTTGGCTACAGTTAACATAACGCTCCTCCGACATTCCCTTTTTATCGCAATTTCTCATCTCCCCTCAACAAATTCAAACCTTATCTGAACTTAATAAGGTCGCTTTTGCAACAATCTTGGTAGGCATCAAGATATGAGATAGCCGTTTGCGACAGTAAACTCCTGCAAAAACCGTCAACTGATAATCGCACACACACACATAATCACATCTTTCAAATTAAGACTTTATGCGTGTGTAATAAAGTTGACATTTCAACAGTGAGATACGTTGAGATACGAAATTGCGAAGGTGACGATGCATAATCTAAGCGTGAGACGCGTTGGCGGTAAAAAGGTGCATGTGTCATTGATGTTGTGTGAAGTTAGGCCTTTTCGTAGCTGAGCAGTTTTTGTGGATAATGTCGAACAAACGTGGCTTTGATTAGTTAACGGTTGGAATCAATCGGCGGTGCCGTGACTAACATATAGCACTATAAGCCTACCACGTGATTATAAACGTAAGAAGAGGTTACTAACTTTTTTTGTATAAATACATCTCTGATAAAAATAATCCATTTCATTAATGTCCTTAGAAGTCCTCAACTGGCTAAGAAGTTGAACTAAAATCCAAGCACCAGAATTTGATTGTAACTAAACTAGTTACCTAAATGTCATTGTACAAATGTTGATGCTATGTATTTTTTTATTGCAGGTAAGCAGTCAACCGTGAATCAGGTATTGGTACATACGAGTGAAGAGGAGATTATACTAGTGGTTTGTTTATACATTGTTTAATTTTAAACAAAATTGTAGGCCACCTCGTACACACATCCCACACATATCGTAGTAAAAAATCGTTTCGCAGACAGCCAGCTTAAATTCGTATAGCTCAATTCGTTTCTTGATTGGATTTAGCTGGTAAAACGCAACCCATACGTTGTTTTACGGTGGTCGGCCGATAGGAAACTAGTATTTATTTTATTCCTAAACCATACGGGTTTTGTATGCAAAAATAGAGGTTTATGGATTTTTGAGGTTTATTTTAACTGAACTATTTTACTTATGTACCTGACTTTATTTATGATGAGGCCTATGTTGGAGGACAAGCTGAAGTTGTCGATGGAAACTAGAAAATAGTAAATAGTAATATATAATTGTATAGTGATAAGATATATTTTTAAGTAGATAGAGTATTAATGTTACAAAACTTCAGTATTAAAGTCTATTTTTTATTTTTATTTTATACCTGACTTTATTTATGAGGCAAGAATGTCCTACTGCTGAGCACAAGCCACCCTCTCATCCTGCTACATATCCCGATATTGAGAAGTTAAAAGTCTAAAATAGATGTCATGTTACCTGTCGTGATTGTTTCACCGGATGGTCTCATCGGAAGACCAGCGCTGGAAGTCGCCAGCAACATGCTGAGGTGAGACCATTTCGTGGCACTTTCTCCTTTTTTATGTTTCTCTGCTTGTATATTTTTCTTTTTTGTGTTTGTGCTCACGAATAAAAAAATATATATACTGAAGTGACCAAGCTCTCCACTCTCGCCAGTGTCCAAGGCCGGAATCGAATCCCCGCCCGGGACTCGCTTTTTTCAATTTATAAGACCAACGGATGTCTCTTTAATGACCACTATTTTAAATTTATATTGAAAAATCCTTTATTACTCCTTAACTTTATGTTAGGGCCAATAGTTCACATTCCTCAACCCGTTATTGCTTAAGCAGCTTTAAAACTTATAGTTTTCGGACGACTGAACCGTTAAATCACATTTTGTTAGAGTTACGCGAAGCCGATATTAATGCGATCGCGAGACATACATTATTTATTATGCTAGCAGATTTATTTAAAAGCTATACATTTTGCATAGTTTTATTTATAACTAAGAATGTAGCTTTTGCCCGCAATTTCGCGTTGAACCCTCCATTTCTCATATAAATCTATAGGAACAGATTTATATGAGAAATGGAGGGTTCAACGCGAAATTGGTTAAAAGTATAATTTGTTTTGCTATCATCCCAATCATATTTTTTTATGTGAGGTGCAAATTTATTTGGTATCAAGCATTATTAGGTATTAATAAATTATTAATTATTATTTTTAATAAACAAATTACTTGCAATTTATTCAATCGTCTCAAACCAAAACAATCGCAAATCGCCTATTCAATCGAACGTTCCAAACCCGTGAAACGAAACGGGTTTCATTTTAATCATCACTTACAGTCCTTCGCACTCTTTCCGGGTGCAATTTTGAAAATGGAACAACCCGCCTGTCCCCTGGGAGACCGAGATTGTGAGAGGGTTATGGCTCCTTTAACCCTGGGTCCAATTGCGGGAGATATTCCATTGAAGATTAATTCAATATGTATTAGATGTGTTTATTTACTATGTTACACATTTTGCGTGCATGTCGTCATAAAAGTGGAACGGTGTAAACGTTCTTAACCCTTCAAGTGGCGCCAACGAAAACGCAAAAAGTAGTCAAGTGGCGGCGCGGATTTACGCAAAAGCAGTCACTTGGCGGGGCCCCGATGGGTGGTCAGCGCAGATTAAGAGAATTTCACAAAATCGTCGATTTAAGCTTTTTTACGTCTGAAAATATATTAAATCACATATCGTTATAATCAGCGTTAAATACGCTATTTGAATATAGCAATAAAATTATTATAATGTTTATACATTTGGTCAGACCTAATCAAACTCCGGAAAAATGACAGTTTTCCAGTTTCCTTGTTAAAATGACTACCACCATAAAACAAATTGATGATTGAAGGTAATTGCCAAGTTAATTATCAAAGTAAGACTATATATTATTTTTTTAGATTAAATCATTAAAAGGCACCTAACATTCAATTTGTTTTACAAAACAACCTCTTAAAAATCAAGACTGAACTCGGACTAGGCAGTCGCTCCCGAATGAATGGTCCTCACCAACAAATTTTGTACCAAAGTGTTTTTGTGTTTCTTACGGTATGCTATCCTTGTCTAAGTCGCTACTTAATTTTGGGCGTAAAAAAGCGTAACTATACTTAAATGCGTTAAATTTCACCTCTAAATACGGCAACACCTCATTAACCACTCACTGGTGGCCGACAGTTTACTGGTTTTCGCATTGACCCGTGAGTGGTGGGCCGCCAGTTTACTGCTTTTCGATCCGACCATTAACTGGTTGACCGCCACTTGAAGGGTTATTATACTTATATGTACATACTTCTAGGCTCGTGTTTTTTAGGGTCTGGCTGCGTCAATTTCGTTAGCGATATTAAAAAGAGACATCAATTTGGGCAAAGACACATTGATCAACTCTGATAAAGATAACTCCGATAAAAATAATAAAGGTACGAGCACAGAATAAATAATAGTACTAGGTACAGAAGACTCACTCTCTAACAAAACGCGTCTGTCACGATCAGCACAGACATGGTCGCTAGGTGGCGACAGCGCCACGCGCGGCTTATGGCAAACCCCAAAATTGGGGCCGAACGGATGTACTTTTAGCTACCTGTAGCAAAGCGACGAAATCGCGGAGTGAGACACGCCTGGTACGAGTTTAATATTGTTTATATGGTAACTAATCGTTTGTGGGGGTTTTATAGAGATTAGTGACATTACTGTATTATGGACATACATTTTTTATGAATTAAATTACATACATTAACATTTTTTATGAATTAAATTACATACATTAACATTTTTTATAAATACATAGGTTACAATGTCGGTTTATTTTTTTAATAAAACGAACTCATACAGAATTTCCTTGGGACCCATTTCGCGAATTGTTATTAACTTTGACTCATGTTATTAGTTCTTAAACTATCCAATGCTATGGGTTTCCATGACGATACAAATGAATCGCTAATCGTCTGTGAATTCTCTATAGATACGTTCTGTTTTCTTGTCCAAAGCGCTTAAATGTCGTTCTTCGAACATACCTTTAAGGATGACTCACGTTAGACCGGGCCGTGTCCGGGCCGGAGCTTCCGGTGCATCGTTTTTTGGAAAGCATCCCGTGATCGCCTGTCATGTCCGGACACGGCCCGGTGTAACGTGAGGCTACGTCCGTACAGACAGACGGCTTGCTTAGCGTCTAGAGCAGTGGTGGGCAAACTTTCTTCATGAGAGGCCAAAACTTGAAGGAATTTCAGAGGAGGGCCAGATTTACAGCAAAAATGTATTTTTATTATATTGCTGGCCATATTATACATATTTTTAAATGACCGGCGGCGGGCCAGATAAAATCCTTTCGCGGGCCGGACCTGGCCCGCGGGCCGTACTTTGCCCACCACTGGTCTAGAGCCTAGCGAGTCACCAACGGCGTGATTCGGGAAATGAATTATAGAGATTAACTAGATACGATATAGTAAAGATATGTGACGTCCCACGGGAATACGGGTGCATAGACATTTTAGAATTGACCGAGTCTGAAAGAGATTGCCTTTCACCTATAAAACCGCCTGTTACTTTATCTCTTTTTACATCTGCGTGATTTAATTTAAATTGACGATATTTCTTAAGTACAGTCGACGTCAAAGATATGACTGTTTACACTTTTCCCCTTATTACAAAGGCGTAAGGTGGAAAAGTATAAGTATATCTTTGACGTCGACTGTACTTATTTAAACTGGGTAAGATTAAAGATAGTATTTTGTTGAGTTCCTCAGACTCAGCGGTTGGGAGCGAGGGGCCTTTGGTTGGGCCTTGGGTAGCTCAGCCTCACGGCTCGATTCGGGAAATGAATTAGAGACTCACTAGATATGAAATAGTAAAGATATGTGACGTTCCACTGCAAAAGCTACCTTATGGCGGCTGGCGCCGCGATTCGGGAAATGAATTAGAGATTCACTAGATATGAAATAGTAAAGATATGTGACGATCCACGGCAAAAGGTACCTTATGGTGGCTGGCGCTTACGTCGCATAGCGCCGCAATAATATTGGAGCGGCGTTAATAATAGCGTAAGCGCCAATCGCCATAAGGTATCTTTTGCCGTGGGACATCACAGCATATCTTTACTATATCGTATCTAGTTAATCACTAATTCATTTCCCGAATCGAACCGCTAGTGAGTAGCTTAGTAAAACGAACATTCTAGAATTCTGGCGACCGGCCGCATTGCGCGCTTGGCGCCTATTAGCTATTTTTTTATAGTCTATCGAAGTAAACAAACGTGTTTGTTTTATCGGGTACTACTGCACAGATTGCAAGCCACTAGGTGACTAGGCTCTAGACGCTATGCAAGCCGCCTGTCCGTGCGACCTTTAGACCACGTAGACGGACTTGGAGATATGCAAGTCCCTCTACGTTGAAACAGCGGGTATTACTCGACGGAAGCGATCCTCCATTCAGTCTGTCACTAGCTGCCGGAACGCGTTTTGTTTTTGTTCTGCACTGATTGTCCGGTACGGTACAATCGTGGACATACCGCTTAGCAACTTGATATCTTTCCAGCAATCGTATTATTTTGCTGAGTTAGTAGTTAAGTTTGTAGTCCGATTAAACAAGATGTTTTACCTACATTATTTTTAATCACAGAGGCAGAATCATTTCTAAAACATCTATGTATGTATCCTTGAGTAAAGATTTGTTAATTAATAATTACGAAGTTATCGATAAGTTGAGTGGATCTCATTTATTAATTTTTTACAATGTGTTTGGATTAATTGAAGTAAATAAAAAGGTAATTTATAAAAAAATCTATCAATAAAAAAAAATCCTGACTTTTTCGTGTTCCGTCCCCATTCCTGACAAAAGGCCAAAATTCCTGACATGTCAATTCCTGTCATCTGGTGCGATCGCGAGTGATTTCAAACAAGTGAGTCTAAACCGTAAAATTATTCAAGATTTACACAAAATATTCAACATGATCATACAGAGCCGGTTCCTATACTAGGCTTTGCCTGTCTAGTTACTAGTACCTAGTTATTGGTCCTATGAGTGGAGTAAACATACACTGTTTCAAGCAGTGGAATATATAGTATTTTACAAGTAGGTAGAAGTTGTGCTGTGACAAGTTTTTGTTAACTCTTCATATCTAATGTGAAGTTGGAGATAGTCTTTATCATATACTCTTGCGACATTTTACCCACAACACAAGCCTTATTGAGCTTACTGTGGGGCTAAGTCGATTTGTGTAAGGTTGTCCCATAATATTTATTTATTGCTTAGTCAAAACTGCCAACTTGCACTATTCAACAACAATAAAACTTGTTTCTAAATTTTCATACAGAGCTCTCATTGCTCTTCGGTGTACATGTCTGCGATCTTTCAAGGGATTTATAGCTCTGTTTGCCGCAAACGGGCGAATAAAGCGTAGCGATAAATACAGAGTTGTTTACTAATATTACACTACAAGTAAATAAAAGTCACATCTGCATATTAGTTTCATAGTCACATACGACTTTTTTACTATAAGAATCCAAGTAAAATCAAAAAGGGATTAGAGTACTTGCTTCTGCTTAGAGTTACGATCTTTTATTACTTAGCACAGCGGCACACTTCACTAAATTTTAGCAGCACATTCCCGTCCAAAATTTATTGAGCGTATGTTCTTCAACAATAGAGGGGAGATACGTCTTTTAAACTTTCAGAGGCGAAAAGCAGTTGCAGTACTTTAGATGATTTGACAATATGCCTCGAGTGTGACCGATTTAATCACGTGTTTGTCGTATATCGCTGGGCTTTGATTGACACACCGTGTAAACAAGGAATGAGACTGAATGAGTATAGTGAACATTTTAGACTCGTGTTCAATAATTCGCTAAAACTGCAAAATTTTAAATAAGTATTTTTTTATGAACCTCAGGAATGCGTGATAAATATATTTGACAGAGCTTCAGTTATTACTTAATACATCTAGACAATCTCTGTACAAATTGTATTTTACATAATAGTAGTTTATGTGACTGCTACATAATGAAAGGCATTAAAATACGAGTGTGGGTTTATGAAACAAATGAAATGAGTTTCATAATAGTATCACACGAGTGTTTTAATGCCTAATTATGTACAGTTACATACACTGCTTTATCTACACACATATTATAAACTTTCTATGATATATTCACTAACCTCATATTACAGCCGACATTGGGGCACTTTCCTCTCTGGCGGAACTCGCGGATATGAGCTGGCGTCTCCGAAATATCTTTATCGCACAATTTACACGAAACTTTTGTTATAGTTACTTTAAAAACAACAAAACAAATTATTTTTTACTTACAAATTAATTAAAATATAAACTGTACGTCAAATGGCGGCAAAGGAAATCTTTTTTCACGTATGTCACGCATCCGTAGTTTTTTTTTAATTCAGAGACAAACTAGAGTCGGGGTCGATTACCATATCGTCCGATACCAACTTACATACGGGATTTGTCAATATTGTATGCAATTGTCATTTGATTTCGAATAAAACGTCATGACGACTGATATTAGAATAGGGGTCAAATCAAATTGCTTTTTTTATTCAGAGATGTTCGAAATTTAAAATGCATTACCAAATCGATTTTGATATAGTAATGAAGCTATTACCACATTTTCACAGATAAGAAATTTGCTGTAACAAAACAGTTTATCGTAATGTGGGCCATTATTTACGGATTTTGAAGGCGTCATAGAGAGTTTATGATGTGTGTAGATAAAAGCATCTAGCATGTTCACAAAAATGAACCCATTGCTGATGCGATATTACTTACGTCCTTCTAAAAGGACAACTCAAATAACGGGATATCGCGTCCACAGCGCTAAATGGGTTATGGAAGTAACTGAAACAATTGCTATTTGAAGTGATTAAAGCAACCAATAATGACGTTTTGTACTCCTTTTTAAGTGGTAACTCTGTGAGTCTATTCTCTCATCTCTAAAACCCATTTAAAAATGTTATTCAAAAATAATAACAACCATTTTACAGACTCTACACTTGTAAAACACATTTAGCAAGCCATTTCCCCTCGCATATCTACATACGCGATGTTCACCGCAACCATTTCACAATTTTCACATTTCAAGATGGTATCATAGAGGCTGATTCTGTTATAACAATATGATATGGATTCCATCTCATTTAGATACTACCTTGAGTCGCGTTATCAGGCATCTCCCTCGCACCAATTAGTGCGAGAGAAATGCCTTATGAGATGACTCCTGATTGCATATCGTAACCACCAATTAGCGTGAGCCCCTAAAGGTGACGTACGAATTGTCAACTGCAGCTGCATTACTGTTGCCGCCGCGGTTTTTGTCAATTTCCTTGATAAAATGAGTGACGGAATGAACGTCAAAATCGCGACAGTAATGCGGTGGCGAACATTCATTTTAACAAGGAAATTCATAGATATAGCGGCGGCAACAACGACAGTAATGCAGCTGCAGTTGTCATCCGAACACCATCTTAAGGGTAACATTCCATTTCTGACCGCAGCTGCACTACTAGTACGAACGCGTCGGTGTTATTGTCAATTTCCATAGTAAAATGAATGGTGGTGCTGCTGTCGTTGGAAATGGACTGTCACCCACTGATTAGTGCTCACGGTCAAGCTCGTATCAAAACACCATATCAAATTATTAAAACAGAATCCGGCCCGGTATCTCTGAAGTGTTAACAATTTACACCAACTCTGTTCTCAACGCGTTCTTTCTGTAATGAGCAACTTTCTGATTTCGTTTCGCGGAGCAGTAAAGTTTGGTGAAAACTTTAATTATCGCGTTGAATGTACCTACGGTTTCGTTTGAAATAATGGGAGGTTTTAAACGATGAGAGGTACTGAACTTGTGAGGTGTTCTAAGAAAGTACTAATGCACTTAATTTTTAGAGGCATTTAATACCCTAAGGTACAATTGCGGCTCTTCTTGAGTGGTTCAAACTAACACTTAGACTTCCTAGACCACGGAAAATAAAATTAGCGGCTCTTTTAGATTTCAAAACCTGATGATTTCTACATGTCAGGTAGCAAGTGGAAATCCGTGGTCTCTGCCTACCCCTCCGGGAAATAGGCGTGATTATATGTATGTATGTATGTATGTATGTATGTTTTGTATTGTTTCCACTTAGTTATTGCATATGAGCTGTATTTTTGTGGACATCTGTTATTGGCTTTGTGTTTTGTTCATTGTGCTATGTATTATGTACTGCTGTTGATGCCCCAAACAAATAAAATAAAATTAAAATAAAAGTTTGCCGACCCTAAGGCAAAGTCAGCTGGAACAATATCCGATGAGCATTCAAAGTGATTCTTTTTCTTCTTTGGTCATTCCCACATTGGGTGGGGTCGGCTCTCCTAATCTTTCTGCGCCATGACAAGAAGTCTAGGCATTCAGAATGATTCTACAAATGTACCATTCTCAACCAAACGGGTACTTATTGTCGGTTGTCAATAAGGCGCTATTTACATATAGCTTCAATTTGAAACCAACCTTATCGACAACCGACAATGTGGTACCTTTTGGTTGATAACGTCACAATTGTTTTGTTTGTTATATTTAATGCTTCATCTTTCCTTTCTATGACCTTGTGTATGTCTTCCATGGGATAAGACGTCAAAATATGTATAAAACAAAACGTCATTTGTATTAGTGACACATGATTTTGAGAACCTATAACCTATATTAAAATTGCTAATGACCAGGCCATAACTCTGTGCCATAACTTATCAAAGAAGTCACCAGCTAATCGAACCAAAATAGTAAACACGCTCCCAAATGATAGTAATACTTAGGAGTTCACTTAAGTTTTAGTGAAAATTAATTATTGAGGCAACTTCCCAAATTAGCCGAGCATAAAGACCGCCTGATGTATCGCCTGACGGACATTGGCAACTTTTTTGGCAGACTGTACCCATTGTTAGGGTTGTTGCTCTGGTCTAATGGGCAATAATTCTTTATCAAAATTTAAACTTTGTGCGAGTATTTTATTTGACTGCACGTGTGTGTATCTTAACAAATTCAGTGCCGAAACCCGACTATCGAGTATTTTATGATTTCGTTCCCAGGCGATAGACGGGATCGTGGTACTACAGCTTTATATGACGAAATTGTTGTGGCCTGGCGCGGACGTCTTGTTTGTCTGGGTGGCAATGAATGTGTTAACTAATGTAACGTAAGTGTCTGAGTGCTTTCCAGCACGCCCTCTGGGGCCATAGCGTAGCTGTCGATACCATGCCTACGAAACTGGAGGTCCCGGCTTTGAATCCCGGTAAGGGCATTTTTAGTGTGTTAAGCTGTGGGACTAGAAAAGATAGATTTGTGTAAGATTATTCTATAATATTTTTGTTTATATGTTTTATTTATCATTAGGTACTAAATTGCCAACCCTAATAGCCAGTTAGGTTTAGCAGGTTACCAAAGCAACGGTTCTTGTCGACTTATACTGGCGACGTTCCAAGCATTTTACTGAATTAAATCTTTGCTCGTATACGATACTAAATAATGGTTCAATATAAATGTCCAAATACATATTCACTTGTGCATTTTTTTGCAGTGAAATAAAAAGGTAGAAGGCTGAATTTGAAGCCCGACTTTATTATAAAACTTGCTGTACATGTGTGCCAACGTTGACCTAACCAAATGACGCAGTTATACATTAGAGCCAGCAAGCGTTATTCCATCGCGTAGCCCTAGGTTTAGCCGTTAGCTGAGTATATACAGCAATAAGAAGAACCTATACTTAGTATCCAAATTATTGAAATAGTTGAATGACAACCTTTCTAGGTCATGTTTCAGTAGTCAAAATTACTCATTTATTTCTATACTTTTTTATATTTCATCATAAGTACGATTAAGGAAATCAGTTTCAGTAATTTTTCGTACCTTGTCACAGTGACAATAGACTGTACAAAATAAGGGAGATTTATTTTATTCTGTTTATTATAAAAGTTTTAGTGTTTAATATGGATGGCACCTAATTCATTTTGATTACAATCCTCTACTGCAAACTGTTTTCAGCTTTTCAGTTTGTGTTAAACTGTGTATAAAGTTCACCCCGTCCGTAGTACATACATATATCATTTGGAACCAACTAACGTGTGATTTACGGTGCCTTTACCCTCGAATTAACACTTTTACATTCATAGATGTAAATATACTACTTTTGATGTGCGATCGTTTAATGTGCGTCTGTTTTTCGTTGGAAGTACATTGAACTTATGAATGTTATGTTAAGAAAAGTTTTTACGTACGGATGTATTAATAATATTGGGTCATACATATTTTATACCAGGTACGCTTAACAGCATCGCAAAGTTAAGGGAATCTAAAGCTATTCTTTTACGCTTTTCCCCCTTACAGGCGGAATATATTTATTCAGTACCTTAGACTCAAATTAGAAAAACGTGATTAAGACACGCGCCAGCGTGTCAAGCCAAGTTTATTATTTACCCGAGTCGTTAACTTTTATTGTATTGTCCAGAAGTGACCTTTTTCTAAAACGTGTTCGGCCCGTTTGTACAATAGTATACAGATAATGATTCACAAAAGTTTCAATGAATGAAATAAACTTAAATTATGAATAACATGATCTAAGTAAGTAAGTTACTACAAAAATTACTCAATGCAAAATGGTAGTATTGTAATACTTCTGAGAATGAGTTTTTATTGTGATACTGTAAACGCCCGAAATAAATTTATCAATTTTTTTTTCTTACGTACTCTCAATTTTATATTTACATACATACGTATGCGTAAAGTAAGCAATAAAGGTTTTTACACGTGTACACAATTACTGATGTTTATTTTTCAAATTACAGGTAAGGCAGTTCATTGGCGAATCAGGTAAACGTAGGTGTGAACTGAAGAAATAATTGGCACGGTGGGATGTTTTGAATCACTCTTCCACATGTTTGCATGTACGAATTAATGCAGATACTAGCTTCTGACCCCGGCTTCCTCTGCGTGGAATGATGAATTGATGATGATTGATAAAAACTATCCTATGTTGTCACTAATATTACTAGCTTTTGCCCGCGACTTCGTCTGTGTGGAATTAGTGACAACAGCTAAAGTAGGTATAACGCCTGGATAATGCTAATAGCAATCATTCAATTCGCGCATTGCTTACTTCAATTATTTGGCAATTCATTAACTCTTTCAATTCTACCCCCCTTTGCACTCTCTTCAGGGATGATTTCCGACATAAAAACTATCCTATGTTCTTCCCCGGGACTCAACTATCTCTATACCAAATTTCAACTAAATCGGTTCAGCGGCTTAAGCGTGAAGAGGTAACAGACAAACAGACAGACACACTTTCGCCTTTATAATATTAGTATGGATAGGGATTCCGTTCTGAATGTAGGAAGCACTGTAGAGTTGAAGAAATCTTTACTTCGCTTGTTGCTAACGCAGCGTAGGCGTCAAGCGAATTCTCAAGGAGTTTTTTTCGTTGTCAAGGCATAAAAAAATAAGCAAAATAAAGAAGACTTACCTTTATTATTAGACTGACGATGGGAGAAAAGTATTTTCAAGCGTAGGTTTGTATTGTATCGCGTTGTTTTTTTTGAAAGTTTTAGATAAAACCGTTATATACATATGTGACACCTACAATACATGGCTGTAATTGTCTAAATATTCGTGTTGTATCTCTTTCCTTAATATCTCAGCCGAAAGTGACGCAATGTTTGCCGGTAATACAATAGCTAATTGTGCAGCAGGGTAAGTCCCTAAATTCATATCAAATGAGCTAGTCACTTGAATCGGATTAATTTATTCTTTAATAACTGAAATGTGTCCAGGGCTGAGATCTAACCAGCGTCCTCTGCATTCGTGGCAGATGCCTCAGCCACTCGGCCACCCGTGTCATGGCAGAATGTCGAATTTTTTCGTGTTTCTACTTAAAATAAAACAAATCAAAATCACTACACCGTATAAAACAAAGTCCCCCGCCGCGTCTGTCTGTTTCTGTGTTTGTATGTTCGCGATAAACTCAAAAACTGAACGGATTTTCATGCGGTTTTCACCTATTCACCATTTGTTTACCGGGGCGGGTCGCTAGTATTTTCATAAAACTATTTGTTTCTTCAAACTTTACTTGAAGGTACGGTGGTAACCAGTGATAGGCAGTAACATTTTGACAACGTAACTAACCCGACAATACACAACACTGAATAAACCAGGACCCAATTTACCACCGCCTTAGGGCCCAATCGGGCCTTTATTGAGTCAGTCTATCAAACACGTTTTACAATTTAAATCAGCAATGAATAGTTTCACACAATAGGCGAGCCCGGGGACATATTGGATTATTTTAGTTACAAAACAGCTTAAGTTTCTATGGTGAGGTGCGTCCACAAAATGTTACACGGATGTTCGGTCAAAATTAAGGTGACATTCAAATTGCGACTGCAGAAGCGTTACTGCCAACAGTGACACCGCCCGTGTCAACGCTGTACCTGTAACGTTGCAACAGCAATTCTGCTTCAATTGTCATTCCACTTGGAGATAGCTACCAAGCCTTATTTAACAAAGCCATAGCTAAGGACTGTAGAATAGAAGTTTTTGTCTAAAAATACGCATGAGATGGCAATGGAGTTCTATTGTTGCCTTTCCTCTGGTGAATAGGGCATATCATGACATGCAGATTGACATGAGACGGTACGGTATCAAAATATGAGGGACGGAACGTTATAATCGCGGCAGTAATGCGACCGCGAACACCGCGAGTATATTATTTATTGTTATTTTTTATTTCAAACAAGTTAAACAGTATAACAGTAAAAATACCAAACCACTGACTTACACAGAAAGTTAAAAGACAATGAAAAAATCGGGCAAGTGCGAGTCGGACTCGCGCACGAACAGTTCCGTACCATATAAAAAAAAAAAACAAAAAAAAAAAGCAAAAAAAAAAAACGGTCACCCATCCAAGTACTGACCTTTCCCGACGTTGCTTAACTTTGGTCATAAATCACGTTTGTTGTATGGGAGCCCCATTTAAATCTTTATTTTATTCTGTTTTTAGTATTTGTTGTTATAGCGGCAACAGAAATACATCATCTGTGAAAATTTCAACTGTCTAGCTATCACGGTTCGTGAGATACAGCCTGGTGACAGACGGACGGACGGACGGACGGACAGCGAAGTCTTAGTAATAGGGTCCCGTTTTACCCTTTGGGTACGGAACCCTAAAAAATGGGTATACAATTCATCACAACTTACAATATTGACATCTAAACATAAATAATTAGCACATTTTAAACTGAAGAAGGACGTGCATCCATCTTCTCCCAAAACGTCAAACATTCATCACGCACTATCTCCTGTCTGTCTGCAAACAAATCACACTGAGAGGCTGATTCGAGGAGCGCATTCAAAAGCAAAGAACGAACCAGAGGGGAATTCCTACGTGATACAGTACGCGAAGCCGCGACTGCCAGGAGACAATGGTCTCGAGGCCTGAACTAGATTCTGGTCCGTGAACGAACGTACATCAGACGTACTAGTTGCCCCACCAGCTCAATACAGTCCGACTCCCCGCGCAAGCAGTGAGAAGTGAGAAGTGCAAAGTTACATCTTACCTCCAGAGAGTTGAAACCCAGTATTATTAAGGAAATTGACAGATACAGCGGCGGCAGCAACAATGCCGCTACAGTAATGAAGCTGCTGTTGACATCCGAACATCACCTTTATTTAAATCAGGTATTGTGTGGACGCACCAAAAAGTGACTTGGACCGTTTTTGGAATTGGTTCCATTTATAGTAAATGCAATTACGGACAGTTGCCAATTTGATACTGGCTCATTGTTGGACCCCTAGGGAGTCCCCCTGTAGGGGTGTTTCTAAGTATCCTGAGGGGATGTTTTACGATTCTTCAGTGAACTGGCTAATTATATGGACTGCGCTTTATTAAATGGTAGGAATGAAGTGATTATAGCCCGGGTTCGGAGTTGAGTTTATTATAAAATTGACTGAGATTGGTCCTTTACATATTTTATTACATTTTTTACGTAATTTATTACATTTTTGCTTTGCAAGCACGAAATAGCAATTGACAAATTGATATTGAAATTTTTGTAATTGAGAATTCTAATTTTATAGTAAATAAATTTTCTTGTTTTTTTGATGCCTGTCAAAACGGCATGCGTAAGTCGTAAGAAAAATTAATTGTAGTATAAGTACCTATATTTTTTATTTAATAACTCTTGCTTATTAAGGGTCAATTTGAGGAAGATAAATATTTTGATTAACAACGTTACGGATCAATGTGTCTTTTAATTACTATTTATTTATGAATTGTATATGCAGATGTTAATCCCAATGAAAAAATGATGATCTACTGTAATGTGGTACGTCCCACATTAAAAAGGAATAATATATTAACGTTTAACTACCATTTACCTATGTATTTGTCTAAAATACATTGATAGGTTTAGGTTTAATTTAAAGACATTTATTCTCATAAAGACAATACATCACTGACATGAGAACATATTATCACGCAAAATAGGCGCAAGACGTCGAGTTGCGGAAAATCGCCCGAACTACAATACAATACAATGAGAACATATTGAAAAATACATATTTACATCTATTTTCGTCGTCGCAACTTAACAAAAATAAGATAAGTACATATTTTATTTTATTAGGATTAACTGGAAACATAGGTAGGTTTGTCTGCAATGACCATGTTTAGCAAGTTCCTTTTTAAACGAGTTAAACGCGTCGAGATGTTTATGTGATTTCCTGAAAAAGTATGATGAAAACCCAAATAACTATACCATAACAATTAGAACTTGTTAATTGGTCCTACTATAATAACACTATAAATGAACTTTTCCGTGAGACATATCACCGTATTGTCTCAACATGTTATCCAAGTCGTAGCAAATCTCGTTACGGAAAGTTTCGTTTTGTTATATTGTCCAAACTCAAGCTCCTTAAAAAGGTTTCTTGGCGGTCTGCCCATGAGGCATTATTACTTAAAAATGAAAAAATGAAAAATGAAAAATGAAAAATTGTTTATTTGGATTACAACATTTCACAATTCACAATTAGTTATGCCTGGAATCTCCTAGTAAGTATTGTTAATACCTACTTATTATTTTATTCTGACGTGTTTGTCTGGAGAGACAATCGAAATATAACTTATATTGGATACCCAGGTACTGCATAAGGTAGGAAGGTGACTTTGTGTGACTTTGTAGGTGATACATGACATGTTTGTAATGTACTACCTAGATTTTGTGCAGAATACTATGAGAAATACTGTAATTATAACTCAAAACAATTTAGTTTGAACACTTTTAGTTTTAAAAGAGCCATGATATGAATAATTAATGTTGATTTTTATTAATTTGCAAATCTTATTCCTTGTGATAAGTGATAAAATAAAAGCACCGTGTAAAGTGCATGGAAATGTTAAGTTAATAATAAATAATATCAGAAAACTACTTAATTAAATACTTGGATCATTTTGATAACAATGTTTTGATCTAGTCTTTAAAAACTAGGTTTGAAGTTATCGCACTGCAGTCCACCTATACTGTAAGCTGTACAAAAATAATAAGAAATACGAGTAAATTCATTGCATTTTCTCTCACCCCAGCCCAGAATGCCGGAAGGGAAACACAACGGAGCCTAAGGGCAGTCACACATATGCTGTGCGTTCGCACCCTCAGTAACAGGGGCCAAAGGGGGCACAAATTAGCCATTGTGCGTAAATACGAAAACATGACGCACTCAAAGTTGGTTAGATACGCGTTATGTTCCATGGTCTGTTTTATTAGATCGCGTGTGCATTTAGGTGAAGTTGGTAATTTAAATGTTGTAGGTACCTAACGTGTCTTCTTCTTCAACCAAAAAGTGTAGTGTTGTAAATTTTGCATAGTACGTAGGTCACTCGAGATTTTTGAGATACAGAAAAACTATACAAGATATTAGCACTTTATTTTTAAGAGCGCTATTACATTTCGGCGTTGAGCGAGTTTAGGTATTTTACGCGCTGCGGCAGGCCGTGCGAGCTCAGTATGCCGATCCCTTCTACCACACTCGCACTACAATGATGGATTAAACATTCTTGATCCTTCGCGAAGCATATTGAAATCAACCATAACAACACTAACTGTACTTAACTTTTAAAGTTCTAAAACTGTTATTTGGTAAGTACGAAAATACTAAATGCAGTGCAAATGTACATAGGGGCTGTTCATAAATTACGTCATCTATTTTTGACGATTTTTGACCTTCCCCACCCCTCAAATCATCCAAAAATCAAGCTTCGGATGAATCTGTTTCCTCCTACGTCATGTTACCATCATCCGATGTCCAGACCCCCCCCCCCCCCACTCCTCCCATTTGAAACGACGTAATTTATGAATAGCCCCATACTCGTACTTATGAAGGTATATTACTCGAAAGAAATTATAGGTACCTACTCGCTTATTTACATGTTTCGTCATTGCATTTGGTACCTATAGGTTGTAAAGTTTGTATCAACGAGGGTTTAAAAACGAACTGGTACTGAGGATCTGATGATGATTAAGGTGGTCACGGATACCAATCAACCATGTAGTAACATGATTAGGCTCGTTTGATTCGTCTCAACAAGATCTTTGACACTGAAGATACACAGGGTCTGATGATGGAGCTGGAAGGTGGCCACGGGTACCAGTCTATCATGTAACTAAACAACTTCGTGTTTGGGCTCGTTTGATTCGTCTCAACAAGATCTTTGACACTAGGTGATACTCAGAGTCTGATGATGGATCTGGAAGGTGGTCACCGGTACCAATCAACCATGCAACTAAACCACTTCGTGTTTAGGCACGTTTTATTCATCTCAACAAGATCTTTGACACAAGGTAGTACTCAGGGTCTGATGATGGAGCGCGAAGGTGGCGACGGGTACCTGTCTATCATCATCAGCTCCATCATCAGACCCTGAGTAGTATCTTGTGTCAAACATCTTATTGCGACGAATCAAACGAGCCCAAACACGAAGTAGTTCAGTTACATGGTAGACTGGTACCCGTGGCCACAGTCCAGCTCCATCATCAGACTCTGAGTACTAACTTGTGTCAAAGATCTTGTTGCGACGAATCGAACGAAGCCAAACACGAAGTGGTTTAGTTGCATGGTTGATTGGTACCGGTGACCACCTTCCGGATCCATCATCAGACCCTCAGTACTACCTTGTGTCAAACATCTTGTTGCGACAAATCGAACGAAGCCAAACACGAAGTGGTTTAGTTGCATGGTTGATTGGTACCGGTCACCACCTTCCGGATCCATCATCAGACCCTCAGTACTACCTTGTGTCAAAGATCTTGTTGCGACAAATCAAACGAGCCCAAACACGAAGTGGTTCAGTTGGGTCTCTATTGGTTCCCATAATTTTTTTGTTCCGATTTATTCAGTCCATAACGTTTTCCATCATAATTTTTATTAGTCATATTGTCAATAGTCATAAATTTTAACAATATAAATTGCAGTTCCGATTTTTGCAGGTCACTATTATTGTTAGTCATAAAATTTGTTACTCATAATATTCAAAGTCCAGAAGGTATACCACTACATAATATTGAAGGCAATAAACTTGCTTACAATAATCGTTGTAAGGTCTTTTATTGCAGGTTATAATGATAAGTAGGGGATCTATTGAATTCTCTAAATTTTAAGTTCCGATTTTTTTAGACCATATCGTTTTCCATCACAATTTTTATTAGTCATATTGTCAATAGTTATAAAATTAAACAAAACAAATTGCATGCTTGTCTACCTACCTGGGGATTTTTTTTATTTGGCTTACTGATTTCCCCTCCATTTCTTATTTTTCATGTAGTTTATTAAGCCATTTCATCCCGCCAACGAGTGGACGGAGCCCCGCTTCGCGGGGCTCCTATTTCCGCTCTGAGGGACACAAGGTAACTAACGAACCTACCTGAGGAATCAGATGTTTTATTGTTTGGTTTACTGATTTCCCGCCATTTCTTATTTTTCATGTAGTTTATTAAGCCATTTCATCCCGCCAACGAGTCGACGGAGCCCCGCTTCGCGGGGCTCCTATTTCCGCTCTGAGGGACACAAGGTAACTAACGAACCTACCTGAGGAATCAGATGTTTTATTGTTTGGTTTACTGATTTCCCGCCATTTCTTATTTTTCATGTAGTTTATTAAGCCATTTCATCCCGCCAACGAGTCGACGGAGCCCCGCTTAACGGGGCTCCTATTTCCGCTCTAAGGGACACAAGGTAACTAACGAACCTACCTGAGGAAACAGATTTCATTTTTCTTTATATGAAGGATGTCATTAAAATGGCCCTTTGTTTGACATAATTATTGAAAGTCATAATGTTTAATATTATATCCTCTAATATCCTAAATATTAGAATATTAGAGGATATCATTTTATGACTATCGAAATTCGAAACAGTAAGTTTATGGGAAACAAAGAGACGACATTAAAACGATATGATTAACGACCATTAGTCCGATAAAATATATGCCTTAAAATATTTCTTAATAATTATTGATATACCTTTGAATGTTATACTCAACAATTTTATAACTTTTGTGATTATAGCGTTTACTATTATAGATGTTTAACATTAGAACTATGAAACGTTATACTTAACAAAAATTATGACTATTGATGTTTATGTCCATAAATTATATGGATATCAATTTCTGACTATCGAAATTCGAAACAATAAGTTTATGGGAAACAAAGGGATCCCGGTTCAGTTACATGGTAGACTGGTACCCGTGGCCACCTTCCAGCTCCATCATCAGATCCTGAGTACTATCTTGTGTCCAAGGTCTTGTTGAGACGAATCAAACGAGCCTAAACACGAAGTGGTTTAGTTGCATGGTTGATTGGTACCGGTGACCACCTTCCGGCTCCAACATCAGACCCTGAGTACTATCTTGTGTCAAAGATCTTATAGAAACGAATAAAACGAGCCTAAACACGAAGTGGTTTAGTGGCATGGTTGATTGGTACCGGTGACCACCTGCCGGCTCCATCATCAGACCCTGAGTACTATCTTGTGTCAAAGATCTTGTTGAGACGAATCAAACGAGCCTAAACACGAAGTGGTTTAGTTGCATGGTTGATTGGTACCGGTGACCACCTTCCGGCTCCATCATCAGACCCTGAGTATTATCTTGTGCCAAAGATCTTGTTGAGACGAATCAAACGAGCCCAAACACGAAGTGGTTTAGTTGCATGGGGGCTGTCCATAAATTACGTCATCGATTTTTGACGATTTTTGACCCCCCCCCCCCCCTATAATCATCCAAAAATCATGCTTCAAATGATACCATTTCCTCCTACTTCATGCTACCGTCATCCGATGTCCAGACCCCCCCCCCCTAATTTGAAATGACGTAATTTATGAATAGCCCCATGGTTGATTGGTACCGGTGACCACCTTCCGGCTCCATCATCAGACCCTGAGTACTATCTTAAGTCAAAGATCTTGTTGAGACGAATAAAACGAGCCTAAACACGAAGTGGTTTAGTTGCATTGTTGATTGGTACTGGTGACCACCTTCCGGCTCCATCATCAGACCCTGAGTACTATCTTAAGTCAAAGATCTTGTTGAGCCGAATCAAACGAGCCCAAACACGAAGTGGTTTAGTTGCATGGTTGATTGGTACCGGTGACCACCTTCCGGCTCCATCATCAGACCCTGAGTACTATCTTGTGTCAAAGATCTTGTTGAGATGAATAAAACGAGCCTAAACACGAAGTGGTTTAGTTGCATGGTTGATTGGTACCGGTGACCACCTTCCGGCTCCATCATCAGACCCTGAGTACTATCTTGAGTCAAATAAATACATATAGAATGTCAGGTCGTTTCAAATATTTTTAATCCTGTCCGGTAGTTTATTAAACTGTACCATTATAAATTATAATACTATAAAAACAGTGCTAGGATCAAAGTCTCTCGTTGCGGTTTACACGCACACAGTATAGCGTTTTACACGGCGCCCGCCGCACACAATGATAAAAAACCTCGTCGTCGCCGTTGAAAATGTGCGGAGCCGACCGACACACGTCCTGCCTCTACAAGCTCTGCCGCGGCACTGAGCTGGCGCAGCGCGCGTCATCGGTAATATAGAGTAGTTTTCAAAAAATTGCCAAAAAATTATAGTAGAATTTCATAAACACTAATGTATACCAACAGTATAAGCAAACGTTGCAGATTGCTTGAGTATGAAAATGACTTCGATATTAAGTAGATTTTCGTAGGAATTGACACTTGTTTCGGAGAGAAAATCGAGTTCGTTTTACTTTGATTTTCTCTTTCTCAAAGGTATGTAGGAAAAATATAGTTTGATATGCCTAAAGTACAGGGTATTAGTAATACAAAATAGCCAGGTTTAGCAGAGTAAAATTCTCAACATTTCCAAATAAGAGCTCGCCATTCAGTGCTTCACGGGGTTTTTCGGAAACGACCATCAGAAAAAAAATCATTACTAATTTAATAAGTCCTTTTTCTAATATTTACAACGATATTTATAAAGATAAGAAGACGCTTTTACTGGAACAAGTACTCATTGTTTCTAATAATGAGCGCAAAGTCCTGAATTTCGTCGACTAGTATCATCAATTTTGCATTATTTCGACTTTTCTTGTAAGAGCGCTCTTAATAGTTTCAAAATACTCTTTATCATTCTCTATACAAAGTTCCATTCGTCTAAACCGACTTTGAAAATATTTTTGCCTGTCTTGATCCGGTAGGGCAGAAATCGCAACTTCATCAGTTTGTTAGAGCAAACGCGGGATCTAACGACAACAGAGCTTCCTGACTCCAAGATGTTGATGTAGGATGATATTAACGCTCCCCGAAATAACCCCCAGGGTCTTTTCAATGTCCGTATATGTGATTCGTGGGTCTTCTCGGACCAATATTTCAGAAGTAGACACGTTTTCTGCACTTACTGCTGTTTGCGGGTGACCGCTCCTATGGTCATCTTCGAGGTTAGTTTTACCCCCTTTTAAATTCAATAAACCATCTAAAAACTGTTGCTCGGGATGGAACAGAGTCCCCTACTGCTGATTGTAATCGTTGTAAACTTAGTTGTTAGGTAAAACCAAATTTCATATAATATAATGGTAGATTAGATGTGCGTGAAATATACGCTGTGTGTAAAACACCGAAATGAGTTGCACTTGTCTGGGCAGTAGCTACGCATTAAGTTTAATGGCCACTTTTATTACTTATTTGGACTCTCATATGCTCCTAAATGAGCTAGCTTTTATTACTTATTTGGACTCTCATATGCTCCTAAATGAGCTAGCTTTTATTACTTAGTTGGACTCTCATATGCTCCTAAATGACCTAGCTTTTCCGATATAGAAAGGCAGCATTTTCGTGGGAGTTTTGTGTATTATTTGTTAATCTTTCCGAATTTTATGTAGGTATTAATAGTTATCAGATAAAACATAAATGTGCAGTACAAAGGCGAACTTGTCCCTAAGAGGGATCTCTTCCAGTTAACATGGTACCTATCTGCGGCAGAGAATCTGTTTTTTTTTTGTTTTTATTATTTCTTTTGTTTTATAATATTAACTTGCTGTTTTGTAGACTGCACAGTCAAGGTATTAAATATCGACACGAAAAAGTGCCGTGGTAAGTAGATGACTGGCCTATCATTTTAAAATACAGGAACCACCACAGTAATGCATAAAAAATCTAATCTATCTATATTATATTCCAGTGAGCGTAAACATAAAACTCCCCCGCACTCATGCCGTGACATATATTATGACAAATGTCGGCCATCATTCACACAGTGACATCGTACCTTTTTCGACATTGAGGTAGGCAAAGGAGTTACGAGGACACAGATCACTTGCTACAATTACTCCATAGCGGTGGCGGCGCGTCAAAAATATTTGTGGGCAGCCCATTCTTCTACAGGTCATGAAGAAAAGGAAAGCCCATTTCCTTTTCTTCATGGGCTGTTGTAGAAAAAGCGGTTAACTAGCTGAAAATAGAGGTAAACCGCCGGAAAGCGACTATATACGCCCCGCAACTACTCGACACGATATTAAGGCACACACACACACACACACACACACACACACACACACATAGACACTACGGTCTCGACAGTGCTTTTCAAACAGCTTCGGTAGGTACAGTGAATGGTGTCAGCGAAACGAATATCATTGAAGTTTGTATTGGTTTCGAACGATAATTTAAAAAAATATTCAAAATTGCATTTATCTTTATAATCGTTTCGCTGACATCTTTCAACGTACCTAAGCATAAACATTTAGGAAGTTCCAGTTTATGCATACTCATGTAAATTACAAATATGAACTAAAATTTAATGTCTGCGGTACAGATGAGTTCATCATCATCATCATCTCAGCCATAAGACGTCCACTACTGAACATAGGCCTCCCCCTTGGACCTCCATACGTGCCGGTTGGAAGCGACCCGCATCCAGCGTCTTCCGGCGACCTTAACAAGATCGTCTGTCGATCTTGTGGGTGGACGTCCTACGCTGCGCTTGCTAGTCCGTGGTCTCCACTCGAGCACTTTTCGACCCCATCGGCCATCTTCTCTGCGTGCAATGTGGCCTGCCCATTGCCACTTCAGCTTGCTAATCCGGTGGGCTATGTCGGTGACTTTAGTTCGTCTACGGATCTCCTCATTTCTGATTCGATCACGTAGAGAAACTCCGAGCATAGCCCTCTCCATAGCTCGTTGAGCGACTTTGAGTTTTGAGATGAGGCCGATAGTGAAAGACCACGTTTCGGAGCCGTAAGTGATCACTGGTAACACACATTGATTAAAGACTTTCGTCTTGAGGCACTGAGGTATGTCGGACAGATGAGTTAGTTGTAGTATAAATTGATGTAACATACAACTGAGCAATACATTTCGTAATGTAATATTTTACAAGTAAAAGAGCGGAATCTCTAGGTGGTAGTCTATGTACGAGGTAAATCCTCTCTGAAGAAAAAGGTTTTATAATCCTATGAAATAAACACACACTAAAGTCATTTTTCTTACAGTAACTTACTCGAATAGTAAACGTTTTAAAGCAAATTATAGGCTTTTTACGAGTTATTTGTAGTTTTGCCGATTCATTGTTATTAATGGATGAAAACACTTTTAGTACCAGTACAAACTACTTATTTTGGGGCGTGGCTAGGTGCTTATTTTATCATTATTTCATTATACATCGACTGTACCAAACAACAACACACTATAAGAAGTATTAGAACAAATTAAATTATTTTTAAGAAAATATTTTTTATATATTTCTAGTATAGAAACACTACTATAGCTAGCTCGGTGTCACCTGAGATGATCCAGTTAGAAAGTCGAACCATACAGTTGTACCTTAGGGGTGGCCAGGCGTGGGGGCGCCGTAAGACTTCCGTAATATGGTGCATATACTTGGAAAAATTCGACCTATACCGCTGTGGCCAGTACGGTTACCATTACTTTCTATACAACCCGTTTGCACTAATATGCGAGTGCGAGCGAGAAGTATAGAAAGTAAATTACGTTCTCGACGGCGTTTATGTCAGTGACAAACTGATGGTAACCGTACTGGTGGCCGAATCGTACAGGCACCTGCCGCGATAGCAGAGGACGCTAGTTCGATTCCAGCCTGGGGCCCTAGAGGTCTTGGTCACTTTTTAGGGTTCCGTACCCAAAGGGTAAAAACGGGACCCTATTACTAAGACTCCACTGTCCGTCTGTCCGTCTTCGTCTCGTCTGTCTGTCACCAGGCTGTATCTCATGAAATTTTCACAGATGATGTATTTCTGTTGCCGCTATAGCTACAAATACCTACTAAAAAGTACGGAACCCTCGGTGGGCAAGTCCGACTCGCGCTTGTCCGGTTTTTATTAGTAAGTATATGACATTTATTTCAGTTTACAACAACACACTTCTTATTGAATAACTAGCCTCCGCCTGCGCGTACAGTCGCCATCAGATATATCTGTACCTGTACTTAAAAAGTTATGGTTATTGTAAAGAAAATGAATTAAATTTTATACTAAGCACAGACGTCTGCTAGCGAATTTATATAAAAAAAATGTTTTTGTGTTAGTAACTTTATTAAGAGCCTGTTTTCCTTTAACGTAATCAGACCACACCCCTCGATTTACACAAACGAAGATAATCAGGTTCGTCATTATAGGGTTGAAATAGGGTTGGCGACGATAAAAATTACGCAATACGTCACAATTGGTCAATATGACCGGCATATTCATTTCACGCTGTGTACATTCCCTGTAATTTTACTAAGACCATGTTTTCCTTTACTCCAGTAGCCCTGCCTGATTTATACAAACGGATATATCTAGGTTCTTCGTTAGAGTCGCAAATGATAAAAATTACGCAATAAATCACAATTGTTCAAAGTTATTTAGTTATTTATTTATTTATGTGAGCTGTGGTCACCTATAAGTGGTTAAGCATCTGTTATTGTTAAATGTCCTTGTTTCTATGTAATTGTGTAGATGTATTATCCGTTGGTGATCCTTAAATAAATAAAAATAAAATAAATAAATATTTTATTTTATTTAATATGACCTGCATATTCATTTCAATCTGTACGGTTTCCCTGTAATGTTATTAAGAGCCTGTTTTCTTTAACTCAATTTGTCAGCCCTTGATTTATATAAAAGGAAGATAACCAGGTTCGTCATTAGGGTCGGCAATGATAAAAATTACGCAATACGTCACTGGGTCTGATTAATGCGCTGCGGAACCGCGCCGCGCCGCGGGACCCCGAAATTCGCTTTTGTATTTATTGCTTATCCATTTTATTACGATCAAAATTTTTCGTGTTTACTGCGGTAGAGTTACGAAGTGTTAGAATAATTAGAATTTGGGACGTGTTTTACATCCGAGGCTAAGAGTGTATGAACTTTGTGAAGCCCCGTGTAGAATTTTTAATTTTGAACTATTGAATTGCTTCTGGAACCCAGCCGGCGCATTATGGATGGCTCTATCCATCTTTATCCACGTGATAAAATAACTGTCACTTTTTAACACCGTGGGATAAAAAGTGACGGACACCGTTTTATCACGCCGTCATCTAGACAAGAACGACCATCATATCCGTGCAGGACGTTTAAGGATAAGTGGCACTAAAAAGCCCTAATGGGCTATGAATTGCTTATATTTAATTACACAAACGTGTCTACCGCGATATAATTTCATTATTTTTACCTTTAATTCCGACGTTTCAGCTGAGTTGCACCAGCTGTGGTCACGGAAAGACTGACGTCCCAACAAATGTCAACGGAGATATTAATAAAACACCACTAAACTACCCAAAATTAGTTTATAAAAATGTTCGGGGTAGACAAAGAAATTGCAGCTACCCGTTGAGTTTAATGTTTATTGTCCACGGCACGACACGCAACACTCACAGTATCCGTACACTGGTCCGAAGATATATCCGCTGGTTTCAACATTTGAATCACTGGTCCCCAAGTACAGTCAAGTCAGTCTTTCCGTGACCACAGCTGGTGCAACTCAGCTGAAACGTCGGAATTAAAGGTAAAAATAATGAAATTATATCGCGGTAGACCCGTTTGTGTAATTAAATATGTGTACAAAACGCGAGAGTTTAAAGTGTTATATGAATTGCTTGTTTTTTTCGACAGTTATTTATAAACTAATCTTGTTTTTACCTGTAAATAATCCGAGTTTAATGAAAATAAAAATAAGTTCCCTTCTTAGAACGTTATCTTTAATCGTCTTCCCTGTAACTTTGACGCGTGTATATTATACAAATATACATTGTTTGCTATTAATTCAATAAATTTAACAGTCGCTTTTTTAAATTTTCTCAGCTATAATACACCTGACCAATTTTCGTAACGATCGTCGTACCAGTTATACGGTTTTACCCTTAACCTTAGTTTTTATAAAAAAAAACTTCTTATATTTCTACCTTTTTATTCTGTAAAACACTTCCTACCCTAATCGAAACGTCTAGCCGAAACAAAGCCTTCAAAATCTATTAACCGTCTCCCAAATTCAAATTCGGAACGGCAGATCCTCATTTAAAAATGGTCGCGTTCACAGAATGCACTTACCGCGAGTGGGTACGAGTATGAAGTGGCGTCGTTTGGAATTTCTGAACGCATTCGTTGCAATCTCGGCTCCGCTTAGGGTTGCCTGTTGCAAATATATTCTGACTGATAAATAGCTTTTGTTATGGCTGTGGCTAGACGGCTGCCGATTCTTTCACTGTCAGAATTTGTTATTACACATCAGTAACGTAGCATTTTCTTGTTCGAGTTAAAAAATCTGTGCAGAAAATGTTAATGCAGGTGATTATTTAAGATTTAGATGTTGTTTACTTAAACGATTTCAACTGTAGGTAGTTGTCTATTTCCTCTGACTTAAGTTAATCGTTGTGTATTTATTATGCATCTGAGTTGTTCTTTAGGAATTCGGAAATGTTTTGCATTGTTTGTGGAGGCTTAGGAAATCTACTAAAGGGAGCCATTGCCTCACTGATCTGAAATTAAATATACGAATAATTATTAACTATTTTTAAATGTTTAACTTAGAGGTTTCGTATTATTTAATAAGTAAAACCTATTACAAAATAAACTCCATCGACACATTGAACTACCAACATGTTTTAAACTACCAAATGAGCTAGATAATTCCCTCCACTCTGTGAACAATGACTTCCGGACGTCCCAAACTTTCCCGTTAGCGAACTTCGAACAATCGCCAATTCGGGTGTGTGGCAGCCCTGGCCGGTTTGACGGAGTTTGCTCGCTACGTGATCGCCATGCTAGGATTAGTACCACTGCGCTACCAAGTTGTTAATGTTTTTTAATGCTGCTAAACTTATAAACATTTATAGTATTTTAACAAGCTGTCTGCCCAATAGATCCGTTTAAAATATATTTAAAGTATATATATCTGTCAAACAGTTATTTGATTCAAAAATATTTTTTCGTGTCTTTTAACCCCCAAGGCCTGTTTTTCACCCCTTTGTGGTATCTAATCACTCCCTATGACGTAACTATTCACCCCATATGCGTGTCCATTGACCCCTTTTTCACGTAAAATTGCTTGTTGATAGTTTTTTGCAAAAAAATGCTTCATTATAGAGAAAATTGGTGATATTATTTATTATTTACTACAGATACTATATTACCAGGTTAGCTAACTTTAACTACGTTAATGTCACTACATTTACCGCTAGAACAAAGTTCAGACAGGCTTCATTTCTTACCTCGGTGAGGCCTTACTTTACAGTCAAAAAAATCTAACTTTTAGGCAGTTTGATTAACTTCTTTAGGTATATAAGGTAATAGAGAATACATAGTCTACTATATACGTATTCCAAAAAATCTATTTTTAGAGATGTACGTTTTTACATATAACAACTTGAAAGAAAAAGTTTCTAAATTTCTCTATTCACCCCGCGATTTCTGTTGACCCCGTTTTACGGTACATGTTACTTCTAATGCTGCCTATCTCTATATCTTATAAAATTCTTATTAGCCCTATCTAAAGTAGGGAGTGACCCTCTAGGGGTGCCAAGTGCTATACTTTAACATATAACTAAATAATAGCTGCTATTTGATTAGGACTTATCAGGGGCCGACCCTACTGTGGGGGACAAACCCATTTCCAAATGAGATTCCGTCAATTTCGTACAAAATAAAAGATATTAAATGTACATTTATTATTGAAACGCTAAGCGATATTAAAAATTAAGTACTAGTGAATTTCGTTTGTACGTTACGGTACCTAACTGTATTAAAAAAATTGCCTAGTCGGTAAGTGCCTATGAACCTCCGGTCCCAGGTTCCAATCCGAGTAAGAACATTTATTTGTGTATTTGTCTGTTTTAAAAACAGATGCTTGTTCCTGATTTATGGATTTTTCCTATGTATAAGTATTTGTCTTTATGTATCTATTATACATTTATATATTTGTCTTTATGTATCTATTATACATTTATATATTTGTCTTTACGTATCTATTATACATTTATATATTTGTCTTTATGTATCTATTATACATTTATATCGTCTCCTAGTATTTAGTAGATACTACTCATTCGTCCCCTAGTACTATGCTAGTCCTCACAACATCAGCCTTATTTTATTTATAGCAAATAGCTGTACGCAAGAGGAGAGAGAAATGAAGAGGTGTTTAAATTTAGATTATACAGAGATTTTACGTGTATAATGCTCACGGAATGAACGCGAAATGTCGGGTACCTGCGAGCTTCAATTAAACTAGGACTTTCTTTCAAAACCTCGTAATTTACATGGCCGTGTTTTTGCAAAAGCTACCTTATTTTGATGTGAATAGAGTATATAATTTCCTAATCTATAACGTGTCAGATTGTGGTAGTAGAGGCGCTGCGGGGTGCGAACGAAATGAAAGCCGCAGGGGTCGATTTTTAAAGCTTTAACACCTGTTTTTAATTTTGTCGCACACTTTTGATTCACTTAGAACGATCACGGAAGAATTGAAAGTTAACAGGTTGTTTTATTTTAGTACACACGTTTAATATAGGTACATCACAGATGAGAAACTTATTTACTTACAATGTTAGTACTAGGTTTGCTGCCTGCTTAAAAATATTTTTGATTAGGTATGCATTCATTTACGCATTCGAAAAGACGAATGTAAAGTACAGTTACAAAACGGGTGTAAACTTTTTTTTAATTGTGCTAGCGAACGTCTTCAAAGGCCTTATTTAAGGAATTCAATAAAGCACCGTTCTAAATAATTTACCATTGCGGTCTGTTGTTCAAAGTAACGCCCTGAAATCAATATAAGAACCGCATTATTAATACGAAACCCTTGTTTTTTCAACTGTTGCAACAATAATCCACAACTTATAAGGTATGAATAATATTATTGCCCATTCGGGCCCTCTTTACAAACAGGCCACTGAATGGCCAAATAAATTCATATTTCCGATACTAATCCTATTGCAAATAGCGTGAAAGATTGGCACATATTAGTTCGGTAAAGGGGAAGCAGAAGTGTGCAACTAATACATATGTTTGATATAGGGAATGTACATAATACACCCCCTTGTAAAAGTGGCCCTGATGGGGTATATTTTGGGACGTATGGGATGGGAATAGTGGTGAAAGTGTTGAACCCACATATTTTTAGAAATTTAGGGCATACAGGCTGTGAGTTATCATGAAAGTTATCTTATCACTTAGATAACTGACATGGCTCTGACACCACACATTTAGGAAAATTTCAATAATGCTTGTGAAATCCGCATCATTTTAAAATTTTTGTATGCCTCTTTTCTGAATTGAACCACCAATATTGACACGAATAAAAATTTTGAAAAATCACAGTGCTGCTTATATAGGGGGCTCAAAATCTTTACAATAGTAATGCATTCTGTATACGTACATTTACAAGTATTACTATAGGTGTAATGAAATTTCACCTTTCAAGAACCTTCTACGCAAACTTATACCCACAGCATCCCTGAGGCGTTTAACGCTCATCACAAACTGAAATCTCAGCAAAGGGGGGATAAGTTCGGTCGCAGTCAATTATGCAGTTCGAACGCGATCTGATCCCGCTAAATACCAAAGTTATTCCGACTTGTGGAAGTCAAACATCGATTGAAGCGAGACTAATCGTGCATCGGAATATGTGCTGGGTATTCATTAGTTTGTCGAGTCAATCTGGCAGCCAAGCCAAGGTGACGATCGCTTGCGCTTCGTCATCGAATCGCTTTGTGTCTATCACTCTTCCATATTAGTGTGACAGTGACAGTTGCGTTTCGTTCGCTACGTCGCTTTAGTGATTGGCATGTTGTCTACGGGGTTTGAATCGACATCGTCGCGGAGAATTCAATTCGACCTAACAACGGTATTTTTCTCAGGTTTTCTTTTTTTTCATTCTGATACCGCTTCTTGAAGTTTGATTGGTCCTTTGGGTTACCATTTCCAGCTCACACTAAGTACACACATCTTGTAATCTACGGAAAAGCGTCAAGTAAATATCGAGAGATAACATTCAGTTAGCCATTTTTCCCCTTTTTCTAAGTTGCTCACTATGACGCCCACAGACCGTTCTGTCATGGGCATATAACCATGGCCTTATTTTATTTTTATTTATTCATAAAACAATTTTATAGGGTTTGACCACTAGTCAGATCAGTTTCTTTTTTCGGACTTTCGAATTTTAAATACAGTCAAATACCCTATTAGGATTGAATTATAAACATAGGATGTCAAATTGTAAGTTTAGCCATTAATAACACTTAAGACTTGCTATGAGATCGTCGGCGAGTGTTTTATTAATAATACATTGATAATATTTTTCGGCGGAAGGCCATACTAAATACGAAAAAAGTACTTAATAAATAAAGTGTGGTACAAATTGAAATTTATCGATGAAAGACGTTCTTAGAATTAAATTTCCAGCTAGTTGTCTTTAATATTAATTATTTTTGAAGTATATGAACCATTATTTTATAACATTTTTTAATTACAGGTAAGACGAAAGACTTAACGCTTGGATGGAAGAAGTACTAAAACCCGGCAACAAATGACTGCACAAAGGTACATAAAAATGTTAATGCTAGCAAATAATGACATTATATTCTATTTATAAACACGTTATGACCACTATCAAATCTTTACTACGAGTTTATAGAAATTCTATTATTTCTCAGGAATTCTCATTTTATTATAATAAACTCTCAACCGAATTATACAACCAATCGCAGTTCATTTCAAAGTCTTCGTATATTCCCGACTTTTGTGTCAAACTATTTTAATAACGCACGACTTTGAATACTTTTACGAGAATATTAAACTTATATCGTCCTTCATAAGAGCTTGGGGTAATAAAAACTTAATGGTAGAAATGAGTTCTGAAGAAATATTTTCCAAATGTTTCTAGAAATTGCTTATTTAGTACATTATTAGCCTCTTAGGTACCTTAACAACCAAGCCATAGTAAATAGCTCTGCTTTGACTTTATGTTTTAATAAATATTTTATTCTCTCTCAAACGTATATTACCTTACCTACTAAACATCGTCTGACTTTGTCTTTTTTGCGTAGAAATGTTGAGTAGTTATATTTAGAAAAGTATTTATTTCAGTAAAGCTGTTGGTTTGGTAGAGCCGTGAGCCGGTATTTTGACTTTTGAGTTTGAGTTTCGCCCAAGGAAGGCGTTCATTTTATTTTATATTTTTGCTACTTAAAAAGAAACAAAAATCGGCTTTTTGACTGACTTGTCAAATCCGCTTTTTTCGAATGGTCACTACGGAATAACTATATGTAAACAAGTAATGTCACGGTCAATTTACTTACCCTTTCTAATTCTTTCTGATTTATAAAATAGCAATAAATAACTGCGGTCAATGTTTTTGCATTAATTTTCTAGTGCTTTATCTCGTACATGGCTTGAAATAATGTATAAGTTAAGTTAGGCTTACGAACTGACAGTTTGTTTATTTTTCTCGCTAGACTAGATACCACTGAACTGGTTTCAGTCGTAAAACACACACATTTAACATTCACATTTTACACGACCGCGATAAATTTACTCGCGGCGCTAGCGATAAATTCCGTGTTTAAATATGAATGACAGCGGTTGACGTTTGAATAGCACGCAATTAAAGGAAAAAAATATATTCTGTTCAGCGGCGTATTAATCAATGCGGGATGATTCTGTCGTCATAGTTCATAGAAGCTTTTTATGTTTTAACTTTCACTAAGTTACTGCTAGGAAACGCCAGCCGACGAATAGAAATATCCATAAGCTTATTTAAAGAGCGTACTTTTTCTAGACTTTTAAAGTTAAATTATGTTTTTATTAAGTGAGTTTTGTGCTAGCGTTTGGTTACGACTCTTTCAAACGCTTAACTATAAGTCTTCAGAATCGTGGTCGCTAATTAATAATCAAATATGTACTTGATTTTGCAATATAAGTATTTGCATTGCCGGAACCTAGGCGCATCTGTAAAAGCCTAGCCATACATAGAGTTGCATAAGGCTAAGAATTAGGACCGTAGATCAAACCTATATGGAGTCCCTCAAGGTAATAACCTAGGCCCGCTGTTTAAAAACCTTCGTTTTCATTCTATGCGAAGTTATGTGAGCGGTCGCTACGCGGTTTTTCGGCTGGAATGCCTGGAATCAATCAGCATAACGGGCCCGTAATGGCGGACTTCAAAAGGGGAGATAGCCCGATTGCCTTGTAACTCGAGCAAAATTATACGTGTCTTCGTATAATGCCTCATTTTTATGGATTCTTATTGATTCTGACGAGACGGTGTATTACGGCTTCTCTTTCATACAGGCTTTTTATAGGCGGTTTAAGAATTAATACACCTAATAAAAGTTTTTAAAAACCTTTGATGAGTTCGTACATAATACAAAACATAAAATCAATTAGTCGTATCGCTGGAGCATGAAACACAAACTAACCATTGATTTGATTGCTTCGGTTTCGCGTACACCGTACAGTCGACGTCAAAGATATTGCAAAGGAGTAAGGTGTCATCAGGTCAGGATCGGATAACTGGATCCTGTAGACATCGAGGGAACTTCTTAAATTGTACGCTTATAGCAAATTTCTATATTTTTTAATTTTGATCCTCTTGAGGAAGACTTCAAAGTTTAGATATAGTGAAGTCGGTGTTTTTATTATCTAAGGTTATTTTAACTTTTAAGTATATAATCCCAGTTCTAAATACGCAACAAATAAACCGATTCATACTTATTTCCTTCTCCGCACGTTCCTTTTCAATCAAACAGGCTATCAATCAACGATATAGAATTATATCCACAACAGAAGCGATTCGGTCGTCAAATGGACCGTGCTAATCCCTGGCAAAGTAGGACTAATAACGAGAATTCGTATAGGCGCTTAAGGTCCCCGATTGATTGCTTGACTGACACACGGACAGATAATGTTTAGAGCTTCACGGTTCTGATAGATAAATAATGACTCACGCTAGACCGGGCCGTGCCCGGGCCGAGGCGTCCGACATGTCATTTTCTATGATGGCTGATCGGTGATGAACACGTGGTGCTTTATAATAGAAAACGAAGTGCCGGAAGCTCCGGCCCTGTCTAGCGTGAGTCATCTAGCTACATGCATGAGTTTTTGGAAGATGTCAATCAATTCTGCTGCCCGTGAGATTCAAATGTTTCGCAATACCGGCTTCCGACATGTCGGAAGGGAGGAGCCCAAGCGATATCTTACCGTACAAATCGTTCTGCCATTTTTTGGGGGGGGGGGACGACGACGACGACGTACTTCTCACTCACTACATACTAAATCCAATCCGTGATGGCGACACAAATACATAGAAAATTTCACACGTCAAAGACAAATCTTACACACCTCGATCTCTTTTTGTGTACGGTAGAGTCACAACACGCACCGAGGTAATTGTACGTATAATATGCTTCGGCAGAGGGGAAATAGTACGAATGCCATCTCGCTTCCCGGTGTTGCTCGAAGCCCACCCAACAAACAAAATATCCTTATAAAATTAAATCTATAAGGCCTAAACACTCATAGTTGTTTTAAAATAGCATTCATTATGTCAAGGTACCTTATAACGGCTCATTATAAGAAGATTTGGCTAATATTACCTTTATTCTTATAATTTAGCCATGTACGTACACGTTAATAAATCCAATTAATATAGCTACAATAAGGGTTCAAAATGTTTTGTTCTTATAGAGGCTCATTATGAGAAGATTTGGCTAATATTACCTTTATTCTTATAATTTGGCCATGTACACGTTAATAAATCCAATTAATATGGCTACAATAAGGGTTCCAAATGTTTTGTTCTTATAGAGGCTCATTATAAGAAGATTTGGCTAATATTACCTTTATTCTTATAATTTAGCCATGTACACGTTAATAAATCCAATTAATATAGCTACAATAAGGGTTCAAAATGTTTTGTTCTTATAGAGGCTCATTATGAGAAGATTTGGCTAATATTACCTTTATTCTTATAAGTTGGCCATGTACACGTTAATAAATCCAATTAATATGGCTACAATAAGGGTTCCAAATGTTTTGTTCTTATAGAGGCTGGTTACATTGCTTTTTAGCTGTATAATATTCAAAGCAGTGTAAAGGCTTTTAACGTGGCCAATTATGCTTATAAAGGTAATGCACAAGATAACTATGGCGCTTTTTGACTCATAGGAGCATGTTATTAGATACCTATCCGACAAAAAAAAATATTCAAGAACAATCTGATACCAAATTGTCAGCAGTGGTTCCGTAGAGGATCATTTTATGGAACATGAGTATTTTGTTTCTCTTTACAATTTTGACAGAAAATGAAAGTTAGTTAAATATAAATATATTAGGGACATTTTACACAAATTCACCTAGCCCCAAACTAAGCATAGCTTATACCCATACCCATAGCCATAGCTAGATATGGGTACTAGGCGACGATATAAACATACTTATACATAGAAAACAACCATGACTCAGAAACAAATACCTATCTGTGTTCTTCACACAAATAAATGCCCTTAGTGGGATTCGAACCCAGGACCATCGCCTTCGCAGGCAGGGTTACTACGCACTATGCTAGACCGGTCGTCTTGTTGCAATTGTTGCTAATTTTTTTTTTGTTCACGACCAATCACAGCGTGTAATGGTAAATTTGGATGAGTCGGATGTCTACAATTATAACTTTTTTTTTGTATAAAATGTGTCCAGTTCCATGGCCATCTCATGTTATGTAAATTGAGATCTTTTGATTTTAAAAATTTGACAACATCCGCGAAATACTACCATTGTATAATCTGCAGACATGGAAAATTTATATGAGTACATAGATAGGCATGGGATTTCACTTGTGAGAAAGGAACCCTAACTATATGTAAAATGGCGAATCATAAGCAACACCTGTTGCTATTATAAAGTTTTAACTCTCATAGAGTATTTGTAGACGATGTGCTAATTCCTTTTGCTCTTATAATGGCCTTGCTCAAAACATGAGAAAATAATTAACCACATTTTTAGCACAAACCGCTTAAATACAAGGGCGCGTTGATAATACAACACACTGCATATCACATTTTATCATGAAACTGAATTCCCACACAGTTTTCATAGTAAATAAGCAAATATTCGGGTAATCTATATATAAAAATTCAATTTCATTTCAGCAAAATGGATGACACTTGTTAATTTATTGTCAAACTATTACAAAAAAAGTAAATCACTAAGAAAAAAGACCCATTGCAGAGTCATAAACGCACAGTTATAAATCCCAAAGACTTTTTAAGAGCCTCTGTTTTGCCGTTTTGAGTTTTACTCCCTTAAATCAGACGATAACAAAACGTGTATAAGGGCTATTGCCCTTATTAATGCTTTCAATATGATTTTTATAAGTATATTAGCTTTTTAAGAGCACTTTCCTTGCCATTATAAGTTGGACTTCCTTGTTGCGTGTCATAATAAAGCACGTACAAGATTAAGAAAGCTTACAATAAAGCAACTACAAGGGGGATATAAGGTAATTGTCCTTATAATTTGTGCCCAAATGCACCCTTATTAGCGATAATATGGCTCATATAAGAATATTATTTTTGGCATTTTAAGCCACTACTGGAGGAATTTTTGTTTGTTGGGCATAAACTTCCAAATTAAAAAGATATAAAAAAAATTGGATTCGAAGGAAATACCTCACAGTGGGAGATACCTCATATATGCCTCATATAAAGGCGTGGAAACTGATACCAACCAGAGTCAATATAATAAAACTGAAAATTCACGTTCATGCTCGCCACGTTTACTCGTCGTGCGTAACATTATATATTTAGGTACCTCCCTTATTTATAGAGGAACGTACCAGGCAATAACGTGTCGACACCAAGACACGTGCAAGAACACGCCCAATAATATCTACACAGTCTAGAAGCTTACGTCTGGTGAATAAGGTTCGTTACTGTGTAGATATTATTGGAGGTGTAGCAAGCTCGGGGAATATGTGGCGATAGGTACGACCTTTGAACTTAATTGAATTTGATGCTTCTAAAACTTATGTTAAATATGTTTAAACCTTCATTTTGATGGGTGTCATTCTGAATCCCTAACAACGTTTGTCCTAAAGTCACTTGCCCTAACTGGTTTGTCCTAATGGGCACATGCCCTAACGATTAATTGTCATAACGATTATTTTCCATAATGTAATGGTTAGCCTAAGACTCATTTGCCCTAAGCATTTGTACCATAACTATCAAGATCCCTAATGTTTTTTACCATATTCTTCGAAATCCCTAACAATGTTTAGCATAAAATAACATGTTCTAACTGTTTTGACCTAATGGCTATTACCCTAATGATCAATCGTCATAACAGTTACTTTTCCTATTGATCAATTATCATAACAATTACTTTCCATAATGAATGGTAACGAACTGTTGCCACAAAAGTGGGTTAGGTTAGGTTAGAACCGTGACCCTCGCAAAAACGAACTGCTGCCACAAAAGTGGGTTAGGTTACGTTAGAACTGCGACCATTGTAAAAACGAAATGTTGCCACAAAAGTGGATTAGGTTAGGTTAGAACTGTGATCCTCGCAAAAACGAACTGCTGTCACAAAAGTGGGTTAGGTTAGGTTAGAACTGCGACCATTGTAAAAACGAAACGCAATAGGGAAATCAAAATTAGGGCATACGAGTGTTAGGTCAAGCAACGATAGGCTAAGTGAAATTAGGTAACATGATGGTTAGGATATATAATTTTTAGGCCTAACAATAATTAGGCAAAAAAATAATTATGCTACATAACATTAGGATAAATACTCAATATGGAAAGTGTCATTAGGGAAAAAGATATTAGGACAAAAAAAATCGCCCATTCGATAATAGGGAAACCAAAATTAGGGAATACGCGCGTTAGGACATCTGATCATTATGACAAACAATATTAGGGAATGCAAAGATAGGAGAAAAGATTTTAGGGATTCAGATATAGATCCCATTTTGATTTGCCTATTGTTTTGAATATGAGACTGACGCTTGTGTTTAAAATATGAGAAGTGCTTGGTTTTATACATATAAAATTCGAAGATAACCGCCTCGCAATCTTAGAAGTAAAACACCGGTTAAGAAAAAAGAGATCTAAGGCCTGTATAAATCACGTTTTCTTACCTTTAATATCTTAAGATGTCGCCATCTTAAGCTAACGCATATTGCAGTGCAGAAACCATAATGTATTTACTCATTTGTTCAAGCACTTCTATTGTGGAGCACCTAGCTCGTATTAAAACGCATTGAATGCACTATTATTATATGTAGAAGCACGAATCGTATTTACTGAAAGTACAATACCGACGTGACTCTAGAATTTAACGACAATGTTCACTATACATGGTATAACAGTAGTAATACAATTTGATGTACCAAAAATAATAAAAGCAACATTCAAGATAAATAGCAAATTACATTTGTGGAAAAGCGTAATTCATTGAGGTCTGACATTTTATTACGATGATTAGAGATGACTGACATACATATACTATATGGCAAACAATAGAATGTATTTTTATTTAGCTACCGCACTAAATACATATCATAATTAGGTCTAGACATACCTAAAGTTAAAATAACATAGAAATATACCCGCGTACTTCATAAAAATTTAAGCCATAACTTTGTCAAATTCGCAGGTATATCTCCTTGATATTGATTTTCACGTCAAGAGAATAAATATTGCAGCATTTGCAACAAAATTATTAACAATGAACGAAGTTGACAGACCCTCCTGAAGACGGTAAAGAAATTATACAATTCGTAAACAAGGCAAGATTTTCCGAGATGTCAATGATTATTTCTGCTTGTTCAGAAATATACATTAATCATGGACGACCGTAGAATTGCAAAACAAAGAATTGCAGTATTTCATTTAGGTACATTTGAAAAAGAGAGTCTAAATGTTAGTTTTAATCTAAATTAAATCACGCGATTCACGCATTAGGTAGGTATTTGATAATAATAACATAAGGCGTGTCAGTTACCTTGTTACATACAGATGTAGTGCATAATTATTATCCACCGTTTTTTCACGGAAACGTACGAACGTGTCTTGCTATTTCAGTCAGTCTCGGTACAAAAAGTAAGTGACTGAAGAGCATGAAAAATACAAACGTTTCCAAAAAAATACGATACTAACTCAAAAATGTGTATTTCTAAATTCGTTTTAGCCATAAACGTTTTTAGTAAATAATTATTGACCAACGCTTGATAATCTTATCGGATGATAACATAAATGATTGAAAGTGATGATGGACCCAAATATGTCACAAACGTTGGTCTAGTCTTCACATCCACATTGTAAACTTCTCTTGCGCTTTTCTTCACACCGTGACCTTTGCAGGATGACAATCCGGTTTCAGCCAAAACCCATTCAGACAATAAAAACTCCATACCTTTTTTCACTTATCACCGCCTGGCGTCAATCCTGGGAAAAGGCTTTTAAAACCCGTCCCATTGTGGCGTCCCGTACGTGTGTAACGGGCTTAGTGATTGATGACCGTGTGTACGCGGCTTTACGTCCGCGGGGTTATAAGTGAAGAAAACACGTTTAGACAGTGCTGTACTTGGCTTTAAGGTCTTGCATCCAAGCCATAATTGTTAAGAAGTCCTGTGTTTAATGTTATTCAGCGCTGTAGAGAGGTGTTTTTAGGGTTCTGTACCCAAAGGGTAAAAACGGGACGCTATTACTAAGACTCCACTGTCCGTCTGTCCGGTCTGTCGGTCTGTCTGTTATCAGGCTGCATCTCATGAACCGTGATAGACTAGACTGCTGACATTTTCACAGATGATGTATTTCTGTTGCCGCTATAACAACAAATACTAAAAAGTACGGAACCCTCGGTGGGCGAGTCCGACTCGCACTTGTCCGGGTTTTTTAAATACATATATCATATTAACCTGCAGGTATATTTGTGAAATTAAATAAAAGCAAAATAAAAGATAATCATGTCATAAATACGCTTTTGTATCGTAATTCAGTTAGGTACTACATATATGTGGCGCAGAAATATGAGATGTTTATTCCTGTTAGTTGAGTACTTTTAAGCTTACATTTTGTATTATCACAAATGGAAAACGCAATACACGTTTTTAAAGTAGCTACGTATTGTTTTCCCATCGTTTTTATAGGCAATAAAAATAATGCTGTAAGGTTCTCGACAAAGGGTCGTCAGGTCGTTACTTTCGTACTGATATAAATTTTACGATAATAAAAAATACAAGGGTGGTAACCCTACGGAATATGAATGTAAATCCGATGTGCGTGTCTGACTTTCTCAATGGTTGAAATGCATTCGGAAATATTAATGTAATTAACAAAATATCAGAGCAATGTATCTTTGTTAAAATGATGAGGGTAGCACGCGTATGACATTTTTTTAGGGTTCCGTACCTCAAAATGAAAAAATGGAACCCTTATAGGATCACTCGTGCGTCTGTATGTCTGTCTGTCTGTACGACCTAATAGCCCCTTTATCTCCGAAACTACTGGGTCTAAAATTTTGAAAAAAATACACAAAATAGTTCTTTACCTATATATGACAGGGAAACCTATTAGAAATGTGCAGTCAAGCGTGAGTCGGACTTAATTACTTAGTTTTTGATCCGACCCCTACGGATTTTTTAAAGACATTTTATTAATATTCAACATAAAATAAATAAGTACAAAGTGTTAAAAATTGGGTAATGTACGGAACCCTTGGAACGCGAGTCCGACTCGCATTTGACCGGTTTTTTGTATTAAATATTTAATTACATGAAATGATTATGTTTCCCTAATGGCTGGTATTAATTAAACTTGTTTGTAATCTCACGTGACACGTGTCAGAGTTAAAGCAAAATCTGTATATTAAAAAAGTTAATGCGTTCACGGCAACCATTATTAAATGTAGTGTGTAACCGCAAAATTGTGTAACCGAGTGCAATCATTTATTAAAACCGACGACGCGTCGAAGAAATTTTTTTTTTTTTTTTTTAATACCTACTCGTAGAACACGGGGCTGTAATGTACCTATACTACATTCATGACTTCAAAATTGCAACACAGGATGAAGATGGCATATTAAAATTAAAAAGAACGACCTATACTTAACCATAAGTAGATACAGGGTGGATCGATAAAGAGGCATTTAAAAATAAGGTATCGTGACAACGTGACATTCAAAGTTCACCAGAAAATGTACACATCAGTTTTAGTGTTATTTGCTAAAAAAATATCAATTTAGTTCAATGATTACACAAGTCTACGGTGTACTCGTCCGCGCTATTATGAGAGTCGCCTACTTTTATTGTAGACTAAATTCAAATGTGCATGTCACATTACCTACTAAAAATTAGGTTGATGGATGGGAAAGTTAGGAAAAACAACTTTTTCTGCATTCCAAAATTGGAGCATTTTTTAATTTCCGCCCTAGCGCGCTAATTGCACTTTTTCACATTAGCTAGCAATCCATTACGGGCAGAATCAATTATGTTACCGTAAAGCAATTACGTAGTGGGAAAAACAACAAATTTGACTCCGCTGCAATATTGTTAAGTGCATCATTTACCACACTGCAGACTGACGTCACATGTGTCTCGTCGACGACAAATTTCCATACAACATATCAGTCCTCCTTACCACTAACTCCATAAGGTTCATATTCGAATAACAAGTGGTTCCCGTGATGGAATATGTCATCAATCATTTGCGAAAGTGTCCGTGAACAAGCAAAACTATTTACGTGAGTGCTACAGTAAAATTAATTACAGTTGTCTAAACAAATAGAGGAAGAGGGTGGTTAGTTCTGGTTCATTATGTAGTTGGGCGAATCATATTTGCGGAAACTCTGAACTTAATATCTTGCGTTTAACGTAACCTACATTTTAGCCATGTAATTTTAGAACAGCAAAGCAATTGTGGAAAAGCAAGCAATAAGACTGTCAATAAAATTTAGGATAAAACACTGTATACAGAGTGACTTATGGAATGTAACCGAGAAGGACATTCTATCATGAATATTGATAATGATAATATAATAATACTAGCGACCCGCCTCGGCTTCGCACGGGTTAACATATTATACACTTAAACCTTCCTCATGAATTCTATTGATAGGTGAAAACCGCATGAAAATCCGTTCAGTAGTTTTTGAGTTTATCGCGAGCATACACACTCAAACAGACAGACGCGGTGGGGGACTTTGTTTTATAACGTGTAGTGATATCGGAGCTTGAATATTCAATTGGAACGTTAGTTTGATTTCCTTTTATCTATCATTATCTCCAGTTATTTTATCATATATGAATGTTTTTAATTCTATTATGATCATGATGTTTTCAATTGCGATCAGTCCAATCCAAATCTCTGGATCCTAGTTGATAAAGCTATGTCACCAATACAAGTAAAACCGGCAACACTGGTCGAAAACTGATGGCTGTATAAAAAAAACCGTCTCGTCATTGGTCAGCGTGATCCAATCCTGTTAATGTTGCCAGAGTAAACTCGTAAAACACTCCGGATGTTCCGGAAGCACCTTGTAAAGCACAATATTGATTATGTTGCGTGTGCAATACTGTACAGTCACCGAGAGGATACCATCAATTACGAGGGCGTGTAAAAATATAGCCATGGCTATAATTATCATGGCCATTATGGGTAACTAACAGAGGGCCATCGCCGTGGTTTCCCTGTTCTATTCACTTAAAATGCAATAAAGATTTATGGTTTCATTCACGCAAACACACTGTGGTAATGCTGCATATTGGTATAGTGTTTTTTTAAGTAAAAAAGTCGGTTTTATGATTATGTCACCGATTTCAATTTCACTCTGTATATAATACCTGTTTGCCTCTGTCATGTTGTAAGAGCGGATTATTTTTTAATTATTTGTATTTTTAGGCAATTTCTTTTCAACATTTAAAGCACCACCTATAGTTCGTTTTTTTAGTTTTAGAAAAAAGGTAAACTATCTTGACGTGTCTTCTTATTGAAAAACACTTTTGAAAAATAAGTCACGGCAAATATGTAATAATTATGAATCATATACGATTATTTACATTATTTTGCTTTCAAAAGTAATAGTTACAAATTTTTAAAAAGCGTTTTTCAATTAAAAGACACGTCAAGATCGCGTAGTATTTTTCTAATGCTAAAAAAACGAACTATTCCTGCGCATCACCTGACATTAAAGGATGTTCAATTAATTAAGTAACATTAATTAAGTAACGACTTTAATACGCTAATCGAAACTCAATCTCAACAGCAGACAGACTGTAATTGTTCTACTTTATATTAATCCAATAAAATAATAATTCAATTACGAGACAACTTTCCTAATAACACTTAAACCAGTACACCCGGCGCCGCGGGTATCGTAAAACTCGAGCGCCTTATAAGGTTGGTGTTAATTTCAACTTTCGCTGCCGTCTGTACTTAGTTGGATTTACTGTATCGCTGTCACATCTAGGGAATTTATTTAATGAGTTTTGCAGAAGATATCTACTGTTGGTCTGTTTTGTTTTTGTACTACGTTCATTGCTGCTTTACAATAGTGCGCTAATTGAAGGCTGCTTATAAACAGAGAGCCATAATACGTGTACTTACATGAAATCTGTGTGCATACAAGATCACATAATAACTACCCAAGTAACATTTTAGTCCTATAATTTTAGGTTTATTCGCTAAAAGCTTGTATAGACGTCGTATTAAGGTTTCAGAGATGACCACCTGTCGTATAAAAGCGCTTGGCAACACCTTTTTGCTCTATATGCTTATACAGCTAATATATTCTATAAGCAATTGATGTAAAGGTTTACTTCATCATTTTATAGAGCCGTTATAAGCGTGTACTATAACAGGTTCAAATATAATCACTATAGAGCAATATTACTGTATAATAGTATTTGGAATCACTTTTATGCAACTAATTTGCGCTATTAAGGTTCCCTGCCAAGCCGCTATAGTTTTGTGTTTTAACAGTGACAAAAACCCAACTATACAAGGATTTTAGGATATAGTGGCTTTAGAGATGACTGCTATAGTACATAATACTTTAGTAGTTTGCGCTATTAAGGTTCCCTGCAAGCCGCTATAGTTTTGTGTTTTAACAGTGAGAAAAACCCAACTATACAACGATTTTAGGATATAGTGGCTTTAGAGATGACTGCTATAGTACATAATACTTTAGTAGTTTGCGCTATTAAGGTTCCCTGCAAGCCGCTATAGTTTTGTGTTTAAACAGTGACAAAAACCCAACTATACAACGATTATAGGATATAGTGGCTTTAGAGATCACTGCTATAGTACATAATACTTTAGTAGTCATATGAACACTATTATAGAACTGTTTTGCTCTATAGTAGCGTTTTTGGGACATATTTATAGCGTTAAAAAGCGCTTTAGTAGTTTTTAAATCCCTATTATATCTCATCGCTGTAAACGTCACAATGACTCTTTTATATCACAAAACTGTTGTATAGTGGTTTTGTTTTTTCTTTTAAAAGACAACAGCGTTATAGCTGAGTTTTTATGTCTTTTATAAACCGAGTTAGATACATAAAGGTAGAAAACGACTACTTGTAAATGATAAATTTGATCTGTAATGGCTACTTATATCTTGCTTATATAAGTTCAGGCCTAAGCCACAACCGGTTCCGTACAAAATATTTTTATATTTTAATGAATTGATAAAAAACGACCCCAGTGATATTAGTGACTGTAGGTGAGATTTATCATCAATGATTTAATACAAGCATAAAATCGTGACGGTTTAGATATTTATCGACATCCATTATTAGCACATTTTTTTTACCAATCACACTGAAAAAGGAAACAACAGTAATGACTACATCTAAATTTAAAAAAAATCCTATATCTTTCTAAAGAGTTCGTAGGTGCAACTGGGTCACAGCAAAATTCTTTTGGAACCCTAATTTTAATCATGATGGCGGTGAATATTTCGTCGTAAGTTCTATAGTTAACCTATAAAAGCGTCGGATTTACTTCTTGGCTGTATAGTAGTAACTGTGGTGAATATCATAATATTTTATTAAATTATTTTATTAAAAACATAAATAAATCGAGGGGGCATTTAAAATTCCTCATTAACCTAATACTATTCTAACGGTAAAACTTCCGTCCCATATACTTTTTGCACTAAGGACCGAATTATTCGACATCTAAATGGCGCATATTAATATAACGTCTTTACTTATCACCATTTTACTTAGTACCGTTTTTGTGAAGTAAACACACAACAAAACCACTCACAACAGTTCATGGAAAACTTGATAGCAAATTTCGTAGTAAAGGAACTATGAATTCTACAATAGTATAAAAAATCACTATAAGTAATAGAATTTCAAATACTACTATAGTATAAAACAAGCACTATAATGGAATCTCAAATGCTACTATAGTATAAATTAATACTATAATGGCGTTACTGACAACAAATTAGCACAAAAGTGATCATCACATCACTTTTATAGACCTAAAACGTCACGACTGACACTGTATAGGTCTACTATATCACTGAATGGCACATAAGATGCGCCATTTCGGCTTTATACAATCTTCTTAGGTCTTTTATAGGACCTTAGGTGGTATTTGGGAAACGTTCTATCGACTACTATAGAACCACAAATTGTTACTTGGGTAGGTACCAACAATTATACACATGAGCCGTACACACAGATTTAACCAATCATTTGTTTGAATGATATGGGAAGTAAACATTCTTAAATGACAGTTCAACGACATGCACCAGACATGTCTGTTTATTAGTAAACGAATAAATTCAATTTTTCGCATCATTGGTACATACGCTACAGAAAAAACCCTTTTACGTGAAAACGTGTTTTCCCTAGTTAAAACTAGTTTTCTGAACGCATTATTATTGTTGACATTTTTAGATTTTTTTTATTATCGAATTAACTATAGACTTCTTAGGGATTGCTCGAACTTACATAGTTAATGTATGTACCATCAGCATCAATAATAGCGATAGCGCATGAAACAACGCGCCAAAAGATGTACATATCTCGACAGTTCGCGTTTAAAAGTATCTGCAACAGTTTAAGTGTTACATGGGTGAATCAACTTTTAGAACACTGATTTCGTGTCCGAGCAGAAAATAGGCAAAAATGGTGTGTCCCTGATTTTTGTACGGGAGTAAACTTTTTTACTGCTGCGTTACCGTACAAAACTTTTATCTGATCAAGTTGTTAATTTTAATGTATTAATGAATCACTTATGGATAATAATAATGTAAACAAAAAAGTAAAAACAGCAACATGCTTTTGAAAAATCGATTTTTCTTTGCTATTAGGGAGTCTGGACACGAAATCAAGTGTTCTAAAAGTTGATTCACCCGTATGTGTAGATATCCACATATCTCCTTTTGTTAAGCTATCAGAAAATGATATACATACTTTTAACGGATAGTCAGTTACGCTACTTTTGACGCTGACTGTTGTACAGTACCACTGTACGTACCCAGTGTACCCTACTTATGATCTATGCCGCAATGTAACATTACCGCGTACGGCCACCGTTATGTGGCCGTGCCGTATGGAGTGTCTCACGGGTTTATTCTCTTTATTGTCCCTGTGATTGTTACTTGACATTTGACGCTGTACCGTCGACGACTCATACGCTTTTGGACCTTCGTCAGTTGAAATAAGGCTTAAAACGCTATTATATTTTACATTTGAGGTTGGCGGCACGAATGGCTTACAATATTTAACTTAATCCAACTATATAAAGTTGAATTTTGCGGTGTCCGGGATCTGTAATTCGTTGGAAGCTAAGGTATTGTTTAAAGTTTTGGTTCTTTGAACTTAATAAGAAACTTCTGACGTCGCTTTACCATAACAAGTGAATGTGGAGATTTAGGTGCCACAATTGTTCAGAGAAAACATCAAGGCAAGTAGACCACCACCGACTTGCACCAAATCGCCTGTCGATGGCATCGTTTGTTAAGTGACAGTCGGATGTCAGCTGCAACTGCGTTGCTGTTGCGACATTTTCTTGATAAAATGAGTGATGGATTGGTCATTATGCACATCTATATCCCCAGCTTACAAACAATATTATTCTCAAGTTTTTCTTAACTGCCCAAGAACGCAATCACAACATTAAATTACACTGAACTAATCAAGCAAACAAACAATTAAAGTTAGCAAGAGCAAAGCCAATAAGACTAAAAACAGCAATGAAAACAACATTAGTCGACAACTGCGAAACTCGCAACGGCGAAATGATTCCTCCTTGAGAAAAGGAACCTCAGTGTAATATTGAGATGGTTAACAGGCCAATTCGAACGTATAGGTACTCACATCAAAATGATCCCTTGGAAATCATTTGAAAGTCTAAGCGTAGGTCCCTTTTCCTCCAAAACTACACTGAAACCCACTCCTTGAAACCTTGAGTGAAGTACAACAAAAACTAAAAGTCGGACGTTAAGTCGCGAGTTTTAATTTTCCTCCGGCAAGTAATTTATCAAGACTACGCCGGGCACAAAAGGATCTAAAACAATCTTGTTACCAGTTAGAAACTGAGGAACTAAGTGAATTATAGTTTTTATGGAATCCTGAGAACGTTTTAAGATGGAATGCGGGTTAATTAAAAATATTTTATTGGGTTATTTATATTTAAATAGTTACGGCGTAAATTAGAAGGCAGTAATTATACTCTTGCCAGCGAGTCGCGTCACAACAATTTCTTTTTAAATTATCTTTAAATGGCAACAATTTTGTCTATCAAATAAGCTGTCAATTTATCTTGTAAGGCTTTTTTTGATTATTTGGGGAGTTATGGGCATGGCTGGAAAAATAAAAAAATAAATTATTCATGTTGGATCCCGAATGTAAAACGATGAAATTCAGCTTTTATAGATTTTTCAAGTTGAATGGAGGATGTAAACATACAAACAACAAATAATTCAATAAAAATTCCGGGAATAGTATGTACAAAAAAATATGAAATCCAATTTCTACAGATCTGGTCTCTTTGGCGTATGATACATGTACAGACTGTAGTATGTGTACAGACATACTTTTAATAACTTGATTGAATTCTAGGTAGGTAATAAAAATCGGGTAAGTATAACATGTTGGTTAAAAAGTTGTGATTTATTTTCCGACTTTTATAACTAGCCTGAAGTATCTTCCTTGTCTGAAACATTAGCATTTAAAAATATGGACAAAAAAAATACCAGTAGGTAAATGCATAATTTCATTTTCAGTATGTGTGTGTCTTTTGTGACGCTGACTTTCGTTCGTTATGACGACATACCACAAAATATGTTGATAAAGGAAGACAATTAAGCCCCAAGCGCGCTCATAATCTCCAATTTCTCATATTTTATTAAATTTCCTTCGTATCTTATATTTCGCGATGAAATTGAAAACACCTTACACAGTCGCTTTGAAAGGAAAGCGTTGGCACAATATAAAGATTGGGTTTATAGGGCATCGAGATCGAGCGATGGGCAGGTACATTCGTTTAAAAAAGACTTATTTCACACGGGAAATCCTGGCTTTTACGCCCTTTTTCCCAAGTAGAGGTGGTACTTTGGAGCTTGGGAAAGACGTACTCATAAATTCCTTTACGACAAATAAAAATACGCCCTTCGAATATCGCCGTACGTCGAGTATAAATCATTCAATCTTGCAAAGCCCTTCAGTGGCAGGTAGCCCCTTTTATACTAAAATGAAACTGATATTATACCCAAGTTTTTAAGGGGTCTTTGTCAATTTCTTGATTTTCGGATCTTTTTAAATTGGGGTTCAAACTTTTTAACTTCCGTTTAGTGCGTTGGTGGAAATAACACAAAATAGTTTCATAATTGTTATATGTTGCTCAGAAATAAACAAATATTGAGGTAATTTACCTTACCTTGGAATGTTTTCGTTTAGAACATTTTGATAGTTAGTTTAACTAGTTTATGCCATCCAGGCGACAAAACGAATGGATTGATACATTATTCATTTAAATCGTTTCGTTAGGTTACTGTATTCATTCATTCACTCGTTCATTCATAAACCCTTTTTGGCTTTGGGGTAAAAAGGCTCCTAATGAGCAAGAATTCGTAATGAATTGGGGCATATCGCCTACACGGCCTGGTGGTTTTTACAAAGCACAGCTATTTCCATTCCCGATCGCATTAGGATAATCGGGAGAAATCCGGCTAAGCAGAAAATTAGTAGCGGTATTAAAGTCCGAAAAAGGGTCATTGAGTGTTTATATTATCTTATTACGGATGAAATTCTAGCGTAGTTCAAATGTCAGTAAATATTCAAATGGGACAGTCAGTCAGGGACAATCTGAAACTATAAATAAAATATAAGCAAATTTGTTTTTATGATATACAGTTTGTTATGCTTGATGGCTTGATTATCGTCGCCCATACACACCTTCAACACAAGAGCGCTGTCGGCCTTTAAGATAGGAGTACACTCTTTTCTTGGAGACTCTTTTTTGGGTTTAGAGTGTAACAAAATAAGTCTACTCAATTATCTTACCTACCTGTAAAAACCCTGAAAACGGAAATCGTTTCATACGGAAATGAATAGTCTAGTCTTCAATCTAGAGTTCTAGACTGAATAATATAAGGAACAGATTAGGTATACTAATTGAAACATTTCGAATAATAGGAAGTTTAGTTTATAACTATCTATGTATGCACAGTATAGTTAATAGTAGCGGATGAGAGTACGCGTCAAAAGCATATTTTATTTTCTAATAACTTTACGACAATGCGTCTATTTATATAGGTACTTATCAAACAATTATTCGCTAATTGCAGACATTTAAATGCGAACTTTAAATATAAGTATCTCTATTTACAAAAGTACCTATTAAACGGTGTCAGATAATATCGGCTCGTTCAATACGCTACTATCGATGCAGGCTGTACATACATTTTCACCTCAGCAGCTCGAACAAGGGTACTTTGCTTCTTAAAAACAGTGAGCAAAATGCGATTTTGCTCACTGAGTCATTTTGTTTCACTCAGTGAGCAAAATCGCATTTTGCTCACTGATTGTGGGTCACTCAGTGAGCAAAATGCGATTTTGCTCACTGAGTGAGACAAAATGACATTCAAGTGACCTTTATGGTCATTTCAACATGCGGGGTCTAATACAAGTTCGATATACTTGGGTTCTATTATCTCTGTCCCTCTAGGTATGTTCTCACTGCTTAGGGTGAAAAATGTTGTGTACTACACGAGATCAAAGTTATTTACATCTCGTGCGCTTTTGAATCCCTTACTACGCTCAAGATTCTAAATTAGATTCACTCGCTACGCTCGTGAATCTATTATAGAATCTTTCGCTTGCACGGGACTCAAAATAAGCACTCGAAGAAATATCAAACTTTGATCTCTTGTTGTACAAATAACTATTGCCGCTCATTACAGTATGCATGTACATGCTTGATTACAGTATCAGTAACAGCCGTTAAAGGATCCTATAACCATATCACAGTCAGGTAATAGCCATGATGCCCGTTATCCCATCCTCTGTAAACACTCGGTCGGCTTGCCATAATACGAGCAGCTTGAAACCTGATACAGGAAAGGGTAACTTACTACATATCAGTTTATGTTGAAGTGTTATGATAATAACGCCTTATCTAATGGTTACTGGAAGCGATAAAATATTTAAGGTAAGTAATAATAAAGCTGCAAGTTTACTTAAAATATGCCCAAAAATTCGAAACGACCCGACATTTCACAGCTAAACCTCGAGTCGTGCTGTACTTCCAAAAATTAAAACTTCCTTTTCATATTTTATAGGTCCTAGAGACTACAGTCTTGGAATGTCATGTCAATCATGGAGTGTCTGTGCGTCATTTGTGTTTTCGTATTTGTCATGCTACTTCAGTCAACTTCAGCACTTTTTGTACCGAGGTCCGAGACTGACTGAAATAACATAACACGTTCGTATGTTTCTGTGAAAATAATTATGTATACACTAACATTTGTAACCTGACAATGACGCACTAGAATCTAGTGACTAGATTAAAATTCACCCGAAGAAGTGAGTGATATAAACCACTGATAAATGGCGTTTTAACATGGTCTTACTTCAAGACAATAAAACCGTGCATTGAAAGCTTATCTACGAGTACATGAGCCTGAATCGTTCAATATTCCATTCATTCAAATAATTCGTACGCAAATGTGTTCTTAATGTCGTCGCAAATTTAAGCAGGGTACGTACGATCCGTCAGTCACGTTCTTAAATCAACACTGGATTTAAAGGTCAAAAAAGCACTCCGAAGAATGTCGCCGAAACTCGTGAATTATAGATTTGGAGACAAAAAGTTTGATTTACGAATGGCTTGCTAGATTTATGCGTTGGCCGTTTCGCGAATTGAATATATAATGGGGATTTTGTAAGAGCTCGTTCAGGTGCTTGAGAGGAGAGTCGGGTAATCACGGACTGGTAAAGGCGAATACGAATTTTACGGGCATTTTTTGCGTGACGCAATCGTAAGTCGCATAAACATATTTTGGAAAAGTAAAATGTGAATAGAATAGAATAGAATAGTTTATTTGTGTAAAAAAGGGTATAAATTGATGTTACATAATATTGTTTCCAATCCTTAATTTACCATAATACATGGCGTACAAATATTCTTAAATTACTATCTAATATTAAACTTCCATTAAAATGACACATTGAAAAATAATAAAAATACAATTAATAATAATTAATAATAAAATCATAGATTGTCAATATCATTTAAGATTACAATTTGTCTTATATAAAAATATACAATCATTATAAAACATAATCAATGTACACATCAATAATATAGCTTATAATTTACATAATGTCAAAAACTCATCAATTGAATAATAACAACTCTCTATCAAATGATCAAACAAGTGCCTTTTGAATAATTTAATTGGAAGGGCCTTAAAATCGTCAGTAAAAGTGTTAAATAATTGTATTGCCATGTACCTAATGCACGTTTTTTCTGCTTAGTGAAAGGTTTGTCCTGGTTATGCACAGATTACATCGAAGTGTACCTCTTTGAGACCTCATGGTGATAGTTTTAAAACATGTGGGGTGCTTTTTGACAAATGTACATATTTCAAAGATGTACATTGCAGGTAATGTCAAGATTTTATTGTGCCTAAATAACGGTCTGCAGTGATCTAATTGCAATTGAAGTAGCTGTACTTGATATAGGAAGAAAGTAAATAGTACTAGTAAACGATTATTTTTTTGTGATGTTTTGTGTAACAAATAAATTGAGTGTTTCCGTGTATAGTAGTATAGTTAACAAAAAAATAGTTGCCGCAACACACAGTTTCCAAAAAATCATTACCTATCATTAATTACTTGATTGTGGATATTTTATTGCTACTTTAAGTAAACTGACATTTCTCTTTTTTCTTAAGAATACGCGATTAGACTCCCACTCCCAGGCCAATTCGGACGTGTATATATGTCGGCGGCCGATCGTAAGATCAGGCAGATCGTAATGTTTTTGTGTAATGTTTTGACGATAGTCACATTAACTCAATAGATAGGTAGGATAGGTTCGTTAGGTTGCTTCAGATGCCCGAAGGGCAGACTGCCCAGAAATAGGAGCCCCGCGTAGCGGGGCTCCGTCGACTCAGGGAAGGAGTCAAAGATTTGCAGGTTTCACGATATGCCTAGGAATTTCACGATATGCCTGATCTTACGATCGGCCGCCGACATACGAATAAATAATTTGAATCATGTTATTATTTAGTTTACTAACTTGCGTCTCGCCCGCGCGAATACATGTACGGACAAGTACGCACGATAACTGAATGACATCAGTTAGATGTCATTCTGATATCAGTGTACGTCCGAAGTGGTCAGACTGTCTAAACTAAATTCGCACCAACTTTTTATAGAACATAGTAAGGGAGTGTTATTTTGTCAACATTACGTGCCGTAATGCCACACCTTGTCATTGCAAATATCATGCAGAATTACTTTGGTCCCACTTTACCTTACTCTCCCCTACGCTCGTACTTATCTCTGATATGATGGATAGTTACGAATGCACTTTGGTCTAGCGCTATCTTTAGCGTAATTACCTGTGCTGCAATCGAGCTCCAATTAACCGGAAAATTAAAATCAAAGGGCATGATCTGGTTCCATTAAGGAATTAATTTCTGTTTTTCATCAAAGGCAAGATTTATTGAGTTCAATAACTGCTAACGTACAAAATTTTTTTATTCTCAAAACTTCCACTGGCTCTATTTTCTTTGTATATAAATATTTATAACAGTTTTTAGCAACGAAAGCAGACATAGATATATGGTAAGTAAATGTTCCTGCCAAATTTCATGTTATTCTAGCATGTCCTTATAAAATGAGAACGTACGAACAAGAGTAGTTTTCAGATCATATTGTATGCTCAGAATGGGCAACTGTTGGTTCGAAATCTCCTGTACACATCTTATATACACAGTTAATAATTAATAAATATTTTTCTTAACTTTACGTAACTTCGATTGTATGGGAGCGGCATTTTGGCGGCGGGTTCATTGACTCTTATATGAATCAAGTATCCAAAATCACGGATAACTGGTCCCAATTCCCGGTTCTAACCTAACTCTATCCAATCAAGGTCCTGAATATTTGAAATTTCACTTTACAAACTCCTGTTGACGGGCGCATATTATGCATATAAAAGAAACTCTTAGTAGGCCAGCCGGTACTTTTTACGGATATTTTTATATCGTGCTACCAGATAATTTTACGGGGAAATTTTCTCCTGTACGTGGAGTTAAATATAATAACGCAGGCTTGTTTAAATAAGTATATTAGGAGCTTTAGGTAACGGATCAGACTAGTCCTCTAAAGTAGAGTAGGTAATATCTCTGACCAGTGATCTGCACGGACGGTGCCACACCGCGGGATTCCGAACAAAATTTTTAATATAGACATGAATGGACATGACTCAAATGCCGCAATCTTGTTCGATAAAGTAATTCTATTGAGTGTTATTATAAATATGATTTTTAAGAGTGTTTGAATAAGATCTCTACCCGGAAACCCACGGTGTGGCACCGTCCGTGCCGATCACTGCTAATGACAACAAAATCGGGTCAGTCTCTATATACATATATATACATCAATTATATACATTGTTACAGATCGTCGGGTGACAAGCAAAAGTCACTAACTAACACCATTGAAATTATTGGACAATAAACCGTGTTACAAGTGTAATAAAGTGCATTATTACTTTAATTTTTTGATAGTATCTACTTAGTGTTTTGCTTGTCACCCGACGAGATACTCTAGAATGCGAACTGTAGACATACATATCTCTAGGCGATTGAAAAGTATTCCAGGATAGTGACGCGCTGTAGTATCATCTTGTCTTGGCTTGGCACGACCCCAATGCTGAAATCAAACCAGTGTCTTTATGTATACCTAAGTAGAATAGTATTCTTTTCTGGATTCGTCAATATCGCTGTAGTAAACTAATCATTTTTGACTCTGTTTACATATTTATGAATATGCTGTAACAACAACATGTACATGTACAACTCATTTGAACTAAACTAATTATAATTTTACGGATACCTTCACCCAATTAAGGATGTGCCCAACAAAGCCAATTACAACGGTGGTTATAGAATTAACTGAGTTTGATTACTTGTTCACATGTTTCCCAAATCAAGAAATGTTACATGTACATGGCATCGCTCTTATGCCCTTGACGATACAGTTGAAAATATCTTAGCAACCACGTAGATATATTAAGGCTGATTGAAAATTCATATGATTCTTACAGACGTTCTTTTTTCACTCTCCCTAATAGTGTACAACGAAGGCCTTTTACGCAAACGGGTAATTGTTTAGGCTACGTACTTTATTTTTCACTTATCACGTTAATATTTCTAAGAATTTTTGAGATACAGTCTGTTATACATTAGTGCAAAAATCTGTGTTTCGACCCTAGCAAGTACATCGTATTAAATGACAAGGCATGTGTCAATTTAAAATGTAAATAACTTTGTAGGGTTGTCACTAATATAAGAATATGTAATTTTAATGATTTTATTGTACTTTTGTAGGTCACTTAGATAACACTATCCTTTCAGCTCATGCAGTCTCTTGAAATGTTCCAGCCTGTATATAGGTAAGTAATACTTACTAAGTATTTGCGACTTGAAAGGCAATTAATTAAGATCTATATTCAAGTAGTAATTGATCCACTTAAACTGACACAGTGCAGCTGGCTTCTCCCTTAGAAGAAAAGTGCACTAACGTCTTTAACGCAATATACGCTTGTTGCATTTCTACATGCAACGTTGTTTTATAATTGGCGATCTAGTTACAATCTCGACTGGCGCCTATGTGAGTGGGGCCTTTGTGAGATAAAGCATTGAGTATTATTTACGACTATCGGTTGCAAGTAGGTATGTTAAGTGATGATTCAGGACTGTGATTCATTGTTGAATGGAATATGAATAAATAAACTATTAATACCTATCGAGACATTTATGTCAGTTGGTTAACTAAAGCAGTGTTTGTGACCGTTAAAGGGTTAACCCACGGGTCAAAAACACGGCAAACGGATATAAAAAAACCGGGCAAGTGCGAACCGGACTCGCGCACGAAGGGTTCCGTACCATAATGCAAAAAAACGGCAAAAAAAAACGGTCACCCATCCAAGTACTGACCCCGCCCAACGTTGCTTAACTTCGGTCAAAAATCACGTTTGTTGTATGGGAGCCCCACTTAAATCTTTATTTTATTCTGTTTTTAGTATTTGATGTTATAGCGGCAACAGAAATACATCATCTGTGAAAATTTCAACTGTCTAGCTATCACGGTTCGTGAGATACAGCCTGGTGACAGACGGACGGACGGACGGATGGACGGACGGACGGACAGTGGAGTCTTAGTAATAGGGTCCCGTTTTACCCTTTGGGTACGGAACCCTAAAAAATACACGATTCAAACCTCATCACCTCCTTGAAGTCCAAAAAATGCTGCATAACAGTTAAGACTTCTAGTCATTTTTGCCACAGAATATCTAAGTGTGCTCTATAATGGGTTAATGGGCTATATTAGTTTAAAACTGGAATAGTTTAAAAACTATTTCCACCCAATGTACTGTAATCATTGTTAATTATACGGAAACGATAAAGCGAAAACCTACACATCACACTACGATTAGAACTCTATTGTATTGTAAATTTCATGATACCTTCAACGTTTACTTGCAAAATTATTACAATAGAAATACTAGTAATCGCCAACTTATCCCGGCACTTTCGTTTATATCGGTAATGTTCAAAACCACTTCAAACATTGCATTTATCAGTTTCTAATGTCAATATCTTATTTACTACCGTCCCCGTCTACTAGGTACTAAATGGACTTAAGTGACTTGCAATAATAAAACATAATATAATGTCTGATGGCGGGGACATTAAAAATCTGGATAAAAAATAAAGATATTTTCATCACAACTTGATATAAACTAACCTGAAAAACTAAGGGCAAATCGCCTAGCGTGTTACGGGCATGTGATGCGGAGGGATGAAAGTCATGGGACGAGAAAGGTATTACGAATGAATGTGGAGGGAAGTACGAGGAAAGGAAAACCGAGGAACGCAAGTGAATGATGAAATGACGGGCGACAGAGAGGTGTGGAAGAGAAAGACATGCTGCGCCGACCCCAAGTGAATGAGACAAGGGTAAGAGAGTGATGATGATGTAGCAGCAATTACATGATACCTATGGGATAGCACAGGATATGCTATTAACTTTATAAATCAGAAAACCTCGAACAAACAAACTCCTCTCTTTCAGGCAACAATTATTTGCCGGATTAATTATCAAATAGGGAATTCAGATATTTTGTTATAACTCGTATTTAATTGAAGTATACCTACGTAGCAGTAGGTGAAAATCAACACTTCGACTCAAAACTTACACTTCTCTTGATTGCAAATAGACCAAAGGGTTTTAAATAACTCCAAAAAAACTTTATAGTAGCGAGGGAAGTAAATGCAATGAGCGCGGCGGTGATGGTGTTGATTCCCGTACAAAAGGAATTCCCATACAAGCTCAAACTGGACCGCCGGAGCTTCCTTTCCTCCCTCCCTTTTTGGTGGTAAACCAAGATTTAATCTCGTGGCTTTAGATCAGCTTAGTACAATCCAAGGAACAATCGTGTCAAGCGGCATCGCCTGTGACAAAACTGCTCCATACATTTCTGCAGTTACATCCCTACTATGTACCTAAAAGTCTTCAAAATGAGCCCGTGCCAACATAAGACCTTTTGGAATTATGTAAAAGTATTTGCATAAACCGATAGTGTCTATACTGGGGTTATTGAATCCTTATCGTAGAGGTCCGTGAACCGTATTGGGGAGTGTCACTTGTAGATAATTTTATATTACACGTCTGGACAGGAGGCATTATCGCTATTGTGTTTTTGGTTTTATTGTGTTGTAGGTAGGTACCTACATATTTTATACGCTAATAAATATTTTGCTTTTACTTACTTGATGTGATATATGTAATTAGAATTAAACTTGATTTTGAAGGCTGGGTTCACTAAACCTGAATGAAATTTAAAATTATATGATGAAATTTTTTGAATTGTATGAAATTTAACTCTCTGAATTTAACTCTTAAAGCATGTTGAGAGAGAAAAGCTAAGATTCCGGTTAGAAATTTAATGTTATCCTCGATTTCGCCAAACACGAAAATATTAAGTTGCTACTTGCTATGTTCAAATGGGTACTTTACTATATACTTAATTCAGATATTCTTTTAGATCTACTCTTCACGCTCATAAAATATAAATGTTTTCCATGTTTAATCCATGCCACGAATTTTAATAATAAAGCTATAAATAGGCTTCAAACAACATCAAACAGAAATTATTAAAATAGTATTTAATTCGAACTATCTATATTTAATGGCCGCAATTGTTGACAACAGAAACGCTCTGTATTCATTAATTTACCAAAAAATCATTAGGTTTTAGTTAATGGCTTCGCAAATATTAAAACACGGAGGAATTTCAATTATAAACCGTGGTCGTTAAGATTTAATTTAGCTTGTTCATTTGCGCGCCCACTTAAGCGCAAACATTCGTAGTTTTATTTCAATTGCATACTTCTCAAACATTTCATCCCCCGTTCGCAGCGATTTCAAACATCAACCGTAAGCTGTACGAACTAAGGTTCATTTTAAGTTAACATTAAGTCGTCACATGTGATCTTTGAAAGTAGGTGATAGATTTACATTCCACATTTACACCGGCGGAATTTAATTGATATCGCTGGCGTTTTTTTTCTGAAGGGTGATTCAGATCGTTCTCATCAGCCAGACGGTAAATCGTTGGTACATCGTGAAAAAAAAAACCGAATGGAACTTCTTTGATAGAGATTAAGATTTTTCTCGTTTTCGAGATTGCTAAATCCTTTTTCCTAGCAATTTTTTCGAAGGTATATTCAACCATTCAGCGTTTAATTTGCTTAAATGAAGATATTTACTTGTTTACAATAAGAATACGTACCTTAGCAGCTTACAATATCATTGATTCGATTTCTGCGGTAAATTGTGCTAGGTATTGGGTTAGGTATGTGTCGTAACAAGACTTGTTTTGTGAATTTTTCTATAAGGTAAATACGGGTATGTGTGGCTGGAATTAACATTGGGGTATGTTTGCCCATTGATTAGTGTTTATTGCGATTATTTATATTTTCTACTAAACGCAAGTAACAAATGTATGAACTTGCATTAAACATCCGTACCTGTAATAAAAATAAGACAACTGTCTTCTGTTTAATTCAAGCACCGTAGCATCACGTATTTCATAGGCTCACTCAAGAAAGAAACACGATAAAAAGATATTCCTTCCAACGTCTGGCTGGAATTCAAAGGTTGAATCAACCGCACCTAATTGCCCCCAGACTATCGGAGAACACCGAACATATCACCGTTACTAACCAGTATATGGGTGAGACCTGATCAGGCGTACTTAGTGCGGGTCATTAGTTCAAGTTGTGATGGTTAGTGTTAGACGATGCGTTCTGTGAGGGACGGAGATGAAGCGTAGTATATATCTCCTTATATCGTTTTATTGGAGTATTCTCATTGGTTGTGGGAGAATCGAGTTTTTGGGAGAGCCAGTGTAAGGCTAGGCAGCCACTGAGATGGAGATGAGCGGAGTATATTCACATCTCTTCTCCGCTCCGCTGATGGATTACAATCAATGCTATTGGTTGATTCCTGCACGTCTCCTCTTATCTCCATCTCAGTGGAAAGGCAGCGAACGTCATCTCAAAATCCGTATAGGGATTTTACATGGTGCGAATTTCTCACTTTAAACATTTGACATGAGAAAAAATATCATCATGTTAAATTCGTTACACGTAAAATATGCACCTTGTAGATAATCGTCTCGCCTTCTATGATTAAACGTCTCATCGAAACGAAATTACTTATGAGAAAAAATGTGAGAATCTTAATACTCGCCTCACAAGTAGATATCGTAGAAGATTCGTTTTTATTTCTCGCATGAATGTAAACTGTTTTGTACTATAATCGCCTGGCGATTATCACTTACTATAATCTCTTATAGTTTCTTGTCCTAAATCGCACGAGAAACTCCTACCGTGTGAATAGCCCTACACGAAGAGGGCTTATTACTCTGGTTTTCTTAAACCTAAACTCTTCGTAATCGAATATCCCCCGTGTCCATCCATAACCCCGGAATCCAGGCATAACTTCGCGTATTATCGCGTCCCATCAAACGCATTAACTTTGTACCTTAGTTACATAACCACAAGGTCGAAACTCGCTTGCAAGTGCCTTTAACACGGGGTCATAAGTCAAGACTGTCCAATGAGTCAGCACTGTAAACATGTGGGCCACTTTTTACGGTCATGCATCAGAGGCACAAAAAGGTTTTATTGTCCTGTCACGTAAGCTGAGCTAAACGATGCCTTATATCTAGTTTGTGCGTTTAATGTTATGATCTTATGATGGTAGTAAGGTATAGAAAGGATATTACGTGGAACTTCGAGGCTGGGTTTGGTAAAGGAAAATATCTAGAGATAAAACTAGGCATTTAGCCCGATTGAGCAATTTGTGATGGTTTTTATGCGACATTGACGATGGTCTTGGCCACGCACGAATTTCACTTCATTATATCATCATCATCATAATATCAACCACTATCGTGAGTGATTCTCAAGGTCCTATCAAAACCAGTGCAAAATTATAACAAATGGTTCAATCTGGATTGGGCTCCAGGTCAGGATTAGACCAAGTCCGGTTAGGATTTCCGGTTTCTTTCAATTCCAACTAAGTTTGATTCTTTCGTAATGTGAATATGTTATTAGTGTTAAGTGTTCTGATAGTTGACACTACTCCATAAGACACCTTCAACCACAGCTGTTTTCTCTCAACATGGCCACAACATTTCTCAAGCAAGTAAAATTCAAAGCCAATAACATTCAGTTGGTATCTGCATTCCGCATCCGGTCAATATTAAAGAAATCTCATACCCACCATCTGTTCGTTCGATATACCTGTGTACAATGTCTTAGAAGTGAAACGGCTTATGTCAGAATAAATGCAATAAACATACGTCGTTTTTAATTTAGATATGTTATGACGGCATACACCTGGCCCTTCCGCGCCTTTTGCTAGCGTTTGCCTCAAGATAACTAGTATAGTTGTGATCTTTGGGTTCGTAATTACTATGCTTAATCAGAGGTCACCTTTTGCTGGTTTGTATTCGGAGAACGATTAAAATAAAAGCCCTATGTTGGTGATTAAGCTTTTTTGCCTCGATTTGCTTTTTGGTTTGAAGCTTCGGTGTATTAAGGTGAAATAATAAGCTCAGATTTTTTTAACAAACCACAGACAGGTGAGAGACTTACTGTGCCCAGACAGATCTGTATTTTGTATGTATTTGTTTTTTTTCATCTATGCTTTTTAATAAATAATTTGGTCTAGATAATAATCACGTAGAAAATTAGAAATAGGATTGAAAAATAAGTATAAAACATTGAGTACAGGTGTTATACTTGTATAGACATCCAAAATCTACTCATAAGCTAGTTTAGGATTTATTTATATTGAGGCAGAGGCAAATTAAGGATATTCCATTCATTTTTGTGAAGTATAGAAGATAAATATAAGCCCTATCCTATGCCTTGGCAGACCAAAAAAGCGATGGCGATGGATGTCGTGAAAGCAGATATGAGCGTAAACGGGCTCACACGAGACGACGCCCAGGATCGCGCAAAGTGGAGGAAATCAAGTAGGAAAGCGGACCCTGGCAAGGGCCGGGAATAAAATATGTAACACTCCAGGGAGTTGCAGGCGTCCATAGCCTACAGTGTAGGCCCTGCAATTACAGTGATCGCTTAATAGCAAGCGGGACGTATGCTTGTTTGCCACTGAAGAAGTATTATAAATATATAAATCAGTGCTATATACAAGGTGTCCCAAGAAGTAGTGATATACTGAAGCTGGGAGGTAGAGGACCTAGAGGGCTATCTGAATCACCCCCATGTATGTTCCGCGATTTTTCGTATTTTCGGAGTTATGATTTTAAAAAAATATAATAATAATATTAATTAATAGGAGGGTGGTTGGGACAGGATTCTCTGCCTCTGGCTTGCCTTAGCCGGCCGGCCAGAGTGGAGTCGTTAGAGCTATAAGCTCCAGGGGTGGAAGTGAAATATGCATAAGACGCGAGTTGGCATGCACAGTGGCTGTTAACAGCCACTGGGTAGAAAGCGGCGCACACCTCTCGATACCCTTAGCCGCTCACACCGGTGTTGCCCTTGAGCCATCCTAGATGTCGCTTTATGTGGGGGCCCATCTTGTGAGGGCGAGTCACCGTCTGCCGGAAATAAAATTGCATACCGTTTTATTAGGCAGGCGTCCGGTTTTTTACCCCATAGCTCAGTTCTTAGTCCATCGCTTTCACCCAATAACCTAGTTCATTTTAGATTCCATCAACTCTCAATAGTGCTTACACCCTGGCGGGTGCTGCCTCTGCGTGCGTCCCATGACACGGGCAAGGGCAGCCTCCGCTCGGTGTACCCCTTACATTTCATTAAAGTGTCAAAAGGGCCTCTACGTGTTGGCTTCGGCTCCGCGCACGCCTCCCAAAGGTCCGGAACACCATTGTTCCGTGATGGGAAAGACATATTAATTAATTTCATTATTATTCTCTTTATTTATTTTTCGTCTTAAGTTAGGTTTGTTATAATATGAATATAAAAGTAAAATATAAAAACACTTACAAAACAATAAAAAATACATATAAACACATTATAAAAAACCTAACCTAGGGTGCCGCCGGCAGCGGAGCTTGGCCCAAGCTGCCGGTGGTCAGGGCCGCAGAGTGAGGAACCGACGTACTATACGCGCCGTGTCCAATATTACCGCCTTCTGCATCTGACCCTTGATCCAACCACCCAGCGAGAGTCTCTCTAGGTGTTGGTCGAGACTCTTCGCTATGAGACCGTTCATTATTATTATTATTATTATTTTTTTATTAAAAAAAACATAACTCCGAAAATACGAAACATCGCGGAACATACATGGGGATGATTCAGATAGCCCTCTAGGTCCTCTACCGAGCTTCAGTATATCACTAATTCTTGGGACACCCTGTATAAAAAAATTAGAACGAATTCTATAAATGTTTGCTAAATGGCGGGTTTCATTAATGTCAGGCGCAGATATCCTGAAATATCCAATATTTTATGCGGGTTTTAATTTCATTAATGTTCTGGTCGTAAAGGAAATCCTTTGATTTAATCGGAATGAATGAACATGATTATTTTAAAAGCCTGATCATATTAAAAGCACTGCAGGTAAATAAAATACATTTGATTTAAAATGATGTAGTTGAGATGCAGTAGTAAAAATGTTAAATGCGATGTAATTACAATTGTTTAATTCTACCTTTAAAAAAAACATACGTATAGATAGTTAGGTAAAATAGGTCTCTAATCTCATAGTCTAATAAAACATGGTCTTCTATTCCCAGAGTGACACAGGCCTACGTCACAATAACATGGTCGCTATATATAGCGCTATCGCATATTATCATATAGGGCTGTCGCATGATGACGTAGGCTTGTGTCAGTTAGGTGACCTAGAAAAGACGGGAATGGAGTACCAGGCGGAGTATATTATTATACCATGTCTAATCTCTTGCTTAATATGACAGTATACCTGCCGGCAGTACCTACCTAGAAGTAAAATTTATGAAAATTGTAAATGTCTAAATACTACGGTTCTTAAGATACAGTCCCATTGACAGACGGATGGACAGCAAAGCTCAACAATAGGGTCGTACTCGTAATTGTCACATTTTAGAAACAGAGCTTTAAAAACTATATAATTTTCATATAATAAAACGTTACAAGATTCGTTACGTCGGCATGTGAATTATAAAACGGAATTCACAGCGAATAACACGATTTGCCGCGGTATTTCTTACGCGTTCCTATTCCTATTGCTTGCACAGCTCGTGCGAATGTAATAATTCGTAAAACCAATGTAACTGTAACCATGAGGCCTATTCCAACGACATCAAAATTATATCTAAATGATGTTCCACGCGTGTATTTCGCTCGTATGTGTCCGTACATGTACTGTCACGAGCGAGACGCGCGGGCGACTGGGAACAAAATACCTTTGACAAATATGAAATCTCTAGCCAAATTCATATTGATTGTCACTGTGACAAAGGTACGAAATGGGTAGTAAATTACATTTTATTTTTTGACTGTACATCACATTCGATTTATTATGTTGTACGCCGATGTTCTAATTTTGATTGTGATATGTCTTAACAAAACTCGAGTTTTACATATAAGTTTTAAAAAGTAATTTTCAAATTAAACCTGGGAGTTGAGCTTCGATGAACCCATTGGCGTTAGTTTACGTTCAAGATTTATGATATTTTAGCATCGAGCAAGCCTACAACGCGGATAAAACTTAATAATTAATTTAATAAGGCTGTACATACTAATACTGATTTACTAAAGCGTTTGTTATGTAAGCTTTTAAAACAACACCCCTGTACGCCGTAATTGTGGCATAACTGAGGAAACATTTTGCGAACACCTCACGCAAATATACGTTGGAAAAGAGCCCATTACACATTGTGATAAGGTCCTATTTCCCACCTTATTGCTAGGTGCTGTTAGGTCCTTTTTTATAGAAAGCACTTATATTTAACGTTATGCCTAAACAATGCGAGTGCTACAATTTGTTGAGAGAATATGGTTAGTTGAGCGATTTTAATATACAACATGCCACGTTATTAACCCGCTACCGCATATTTGTGTTTATTTAGCATCATGCAACCTTAATTTAATATGAGGTACCTATGCAGAAATGATAGAAATGATGGCGCGATGAGGTCGTGAAAGATCTAAACGAGCTCGGTGCCGTCGATTGGACAGAAACGGCGCTAGACAGAGAAGCATGGCGTTCCTTAGTGTCAGAGGCCAAGATCCACTTCGGGTCGCTGCGCCACGGCAGTAAGGAAGTAAGTAAGTATATGCAGAAATAAAGTGTGTTTATTGCTTATTTATACATATGCGTTAGTTCATAAATTGTGCTGTCAATAATTGAAATAATTCATGGAATAAATAATCTAATTTAATAAGTGTTCTTTTCAGTTTAACTCACGTGTTTTAAAAATATTTTTACCTCACAAAATTCCAGCTCTTTATTTCATTAGATGCATGGTATAATAATATACTCCGCCTGGTACTCCATTCCGAGATTCGCGTATGACCTAACTGACACGCGCCTACGTCATCATGCTGTTTACAGGTTCTCAAACTTTGAAATGTGGGAGAATTTTAACCAACGGTGAAAATTATTTTAACGGCATTAATTTTAAGTTATTCATGTAGAAACATAGTAAAATAATACAAATCTAATGTATTAAATTAAACTTTATTTATCTATACAAGACAAACGTTTGAAAAACTAATTCACAGTTACACATTAATTACCAAGCTTACGGCGTGAAAAGTTTGGAAAACACTGCGACTGCTGACACTGAGCGAGAAGGAAATAACAATTAACACGCGTTCGACAAGGATGACGGTCAGGGCATGAAGTTATCTAGATCCGAATTGTCAAATGTGCACAGCGCTATCCTGTGTTGCCAGTAGTATAAACAGAATTACCCGAAAGTCTGAAATTTCTTTCGTGAATCGGAAGATATTGCTAACGAGTAATTAAAAATGACGTGTTATTGTAAAATTTAAGCTAAAATACATATAAATGAAAATTATAAAATTATAAAGAAATATTTTAACTTATTAACCATAGGTATAATGTACCCATGTAACATGTTATGTTGAAATAAAGTGGCAATGTTATTGTGACGTAGGCCCGTGTCACTCTGGGAATGGAAGACCATGTTTTATTAGACCATGATTAGATGCTTGTATTGGTTACTGTATACCTGCTATAATTAAATTCAAAAGATAGGCTAGGAATAAATAGGGTAATTAAACAACTGTACCGATATTCGAAACCTAAGAATAATATTGAGAATGGCAACATTGTGTTGTCGGTCGTATTGTCCTTTTCTAGCATATACGTCCCTCTCTCTCTCTCACATTCCCACCACAGAGCAGTTGGTTTTGACAAGTGTTTGACAGTTACCGCCAAAACAAATTTCCAAGTCATTGGCTTGCTGTTTTTCCATCTGGAAGGTCGTGAAGCTAAACTGCTGGTGAGTTTTTGAATTTGTACCCCAGTTTAGCTGACTATATTGAAAAACAGTTTCTAACGGCTTTTGCCGTTCGAAATAAATATTTAAATTTAGTTGTCCGTTAAACTATCTAGCAAATAAAAACGATCCGGAATAGTGATGTGCAAGTGTTTTCAAAGGCTGCCTGCGCGCACCGTGGCTATGCCAATGAAAATACTAAAACACATGTTAGAAAACACATCGAGCTGGTAAAGCGTGCACGTGTCACCATTATAATTTAATTTTATACCTACATTAAGTCTCTTCAGAGTCTTGTTAGCTTAAATATTTGTGTGTGTGTATAATAACGGTTGAAATTATAATACTTAAATGGTGATCTGTGGAGGCATACCCTTCAGTTTTCAAGTGATTTGTGTTTTCGAATACGAAAGGATCGGATAGTTAATACGTGTTACGTAGAACCTACGTATGAAGGTAGAAGCTTATAGACGTGTAGGTTTTATCTGTCCAAGTATCTATCAGCAATTTGTCTTTTTATCCCGTTCCGGGTTAATATAATATTTATTGCAAAATTTATTTTTTGGTAATAAACTTGCTGATAAATAATGTGTACCCGCTTAGGAGTCGACGAAGCTCCGCTTCGCGGAGCTTCTATTTCCGCTCTGAGGGACACAAGGTAACGAACAAACCTACATCGCAAACATTGCATTTATTTTTGTGGAAACGTGAGTACTTCGGCAGTACATAAACTTAAATCTGACTAGACATAGAGAGAGATTAGCATGGCTCTGCGCAAGAATGACATGCAAAATCGTGAAGTATTTCACTCTTTATCTACCAACTTATATCTCTCCAACTAGATCTTTGATAAAAAAAAAAAAAAAAAAAAAAAAAAATGGTTAAAATGTAGGTAGGTACCTACTTAAATAAATAACTTAGCAGGTACTTACAGCCTAAAAAGGTTAAGGAAAGAACTCTTGCATGTAGTTGCTATATGTGCTTGTGTTATTTTGGATTTGAATAATTTGATTATTAATTATATACGTAACTACATACAAGAGGGTCAATTCTTAAGCCTACCTACCTACCTACATAAATAATACACTTGTAAACGTTTCAAATAATATCGGAAGCCTGTGATTTGGAAGGGCATTAACGATACGGGAATCTTTAGATTGATTCATTGACGAAGACGCATGGTTTGGTTCATATTGTCAAATTATATTAGTTAACTGTAGAGTTAAAGTTTAGTTTTGGCAAATCTGCGCGTCACCGTGAATGACACTCTCTAAAATTGCCTGTTAAAGCCTGCTTAAAGCCTTTCACCTTGTCGAGCAAGGAACCCGCAACTAAGGGAATATTACCCACAGGGTATTTGATTTGAATGTTATTCTTAAACCTACGTCTGTTATGGTTCCACCTGCGTGAGGTGTGCCTAAGAGAATCTTTTATTCGTTCACAAACTAACGTCATGTTATTTGTGATAAAACCAATATATTATGTACCTATCTAAGCCTGCGCAAGGCTGCCATGTTTCCACCTGCGTAAGGTGTGCCAAAGAATCTATGATTCGTTCACAAACTGACGTCAAGTTATTGATGATGATATTATAACCTATGTAAGCCTGCGCAAGGCATGTCAGACATATAAATGATATGGTTATAACACAAGCGAGCGAGTAGGCCACAATCAGAAAAATATTACAAAGATGAATTTGTAAATATCTCCTCTTAGAGAAAGTAAAAAGGGTTTAAAATAATGTTTTGGGTAAAAATCAGTCGAAATAGGCAAGGCTTCGTTATTAGAGTTTACATTTCTGTTTACCAATCTATTCTAAGGGTCCCGAACACCCTGTTGGCTAAACCCAAAATTGGGCTAATTAACTGTGGTAAAAGTGAAAACTACTTACTATTTACAAAAATAACCTAAGATTCCAGGCCTATTTCGACTCATTTTTATTTTAAAGATGATAAAATCTTTGCAACCTAATATATAAATAAAATTGTGGTCTGGAGACGCTAAGCCTCATAACTTGGGCGGCATAGATAATACTAAGAAATTTAGTCGCTGAATTTCGACTATAAGCCCAGGCAGAATATTGATAATTAGAATAAGGAGTGGTCAATCCTCCAAGGTCCAGATAATCTGTGGACTCTAATTAAATCAGGCTCGGTAAGCTCACGACACGACAGAGCTTACGATTCCATTCTGAAATAAGCTATGTTTACAATATATATTACTCATAGTGTGAAACAAACAGCCTGCTCAAGGTGTACAAAAGGTCCGTTTAATGGCCCTATGAATATCTAAAAACCTTTGAAGTCTAGGCCTGCTAAGGCAGACTAGAAATAAATACATATGATCCCAATGTAAGAGCAGCTTACAGTTGCATAAATTATATTTGCCTCGAGAGCACTAGTCTTTCAGTTAACATGTTTACGAGTACCTACCTATGTACACGATATGACCAAGGTTACCTACCTATTTAATTATTATATCCCTGACTGCCATGGTATGGGAAATTATTATGTGCTGGCGGTGCTGCACAAGCATGTTTGAAATAAAATATACAAAACTGGCCTAACGGGCGTTTATGAATTATGTATTTTACACCCTTATGTCTGTATTGTGACCCTGGAAGTTTTAAACCAGTAAGTGCTCCCATGCACGGATTAAGTTTATTATAAACTACCCATGCCCTAACCTCAAGGGCAAGTGCTTCTATGCACGGACCAGATACTGTTACCACTTAATTCACTTATCATGACTTGTCATAGTTTGATACTACACGTTTAACAAATTTAAGAACGTGGAATGTACCCACTACAAAAGGTTTTTAAAAACAGTGACTGAATGGTTTGCACGAAAGGTTCTAGCACAACTTCTGGGCGGTCACGCCTAGGGCATGACCCTCTAGTTCTCAATTTATACAAAATTATAGCATTGTGATACTGTTCGCTTGCACAATAAAATAGAGAAACAGGAGCACGCCTTGCGAAAAGGCGAAGCTATTTTGAAACGCCAAACTTTCAAAAATGGATTGAAATATATAAATATGTTTTTGGTGTGGAACATGTACACCCAAACAAATGCAGTCATTTATTATATGTTGGCAAAACTCTGCCAAAGTGTTAGTCTGTCTGAACAGCGTTACCTGAAGGCATCAATGCACATGAATCTCTTGAAACATGGTGGATTAATTAATTTACACCCCGCCTGTGTCTTGCTCTTACCAAATCCACAAGTTAAGGACCTCAACCTATCTAGGTACCCTTCTTGCCCGAGACCTGAAAAAATGTTCACTATAATCTCATGCAGTCAAGTGTCGGAAAACGAGGTCCACACACTTAGCGCTACTGTGAATATATATCTAAAAAGTCTGTAGACTGCCTTCCAGGAGGCGGGATGCTAATAGATTAGCCTATATAGTAGGCCAGAGATATAGTATTCAAAAGCACACTGATCCAAATCCAGTAATATTATATGTATTTCAAAATATAAAATAATTGACAATTCGGCGTATATTTGATATCAAAAAGTTACAATTATCCTTAGTTCATAAGGAGGATAAGTATACATAAATATCAAATAGATTCGACAAAGTGTTGACTCTAGCATTGGATGAAATAGGTCCCTCTTAAAGGGCATCTGCGCTGTTGGCTTTGGGCCCACGGGTGCCCGGAAAAAGGTCGGGGACCCCATGGTCCGCACAGTTATTGCAAATAATGTATGATCACTAAATAAACACACAAATTTGCATTTTGGTTAAAAACACATATGCGATGAGCTAAGGTTTCGAATTAAGTACCTTATTCTTAATAATTTACACACTGGAAAGAGGAAACTGAATATTCAGAATTAAGCAATGCTACATGAATGGTTTACATAAATTAAACCACTTTAGGGTTCAGAACCAATCAAGCTTATGCCTAATTGCCTACTAGTAGGCACCAGATAAGGTAAACTACTCTTACTGCATATATAGAAATTAATGAGTACAATTAAGGTCACTTGATGATAGCTAAACATGAATATAAGCAGAATGAGCCTGCACCTTTACAAATATAATTGATAAGGTTCTGTGGCATTTCTATATTAACCATTTGAACGCCAAGAGCACCAAAAAGCGTCATAACTAGGCGTGCCCACATGAGTGTTATGTTATGGCTTAAGCTCTCAAAGTAACCTTCACAATTTTAAGTAAGGTTTGTTTAGGTACATTAGTTCGCGTTAGTAAAGCGTACAAAGGATTAACTGCATTTTATAGCTATAACCAAGTATATAGCTCACACTGACTCACAGTCATTAAAGGAATTCAGTAATTCCCTATGACATTTTAGTAAGTAGGTACCCAATATTAACTTTGTGGGTAATGATAGTGAATTATAACGAATATTTAAAATATTCGTCTACTTAATCCCGAGGGATTCTGGAAATAAGAAAGGTCTTGTCCTTGTTATATTCCTGCAACTGCTTACTTTACTAGATAATTATTATCAAATTTGTTAATAATTGGGAGTTATAAAATAATAAAAACTACTCGAGTACTTTATGATTTTATTCTTTTCATACTTGAATTACATCACTCCTTATCACAGATGTTGTATGCTCCTTGAAGAGTAGACTGACTTATCTCATCTTCTTTTACCTAGTTTTCACATACATATAATTAAGTATAGCACCATTGTGGTGACTCATTTTTTCTCTTTGAACATTTATAAGTACATTAAGTACGTATATGAAATGCAAAGTTAGTAACATAATATAATGGTATATCAAATTGTATGCTTTACATAATACCTCTCTCCTCACAGGTGTTAAAATAAAGGGTGTACTACATAATTAATTAAACACTCGTAATATAATAATATTACATATACATAATAAGTACATGTATAATCACATTGGCTTGGCGTCTTCCCACCACCAGGCGATAACAAACACGTCTCAATATTATTCTTAGGTTTCGAATATCGGTACAGTTGTTTAATGACAGCGTTTTACACAAAAATAAAACGCTAATTAAATAACTTACCATATTCGAAACCTAAAGTTTTAATCCTGCCTGGTGTCAATATGTATAATTTTGAGACAATGACTTGGAAATTTGTTTTGGCGGTAACTGTCAAACACTTGTCAAAACCAACTGCTCTGTGGTGGGAATGTGAGAGAGAGAGAGGGACGTATATGCTAGAAAAGGACAATACGACCGACAACACAATGTTGCCATTCTCAATATTATTCTTAGGTTTCGAATATGGTAAGTTATTTAATTAGCGTTTTATTTTTGTGTAAAACGCTGTCATTATTACAAACTAAAAACTTCTTCAAACAAGCTTATACCAAAATATTAATTATTCAAAAGTCGTAAGATGGTACCTACTTAATTTATATTTATATTAGAACAAAAGGCGCTAATTCCAATTCAAATTTCCTCACCCTCCGTCTTTGTGAGGACAGATTTGTACGAACAACATTGGTGTCGAACAAAGTTTGGTTTATTCTGGAAGTATTACTAGTTGAAATCTTCAATGAAATCGTACTTTCTAACTTCAGACCATACTAGTCCACTTATAAATATATATCAATAAAACAGAATATCTTGACAAAACTCCAGACCTCACCCTAAAAATCTTGACATTTACGGGACGGTAATTTCTCCAAAAATAGAAATACAACAGATACAGCATTGGGACATAAAGTATAGCGATGACTTCCTACTATTTAATAATGATTACCTATTGCTTAATAAACTTTGATAAAATAAACCAGTTATTCAAGAATATTCATTCAAATAGCGAAAGTTCTTTGTAAGGGCCGTAATAATTGAAATTATGCAAACGAAGTCCAGCCCCGACCGAAGCTCGAAGTCCGTCCTGATGGTTTTCCGATTCTTTGACGGGAAAAATTAACACATTAAAAGATTTAGAAATGGCTGCAGATGGTTGGTGTTTTAGCAAATCTGTACGAAAAATAGGCAGAAAAAGTCCGTAAAGTTTCAAAGTCCGGGTTTTAAATTAGATGGATGTTTCGTTTTTCTTTTTGGCCCATACACAAGGGCTCAGCTGCTGCAGCGGCTGGGTACACGCCACGAGTGGCCGTTTATCCATTATTGGACTTATAATCGATTGCTCATAGAGATAGATTCGATAATTCGATAACGGTTCTAACTCTAACGACATTTTACTACTTGGTCATTACCTTGTTTTGCGGTAAACCTAGGAATTGCTTTGTATTCTTAAGCACGGTGTGAAGTGGATAGGGCAAAAGAAAAACGAAACACTATATACGACGAAATATGTATTCTGGAATATCGTAATTGCGATACAGTTTAAGATGCTTGTTCCCTAATGTTGACACAATCTTACTCAACTTGGTATCTCCTAAATAATATTCGTTTATGTTTATAGCAAATTTATTCACCAAATTTCACCGAAATATACAACAGAACAGTCCAGAGGTAAAACTATGAAAGACCGTTTTTCAAACTTTGTTATATAATTTTAAATGTTATAGTACAGTTTGGCGCTTCGAACGCGCCAATTATTCCTTAATGTCGCTATCTGTTGTCGTTGTTTTTCCCCTGGACTGTTCAAATAATTCGCATACCTACCTTTCCTCCCACACACTTCTATATAAATAAAATATAGCTAACAAGACTTCCTTTGTTACAGGTACGCGTCACCGGTGATACACACATTTGGAATGCAGCGACCGCCCTGGACTGGATTAACGTATAAATTATAGTTTTATTAGACCCAGGTTGAGTAGGCCTTGCCTGGGAGCCTGGGTCGTGGCCTTGGAATAACTTAGACTTGTTTTATATGGTTTTATAATTCTTTAATTTATTGGCGAATGTTACGCATACCTACTTATTTACCAAAACACTTTACGATTTACAAGGGAGATGATAGTTTTTACTTAGGTGTGTTTAAACTTTTAGGAATAATTTTCTTACTTACACGTCTTTTACAAAATGTCATTAAAAGTGAAACTACAATAATCTTAGCGAAATAGAACTTTATCTTCAAAATGTTCTCCTTGGCTGTGATACACAAATGCAAAACTTTGTTAATATGTAGGTACATATGTATTATCAATATGAACATGAAAAAAAATTGTCAACGCAGTTTTGGGCCAACCTGAAGCACTACCACCAGTTTTAACATTGACATATTCACTCACGTTTAAGTAACTTACTTTCTATGCATCTCGCTCGTACTCGCATATTAGTGCAAGCGAGATGTATAGAAAGTAATTTACGTAGACGCGAGCTAATCTGTCAATGTCAAAACTGGTGGTAGCCGTAGTATGTGGAGTGAAATGTCTATGCATTGCGTTTTTGTTTTGTACAATCAACTGTAAAAATACGGGTGTACAAATGATCTCAAAAATATGTCCCATAACTCTTATGTCAGTGAATTAAGAACTATGGGACATATTTTTCAGTAAGTTGTCTACACCCATAAATATTTTTACATAGTGCATCAACGTCTTCTTTATCAGTATCGTTGTTGTCTGTCCTTTTAAGATTATTGTAGATTTTCGAATATCTTACAAACCGTCAACGCTTAATGGTACCCTTTTAGTCTAAAAATAAAGGGACGCCGATTTTTATAATGGAAATGAGTCTGTCACTCCGTTATACTAATAACCACTTAGAATACCTACCCGGTTAAAAGCTGTCTGAACAAGACTTTTTAGTTTAGTGTAATGGCTGTTATTTTGTTTGAAGATGCAAAGACATTTTGCATTTTCAGAATGAGTAGGGTCTAGGAGATTGTTTGCGCTATAGGACCGCGATAACTGGATTTATTGTGCTTTTCATTTTATAAAAATTAACATATCCTTATTATCATTTTATTTTAAATATAACTTATATAATATCGCATTTTTTGCGATAAAACTGAAACACAATTGATGTACATAGAAAGTTTCATATGCTTTCTCAACGAACAGTATCCTTTAGTTTTAACGACTAATGTACCAGTTTGAATTCTGCTAACATATGAATGTTTGATATAAGAAAAGAAGAAAAGTTTAGAATAAACAAACTATACGTTTGAATATAAAATCTCTTTGTTCTTATATCATAAAGACGCGGCCAGATGCCCGCACTCTCTGCGTTTGCTTAAAAAACCACGCCAGATGGCCCTTTTAGCTTTATTCATGGACGCTTATAAGGCTCACCTGTTCACGACATACGGCTAATGTTGAGAATTAAAGCTATGCATCTGTGGACAGTCATAACTTTGGCTCATCAGAAGTTCAAAATATAGTTAATTTTGTTTGTTTATAGATAATTTTGATACGCTTAGTTGGAAGATGTAATGACAAAGGAATGAAAATGTGTGCACAGTTAGACATTAAAAATAACCAATAAGCGCCACTTGCACCATTCTACTGACCCGGGATTAACCGGTTAAATCTGGAGTTACTATGGTTACCAGTACAATTTGACACTGGGTTAACGGTTTAACCGCTTAACCACGGGTTAGTGGGATGGTGCAAGTGGCCCTAACAGATTTAAATAGCTAACCTATAAAATAACAGTTTTTTGAATGATTCACGGTTAGTTTTACTAGACTTATATCGACCGGGATATGAACCGTGATTACCTTAACTGAGTTACCCAGTGAACAAGATGCATGTAACTGCGTCGAAATATCGGGAGCTCGAAAACAAAACAAAAGGTAATCACGGTTCATATCCCGGTCGATATAAGTCGAATAAGTAATAACCTACAAAACTTAACCCTAAATCTAAACGGTCGTTAGACATTATGGTAAGGTGTCTATGAAAATGTACACTTGAGATCGATTCTAATATATCAAATTGATATGGTTTTGTTCTGGTTTTTGGACGATCGTCTTGGTGATTGGCGCGCATCATGCGCACGATTTTCACTTCATTTCGCAGGCACCAATCAGCGAGAGCCATTTTTAAAACCTGAAGAAGTTGGTAATTCCAAATCTGGCTCTTTTTGTCGGATATATCGTCCACAAGTAAAATTAAGAAACAAGTATTGTTCTTTGTACGAGAGTAGGTACCTAGGGGCTGTCCATAAATTACGTCATCGATTTTTGTCGATTTTTGACCCCCCCCCCCTATAATCATCCAAAAATCATGCTTCAAATGACCCCATTTCCTCCTACTTCATGCTACCGTCATCCTATGTCCAGACCCCCCCCCCCCCTAATTTGAAATGACGTAATTTGTGAATAGCCCCCTACCAGGTTGGCTGGCGTGTAAACGAAATTAAGGTTTACAAATAAAAAATATACCTGAAAAAGGATTACATTGACGAGAATGATTTCGAGCTGAAAATCATACAGATTAAAACTGTCACTCGTCAACTCAAAATAATTAATAGCTCTTTTACAGTGCGTGTAAATATTGCTCATGTAAATGATATTGAACATATTATGTCATTGACTTAACCATTTATTTACGAAATTCTTTAATTAATTTTTAGATTTGCTTTATACTGTACCAAGTGTACTCGTAATATGGATCCGTAATAAAAGATTGACAAAGTTCACTAGCCTATTTACCTCATTTTCCCGGTTTTCCTACTGGAGCTTGGCTATGGATATGGATATCAGTGGGTAGGAAATTCCTATTAAACACAAAAAACACCGGTCTCAGCGCAAATAGAATATATTAACCTGATTTAGTTATACATATGGACTTGTTTATTCATTCCATCTCGCCCGACTAATTTGTCATTCGCCCGAGGGAACATATCTCATCATTAACCCAACTCGAAACGTATCTCCCGCCTTATTGAAACTCCAGCCTTATGCTAATTGAGACTAGGTTGCTTTTGCAAGATGCCTCGTGACTGAGATAAGAGATTTGCAAATCATATTTGCGTCCATTTCGGTTCCTTGGATGATACGATCTTACCCGTCATTCACAAATGATCACCAACCGCATCACCAACGCCGACCATTATAACTTTTAATCTTCCGTCCTGCATAGTCAAAGAATCAAGAGGTCTAGGTATACTGGGGACTCGAAAAAGTCTATGACTGAGTGTTTAGTGAACAGAGAGTGGCCTTCGCGTCCCGTTGGTCATGCGTCACATTAAACAGGCAGTTTTCTGCCATTCGTCACGGTGATATCGATTTGTGGGATGACTTCGTGAATTCTGATGTGGGGTCAGGTTTACAGCAACAGTTAACTGGCCGAACGTGAACCTTATGTTTTGTTATTAAGGTTTACTTTCGGTGAGGACGATGGTATGAAATCCATAGCTACGAACTGCTGATGTGCGTTTTCTTTGTAACTTTACTGGGTTCCAAATGTCGTAAAACTTTCTACAATTAAGGGGTTGAGTAGCTTAATACATTTGTGGCCTTATGGGAGTATACAAGCATGGTTTTAACAGTACATAAGTATGACTACAGTAGGTACATGATGCAGTACAGGCTTAAAGTCACCTAAAAACTTGTAACACAGGACTTCAAAGGGGGTAATCCAAAGAGTTTCTTGTATATGCAAGTATCTTTATACAGTAACTATTAGAGCACGTCAGTAAGACATTAACTGGTTTATTATAAACAACCACACCCCGTTTAGCTCTCAACGGCCCTCCGTCATTAACGAGCCTGTAACTATCGTCTAACTTGAAGGGATATATTTAGGGTTGCGCATCCTGAGAGAACCGGCAATCTTTGAGTTTTGACTTGAAATTTAAGTTTGAATCTTAAAACGACTGTATCTGCAAACAAGTTGTATAACAACAAACAGTAAAAGGCCTTAATATAAAAATTACACACTAAAATTAAAAACTAAAATTGAAACCTAAACTATAAATAGAACATCAGGTTAGGTAGATATAGGTTTTTGTCCTTTATGTTTTCCAATACTTGTCTTGTTTGCTGTTTGAATAATCTAAAATGTTCAGATTCGGTTGTTTAGATAAAACCTACAATTATTTTGACGGAGTTTTTATTCGAAGGCTCGAGTCCTTTTGAGTTGCGCTTAAAACAGACTCAATAAAATCTCAACTTGAGATTTGTCTCCGAACTGTTTTAGCCCAAAGTCTCGTAAAACCGAGTCGAGTTCTTTAAATTTACCTAGACTCAAAAGACTCGAGTTCCTACCAACACTAGTTATAAATATTATCTTATCCTCTTAGGGAACCCACAAATCGCTCCAAACTCCATCTTTACTTATCCCACTAACTAACCCCACTTACACGATATATTCACAGCTGGTTTATTAATATAAACCAAACTTTAGCTGTCGATGAGCGCATCGGGACAAAAATAACACCGTTGTTGGTATTCGATTAGTGATTAGTTCCACAAGCTATTTTAGGAACTTGTCACTTTTTCCTAGTTCGGTCGTCAACTGGGATATATGAATGAGTAGGGGGAAATGACAAGAGAGAGACCGGTTTTATAAGAGCCACTTACTCTTTCTTTCAAAACTCCAGATATATGTAAGTGCAGGTGACTTAAAACCTCTTTTCTACCATGCACTTTCCTCCTAATATATATGTTACATACTACTGCTGTGACGCTACGACGCGTGGTGAATTTTGGCCTTGACTTAACTTTACGATGTCTAAATCTCGGGTCTAGGGAAAAGACGCGAACGAGTTAAGCATAAGCATTTAAATCACAATATTTCTATAAACAGACATCATTATTGGGTTAACAATATCTCAATAATGCAGTATCCGCGAGTTGTGCAAAGTTATCGAGATTTCCCTGTTTCCCCTTCAGTGAATGGGATAAGGAGCGGAACATTAACGCCATGGGATAACACAGTTATTGCTCCTTCCTGGACGCATTCAGATTGTTCAAATATTATGTTGATTAGTTGTTAATATTAGATTTGGGCTATTAATTGAAAGGCACATAGCGATTCATAAGAGTTGGAATTTATTATCGCAATATTGTAAGGCAAGGTGTGCTCCTATTCATAGCTACCAAGGTACTAAAGCACAAGCGAAGTCCTTAATATTAGGAACTATGGGCTGTTGTTTTTTATTCAATAGGTTACATGTGTGAAAGAGAAAGTATAACCATATACTTGTATGAGTAAGATAGATTTAGTTTTGTTAATTCCAACAGTTAATCTCTATCTTCTATTAAATTTTTGAGACGGAACGCCGCAGTGAGCTCGACAAAAAACGTGATGAGCTTAAGGCTCGGCCGCCAACCTCAATTTCCTACAACTATGTAGGTGGTGTGCTGACGTGCCCAAAATGCGCTCGAGTATTTAGCAAGAAGATAGGGTACGTGAGCCACCTAAGAGCGCATCAGAGAGTGGATCAGCTACACTCTAATAACACGAGCTAAAAATTGCCTAGTCCAGAGCACACAGTCGCTGGGGCCGAAATCGGTCAGGAAAGCATCATCATCACCTAAAATTAGATACAGAATTAGTATTAAAAAACTTTGACAATAGAGTCGAATCTAGGTAATTTTGATCCCTGCCGCTTCTTTCCGCCTCCGCCATCGCTCTACGCGACAACATTGCTATCTTTACCACTTAGATGGTTGGCAGTATGGCAGTCCTCAACTGTGCGTTTCTCCAGAAACTGCCTGCCTCGCACAGCTACAGTCTGGAATGAACAGTCGACTGCGGTAATTCCGGACCGATACGACCTTCAAGAAAAGAGTGTAGGTACCTACTGCCATCCTAAAGGCCGGCAACACACTTGCAACCCCTCTCGTGTTGCAGGTCATGGGCGACGGTAATTGCTTATCTTATAGTTCCGTTTTTTTAGCATTAGAAATAAGGTAAACAATCTTGATGTGTCTTTTAATTGAAAAATACATTTTAAAAATAGGTTAGCGCAAATATGTAACAATTATGAATCTAATACGATCATTTATATTCTTCTGCTTTCATAATTAATAGTTACTGATTTTTAAAAAGCTTTTTTCAATTAAAAAACATGTCAAGATCGCTTACCTTCTTTCAAGTTCTTTCTAATGCTAAAAAAAACGAACTATAGATGATTCGTCTACTCGTATGCCTTCTATAACATAAAAAAACTTCGTATGTTACGGACTGTACAGTATCTTACCGGCCTATAAATTTACAGCCCAATAAAAATTAAAAAAAAAATTCTACTCCCGTACTTTTATTTGTCATATAAAGTGTCATGAACACATCTTTAAAACCCTACCTTATAGATGTTAAGACAAGTCTTTAGTCTATTCCCCAAAAACGCATTTGTGCATACACGCAGTATCTTTTTGGCACTTTTCGATATTTCGTGTAATGATCACTTAAAAAACATTGTATGAAATACATTGTTACCAACCTTTTTTTAAATGTCATCTCTGACAAATAAGTGAACCATAGAAATGTTTTTTAGGGTTCCGTACCCAAAGGGTAAAACGGGACCCTATTACTAAGACTCCGCTGTCCGTCCGTCTGTCACCAGGCTGTATCTCACGAACCGTGATAGCTAGACAGTTGAAATTTTCACAGATGATGTATTTCTGTTGCCGCTATTATAACAAATACTAAAAACAGAATAAAATAAAGATTTAAGTGGGGCTCCCATACAACAAACGTGATTTATGACCGAAGTTAAGCAACGTCGGGCGGGGTCAGTACTTGGATGGGTGACCGTTTTTTTTTTGCCGTTTTTTGCATTATGGTACGGAACCCTTCGTGAGCGAGTCCGACTCGCACTTGCCCGGTTTTTTTAATTTCATTCATTCATTCAAGACCACTAGATGACATGAAAAATATTTGTTAAATTTACAATTTTCAAAGTGCTTGGTCGTAGAAAAAGTATTTTATGCAACGTTGTTTAACTGAGTCAAAAAAATACTCGTGGCGCCTTTATTAACAATTTCCGGCTTCGCCTCAAATTGTTACTCACGCCACTCGCCTTGTTTGACCTCTCTTAAACAACGGTTGCATAAAATACTATAATTTGACAGTCGCAAAACGCGTTAACATTTCACAGTCATTCCTGTAGTACGTAACTAATAAAACAATGATTGACTCGGTACGGGGAGACGTGACTAGAATTTTACGTCCGATTTTATATCCGAACGTAAAAACGGGGCCCTAACGTGAAAGATTCATGATATAGTGCTGGTGTGTTCGTTCACAGTCGTGCTACAAACAAAAACACAAGAACAGTGCCTGCTACTTTTAAGATTTTTGCCAACCGTAGAAAAAAATCACAAAAATTTACTTATATTTTAAACTAGCCACCAGCCCCGGCTACGCACGCTAGGTGAAAACCGCATGAAAATCCGTTCAGTAGTTTTGAGTTTATCACGAACATACAAACACAAAGACGCGGCGGGGGACTTTGTTTTATAAGGTGGGATGGTGATGCGAAAGTAACATTTGTCTGAGTAACTCTCTTGTCCCTAATATATACATAACTATTAAGCCATGAATAACCGTGAAGCCATGAATTCGTGGCTTCACGGTTAAACTACTCGGTACGGATTAGTTATGTTATGTATAAAGCTTAGGCTCTGGATGATACCTTTATTTTTGCAAATCCTCCTGAATTTATATCGAACAAATCCCTCGCGTTTAGTTATTGTTTGGTGTTCAAAAGAATGCGTTAATGCAAAAATAATAGAACTTTCCATGAGGCATTTATTTTATAACAGCCGTTTTTCTCCAAAGTGAAACGTAACGGACAATGTGAAATGGCTCTTAAGATCATTTTTTGTCCCAGATTTATAACTGACGTTATTTTAAATTATTTAAATATTAAGAATATAAAATATATTCACATCCATTCCACTGGTGACCACAGGGCTGGCTCGTTCCTCGCTTAACGCATTGACATTGCCATCCAGCTAACAAACGTGGCCAGTAACAAACGCGGCATAGGGGATATTTGTAGATATAATTTAGACCCCATAGGTTAAGATAGGTTTAGTTTAGTTTTAATTTGTGTGTGATTATTGAGATATTACATTTTCGTATAAAGAAATAGAGTTAAATAATCTGTAATAAGTTTTAATAACAAAACTTCCGTGAGACTGAAACATATTAAATATATTAAAAACAATACACTCTTTTTGTTTGGGCAGTCGTGTAAAAACGGGTCACTCACGTATTTTAAGTCGAAAAACGCTCGACATGTTTCACTCCTGATGACACTCCTCGGTACGGAGTGAAACATGTCCGTTATTCCACTTAAAATGAGTGAGTGACCCCTTTTTAATATATTTAATAAATCTGTAGTAAGTATTAAGAAACTTACTTTATCCGTAGCTTAGTCTGTAACAACATATCGCAGACCCCATATTCAAGCACACAGTCAATGTTTATTTTATACTCCGTTATTTAGGTCATATGCTGACTGCGATATTTACGTGTCTGGGTTTGCCGTGACAACCCTGGCAGGTCACGTTTTGTCCAAATTATATTTAACCGATATGTAATGGATATAGAAATGAATTTACTGTGAAGGTATTTCTGTATTCTATATTGCTGCAGAAAATGTCAGTAATTTTATCATGAAATTTATATTAAACTAGTCGCACGGGTTAACAAATTATACACCTAAACCTTCATCAAAGAATCACTCTATTGATAGGTGAAAACCGCATGAAAATCCGTTCACTAGTTTTTGAGTTTACGTGAACATACAAACACACGAAGAGACAGACGCGGCGGCGGCGGGGGCCTCTGTTTTATAAGGTGTACTAATAGTGATGTTACATTTACGGCAGTAATGTACTGCAACAGTATTTCAGCGCGACATAATATATTTGCCGACTGCATTACTGCAACAAATGTCAAAATCGATGCTGATGCCCGGATTTTTGACACTTGCAGCCGCAATGCAGTCGACAGTAAAGTCCATTGAGTGCCGGAAAACATTGGCAGTAAATATGTTAATAGTGTAGTGCAGAGTGGCAGGTGGACTAAAATGTTAACAGAATGGTGGCCGCTTTCGGATGGAAAAAGCGCCTAGCGTACGTTGGATCGTTGGGTGGACGACATCCGGAAAATTGCGGGTCACTTCTGGATGAGATTAGCTCAGGACCTGGACAAATGGCGTACTAGAAGAGAGGCCTATGCTCAGCAGTGGGCGATATAGGGCTGATATGATGTGTTAATGAAACTACCTGAAGCCGAGTAAATCTGAGCCGTTAATGGCATCATGGCCGGTCTCCTTGAAACGGGAATCTTAATGAAACTTCGCAATTACGTATTAATATAATGTGTGGTCCCTTGTGGCGGATTAAGAAGGTCTAATCCTTGCGAAGTATTTTAGGATGAGTAAAAGGTCCAACTAATATAGATACAAACAAAGTATTATAACAACCGATGCAGTATAGTATCCATGAGGAAATTAAATTTGTTTAGTATGACACGTTTTTCACAATCTGGATCACGACCCCAAAATCACCCCGTATAGTAGAAGTACCTAAGCAAAGTATTCACTACTTACAAACAAAACTGCCGTGAGCACACAGACATATTAAATGTATTAAAAACGGGTCACTCACGTATTTCAAGAAGAAACATGCTCGACATGTTTCACTCCGTACCGAAGAGCTAGTGTCATCAGCAACTTGCGTTGACGTTGGAGTTTTACGACTTTAAATACGTGGGTCACTCACGTATTTAAAGTCGAAAAACTCCAACGTCAACGTCCTAATATATTTAATCTTAAAATCTTAAAATTATTTACGCAAACTTCCAGCGAACCGTCTAACAAGACTTGTAGTTCTAAGTAGGCCGTTTAAATTAAACTTGTAGTAAGGCATTTAATTAAAACGATTGAAATTCCCACGTTTCGGCTTGCACCCTTTGTTTTCATTATCATTAACCACCCCTCGATTTATCTTCGTTAGGCCTGCAACGCATTTGAAGATTGTTTCTTCACTAATTTGTTGCTAATGTGCGCGAATCTTGAGGATAAAGTTAGCAAGTGGCCTTGACCTGTTAAGTTAGTAATTTAGCGACTAGTTTAACCTTACCGGTCCACCATTAAAGTACAATTGGCAAATTTGAATCAATGGTATTAGAACATAGTTTTTTTAATCGAATGAAAGAACAAACATTTCATAATTATTTAAATTTTATTCTAGGAAATTTTGGTGGAAATCTAGGAAACGGTGGGACACTAGAGGATATTAACGGGATTTACATTACGAAATTGGCGGCGTGAAATTGATTTCGTGACATTAGTTTTATCAACAGTTTCACGTGTAATTTAATATTTTCGTATTGCACACATTAATTTCATGAAAGCATATCAATTTCGTGCCCTGCGCGTTTTTTTGGTGAAATTAGTGTTATACAACTAATTTCGTAGTGTAAATGCGACGTGAAAACTTAGTGTCGCGAAAGTGTCTGCGCTGTGCGGACGTGTAGCTTCAACACTGAAAATTTTTAATCGTATGTCGAAAGATGGCAGTAAAATTACTGTGACTACAAAATTTACTTTGACAATCCGCCTCTATACTAAATTCGCTTTGGTAGATGTAATATTTAATTTAATATTTAACCCGTCCTTACTGACTTTTCGTGATATCTAATAAGGTTGTTTCCCCTTTTTTCAATTCTAAAGAGAAGAGGGCTGCCAGGTTGAACTGACGTTTGAAAAATCATACTCCAGCTATTTAACACCAGGTTAATTACCATTTGTTAATCACCGCTCAAACGCTAAAGAATTTGACGCCACTAATCTCTGTCAAGACCTTATTTACGACGTCATTAGTCGATGGCGAGAACCATAACTTACTAGTTATTAGCTTCTGTCTTATTCACAGAAAGTCTTGCCTTCCAGTGAAATTTGAGCTCTATATTCTTAACAATAATGTGCGATGGGAAGTTAGACTTATTTTGTCATTATTTTATGTAAGTAAAGCGAATCACGAAGGCGAATTTTCGGATGAAAGAAGCGCCTAGCGTACGTTGCTGTTGCTGGCTCGTTGGGTGGATGACATTCGGAAAATCGCGGGGCACTTTTGGATGAGACTAGCCCACGATGAGAGGGCTATGCTCAGCAGTGGGCAACTGAAGGCGAATAAGATATTTTGGCTACTCGATCACTGACTAATGCAACAACTACACTGTGTAGATTTTCAAAATGTTCATGTTAATTTAGGCTAGCTTATTTAAGGGCCTGTTTTTACATTGAACCCCAAACACAATTAGGTTGCTTCATCACAGAGTTCCTTTAGGTAAACACCTCCTGTCTCCATCATCAGATCAGCTCATTGTTTACCATAATATTGCATTGTCACCCGACTTACGTGTGTATACAATTTTTCAGCTCAATCGAAAATCGGGAACAAATTTAGCTTTCAAGATTTGACCCACACTAACTAACTAACAAACTAACAGGGAAATTAACTATAAAAGCTTGTAAAAAACGTGATTCAGATATATGTAGGTACCCGAGTCGTTAACTTTTATTATCACGTCATAGAAGTGACGATTTCCTAAAATGTGTTTGACCCAAATAAAGGTTAATTTGTATTAGGAATTTATACCTAGACAAAATATTTTTCACCTCAGCAGCTCGAACAAGGGTACTTTGCTTCTTAAAAACAGTGAGCAAAATGCGATTTTGCTCACTGAGTCATTTTGTCTCACTCAGTGAGCAAAATGCGATTTTGCTCACTGAGTGAGACAAAATGACATTCAAGTGACCTTTATAGTCAAATGTCATTTCAACATGCGGGGTCTAATACAAGTTCGATATACTTGGGTTCTATTATCTCTGTCCCTCTAGGTATGTTCTCACTGCTTAGGGTGAAAAATTGTGTGTACTACACGAGATCAAAGTTATTTACATCTCGTGCGCTTTTGAATCCCTTACTACGCTCAAGATTCTAAATTAGATTCACTCGCTACGCTCGTGAATCTATTATAGAATCTTTCGCTTGCACGGGACTCAAAATAAGCACTTGAAGAAATATCAAACTTTGATCTCTTGTTGTACAAATAACTATTTACTAGTGAGAATGGTATTCGCATTTTACCATCGTTGCTTAGTCAGTGTTTTGTTTATTTCTAACAGATACATATAGTTCTTGATATGACTTCACACCACTTCACTTTCACTTACACTTAACTTTTATTTACCTTAGTTAAAAACTTATTACACCTGAAACTTATTACAAAGTAGGTAATCCGTTTTAAGTGCTTGTGGGACTGTGGGTGTATTTTTTTAACGTTTCTAACAAGTAACAAGTAATCGGTATATCGAGCTAACAGTGTAGAAATGGAACTACATACATATTTTCAGGTATAACTAGCTGGTGATTTTGAGTGGAAATGATATAAAAATTCCAAAATCTAAAATGCAAGTTTGGGGTACAACTTTAAATATAAATCCTTAGTTATATGTACGATGGTACATTACTACACATTTACAAGCGTCGATCCAAATCGTTTACACGGCGATTAGGCCACGGAATGGCCTCTTTTACACCTCGATTGATAGCCTCTGCGGTATTGTATACTTGTTAACGATTATTTGGCTATTCACTTCATTCTGTGTACAAATTATATTGTTTGTAAGTGAATATTTACATTTAACGGCTGACTTTACCTCAGACGTTTATGAGGTAGTGAAGCATTAGTTTGGAAGTACCTAAATGTAGTAAATATTTATTTTTTATTTAAAATCATTTGCTAATACGCAGCCAAATCTCTAACCACCGTATTAAACAACAATAAGCCTCGCCAACCGCCTAAATTAAAATATTACATATAAATTAAAATGCATGATTAGGTACTTACTGGAGTACATGTATTAAAGTTTACTAGAGTCAAGTACGAATGCAATGTTGATTTTACCTATTAAAACTAAAAAATAAATAAACTATTAAAATTAAAACTAAAACCTAAAAGCTGTTCTTTGCATTCTGGAGCTCTTTGTAGAAAAAAGTGTCTTGATTTGTTCACAGTTAGGTATAATTTTCTTATTTGTATATTTTCGGGGCAGGCATACATCATCATCATCGTCATAAACTTAAGAGCTGCGCTCTTGTCCGTGAAGCCATTTCCACGTATTCCCTTCCAAAGCCTTTTCTTATTTTGTAGGCATACGTAAACCCAAAAGTATTTCTATTCGATTTGAATCACCCAACAGTCTCATAAAATAACAGTACCTACCTAAGTTTTTTACACAAAGTAAACAAAACGAAGCTAAAAGATGAAAGGGAAATCCAACGAAAGTGAACCGTGACTTCAGGCCAATCTTTTGTTAAACGAAACTATGTTATTTTTAGTTAATGAAGGCCAAATTGGCCACTTTCGCATGCCAGTGGACAGCGTCTAGACTTGTATATTTAGGAAAGGGATATCAGAATAGAAGCCAATTACTATGTCTATTCGGCCTGATTTTGTCAGTAATTAATTATAGGTAATTATAGGTTACGACTTTGATTTTGGATTTGTTATAGGTTAGGTTGTATATGTAGGCATTAGGTAGGCTCGTAATGTAGAAGTGAAATATATTCACATAATACCCAATTCAGCTTGATTCGGGCACTAATGTACTAATTTGTACATTGTAAGCCTGGCGCCGGTAAACCTAGCAAAGCCTCGCCAAATACATATGTTTCCCCTCACGAATAGAAATCAGACGTGGAAAGCCCACAATTAATCCGCACTGCCCCATTACGAAGAAATAAGCAACTAAGCCTAGTAAATTGTTTCCCTAAGGACTTCAGAATCCTTTGCAAAACAACGCTACATCTCTTCCATGGTGTATACACCTTATTACAAACATACAAGTATTATTATTGCGTTTTATTCTGTTTACCAACAGCAAAACACGTTGTTTATTACTTTGCAGCCTTGGTCGTACTGATGTGCTCTTAACCTCTTGGGTATAAGAGCACAATTCGCGTAGTTTTCACTTTTACAGCAGCATTAGCCGTTATTCGGTTTGTGGTCGAAGCTGGCCACCGGACCGCGACGACCGTGGGAGCTTTGCCCTTCGCCACTGCCTTAATATTTGCCTATGAACCTAATATAATTATGTGAGAAAGCCGGCTAAGTAGGTTTTTGTGTATTTTTATTCCTTTTTACGGTTACCGGGCGAGGGATACATAATATTGTAAGTTTTATATATTACGCTAAGCGAATAAATTTTGCTTTCCATAGAGTTTGAACTCTAGTCTTGACCATAATCGCTAGCAATTGTTTTTTCCTCTTTTTTCTTGATTGTGTAACATTTTTGCCAATAAATAACATACCTACATCATTTTTAGAACACGACGTGATCAGTGCCTATAATTATGTCGGCTATAGGGCTATCTATGTGACGCAGTCATGTAATTTAATTGTTTAACTTTACGAAATTACCAAATTATCTTCATTTATCTATTTATAAGGTATTTCTCTGACAACAACTATAACACAATTCGCACAATAACCAAACGTTTTAGAATAATCAAACGATTAAGCCAAAAGGCAAGCTGTTTTATTTCTTTATCATTAAATTAGAATTACGCTACGGCATAAATTCTCCTCACGTAGTCATAAAAACATTTAATTCCCATGATAATTAAGTCGCGCTAGAAGAACCGCGTACTATGCATACGCTTTCCATAAACATTAACTAACGCCTTATGCTGTGGGGAAAGTACAAGCGCCCAGAATAGCTTGCCAATTTCGCACAAGGTTCCATTTTAGATAAGATTCCTACGCGAGTTATGAGATTGAGCCATTAATAGGTAAACAAATAGTAAGAAAATAGGAGAAATGGACCACAAAAATGTCTGTGGGGTTATATTTTATTTATAAAGAAAAACAAGTTTATAAATTGGACTAGGTAGATTAATTAAGGGCAATAGGACTCGGCGTAGGTAAATGTACCAAATATGCTAGCCGCTTTATCTCGCTGGATTTCAATCTATGTTCATGCTGCAGGTACCACGTAGGTCTGACCTGAGATCATCGCTTTAATAGCTACCAACTGCATAAAAACAAAGGAAAAAACGTCATAACTCACAGTTCTTTCTACCCCTTTATAATTTACGATATTTTTATGGATAAGGAAAATGGTAGCGAAGAAAGCAATTTGTGGAAACATTAAAAAGGAAACTTAATCTAATCTACTAGCTTTAAATCTAACCATAAACACTGCGGTATCGCTTATCAGGAAGTTGATAGCGCACCCTTTCTCACCTTTTGATAATAAAATCAAAGGAGCCGCGTTTAGGACTTTTAATTATTGTATTTAATTTTGTCACTACTGTCTTAGTATTGTAACAATAAAATTTCACCTTCGGTGAACTTTTGTCTAGCGGCTGCGAAAAGTAACTGACAATGCACCTCCCTCGTACTAACATGAGTGCGAGATGCACTGAGTTTGAGTTGACGCAGTCGCTAGCGTTTGAGACCGCGTAAAACTCATGGTGAGGGTATATTTACATACTTAGAAAGTTTAAAATAAAGAAAGAAAAGTTTGTTTACTTTATACCAAAATAAATATAGTTACTTTATTACTGTGGTAATATAATATGCTACAAAACATTACGCCGTAATTATAAGCGTAGACGATAAGTGCCGGTCATTGTAAATGCTTTAATTAAAGTGGTCCCATTAACACGAAAAAATACGTTTATTGTGAGAGAATACATAATCAACTTCGATGGAATGATTAATATTCGTGGCTGACGGTTTTTGATCGTTTTTTTTTAAGAAATAGTTCATGGGTAATGGCAGTGTCAGTAATTTGAGCAAATAGTTCTTAGCCTAGTCGGTAGTGCCCCTGACTACGAAGCAGAAGGACCCCGGTTGAAATCCTAGTAAGACCATTTATTTGTATGTTCATTACGGGTATTTGTTCCCGAGATATGGGTGTTATTTTTATGAATTTACGTATTTTTCTATATCTATATATTATATCATGTCTTAAACGTATTTCATCATCTATTAGGACCCACAACACAAGCCTTATTGAGATATTGAGCTTACTGTTGGACGAGATCGATTGTGTAAAATTGTTCCATAATATTTGTTTATTTTCATGTTGTAGCTAGCATGTTATTATTAATTATTTAATTGGGTTGTTTCCAATAGTACACAACTTTTAAATAGGTTACACATACCGCAACATGATAAGAAAACAGTAGTCACTACTTTTCCAAGCGTAATTCATGTTAGATGTTACGAAGTAAATATATTATGTACATTCGTTTTTATAACATATCCGTATCAGCTTTGAAAACACGACAAAAATGCTTAAAAATGCTCTAGGAACTTTTTTAACATACCCATAATATGTAAGTAGTGAAAAAAGGTAAAAGTATACACAAACATTGTTTCCTCTAAAAACACCTCAAAGTAAACAAGTGAAGACCCGTGCAAAAACGACCTGAACGTTCGTCCTTTATTTTAAAAGCCGTTAAATTAAAAACTAATTTCATAATCACGGACGGTCACCACTAACGATGGCAAGTACGAGTAAAAAATACTCCGTGCCGGCATCGACATCGTTTACAGCACGTGGCACACTTGAATATTCAAATTTGCCCGACACAATAGGCTGATAGGGATGAAGTATTCACGGGGAAAAATACTTGGTAGATACTAGCTTCATATTTGGCGCCAGATACTTATGTAAGTACTTTGCGAGTACATATAATTTTGATAGCTACGAACATAGAAATCCGCGAACATCTAATCTACTTGCACTAGGGTTGCCAGATGGTCGGGATTTGGCGGGATTCTCCCGATTTTTAGCACGTGTTCCAGATTCCCGACAAAGTGGAAATTGTCCCGAAAAACAGCTACACGTTATAAAACAATAATTTCAAGCGACCCGCGTTGAAAATATAATATAGGTAGAAAATATAATGAACAGACAAAAACGTCTATGGGCAGACCAGCTGACGTAGTGCCAATAATGTATAAAATATCATTGTTTTTAATACAATTACTTAAATTTGAATGTTTTTTTTTTCCCGACTTTAGTCCCAAAATCCCGAAAAATTGATATTTTTTCCCGATAATGGCGCCTTTCGATCTGGCAACTCTAACTTGCACACACTTCATTTATAATACGCGGGCCGTGATCTTACGTAAAACGTATATCTGTACAATTATAATAAATACCTAAAGATTACATGGCGTTATATTTGCGACTCTGTTACAATTTAGTTTTCTAATTTTGGAAGAAGCTTTTCGCAATTACCTACTTTGAAAAGGAATTTACATATGTGTGGGAGTTATGATGTCAGAAGGAACTTTCTTCATCAAAGCAATTTCATGAATTCATACATCTCTTTAAAATACATATGTATATACCTATACGACTAACCAAATGTCGTGCATTATAGCATACTCGATTTGTATGTTTTCAAGCTATTTTTTTTAACTTTATACTTAACTGTTGCCTTTTTCAAATCTCTAAGACGTTACATATTACATGGATGGGGTTTCAATACTTTAAATACGGGAACAGGTATTTTATAACACTTGTTTATACTTACCACCGTTCCGTGTTCCCTTGAGAGTCGCCGGATAGCCAAAGGAAGTCCAACAAAGGGGTCTAGAGAAAAAAACCGAGTTCCGGTGTCAGAGCCATGCGAGACGTGAATAGGTACAGAATAGCCCACCTTAACAATAAAAATAGTTAACGAACCAGTCTGGAAGCTTAGGAATATTTTTATTTTGTAAAGAAGGGAATTAGAATATTATAATAATGTCTAGTTATAAAAGTGTTTGAAACAGGTTTTGTTAACCAAATTGGTAAATTAATGATAACAATGGACGATCTTTTTTTAGTTAAATGTATAACACTTTTTTGACTAAGTTGGTATATAGTAGTACGAGTAGTAGGTAGCTTATATCATCATCTTCCTCGCGTTATCCTGGCATTTTGCAACGGCTCATGGGAGCCTGGGGTCCGCTTGCAAACTAATCCCAATAATTGGCGTAGGCCACGTTTATCTTTACGAAAGCGACTGGCATCTGACCTGGGTAGCAGCTTATATAAAATAATTGTCTCAATGGCCTAAATTAGGTAAAAAAAAAGTAAAAATATACATTTGTGACACATAAAAAATATAAGTATTTAATGGTTAATAATCTGCCATTAACGGGCACTGAGGAATTATTTTAACAAACTAAACTTTTAAGCTGACGCACCGGGTCCAAAGTCAAGTGTGAACTTAGTTTCAAAAGAGCTAAGTTCATTCTAACTAAGTTTCATTTTAGCTATAAGTCCCAGGAAGGTCAAGTAGAGTCTGTGCTTCACTTAATTCTAGCTTAAATTAAACTAGTAAATTAGTAGCTACCTAAATGTCACTACATTCATATTCTCAAGTAAAATCTTTTGTTAAAGAAAAACTATATTTTTACGTATATACCCGCTTGTAAAAAAATATGTCGTCCTGCATATTAAATATATGTAAACATGCTTTACTCCTTTGACTTTGACTACTTCGAACCGAAACTTTTTATCTTCAAAATTGTGTATGGAAATCTCATAAAATCCTGCAAGAATTCGTAAATCTTGTAAAAACTTTGGTTAAAAAACCAGCCCTCAAATAAAATAAAAATGTTATACGCGTGCAAACAATACATTTATTAGCCAGAATTTAAGAATGTCACACAACTCGACCCAAAATCAGTCGCAAGGCTTAACTCTCAATTATACTAATGAATTGTGGAGTTATCTTTCCGTGTATAAGCTTCGTGATACAGTTACATTAATTATGGGACACAATGGCCCTGCAAATTGTCCCCTGGGGGACCGCGTGTACCTACGTCGTAGCGGTCAGGGCACCGTCAGTAACACTGACTATTCGTACCTATTGGCTAGGTAGTAGGTACGGTCACCTGCAATTATATCGGCTCGATTTGGGAAATGAATTAGAGATGAACTAGATACGATATAGTAAAGATATGTGACGTTCCACGGCGTTATGGCGGCTGGCGCCGCGATTCGGGAAATGAATTAGAGATTCATTAGATATGCAATAGTAAAGATATATTATCTTTACTATATGTGACGTCCCACGGGTAAAGGTACCTTATGGCGGTTGGCGCTTACGCTATTATTAACGCCGCTCCAATATTATTGCGGCGCTATGCGACGTAAGCGCCAGCCGCCATAAGGTACCTTTTGCCGTGGAACTTCACATATCGTGTCTAGTTAATCTCTAATTCGTTTCCCGAATTGCGCCGTATGTTACTCTTCGAAGACCGCAAGAATATGTGACACGCTCTTATGTCTCTACAAATACGAGTAGATCCGTGTTAGATATTTTTGCGGCCTTCGTTGGGTAACATTATTATGGCAGGTGATTGTACAAAGTGCGTGATAAAAATTCAGGCAACGAATTGTTTTTGACAGTCGGTCGTTAGATAACTAAAGGGTGGTTAGATATTACATAAATAAGGGCCACTTGCACCTCGGGTTAGTGGGATGGTGCAAGTGGCGCTAAGGGCGTTAGTATGGCGACTGCAGCTGCATATAGTAGTTGCGACGTTACTGCTGCAGCCTGCAAGGCTAATATGGTTACCTTTTTATCATCTGTCACCGTGCCTGTCATGTTCTAACAAGTATGAGAGTGCGAAAGTGAGACATGACATGACAAATGATAAAAATGCGACCAGCATTGATATCCGTGCATGACGCGAGCGCTGTCACTGTCAATTTCCTGTATAAGATTGAATGACGTTCGTAGCCCCATTACTGTGATTTGACCGGAATGTCATCTTATCGTGTCCCATACTCGCCAGGGCTACGCCACAGGCATGATTACCTATTCGGTACAACACAAGCATATTCAGTACAAAGGCACTATTCTGGAATCGCGCCTTTAGGTTCTAAAAGCTATAAAAGCTGGTAGCCATAACAGTCCAGTGTTTCATAGCAAGAGGTCGAAATCACAGCACAACGGAATATCATTTGATATTTCCCACTAGCATTTGGTGAAGGAAAATGTAGTGAGAAATCGTAACAAGGTATACTGCTTAGAGGGATAGGGCGTTGCATGTTAAAACGCCAAATCTTGGGAAGATAGCCCCAGTTACCATAAATTAATGCAGTCGGGAAAGCATTTAGATACACGATAAACGATATGATAAGAGATTTGTTTTATTCTTCCTGTTTTCACTGTCGTCCTACGTTAGCTTGTGATTTATGTCCCGTTCTCGAACGATGTTAGTCTAATATTGTTAGCGTATTGTCATGACAACCCATACAATTTCACAGTTCGTGGACTAATAATATTAGTTTTATATCGTTTGAGAAATAGGCCCCTGGTCTTTATCGAAAACCAGAGAGACGAATTTTAGATTTTAGGGGTAGCAGGATTTGCCGTGACGTCTTATTGATCGTAGCCTGCTTATTTATATTTATATTTCATTGTTATGTTAATAGTAATAAATGTTTTTTTTTGTTTCTTAAAGCCTACTGTAGTTATGGCTTCTGTTACACCTTTAGGTGATCAACTTTGGATGGCATTTACTTGTTAGGCCTAACACGGGAAATAGGAGGTTATCACTATAGTGCGTTTATTTGAGCGTAACAGTTTTCAAAGGCCTTTGTAAACCTTGTCAGTATATAAAACCATTCACATTTTACCCATACGTAGTTTGCACAGCAGATTGACATATACAGGGTGGAAAGGCACGACGATCCTTTCCGGAAATGGGAGATAGTTTAGCCTAAGCTCTATATTTTCTCCATAGAAACTATGTTAATATGGGCAACCGTTTCTAAATTATGACCTTTTAAACATCCACGCAAAAAACTACTTTGTTCTAACCCTAACAGGTGACAGGGTCAATGAACTTACTTGTAAACAATCAGTATTCGACAGGAAATTATGCTAATTTGTTGCCATCTAACCATTTTTAGGTCTGCTTACAGCACGGTAAGAATCATTGCAGGATTTTCGCTTTCTTAGTGGTTCCACTTGTTCAATACTTGAAATAGTTATGTTATTCCTTAATATTAATAATACTAACCACAACATTGTTTACAACGACAGTTCAAATGGTGACATTGACAACCACTCAAAAGTACGCAATCGTCTTATAAATATCTCTGGTTTCCTTGACTGATAAAAAGGTTTTAGTTTCTTAACACGTTTCACTAAATTATTTTCGAATAATTGGAAACTATTTAAAATAATAAAAAATTACATGTAGGTTGTGTTAGTTGCACCAAATGAACTTGCAAAAATGAAATACTAAGAATAAATCAAGAATAAATACTTCTTCAATACCAAACTAACAAACCTTCTTGCGTGGTAGGAAATAGACAAGACGTCTGATGTTTGAAATTAAATTTTCATTGAACTATACTTATTGAATGTCATATTCTTCAAATAAAAATGTTAGATGCTCGTGGCTATTTAAATTTGTGGGGCTGTGTAAAAGATATGGTGTACCAAACCAAACGGAATGTGAAACTGCGGACGAAATGAGACAAAGGCTAATTGGTGCTTTCTGCGGAGGATAAATGACGAAGAGCATACACTATATCGCATGTGCATCGACATACTCGGGTACGGGCTGCGGCGGCGTTGTAATACACGGAGGTACATTTGAACACCGTATGTGAAAAGAAGATAGTATTAAATATTGGAAAAAAGTAATTATCTAAGAAAGTAATAAAATTGTTTGTAATATTTTTGCATGCATTTGATTTATTTGACATTTATGCGTCATTCATACATCATTGCGATACTGTCAACGATCGGAAAAAAGTGTAAAGTTCCGAGCTTTCCCGACGGAGATCCTTAATCTAGCCGTCATGTACACATGCTATAGGGTTATCACCACAGTTAAAAAGTAGTATTTTTGCAATTTTTATTTTTTACTCAATTAACGATTCTTACCATTACCAATAGTCTCTGTATCACTTAAACGACCTAATACTTCCGGGAAGGATCGTCGTGCCTTTCCACCCTGTATATAAAATGTTTTAAAACCTCAAGAGCAGTAAAAAAACTTATACAAATTGAATGGAACTCGAATATTAATAATTTCATGACGTATTTCGTTTCAAATTCAAAGTTTATCCGTATTCATTTGTCTTAAATGTAAATTTATGTTTGCTTTACTATGATTAATTTCTCTCGCTATGTTAAATTACACAAACAGATTAGGTACTTGCCTGAGTTCAAGAATTATTAGGAATCCACACATTTTCGTAATTTTCGGATAAATTAATGAGGTATTTACCTTCGTCATTTATGTTTCCTACTTCAGATACAACCCCTTGTGGCAGTGGAAAGCAAAACATCTTCCACTCTGCTGAGTAAATATTCGCTTAAAAATTACTCAATTTTCCCCCCATAGAAAATCATTGCGCGCGTCTTAAATATAATACCGATTATTTTCTATTTGATGTTCCATTCCACACATCAAAGCTCCCAGTTTAAGCTTGCGTGCCATTTTCCAATTTATACGATAATTGTATTCTAGGGTCTTATCTTTACGATGAAAATATGACGATCCTATACAAAAGAGGGATTAATTCCATTTTCCCGGTTTCACAATATTTATTTATAGCTAATAGGAGTTTGAAGATAAATGGCCATTTTTACATTAGCAAGGAGGAAAAAGAGTTCTTAAAGAAAAGTAAACAAATATGTATCTGGTTTCAACGTTCAGTTAGTAATCCTTTGAAATGTAAAAGGTTAAATTCGATTATTAGCTAAACACATGCAATTTGTTTCTTATATTCTGCTATTTTTAGACCCCGGACTATTGTCGCAATGACAACACAATAGGGTAGTTTGGGGAGTAAATGGAGCGGTGTTAATTAAGTCGGCTGTGTTAATTAAAATATAATGATCAGGCATTCACGATATAAATTACCTATAAGTCAATTGATTAATATATCGAGGTTGATCTTTCGTTAACTGAATATCCGTAACAGATCAAAAGTTGTTCTAAATGACTTGTGGTTAGGCTACGTCTTTAAGCAGAATATATCCACTTCAAAAAGGAAAAGCTTCTTGCCACCTCGACAGATGTTGTTGGTGCTATTTGAAAAGTTTGCGATTATCAAAGTCGGTAGGATTTGTAACGGTTGCTTGGTTTAGTTGTGTTGACAATTGACTTATAGGTTATTTATATCGAGAATGCCTGGTTATTAAATTTTAATTAACAGAGCCGTATTAATTGACAGCGCTCCATTTACTCCCCAAATTACTTGATGCATTTAAACCAAATGCCATAATTATGGATTTATAATGCCTCTATCTTATCAGTAACAAGACAAATTACAAACCAAAATGAGCGTATAATAGTAATTACAATGTAGAGGGAATCCTGTAATCAAAGCACATACATAATTAACGCAATAGTCTGATTACACGAGGCCTAGAGCAAATTACCGAACAACGATTCATGCGAAAGCAGATTTCCGACATGATACTACTGTAGGCCGATTCTAAATTAAGAATTTGTAATGCATTTATTTTATTGAATCAATTAATTACAATATATTATACTAACTACCTACAAAACTTAAGAAACTAAAACGCTTTCTGAGCCATGCCGGGTCTAAAGGTCCCCATCACACTAGCAGCGTTACCCCGCTGTATGGCGATGGAGACCTGTTGGACAAGCCATGACTCAGAGCGGGGGTCATTCCCCTTCTCCCTGAGGCGCTAGCCAAGCTCTCTGAAGGCTCACGCGTCTCCCGTTCCCAGGGCCCGGCTGTCTCGACGGCGATGGGCACGAAGTCGTAGGTGGCTCCCAAGGCAGGCTTGTTTTTGGCGGCAGTCTCTGCCGCTTAGCCTGCCGACTTAGCAGAGTGTCCTGTAATTGTTTTGATCTTATTATGATACGACTTTGACACGGCTCGCAGTGCATGGTCAAGCGCACCAATAAGTGAAATATAAATGCCCTAAAGACACCAATTATCACGTGCGCGCGGGAACCAATCAGTGTGAGCGTTTGTCAAGAAACAAAACAAGATCAAAACGTTAAATCAGAATTAGGCGCCTTGTATAAAATAATATGGCGTACGAGTGCCGCTGCTATTTTCCAATATGCGTAGAGGATCAAAGCACAGGAAACATTTGGCCGAATTCCCCTATAAAGGCATTTTTGTAAGGAAATGAGTTGTTCTGCTGCAATTTTTGTCTGAAATTGGAGGTGGGAAATTGCGCATGGAGCGCTTTGTGTATTTTGGTAAAATTATGATAAGCAATAAGATAGGATTATTGGTACAGAATTTTATTTTGGTTATAAGAATTTAGATATTAACGATTATATTCATTCGGCGTATTCTTTAACCTTTTGAACATGACAGTGTTCATATTGAATTTGAATATGAAATGTCACTATTTTGATACAGAGTACTGAAAAACTATTTGAAAAAAGACTTATATCGACCGGGATATACCTCTTCCTTTTGTTTGTCCCGGTGGATAATGTCATAAGTCTAATGAAACTAACCGTGAATCATTCAAAACTGATGAATTTGAATAAATTCCTTTAAGCAGAGCAGGCGCTATGTAAATGAAACAGATTTTACGAACATGCCCTAAATTCGTGTAAACGATATTGTTCCGTGCTTAGGCATAAATTGGGAATCTGCTCATTATACTCGTATGAACCTAAACCCTCGGGTCCATACGTCCATTTTATCGTTCCCCGATTTACTTCAGTAATACTTCTATCAATTAGGCTTTAGCCCAAACTAGGTATTCACAAAGGTTGTTACAACTTTGCTACATGTCCAGAAAAAACAGACCTCTAAATAAGCGTGGTTTTCATTAAACTCGTCCCTTTACCTACTAGCGATTTTTGACCGTCGGCGTCTAGTCAGCGCTATGTAAAATGACGTCGCCGCGCAGTTGCGCCAACGTTGCGTCGAGCAGCAGCCATAGAGTTGACTAGACGCCGACGCTCGGGAGCTTCGAGCAACACCGCCTTCCGACATGTCGGAAGGGAGGAACCCAAGCAATATCTTACCGTACAAATCATTCTGCCATGTTTTGCGGGGGGAAACGTGCACACAGTCGCACCTCTCACTCACTACATACAAAATCCAATTTGTAATGACGACACAAATACATAGAAAATGACACACGTCAATATCCCACAATGCCTGAAGACTCGCCTCTTTAACCAATGTGTCCTGCCCACCATGACCTACGGTGCCGAGACATAGACGCTCACTAAGGGAGCTGTGCATAAAATCCGCGTAGCACAGAGAGCCATGGAGCGCGCCATGCTCGGTATCAAGCTTCAAGATCGAGTAAGCAATGTCGAGATCCGTCGCTGCACCAAGGTGCATGGAGTGTATATCATAGTTTCGGACACGTACTCTCGGAGTATCCTGCTGTCGAATGTTCGTTGATTCGACTGTCGCTGGATCGAATGTTCGCTGGGTCGAAAAGCGTAGAAATAATAAATTGTAGAATCGAATCTGAGGTTTCGATTGTCATCCCGTAGAAGATCTCGGGTACGAATGTTCGTTGATTCGACTGTCGCTGGATCGAATGTTCGCTGGGTCGAAAAGCGTAGACAAAAAATTTTTTTCAGGGTACCTCCCGAACATGTGAAGAGGGGGTAATTTTTTGTCGGTTAAACTCTAAGGTAAAAACCTTTTTTTTAAATCGGTCCAGTCATTTTGGAGTTCATTCGTTACAAAAAGAAAAATCCTAAAATACAAATGTTTTCTCTTTAATATTTGTGGAGTGTAGACTGTAGCTTTTCGTGATGTGGGGGTTCGTTGGGAGAAGCGTAGAAATCCGCCGCTGGAACGCGCTGGCCGCTGTGCTGTCTCGAAGTCCGCTATACCTCCATTTACCGGTATATGTGTTGTGTGAAATGAAAACACATATATTTGATTTATTCACTTGGAGAGTGTTCAGGCTGGTATGAGTGAAGCTCTCTTGATGTCTCTGATATCTCTGAATAAGCCACGAAACGGCTCTGCCTTATATAGTAAAACACAAGGCCGTTTGGTACCTTCTTCAACTAGTGGGTGTATCATGCAGAGTCAGTAATGTATATTTTTGCCAATCTCGTTAATTATAAGCACGTATGAAAGGAGCACGAATCCTAGACTTATAAATAGGTACAATATTAAGCACGTATGAAAGGAGCATGAATCCTAGACTTATAACTAGATATAAAACATTCCACGCAATTCATTTGACATAATATACGAGCACAAAGTAAAACATGATATACAAAAGTAAAAATAGTAACCTAAACGTAGAGACTAATTAAACACGTACATGAACCCTAATAGCTATTTACGACAGTCTCCCCCACGTGTGTCAACACCGTCTTCATGCGCGGAGTAAATGGGGATAAGTCTAGAAACTGGGCGGCGGACGTCACCTGCGCGTGTGCGAACAATGGCCACTCTCACATGACCATCTGGGCCAGGAAATAGCTGGGCGATTACGCCTCTGGGCCACGTTCCTCGTGGCATGGAGCTATCCGCAATGATGACTACGTCACCTTCATGCAGTTTTCTCACGTTTTGGTGAGCACCGAGCCTGGGGAGGAGGCTGGGTCGGTATTCCCGCTGCCAGCGCCTCCAAAATTGGTCGGCTAGCGTTTGCGCTGTTTTCCACGAAGAGAGCGACATAATTGCGTCTGTGAAGACACCCAGTGGCGACATGGCACTTGATCGACCGATAAGGAAGTGATTCGGCGTCAGGGCTTCGATGTCTAAATCTGGATTCACTGGTGTCAACGGTCTGGAATTGACTATGTGCTCTGATTCTAGCAGTAAAGTATGTAGAACTTCTTCGTGGGGTGCTCTTTCTTTCAGTACTACTTTTAATGCGGTTTTAACGCTGCCCACGAGCCGTTCCCAGGCACCGCCAGCAGAGGGGTTGCCGGGTGGAATTTTCTTCCATTTTATGGCTCGCTCGGTCAAGAAGGGCTTGAGACTGTCGGGCAGCGTGTTTTTGGCCTCTGCCAGTTCTCTTTCCGCGCCATGGAAGTTAGTGGCGTTGTCGGAATAGAGAACCGTAGGCGTGCCGCGTCGCGCTATCATTCGGCGTAGCGACAGTATCATGGAGGATGCCGAAAGTGAGGCGGCAAGCTCCAGATGTACAGCGCGAGTTGTGAGGCATGTGTATAATACACCCCACCTTTTCTCGCGGCGGCGGCCTATCGTTATGTGCATGGGGCCAAACAGGTCTACGGCTGCAGCGGTAAATGGCGGCTGATTCACTTTTAGCCTTTCTGGCGGCAAGTCACCTATGGGAACTTTGATTGGCGTTCCCCTATAGGTTCTGCACCATTGGCATTTATGCGTTATATAGCGAATGCTACCGCGCAGCCCGATAATGTAGTACCTTTGTTTCAACTCGTTGATGACGGTCGCGTGGTTGCCGTGATTGTAGAGTGCATGAAAATGCTGTACTAATAACTTGACGAAATCTTCTTTCGCATGTAAAACAGGCATATGCGTGTTTTTATCGATTCTAGCATTTAGTACGATGATTCCGTTTTTGTCAAGTTGTACAGCGATTTTGTATAGCGGAGATTTCTTCAGGAGTGGCCGCCCAGTTTCCAGAAGCTTCATTTCCTCCGGAAATGCAGCATGTTGACTCCGTCGGATTAGCAATATCTCTGCTAAATCTAAATGCCCCTTATTTATCTCTATATCTGTTTTCTTAGCGAACAATGCGGCTTTGAAAACCTCGGCGGCAACCAGAATACTAGCGGTGGCGCGAACTAATCGCACGAACTTTGAGAACCTACACACCTCCGGCAGGTACTCAAACCTATTCTCCGCGACGCCTACTGAGCATACGAGTTTATTAACGCGTTCCTCGCCCGTATCGGCGACGGGCGTAGGCACTTTTTCGGTCGGCCAATGCTCTTTGGATTTACGTATAAAATCGGGCCCTATGAACCATCGGTGGTTCACTCCGAATTGCGCAGGTACTCCACGAGTCGCGTCGTCAGCCACGTTAGCTGCACTAGGCACCCAGCGCCAGTTGGCGGGGGTGGTAGTGTTCTCGATTTCTGCTAACCTATGTGCTACGAACGTTTTATACCTACGTGGGTCCGAACGTATCCACGTGAGCGCCGTTTTAGAGTCAGACCAAAAATACTTGTCCTTTATTACGTAATCTGACTCCTTGACTATGGTTTCCGCTAATCTAGTAGCTAGTACGCAGCTCTGCAATTCCATCCTCGGAATGCTGACTACCCGGAGAGGTGAAACGCGGGCCTTAGCGGCCACTAACGCGGAGGTTTTAGTCCCCTCGGGGTTGATGCTAACTAAATACACGGCCGCGGCATATATTTTTTCGCTCGCGTCGCAAAAAACATGCATATATGCCTCCCTATTAAATGCGGGCACGTGTCGCGGAATCTATAAGTCTCGTAATTGTTGTACGTTATCAATGAACGATCGCCAAACGGGTGCGAGTGAGACGGGTATAGGCGAGTCCCAATCGATTCCTGTCCTCCATATTTCCTGCATTAACGCCTTGCCTAAGACGGATATGGGGCTTACGTAACCGATCGGATCAAATATTGACATCGCGCTACTTGTTACCTGTCGTTTTGTAGGTAATTTCTGACCGTTAAGTACGTCTTCGGGCGTATTACGAAAGTTTACGTTGAAACCTAAGGTGTCACGTTTGTGATTCCATTTCAAACCTAAGGTACGTTCGCTCTCGTTCGCGCCTAACAGCGACGTTTCCTGATTGCTATTAACTACGTCAGCAATTACCGCAGGATGGTTCGATGCGAACCCGCGAAGCTCGAATGACGCGCGCATATTCAGCTCGTAAACTTCGTTTACTACGCGTCTCGCTTCCTCTTCAGACGTATCGAGGGCGATCAACATGTCGTCCATGTACGTATTCTTTATTGTTTTTTCCGCTGCGATCGGAAATTCTTTACTATGCGATTTTGCGTTTTCGTTTTTGACGTATAGCGCGGTTGTCGGCGACGCTGCCGAACCAAATATAAGCCGCTTCATCCTATATTCTTGCGGTTGGGAGGTACGGTCCTCTCCCCTCCAAACGAAACGTAACGCATCACGATCCTGCTCAATTATTTCGATCTGTAAAAACATCTCTTTGACGTCGGCTATTACCGCGATTTTACCCTCGCGGAAACGCACTAACACGCCGAAAAGTGATTCTAACAGGTCGGGCCAGCTAACAGCGCGCTATTGAGCGAGCGTCCATAAGCTGTTGCGGCCGCGTCCCAAACTAATCGCATTTTCCCGCGTTGCGGGTGAAAAGTTGGGAAGTGGGCTAGGTACCACGTCCGGGGTGCCTCGGGGGGCGGTCGCGAGTTCATTTTCTCCGCGTAACCTTTGTCGAGCAAGTTGTTCATATGCTTTGCATATTCGGCTTTAAGTTTCGCATCGCGGTCTAGCTTTCGTTCTAGACTGTACAGCCGTTTCAGTGCTTGCGCTCGGTTATCGGGGAGTTTCTCGTCATCTGACCGCCAAAGTAAGCCCGAGCGATACCGTTGCTCCCCCGGTATCTTTTCGCAGGTGGCTTCTAACAAATCTAGCGCACGTTGGTCGGGGTCGGCCCGAGGTAATTTTTGTGAAACGCCTAATGACTCTATGTCAAAATGTCGTTTCATCAATTGTAAGGCCTCGTCATCCGCGGTATTAGGCCTTGCGTGCCCAACAAATTGTACCGCGGCGCGACGCGTACGGTCTGGTCCATGCAAAACCCATCCTAGCCTGGTTAAACTCGCGACTGGGAGGTTAGGCGGACCGTCTATAATTTGCCGACTAATGATGAGATGCCAGTTATCTTGGCCTATCACGATAGTAGGTACTGCGGGGGGGTAACTTAATTCGTCCGCGATTTTAGATAAATGATCGCATTTATCTACCAAGTCTCGCGGCACGCCCTGCGCTCCTAAACCTATATCGCAAACCGTGTAAGTCTCCATCATTTCCATATGTCGACTACAAAAACCCCGTATTGCGACTCGTAACGCATACGAATCTGGGTCCCGTACTACACCGCCTATGCCTTCTATCTCTAATGTTTCACCGCGCACACGAGGTGCGATTCTATCCGCAGTTTCATGTAACATCAACGTCATTGCCGCGCCTTCATCGAGTAGCGCGAGGGTTTGGACGGTACCTAACGGTCCCGACACCTCTACTGGCATGATTTTGAGATACGTCTGCGGCAGTTTAACATTGAGTACTGCTTTGCGTGCTGCCGGCGCACTATTACCGTTCGCGGACCTGGCCGCGCTTAAACCGTGTAATAGTCTACTATGTCCGGCTTCGCACTGATTCATGCCACACGCGACATATTTACATCCAAAAAGTTTACGGTGATTCGCGCCTAGACATCTAAAGCACAATTTAGCTCCCTTTGCCAAGTCCCAGCGCTCAGGTATGGTCGCGGCTAGAAATTTCGAACACTCCTTAACTTCGTGTTCTTTGCCGTTGTTACATATGGCGCACGCTTCGTGCGAGACAGACGCTATCTGTCGCTTGGGCTTAGCTCCGGTTGACGCTGGCTTTTTCTTTAAATTGCCATCGCGGTGCTTTACTTGAGCTACGGTCGATTTATTAGTACGCGATCTATTTCCCGTATCACGTGTGTATGACTCGCGGAAATCTGACTCCGAATCCGAACTATAGTCGCGAATGGACGCGGGGGCGCGGGGCCCAGCGAGAGCGCGGCTCGACCTGCTGGGCTCGCGCACAGAGGAAACCGCGTTTCGTTCATTTCGCGATCTATCATACGCATCACGGTAGAACGCGGGGTCGCGAGACCTAGAGAGAGCTTGGCTCGATCTTCTGGGTTCGCGCGCAGAGGAAACCGCGTTCACTGCATTCCGTGATTTGTTGGACGGCTTATATCGGTTTATGCGCTTGGCCGCAGTACTAATTTCGTTAAGAAACTCGGAAATTGCTACTAACCCGGGTGTTTCTACGTTAGACTGCCAGTATTTGGCCCATTCATAGCGCACTATCAGATTTAATTTATCCACGATTTTATTCACGAGCTCAGGCGCGTGCAAGTATTTCTCTTGACGCAAGGATCTAATGGTGGCGACGGCATTCGCTACATGCGCGGCGAATGAGGCTATATTCGAATTGTCTTCGGATAAACGCGGCATGCGTTTAATATTATGAATTTCCGTAAGAACAATCTCCTCAGGGTCGCCGAACTGCCGTTCCAGCGCTTCCATTATCTCGTACGGATCCTGAACCGTGTACATTATTGATTTTACGGCCGTCCGAGCTTCGCCCTTAAGTGCGCGCCTAATCCGACTGACGTTATTGACGGCACTAAACATGGGCGACGTATCTTCGAACTCTGCCCTAAATGATATCCACTCGGTGATATCTCCGCCGAATGCAGGTAATTCCGGCGGTTTATGGTACATTGGCGCGTAGGTACCGTGCGGTACCTCTAAAACGCGCGGGGGCGGTCTGCTAGCCCGGTCGGCGGCTGCAAGCGGCGGCGGCTGCGCGGTCTTTTTCGGCGGCGGGAATTTAACGTTTTCTTTCGCGACCTCGCGCTGTGACCTAGCTTGTCGTTCTACCCAACTTCTAGTACGTTCTTCGACGGTCGCGTCACTGCTGCCGACAGACTGCGCCTTCAGTGGCGCAACCTGCGGCCGCAAATTTGCAGTGACGGACCCTGTCTTAGAAGCTTCGACGGTCGCGTCACTGCCGCCGCGAGACTGCGCCTTCAATTGCGCAATCTGCAGCCGTAAATTGGCAGTGTCGGACTCGGTCTTAGCAACGACCAGACGGGCTTTATGAACCTCGAGCTCGGCCATTAGCACGGACAATTCATTGTCGCGTTCCCTAACCGATTTGCGATTCTTTAATTCGCGATTAGACGGCGCCCGCGACGGCGGCGGCGGCGCATCGGTGTCTTTATTCACTAGCGTATTCGACCTACTACGATTTACTACGGTGGCGTCTAACATCTCCGAGTGTACCGACTCGGTTCCACCGGTAGCATTCGGGTTGCCACTGGTGCCCATGCTCCACGTATTAGTCTCGTTGGACGTAGTCTTACCAGACGAGGGGGTAGGGGTATCCATGTTCGGTGCGGGCGCAGGTGGGCCCTTGGTGCGTGGTCGTAGGCTCCTTGCTTCCTTTTCGGACATCTTTCTGGCTGGAACCACTTCACTTAACACACGCGGGGGTCCCTAACTTGACCTGCCTATGCCTATGACTGACCGTTGCCGTGCGCAACGTCAGTGCCCTAAGCGTGGATCCCTCGTGGCACTGAATCTCCCGCAATGGCAAAGTGCAATGCCTAGAACGTTCGAAAGCAGTGTGTGGGCATCAACCATGTGACACATGCAACGAAAGTTGCCAGGACACGTGAGCGGAGATTAATCTACGACGCTGCACGGTCCGTCCGGCAAGCCGGTAAATGGGTTACGGAAAGGTATAGGGTTTGGGTCTAAACCGAAGCGAACTTCTAGGCTCAGCGCGTCCTTTATTCTTTCTTGCCGTCTGAGTCAAGCAACGTTCGCTTAAAACTCAGCGCGTACTTGTTTCTTTCTTGCTGTCTGAGTTAAGCAATGTCGCTTGAAACTCAGCGCGTACGTTTTTCTATCTTGATGTCTGAGTTAAGCTATGTCGCTTGAAACTCAGCGCGTACGTTTTTCTATCTTCATCCGGCTTCAAAAGGACCAAACTGTGGAGTGTAGACTGTAGCTTTTCGTGATGTGGGGGTTCGTTGGGAGAAGCGTAGAAATCCGCCGCTGGAACGCGCTGGCCGCTGTGCTGTCTCGAAGTCCGCTATACCTCCATTTACCGGTATATGTGTTGTGTGAAATGAAAACACATATATTTGATTTATTCACTTGGAGAGTGTTCAGGCTGGTATGAGTGAAGCTCTCTTGATGTCTCTGATATCTCTGAATAAGCCTTTTTTTTTTTTTTTTTTTTTGAGGATTTTTAATGGAATTTAGAGAAAATTGGGGCCTCTATCATATCCATAGGTTTGACGCCGGGGTGTCCCGAAGGGACATCCCGGGGAATGAAAAAGATGCCTGCGTCCTGAAGGGACTCAGGTCTTAACCTCCTGTGAGGGTGTTAGTTAGTTATTGGTCAGTTGGGTTAGTCTAGTCAGTTTTATTTAATTGTAAATAGGTTGTCGGTTTGTCTGTCAAGCGGGAGAGAGCGAAATGATGACATATTTGGATCGGAGTAGTAGACATGGGCCCCGCTAGGTGTTAGCCTGAGCGACCGCCCCTGCAGCCATATGTTGAGACGTGGTGACCTGTGGAGCAAAAGTTAGGGGTACACCCACTCGCGGGTTTGATTTTAGTCGCTTTGGTATATTTATAATATGTGCTATTGCAGTTATGGCGTCATTGTCTGTCAGGTTTGTCAGGTCTATTTTGTGTGTGCAGTCAGGTGGGAAAGTTTCTTTACGGGGGGGGTCTTCGTTTAACCTGATCGTTATATCGTCATCTGGGTCTGTGAGAACGTGTTTTGGTCTGCGTTTTCCTCTTTTGGGGTTTGGTGAGGGGGTGTAGGAAACTGTGGAGACTATTAGTGGATTAGAGTGATGGGGGGCTTTGTCAAAGTACCTCCTTGAGGCATATTGGAAAAAGTTCTGGACTGATTGGAGGTTCAGGTCATGGTGGAGGTCTTCGTTTCTAATATACCAGGCCGCACCAACTGCCCTTCTGAGGAAACGGTTCTGGAGAATTTGGAAAGATTTAAGTTTGTACTTGGATGAGTGGGCGAAGACAACGCTGGCGTAGGATAGTATGGGTCTAATACATGTTTTGTACAGCGTTATTTTTGCCCTGATGCTCATGTTGTTGTTGCCTTTAATGAGAGGATTCAAACGACCCATAATAAAAGCTGCCCTGTCCCTTACTATTTTTATATGTTTATGGAAATTAAGGCGAGTGTCCAAGGTTACCCCCAAGTACTTGGCATGCTCGCTCCAAGTGATATATTTGTTAAAAAGTTTAATTTTGTCGTAATTTTGTTGGGTTTGTTGAAGACCTCCTCCTTTTCTGGTAAAGAGAATGGCGACACTTTTTTCAGGGTTCACCTCAATTCTCCAGCGGTCGAACCAGTCCCCTAGGGAGTCAGCCGCTCGCTGGAGGAGAGAGGTGAGCATGGTTGGAGAGCGGGATGAGGCATAGAACGCTGTGTCATCAGCAAATAGTGCGTACTGGACATCTTGTACTTTGGGTAAGTCGTTGACGTACAGGGAGAACAGCGTTGGCGACAGAACCGAACCCTGAGGTACACCTGCCTTCACGGGGTGAAAGGTAGAGAGGGACCCCTCCACTCTGTAACCAAAGCTTCGACCGGTTAAGAAGTCTCTAATGATATGAATGAGACGTGTTGGCACACCTAGTTTGTTCAGCTTGTAAATCAAGCCGGTGTGCCATACCTTGTCGAAGGCTTTGGCCACATCGAGGAAGACTGCTCCCGTTGGGATGGGTCTCCTTCTCTCCGTCAGCCGGTGAAGGATGTGCTCTGTGATTCTGTGAACTTGATGCACACAAGAGTGGTTCGCCCTGAACCCAAACTGCTCCCCCTGTAAGATGTCATTTTCGTCTGTATGTTGGTGAATCCTATTGAGGACACAGCGTTCATAAATTTTGCCCATGATGTTGAGGAGGCTGATGGGTCTATAGCTAGTGGGAATATTACTGGGTTTACCCGGCTTTGGAATGCCAATGACGACTGCCACCTTCCACGCTGTTGGAAAGTGGCAGCCGTCAAGAGCTGCATTATAAATCTTTAATAGAATGTGAATAAGAGGGTCTGGGAGAAGTTTATAAAATCTGTTGGGTATTCCGTCTAGTCCAGGTGCTTTCAATGGTTTTAATTTGTTTATTATTCTTTTAAGTTCTGTAAAAGAAATCTGCTGGAGTGGGGGATCAGCTGGGGGTTCTAATAAGAGCTCCTCCACCTCCTCCTCTATTAAGGGGATGTGATCTGGATCAATTGGTTCCCTGCCGGGAGAGCATTGGTCCTCCAGGCTCACGGCCAGGCATTCGGCCTTTTCGGTGTCAGTAAAAGCCGGTAGGTGGGAGTCAGGGCGAACAAGTGGAGGCATTAACACTGCCGTGTCAGCCTTGAAAGACCTGGCCAGTTGCCAATAGGCTTGGTGACCTGGCCTAATCTCTCCAAGCATGTCATTCCACTTGTCCTCCCTGTGAATCTTTAACTTTTCCTTAATTTGCCTTTGGAGCCGGTTGATTTCAGTTTTGCTCTCACGGGAGGGAAAGCGATCGTAATTTTTTAAGACAATGTTTTTCCTATTAATTAAGTCATTGATCTCGGGGGGAAGCTGCCATCGTCTATCATCATCAGCCGGGACTGACCTGGTACACCTATTTATGGCATCTTGAAAGCCCTTGGTTAAGTCCTCGACTGCCTTCTCCAGTGAGGCCTTTGATGATAGGTTAGGGTTTAGTAGGTTTAGAAGTGGGCTGTCCTCCCTGGCCAGTTCCACCCCCACGTTTGCCCAGTTCACCACCTTCTTTGTGGCGTCTGGATCCGTTGGGGGGGGGCCTAGCCTCAGGATGACAGGTCTGTGGTCGGAGTTAAGGATGTGTGCCACCTCTATTGATCGCATTCTGAGTGAAACATTTTTCATGAGTGCGACGTCCAGAATGTCTGGTAAGAAATCATCCTGTGCTGGATAGTGAGTAGGCTCAAGGGGAGATAATATGTCAATCGGGGGGTCAGATTTTAGAAGATACTGGCATAACAGCCTGCCATTACCATTGTTCAACCTGCAGTTCCATTGAACGTGCTTGGCATTGAAGTCGCCGGCCAATATGACCGACTCGTCCATGCCAAACACGATCTCCAGGTCCTGCAGGATGATACTTTTGGAGGCAGGCTGGTATGCAGAGACTATTGTGATAGGGTTGTGGCCTGTGAGTGCTATTCTACATGCAGAAATTTCTAAGTTGGTTAGGGTTGGAGGGGGGATGACCGAGCAGTGTAACTCTTTTTTATAATATATTAAGGTACCACCTTTCATTATACCTAATCTGTCATTTCTAATTAGTTTGTAATTTGCAATCTTGGGGCATCTATGATTTGGCTTTAGGAACGTCTCCTGGACCAGGAGAATGTCCAATTGTAGTGATTTCATGGCACTAGCTAGTTCTTCCTTTTTTCCTTGTATTCCATTAATGTTATAAAAACCTATGTTAATTGATTTTGGCTTACATCTGTTAACGGGCGTGTAGTCCATTTACGCTATTTTTACATAAGTTTTTAATGTTTGATAGTAGTTTTGCATGTTGGGCCATGGCTATTAGTTGCTGTGCTGTGGAATTTGCGTTCCTTATTTTAGTGGCCAATAAGCAGACCTCGTCTATGTCTAATGTATTTGCCATGTCCATTACTAATTGTAAGTCCGCTTCAGGGTTGCCATAAGAGTGTGGAGTGAGGGGGAGGTGTGATTGTTGCGGAGGTGGGACTGCTGATCGCCTTTTATTGTAATTTACTGACGAGTGCGGCTCATGATATTGAGGCACTGTGGGTGGTGGGGGGGAAGTTTTGGATTGTGAAGGAGAGGGGGAGGAGCTCATTTGATATAGGTGAGGAGTTTGTGCTTTGCGTTGATTTGCAGGAGGATTTGGTTGCCAGGGTTGGGTTGGAGGGTGGGAAGGGGGGGGGTTTCTGCCCCATGTGAAGTTTGTACTATGTTTCACTGTTGCTTTTTGTTGGGGTGGTTTTTGTTGAGGCTGGGTTTGATTTTGAGAGGAAAGGTTATGGGGAGTGGGTAGGTTTGGAAAGGTGCCCCTGGCATCACCTGTCTCTGCCTGAGAGAGATCGAAGTTAGTCTGGTTTGAGGGTGAGATCGGTTGGGTACGGGTGTTATTGTTATTACCCCTTCTGCGGCGGGGTCTGGCATTTTTTGGAGGTGGGGCTGCCGGGCAAATTGAGGCGTTTGCAGAATGGTTTCCTCCGCACAACACACATGTGGTTACATATTTACCTGTTACCGGGTCAGTCTGTCTGTCGCAGTTGACTGTGAGATGGTTACCTGGGCATTTGACACACCTTGGTGGCATTTGACAGTATTTAGCGGTGTGGCCATATCGTTGGCATTTTTGACATTGAGCCACTCTGTTGCTCCTGTGAGGTGGTTCAATTTTGAGCCCACTAAGGCCACACACATGCTGGATATCGAATATTTTTTTACCTTTTTTAGTTAGGTCTAGAACGACCTTGACTGCGTTAAAAGGTTCGCGTTTATCTTTAGGGCCTTTTAACATTCTAGTAACTTCTAGTACCGGGAGGTCTTTGCTAATAAGGTCATTTTTAATATCATCGGTTTCGATGCTCACTGGCAAACCGAGGATAACCACCCTCAGTTTCCTCTGCTTGCCAGTAGGGTGGGAGTGGAAACCATCCTTTAACAGTTTACGCCAGCCTCTGTATTGATCTGGGGTCTGGGTGTCTATATATAGTATGGGTTCTTTTGTATATTTGCTTATACCTACATGTGACCTTAGGAACCCTAGTTTTTTGATGTTAGCTTGCTTGGAGAGAGTTGCCCACCTATTAGGGTCGTAAACTACTAAAGAAGGGGGGGATCTGGGCTTCCTTTTGGGCTGGTCCTCATCCTCTTCTTCTTCTGTATAATTGTTATAGTCATCGTCCTCAGCAAGTGAGTCGTTGTCCTCGTCATCGTATACCAACTCCATCTCTTGGGTGTTCTGAGATTTAATTTGCGAGTGGTGGTTTGGAGATTGTGAATGAGTATGAGCTGGTGACGCGTGGTGGCTAACTTGAGAAATGTTAGTATTACGACCTGGTTGAGAATTAGGCCATTCGTCTTGAGGTAGATGAGAGAACCGGTTCTGCGAGATCGGAATTGTTGGGTGGGATTGAATGGTGGGGGGGGTGGGAGTCTTGACTGAAGGCTTCCTCCTCCTACTTTTCCTTGCTTTGGCCTGTTCGTAGTCCTCGTCAGATTTTAAAGAAGTGAATTCGCCGTCAGAGCCGCTGTCCGTATTACTTAGCTGGTCTCTGACGCTTTTTGATTTGGACACGCTACCGCGATTTGCGCTCATTATTATATTATAAATTTCATCTGTTTGGGGGGAACGCGACCTAGACCGGGGGGTGCGCACTTCGTCTTGTGAGGGAGAGGTTAGTCTGTAAGGGTGTGAGCGAGAGGACGCGCTAACGCTGCGTTGCGAGAGTGACTGCGAACGTGCGCGATGGTTGCCTCGATGGCGCGCCTCTAAGTCACGTCGTCTATAATCATAATTGTCTGATTTTAATGTAGTCATGTCCGGTGAGTAATATCTGTCTATATTGCGAGTGGGTGAAACCCTACCTTTGCTAGCTGAGGTGTCCACATAGGTGTCGGCTGTCGGTTGCAGGGGCCGCCGCTCCTGCGAAGCCTCTGGGGGCTGGCTAGGAGCCGGCGTGGAAGTGCCGGTAAGGCCAGCGGCGCTGGTCGCAGCCGCTAGTTTTATTTTGTGTTCGAGCCATTGGCCGTGCAGGTGTGGACAATACGAGTCCACGAACATGTCCATAACTTCCATTTTCGTTGTCATGTTGATTTTTCGCTCTCCCCCAGTACCCTGTACCGGGGGGAATGATGTGAAGGGTGGAGAGGGGGGGGGCACTAAGTTATCAATGATTTGGGAACTAAAACTATCTCAGTAAACAAACCGAAACACGGCAGGGTGGCACTGTTTATGAGTCACTATCTCTATATTAACACTTCACAGCAATCCAGTAAAAAGGCACACGGAGCAGGGCTACAACGTGGCTTAGGCACTATTCGAAAATCCAGCACGCGGAGCCAGGCTCAACGCGGCGATGAAACGAACAAAAATCCAGCACGCGGAGCCAGGCTCAACGCGGCGGAGAAAAGATCGGCACTCAGTAGGTACGAGCTAAGCACGCGTGCGCGCGGCGCGGCGGTCGGAGCGGGAATCCTCTGAATAAGCCACGAAACGGCTCTGCCTTATATAGTAAAACACAAGGCCGTTTGGTACCTTCTTCAACTAGTGGGTGTATCATGCAGAGTCAGTAATGTATATTTTTGCCAATCTCGTTAATTATAAGCACGTATGAAAGGAGCACGAATCCTAGACTTATAAATAGGTACAATATTAAGCACGTATGAAAGGAGCATGAATCCTAGACTTATAACTAGATATAAAACATTCCACGCAATTCATTTGACATAATATACGAGCACAAAGTAAAACATGATATACAAAAGTAAAAATAGTAACCTAAACGTAGAGACTAATTAAACACGTACATGAACCCTAATAGCTATTTACGACAATATTAGTATAAATAGCTTTGTATTATTTCGACCCAGCGAACATTCGATCCAGCAACATACGATACACAACAAATCGAACCCATACAATTCTAGATTACGATTTTTCGATTATGCATAATTCGGCCACAAGTATTTCGACCCAGCGAACATTCGATCCAGCAACATTCGAATCAACGAACATTCGACAGCAGGATACTCCTAGAGTACGTGTCCGAAACTATGATATACACTCAGGTGCATGACGTGGGTTTCGTCATTACCAAACTAAAATGGAATTGGGCGGGACATGTTGCTAGGCAGAGTGATGGCAGGTGGACTAAAATGTTAACAGAATGGTGGCCGCTTTCAAATGAAAGAAGCGCCTGGCGTCCGTTGGCTCGTTGGGTGGACGACATCCGGAAAATTGCGGGTCACTTCTGGATGAGATTAGCTCAGGACCGGGACAAGTGGCGTACTAGAAGAGAGGCCTATGCTCAGCAGTGGGCGATAAAGGGCTGACATGATGATGATGACACGTCAAAGACAAATCTTGGACACCTCGATCTCTTTTTGTGTACGAACGAGTCACTACACGCACCGCCATAGGTACAGTTGTACCTATGCTTCGGCAGAGAGGAAATAGTACCTACGAATGCCGTCTCCCTTCCCCGTGTTGCTCGAAGCTCGGGAGACACTAGTGTTGGGGGTCTCTAAATATAGGTACCTACTGGCTGCAGCTAGCCATCGGGTACATATTTTTTCGTAAATAGCCTCGAGGCTTACCGAAAAACCCGTTCGATCATTAGCTTTTTAAGTCCCGATAGTTTTCTATCCATCAAACGGTTTGACGGCCACACAAAAACCTCTTTGTGACTAAAACGTTTATTGTACGACAAAAGGCCCAAAGGGGTGTTATTGTTCACGTAATTATTATGGTGAAATGCAAATCATTTTAGTGCGTAGTGTATGAAAATTGACGATAAGTATATGTTAGGAGTGTATTGTTTGATTGTTTCCGAGGTTTTCTGTTGTGACTTCTTTCTAACGTATTACCTGTCAATTGTTTATAAATACTTGTGGCGTTATTCATTACAAGCCCCAATTAGCTAATAGTCGTTTGTCTTAATCTGTCATTTTAACTTATTAATTTATATGAAAATAATACATAAATTAACTAATTAATTTTATAAAGTTATATAAATAAGAGGTTGATGTTTTACTATTTTAACATAATTATTGCCACGGGTTCGCGTTTTGGTAGCCCCTGTAAAGCGTATCGATACAGGTTCAAACCCTGGCCGAGTTTTTTATTCAATATTTTCGATGGTTGAATGATATTTAACAAATTCGCCATTATTACCCTCGTAATAACAATTTCAATTGAAGATACCGGAGGTAAGTAATAATGAAAATAGATCAAATAGATTCTGTACATAAAGTCAATAATTTCAGGCCGTTAATATCCTATGGCTTAAACTTTTAAAGTAATAAAAACAATGACTTCTTAACTCCTTCGTTTACAATCTGGGTCGTACCGTACCGTCAGTTACATAAGTAACTATCGGTACCTATTCCATGTATCTAATATCTTGGTGGTGGTATGTTTTTGCTTAATAAGAGATTGAGACGCAATGCACATTGGACAAATAAATTGGACAGGTTGAATACCACCCTAAAGCAACACAAGTGGGTGACATTTGAACGCCTATCGTGTGCGTCATCGCAAACCTTGTCGGAAAGCACGAAGGTTGATATTGGGCGGTAGCCGCGCGCGTCACTAGACGTCTTTAATGATCAAAGCACAGAATAAAGAATAGTACTACCGTAGAGAAAGGAAACTTCCTACAAAACCGAACTTTGCAGTAGTTCAGGGTCAAATCATGCTGTCCTTTTCTAACATATGGCACTATCCCTTTTGGCTATTTAAGGTTGTCAACATTCAAGCAATTATCTTATCTGTGGTCGTGCACGCAAAGGGACGTCAAGTTGTGACAACTCTAATAATTGCTCGGAGCAATGCTGAGCCGAACGGAGCCCAGTTTGCCCGAAGGGAGGAGTTTCGCACCCCTGGTCAAAGGGTTAAAATTAATATGATGACCGTGAGCTAAGCGCGTCAGGCTCAATTTTAGTGGCTGGGTAGTCTACATAGGTCACCATCGAGTGATCTTACGACCTCGGTGCGTAGCTGTAAAACAGATTTTTTTATGATATGGCCGGGAGGCAAACGAGCAGCCTAATCAATTTCAATTATCTAATCGCCTGATGGTAAGCAATTACCGTCGGCCATGGATACCTGCAACACCAGAGGGGTTACAAGTGCGTTACCGGCCTTTAGGACGCTGTTTTCTTGAAGGTTTGAAGGTCGTATCGGTCCGGAAATACCGTGGGCGACAGTTTATTCCACAGTTAAGCTGTGTGAGGCAGGAAGGAAGAAGTTAGGATAGTTTCCTACGTACTACGGTTAAGTCATATCTCTTTACTGTTTAGGATATATTTGCCGCGTAGCATTTCTGCCGCCGATTGTACTTGAAACGGCAATTCCACGCGGAGACATAACCCGCAATGTAAAAGATAATCTCGCCTAAGCGTGCGTGTAAAATATTTCACGCCGGAGATATGCTAATGTTTTGATATTATTCAGTCAATGTAGATTATTCCGGGTTGTTTACATAACAATTAAACCCATTACCAGTAGGGACGCGATAGTTCGGGGCAGACAGATATACAATACTTATAGGAATATCTTGTCATGATTTCCCCGCAGACGCTTCTTTCCAAGATTAAGAGTTTATATTTGTTAAACGAATATAGAAAGGAATATTTCATATGGAAAAAAAATATACAGTTCACATCTTCGATTGCTTTTTTGTTTCAAGTTTCTCAAGTTGATTTACTAGGCGACGAAACATATTTACAGACGTTACAGACATCCGTAACTTAAGTAGGGAAGGTCCGAAACTATCAAAACTTAATACAGTTCGTACACAGGACCACTAGCGACTAGTTTAAAAATATATTTTAGGCATTTTCCATAATTAATAAAAATAAAATCAAAAAATTACACTTCCAATTTACTTGGGTTAGCGTTGATCATAACTATTCCAAATTTCAAATCGATAACTGCAGTAGTTTTCGCGATATTTAGCGATGTAGACGGACGGACAGACGGACAGAGTCGCACCATAAGGGTTCCTTTTGTACCTTGTTGGAACGGAACCCTAAAAAAAGATTTGGTGTTGCACTGAGGTGACAACCCTACCCAGCACTCGCGCTGACTCCGATAACGGCAGATAGCCGTAGTTTAAGATTATGTCGCAGCGCGCTGATACCGCGTCGTGCGTGCTACAGCAACTATAGTAATCGCAGTACTGACTGAAGTTATAATGCCATCCCTTTCAATAGCGCTGGACCTGGATAAGCATGAAAGAGATAGCAATATGACTTCAGAAGGCCATTAGTCTTGCGTTAGTATAGTGCGCTACTTGTACACGAGTATGTAGAAACCCGTTTTAGTGAAAACGCGTTTTCCCTATTTATCGGTGAAAACTAGTTGTAACTGGGAATTTTCAGTCAAAATTAATTTTTACAAAGTGCCATCGTGAAAATTAGTTTTCACCAATTACTATTCAAACATGTATATTGCTCTTCATACCTAATATTTTAATCACGAAATAAGGTAAGGTAAACGTACTGGTGCTCGACGCGGTCCCTGTACATGTCATCTTGAAACTTAAGTCATTGTCAATAGAGGTGACAGCAAGTTGTCATCTATTGGGCATTAGCATGTGGAGCACTAGTATTAGCATTATATTGCAGCACGAAATTACTGCACATGTCAAAAATACGGTCAACAACAACATCGATTTTGACAGTAATGTAACGCAAACAAGCCTTATTGAAGTTATTGAGCTTACTGTGGGACTAGGCCGATTTGTGTAATATTTTCTCATAATTTTTATATAAACATGTTTATGTTTGTGTGTGTATGGGATAAGGGCAAGCGGATGATGATGATGATGATTTATATAAACATGTTTGTTACTCCAATCTTATTCAGATTTAATGTGCCGTACATTTCCCAACCTAGTGCACCGCATTCACGTACTAAGAAGTGGAGCACTTCAGCTATTATCAAATTTGCAAGACGGACGTTCACTTGATACTCTCAGCACTCCAGTAGCTCCGTACAAAGCCTTGCTAAATACAGTACAATGGACGAGAACACCTGGACAATAGCATTTGTGGAACAGGCTACGGTGAAGGCTGGCTAAACCTATCATTGTACCTACACAATAGCACAGACAATTGGCTCTGTGAGCTGCAGAACTCGAGAATCTCTTGCTTCGCCATTTAGAAAAAAAAAACCCAAAAAAATCTGGTTGCTTCACGAGAATCGGTACAAATACGACCCGTAGAGAACAGCCGGACGTATAGTCTGACAAGAAATTGTAGAAAATTATTGCCACTTCCTGCTTAACTGTCACATTTTTGACGTAAAATGCTTAAACATGGCAACAATTTACTATGTACATTTTTTAGTTCCATTTTTTTTTACTTTCTACTATGTATTTTATGTCGCACTATACGAAAGCATTGTTGCCCAAGCCGAAACGGAGACGCTTCGCTCGATCAAAAAGTGTACAGTTAAACCCTGGTTTACAGACAAACTTTTCCAAAAAAATCTGTTTATTATTTGACGTGCTGACTGAGTGATATTTTTCATTCCCTTGCATCTTATAAACTACTGGATGGATATACTTAAATGGTTGCGGTGTGGCTATGTGTCGTAGCATGTATATAGTTAGGTTTGTTCCTATAAAATACAAAACGGCCGCAGTAAAATCAATATAATAAAGAATATAACGTTTGTATCATCATTTTGCAAATACCCGAAACGAAATCGTAAACAACCACGTTTCAAATCTCGCTGAAAAATCAAATGCTTGTAGTTGTGCTACTAAATTTATTTGATTGATTGTTTTGATATTCGATTTTTTTAATGTGGTTAAAGTAACGAAGTAGTATACAACATCTGCAATATTGAAATACGAGTATTTTCAAATATTGTTCTGTTTTAATTGGCAAAAGGACTTCATTCGTGAAACGAAAAATGTTGACGTTTAGGATATATAGCATGAAATTATTTTTGAAAAAGAGACAATACGTATACACGTATCACATACGTGAGGTGTGCAATAAAGAGTATTGTATTGTATTGTATTGACAATACAGGGTGTTTTTTCAACCCTTAGCCATAATTTGCGACTTGATAGGTCATACTGAGCAACTTTTACTTGATCCCATAGTAGGTAATCAATAAAATTGTTGCTGCTTCATACATTTAGGCTGATCAGATTTCGATGTTTTCTGTGAGACCGATTTATTTGACCATAGTAAAAGTTGCAATAAGACCCCAATCCCTAAAGGGATAATATCGCCTTTGTGTTTCACTACTACTAGACCCATCGGATATCGTATCAGATACGATTTACTATTAGAGATTCTCCAATAAGTAGTCCACCTACAAAAATTCCAACTTGTAACCCTAATCCTACAGAACGTGTGCACGCATCGCATTGTTCCTAAGTCAATCGCGAAACCATTGTTTCACGAACATGCTCTAAACTCGTCGGTTAGTCTTCAGTCTGTAGTAGTGGAGTAATGACTAAGCCAAACATGTCAGGGTCGCCATGTGAGGAAGCATCGTTTTAAACTCTCGCGTCCACATACTCCGCTTACTGAAGGTCGGTAGAGCAGGAGTGAAGCTCTTCCTTTCGTGTGTGTTGTGTGTGTGTGACTTTGTGTATGTGTGAACGACATAACATATACAAATACGATAGTTCTTGCCCTATGACGGTGTTCTCTGCAATAAATTTTATATGCCGCTCTTCTCCACATTCACCTTAATATGTTTTAGCTTTAAAGTAGATATTTCACTTGCGTGGCGTAGGTTCTGCTATTGTTAATAAATGCGTTCAGATCGTCCTGCCCTTTCCTTTTAGGTCGATTAACTCGATTACAATGCCGAACTTATTTTAACAAGTTTTTTCTTTCTTTTCAGCCCGAGAGCACACATCACACCACGTCACGAGACTAAGGCACTCCAGACACCTCCAAGGGAACACACCTAATATATACACAGCATCCGTGAGTTACTTTTCCCGCCGTGCGCAAAATCTCTCATTACTACCCGTCTTACACCCAACAAGCTTAATTGATAGAGATTTATATTTATTTACGCTTTTTTTATTTATGATGATAATAGATGTATTTCGCATGTCATGGTCATTCTTTAGTCTATATGTCAGTTTTTTGAAAAATGTATTTTCATGTCACTTGAATATTTTAACGCTAGCGAGGATTTTACGTGAGTATAAACTGTATATAATCAATGTTTAACTTTGTTATTAGCAATATAACCGCAAGAATCTAATAAATCACGTATTCTTGTATTTTATAGTGACACGCTAACATGTATTTTAACACTTCTAATGCTAGCCCTGTATGTCTATTACACGCGTATGTATAATAAGTATTTAATAATCATTAGAGTATATAATATTACATAAACGGAAGCTCATTTTTCTGTCACCTAAATTATTTAAAACTTGTCCTAATTGAGGCGACAAACGTGACAACAGTGACAGTGACAACTTAAAAAGTCCGTGGTCACTGTCGTTCTAGCTAGAAGATTGTCATTCATATATGTTGTCAGCTCGTCACCTAGATTTATTTCCAACAAAAAAAAAAGTTAAATTCAACGCACGATAGGTAATTACTATTTACTCTTTTGTGAATTTTAGAAAACATTGTGTTATTTTTTTCTCAGAAGAGTAGAAGAAAGTACCTTAGATAAAAAAGAGAAAAGAAGGGGTCTTAACTTTCTTCACTTTTGTGAACCTTTTTATATATATTTTCTGACTAATCAATTTTGTATGCAACGCTAAGGACTCTTTTAAGTAAGTAAAGTACCTACAATGATTTGAAATTACCTTTAACATTAGAATATGCTGTTTTTTTATCTTAAAGTTAATGGTTTCCTGGTCGTCTATATTATATTATAATGGCTACTGCTCCATACTCAAAACGAAAATGATAGGTACAGTCAGCAGCAATAGTTGCTAAGCGGGCGAGGTGTTCAATGATCGATGAATGAAATCATCTTGACGCGACTTTGTTGTTAAGAGAATAAGAGCGTGTCAAAGTAATTTTGAACACCTCGCCCGCTTAGCAACTTCTGCTGTTGACTGTAGGTACGTACGACATTAAACTGAGCTTCTCAACTAAAAGCTACTTCCATACGCCATAGCGATTATCTCAAAGTTAGCTCGTATACATATAAAACTAACTCTCATCCCGTCAAACTGACTGAGGAAACTAGATCATAACTTTATAATTAATAAGAAAGTGGACGACCACTTTTTCATACAAACACAGTCCCCATTTTCCTCTTTGGATATTCGTTAGGTTTTTCGATTTTTTATTTATTATAAGAGTTAGAGACGAAACTAATTGTAAACATATTTTTATAAGCAGCTGCAATAAAAGCTTAAGGCCCTCAGCACACGAGGCGTAGGCGTGAGCGTCGCGTAAACGTGGCGTACTACGCGCGTAGAACGAGAGCGCTACGCACGTACGATCTCAAACAAGTCCGCACACGAAGCGTAGTCGTAGCGTAGCGTATGAGATCTCTGTTGTCATTACGACAGGCATAAGCGTGAAGATATTGTATGCAAACAGAACAATCACGCTAACGCGACGCTTGGTGCCCAGAACTCTACGCCTCTCGTAATACACCACGCTTACGCGACGCTCGCGCCTACGCCTCGTGTGCTGAAGGTCTAATGAAGGCGTATAGCTGTGGTTGATATCTAGAGAGGAAAATGGACCTACGTTTGTATGGAGAAGCGGTCGACCATTTCCCTCTTAGCTCGAGTTATTTTTGTAACAAGAATGCCAGGAGCTTTTTACTTTCTTAATTCAATTTAAGTTTCCAAGGAAACAAGCCTGCTGGAGGGCGATAAAGGGCTGTTTCGATTAGCACCCATAATGAGAGTATTAAATGAAAAAGTCATTAATTTCGGCCCTAGAGACAAAAGTAACTCGTCCCTTTGGTACCAGTAATTCATCCATTATGCCGACAAAAGAGTTAAATTGAGCTGTGGATAGTTAAAATTGTAGTAATAATGAATAATTGCTGGCTTTTATGACTTTATTTAACGTACTACGTTTTGGGTATAGTGTAATAATTAATTAAGGCGTTTATAGAAAATACCTTTACTGTTTTATTTCAAATTGTAATTTCTAAATAATATAATGACTGATTTTAGCCTGTTATTATTTCGATAAAGTTTCACTTTTATTCCAGTTTGTGACTTTGACAAAACGTATATATTATTTTGTATGAACACTTCACAAATTTTGTACGCAAAGGAAAGACTTTCTTACGGTTAGTAGAAATATTTACTATGGATTTTGAACCTGAAAGATACATAAGATAAACGTACTGATGCTCGACGCGGTCCCAGTACATGTCATCTTGAAACTTAAGTCATTGTCAATAGAGGTGACAGCAAGGTGTCATCTATTGGGCATTAGCAATATTAGCATGTCTAGCACTAGTACGTTTACCTTAACTAAAATAAAAAGTGAAAGGTATTTTTTATGAAAGCCGCCTTTTAATAATACCAATGATTACATAAACAAGTAATGGGTGCATTAAAGGTATTAATTTTAATGATTTTATTAACATGATTGACTTCCATGTACACGCAACCGATGTCTATTGGATTACTGTATACATTAAATAATTTACCCTTATCTTCATTTATGATCATATATTTGGTGTAATATACTGTAAGCCTATCGGGTGAATTAAACTTTGAAATGAATATTTTCACGCTCGGTTTATATGAGAACTAGAAATAAATCAAAATCCCATTTATTCATGGTACTTTAAAATCCTTAGGAAGTGGAGTGTGAATCTGAAAAATAAATATCACTTCCATGTAAAAAATAATAATACTATGGTACTCGTATGTGCCACTAACTGTTATTGAAATTCAATTACTGTAAATTTTTATTTTAAAATGTATATTTCAACGGATTTTTTGTCATTCCCTTCTGAAGCGATAATTAACGTAGCTACATCATAGTCCCGTGACTATATATCTAATAGCATACCTATGCCCTTTAAGTCTAAACTAAATTAAACCGAGCGTAGGAAAAGTTTATTCAAAAAAATCACAACCTACCCTTTTTAAGTTCTCATATGACGTGTCGGGCTCTAACCACTTTCAGTTCGCCGGCACGTCACCCAAGCTGGCCGTGAAGGACAACCACAAACCGCTGTTCACCGAGTGCCTCACCTACCGACCCACTGTTCAGGAGGAGCAACCGCAAGGGACCTATGTTTTTACGGTAAGATCATGGCACCAATGATCGAAGTCAGGTTGCCCAAGCTCTAAGGGACAACCACAAACCGCTGTTCACCGTTCAGGAGGAGCAGCCGCAAGGGACCTATGTTTTTACGGTAAGATCTAGGCACCAACCCAAGTAGCACAGATTAGTTGTATAGCAGCCGCATAATGAAGTACGAATACGCTTGAAGCTGGAATATAAAAGCTGCATAAGAGCTGTATAAGCGTCTTTTCAGCTTTTATAACTCTTAAATGGGCACAAATTAGGCAGCCTAAAGTTCACATAGCTACTTAAGAGCGTTGTAGCAGCAATTTAACGGAATTATAAGGGGTAACAGAAGTTATAAGAGGTGTATATTGGCTGGGTAAGAGACCACCAGTTACCCTTTATTCAGCTAATATGTCACATGTGCGCCCTAATACCGGGAAATATTGACATTGGGCTGAATAAAAGATTATTAATAACATACTTTTACACCTCTGCCTTAAAAATCAGCTATTATATTTAGTATAGTGACGACGAACGCAGAGGTGAACATATTTATATTGAAGCAAAAACATTAAGCGCAACGACACCATAAGTCATTTTGTTAAAGTGTTTAGTTAAATGTTTGTACATGATCTTTTATATATTAATGCGAGAAAGATGTTTGGGAATGCAAGTTTATTGACATTATATATATACATTATCTAAGAAAATTTCAGTGCGCCACGAAAATAATCAGTATTTATTTATTTTAATGATATAAATAAGCTATGTGTAAAAACTATTTCAGTGGTTTGGACAGAATTATGAGATAAAAAGTTAATAATACGTTATAGGAAGTACTAAACTAATGATTTAGGTTAAGAACTCAGGCACAAAACCATATTGTTACCCTTAAAAGTTGGAAAAGCAATTTCAATTTTGTAGGTTATATACAATAAAATGGCGGTCTTTGTTAAAATGCAACGTGAACCGTTAAAATTCTTATATGCAGCATACGACTGTTATATATCTGATAAAGATACTTAAGTGAACCACTATAAAGTCCAAGTCCCTATTTCGATACACTAGTGAACCTCTAAACAGTTATAAGGCATCTTATGAACATTTTAACAGCCGCTATGCAGACAGTCCCAATGGTAGTATAATAGGCTGCTTAGCGGTAAACATGTTCAGCGCTAAGCCGTATTATGAGCCACATGTGTTCGATTATACGTCTATTGGTTTCATAATAGCTCAATCGTTCTCCCTTATAATAAGTCAGCGAAATAAAAGCTGCTTTAGCGGTAAACATGTTCAGCGATAAGCTGTATTATGCGCCCCATGTGTTCCATTTATACGTCTATTGGCTTCATATTAGTTCACTCGTGCTCCCTTAAAAGTCAACGTAATAAAAGCTGCTTAGCGGTAAACATGTTCAGCGATAAGCTGTATTATGCGCCACGTGTGTTCCATTATACGTCTATTGGCTTTATAATAGTTCATTCGTGCTTCCTTAAAAAGTCAGCGTAATAAAAGCTGCTTAGCGGTAAACAAGTTCAGCGATAAGCTGTATTATGCGCCACATGTGTTCCATTATACGTCTATTGGCTTCATATTAGTTCACTCGTGCTCCCTTAAAAGTCAGTGTAATAAAAGCTGCTTAGTGGTAAACATGTTAAGCGACAAGCTGTATTATGTGCCACATGTGTTCCATTATACGTCTATTAGCTTCATAATAGTTCACTTGTGCTCCCTTAATAAGTCAACGTAATAAAAGTCCACAATTACCTCCTTATACAGCACATGGCGTAATTTTATCCACTAAACAGACCTTATAACGGTTAAAGCATTTGATAACCCTTAAAGCTGTATAGGGTCGTAGCAAATATACCTTTATATCACTCTTTGCGTATTAATAGTAGTTTTCAGAGCCGTAATGCAGCTTTTAATCGGCCCTAAGCTATATAAATATCACTGAGATCTATTATACAGCTGTAGGACCACGAGTGTGCTCTTATAAGTGTCTTAATACGCACAGAGCGTTAGATAGAACTAAAAGTGAGTAGTTATAGAGCTATCTGTGCTACTTGGGAATGATCGAAATCAGGTTGCCCAAGCTGTAAGTGGCAACCATAATTCGCTGTCCACTGAGTCCACCTACCGACTCACCATTCAGGAGGAGCAGACGCATGGGACCTATGTTTTACGGTAAGAAAATGATGGTCATAACGACCAATATCAGCATCAACTTAAACTTAAGCACAAATCTCTATTCAGCAGGCGCCTCACCTAACTCTTAGCTTTAGAACTCTTAGCTTAAGACTCCTCTTGAACGCTAAGGAGCTCCCTGCAAGAATGTTTTTAATGTAAGATAAGGTACAAATCATCAGGTCACCTACAAGCTATTCCTACCGTGCAGCTGTGGTCGCAAGGAATCTATGTTTTTACGGAAAGTTATGATTTACACGAATAAGTGATATTGATATTGTAATCGAAGAGTGAGGGAAACTGATTTCTTCATATAGCATTACTGTGCCACAGAACTGATAAATCGCTCTTCTTCTTGCTAGTGACACTAAATAAAACTGCCGATTTCCTATTTCCTATCAACTGAAGTTGTCCGTTTTGTAAGTTTATTAATCGTAAAAATAAGTTATAAATAATAAATGAATCGCTCTTCCTGATCGTAAATTATAAATGGGTTCTGCGACAAAATTTTATAATTACTTAACAACTTTGAAACACGTGGAAATGAAAATACTGGATACTCGTGCCGCTATAATTAAATTAGCCCCCCTGAACCTGTAACCTTAACTGGATTATAATTATACCTAGAGTGAAATGTGGGAGAACATAATATCAATAATAAATCAGATAGACAAAAGGTCAATTTCAATTTTGGAACATTGATTATTATTTTATTAAAGTCCTGGTAAATGTACAATCGGCCATATTCACCCACTTCTGCGAAATTTACACAATTTTAGATGGCTTTTATTAAGTTACCCACGTACCTGTAAAAGGAAAATGGAGTGCTGCGAACTTATCTTAATAGAGACATGAGTTAAATTTTCTTGTGAACAGTGCTAATATGATTTAACCTTAAAATTACATTTGATTATTTTCTGAATGGCAGACCGAGTGACTCAAAGGAAAACTAACCCATTTTACAGAATTATTTTATATACTTAATATTAATTGGATGGACTGATTGCAGGTGCACGCTGAAGACCGGGATCCCCCGGAGATGGGTGGTACTGTCACGTACAAGTTCGTGTCCACTCCTGGCGAGAAGGAGCGGTTCCACGTCGACCCCGAGACTGGCAGAATCACTACAGCCGATGTCAGTATATTTTACTTTTCATTTTAGATATAATATTAGCCTTTTACGTATAGTACTTTTGTATTAGCCTCTGCGATATAAAATCTGGTATTTGTATGGTAACGGCTTAGAGAACATTCTATGGAATATAATTTTTCATTTCTATCTTCAGTACTTTTATTTATATTATGTAGATAAAATTAATTTACTTTCACGTAACGTTTCTGTCTTCGATCTATTGTAATGAAATTCTTTCGCTAGAAAATTTAATATACTCTTTTGTTAAATGTATTCAAGGGCAGAGGTAGGTGAAACGTTTATTATTATTATTATTTCAAATGTTTTACAAGTTCAAAATGGCGCAGGTTTTTGATCGAGATGAACCGTCCAGAGAGAAAGAAGCGTATATCACTGTGCGAGCGAGTGACAATGGCCAACCACAGTTGGACGACGCGTGCACTATCAAAATAGTCATCGAAGATATCAATGACAACCAGCCAGTGTTCGACAAAGTTGTAAGTATTACTCTTAAAATTTACAAGTATGCTATAACTGTTAGGGTAAATCGCTAAGGTCTAATGCTAAAATTGTTTGCCGTTTATTTAATGCAGCATTGTGGAGACAAGGAATCATTACGCCCATTTGAAAGTGTAAAGATGCTAGCACGCTAATACAGGCATTAAAGTTTATAGGTCTTGCACTGCAGGAATGGATTTAACTAAACATTTCTTCCAAGTCTTACAGTGATTATTTGATGTGACTAACCAGATACTTGTTAGCCCCAAACAGTTGCCCAGACTGTACTAACACTTGCCTGTTTTCCAAAGGTCTTCCGTGGAGATGTCTGGAAGGTTTGTCCAAATGAACAGAAATTACTGAGAGCGAGAGTTCCAAGCACAAACTGTTAATCTTTGACACTTGATTCTTGTATCATCATTTGTTACCATCGCTCATAGATTTAGTTAACTAATCTAATAGACTATTGAAATTACCTATGACTTTCCTATGTTGTTTTGGTAACATATGAAATGTGAAATGGATTTGAAAATTATCTTTTCTACTTGCATGTGGCTGCATGTTGATTTAGGACCATAAGCCGCTCAAGGCGATTTTGGTAATCATTTTGTGTTTAGTGTGTTTATATCCACTTTCTTTGCACATTTGTAGTTGGTGTGTTTTCTTTAGCTAGGCTGCTCTTTCCCCCTAGGCGCATTTTATCACACTGCACGATTATTATTATTTTGGATAAAAGAAACTTTCTCTAAGCTTCGGGCATGCTTCGCGTAGAACATGTCTAAGTGAAAAGTACCTTACACTGTGTGGACATTTGCACAGTTTGAACATAAAAGTTTTACTGCGATTATGAAAATTTCTTGAATAAATTTTTTTGGATTGATTGATTCGCGAGTGGTAATGCATTAGTGTAGATTTGATGTTAACATGTTTTTCTATGTACAGTCATATTCGGAATCCGTGCCTCAAGACCTGCCAAGCGGGCGCGAGGTGATGAGGATATCAGCGACAGATATTGACGACGGCAACAACTCCATCGTCCACTACAGTCTCGACACCAACTCGCCGGACCAAGCTTATTTCTATATAGACCCCGACAACGGAGTCATATTCTTAAATAAAACTATTGATGTAAGTATTGTTAATATTAGACCTTATTAGACAGACAGAACCCCAATTGTGCAAATAGAGCCCCAGTTATAAATATTACCAAGTTTGGATCTTGAAAACTTGTTACTAGTCAGGAGTTGAAAACCTGATTTGTCTCCTTTTTTCGGTGAATTAAATATAGTACCTATGTTATGAACGGTATTATCTCCACTGCGGCATATCTTAGATAGATGTCGTCGATATCTAGAACATTTAAAAAAATCCAAATATATTTTTAACGCTTATTCAATTTTGTCAAACAAAATTATGCTTTCATAACAGTCATGTTTTGTGTCCCTCAAAAGGTGTATTTATTAATAATAACTAATTTATACTGAATGCAGCTTTTGTCGCGAGAAGTTTACAAAAATACATTTTTTACGATAAAACAGCAATACAATTTAATATATTTTCAAACCCTGCTTTAAACATAATAACTTTTTTGATCGGAAATCTTATTTTTCACATTGGAAAAACTTAAACCCTACTGATACACTCGTAATTTAAGAAAATAAATCTACTGAGCGCGAATATAAATATTCAATTTCAAGTTGAGATACCGGCAATAATTCAAAACTTGTCCCAACAGAAAGTGCCTGGCTACAAATTCAAGTTGAGCGCAATAGTTAAGGACATGGGCGACCCGCCGCAGCAGAGCTCCATAACTTTGGACATCCAAGTGGTGGAGTCTAACAAGAAAAGTCCTTCCTTCATAGAAGTTCCAGATGGGCCGATAAGATTAAAAGAAAATTATGCGGATTTCAATGCGCATATAGCTACAGTTAGAGCAGTGTAAGTATTTTTTTGTAGTTTTATTTGGTCGTTGGTGGTTTTTGTACAAGTTATTGTGTTCTACACGATTTCCTTGCAATGTTATGTCCTCTTAAACGTAAAACGTGCCCTAACGGTTAATTATAAAAGTACATGGGTAAAATAACGCTTCAAAATTTGATGCTTCAAAAAAGAATAACGACTGTATAGTGTATAATTATCTTACTGAAACGGAATGATATAGTTATTAAATACAAATTAAGCATTTTCAATGTCACGTTTTTTGATTATCCATGAATTATCAATGCCAGAACGCGTGTAAAATAATATTAGTTAATAGATTTAAGTTATATCCGATTTCTAAGATACACTACTACATATTTTCCCGTGCGTGATTTAAATTTAACCCTTGTAGACTCAAATGCATTTGCGAATAGCAATGTGCAAGTCGCAGAACATTCTCAAACTTTCCGCAATTTCTGGAAAATTTCACAAAAAAAACTCACGCATATTTCCACTTAGAAAGTTCCCGTTCAGATCAGAGATTATTACTATTATTACTCAATGTTCTTAACGTTGACGACTGTTTCATTTAACATTTACGCCACTCATTATGCGTCTATTTCATATGTCATGTCATAGCATTCGATGTAAGAGGTTTTGGAAATAAATGTGCAGAAAAAAATACAAGCACACATTTTATAGGAACTTTGCAATTTTTGAAAATTCTCTTCGGCACATTGTTAGGTTGCAAAAGAGTTTTATGTTAATCTTCAGACATTTTGCGTTAACTTTATACACCCTCTAAACTTAAGTCTCCATAGACATCGACCATTTATAGACGAAGCATCCACTAATAGACCGATGTAAACCAGATGTCGCTCTCTGCGCCCTGAATACAAACACCTTAATTCTATTGTGGCTACCCTGAACACGGTTTTGAATAACCTCCATATTTCGCCCTCCCAATTATGAATCCTTTGTCAATTATAATAACTAAGGATGTTAGTGCACGTGTTTGTAGTTGTGAATTTGTTGAACAATGTGAGATTTTGTTGGTTAAGACGCAGATGCCTGCTGTAGGGTAGAGCGATAAATATATTAAGTTAACATTTTCGGGTGTCCAGCGTCATTGTGAATATTGTGATACATCAATCACACAAAGCATATATTATTAATTTAACAATCGCAAGGTATTTTTTATAAATAGTATGCCTTAAAGCGGGATTCAACCAGTGTGCATTTTTGTACTGAATATGCTTGTACCGCATAGTGCCGCACACTGGTGGAATCCCGCCTTTAGATGTTTCATTTGACAGTGATAACTACTTTCGAACGATGGACACTGGTCGATAATTATTTTGAATATTTTTTGTTTGCAGTTCAAATATTCCCGAAGAGAAGAAAGTTCTGTTCGAACTTGTGATGGGTCAGACTGAACAGACGAACAAATGGCATACGTTTGTATTAGAGTCTGAAGCCGACACAGCTTATATTAAGCTGGGGAACCATTTAGACTTCGAAAAAATTACAGATTATACTTTAACAGTGAGAGTACAGGTAAATATTTAAGAATTTCAGCATTTAAAATTTTGGCTGATGTGAAACATAATGATATTGTCAGTGTTAATTTTGTTAGAAAAGTTCAAAAGAAGAATTAATCCAAATAATTTTGTTTTTTTCCTTTCCAGAATAATTATAACTTAGCGGCAGAAACTATAATTCAAATAGAAGTAGAAGATGTAAACGATAACATTCCTATATTCAGTGAAGTAAGATCAGGGAGTGTTCTAGAAAACGAACCTCCAGGCACACCCGTCATGCAAGTCAGAGCTTTTGACGCTGACGGTACTTCAGCAAACAACCAAGTGACTTACGAACTTGCCGATCCTTCAGACCCTTTCTCCATTGACAGTATCACTGGCAACATCACCACGCTCAAAGAGTTCGATAGAGAAGAACAAACATACTACAATATCAAAATTATTGCCACTGACAATTCTGAATCTGCTCTGATTCCTGGGAAACACAATTCTGGCCAACAAGTGTTTAGGATAGAGATAGCTGATAAAAACGACAATCCGCCTCACTTTACACAAGATACTTATATTGCTGAGTCGATAGCGGAAAACGCTAATATTAACGTGTTGGTGACACAAGTTGCGACGGTAGACAAAGATTCAGGTAAGTTTCAGACACCATCATCACATAGCATTTACAAATTCCCGTGATAAGTTTTGATCTGTTTTTTTTCTGTTTGAACAAAGTATTAACTTAGTCTTTTTATTTTCAGCTTCCAATGTCTCCTTCAGCATCGTCGCTGGCAACACCTACGATGCTTTTGTGATCAGCCCCATCACAGGCGAAATAAGAGTTAACAACAAACTCGACTACGAAAATATTACTAGCTACAGTCTGGATGTCCGCGCTTTCGACGGCCTGTACGAAGACTACGCGAAAGTTATTATCAATATCGAAAACTTGAACGACAACCCGCCTATATTCGTAGCCAATTATTCGAAGACCATTGAAGAAGAGAAGTTGTATGAAGGATGTATGGTTAAGGTTAGTAACTCGTATCAGTATCATTGGCCTTAATTTACTTTTCGATTGGCGTTTGATGATTTAAGCAGCTGTAACGATTCTAGAGTGCGGAACTTTCTCATATGACTCGTTAGTTGGATACGAGAGCGGCAGCCGCGATCGTAATAATGATATAGTACAGAAATACCTAATTAGATATTAGTCATACATTATAACTGTAATTAATGTAATATTTATTCCACAGGTTGAAGCATACGACCCAGATATCAAAGACCGTAACGCTCCGCAAAACATCCATTATTCTTTAGTCAAACACGAACAAAAGGAGTTTCTCAAAATCGACGATGATGGATGCCTTCGACTGACGAAGCCTTTGGACCGGGACCCTCCTACCGGGTATTCAACCTGGCAGGTCCTCATAGTGGCTGCTGACCAAGGGGGCAAACTCGGTTCAGACAGCTTGAGATCGACCACAGAAGTCATTCTGCAGTTGACGGACATCAACGACAACGCACCCTTCCTGACTAATGTAAGTACAAAGAATAGTTTAGTTACTCAAAATCAACAATATTTATAATACCAGGATAAAGGAAACATCCGTTATTAATCCGACGAAAGAACGAAACTAATTGATCCATCAATATCGGCATTCAATGCGCTTTACCTCTTATTTGCTAAAGAACATGAAATTTCACTCGTTCAACCCGCTTTATAGACAATTTTTAAAGAATTGCTATCAATAAATTTCAATGGAGCCATCAGAACTGAACCCTCTTGCGGAAGAATTTTAGTGCGTGTACATTTAGCGAGGTTTACGAGAGCACTGTAAAAATAATAGGCAATGAGCTATTCCTTAGCGTTGAATTGGTACTAGTCCTTGCAGTTCCACTAAGAATTCGCGTTTTATGTTTCTCGATTGAAGATCTTAAAACAAAGAAGTTAAGATTGTAATTCGTTTGGGGATTTTGGTCAGTATTTAGGTCACGTTCGTTTGAACAGTCACCCGGCTTACCTTTACTATAAGACAACAGGGACAAAAACTCGACCTCAAGTCATCGTACACCGTTCTCTGCGCTTTCAAATTCTCGGGTTTCACGATTAAGAGCGATTGTGCCAGCTTGTTGGGGCCTGTCAATTTTTTATGCAAATTTACCCGTCGATAGGGATTTGGTTTCACGCTTCCGTAAGGTCGACTTAAGGGTATTTTGGACGCTTAACTTCATCCGGGATAAAGTAGGAAAATAACGATAAGTCTGTCAATAGGAAGTCCATTTTCCTTATTCACTGGAGGTTGTTATGGTTTTCGGACAAACTTAAACAACCGCTTCTTCATTTCGCAACTTGAAATCAATAAATGATTACGAGATTTAATTTTCGTTTACTAAAATGCGCATTGAGTCAATAGCGAGCATACTTAACTTTGTAAAAAGTCGTATGTGTGTATGTTTTATAAGGCCTGTATGTTGTTTTGTGGAACAGAATCTCCTAAACTGAATAGTCTATTAAGAGCGTTATCAGGTTCACGCGCTAACGAAGCCGAATCAGTGTAGTTTCGCGTGTCCCCCTAACTAATATCCGAATTTGGGGCAAAATTTTAATCAACGTATTATGCTGCTTCGAAATGATTTATAGGCCAAAATTCGCAACAGTTTCCGGAATAGATTTGGAGGTGGAACGTTCGGCTTGTGAAACACGTTGCTTTTGGTGATATTGTAGTTCTTACATTGTTTGCGTTCGAAATACAAAAACATTTTACCGAGAAAACCAATTAAGACATTGAAAAACAACTAAGAATATTTAAGTGAAAATTTAAAAACAAGTAAAACAAGTTTACTAAAATAATAGTTTGAACTTAGTCATAACACGAATACAAGTCTAGACTTTCTTATCGTCAGAATGATCAAATATTTACGTAACCCAAATTTGAGTTCTTAATTTTTGAGCGCTGAATAAAAATAATTCAAATCGAAATCGTCATACGTTGAGCATTTTTGTTTATTTTTTCGAAACTGAAAGATATACCGGGTGTGGCCTGTAACATGAGCAAAAAATTAAACTGTAGGCTGTACTCCTCATACTGACCAACATTTGTTCAGCGACTTTTAAAAATAACTTGTGGTTTGATTTTTAATACACTTTAAAGTTTATTCTAAGACGCAATGTATTGCGAATTTTGTTATGTTTAAGGCGTGACAAGCAACGTCGATCACAATGATATGGCGTGGCGATGGCGTCCATTGAAGATAATATTTATTTTGTATGAAAAATAGGGAGTCAAAATACTTCATAATTTTTAAAAGTTGTTGAACAATAGTGTCACGGTTTGAGGAGTACAATCTATGTTTTAATTCTTTGCTCGTGTTACAGGCCTCACCCGGTATTAATCTATCTTGTCGATATTCAAGTTTTTTAATGTTCAATATCGGTACCGGTCTGGCCTAGTGGATAATGACACTGCTTATGAAGCCGATGGTCCTGGGTTCGAATCCTGGTAAGGGAATTTATTATGTGTGTCTTTCATAACGACATTGGTGTTAAGTAACGATAGTTTAAAGTGCTGTTAACAGTTTTATCAAAAGAATATAACGATTACCTTTTATTATTAAGAGTAATTAATTTTTTAAAAATTCTCGATCAGCAATGTAATGCAAACATTTATTTGACGTTTCAGAGAGGAAGAGCTAGTTTCGTTTCCATTTAAATTCGATCAAAACGTTAAAGTAACTCGGAACTATTGCCGACGTTAACTTATTTACTGAATTATCCACTAGAAAACACTGCAATTTAAAACATACGCGATTTTTACCACACTAGCACAACAAATTTACATCAACAAATCTTTCTGTGTCTTAGCCACCACATTTATGAATCGCAATATTCACTGAACTAGACTGATATCAAAAATCACTGCACATACATTTATTATCACTTCTTAGAAATCACATTACCTAGTTCAAACATGCTTATTAAATTTATTAGGAATGTCTGTGTTGATCAACAAACTCGATGTTATCTTGACACTTCAACCCAATCAATGTGAAGTTGTCAATCGGTACTTTTATCTGATTCCGTCTTCTTAGTTAACACAAAGTTACCTACTTACATCAATCTTTGACGGCACTGGCTGGTATGACAGGATGCAGGTAGGTTGACGTAAATTTAGGTGACTTTTTTCATGAAATTGTCATGTCATAATTTTCTTGCCAAAATGCCACGACCTTCGAGCAACACGGAAGGGAGGCGGCATTCGCACTATTTCCCCTCTGCCGAGGTACAAGATTCGCGCGTCAATCTAATCTAGCGCGGGTAATAAAACTAGTTGCACTTGGATTTTTCACTAGACCGAGTCCAGACGCGCGCGTGAACACTGCTGCACAAAAATGCCTGTTTGCTCGGTTTTTTGTTATAAAAAGAGGTCGGGGACATCAAATTTACAAAAAGAAAGTGTTACATTTCACATGTAATATTTTTTTTTACATATCATACGTTTAATTACATTCAAACATAATTATTATATTTTAGTCTCATGTAATTGTTGGATTTATCGATTTTGCTCGCTCAGTAGAAATTGCGGATCGGTCGAGCGACAAATCCGACTTCTCATCTCTCAGAATACAATAACATACTTCAACGAAAATGTGTTAGTGTGCGTGTTGTGACACTTGTCACTCGTCCGTACACAAAAAGAGATCGAGGTTTGCAAGATTTGTCTTTGACGTGTGTCATTTTCTATGTATTTGTGTCGTCATTACAGATTGGATTTTGTATGTAAGTGTGTGAGAAGTGCGACTGTGTGCACCTTTCCCCCCGCGAAAAATGGCAGAAAGATTTGTACGGTGAGATATCGCTTGGGCCCCTCCCTTCCGATGTGTCGGAAGCCGGTGTTGCTCGAAGGCCACGACCATCGCAGGAATTAGCGGATATGATTCTAATGTATGGCGAAGCTATGCAACATGCTAGACTAGCGTTAATCGAACTTTGACCAAGAAACACTTGCGAAGTTTCTCCTCAAGCAACTTTTGTGAGTGAGAAAGAGAGGAGAAACTTCGCAAAGTGTTTCGCGATAGCAGGGCGGTTAAGTCCTTTTCTTACGAACAAGGTCACTTGTCATGATTTTTGACGGTCTTGTCAATCAAAAGTGTCACCGACATGTACGATGTAGGTAATTGTAATAGGTGTCAGTATGTCACTAAGAGCGAAATTTCAATGAAATCACATGTCAACTGTTAAGTTTAATTAAGTTTATTACTGATACATTGCGTGCCCAATTAATTTGTATGAAAATTTTTATTTTTTATTTTTTAACTAAATATGCTAATTTCAGTTCATTAGGACTTATACTTTCAGCCCTTAAAATTAGTGTCGTTATGAAAGACACACACTGTATATCGTTGTCTGAGTACCCACAACACAAGCCTTAGGCTTGGTCACTTTTTGATTAGTATATGACATCTGTTTCAGTGTATAAAACGGGTTTTAATTTACATACGTATCAATCTTGCCACAAAAACTAATTTATTATTTACGTTCCGATTCTGCCAACACAAGTCAATATTATGTGTTACACGATATAGATTCATAATTTAACGTCATGTCTGTGTGTCTGTCGGTAAATCCCTGTGACGAGGGTAGGAAAATGGAAAATTTGGTGTTGACACACTATATATTGCATTTGGCGATAAAATATGTTATTGACAGTTCGCTTGATATTGTTTTGAAACAAAACACTTTAAATAACACTGCATCTGTTATATTTGATATCGTGTTTTTACGTCAAGGTCGTGGCGCCATCTCTTGCGAGCGCAAAATTATGGTGCAGGTGACTGTGACAGTAGGTACCTTTACCTAAATTATTGGGAAATGTGTATTACTAGAGAAGAGGTTAGCTTGTGAATTCGAACATGAACATTCGACTTAACTCCATTCTCTACCACTACATCTATAGATACCTATGCATGTCTTTTACTCGTTTTCACGTGAAAATAGGCTTTAATAAACTAGATAATAAAGCTTAATTTGCATGAACACGTCTCAAATACGCGAAATGACGTCTTATAAAGCCATGAAACGCGAAAATTGTCGAAAATCACTTTCAATATCAATTGAGCTCGTGCTGTCTAGGCGATATTGTCAGAGTAGATTTAAATGTACAGAGTAGTCCATCTTTACGAGCCACAAACTCGACGCTCAAAACCGACGCACATTCAGTCGATGTTACGCTCTCATTTTAAAACATGCTGAAATATTATGAATCTTAGCATGAACATTTAAGTAACGTATATCAATGTCTGGTTTTAGTTGTTTTTGCTAAAAATTGTAATACAGAAGAAATAGAGCGGAGAATTTATATGTAAAACATCCACAAATATGCACATATGCCTCGCAAAATACAACTCATGGTGCTAGTTACAGGGAGGCCATTTCGAACGTACACTTTGTCATCAAAATGATATCTAAATGTTAATTGTAAATAGTTTTAAGAATTTACGAATTTATTAAACTTTATCTAAAAATAAAACTAATTAAAAACTAAACTTAAATATAAATATAAACTAAATAAGTATAAAAAAAAATGCCTACTGAAGCCCGTCCCGAAAAACCCGGAGCGGGGGTCAAGGCCTCTTTCAAGCAGGCGACGACCCAGCTCCCGGAGGAAGGACATACCCTCAGCGCACCAGCAGCCTGAGGTCTCGACAGCGAGGGGGACGAATAAGTACCCGAATTTGTAAATTAATTTATCATTTGCGCGTTGCATTTCGCTCATATTTGTACTCACATGTATCGGCGCGAGTGAGAAGCACAGGCGAATGAGAACAAAATTACATCAGTTAGATATCAATTTGATGTCAAATGTAAGTTTAGATTGGCCTCAGGGTAGAGCTAGCCTGGAGTAGTGTGGATGATCTGTCGTTTCGTCCGCGAAATTGAACCGTCGAACGTGAATACTAAAATATTTGGAAGTATATTACTGTCACTGTCTCTTGACTGTGATATTTCGATATCGCGGGAACAAATCATCGGCGCCACTGACGTGATTTGCCTTCGTAAAGTTAAAGCGAGTATTCCGGGAAATGGAGGTGCGATAACGAACGACATTGGTAGCAAATATCAATTGTTAGGCAGCAAGATGAATTCTAGGAAAATGTAATATTGTAGGTCTAGTCAAGGGCGAAAAAATCTGACCTAACCTGTACATTATCATACATACCTAGTTTTTTTTTAAAACTTACTTTTTTGATGCTTGGACTAGCTATTAATTTTTTTATTCATCATTCGCTTGCCCTTGTCCCATTTACAGGGTCGGTGCAGCATTTCTTTTTCTTCCATACCTCTCTGTCGCCCGTCATCTCATCATTCACTTGCGTTCGTTTCATATCATCTCTCACAGAGTCCATCCAACTTTTCCTCGGTTTTTCTTTCCTCGTACCTCCCTCCACATCTCATGCGCGTACCACGCTAGGAGATTTGCCCTTACTTTTTCTGTTTTTAATGATTACCCTAATTTATGTGCATTGGTCAGTTTTTACCGATTTTCGTTTTCAAATTGCTTAAGGAAACCGCAAACGGGTCTTTTTATCAAGACATCTATATTCAATAGGCTAGATGACAAATTTTCATTTACGATATCAATCGATCAGGTTTGTTTTTAGGATCAAATGTCTCTATGGGACCCATTGCAATAAAGCAATACAAAACTCAGAAATGATAGTCAAAGTCTGACAATCGTACTTCACTCGTGAAACGCCCCTAACAAAACGATAAGTGACCGTGACGTCAAGGTCACTGAGAGTCCATCTTGAAGTATGGAATGTATGGAAAAAACAAGATAATTGCGTTTTTGTCGGTCAAATATTGCGTTTATGTACATAGTTGCTATACAATCTTTTTTGGATAAAATTTAAGGAATCGAATGGTATCCTTACTTATTTCCTTCTTGGAAGTTAAAAAAAACTTAAATTTTGGAACTTTCAGGTCCTGTATTTTTGTATTATTACCATATATTATTTTAATATCCACATTATTGTGATAAATTGCTCATTTGCTATCTATTTTACTAGGTTTTGTTATAAAATTCAACATGTGTCATCATCCCTATTATAATATTTTAAACTAGAATAGCTCCCTCGTACATTACGTATTAGCAAAGTATACAGTTTCGGACATTTCCGCATCGTATATCGCCGCTTGACGTCCCACTGATATTGTAATCTCCATACAAAGTGCTCGACTGTTTACTGGTGTACATTTTGACCGCATTATATGTACCTATTCAGTGTCATGATGGTATCCGCTAGGGTTAACTGATAGGCTGGTTAAATTAAGCTGGTGCCGTAGATGAACAAGTGCGAGTCGGACTCGCGCACGAAGGGTTCCGTACCATTACGCAACAAACGGAAAAAATCACGTTTATATGGGGGCCCCACTTAAATATTTATTTTATTCCGTTTTTAGTATTTGCAACAGAAATACATCCATCATCTGTGAATTTTTCAACTGCCTAGCTGATCACGGTTCATGAGATACAGCCTGGTAACAGACGGACGGACAGACAGACGGACAGACGGACGGACAGCGGAATCTTAGTAACAGGGTCCCGTTTTTACCTTTTGGGTACGGAACCCTAAAATAGGTTTTATCTTCTATTGGCTGTGCGTTGTCTTAACTATATTGTTTATTTATTTTAAACTTTATTGTACAATACCTATCTCAAATAAAGTATATACAAATGGCGGAATTAATGCCCAAATGATATAGAAATAATGCTATTGATTATTATATTCTTAATTATGTCTCTTTGCCAGTCTTTATCATCTAAAATTACTTTATCTACATATAATAAACTTTAAACACATTCTTTATCTAAATACTAACAACGCAGGTTTATACCATGTGTCTCGTGAAATTAGGAAGTTATTCGTAATGTTCAAACTGGTGTACGTACACGTACAGCCACTTGGGTATACTTACCTATAGTTAGTTTAATAGGTCCGTACTCAGGGGTACTATAATATCATGTTTACTTAACACCAGGTCAAGGAAGTTGCAATGTAACACACTATGTGTGTTTAGTTCCGGGTGAAATGCAATAGCCCTTTGGGATGAAACATTACCCTCTCCCCATATAAATACAGAACAATAATTCTACATGACATTAAAACTCTCCAAGGGGCCTCTACGTGTTGGATCTGTATCCCCACGCAAGCGTATTTATCAAAAGACCGGGGTGTAGGTATAGCCCCGTGAAATCCAAGGAGATACAAATTCAAATGTTAATAATGTTATCGGGCCTCAATTAGGTAATCGGCTTATAATATGTCGAGCCTCACCTACACAACATTTTAGCTTATCATCGGCAACATTAGCTTGCCAAATACTAGTTTATCTCATTCTTATACAAAAGAGAAAACATATATCAATCATGCAGCTAACATCTTAATATTACATTGTTTACGTCTTGCACCTTATTCCAACGAAAACTGTATACATATTTATGACACAAGGCAAAGGGAGGCCCATAAAAACCTTTTTACCAGATTATGATACCCAACATGCCACTAGCGACCATTTCAGCGAAATGGCGTTACATAAATTCAGACGGGGAGGGTAGAACTAAAGCACTACAATTTTCCCGTTAGCTCTGATTTCCCTGTTGAACATAATTTCCATTTTATCAAGAATCGCCTTGGGCATTACTCAGAGTTGTCACCTTATTCCGCCAATTTGATACACCTAGTTAAGAGCGCTATTACATTTCGGCGTTGAGCGAGTTTAGGTATTTTACGCGCTGCGGCAGGCCGTGCGAGCTCAGTACGCCGATCCCTTCTACCACACTCGCACTACAATGATGGATTAAACATTCTTGATCCTTCGCGAAGCATATTGAAATCAACCATAACAACACTAACTGTACTTAACTTTTAAAGTTCTAAAACTGTTATTTGGTAAGTACGAAAATACTAAATGCAGTGCAAATGTACATAGGGGCTGTTCATAAATTACGTCATCTATTTTTGACGATTTTTGACCCCCCCCCACCCCTCAAATCATCCAAAAATCAAGCTTCGGATGAATCTGTTTCCTCCTACGTCATGTTACCATCATCCGATGTCCAGACCCCCCCACTCCTCCCATTTGAAACGACGTAATTTATGAATAGCCCCATACTTGTACTTATGAAGGTATATTACTCGAAAGAAATTATAGGTACCTACTCGCTTATTTACATGTTTCGTCATTGCATTTGGAACCTATAGGTTGTAAAGTTTGTATCAACGAGGGTTTAAAAACGAACTGGTACTGAGGATCTGATGATGATTAAGGTGGTCACGGATACCAATCAACCATGTAGTAACATGATTAGGCTCGTTTGATTCGTCTCAACAAGATCTTTGACACTGAAGATACACAGGGTCTGATGATGGAGCTTGAAGGTGGCCACGGGTACCAGTCTATCATGTAACTAAACAACTTCGTGTTTGGGCTCGTTTGATTCGTCTCAACAAGATCTTTGACACAAGACAGTACTCAGGGTCTGATGATGGAGCTGGAAGGTACCATTACCAATCAACCCTGCAACTAAACCACATCGTGTTTAGGATCGTTTGATTCGTCTCAACAAGATCTTTGACACTAGGTGATACTCAGAGTCTGATGATGGAGCTGGAAGGTGGTCACCGGTACCAATCAACCATGCAACTAAACCATTTCGTGTTTAGGCTCGTTTTATTCGTTTCAACAAGATCTTTGACACAAGATAGTACTCAGGGTCTGATGTTGGAGCCGGAAGGTGGTCACCGGTACCAATCAACCATGCAACTAAACCATTTCGTGTTTAGGCACGTTTTATTCATCTCAACAAGATCTTTGACACAAGGTAGTACTCAGGGTCTGATGATGGAGCGCGAAGGTGGCGACGGGTACCTGTCTGTCATCATCAGCTCCATCATCAGACCCTGAGTAGTATCTTGTGTCAAACATCTTATTGCGACGAATCAAACGAGCCCAAACACGAAGTGGTTCAGTTACATGGTACACTGGTACCCGTGGCCACAGTCCAGCTCCATCATCAGACCCTGAGTACTAACTTGTGTCAAAGATCTTGTTGCGACGAATCGAACGAAGCCAAACACGAAGTGGTTTAGTTGCATTGTTGATTGGTACCGGTGACCACCTTCCGGATCCATCATCAGACCCTCAGTACTACCTTGTGTCAAAGATCTTGTTGCGACAAATCAAACGAGCCCAAACACGAAGTGGTTCAGTTACATGGTAGACTGGTACCCGTGGCCACAGTCCAGCTCCATCATCAGACCCTGAGTACTAACTTGTGTCAAAGATCTTGTTGCGACGAATCGAACGAAGCCAAACACGAAGTAGTTTAGTTGCATGGTTGATTGGTACCGGTCACCACCTTCCGGATCCATCATCAGACCCTCAGTACTACCTTGTGTCAAAGATCTTGTTGCGACAAATCAAACGAGCCCAAACACGAAGTGGTTCAGTTACACGGTAGACTGGTACCCGTGGCCACCTTCCAGCTCCATCATCAGATCCTGAGTACTATCTTGTGTCCAAGGTCTTGTTGAGACGAATCAAACGAGCCTAAACACGAAGTAGTTTAGTTGCATGGTTGATTGGTACCGGTGACCACCTTCCGGCTCCAACATCAGACCCTGAGTACTATCTTGTGTCAAAGATCTTATAGAAACGAATAAAACGAGCCTAAACACGAAGTGGTTTAGTGGCATGGTTGATTGGTACCGGTGACCAGGGTTGGGCAAAATACTGGCTTCCACGTATTTCAAATACAAATTACAAAATACATTTTTAAAAGTATTTGAAATACCAAATACAAATTACTTTGGTGACGGGTATTTGAAATACAAAATACAAATTACAGTGTTTAAAATAATGTATTTCAAATACAAAATACCTTTCAATTTTTTTGTTTAATCATTTAGTTTTTTTTAACGAATATCCTTTCCTAAAAACTTATAGGGTCATTTCGCTAGTTTTCGTCCACTTGACGAAATTTGAATATAAACCTACATTGCTGCACAGATTTGGACTGATTTCAATCCTTAATGTCGAAACAATATATATATCTGTCTACATATCAAAATTATGGATAGACCAGGACTGGTCCATAAATTCAAAGTCGCTCAGCGAGCTATGGAAAGGGCTATGCTCGGAGTCTCTCTGAGGGATCGTATTCGAAATGAAGGTATCCGTCAGAGAACTAAAGTCGTCGACATAGCCCACCGGATTAGCAAGCTGAAGTGGCAGTGGGCCGGTCATATTAGCCGTAGAACCGATAACCGTTGGGGTAGACGAGTTCTCGAGTGGAGACCGCGCATCGGCAAACGTAGCGTAGGACGCCCTAAGACTAGATGGAGCGATGACCTTCGCAAGGCGGCTGGCAAGAGCTGGTTCAGAGTTGCCGCAAATCGTGCTCAATGGCGTGCAATAGGAGAGGCCTATGTCCAGCAGTGGACGAGAGCAGGCTGATGATGATGATGATGATGATCATCATCATCATCATCATCTCAGCCATAAGACGTCCACTGCTGAACATAGGCCTTTCCCCTTGGACCTCCATACGTGCCGGTTGGAAGCGACCCGCATCCAGCGACTTCCGGCGACCTTAACAAGATCGTCTGTCCATCTTGTGGGTGGACGTCCTACGCTGCGCTTGCTAGTCCGTGGTCTCCACTCGAGCACTTTTCGACCCCATCGGCCATCTTCTCTGCGTGCAATGTGGCCTGCCCATTGCCACTTCAGCTTGCTAATCCGGTGGGCTATGTCGGTTACTTTAGTTCGTCTACGGATCTCCTCATTTCTGATTCGATCACGTAGAGAAACTCCGAGCATAGCCCTCTCCATAGCTCGTTGAGCGACTTTGAGTTTTGAGATGAGGCCGATAGTGAAAGACCACGTTTCGGAGCCGTAAGTCATCACTGGTAACACACATTGATTAAAGACTTTCGTCTTGAGGCACTGAGGTATGTCGGACGAAAAGACATTACGTAGTTTCCCGAACGCTGCCCAACCGAGTTGGATTCGGCGGTTGACCTCTTTCTCGAAGTTGGACCTACCTAATTGGACTACTTGTCCTAGGTAGATGTACGAGTCAACAACTTCGAGTACAGAGACTGGGATGGGCACAACATTGGCATTTGACATAAGTTTCGTCTTGTCCATGTTCATTTTCAAGCCCACCCGTTGTGAAACTCGGTTGAGGTCATCGAGCATCATGCTGAGTTCCTCCATCGACTTTGCCATGACTACGATGATGATGATATCAAAATTATATTTCGCAAGTAGTAAATTAAAAATGAAATATATTATTTGCTAATCCGTCAAGTAGTCTAAAACTAGAGCATGGACGGAAACTACTGCAATGACCCTATACCCTGGCTGTTGACGAAAAGTTCCGCGCAGAATAGCTCGCGCATTGTATTTGCCCTCGTACAAGTCGTACATTATATTTAAATAAACGTTCCATTTTAGGATTATAGAATTTAATTAAATGTATTTTGTAGAAATGTATTTTGATGCTTGAAGTATTTGAAATACAAAATACATGTGAGTTCAGTATTTGAAATACCAAATACAAAATACTTTTCCAGGTAGTATTTGAAATACAAATACAAAATACAAAAATGTATTTCAAATACGTATTTTAAATACATGTAATTGAAATACTGCCCAACCCTGCCGGTGACCACCTGCCGGCTCCATCATCAGACCCTGAGTACTATCTTGTGTCAAAGATCTTGTTGAGACGAATCAAACGAGCCTAAACACGAAGTGGTTTAGTTGCATGGTTGATTGGTACCGGTGACCACCTTCCGGATCCATCATCAGACCCTCAGTACTACCTTGTGTCAAAGATCTTGTTGCGACAAATCAAACGAGCCCAAACACGAAGTGGTTCAGTTACATGGTAGACTGGTACCCGTGGCCACAGTCCAGCTCCATCATCAGACCCTGAGTACTAACTTGTGTCAAAGATCTTGTTGCGACGAATCGAACGAAGCCAAACACGAAGTAGTTTAGTTGCATGGTTGATTGGTACCGGTCACCACCTTCCGGATCCATCATCAGACCCTCAGTACTACCTTGTGTCAAAGATCTTGTTGCGACAAATCAAACGAGCCCAAACACGAAGTGGTTCAGTTACACGGTAGACTGGTACCCGTGGCCACCTTCCAGCTCCATCATCAGATCCTGAGTACTATCTTGTGTCCAAGGTCTTGTTGAGACGAATCAAACGAGCCTAAACACGAAGTAGTTTAGTTGCATGGTTGATTGGTACCGGTGACCACCTTCCGGCTCCAACATCAGACCCTGAGTACTATCTTGTGTCAAAGATCTTATAGAAACGAATAAAACGAGCCTAAACACGAAGTGGTTTAGTGGCATGGTTGATTGGTACCGGTGACCAGGGTTGGGCAAAATACTGGCTTCCACGTATTTCAAATACAAATTACAAAATACATTTTTAAAAGTATTTGAAATACCAAATACAAATTACTTTGGTGACGGGTATTTGAAATACAAAATACAAATTACAGTGTTTAAAATAATGTATTTCAAATACAAAATACCTTTCAATTTTTTTGTTTAATCATTTAGTTTTTTTTAACGAATATCCTTTCCTAAAAACTTATAGGGTCATTTCGCTAGTTTTCGTCCACTTGACGAAATTTGAATATAAACCTACATTGCTGCACAGATTTGGACTGATTTCAATCCTTAATGTCGAAACAATATATATATCTGTCTACATATCAAAATTATGGATAGACCAGGACTGGTCCATAAATTCAAAGTCGCTCAGCGAGCTATGGAAAGGGCTATGCTCGGAGTCTCTCTGAGGGATCGTATTCGAAATGAAGGTATCCGTCAGAGAACTAAAGTCGTCGACATAGCCCACCGGATTAGCAAGCTGAAGTGGCAGTGGGCCGGTCATATTAGCCGTAGAACCGATAACCGTTGGGGTAGACGAGTTCTCGAGTGGAGACCGCGCATCGGCAAACGTAGCGTAGGACGCCCTAAGACTAGATGGAGCGATGACCTTCGCAAGGCGGCTGGCAAGAGCTGGTTCAGAGTTGCCGCAAATCGTGCTCAATGGCGTGCAATAGGAGAGGCCTATGTCCAGCAGTGGACGAGAGCAGGCTGATGATGATGATGATGATGATCATCATCATCATCATCATCTCAGCCATAAGACGTCCACTGCTGAACATAGGCCTTTCCCCTTGGACCTCCATACGTGCCGGTTGGAAGCGACCCGCATCCAGCGACTTCCGGCGACCTTAACAAGATCGTCTGTCCATCTTGTGGGTGGACGTCCTACGCTGCGCTTGCTAGTCCGTGGTCTCCACTCGAGCACTTTTCGACCCCATCGGCCATCTTCTCTGCGTGCAATGTGGCCTGCCCATTGCCACTTCAGCTTGCTAATCCGGTGGGCTATGTCGGTTACTTTAGTTCGTCTACGGATCTCCTCATTTCTGATTCGATCACGTAGAGAAACTCCGAGCATAGCCCTCTCCATAGCTCGTTGAGCGACTTTGAGTTTTGAGATGAGGCCGATAGTGAAAGACCACGTTTCGGAGCCGTAAGTCATCACTGGTAACACACATTGATTAAAGACTTTCGTCTTGAGGCACTGAGGTATGTCGGACGAAAAGACATTACGTAGTTTCCCGAACGCTGCCCAACCGAGTTGGATTCGGCGGTTGACCTCTTTCTCGAAGTTGGACCTACCTAATTGGACTACTTGTCCTAGGTAGATGTACGAGTCAACAACTTCGAGTACAGAGACTGGGATGGGCACAACATTGGCATTTGACATAAGTTTCGTCTTGTCCATGTTCATTTTCAAGCCCACCCGTTGTGAAACTCGGTTGAGGTCATCGAGCATCATGCTGAGTTCCTCCATCGACTTTGCCATGACTACGATGATGATGATATCAAAATTATATTTCGCAAGTAGTAAATTAAAAATGAAATATATTATTTGCTAATCCGTCAAGTAGTCTAAAACTAGAGCATGGACGGAAACTACTGCAATGACCCTATACCCTGGCTGTTGACGAAAAGTTCCGCGCAGAATAGCTCGCGCATTGTATTTGCCCTCGTACAAGTCGTACATTATATTTAAATAAACGTTCCATTTTAGGATTATAGAATTTAATTAAATGTATTTTGTAGAAATGTATTTTGATGCTTGAAGTATTTGAAATACAAAATACATGTGAGTTCAGTATTTGAAATACCAAATACAAAATACTTTTCCAGGTAGTATTTGAAATACAAATACAAAATACAAAAATGTATTTCAAATACGTATTTTAAATACATGTAATTGAAATACTGCCCAACCCTGCCGGTGACCACCTGCCGGCTCCATCATCAGACCCTGAGTACTATCTTGTGTCAAAGATCTTGTTGAGACGAATCAAACGAGCCTAAACACGAAGTGGTTTAGTTGCATGGTTGATTGGTACCGGTGACCACCTTCCGGCTCCATCATCAGACCCTGAGTATTATCTTGTGCCAAAGATCTTGTTGAGACGAATCAAACGAGCCCAAACACGAAGTGGTTTAGTTGCATGGTTGATTGGTACCGGTGACCACCTTCCGGCTCCATCATCAGACCCTGAGTACTATCTTAAGTCAAAGATCTTGTTGAGACGAATAAAACGAGCCTAAACACGAAGTGGTTTAGTTGCATTGTTGATTGGTACTGGTGACCACCTTCCGGCTCCATCATCAGACCCTGAGTACTATCTTAAGTCAAAGATCTTGTTGAGCCGAATCAAACGAGCCCAAACACGAAGTGGTTTAGTTGCATGGTTGATTGGTACCGGTGACCACCTTCCGGCTCCATCATCAGACCCTGAGTACTATCTTGTGTCAAAGATCTTGTTGAGATGAATAAAACGAGCCTAAACACGAAGTGGTTTAGTTGCATGGTTGATTGGTACCGGTGACCACCTTCCGGCTCCATCATCAGACCCTGAGTACTATCTTGAGTCAAATAAATACATATAGAATGTCAGGTCGTTTCAAATATTTTTAATCCTGTCCGGTAGTTTATTAAACTGTACCATTATAAATTATAATACTATAAAAACGGTGCTAGGATCAAAGTCTCTCGTTGCGGTTTACACGCACACAGTATAGCGTTTTACACGGCGCCCGCCGCACACAATGATAAAAAACCTCGTCGTCGCCGTTGAAAATGTGCGGAGTCGACCGACACACGTCCTACCTCTACAAGCTCTGCCGCGGCACTGAGCTGGCGCAGCGCGCGTCATCGGTAATATAGAGTAGTTTTCAAAAAATTGCCAAAAAATTATAGTAGAATTTCATAAACACTAATGTATACCAACAGTATAAGCAAACGTTGCAGATTGCTTGAGTATGAAAATGACTTCGATATTAAGTAGATTTTCGTAGGAATTGACACTTGTTTCGGAGAGAAAATCGAGTTCGTTTTACTTTGATTTTCTCTTTCTCAAAGGTATGTAGGAAAAATATAGTTTGATATGCCTAAAGTACAGGGTATTAGTAATACAAAATAGCCAGGTTTAGCAGAGTAAAATTCTCAACATTTCCAAATAAGAGCTCGCCATTCAGTGCTTCACGGGGTTTTTCGGAAACGACCATCAGAAAAAAAATCATTACTAATTTAATAAGTCCTTTTTCTAATATTTACAACGATATTTATAAAGATAAGAAGACGCTTTTACTGGAACAAGTACTCATTGTTTCTAATAATGAGCGCAAAGTCCTGAATTTCGTCGACTAGTATCATCAATTTTGCATTATTTCGACTTTTCTTGTAAGAGCGCTCTTAACACAGATATTAAAGTATAACAGATATGTCATTTTCAGGAAATTAAATTCTCGAACTGTTATTTGTTATTTTGTCCCACCGTAAGCACAGATCTAAATTGTACAAGATTTCCTGTCAAATACCAAAAGTGTGACGAAAATTAGAATGATGTGGATCTTTGAGGGATCTCTTCCAGATTTGAGTAAAGTGTATTTGAGGAAGTATTGACTTCAGAAATAATAAGTGATTGCATAAATTATTTGCTTTTATAACAGTATAGGTATTCCAAGATATAGGGCCCGATTCGGATTTTGAAATAGACATCTATTAGATATATTGTAGACATCACCAAGATACGATAACGATATGTTTAAGATCTAACCTGTCAAATTTGACATTTGCGCGATTCTGCAGATACTCTTGAACGATTTCCACAGGATATGACTTAGAGATCCAATTCACATCTAATAGATATCTTACTCTATCTGACGTAAAAGTGACATTGGTTGCCCGAATTGCGCTGCAAAAGAGAACTAGTTGATATCTAAACTATAACGTATCTAGAAAGGATCTAGTACGTGTCGTCTCTTGTGAATATCTTGAAGTTCGAATACGGTACATAATATCCGATCGTATAATATAGATACATTACTACAATAGGTACTTATTATTTGCAAAACTTGCTGAGAAGACCTTTTATTTATCTCTGTATTCTGTTCTAGATTCAAGCATGATGTAAGTAGTAAGTTTGATTATGATAATCGTTATTTCCCAAAGTTACATTTAACACTTTCAGTGCCAAGTGCCCCATTTCCAATACAAGAACCCAGTGAATGTGTTAAGCAGGGGTCGGATTCCGGTATTTTTCTCCATACAAAAATACCGGTATGATTACGTTCGTTTTCTTTCTTTGGTTTATTATTTCATTTTTAATGCGACAATCTAATAATACGAAGTTGTTACCTAAATACATGATTCAGTCCTACGAAAAGAACACAAAATACTTCAAAATTTTGGCTATTTCGGGGTTTTTTAAAGATACCGGCTCCTAGCCCTGGTGTTAATGAGAATAATGGTGCATCTAATAATATTATAATATCTAGTAATCTGCGTGTATGTGTTTTCGATTTCTTATTTGAAGCGATCTCCAGCCGGACCCTGATATGGGGAGGGTAGCTTAATTTCCATTCCCGCGCCCTAAATCGAATACATTTAAATGGAACACGGAAAATTCAGTATAAAGAAAACATACATGTTTTCTTTCTTTTTTAATAAATGTTTGTTCAACTGAATACAGCGATGATGGCAAAAATGTTGTTTACGCTATGCCGTTTCTGTCTGATTACGTATTTATAACAGAGTTTTTTCTACCTATAATATTTAGAGTGAACGAATGCCTACTGTGCGTGTAGGCTATATGGACTCGTGTCATTAATTTCCTATAAGTTGTAAGCAGTAGGTAGTACCTATCATCATACCAATTTGTCATACAAAGAGAAAAAGTGTAAGTAATTTCTATGTAACTAATACAATTTTAGTAGCGGAAATTAGTACCAGAAATATGAATAAGTATGTTACAGTCGCCGTCAAAGATATGTTTACACTTTTGCACCTTATTCCTATATAATAAGGCGAAAAGTGTGAACATATACTTGACGTCGTACCGTTGAATGTACCATCACGCTCTGCGATTGCTACGCCATTTTGGGTTCTAGCTAAATTGGTTGTTCAATACTTACGCTACGGAATTTCGAATTTAGCAAGACGCATTCTTGAAACCGAATTATGTATTTGCGGCACTTGCAATTGAAACTCTCGGTCCCTGGTCGTCAGACACCAAAAAACTAGTAAAAGAAATTTCTACCAAACTAGTCTGGGTGTCTGGCGACCTACGAGCTGCCCCTTTTTTTGCTCAAAAACTCAGCCTCACTGTGCAAAGGGGGAACGCGGCCAGCGTCCTGGGAACAATGCCACAGGCTAATTTAGGGCTAGATCTATGATTTATATATTTTGTATCTGTTTCAAAGATAAACTGTAATATTTAGCAAGAACCCTAAATGTCATAACAATATCGTGTGGTGACTGTAGGTAAGGTCAATGTGGCTAATTCCGTCATAGTATTACGTCCAGTCATCGACAAAGCAGCGATTGCTTTTAGCCTCAGCAATCAAAAGCAAATGGCTTTTTTCCTACGATTGAAAATCAAAGAAATATAGGTGCGCTCGTGGACGGAATAGCCCCTATGACCGACTTAGCCACATTGACCTTTCATGTTATCTCAGAATATAAGAGCGTAACCTAAATTGTATGTCGGCGGCTAGATCCGTGCGATTCTTAATACGTAGGTACATTATAAATATGATAAGTACCTAGTCCCATGTCCCCCCTAGTTAATGTGCCAACACGTAGACAAGATTATTAGATTAAAACCGCAGCTTACCCTCGGAGTACGCGTGGATAATGATTTCCTTTTAGCAACAATCTACTCTATATTGGTCGATTTCATTGTCCGTACTGTCACGTTAAGTACTTAGGTATAAAATAACCTTCATATTTGTGAAAACTTTAGTGATCAAAAAATACTAGAAACAAGTTCAAAAGCGAATCCCAAACGATTTTCATCTAGATTAGTTTGCCTGTACATACAATTTATTTTTTAACTCGGCCGTCCACGTATCAGATTTGTTTCTTTTGATTTCCTCGTTGAAATTGCGAGGGATAAAAGAGATCGGCGATTTGATCGATTCGGTCAATTGATGAATGGGTCGTGTATCGTGTATAGGTACATTTACCCTTACTATATGTCCGTGCTCACTAACGGATGATACTCAGTGTGTAAAAAGGCCCAAAAATAAATGCTATTTTATTATACAATATTGTAAAAAATGTAAGATAGAATATTGTCTTCGGTTACCGCGATAGTTACTTAATACATCATCATGTACCTATGCTATTATACGCGATATAATCCGTTTTCATAGTTTTATTTCAAACGTAGGTTTTAAGTAAATTAAATAAATAAATATTATCGGATGATTTTACATAGATCGTCCTAGTCCCAAATAAGCTCAATAATGCTTGTGTTGGGGGCACTAGATGACGCTATATATAATACATAGGTATAATATATATGAATAAAAAACATCCATAACTCAGGAATAAATATTAGTGATAAATACAAATAAATGCCCTTACCAGGATTCGAACCCGGGACCTGCCTGCTTCGTAGGCAGGGTCACTGCCGACTAGGCTAGGAGCCCGTTAAAAGAAGGCTTTACAGTCAAAGAATTTAATTTTCGCACCATCTCGTACTTTGTCACAGTAACATTCAATAAAGTCACTGTGACAAGTACATTAAAAGCGTGACAATATTAAGTACCGGCCAGAAGGTCATGTTTCCCGGAAAAATCTTAACACCGCGAACTAGAATTTTTCACGCACGGTACAGCGCCATCTAGCGGGCAATTAGACAACTGAAGTTAACTCTTTGCAAATAAAGCTGAGAAATACATGCATAGGTTGGACAGAGTGCATCTCGCTCGCACGCGAGCTAACGTAAATGGGTCTCTCACAGAAAATGTAATGAGAGCTCGGAAGGATCGGTTTCCATTAAAAGTATCTTTGATGTTTTTGTTAGAAAACGGGTTGAATTGGTATCAAAATGATTTCTATTCTTTGCATTTTTATGTATTATGAGGTCCATTAACTGGTATTTTTTAAATCGTTATAACAATATGTACTTCACCGTTTAGATTCACACGAACATAGCCGCCGACATACAATCGAATAATATATATCTATGTCTGGTACTAGTTTTCGTTGCTAGAAATTGTAGTACAAAGAAATTAGAGCAAGTAGAAGATGTACGTACAAAACTACTAGTTTATACTATTTGTACCTACCAGACATAACTATGTTATGTCAATGTTCATGCAAAGTTTCATGTAATTTAAGCATGTCGTTTAAAAATGAGGTCATTTCGATTGTATGGGAGCGGCTTTGTGTGACATTGTAATTAATAATTAATTAATTCTTTCTGCCATTTCAGACGGAGCCAGTAATCTGGTATGAGAACGAGCCACCAGGCGAGGTGGTCACCCTGACGGCGAAAGATTACGACTCTAAGGAAAACGGTCCCCCGTTTACCTTCGCGCTGAACGATTCAGCCTCTTCGTTGGATATTCGCTCGAAATTCCAGATTCAAGGTGAGTTTCAGCGTCCGCACTGATAATTGACAGTTAAACTTATTGCAAAAAGGAAGTCTGTCATCTGGTACGATCGAGCCGTCAGGCAAGGTGGTCACCCTGAACCATGACGGCAAAAGATTACGACTCTTACGGCTCGGCCACGACATTGCGCGACTGGTGACGGCGGCAGCGGCACTGCGATTCAGCCACTTCGTTGGATATTCGGTCCAAATTCCAGATTCAAGGTGAGTTTGAGAATGGGTATCATCATCCACACTGTTAATTGACAACTACAGATGCACCCCCTTATTCATAAACGTCTACTAAAGCTGACAAGCCGATAATAATCGTTTGTCCCTTTCCATCATACCAATACGTCGGAAAGGGACAAACGATTATTATCGGCTTGTCAAATTTAGTAGATGTTTATGAATAAGGGGGGTTAGTGTATAATTATTTTACATCGTATTTTCACGGAAACGTGCGAACCTGTCTTGCTATTTCAGTCAGTCTCGGAACAAAAAGTACTGCGGTTGACTGAAGTAGCATGACAAATACGAACGGTTCCGAGAAAATACGATGGAAAACAATTATGAACTACATCTGTAATAGTAGATTGTTAACCAAGGGTTGAAAGGCACCCATTTCTGTCGAGGTAGTTTGGCGCTCGAACGCAGTGAGAGCGCCAATAGCCCGAGACGGAAATAGTGCCTTTCACCCGAGTTAAACACTCTACTTTTCATATCGAGCGCGAGGAAACCAAACAAGACAAGGCAATTTCGCAAAATCAGTAATTGAAGTACCCAATAGACCTACGGCCATGATTTTTTTCCTTAGGACTTACTTGCAATCGGAGACTTTACATGTGGGGAGATTAATAACCCCTAGCGAAAATCATTTAGAATGCAATATTTTCGAAAACACACATTTTTTACCAAACTGCAGTAATTTTAAAATGATTTGTACATTTTAGTATGAAAATCAGCGGGATTGCCTCTTACTTTTTAATTTTATACTTTTTCGTTCTAAAAGCCACAACAGACTACCGGACCGCACCGCGACCTTGGTGCGCCGCACCACGTAATAACATAATAAAAGTATTTTAAATATTAAATAGCAATTTAATTAACAATATAATACATTTTTAACTTGTATTTTATTTTATTTTCATGAATATAGTGCTAAATAACTTTAAAAACCAATTTAAAATCGTACAAACGTTTAACTGTGGCTGTATGAGATTCTGCCTTTGCTCATTTAAGCAAGTGTAAGGCTTAAAAACATATTTTTGACGTATTCCTTTTGGTTCCCGCCTTATGAAATCGAGTAAATAGAATTCAACGAAAGAAATCAAGAATAATTTGTTTTTAACAATTTACATCATTTTTTATAAAAAAAGGATTAACGTGGGATTAGTAAAATTAAACAATTACCAATTGTTCCAGGCGAGGAAATAAAGACACTATTTCAACTTTGTTTGTTGTTCGTGGGACGGGGACGCAGAGGAGTACACCACTTTTCTGCGCTAGAGCATAAACGTATCACTTTCTGCGCACCTTTTAGAACAACAACGACCCACTTTCAGAGCATGAGATATGAAATAAACATTATAAGATATAAAGTCTACCGATGCTGAATTTAAAGAGTTGCCTTTTGTGTATTGCTGTTGTGAGTAGGTACCCAGATTTGGTAAAGGCCACACATCCTTGAATGCCAAGTGACTATGTCGTATGTTTCTTTTTTTCCAAAGTTATTAATACTTCACTAAATAGTAGATTGTACAACAAGGGCATAAAGTGACCCATTTTTACCCGAGGCAATTTTTTGGTCTGAGCGAAGCGAAGACCAAAATAGTAGACGAGGGTAAAAATGGACATTTATGCCCTTGTTGTACACTCTGCTTTTCACTTCGATTGCGAGGAAAATATACAAAAAATCAAATATTTTAGGTTATTTTAACGTATTTATTCAAGACTAAAGAAAATTGTTCTTGGGCCGGTCGGAGGCGCGGGGCACGCCGATCGGAAGAGCGCCGGCCGGGGGCGCGCCGGCAGGGCTGGCAGTTTGTATGGCAGAATTTGGACTTTATTGCTAAGTCAATAAGGGTCGTAATAGATGATTTTACTTTATGCTCTAGAGCATAAAATGCGATTTTATGTCGTCTACGCACGACATAAAGGTGCACTTTTTGAGCATGAGAAGTGAAAAGTATCATTAACCTAGTCATCGGTTTCGAGGCTAATGGTCTTTTTTCCCGTGGGTAGGTACGGTTAAGGAATTTAATTTCTGTACCATTCCGTACCTTGTCACCGTGACAATAGTATGAGGATAGCGACTTTCATATTCATGTCAATGTGACAAGGTACGAAATGGGTCTTAAATTAAATTCTTTGACGAAACAACGCTTAATTACAATTTACTGCGACTTCCAAAGAAACCTGTACATGTCCACGAAAGTGTTTTCCAACAAACATTAAATATTGATCTCTCCACGCTTACAACAATCACATTGCACTTATAAAACTGAACCAGTAAATAATGTCTAAAAGTTTCTAGAGAAACCTTATATTTGTATGGCTCAACAGTCTCAACACGCTCCCAATATATTCTCCGAAGCTCGAATCTTGAATCAGTGTAAATAAACATATCTTTTCATTCGTGTAACCGAACACGATCGGAGGGCAACGGGGCACACAGTGCAACGGTCAGACGCTACAGCCGTCTAAAACATCTACACATCACCTTATTCCAAGGAAATAAGGTTGCAAATCGTATATATATTTTTGAGAGCGAGTTGTCCCCCGAGGCGCGCAAGACTCGTGAAAGATTTATAGATAAAGTGGAACAACAATCATTTTTGAAGGAAAACATCCTCGTTTTATTGATGGATTTTACTGAAAAATGTGATTATCAATTGACTATGTCATTTCAAATGGACATTTTACGTAGACAGGTTGAATATTTTATACGATCAGCTGCCATCGATCCTTCGGGAGTTTAGTAATACAGATCCATTTAGCACTCACTGGGTTAACAATTTATAATCGAATAATCCCGTTCTTTTGGGACGATTCTCCTTGCTTAGTGCAGTAATACTACAACAGTTTGTAAAAATGGCTAAATATACCTACTAACAAAGAAGAATTTAAAATAAAACTTGATTTCCTCAAAGTTATTCCTTATTCGAAAGTGTAGAAAGCAATGTGCATTCAACGTATCAACCCGCGGGAGATGCAGCGTATGAATTTTAATATAGTAACAACGTTCTCTGCATTTTACCCGCAATTTCGTATGTATTCTACATTAAAACAACTTGGGATGATTGAATTAGGACTATTTAAACTGTAATGAATTTTAGTTTAAATAAATTTTCCAGGAAAATATTGACTTTTGAGTTCATATAAGGCATTATGTGATGCGGAGGGATGAAAATCATGTGACGAGAAATGTATTACGAATGAATGTGGAAAGTAAGAGGAAAGGAAACCCGAGGAAAAGGTGGATGGAGTGTGTGAGACATATGAAACGAACGCAAGTGAATGATGAGACGACGGGCGACAGAGTGGTGTGAAAGAAAAAGACATGTCGTAAGACTGAGTCCGTAGCTGAGCAGTGAATGAGTTTCAAATTGTAAATAAGAAGGTACATAACAAGAATAAATCCCAAGTATTAAGTATGTAAATTGGTCAAGGCTGGTAAATAAAAGTTGACGCGGATTTTATATGAAAATATTGACTTTAGTAATTAATTCCAGTAATAGAGTGGGTATGCACTTTTGCAGCTATGTGTATAGATCTCACGCCAGTTCTATTCTATTTAGATCCTATGATTCTAACCCAGTCCTCCAATGACTTCAGACGGCGTAACTTTTTTCATTAGAACTACTACCTATCTAAGTACATACCCACAGATTCCTACGCTTTTCTAAAAGAAACGTAACTCCATTACTAAGCTAGTTAAGACCCCGGTAAAGTATACGTCGAGACTTTCTTTTGCTGGCTCATTGAACCCAGTTTTAAAAAGAACTCCCCAAAATCGAGTTCCGGTGAATTAGTCTAGTTAAAATGCAATAAATGCCGCTCGGCCTAGCTGATCCAATTTTAGTCGCTTCAGGGTTAGCAGGCTTCTGGATTTCTCCTGAAGTACGTTTTCTCAAGTAGGTTGGTTAGTCAAACTATTAAAATTTCATAGTTAAAACTTGTGTATGGTACTTACTTTTACATTTTATAGGTGTTTGCTGCTGTCTTATAAAAATATTGTGTGCAACGGTACATAATTAGGTTTTTATTGTGTTGGGAAACATACAGCATCAATAACACATATGCGCGGTGTGTAGTAAACTGCGCTTTTTTGTCACCATATTTACAGACTTTTACAAGGATTTCATGCATTATTTTCTAGTATGTATAACTTCAGTCCTTGAACTACGTTATTGCTTGTCAGAAACACGACGGCTCATTATTTTCTCGATAGAATCTTAAGTTGAAAACATGCCTAACACTGTCTTTATTTCCTTATGTTAGAAGTACTACGACGAAAATGTATATGAAACTTACTTGAGTCGATAGCTTTTAAGTAAATCTTCATTATTGCTTGTCCTTTTATCGATACGGTAATTTTTTCATTCATCATTTTATGAATTCAACATTTTGCGTACTAAATTACACCCTACGCGGCAATACCTTGCGCCCATTCCTCACGCCAGTACGCCCGTGACCACTGTCGGCGTCGGACCTATGCTAGTTTAGCGGACGTTTCATAAAATGGGTAATCACAGTATAAATATGCAAATATGTTATACACACAATGTTTTTCAACATACTTACGAAGAAAAGCAAAATAATTCTTAAATACGGTGACATTTCAGACATTCGTCCGTCATATTGTCATTTTATAACAAGGTGAGCAGCAAAGGCACACACCCATCTAACCAATCCGGAATTCAGTCACGATTGATAAATTGTGTAAACATATTTTAAAAGGCTATTAAATTAATCAATTACTTAATTGAATAATTTTTAAACAGATATACAGGATTCAAATATGTGGGAGTGTTTAGTGTATGGTGGTAACCATTTCAACACTTAGTTTCCGAGATACCTACATGCGTTTTTGTGGAAGTGGTCGAAAAATGGCTATAATGGTTTTGTGTTTAATTGGATTAAGTATTTACATCCTAAGGAAAATAAGTGTAAGTACAATTGATCACTCTAAACTTTTATCGTAATAAAAAAATACGAGAGTGTCATAGGTTTTCGCCTAGCCTCCATCCGCTAAGTCCGTACCGTGCGATATGGAACTTAGTTCCAAAAATGCTTTATAGCCATTTTTTATACAGTTGTTTTTATACCAAACTGGTGGCAAGCAATCATACGACCCGCATTTACCCTAGCCTATGGAAGCCTGCAACTACAGGGATGAGGCACATCATGCCAAATGTTGATTGATTTTGTGATATAGTCCTAATATCTATCTATCTTCTATATACATATAATAAAGCTGAAGAGGGTCGAAAGTCTGTACATGGAAGATATTCGAGAAAAAGTTGACTGGGGATACTTAGAATCGATCACAGAACACGCTCCAACAGTTTTTAGAATTTTTGTCTGTTTGTCTGTTAATCTGTTTGTCTGTTTATTTGAACGCGCATCACGTGAAAACGGCTGAACGGATTTTGATGGAAACTTTACTAATCTGTCGAGAAAATCCCCGGCCAGGTTATAGGCTATAAAAATTCAACCCCTAAAAGGGGGGGGGGGGGTAGCCACAACACTCGATTGACTTAAGTTTGCCCCTGAATCTTATGGCGCTACTTAGGAAGGAGGGGCAAACTTTTTTCAAATATGTGCTACCACAATAGAGTACCCTGGTAAACTAACAGATGGCGCTGAATTTAATACGTTGTGACATGAATAAGCCACTGAGGAAGGATTTTGCCAAATTAACTCTAAGTTTAGAAGAGGGGATACGGATATCAACAAATTTAATTGAATAATTGTGTTGATTTAATAATACAACAAAATTAAACGACAATAAATTAATTGCCACAGATTGCACAGTGCCATCTTTTGGGGAGCTGAGTAGACATTAAGTAATCAAGAAAACTAAAAATGAGTTTACATAGTTACATAGTAAATAAACACACATATCAACACGCGTATAATTGCATAATTATTTAAAATTATTAATTTTCTCCGTCATGAATTATACCTAATCGTAATTATATTGCATCCATATCGAATCCATATACGTACGTCCTTTAATCACTTAATAATGGCCACGAAGGTGGGTACTTTGAAAAAAAAACATTGACCTCTGTCATTTGCAGTGCCGGAAATAAGCACTTGCTTAGGGCACCACGTCTAGGGGGCACCAAAACCGTAGGCAAAGAAACGCGCACGCTGCATCAGCATTGGAGTCGTCGTGGAGTAGGTACCTACATGAAACTTTTATACGTGTACAAGTACCCATCTAACCACGAAGGGTCGTAGGGATCAAGTAAGAGAGTGAGGGTACGTAAGAACATCTCCAACTTAGGCTTTAGATTTGACCTTACGCTGAGGCCCTTAAAGTCATGGAAAAAAATCTTGCTATCGGGCTTGCGGTCAGCCGATTTTTTCGACATAGGTTACCGATTTTATAGCGACTTTTGCTCTCTTGCACGCTAGATTTGTCGGCCAAGCCAAGTTGCTCCCTAGCCGCGATCCTGAGACCTAACTGTCAAAGTGTTATAAGGGGCCCCGTGAAAGCCGAAAACTAAAAGCATCCTATCAAGTAGCGCTTTCGAGTGAAGCCAAAGAGAGAGCAGTGAAAAAGTCGTGATTACATGCAAAGATTCGATTTCAAGCCAGTCTTTTGCAGTTCGGCGTTAGGTCTTATGCGAGGCCTTCTGCCTTATGGCAAAGTTGATCTCCTCCTCCTCTAAAAAACGCAATTTGATAGACAGTTGTACATTTTTACTTTTAGTCCCAACCAGGCGCGAATCCAGGATTTTATACAGAGAAGCGATGGGACAGTTTTCTATCAGCCTAGCTTCGCATTGGGCTCGATATTTAAGGTTCTCAGCGAGGTTGTTTTCATACAGAAAAGATGCAAGAAAGCAGAGCTTGGAATTGACCAAGTGAATTGAATTGGCGAAGTGTGAGCAAGGCAGAAGGCCCAGCTGCGAAAGAGGAAAACTTGGATTTGGATCCACGCCCAAGTGTAATTAAGGCAGAAGATCAACTTTGCCGTAAGGCAGAAGGCCTCGCATAAGACCTAACGCCGAACTGCAAAAGAGTGGCTTGAAATCGAATCTATGCACGTAATCACGACTCTTCTACTGCTCGCTCTTTGGCTTCACTCGAAAGCGCTACTTGATAGGATGCTTTTAGTTTTCGGCTTTCACGGGGCCCCTTATAACACTTTGACAGTTAGGTCTCAGGATCGCGGCTAGGGAGCAACTCGGCTTGGCCGACAAATCTAGCGTGCAAGAGAGCAAAAGTCGCTATAAAATCGGTAACCTATGTCGAAAAAATCGGCTGACCGCAAGCCCGATAGCAAGATTTTTTTCCATGACTTTAAGGGCCTCAGCGTAAGTGCGTAAAGGAGGCGATACGTATGAATATGGATTTGATATGGATGCGATATAATTACGATTAGGTGTAATTCATGACGGTGAAAATTAATAATTTTAAATAATTACCTATGCAATTATACGCGTGTTGATATGTGTGTTTATTTTACCACTACGTAACTATGTAAACTCATTTTTAGTTTTCTTGATTACTTAATGTTTACTCAGTTCCCCAAAAGATGGCACTGTGCAATGAGGGGCAATTAATTTACTGTCGTTTAATTTTGTTGTATTATTAAATCAACATAATTATTCAATTAAATTAGTGGATATCCATACCCCCTCTTATAAACTTAGAGTTAATTTGGCAAAATCCTTCCTCGGTGGCTTATTCATGTCAACACGTATTAAATTCAGCGCCATCTGTTAGTTTACCAGGGTACTCTATAGTGGTAGCACATATTTGAAAAAAGTTTGCCCCTCCTTCCTAAGTAGCGCCATAAGATTCAGGGGCAAACTTAAGTCAATCGATCGTTGTGGCTACCCCGCCTTTTGGCGGTTGAATTTTTATAGCATATAACCTGGCCGGGGATGTTCTCAACAGATTAGTAAAGTTTGCATCAAAATCCGTTCAGCCGTTTTCACGTGATGCGCGTTCAAATAAACAGATAAACAGACCAAACGGACAAAAATTCTAAAAACTGTTGGATCGTGTTCTGTATCGATTCTAAGTATCCCCAGCCAACTTTTTTTCGAATATCTTCCATGTACAGACTTTCGACCCTCTTCAGCTTTATTATATGTATATATAGATAATTAATAATTATTTACACTCACCGTCTTACCTGCCATTTTTAATTTCATTAAGTTCTCATCAAAAACGAATTTTCTAATGAATCTTATTCAATATTAATTGCCGGAAAAAGTCCCGGAACTGACAATTCAGAATACCGATGTCGTCAGAATAAGGACGTAGACGTGCTGCGCGGGGATGGTGCGGTGCGCCGCGCGGGGCGCCCGCCTGCTCGTTCTACCACGCGTCTGCTTCACCCCCTTGAAAACGTAAAACTCGAGTATAAGAGCGCCTTAATAATAAGAAGGACATTTGCCAAAACAGTTTCCATTTTTAGGGTTCCGTACCCAAAGGGTAAAACGGGACCCTATTACTAAGACTTCGCTGTCCGTCCGTCCGTCCGTCCGTCCGTCCGTCCGTCCGTCTGTCACCAGGCTGTATCTCACGAACCGTGATAGCTAGACAGTTGAAATTTTCACAGATGATGTATTTCTGTTGCCGCTATAACAACAAATACTAAAAACAGAATAAAATAAAGATTTAAATGGGGCTCCCATACAACAAACGTGATTTTTGACCAAAGTTAAGCAACGTCGGGAGTGGTCAGTATTTGGATGGGTGACCGTTTTTTTTTTTTTGCTTTTTTTTTGTTTTTTTTTTTGCATTATGGTACGGAACCCTTCGTGCGCGAGTCCGACTCGCACTTGCCGGTTTTTTTTAGTTTATACAATAAAAGTGCTGTGAAATAGACATGCATGGCATTAAAGATATTAAGATGGAAACAACAGGTATAATTTTGTACACAAGTGCAATAAAAGAAGAACAGTGCGATGCAAACCAAAATGAGACAGATTAAGATAAAAGACTAAAAATATTTTTTAATTTATTTGATAATAGTCACAGTTTAAGCAAAGCTTCGCGCATCGGCAACCAAAGTATGAGTCATTTTATCAGTGAACATCTCTAATATCATTGAGTAATATGTATCAAACAGTCAGCCCTAGTGTCCCCCATTCGGCTGGCGTGTTAATCAAGAAAACTGTCACCCGTCTACGGAAATTGCCCCCGGCGAACGATGTAAAAATATTGTTCCATATTTAAAATGGAACCTTTTGAAAACCGTTTCGGGTTGATTGGCAGTTATGGGATTGATTGGAAAGTTTGTTTATTAGAGTCTGTGCGGAAAGAGAAGAGTCGTGGAATGTATGGGGCCCTATACATTCCATAACTCTTCTCTTTCCGAAAAGCCTAATGTTAGTGCGGGTTTTCGAATAGGTGAGACTAGATTGATGAGAATGAATGTGTTAGGGACTACCCTGTGTGAGAAAGAAGAAAGTGTAGTAGTGGTTACGTACTCTCAGTAAGCGTCGCAATTAGGCCACACCTGAAATTGTGTAATAAGCCACGAATGTCCGTTCCATGAATGTCAATAGAATCTACCGAATCACTGAAACCACAATAGCGGAGATTATATTCCTCTCTCTTACTTTCCAAATGGTTTGTTGACTTATGGAAGCAGGATGGCTTCATAGATTTGAGTTATAACAATAGGGCAATAAGATTTAGATAGTTCATTTGGTATGATGGACTGAATCTATTCCGAAGTGATAATATTTTTAATTTTTCGATTTGTTTATAAATTTTACCCTATTTCGTTTGCGCACGCCTCTGCTAAGTATCATAATATTCATAACATATTGTAACTCTATCATGCAATCACACAATACTAAATACGACAAACATTTTTTTGGCAGGAAACAAGCTATGGACCCTCGTGTCGTTCGATCGCGAAGAACGCAAGGAGTACAGAATACCCGTCGCCATCACAGACTCCGGCACCCCAAGGATGACTGGGGTGTCCATACTGCACGTGGTCATTGGGGACAAGAATGACAATCCTATGGCGTCGGGGCATAGCAACATCTTCGTTTACAACTACAGGGTGAGTGTTCTGTTTATAAACATCGTTTGTTTGCCATCTTTGTTTTTTTGTTCATACCGCATTCATAATTTAGGGTGTCATTTTATTTATTATAATTGTGTAAGGTAATTATACTAAAATATATCCTCAAAGTACAATACAATTAAATATGATCAAACTAAATTAAATTTATCAAAATAAAAGGTCCAATTCGAACAAAGCTTAGGAAGATGTCACAGCGATACGATACCGATCTGTCAGTGTCAAAAAATTGCGCCGCATGTAAAAAGTCACTAATTTCTGTTCGCCCCAAATGTATAAAGTAAAATCTGAAGATTAATTACATCAACAGAAATCAATGGACTTTCAGTTGTTAGTAAACATTGTATTGGAATATGGTAATTTTTATGATTTTTCATTAATTCATCATTCTAATTTTTGTTACCTACCGGTAAAAAGTTCTACCGCGGTAAAGTTTTAAAGAATTAAAAGTACCGTTCTGAAACAAGCGTCTTATCTATTATAAACTAACATTACTTTTTTTTAGTCGACTAAAAACACTTTCAGTCCATCTTAATTTAATTTTGCCAACACTAAATCCACCAGAAACTCCACGTCAAACCGCAGTATCGCGCCTCGAAAAGCAAGTAGATTTCCCTCTAACATAGTTATTTCCATATATCGCGCCCGCGACATCTAAAGCCTACGAGAAATGAACAGCCCTGAATGTGAATACTCAAAGATTCGCCAAAGCTCTTGGGACGGCATATTTTCTTACACAAATATCAATCGCTTCAATATCACGTGCTACGTAGCTTACTTGTCATGCAAATTTTGACGTGGTTTACAGAATACTTATGGCACAATGTGGTTAATTAATTCATATTGTTAGCTTGAAAAGGTTTTTAATTCTGTAAATAATTATGTTGGATATCTACGTAAAACCATAATTGCTTAGGCGCGCAGAAGCTTACAGTAAGTATATTATTTTAATGTAAGTAACGTGATATCCGAGGAGGACCTAAAAATCTGTCAGTACTTCCTAATTTATCTGCACACGAGTAGCAATTTTATTTTCCAAACTCAAGTCATGTATTTTCAATGTTTCAATCATCAGAGCAAACATATTTTTTTGGCTTTTTATTTCATTTTTTGTTTTACCATCCAGTACTTACTTTTCTATCATGCTTCATCCGTCACTTTTGAATTGAAAACTTTCATTTGTTTATTAACGATACCATCCATTGTGAATAATTTTAACGAACTGAATCCACGAATGATATTCCCTCGCATTGGAAAAATGGATTGTGATTTTTAATTCTGAACTATTTCCTCCAATGCTGGCAGACGGAAATGTACTTCAGTGAAATATACAGCTGGCGGTACTACGTAAGTATTCTTAAGTAATGCTTTTGCATATTTGCATTTTTCTTCTGTTATATTTAACTTTGGATTGCTGATGTATGATTTACTTTGTAGCTCAAACGAATTATTAATAATGTACACATCTTTATTAAAAATATTAAAGGAGTGTGGTGTAGGTCACACAGGTGTGGCTCTCGATAAAGCTCCTTATTATTGCGTGATTCGTTTTAATAAGTGTAATATATTTTTCGTATTCAAACTTATAATTCTTATAAATATAGTATCTTAGCGAAATATTAGCTTATCCAGGGTAAAATTGTTATATTCTTGCAAATTTGCCTGTTTTCCTTCAATTATTTTTCCGTTAAAGTTGTACTGGATGGTATAAACTTTGTACTTAATTTGTTTAACTTTAACATTTCGTTACGAAACTCCTTGTAATTAGATGATGAAGTTTCCTTTCTTTATGTAAATTTGCGAGCAATGTTTTGGGGCTAAACGATTTTCATGTCCGTATTGTTTCCTAAATTGGACTTAATTTTTATCGCTATTTTGACTGTTGCTTCGTTATTAAATTGACATTTATACCTTAGTACTAACAAATTAAGTACTAGTACTTTGACTATGTGAAATTTAAAAATTGGTCTTAATTTAAAATTAGTAATTATAAAATTCATCAACATCATATACACTCGAACCTATAAAACTTCTTATTGAATTCAAGATGAATCCAAACAGGCCACTTCTTATTAAAATTCTCCAAATTCTTTCTTCCCATTTAATTTTTCATGACGGCATTTTATGTACATCAAAGCCTGTCATGTCACAGTGAAATTGAATTTCATTATAACTACCTTATTCCTCCTTTTCCGCCATATTTTACGTAACACCGAATTCATATTAGATTAATGAAAAGCTCATTTCCCACCCGCTTATTCTGTCAGTCGATTTATATAAATTAGCAGCTAAAACGACAATTCCGTTCATAATGATTAAACAACCGAATCATTTCTGATCATTCGTCGTGTTCAATAAAACCATCGTCAGTACTATAATGACGCAAGTATTGACAGTGTCTCTAGCGTTACGTTCTTTCTCAATTGATACAAATTTCAATTTCAATTACTTAACGCTTGGGTAACTTTATTTTAATTTGCTATGCTGTAACTATGGCTCTTAATTTGAATGTATTTTTAATCTATATTGAATTTCATTGAACGAAATGTAAATCGGATTCGTTTGGGCTTAAATAATTGCTTTTTATTGGTCTGTCGAATATTTTATTGTAGTAGAGCTTGAATTTTGTCAAACGTTTTATAACTAGTATTTTTAGTAGTGTACGCGTCTCGAGTGGATTTTATGTATGTATGTACCTAATTAGTCGTCATTTAATTTATATGTGCTAAATATGCCTTGTTAATTATATTGGAATAATTCGACATGAAACGATTATAACCCTTTAACAGCCAATAAAGTGCAACACAGTTTAATTAATCTAATTACCAAACATTCCCAATTTCGGTTTTTAACGGGGCAACCCGTGCGTTAAACTAACTCCCTAATAAGCTCCATAAAGCCGTCGTAAAGCAACCAAGTTACGGTTGCCGTAAACCGACTAATTCGCGAAAACAGGAGGCTGGTTCCGATTTTGAACAATGAAAGAAAGAAAGAAAATAAATTTATTCAGGACGTACAGTATTGCTTAAAACTAATACAACACTTTTATTAGTATAAAACATAAACGTCACTGAATAGGTCTCGCATCAGCTTGATGTGAAGTTACCGTTTAGGTATCTTGACGCTGGTCTTTCGTCGATGAGGTTGGCGGGTCGAAGTATTATAAGCTAGTTCCCGATTTGCCGGATTCTTGTTTCGCCAGATTTATTTAGTACATCACATACCGAGTACTTATACCAGAATCAGGCGAATCGGGAACTGTCCGTATTTTACAGATGGCACCAGCATAAGTTTACCTGTCCCTTGAAGAGTGTCACATTCTAGTTCTTAAACTAAATCCCATAAGAACAGGTAAAACCTAAGCCGGCGCCATCTATACAAACCTTTGAGAACTGTCAACACCATCAGTTAAGGAACTCATTTAGCTTTGATGCACAAATTGTTAAGAGGAAAATGGTGATCGTTTTTTTTTACAAACGAAGCCGAAGTCTATACTAGTATTCTCCTCTTACATGATGAAAAATATTTTTACACTGTTTGATGTTTAACCATAAACCAACTAACCAAAACCAAATCAAGGCGAGCAATCAGAGTCGTACAAGGCGCACTTATTGATGCACATGAGACGTCTAATGATACGAATGCAGGTTGTATCAAAACCAGACCAAAATCTTAACACATTGTCAAATCAGAATTAGCCTCCAGCACAACAATGAAAAATCGTAAAATTCTTGCCGCGTTTCGTGCCCGCGACCGTTATCGTATTTCATACGTGGCGAAATAATGACTTCATGAAACGCTCGAAACTTGCTAAAATGACTGGGATACTTATACTGTATTTTATAAGAGTCCATTCTGGTGCTCATTATCATAAATGTTTGCGTTGGTTTCAAAATTGTGTGTTCATTTTTTAATACTGCATTGGTGGCGAACAAATAGCCCGAAGTCACCGTAGCCTATGAATGTCTGCAATTCTACAAGTGTCACATGTGCTTTATATTTATCTAGATGAAGGTGGTATATTTTGTATGCAATATTTGAAAGCGTTTGTCAATAGACTTCCTCAAGACTAAAGCTAAAAGCAACAAAATGCGAAGTGACAACGTTTTATTTCTAAAAACGGATCCAAAATCTTAGAATCTTATTAATAGGGTCATTCCATAATAAACGCTACCAAGGGTTCAAAAATGAAAATTAGTTTAAGAAATCAACACTAACCTATTTCCATAGAAAACATACCAAACCTTCATGTCAGAAAAAAAAACCGAAAAAAAAACAATTTTTACATGTTTTTCATGTACTTGATCGCAACGTTTAAATGATAGGCGTAAAACTAATTTTATACAGCGATATTGGCAAGACTAATTAAAAAGAAAGGAACTGTAAACTGTTACAAATTTCCCGCAGTTATTTCAGGTAAAATATCGTAATTTTATAATTTGTCTTTAAACATATTAAAAAGCATGGATTGATCGGTTTTTAGAAGAGTATTCTAGACTGTGGTCTCAAAGTAACACCCGAAACGAAAAAGAGATAAAAGTATGTGTAACTTTTCCCGTAATTAACTATAGCCAAACATGTTTTGCCAAAGAAAGGCTATGATGTGAACCTATACAAATGTGTAATAGTTGTTGTTTTAGCGTCTGCTTTAGTCGTATGTTTTAAAGTTTGTAGTTGTGTAACACCCGAAACGTGTTGATCGTCCGCCTGTCCGTCCCCGGCTTTTCTCCGTGATGGTTAGTGCTACAAAGCTGCAATTTGTCATGGATACATAAATCAATCATGGCGACAAAGTAGTAACACAAAAATTACAAAAAAAAATTTTTTTAGGTTTGCTCCTGTACAAAATATTTTTAATTTTTTTGCGACTTTAATCCTGTGACGTGGGGTGTCGTTGGATAGATCTTTCAAAATGAATAGGTGTCACCATCGACCATTTTTTGATTAAGTGAATATTTTCGGTAATATTCGCATCGAAAGAAAAATAATTATGATATTTTCGAGAAACAGTTTTTATTGTTAAGATTAATGTATTTTATAATAATTCAGCATTTATTACTCATGTTTTTAATCGAATTTATTAAAAAGACAATAATTTCAATAAAATGAGCCATAATTTCGTATAAATCTGTCTTAATTTCGTACTCGTAACACCCGAAACGAACCATGAGTAACACCCGAAACAGGTAATTTATTTTATTAAAATTAATTGAAAAGTGATACTAAGTGTTACTTCGGTGTTTCAGTAGACTATACTAACTATTATTACTTGACATAAATAAAACTGGAGGTTACTTGACAAAATTCGCTAAATTATGCATTTTGGTACTGATGGTCAGAAGGTATAGGCCAATTCCCGTAACGCCCGAAACAGCTACTTTTTAGTGATTCTCTCGTTATTGCTCTTATACTTTAATTATGTGTGTACAGGAAAAGAAAATATTATCAAAGTAGTAGATGAATCAATAGTTATAACCTCCTAGTTCCTGTTACAATATCGAATAAAACCTTATTTTAAGAGTTCAAGTGTAACACCCGAAACGGTGGAATGACCCTAAATCGATGAAATCTTCAACCCCTATTGCGCCCTAGGGTTTAATTAAAAAAAAATGAGAATCACTGGACGAAGATAATAGTACATTACTACAGAGGCCGGGACGAAAGGGGTTGCCGGCCGAAGACATATAGATACCGCATAGGTCTGAGCGCGGGCAACCCCATTTCCCGCCGAGGTATGTATAGTGCTTTTCTCAAACATGCAATGAAATAAATAAAATAAAAAATCCACGAAACCCAAGTTTTATTTATAGAAAAAACTAAAAGTAAACTACACCCAAAATATAACCAACACGTACCTATATCATTATCACGCGTATGTTTTACACGAGTCGTGTATTTTTACTACCCGTATATTTTCATGTATCTTTGATTTTTTCGCCTTGTATCCGTCTGACTGTCGTTTTCGTCACATAAGTTTACATAGTCTTTCATGTTGATATCATGTTTCACATACATCGTTGCTTTATGCATGAAGTAAATAAGTATAATTTCCACAGTGTTGACGAGTTTGTAGTTACATTCATTTAAAATATGCCACAAAACTGTTTCTAATAAACTGTAAGCCATTTTTCTTAGTTTCTCAAATAATAAAATTGCCATAAGCAACCATATACATACTTCGTCTTTGACTTGGCGGCAGAGGCAGCAAGTTATTAAAATCAATTCTGCTTACGCTGCCAATTCCAACACATACGATTACAATTATTAATATTAATTTAATTATTTCGTCGGAACTCATATTAAAGTCAAAAAATCAACAACGCACCATAAATCCAATAAAACAGAATGAATATTTTTCAACTTTACCTCCATAACAATTTAAAAAATATAACTACGCGTGTTTGAGTAGACCTTTTTACCGCTAACGTTTAGATGAAATATTTTAAATGTTTTTATTTGTGTAGTTAAATTTATAATTTTTAAATTATAAAATTATTGAATGTATTATTTATTAAGTTCATGTCGATTTTATACAAATAAAACTGCAAATTATAGCAAACATTATTTTTTTTTATAGGCGTAGTGGCAGAGTGTCATTACGAACCATAAAGCAAATACTGCGTCTAGTTTTTTTTAATGGATGAATGCCACGATGCTGTGTCACAAATATCTGTGAAATGAAAATTAAAAACGAGGACTTTGCCGGCCTAGGCCTGCAAGATGTGTATGAAATTCCATTAACGACCTTTTGTCCTAGCCGCACCTGAAACGTCATACTTCGCAGCCTATTATAAGGAACATAACATCAATATTTCATTGCATGTTTGAGAAAAATACGTTTAGAGTCAGTTGATCTCTTTTTCCAAGAGGATCTCTTCTAAATATTTTTGTATTTTTTTAATACATGACGTACCTACTCATACCGCTGTTCTACCTTGGGCCGCTAAGTCAATATTCCTTAATAGTGTTTTATAATAATATATGAGCATTAAAATGTTAATTCCGCCTTAATGAAAGTGGGTTTAGTGCGGTGCGTGCGTAAACAGGGATTATGGCGGCGTCACTTTTTACTACCTCCCTCGCCCTGGTTCTGACTTAACACGTGATGAATCTGGATATGGTATTCTGTGGGTTTATTATATGGATGTCTCGCTTGCACTTATGTAATTGCTGAAAACAGACATAAAAGCACAATAATTTGGTCGTATGTATAAACTCTTTATTGTGCAAAACACAAAACACAAATTTATGGCACAGGATAGGCAGTACAAAGGCGAACTTATCCCTATAAGGGATTTCTTCCAGGGATTCAGGGGGGGGTCGTCCCTTTTAAGTGGCTCAAAAACGAGTTCTAAATCTCTTTATCGAGGCAACTGAAACTCAATTGGAGCGAGGGCGGAGCAGAATCCACAATACATGTTCTTATTCGTACATTCGTTCTAAACAGGTCAATTTCAAACTTATCGATACCACGACTAAACCCATTCTGTTTATTTTATTTTAAACATAAATTGGTCGCCATTATGTGGCAATATGTATAAAAGCACAATAATTAGGTCGTCGCTTTTCAATGGCTGTCAAAAACGGGTTCTAAATCTCTTTATAGAGGCAACTGAAACTCAATTGGAGCGAGAGCGGAGTGAGTATCCACAATACCGCATGTTCTAATTCGTACCCGGAGTTGCTTGAATTGCTCGACTCTTAATGAAGCGACTCGCCCGCAAATAGGTACGTACGCAATGCTGCGTTTGTGTGGGCTAGGCCACTGTCCTACCCACTAACGGCAAAATGTTGATGTACCATCAACTGCAAAAATGCATGGCGACCTTATCAATGAATTCATTCATAATTTCTACATGCAATTTCGTAGCTCACTGTACCGCGTGTTGGTCAGAGATGATCATATGATGTTTACAAAAGCAAGCACTGTTGTCAAATTCAAAGTCATCAAAATCAGTCGGTAATAGGTGTTTATGAAACACTAACCTTATTTGTTGCCGCTATGGAAACACATGCTGTATAAAGTCTATAATGGTGGCTAGAAGCTAGACTATATTAAAAAAAACAATAGTTATTGAATACTTACTACAATATAACCGAAATGTTGATTGATTAAATTAAGCCCACTTTTATTTGATATCTTAGGTACATTAAGTTTCCTAGTTTAAGTTTCCTAGTTCAAGAGTACCTAACTCGTCAAATCCAAAACTTAAAGCGTTAAATCTTGTTAGCCACTCACTTGCTTTTGGTAACTGTAGCTACCAGCTGTCACCCTTATTTTATTATAATAATAGAGGTCACTGAAAAATATCAAGCAAGTGAGTGGTTAGAGTAACTTTGGTAATACCAGCTCTACTGCTTTTATTAACTCCTTACTTTATAGTCTTGTTTTGGTTCACTCCCGGATTACATGTCTTGAGATTTGAACTACGTATTTGTAGTTTTATTGTAGATTAGACTCACTTCAGTTGGTGTTGGACTAGGCACTATGCGTCCTGAGTGACAGTCCTATGTGGCTACCACCAGTTTGGTACGGACATTAACGCTATCGAGAACGAAACTTACTTTCTATGCATCTCGTTCGTACTCGCATATTAGTGCGAGCGAGATGTATAAAGTAAATAAAAATTTACCGAGCAGAAAAATAAATATAACAATAACAGTATACCTTCAGATCCACAGCGCAGGCTTCGTCATCATACAGAAAGCTCATCCACCTTAGGTTTCGTCAAAGTAAATTACGTAGACGTTAGCGTATATGTCAGTTTTGACACTGTCAGTGACATGGTATGGCCTACGTGTACTGTCTGTTTAGACTTTAGTAACTAAATCAAGTGCTGGTTCAATCTAAACAGACCTTCACTCCTTTGCTCCGTATTCGTTTTAACGACAGGCTTACGCCGTGGAACTAAACCCGGTATTATAATGTGTCCAAAAGTTCCTCGAAACTTTTCTATCCGGAGATTGGGCCATAGGGCACGGATTAATTGGATGCTATGTGCAAAGTTGAACCAAAAGGATTTAGTTATATTCTCATTGCTTCCAGAGCGAAGGCTATTTCCAACACTTATACTAACCAGCTTAACTCTAATCTCAACGTCCGTAACAATCAAAGCATCGTAAAAAAAAACGCTCTTGACTGGTGTGCTTAAGCGTCAACTCGCGTGTACTATGTAAGCGATAGTAATACACCCTTGATTTGTTTGCGAATAACTCTGAATGACTTTTGAAATTCGAATGCGTTCCCTTTAGATACGCTCCTATGACCCACTTTGGAAATAACATTTTAAATGTTACATGTAACTTGAGGGTTTCAAATGTTTCAATACAGCGACGTTTGAAGGGTAGAATAGAAGGGGGGGAATAAGTTTCCTTAGTCGTTAAATTCGCGAATGTAATATGTTTAGCACACCCTCTGGCTTTGTGTCAAGCTTGTATGTTATTTACACGCGCGTACATAAGTACTGGTTAAGTATGTGATTGAATTAGTTGTAATTCGTTAGCAAGATCTTATCAACAGTTTTTTAATTTAATCTTATTTAATTTGTAATTTAGTGAGTTGATATATTAGGAACAAAAAAACGATTTTAAATAGTAGATTGGTTTAACCAAGAGATCAAATGATGCCTTTCACCCGAGTTAAACACTCTACTTTTCATTTCGAATACGAGAAAAGTAAAATGCATGTGTTTTTAAAAATATCACTACATAAGTATAATTTTTTATAGTATTTCATGAGAGTACTTTCCATTAACAATTTAGAGAATCGTTATTTATGGAATGGGGAGTCAAATATCAGAATGGAAATTTATTCCATTGACAGGTTAAGACAAACGTTGAACAGCTAATTGAGGCTTTTTAGCACGTTTATGAATTAACGCCATTCGTTTCTGCTGTTTTTTTTTTATTTTGTGTACACGCTATGTTCGTTTTTTTATTTGTCTCGCTTTTATTCTCATTTTAGTATTCTAACTGCCATTTTTTTCTCAGGGCGAAGCGCCAGACACAGAAATCGGTCGCGTCTACGTCTTAGACCCTGACGATTGGGACTTACCAGACAAGAGGTTCATGTGGCTTCCATCCTACGAGCAGAGAAGCCCGTACTTCGACGTCCACAGCAACACTGGAATGATCACCATGAAGACTGGAACGCCGAATGGCACTTATATGCTGAAGTTTAATGTAAGTACGGGGTTTTTCTTGGTCCTATAAGGCTTTTTCAGACTGCCAATGCAAGGCTTTACAAGACTCACTGCTAGGCCTCCACAAGAGGGTTATAGCAGAATTCAACCAGCCCAATTACATATGAGGATAGTTGGAAAAGTTTTAGGAAATATTACAAGAAAAAAAGCAGGTTTCCATTTTGAAAATGAAGAATTTCAATTGTCATCAATAAATAATGTGAGAAGTTTTCGAAATCCTTATTAGAAAAAAATTGAAACGTTTCCGTCGGAACATCGACACACAAGGCGGTTGAGGATTTCAAACACATCTTCAGATCACATCTTTTCAAGTTAACTGGATTCCTCGCGTTGTTTTCCTTCACCTTTTACAAATGCGTTTTTATAGACCGTTTTTATATAAATGTCACAAGTGTCACTATTCGCCCCGGGCGAATTCAAGACTACAAAATTCAAGCCAAAACTGCTTTTCATATTCGAAAGTTAACGAAGATTCAGTAACTACCTACAGCTCTGAAGCCTAATCTCTAGGCACATCGTTACACAGTTTCAGCTTGACGCAATGCAGCACATACGCAGTCCTGTAAACTGGGTTTGTTAATTTTCAAATCTAGTCTGTCTTGTTCCTACTACCAATTTACTAGGCGTAGCTCGTAGCTACCTGTAACTGTGGAATGGGTGAAACTAGGCGAAATAATATGCAATGCGGTGCACCTGAATCTGATGCTGAACCGTTTTGAAAAGAGTAAACGGCATAACTGTATTTTATATTTTTCGCATTTTAAATATTATATTTGCCATTAGCTACATATTCATAAATTTAATCCTAATGTTGGTAATCCCTACTACTACTAATATTATAAATGCTATTGAAACTCTGATGTCTGTTATCTCTTCACGCTTAAAACGCTGAACCGAGTTAGATGAAATTTGGTCGCGGGCCTCAAACTATCTCCATACCAATTTCCATCTAACAGACAGACATAGTTACAATCGTATTTATAATTTTAGTAGGGATAAGACTCGTAAGGGTTTTGTTATTTTTGGTACGTCATATTTAACTCGGCAAGAATTAGCTTGTTCCTTGTTAATTTGGAAGTAGATTTACAATTCCACCCAGAAGCACTGGAAACAGGTTACAAAGCAACCCGTATAACTGATATTGTACTGTTTTGAAACAGACAGTAATAAGTTTCAAATTTAGGGTTGCTATGTTCCGGAATCCTGTAGTCTACAGTCTATATTAGTTAATTCTCGATGTTAGTCCTATATGTCGCCATTCAAGCTTGTTATTCATTTGAAACATAGTTTCAAACGTCAAACACATCTCCAATATTGTCCATATTACATAATGTATTTCCGTTCATGTTCACTTTGAGGTTCTTGAGGCCCGATTCTGTTTTGACAATTTGATATGGCTACCATCTTATTTTAATTGGAAATGATGTGAAAAATCGTTCAGGCAACTATTAGCCCATAGATAAATAGCTAAAAACTAGCGTACCTACATATTGTAAAATATATCTTGAAAACTAAAAACACACATTATGGCTGCTCCGCTCGCTACCCCGATGTATCAAGGAATCGGCGGCGGAATCGCCGGAACTTGACACGTTTCGGCCTTTCTTTGGTGTAGGTCGCGGTGTGAAACGCCTGGCGACTCGAGGTCGTATCAAAATGAGATGAAAACAGTATACAATTGTTATAGCAGAATCGGTTTAATTGTTTGTGAAATGATTTAAACCTGAAACTGGACTGAGTATTACGATACGCTATGCCATTCAGAGCCCTGGAGACAGTGACGTGCCTTTGAGGTACCATGTTGATTAGTTCTCTTGCAACTGGAGATGCACAAAGACGTGAATGGGAACCTTTTACACAGCAGTGCAAGACTAAGCTGAGTGAAATCTGAATAGATGTAATAATTTGATTTAAATACCTACAGTTGCAGTAATTGGCACGTACAAGCTACCTGCAATAATATGTTACTCAACGAAGGCCGCAAAAATATCTGACACGATCTTATTTGTAGAGCCGTAGGAGCGTGTCAGATATTTTTGCGGCCTTCGTTGTGTAACATATTATTGCAGGTGACTGTACAGCGAGCTGTAAAATTACATGGACACATTATGTATTACTTTATTCATACCTAATGTGTAAATGTGCCATTCTCATTCAGAAGGATACTTATTCTCGGTTGTCAAAGGCGCTATTTCCATATAGCTTCAATTTGAAATCAACCTTATCGACAACCGACAATATGGTACCTTTTGGTTGAAAACGTCACAAATGCAACTTTGTACACGTGTACCGAGGTTAAACTATCATTTTGCGTCTCTTAAATTCACAATATGATGATAATTTATATTTGTCTTCTTCTGATTTCTTTTTAGATTTTAGGATGATAGTTTTATGTAGGTAGATATTGACACAAAAAATTAGACTTTTTTAATTTTATTGCATCTGTGTTATGCGAGACATACAATACATACATACATACAATACATACATACATACATACATACATACATACATACATACATACATACATACATACATACATACATACAATTACTTTGATGAAGGCTAGAGTTGATAATTGGATGCTAAGTAAGACGAACACGAAATCCAAGCAAAATTTAAATTTTAATAATGATCCCAATGTCAAGAATCGGATAATTAATTCCCTATCCTTTTTCAACCAGGTGACAGAACAGAACGAGCCGATCGTCCCATTCCACTGGGTGGAGGCTACAGTGAACGTGACCATCAAGGAGATACCTGAGGAAGCTGTGGACAAGTCCGGCTCCATCAGGTTCATCAACGTTACCGCTGAGGAGTTCATCGTCGACGAGGGTGATGTGAGTAGTCAAGTTCAAACATGTTGGAAAGTGTCAATAATGACGTTTTTATCAAGGGCCTGGTCCCTTGTTTCACCAATGTGACAATTGTTGTTTGACAGTGAATTATCGCAATAAATCCCACAACTAAGATGGTCGGTTCTTTATCATTATGCCTGTCACGTTGTAACTAATATTTAAATGCTAAAGTGACGCATGGCATGACAGGTGATAAAAATGCGACCATCATACCGCTGCTGGTTTAACAAGTATATTATATGCATTGACGTTGACTATTACTTATCCACCCAGAAACGTACTCAAAGTTGTCTGCATGCAGTGTTTGATATGAATTGTTAGCGCTGTGAAACAGGCATAAAAGGGCGATAGTTAAAGTGACTGTCAAAGCCAATCCCATTCTTCTGGAAGCCATAGTCAACGTGACCATCAACAAGGTACCAGAAGAAGCTGTGCACAAGTCCGGTTCCTTTAGGTTCATCCGCTAATTTTGGAGTCTTATTAGAACTCAAAGGGATTCTGGTCCTAAAATAAAGATTCCATTAGTGATTTAGAAGTTCTGTCTAAATGGGAGTGCCCGCCATCGCCATTAAAGACTCTGTGTCTCTTAACATATCTTTAACTATAAATCGTAGGTAAAAACGATTTGAAAATTGTTTTAAAAACTAACCCTAACTAAGTAAGCGTCACTTGCACCATTTCAATAACCCGTGGTTAACCCGTTAAACCTGGAGTTACCATGGTTACCTGTACAATTTGACACTGAGTTAACGGTTTAACCGCTTAACCCCGGGTTAATTGGATGGCGCAAGTGGTCCTAACCTTTTTAGTTTTTGTTGGATTACCTACCCTTATAACTAAGAACAGCTGTAAAAAACTAATGAAAGAAATGTATTCGTATTTTGTAAAAGAATATATTTCAATGTAAAAAATCAGAACAAAACGTACAAAATGTATGAGAAATTTAGCATTGCTGAATTTTAAAAGCACCACCACCATATTGTATTGTTTATTTGTTTCGCCATCACGCCCTAACTACGCACCAGTTAGCCATACAAATTTGCATACAGATAGTTTATAGGTAGAGCGACACACTTTTTATTCCCCAGCGATAACCGAAATATGCTAACAAACAGTCAAGGGCAAAAGCTATAACCTTTGCAAGAAAATCTAGGCTTTACCAGGCGTGGCTCGCTCCGCGATTTCGTGACGTAGTACATGCGGCCACACCAGTTTTGGTGTCTAGCAGTAGCAGTTGCCGCGCACCGCTAAATGCCTGCTCGCGTATGCGCTTGTATCTCTCATAATAGATGCGTTTTGTTAGAGTTAATCTTCTGTACTTAGTACTATTATTTATTCTGTGGCTTTATTTATGACATGTCGCTAGCAAATCATGGCATTAAACTTTGGAATTCTTGGCATAGCCGTTATGCGAGGGAAAATACGGGCGCCGTTTTACGCCTTGTAAGAAGTGGTGATATAACCTCTCTGCCATGTTCACGCCACAAAAATACACACGGCTAAATGATAGAAATGTACATAAAGCTGTAGATAAAAAAAAATGTCGTATTTATGTTTATTCATCATACTGTCTCGGGTATAAACAAACAATAAAAATGTACCATAAAAACAAGAAAACACAGAATAAGGGCGTTATTCATAAACGCGCTTAAAGCCTCAATTAGGTAGCTATTAATCGTTTGTCTTGATCTGTCATTTTGACTTTTGTATTTGTAAGAAAGGGAAAAAACATAAATTAAAGTAATTGAGGCTTGTAAAATTTTGTGAATAAGGGGTGTAAGGCACTATTAAAAAAACATGTCTTTCGACAAAGCTCCTAAAGCGACAACAATAATGACATCTCCGTTGGTTCATTTGCAAACATAGTGATTCAATAGAATTTCTAAAATTATATTAATTTCTGGATATAAACGTGGTTTTTCACAAAAGCATTCCTAAAATGTAGTCATTTCAAACATTCAAATTATCATATCTCTTAGTAAGATGAATGCATGCACGTTTTAATAGTCAGGTAGAGCTGCACTATATTAAAATAATAGAATAAGTTCACCAAAATGAAGTTACGCAGACGTAGCCAGCATGCAGCCTGGCTTGGCTTGCTCTCATTAATCGTCTTAATTCAACTTATAACTTCAACCAAATGCTCTAATGTTCAACCGAGTGGGACAGATTCCAATTGAAAACAAATGACTGTGGAATTGCCGCATGAAACTTTATTCTGGCAGTAAGCCATAGAATTCTTGCTAGATTTACGAGGTATTTTTCACTATGCATACTTCATAATTAATTTTTGGAACATATTTTAACTCTCTTTGAAATTCCACATTTGGAATGAGTTAAGATTAAGAAATAGAACTGTTAGGTAAGTTTTGGTTGGCTTTGGCGATTCATTTGGAAACGAGTTTAAATTTGCGAAATCTAATTTGAACTTTAAATCGGAAAAATTAAAGTTGAAATTCTATTGACACGTATGTGGTCGATAAATTGTACTGAGTATACCTGGAAAAAGGAAATCTTACACGTGTAATACTGACATATTTAAACCTAAAAGATAATGATTTCCTTGAATTTTCCACTGCCGTTATGAAATATAATGAAGCAAAAAGCCCGTCGAAAAGATTTTCTTTTCGGTAAATCTGAATATTCAAATTTTTACGGCGAGACGGCGTTGTGGGATATATATAGAATAAACACTTATCAAATTGTGTGTAGAAATGCTTTCTAGTTGCGCATTTTAAGGCAAAGTTATGTAGATAGGAACGTGTGTGCCCACTGCTTACCGTAGATGGTCTCACACTAGGTCCCACTAATATGCACTCATATTATAAAAAGTTTAGTATCATACCTTCACTGTTCGGATGCGTCCATCCATCATCGGTATCCGTACGTGACAAGTATCCTTTTCCAATGTTTTACAAACGTGTCCCTCCGAGTTTCTTGCCGGTTCCATATTGAGAACCCTCCTACAATTTAGAACGAATTTAAATCTTCTCGGGTCAGATATGTATCTTTACTTGAACATATTGTAATGTATAAACAGCCTTATGAACCAATTCCGCATGTATAACCAGCCTTAAAATTTATAGATTCTGTACGGATATGATGGTCGTTCTATGTCTACGTGACAGCGTGATAAAACGGTGTCCGTCACTTTCTATTCCGCGGTGTGAAAGGTGACAGTTATTTTATCACGTGGATAAAACCATCCATAATACGCCGGCTGGTTCATTATATTTGTATATACAGTTTTGCAGATTGTAATTTTGATACTGGTAAATATATTTTTTTTCCTCAGTCACCCGTTGATTACAATCGTTATATAAAGGGTTCGAAACGTCGGGATGTATATACTCGTAAATTCATTATACGCGATCAATCCGTTTCCATAGTTTTATTTTGAATGATATTATTTTACACCATACATGCTCCATCTAGTTGTAAAACATGATCCGTGGTGCTCACCCAATTCGTACTCACTCAGGCGTCTCATTCGATTCCCACTCGATGCTGAAGTGTCAAATGTTGGATATCCAACGCTTGTAGCGCGAAAGGGGATTCCTCTATTTTTAGCATAAGAGTAATATCTCACCGAAGAATTCAATTTGGTATATGGCTTCTGACAATGTTCGGCAAAAATGCGGAGCAGTCTTTTTCACGTTATTTACTAGTTATAGGTAGGCATCGTTTTATTTAATCCTTTAACGCATACGAAGTCGTATTGAACAATTTCTTTTAATAGTACTCGTGATTTTGAGTCTAAAAAGCCTAGAAGTTGATGGTTTTTCGAAAAAAAAAGTAAATGGTACCACTTTTTCTGAAAACCCGTTTACACTGTTTACATGGATTAATGTATAATTTTCTCTACAGGGCTCAAGCAAAAAGGACAAGCTGCATCACCGTCTAGCGAAGCTCTACAACACGTCTTTGGATAACGTGGACGTTTTCACTGTCTTCAACAAACCTACAGTGAAAGATGCGTTCCTTGACGTGAGGTTCTCTGCGCACGGCTCGCCGTACTATCCGCCAGAGAAGCTGGACAGCATGGTCACTACGATACAGGAGGAGGTGAGTTGTGTGGACACCCTACCCTTAAAGTTTGTGACCAGGTGACAGTCAAGGACGCGTTCCTTGGGGTAAAGTTCTCTGCGCACGGCTTGCATTACTATCATCATCAGGTCACCACAATACAGGAGGAGGTGAGTTGTGTGGACACCCTACTGCCACCTCGATTTACAATAACCATCAACCTGGTAGTTAAAGTAAAGAAGGTAATCGATACTAATTGAAACTTGAAATATACTCAAATTTATTATGTTCCGTCCTCTTATCTAGGTAACTTCTGTCCTTGGTGATTCATCATTAAAATGAGGTTAATTAATTACAAAAATATCGCATAATGCTAAACAAACCAGCTGTGACCAAGTCCCCTAAGTAAGCATCCAATTTTAATCACAAATTGACTTTGAATAACATCTGTGGCGGCAAAAAATGCCTTAATTTTGTGTCCCAACTTTATTGTGGTATGGTTAGAGACATTCCATGAATTTATATAAAAAAGCTGTTTTATCAGTGGATTTAGCTCTCTGTTGTCAACTCAACAACAATACAAGATATCGAATTGTTTTGAAACTGAAATATCTAGGCCGCTTTATATTTTTCGTCGCCTACACAAAAGAACTTTTCAATTTCAAATACGTTCTATTTGTGTTATGTATTTACTCGTATGTTATGGACGTGTTGGTTGACTTTTGTTTTGTATTGAGATAACAATTCTATGGTTTATTTAGGTACCCAGTTCCAGCTTCTATTATAATTGAAAAGTCAGAGCTACACAAACAACTTTACTAGTGATTATCGTCACCAGCCTGGCCTGTGACTTAACCACCTGGCGTTTTTTTTTAAACTAACCTCAAAATTGTCCGCAGTTGGAGAAAGAGCTGAACGCCAGAATCTACATGATCAACATCGACGAGTGCATGGTCGAGAAGGTGGAATGCGAGGACTCGTGCCGCAACGTGCTGATGAAGAACAACGTGCCTCTGTCTGTGTACACGAACACCAGCAGCTTCGTTGGCGTGTCCGCGAGGGTTGAGCCGGAGTGTACGTGTGAAGTGGAGAGCAGGATCGTGTGTTTGAATGGAGGTGGGTTTTCTGAAGAATTTGAACTTAAAGTTTGGATTGTCTGTATGCGAATAGCAGCAGCTTCGTTGGCGTGTCCGCGAGGGTTAAACCGGAGTGTACGTGTGAAGTGGAGAGCAGGATCGTGTGTTTGAATGGAAGTGAGTCTTCTGAAGACTTTAAACTTAATATTTGTACTGTCTGTATACAAACTCAGCAGCTTCGTTGGCGTGTCCGCGAGGGTTGTGCCGGAGTGTACATGAGAAGCGGAGAGCAGGATTGTGTGTTTGAATGGAGGTGAGTTATATTTTTTGAGCTTACGCGAAGAAACAGATGATGTTCCCTGGAAACTTGCTTAAAATGTTGATTATTTATTATCTTGAATGGCCTAAACTATTTCCACCAAATCAACACGCTGGATCACTTTCTCACATCAAAACGGTTATTCCTTTTTACAAGTAATCGAAGATAACCAGTTGTCAATAACAAAAACGTTATTCTTACCTCAAGAAACTCATAAAAAGATCGTAAAACTCCCGAGTTTTCAACTAAAATTCGTTGTTTCCCGAAAGCACTAGATCACACGTCAGTACAATGTTGAAACACTAAAATGGTACTCTGTTGTGCAAACCCTTTGCTCACAAAAGGACCGCCGTCGCCGGTCGACGGAGTCTGACAGTGACAATAATAGACTACAATCGGATTTGACGTTCTATTTGGTATCGTGGACACTGTAAAAGCTTTAGTCTATTAGGTACGCTATTTTTCGATACTCGGTTATAATTTTGGGATTTCGTCATAAATTGTGTGCTACAATGTGCTACAATGGGCACAAATTATTTTACCAAATATATTGCTATGAGGTTATTTAAGTTGTCACACTACCATAAGGTCAGATGGGGTAAGACAAACACTGGGGCAAGAGTAACACTTGTAAATAATCCTCATACTCTTGCCCCGGGTAAAATAAACTTTGTTTCTCTTACCATATAAGGTCATATACCTATAAATTATAAACTGAATTAGATGTCATATACTAAAGAAATAGTGACTGAAGTTTTCCTGTGGCGGAGGCCGGATATCACTGGCTGGAGCCACAGGAAGGCTTGGTTGGTGCTATTAGAGGGCTAGTCACTTTTTCAGTAGTATATAACATTTAAGTCTATTTCAATTTTTAATAAATATTCATATTTTACTCAAAATCAAACACAAAGGTAATCCGCGACATGCTTCGTCAAAACACAATCGTAATCCGCACAATCATCATCATAACCTTATTCTACATTAACACTAAAACAACCCATAATTTCTGAAACAATCTTCGTCAAAAACAACTATAAACTAAATATGCCCATCCAGTTTAAATCAGTGAGAAGCAAATAGACTGTGTAAATCGTGATCCTATAAGGCTAATTCTATCGGATGTGCCTATATACCTACTCTGAAAAGCTTCGCCATTCCTAATCCTCCTAATCCCACCTAATATACCTACATCACAGCTAACCCCTAACAATCCTCGGCCGCCTGTCAGTTTGCAGTATCACTTCACTATTGACATCCGCGAATCCGCGATATTGAGAGCCCAAGTGCAGTGTGCACTCCTCTCGAATACACAATTCTCGTGAAATACGTCGATGTCAATGGCTCGAACTTAATTATTGTTGATTTGTTTGACTGGGTCAAATGTAAATGTGATTTGTTGATATGTGGAAGTAGAATGGAACGCCGAATGTCACTTTTACGACTCTGTTCGCGTAAAATTCTAATATTTAGTAAGCCCCTTTAGTTTAGAGACGGCACCTTTCTGGTACTCGTTAACGTTACCAAGCGTCGCGTAAGCGTAATCGTTCTGTTTGCTTAGAAGTTTTTTACGCTTACGCTACGCTTACGACTGTCGTAATGATGACAGAGACGCTACGACTACGCTTCGTGTGCGGACTTGTTTTAACTCGTACGTGCTCGTAGCGTTCTCGTTCTACGCGCGTATTACTATACGCTTACGCGTCTCTTACGCTTACGCCTCGTGTGCTGAGGGCCTAAATCCAGTAACTTTGTCGAATTTTGTAACCTGGCTCTTTTGCGTCAAATTCGGTAGTTCTGATTTTTTGCAGACTTGTTTATGATGTTGGCCCAATGAATAATCCAAGTTTGTGACTTCGAGCACCGAACGCAACTTTGGCAGCCCTGTTGGGGGGGTGTTACGATCTTGTGGCTACCGGGCCAAATCAGCTTTGATTGACCTTAGAAACAATTGTGCCAACCGGCATCGCCTGAGACAAAAGTGTATACTCACTGCACATACTTAGCCTACGAATACAAGTTCGAAAAAAATATACATTTTGAAACGCTCTATCTCGGAAAGTATTAGATGTACAGAGACAATTCTAGTGTCTTATTGTAGCAAATTTAGTCTATTTTATAAACGCCCTAGGAAGTTATTATCAAAAACTAGTACTTTAGGGTTATAGTCGCCCAAATCTAAAAAAATTGCGGTTTATTCGATTTTTGACAAAGTTGCGTTCGGCGCTCGAGGTCACAAACTTGGATTATTCATTGGGCCAACATCATAAACAAGTCTGCAAAAAATCAGAACTACCGGATTTGACGCAAACGCAAAATGTATAATTTTACTGTATTAGTATGGAGATGTCACAAAAAACGTAAAATTTCTATAAAACGTCATATTGAGACATTTGTACTAGTACACCTTGTACTTTGTCACGACAAAGTCCGTTAGCTTAGACAGATTAACTATATCTTAGTTTCAAAATTTTAATTCTTACACGAAATTACGACGAACCACGTTAAAAAAAACGCAATTTAATCGATTTCCAAGACCGAAGTGATCCCATAAGTGCTCCGTAAACATAGTTTTATATGGAACACTAAAGATTACCGTCGTCAAGTTTCTAGTCTAGACGAACATTTTTATTCACCAAAATGAGTGATACTAGTTAAGGATGACTCACGCTAGACCGAGCCGGAGCTACCGGGACTTCGTATTTATATGGAAGCACCACGTGATCAGCCGTCATAGAAAATGACATATCGGACGCCTCGGCCCGGGCTCGGCCCGGTCTAGCGTGAGTCATCCTGTATGCTGTGATAATGACTTTATAATATAATAATCTTGATAATATTTTTAAAGCCGATAATGGTCCATTTTTATCAACGTGGATTAGCACCGTCCACTTTAGGCAATCAAATATATTCCAGCACTCACTCTAACCTAATGGACGAGTGATGCCACTCATGTTGAGTGCATAGAAATATGAATTAATTTAGGGCGCTCGATAACAGTCAGTAATAAATAGGGTGTACTCACTGTTTTTTTAGTTTTTGTATCGGCTATGAAAACTGATCGAACATCGATGCGAATTATTTTCGTTTCCATTAGCGGTATTCTGGTTTTTACAATTTGTTGAGATTTCGAATTTTTATTTGATTTTCACAAATCACAGTGCGTGGTATTATATTATATTATATTATATTTTTCGCGTGCCCTAATCAGCGTGAGCGATGGTCAAGATAGCATAATAACTGTAGTCCATCGCTCTTATTACCCTTAGAGCATTTAATAACCGGAGTCGCCTTTTACCGCTCTGCCGAAAACCTTGTACAATTGTGCAAACTTTTGTATGGACTGACATGGCTATTTGTACGTTACGTACAAATCATGTAGAAATACACATACATTTATACATACATTCATTTTTCATGTATACATTTGACGTTCCCTCCCCCGCAAAAATCGGCAGACTGTTTTGTACAGAAAATGACAGCCAAGGCGTCTCCAGTTACTAAATGCTCTAAGCTATTACCTAACTCAGTACATTTTAAATTCCATCAACTCCCAAAAGTCCTTATATTCTGGGGGGTGCTGCCCCTGCGTCCCATGACACGGGCAGGGTAGCATCCGCTCGGTGTAGCCCTTGCATCTCATTAAAGTGTCAAAAGGGCGTCTACGTGTTGGCTTCAGCTTCGCGCACGCCTCCGAAATGTCCGGAACACCATTGTTCCTTGATATTTTAAAGATCAAATTGTATCTTAACAAATTGTAAAATAGGAATACCGGTCGAGTCCATTTACGGTTATATTACAGTAGGTCTACTATATGCTGTGGGTCTACATATAGTACATATGGTTAGGAGGTCTGCGAATAAGAAACAATACGCAAAACTTAAGATATGGTGGGAAAGTCGGTTAACCCGTTCAAATTTCACGACAACAACATGCATCACGAGTCCACGAATAATTTTACAACTTGTACAGCTACGCGGAGCACGTCAACGTGAATTTTAGCATTTTAATTGAAACGCGAAGGAATTAAGACCTACTCTTGGAAAGGAATAAGTCTTGCCTTCTTGCCTCTTACATATTGGGACCAGTGCAGAAGTAACATCCATCTAATATTTTTTCCTCATATACAGGCACACCGTTCGCCGACAAATGCGAATGCCCCGAAGGCCTCACCGGCCCCCGTTGCGAGCAGACCTCCATCGGTTTCCACGGCGACGGCTGGGCCATGTACCCCCCACCCCCGGCCTGCCACGAGGGCCACATGACCCTCACTGTGACGTCACACACCAGCAACAGCTTGGTCTTCTATCTGGGGCCCCTCAAGTACAATCCTCTGCTGGATGTTCAAGGTAAGATTTCGTGACCACTGTACAGCACAACTGTACAGCGCGCAATTTGGCAACGCCAAGTATTGTAATGCCGCGCAAGAGGTTTGACATATAGAATTTCATTTTAAAGTCGGTCCAAAAAAAGTCTGCAGCGGATTTGATAGCCCACGCAGTGCAAGTGTCATTTATACTTCATAATTTCATAGAAGTTTGACGTTTAAAATAACACTTTCACTGCGTAAGCTATCAAATCCGCTGCAGACTATTCTTGGTCTGACTCTAGTCAATCAAAAATTTTATTGACCAATTAAAACTTTTTTTGAATAGCGGGAAATTGTATATTGAATACACATTCCTTAATTAAGTATTTCTGCATGCATTATTATACTCATACTCATATCCCTCCTATAACAACAACACCTCTTTATGTTAAAACAGTATAGTACAGCATAAAAATAACATAAAAAAACCTACTAGTGTATATACGATTGTAACAGGTATCCATTACTTTGATAACCCATCTAATGTACCTTCCCACTAATGACACGTGAATTACTATATTTGTAGCGTAAATCATCCTTCGATACCTTCAAAATTATTGGATGAAGAATTTGATTAACGATATGTCCTGGCGCTGTCACTCGCTACTGTAATTACGTACGTACGTACATAAATAATATCCAAATCAGTCGTTTCATGTTTGGAAAGTGTGAAGATAAATAATGTAAAGTTATGTTTTTAAGAGTCACGAAGCTAGCCGCAGCCATACAATCGGTGTAACTCTTAAGAATATTAATAAGTCTTTCCCGAGGGACTCCAATATTGAGGGTTATTAAGGCCGTTTCCTGATTAGTCGGTAAAGAATCGGTGTGACATACATAGAATAGTATCTACTATAAATATTATTCAGGAACAGGCCTAATACACGTTAACATAAAGTTCAAAAAGTAAGGAAAGCTTGTCAAATATTCTAAGCAGATTTTTATTTATTTTTAGATTTTATACAAACTTATTTACATGCAAATTTGGAATCCTTTGATATCAAAGTATATACTTGGCACACCCGCAGTCAGATTTCTTCCACATTACATCATGTTAGCCGACGTTCTCAAGTTAATCTCACATTTAACGGCTTTTTTTACAGTTTGGCAATGTTTCTTGCAAGAACGCAAAGATTCGCCGGCCGATGCCAAATTGCCAATCCAGTTAAGTGAAAAGTACACACAGTAACGAGGCCAGCAGATCAGAGTATCCAGTTAATTTGTGCCACGCCGATTTTCTGAACCGTTTATTTTTATACACATCTACGAAGTTATGGTTATATCTCTCCGATACTACTTCTGATTAGGTAGATATTAGGCCCCTTTGTCTATTGTCTTCGAAATGTAATTCAATTTCCACAAATATACTTCGTTCAATTGCGGAAAGCTATGTTAGTGGATTCTTTTGCGACATCAAATAAAAAAGAGGCAATTTCTCGCAATTTTATGCTTACCTTTTTCTGCGCCCATATTAGGATCTCACTTCTGATAGGACCTATAGAAACGTCTTAATTACCTATATGTCAGAAATCGTACTTAAAAATAATATATAAATCTATTTTCTTAGTACTTTGTTTATGACAGTTAGAAATTGTTGTATACGGCCGCCACAAAACCATTTTCACAGTTGTAAAAACGTCAAAGAAAAAACTACAAGGTAATTCTCAAACTATTTCTCATAATTTACAACCGATCCTCGTTTGTGATAACTTGAAAACTACCTATAGCAACTTCGATAAGACTTCGGCAACTAAGTTCGTTAACTTACAATGTCGTTAACTAGGATTCGACTACGACGCACAACAATGTTGCCGCCAACAATGAATACGTCACATTGGATTGGCGTAACAACTTGAATAATGATTTCCGGCCTGACTCCACAATGGTCCCTTGGGTATTCTGTACGTTTTATTTTTATAGTTGTACCGTGCTCTCTAATTAGCCGGGAAACAGTGGATTCCAATTCGATCGGACCAATCACGAGGCTTCATTTACATTTCTGAAGATGCGATGGGTGCCGCTGGCATTGCAGCGCAAATGTATATTTCTCGAGTTCGAAATTCGATTGGCAATTTGTTTCCCTCACGCAAAAGAAACTTGGTAACGTTGTTATACTCCCTTAGTACGCCTAGTTCACAGTTACGGCAATAATGATTTTTTAATGATTCCATAATGACTGACAGCCGTGTACGGGGTGTTATGATTTATGGACTACGATCGCGTGTTCGAGTGTTATTGCTCTATACGGTTTCTGGAATATTCTGTACGATTACTTAGTGCGTTCTTGTTTGGGAACCTCGTTTCGGCATTGTTTGTTCATAATTAATAATAATGCTCTAAAATAAAGCGGGGCCCGGGTGTCTACATAATGGTTATAACCTGAATAACCGATTGTGATTATGGGCATTAAATATTCACCTAGTTTAGTTTAGATGTATTTTTTACGTAGATATCAATTTTGGGTAGCTTTATGTAATCGAATAGTGTTGTCTTTGTGCCTGCTTTATAATTAAAACCCTTTGAAGCTTCGAATTTCTCCGAACGGCTGTCATGGAATACCAAACCAGATTTGATTGTAAATTGTAGTTAGTATACTCCAAACAAAGCTCCTTTAAGGATCTCAAATTAAATTTTCAGCCGTTATCTACCCACCTATTTCTCAATTTTTTGCCACGACTCGCTAAATGAGTCAAAGGTCCCAGCAGTCTAATCCCAAATCTGAATTTCTCAAAAATAAATAAAATTTTGGGGACAATCTGACACAGATCAAACTAGCCCCAAACTAAGAGAAGCCTTTACTATGGTTACTAGGTGACCTATATCCATAACTTAGTAACAAATATTAGTGATAAACACACAAATAAATGTACTGACCGTTATTCAAACCCAGGACCTTCTGCTTTGTAGGCAGGATCACTACCGACTATAATAGGCTAAGAGGCCGTAAAAGGGAGAATCTATCAAATACTAAAACTAATCCGATTAATTCGACATATTCTCAATGGATGATGAACTAATAAACAAATATTAGGAGACATCATACACAGATAAACATAGCCCCAAACTAAGCAAAGCTATGGGTGCTAGGTGACGATATACATACTTATATAGATAAATACATACTACACCTACATAGATAACAACTATGACTTAGGAACAAATATTTGTGTTCCTCACACAAATAAATGCGCTTACCGGAATTCGAACCCAGGACATCGGCTTCGCAAGCAGAGTCACTACCCACTAGGCCAGACCGGTCAATGGTGGCTGGTAATGGCGGATAAGATAATATATTTCGGACATAAGATCGAGAAACTGATTACATTATTTAGTATACTAGTCGGGTTTCGAACTCACGTTCTCCAGATTACTAAGTGCTACGCTCAGTTACCAGTTCAAATTCAATTTCACTAGTTTAGTATAGTAGTAATTTAAAAAAACGTGTCCCGGTTGAGTAGAGTTTTAAGTACTCGTATAAAGTTTTGTTAGAGTTCCGAAAACTGAAAATTAGACACTAAACACGAGAGTTCTTAAGTCGTTAGGTACTTGCCGTTTTGCTTCTGAAGCCCCGTTTGGTCTTTCCTGTACTTTTGGGCAAGTTTGCTGTGTCTTCTCAAAACCATAATTAATGATACAGGAAGCGATACATAACATCTAAGAAATAATATAAACTTTATTATTGTGTAAGTTGTTATCCTACTAACTGCGCCATTTAATATTTTAAAATTGAAATTTGTTTCCCTTTTTAACAAACACAGATACCAAAGTAACAGACAAAGACAAACATATTTCACTATTACAGTTTACTAACATAGAGAGCTATGTTAAATAAGGAAATGAGAGCTATGTTAAAAAGGAAACATATAATATATACCTTAAAATAATATAATAACTTTATTCTGTTGTGATAAAATAGCCGTTACATGTTTTTAGAAACGTTGGCTACCATATAATTTTAAAACCTTTTGGCGTTCTACACGGTATTGCTTTTACACTTAGATAACTCTGTTTAGTACCATGGGAATTGAGTGTGACGCCGGCAAGTCCGCCGACTAAACTACTCGTCTAGTGTAAACACGGCTTAAGAAGTTCCATCGTGGCATGACGACAAGACACAGATGACTCACTGGTTAGATTGAGCATTTAAGGCTGTCCCACTCATGTCCATTCAAGAGTCATTATCCAGAACGTCAATAGTTATTTGTACAACAAGAGATCAAAGTTTGATATTTCTTCGAGTGCTTATTTTGAGTCCCGTGCAAGCGAAAGATTCTATAATAGATTCACGAGCGTAGCGAGTGAATCTAATTTAGAATCTTGAGCGTAGTAAGGGATTCAAAAGCGCACGAGATGTAAATAACTTTGATCTCGTGTAGTACACAAAATTTTTCACCCTAAGCAGTGAGAACATACCTAGAGGGACAGAGATAATAGAACCCAAGTATATCGAACTTGTATTAGACCCCGCATGTTGAAATGACTATAAAGGTCACTTGAATGTCATTTTGTCTCACTCAGTGAGCAAAATCGCATTTTGCTCACTGAGTGAGACACAATCAGTGAGCAAAATGCGATTTTGCTCACTGAGTGAGACAAAATGACTCAGTGAGCAAAATCGCATTTTGCTCACTGTTTTTAAGAAGCAAAGTACCCTTGTTCGAGCTGCTGAGGTGAAAAACATATTTATAAGGCCCTTCACCTCTTAATGCATGAAGTATATACTCATATTTACACAGGTAAAGTTATAACCAAATTCACTTTAAATTAATAATTTATATCGTCATAACATAGTCTTAATTTCAAGATAACTTGGTTGGCACTAGTCTTATTTCAGTATCAATATTGATACTCCCTGCGTCTAAGGGTTAAGGAATAAAATGAGATAATATGAGAGCTTTATTGTTCATTTCAGTTACGTAGACGTTTACGATACGATCTTTACTATAAGGGTAAACATGCGATGTTGTAGTATAAAGTGCTGTAGAATGCTTTTGGGTCTTAAAATAATTAGATTACAAGTAAAATGCCGATTTTTGGTACTGTTTGTAAACGCTTCACAATGCGGAATCTAAAGTAGGTAGTCTCTGCGACAAGCTAACGTAGATATTTTATTTTTATAAACTTGAGCGGAAAACTTAATTTTCTGGTGGACTTGTCGCAATTTGCGGCATTTGAGGACGACAAGAAATGGCGGATTAGTGTTATGATTTGCTTCCATGCGAAAATGGTTCAATTACGATGTATTTAGAAAGAAAATACTTGCCAGCTTATGTATGTTGTGTTTGGAACTGCGTTTCCCTCACGAACGTAAAGTCAATCCAAGTGAAATGAAATATCCACAGTATTGATTTTAATTAGTTTTGAGGTTAGCTAGAAGAGATACCTCATAGGGATAAGTTCTCTTTTGTACTTTTAGTTATATATCTGTTGTAACCTAGCATTGTTTCGTATAATAAAGTAATATCTGGGAGACCAAGCTTTGTTCGGTAAACAAATAAAAACTCAATAATGCGCGTTTTCCTAGATATAAGACTGGATCTACTAGATCTAGATCGATTATTCGCGAATTTCATCAAATTCATCGAATTTCATAGAGCCATTTCCGAGATCTCCGAAATATATATATAAATAAATATATGTATATACAAGAATTGCTCGTTTAAAGGTATTCGATTTATTACTTTTATACAATATGTATGCCAATAAAATAATATTAGTCTAAAATACCGTTCCGTACCGTACCGTACCCCAGAGACATCCATATTTAACTTACGTCCTCTACAGATTACTTCTAAGTTTGCCCACGAGAACAATCCAACTAGCAATCCTATTAAGGATGCATTGGCTGCATTCTGTCTAGTCAGTATTGTGCCAATCCGATGAACGTCTTTAACATGCACAATGCTACAAAATGTCGTCTAAACAGTGTGCATTTTGGATGCTCTGCGCATTCAATTGGTGTTTAGCGCGGCGATGCTTTATGCAGCTTTCCGATGCTATGGAATCAGTCAATTCCATTAGGACTTCTATAGTAAGAGATAGAGAAAGTTTAATCTGTCTGCAGAAGTTCGTCTTAAAAATTTAAAGCTGTGTTTTAAAATGTTTTTGAAGAAAAAAATAGTGACTGGAAAGTTTTCGCTTAGTAAAGCATTCAATTATTTTCACGATTTTCAAAACTCCCGCTTGACTTCAATAAAAACAGTAAAGAGCAGCACACACTGTCCAGCAGTGAACGCTTTTCCGCTTTTATGTTGACGATGATGAGAATTATAATAAATTGGACTGTGTAGTGGACCCATACCCCAGATGAATATCGTTTACCGACTAAAGCCACCAAAAAGTAACAATTTATTGGGATGCGAATAAAAGTCATGTGGCATACACACGGCGAAACGTCACTTGGCTAGTCCCCCCAGGACGCTATTAACAGGTTGAAAAAGTAATAAATGGATATATCTCTTAAACACGGTAAATTGAAAATGGTGCTTGGTTGATGATGATTATTGTAATCTAACCAAACACTTCTCTTACAGATTTCCTCTCCCTGGAGCTAGTTGACGGCTACCCGATCCTCCTGGTGAACTACGGCTCCGGCACCACTAGGCTCAACAACAGCGTCGTCCACGTCGCGGACGGCAAGCCTCACCTCATCGAGATCGTGCTGATGAAGAGCTCGATAGAGATGTTCGTGGATCGATGCAAGCTGTCCACTTGTATGAGCCTAGCGGCGCCTATTGCGCCTAGAGAAATACTTAATGGTAAGATTTTTAACTCTGGGTGACACTTCTTTTGCCTGGTGCCTAGATAATAAATAACTGGATCACGATGGCCGCAGAAATGCAATAGATACTGCGTTTTATTTTAGGGAAACGAGCAGTACGTCATTATTTTCCGTTTGGCTTGAATGTTTCTTCAGGTGTCCAAACTGTACCCAAATAAATACTTGTTGACATGAATCAAACAAGCTAGTTTTCACAAAACCCTTTAAAGAATAGGTATTCAAGTAAATCTATTTACATTTTTCCATCATTTTCCTAACGACTAGTTTTAACCGCGTTTTTACTTCGCTAATGAGTAGTTTATACGTATCTAGGGCGACGGTGTTTTTTGCATGTTTCCATTATTGCTGGATTATACAGGGTCGCCAGAAATCTGATAAAACCTGCTTTTTATGCAGAATTAACGAGGCCCGTGAAATAGGCAAAAAGGCCCAGGGTTTATGGCCCGCTCCTCTTGAAATTTAATAGTATTGACATAGGTTTTATGGCCCTTGCACATGGCAGTAAGAATTTTCGGTATGGCGGTCAGCAAAATATAATCAGCGCGTGTCTATACCTTAGTATAGATTAGAGCACGCGCTGATTCAGTTGAGATAATGTATACATGTGTCGCCGCAGATTAGAGATGTGATGTCAAGATAACAGTGGTGTATAAAACGCTTAGTTATAATTGAATAAATTAGTCTAAGATTACCAGTCAACGGAGTCTTTTACTCACTCTACCCAGTTCCCCTGAAGTACATGACTCCATTTAATCAATTCGCAATTAGCGTGAATTTCCTTGCGCGTCGTAGAGTAGTCCGTCGCTAGGTTTGCTGCATGCCACATCAGGATTAAAGGATCCTCTTGCCATAGAGCGTCGCTTGATGCTTGGTGTCACGGTGGGTCATGTCACGCTCTTCATAATTATCTCTTCTTGCTTCTAACGATATTCTGTGGTCCAAGAATCCGGAAACCGGAATATAATGGAAGTTACCGGTGGTTCCCACGATGTCAGTGTTGTCAACTCGATGGAAGGGTGGCGAAATGAAATTGAGGCGAGATCATTTTGTCAGTCCTGCTCGACAAGCAATTGCGAAATCAAATTGTGGCGGCAATTGAGTGTCGCAGTCACTTACTTCCGAGGCTTCTTCACTGGAGCTCTTCGTGTAGACGTCTCAGCAGGTGCGTGTTCCTTCGGCGGTTACTACTATAAGGAAAGTGGCAACCGTGCACGTCGGTCCCCGTAGAGACCCCACTCGGGGTCACCACTTTAGGGGAACTGGGTAGAGTGAGTAAAAGACTCCGTTGACCGGTAATCTTAGACTAATTTATTCAATTATTAGGGTCAAACAGCAATGATTTTATCATAGTTCTCTAAATAAAAGGAGGACCTTTTCACGTGGATAAGGGTTAAATAAGAAAATTAACCTTTATAGCCCTTAACTCTTGTGTATGTCTACAGGAAAGACATAACACAGTGATCTGTTTGACCCATTAATATATACTAAGCGTTTTATACACCACTGTTATCTTGACATCACATCTCTAATCTGCGGCGACACATACATTATCTCAACTGAATCAGCGCGTGCTCTAATCTATACTAAGCTATCGACACACGCTGATTATATTTTGCTGACCGCCATATTCGGTAACGGTAAATTATGAAAATCTACAGTTTTATAGGCGAACATATCAGTTACTCACCTATACAAACTATTATTTATCATCATGCTTACTCATACTGTGTTTCAAAGTGGAGTCTGGAATGAATTCTGTTTAGCAAATAATTATGGCCGCGTTTCCTTATTGAATGTTAATACTGCTATACCGAAATATTGCCAAAGGTATAATTTAAAGCTAAGTAGTGTACATTTTCTCATAATAGTGTATATATACCTAAATGTCCAAACTCCATTCAAATATATATTTCCCAACCCGCCCAAAATATGGTTTCCAGGCGCTTCGATTGGTAAATTCAAATGCCAACGTCTGCAATAAATTTCCATACATTATTACTGTACAAGAATCTTATGTTTTCGCTGAGCGCCGCATTTCCCAACAGCTGCGAGAATTATAGAAAAGTTCCCGACCTCGTTGTGGTATTCTTATCATAAAATTTTAGTTTACAACTGAACAAAACAATGCTAGTGTCTGAATAAAGCTCGTTTCCCGACAGTTTATTTTGCCTACTTGAACTCTTTGACTTACAGCGTGGCTACTTGGCTAGTCGTTAACTAACTTTCTACCGTGGCTTTTTGCTTCAAGTTTTGCGTGCATACATTATGCAATGTAGACTACATTTTAGTGTTTTAGTGCTGTCGAATTTTATACAGCTTTTCAGTTTACGATATGCAACAATTGCTGCAAAAGCCTCACGTTGCAACTTTTAATTGAAACAGTAGGTATTTGAATGTAAACAAGCGTATACGCTAGAAATACAGTGTTGTTTGAAGAACTTTAACAAGCACGCCACTTTAAGTGGCATTTGATTTACCTATTTTTGCTAAATTTGGTGTGTCTGTGTAAATATAGATATTACTTAGATAACCAGTGCGACTCGGTTGGAGGTTCTATTATATTTTAGGTTGTACAGATGTAGTGCATAAATATTTTTACATCGTATTTTTATGGAAACTTACGAACGTGTCTTGCTATTTCAGTCAGTCTAGGTACAAAAAGTAATGACATTGATTGAACTACCATGACAAATACGAACGTTTCCGAGAAAATACGATGGAAAACAATTATGCACTTTATCTGTATAACATGCAGACAGCAGAATAGAAAGCCTAGATGACAAATAGAAAAGTAAAATATATCGGGATAACAAATGCGAGGAAAAGTCACGTCATAATTGCCCTGCATTAAACAGGGTGGCTAAAAAATAAGCGCATTCCCGTTGCCAGGGAGGTTTTGGGATGGGTTCGAGGTTGGTCCCATAGTAAAAGTTACTCAGTATAATCTAGCCCAAAACCTCCCTGGCAACGGGAATGCACTATTTTTTTAGCCAGCCTGTATAAGTTTCGATTGGCGCTTACTTAAAACATTTGTACCGTATATTAATGTATTTGTGTTCTACAGTGAATGGACCCCTTCAATTGGGTGGAGCTACCATCGACTTCAGACATCTAGCACACCAGTTTGGCTGGCAGCACATCCCCACCAACCAGCACTTCGTTGGTTGCATCAGCAATTTCACGTACAACGACTATGTAAGTACCCACCTGTCAGAGAACTCCTACACTTAGGACATTTGCGTCGGTGGTCAACATATATACGGCGCGTCAATTGGCTTGCAAGTTCATAACAACTGCGTGCCTACCCACCAAGCTATCGACAAAATATCTTAGGAAGTCAAGGCAGATGATTCTCTAATGTATCTACGCTACGTCCTTGTATTTATTTTCCTCCTAGTCGGAAGTGACCCTGCTTACGAAGCAGGAGGTCTCGGGTTCGAATCCTGGTAAGGGCATTTATATGTGTGTTAATCACAAATATTTGTTCCTCAATTAGGTACGGATATTTATAAATGATATATATCGTCTCTAGTACCCACAACACAAGCCTTATTGAGCTTACTGTGAGACTAGGTCGGTATATTAACCTCGCAGTCTTACGACTATATGTTGAAACAACAGCCTGTGTATCTGCAGAACCAAACGAAATATTCCTTCTCTTCATAGATTGAAGCTCTAAAGATTCTTCAAGGAAATTAGTATCTTTTGTGGCGGAATCTAGCGTCGAGTGCATAGAAGATGCTCTGTGTAATTTCCTCAACTTACGCTGCATTTGTTAACTCTTCAAGTTACAGACGAATACAAAGACATTCTATGCGTTAAGACTGCACAAGCGCATAGTTTGATTAAGTTACAATCGCCGAGCAGCTGCAGCAACATTACTGCTGCAACGTTGACGCGCGATGTCACTGTCAATTGATGTAGTTGCTGCATTGCTGTTGCGACTAGAACGATCTGTCACTCATTTTATTAAAGAGATGACAGGGACATCGCTCGCATCAACGCTAGTAGTCGAGTAAAGAAGACATTCGGATGGCAACTCCGGCTGCATTGCGACAATATGCGGACGCTATCACTGTTAATTTCCTTAATAAAATGAATGCCGGTTTGAACGTTAAAGTCGCGGCAGTAGTGCGGCAGCGAACGTCACTCATTTTATCCAAGAATTGACAGATATAGCGCCCGCGTCAACGCCGCAGCAGTAATGTCGCAACAGTAATGCAGCTGCAGTTGCCGATGGTCAACTTTACGTTGCAACTAAATGTAACCTATATTGTAAAAGTATGATACTCGCTGCACTCAACAATATTAAATTTAAAACTTTGTTTAGTGCATAGGATTCAGCAAAATATTCCGAATTTGCCGTTGAGGCTGTTTTGAACAAAATTAATTACTTTCCGAAGCTATTACCTGAGTGTAGTGCGGCACAAAACTTGTTACTTTGCAAAATCAATCTTGAAGGCGACTATTCGACGCAAACCAAAGTCTTATGCCGATGTAGGTGTTGCTGCGTTGTTCTCGCTCGGCTTAAATGGTTATGGTATAGTTCTAATAATTCATGTGTTAAAAATTACTTTTTATTTCAGGGATATACATTCTCATAAAAAATTTCACGAATCGCAAAGAAAATTCAAAGTGCTGATAGTGTACCTACTCTGTTCTTTTCTTGTGAATGTCACTTTTAAATTAAGTACCTATACGTAATGTATGTAACATGACCTGGGGCCCATTTCTCGAACGGTATTAGTCTAATTTTATTAGTGTGTTGCCATGGTAACCCATACGATTTGACAGTTCGTAATATTTAGTCTAATACCGTTCGAGAAATGGGCCCCTTATAGTGTACAGTTAGGGATTGCAAACGGATCCGGCCGGATTTTGCCACAATCCGGCCGGATCCGGCCGGACCGGATCCGGTTAGGTATAAGGATATGAAAGTTAATTAAATTACATATTTTTCAAGTTTTATGCGTTATACGAGGAAAAAAGTGTCATATCATGTCAATCTCAAATAAAATTTAAAATCTAAGTCATTTATTAATTTTATTATATGTAAATTCACATGCATTCTGCTCAAATTTACGTTTACAATAAAATTTGATTAGATTCCAAAGCCTGTTAATGGGATAATTATGGGATGGGAATTGGAACTTTTTGTAAGGACAAGTTTTCGTAACTGTTCTAGGATGGAATTATTTGTAACGCTGACATCCATTCTAGTAACTAAACATATTTTACTTTTAATCAAAATTATATGAAATGCGCTCCAATATTATCTTGCTTTCATTTATTATCCGTGGAAATAGTTTTATAGCCTAAATTACAAATAAAGAAATAATTCATGAATAAATATTTGGGGACAATCTTATACAGATCGACCTACTCGTAGCCCCAAACCAAGCAAAGCTTGTACACGTATAGTATATTGATAAATACATGCTTATTGTATACATAGAAAACACCCATGACTCGGGAACAAATATCTGTGTTCATCACACAAATAAATACCCTTACCGGGATTCAAACCCAGGACCATCGGCTTCATAGGCAGAGTCACTGAATGGTCACTAGTCACACTAGTGTCACTACCCACTAGGCCAGACCGGTCGTTACAAATGCCTTCCATGACATATCGTCATCCTTTAATTTGTACTTATAAGTATTTAAGTAATCGTCGTATCGTGCCATTCGTGCCACCCACATGAAAGAAGAGGAAATCCTCTTCTGTTCTCAATCATCATCATATTAAATAACTTCTTATTTTACTAAATCTTGACTTTTTCATTCGTTCTTTATTCTGTTCAACTTCTTTCTTCCATCCGTCGCCTTTATCTCACCTAAAACGCACAGTGGGTGCTGTGTGCGCTCTTTTTTTCTATTTTCTCGGATCCGGTCCGGATCCGGTGATTTTAACCGGATCCGGTAGCTCCTAAAAAGTGCCGGATCCGGCCGGATTACCGGATCCGCCGGACCGGATTGCAATCCCTATGTACAGTACATGACTGGAAATCTGACACATACGACTGACGACTGAATTATTGTTTAATAATGAGGTATATTTTTGGCGTTTATATCAAGCAATGTTTAGGAACACTTCAGTACCATAATTTATGTGACACGCAGATAAATGACCAAGTATGTAGTATTAAGAAAATAAGTACCTATGCTTACAAAATGTATTTTCTGCGTCCATTTTTCAAGTGCTCCGTCCATATATTTAGCGGAACGGCGTGAAACTAAGTGCGCTAAGAATCTTACATTAATGTGTTGCGGAGTGCTAACATAATTTCATTAAAGTATATACCTAATTATTGTGATTTATTCTGCGGTATTCGTAATATTGTCGTAATAATAAAGCTTAATTAAAACCAAAATATTATTTTGCTAATCCGCGAAAAGATAACGTGCTAGTCAATCAGTGCTAACCCGTTATACTTACTTGCGTATTTTTACATGCAATTAATATTCCCACCCTCCCACCGCAAAAATAAATACGCAAATAAATATAACAAACCACCACCAAAAGAATAAACCTCGACACGTGTTTCGCCTCTCTACGAGGCATCCTCAGGAGTTGTTGACGGTCTGACGCCCGGCAACGGACGGACGGACGGTTTCCGTTGCCGGGCGTCAGACCGTCAACAATTAGCAAAATAATATTTTGGTTTTAATTAGTATGGATTTCCGCAAAGTAACGCCTGATTCTATTCACTATAATAAAGCTTGTTTAAAGCGAACGTAAATAATGTTAACTGCCTTCTTCTAATTCAATATTCGTGTTAAAACATGAAATAAAGGCGTGCTGTACATTTTATGTGCAATATTTATAATAATGGCTAGAATTATTATAAAACGTTCATGATTTTTGCACAATACTGAATGATACTACTTATACCGACGACGTCGACGTCTCGACGTCGAATGATGGGCCCTATACTTCAAGTTTTTTGGCTAGGCCTAATTTAAGAAATAATTAAATTAAGAATATATTTCTTACTTAAACTTAAATGTTACATTTCTTAGTAAATTAATACGTGACTGTTACTCCATATTTAAAATTAACTGACATAGGGACTATCGTTCGACGCCAGAGGAGGAAGTGATTATTGAATGGAATATATGATTAAAAAATGATGAATGTAATAAGAAGATAATTGTCGCAATTGAAAAATTATGGAAACATTCCATTTCTGACCGCAGCTCCACTACCGTTCATTTTACTATGGAAATTGACAATAACACCGACGCCCGACGCGTTCAGTACCAGTAGTGCATGCAGCTGCGGTCAGAAATGGAATGTTACCATTATTGTTATTGAAATGCTTGGTTCATTATAGGTAGGTATACACAATCGTTGAATGAAATCCTAGTTAAGCAGGTATACGTATTAGTAGTTACTCTTACTGGGTTAACGAGAGGTTAACAATCTCAAAATTACATGCATAATTAACATAAATGGTGGAGTGTGAGTTCCGTTCAACTTGTACAGGATGCGTAAGTTTTTTACACACAGTTGTATAGTAGAATATATATGAAAAGTCGCAATTCTTCAAACAGAGTGTACGCTGGCAGAACATTATCTGTACCAAATGTTTAAGGCTAGGTATTACAATTTTTATTAGGTATGTGGAGGACCATTCGAATTTAAAAAAAATCTTAGATTTATTACTCCCCCTGCATCTCGCTCGCACCAATATAAAATGAAATCAAATTGACATCAGTTTGTTACTTTGAATCGGTCCCTCGGAACAGAACCCTAAAGTTAGACCCAACTCGTTAGTTTTGAAATAAAACAGAACCTATTATAAATATGCAAATGTACTAATGTCAAGTTATGAAACAACACATCGCCATTAAATCCTAGCATATTAGCATTTTCACATCATTAATCAGAGCGAAAATGTTGTATATTTCGTGAAATTCCAGTATGTTTGCGTACACCTACTTAGTTTGGCAAATAAAATTAATGGAACCCGCGTCGTGATGATATAAATACATTAATTACAATTACATATGTACGTACTAATTTTTAAATACACTGTACACATTTGTACACACAGCTTCTTTGACAGCTTTGACGGCCTCCGTAGCCTAGTCGGTAGTGACCCTGCCTACAAAGTTGGAGGTCCCGGGTTCGAATTTATTTGTGTGTTCATCACAAATATTTGTTCCTGAGTTATGGATGTTTTCTATGTATACTGGGCGCCCAGTAATTAATGGATAACCTTCTAACCACCGACGGGGCACCTTAGGCTGGTCCAGTAAATGCGCTTATTGGTCTAGTAAAGGTCGTGGTTTTCAAGATATATATAATCGAACTTTCTTCTTTTTTAATAGCCTAATACCTAACATCAATCACCATCTAGGCCATATATTTATTTGTAAAGATGTAAATAGCATGTGTTATACCATTTTAGAATCAGTATTAGTAATATAATATTTAAAACTGTCGCGTTTTGAACACATATTAGGTAAGTCACATTTATAAATAGACGGGTCTATCGCGAATTTATTTTATTACCTTTCTTTACCGACGTTTCGAAAGGTTAAATCTATAAATGTGAGTTAATATCAGTATTAGTAGTAAATTAAACTATGATTTTGTCGACAGTACTACAACCTCGGCGAGCCCTCCGTCCACCGCAAGGCGGACCCGGGCTGCCAGCTCAGCGTTTCCACAGCGGTCACCTTCGGCATCGACACCAATTTCCTGGTGGCCATCTTAGTCTGCATCGCCATCTTAGTCAGTGAGTATTCGTCTGGTTTATTGTTCAATACGTTAAAGCTTTTATTATCATTTGAACCGCAAAATTAATGGGAGTAGTGGTATTAAATATGTAGCTTAAGTAAAAGTATATTTTTCACATCGCCTATTGACACACCTATTCCTAGTCACGTGGTAGCAAACTTATTTGTCACAGATATAAAGGAAGACAGAATGTCAGCGAATATTTAATAATGTTTCTCTGTAACTAATTTTCTATAAAATTGTTCAAGTTAATAATTAACTCCAGCAATAATATTTATTCCTCTCATAGTCATGAAATACCGCGTGAATCGCACCAGGTTAAACAACAAGAAAAGTAATTTATTTTAACAAGCCGAAGTGAAAATAAATCAACTGCTTGCTTTCTTATTTTAAAACGAGCAAATTCGCTTTAAAGGAGGTTACTATTCTTTAACCATTTCTCTGTTATTAAGTAGTGAGAAATATATTTTATTTGTGGATAAGGTGCAAACAAAAGTACCGATCTAGGTATATTTGTAAAACTATTTATTTACACTTACAAAATACAACACGCATACAAATATTACTCTCGGAACTGCGGTGTAGATCATGACTTTCATAAGTGTTGTGTGCCTGAAACATAAAGATATTCATGTTCTAGTAAAGCAAATAATTATTCTTTTTTTTTCTTTCGCAGTCCTACTACTAGCAGTGGTCGTCCACCGGCGCCGAGCGGACGCCTGGGCCGAAAAGGAACTGGACGACATCAGGGAAAACATCATCGCGTACGAAGACGAGGGTGGCGGCGAGGGAGACGCAGGTTACGACCTCCACGTGCTCAGGCAGATGTATGATGGGCCGCCGCCGGATCAGGATGGCACGTTTATGAACGCACCAGGTAAATTTAACTAACTAACTAATAACTATCTGGATTGAAAAATAAAATATTAACAAGGAGAAACTCCGAGAAAAGGGGTGCTTGATACAACCTCGATATGCTGAGGCAGATGTAACATGGGCTATTAATAGTTCAGGCATGCGAGTGTCCACTATTTTACAAGTCTTATGTATTTTAGTTGACGCCTTGATAAGGAACTAGGTATTGCCGATGACTTTGATTTGTTAATAACTTTACCCTCGAATGCGTTGAAAAAAAAACTGGAAACCTTACTATATGTTGGCGGAGACGTACTCGTATCTAGAGGATATCGATGCCTTTTAAAATTTACCGGAACGTTGAATACCAAGATTAAAGTTTTCACATTAAGATGCGATTTAGAATATAATGTAACATTTAAAGAGTTTACTGGAACTGAATACAGCTTCACTGACGGTCCTGACTAAGAAGCAAGGCCTCTTTATTAATTAAGTATAGTTACTGTCACACCTGCTAGACCGCAAATAAATTACACGAACTACTATGTAAAACTTATCCGCTAAGCCAACATGCTTTTCAAATTCAACTTATTAAACCAAAAGTACTACCAAGCTTCGACAATCCTCTTAGTGCTATTCTAAATATGTCACGTCACTCAAAACCAGTTTTTGCGCGCTCTATTTACGACTTCGCTTAAGCCCTAACTTAACCCCGTGGCTCAAACTTTAAGTGGGTTAAGAACCATCAATCAGATTTACTCGGATTACCTGCAAGATTTAAGAATGAAAAAATATACGCCGGGCTGGCCGGCCCCGCTGTTATTTCTTAATTAAAACTTTTAGCCGGGAAAGATTAACTTTACCTTCCTGTCAGAGTTAAAACAACTATTACGACATACCAAGTTAACAGAATAAAGTAGTAATTTAATGAGTGTTTCTAGAAATCACAAAGGTTCTCGCTTTTAACGGAATACGCTGAAAGTTAAAGTAGTATTAGCAGTAACTTAAGTGTTCTCTGCGGGATTATTATTCTAATTTCAATGGTCTTGACTTGACTCCTATCAAAGCTGTAATATATCACTTATTTTTGCTTTTTCTTCTAGCTCCGCTTTGTAAACATTGGTTCTAGATTAAAATGCGCGGCCTTTGAAGGATTTTCGTTTGTAGGCTGTGTGTGTCTAAAATTCGGTGTTATTTTGTTTCGTCGACAAACATAGCGTTTAAATGTGTAAATTAACGGACGGAAGGAGCAACTAAAATAACTGTAAACTTGACTTTACAACTGGAACAAATTAAATCTACTAAAATACAAATAAAACTACTATGTAAATTATAAACTGAAACATAATTATGTCGTTAACGAAGAGGGAAAATAAAAAGTGATCAAACCTGTGTTCAGGGCTGGGGTGGAGGCGTCTTTTGTATTCACCGCAAAGACCATAACAGAGTATAATGTATATGCAATCTTGCAAAGTCTCAAGAGTAAGATTAGAGTCTCAGGTTATTTTGGTTATTGAGTATTTGTGTAAATTTGCGATTAGAATCTAACTCTAAAGACCTGGTTTTTGTAAGGGAATCATCATCATCTCAGCCATAAGACGTCCACTGCTGAACATAGGCCTCCCCCTTGGACCTCCATACGTGCCGGTTGGAAGCGACCCGCATCCAGCGTCTTCCGACCTTAACAAGGTCGTCTGTCCATCTTGTGGGTGGACGTCCTACGCTGCGCTTGCTAGTCCGTGGTCTCCACTCGAGCACTTTTCGACCCCTTCGGCCATCTTCTCTGCGTGCAATGTGGCCTGCCCATTGCCACTTCAGCTTGCTAATCCGGTGGGCTATGTCGGTGACTTTAGTTCGTCTACGGATCTCCTCATTTCTGATTCGATCACGTAGAGAAACTCCGAGCATAGCCCTCTCCATAGCTCGTTGAGCGACTTTGAGTTTTGAGATGAGGCCGATAGTGAAAGACCACGTTTCGGAGCCGTAAGTCAGGGAATGAATACTAATGTTAAATTTCCCCCACAGGTGTAGTAGGCGCAACGCCCGACATCTCCGGTTTCCTGGACGACAAGAAGTCCCTTTTGGACCGCGACCCCGACATCAACCCGTACGACGACGTGCGACACTACGCGTACGAGGGAGACGGCAACACTAGCGGCTCGCTCTCCTCGCTCGCCAGCTGTGAGTTACATTTTATACCTTACATTTTAACTCAATAGGGTATTATACTGTATTTAAAATAAATTATTTTACACCATGCATGAAATAAAGCACCAGATAATTATTAGAAAAACACAGATAGGAGTTATTTTTAAACACAAGTTCTATTTAATAAATCGGATAGAAATATAAAAAGTAGGTGAGTTTACCGTGACGTCACGATGTAATGTTTCATATAAATTCCATAGTAGCAAATCGTTTTGACAGTTGTTAAAAAGTAACTGATTTGACTAGTAGGAAAATACCCTATTAAAATCTAAATAATAATAATAAATTAAGAGTTTTGTTTGTAAACTTCTTTAATATTTGTGTGGGTTTAAGTTTTTTTTATACAAGGTATACAGGGATGGTTGAAAAGGGACGCTATTTTGTTCAGTACTTCTTATAAAGTTAAGACGCGATATTTGTCTTGGTAACATTTGATAACGTTTTCAAATTTAAAGGTACCTATATTCATTTGTTGGTTAAGGTGGCTGCCAGTGGCGATGACCAAGGTACCTATGAACAGTGTTGTCCAAAATTGAAAGAGCATTTTAAATTATTTTATGATTGTGATTACTTATTTTGAACGAAGAGTCCCAACTTGGTGGAGACGCTGGGATCTGGCGAATTAATAACTAATGATATAATTGTTTAAATAAAACATATATTTCCAACAGGTACGGACGACGGTGACCTAAAATTCAACTATCTATCAACGTTCGGCCCTCGGTTCCGAAAATTAGCCGACATGTACGGCGAGTCTGACGACGAGCGCGCGCCGCACGAGGAGTCATGGTGCTAGCACCACGCCTGGCTCGTGTAGCCACCAAAATCCACCCTTATATGACTCTTACACAAGGCCCAAAGCCCTGTGAGTGAATAGACCAAGCTTTGAGATGCCTTATCGCTTCACGGCGTTTGATTTCGACACCGTAGCCTGTGTTCCAAGTGAAATGTAAGTGTTTGGACCCACCGTTGGAATAAGTTCCCTGTTAAGAGCAGAAAATCGATCTATAGGTAATTAAGAAGCCTGTGATAATTAATGCGATTTATTTTACAGCACAGGAACTAAAGAGTTCCGTTATGAGTAAAGCTATGACTTTAAGGTTAGCTATTATTACGCCATTTTGTGAGTTATATTTTTTTACTTCTGTGTAAAGGTTTTATACGTCTTCCATTCATTTCTGAGCTAAACTTAATTCTTCTTAAATTTCTCTTAATTCTCAGTTTGCCGATATTAAATCCTATATATATGAAAACGCGGTCCGAAGTTATTATTATACTCGGAATATCACAACAACTGGAAAATTTAATATGAAAAAAACCTGATAGCTCAGAAATAAATTGAATTGTATTGAACCTACCAACTTAATATCCCATGTTGAACCTTCGCGTAACATCACTTAAGAATATATAAAAAAAACATGTGACATGTTAAATATGTTTTTAAGAAAATGACTGATTTGTAAAGTTGTTTAGGCATCGTTGTAGATACGCCTAAATTATTTCTTGTAGGTATGGTAATTTTATATAAATTAAACTTAAGTACGTACAGATTGGTTAAGAGAGCGTTTCTTTTGTTTTTTGCCATTTTTATTTATTATTGTGTCCTTTTTTGCCACTTTTGTGTTATTTCTACTAATAATCACGAGCTCTTTCGATCCTAATGGGATAAAAAAATGTCCCAGAGTTTTTTTTCCTATTGTGTTACCAAATCCCCATATACTTTTTATGGCGGTAACAAATTTACGGACAATTTTAGGACACATTTTTCTCCTATATGGATGAAAAGGGCTCGCGATCCTGACTAGAAATAACACAAAAGTGGCAAAAAAGGTCACAATATATAAACATGGCAAAAATAAAAGAAACACTGAAGAGTAAGTAATTTTAGTGTTTGTAAGTACTGCCGTATGTTCAATTGTTCATTACTTTTGTATGATTGTAAATTATTGTATTGAAGAAAGAACATTCTTGTGACTGGCAGTATTTAGGCCATTGCAGCTGATTAAGTATGAATTTAAAGTTAAGTGCCATTTTTTCACTTTTTGTATTTAGACATGATTTTTGACCACTAAACTTGACATTTATTATTTTAAAAGTGACATTTTTCTGTTTGTGAACTTTTTGTACTCGGTGTTACGGCCTAAATGAAGGACAAGTTACTTTTTAATAAAGGACAAGAGCAATTTATTGCAGTTTCTTTCTCTCTCCGCTTACCTATGATTTGTATTGTTTGACAGAGAAAGGGAATGCAGTAATGTTAAAGAAAACTTGTCGGTGTGAAAATGTCATAAGTGGTATCATTGTAAACCATGGTTAAGGACTAGTCTGTATTTCATGATCAACCAAGAAAATAATCATTTATAATATATACGTTTATGACATCGTTAGTATATGTACATATAAACTATATTTCGAAGTCATTATGTCAAGATTGCTGTAACTTAAGTCTACATTAAACTGATTTATAATTATTATCTCGAAGGTTAGACTTGCTATACCTAATTATCAATGCAATTGGATTATCTTCAATAAATATAGGTACCTACAGTAACAGAATACCTACCTGCAGTTTTAAGAACACCACAATATTTTTCAATATCATGGGATACATACTAGACCTTAACTAGTAAAATTCCTTGGTATGGAGTGCGTCCATTTGTGTTAGTGTTAAGTTTCTTTTTATATTCTTTATACTATGACGTAATTTTATTTCATTGAAGGCAAACTTGTTTTTTGTCAATTATTTATACAATTTGTTTGTAACATAAACGTCCAGTTTTCTATGTGGTGCATTTGAATAAAGAAATAAGAATTTATTTTGGTTTTATCGTTAAATTACCTGTAACGTCCTAATTGTTTTTCGTTTAGAAATATTTAAAAATCCTTTTTATTAAGCGTACGTTTTCACACAAATGTCTTAATGGTCCAAAGCCTTATTTGTTCACTACTTAGTTCGGTAGGTATTAGAGAAATTTAACAGCGAATATTAGCCGCCAACTTTGATGAGAAACATTTGATTGTAACTAGTAATGACACAATCATTGAACAAGATATAATTTTGCCATTTCTAATGTGGTTCTGCATCTCTTCTATTCTAAGTATGGAAAGAGGTGCAAACACCAATAATTATTTGTACAAATGTGACCAAGTGAATCATTGGCCGTTCGGGGCCTAATTTAACGCTTAATAAACAAGGATTTTTATAAACCTTAATTTCGACCTATTGAAATAACCTAGTGATATGAATTCTACATAAGTCTACGTGTAAATAATGTACATTAAATATGCCCATAATATTGAATGTTCCGTGATTATCCTTAACTTTTATATGGCTAAATATAGGCAAATATACAAGGTGTCTTAAAATTATGCATATCAACGAATATAGGCGAGTGTAAGGGTAATACTCGGTACTACTGTAACTTCTTTCTTTTTAGTTTGTTTTCAAATAGGTAGATACATTTGCTGATTTGATTTGATCGTCAACTCGATGTGATTTTGTTTTTTACGCTAACGCAATTATTATCCCTAATGGGAAGGGTAATCATGTGTTAAATAATGGTAGTTCTAGTCGAGTATGAGGGGTGTCCGTATGTACCACGATTCATAATATTTTTTTCCACTGTTCTTTAGTTTTCCGCATAATGTTTGCACACTGCGCACTGAATGTTTTGGACCTATTGATAATAAAATTGTTACTTACCCCCACACGTTTTTAACATTTATCAAAATTTTAACATTAATCACATCTTTACTTCTGTCGCACATTAATTAGTTCTAGTAATGTTTTTATTTTTATATATTAAAGGCCTAAACTTAACTTAAATTTTATATTCATTTTAATTATCTCCAGTAAATAATTTACCGTTTTGTCGGCAGTTCAGTGGGTTATTTTAAATTACAACACAAATGATGTTAACTTAATTTTACAAATTTAATGCTTATTTCTCATTTAGTTGGAATTAATAAAATATATAAACGCAATAAACTAATGCGCTCAAAGTAGACAGCTGCTCGCAAAATATAAAAATCCTACTCGGCATTTTGTGACCTTTTTAGTCAGACTTTAGTAACAGATGCCTTTGACTTATGAAAACAACCTAGTTATTTATCCCCTGCTAGAGTTATGAGTTATGATTATAAATAAGGTGAGCTAGTAACAAAAAAATGTTTATTATTTTTAAGCGTGTATAAAAATACAGGTCCAACAAAAAAGCTTCTCGGTCATATAGGTAAACATAAATATACATTTTAATGTAAATCTTAGAAAAAAAACACTAAAAGTCTAAATAATCCCTGATATTTCAATTGACCCATGACAAAAAACGTTAACTTAATTTTATTTATCATTAAAATTGCGCTCATACTCGAAAAAGCATCAAACAAAGTTAATATAATAATCTGCGAATATTATTGCTCTTCAACAATGTACAAATTTGTTACGTCGACATCCGTTAGTATTATTTAATTTGTTCAATAATTCAGATATCGCGTAGATTTAAGCAAATAAATAGATATCTATTTCCTACATTCCATTACGATGGCAAACATCGCATGAGGTTGGTTGTTGGCGTATTTACTAATAATTTTATTGGATCAATTATTCGTACTTAGAATAAAAGTCGCGGGTGATCATTTTTTATACCTTATTTTATAAAAAAAGAATGATCACCCTCGAACAGAATAACACACTGCCATTGTTATTTAAAATAAACATGTCATGTTTAATCCCATGACGGTTTTTTATTGTCAAAAGTTACCTCTTGACTTATTTTTATTTCCACGTAGGTACATGGGATTAAATAGTGACTTATTGGTAATTTTAACTCTACTGTAAGTGAGTGAAGTCCGTGTGTTTGTACGTGTAAGAATTTATATACATATAGTAAACTATGGCGATTTTGATGTGATGCTCTGTTTTCTATCAATAATTATAAAGTACGTGTTATAGTGCAATAATTTGTACATAATTATTGCTAACAGAATGAGCGGGACTTTTTCTGGTCACTTTTTCACTGTCACGTCAAACTTATTTGAACTTTGTTGTCATAGTGTACTATAACACTTTTTTCTAGTATTTTTTTTTTAATTGGTTATTGCAGTTTAGTTAGGTGACCAGAAATGTGTGTTTATTTTGTCAAATGACAAAGTGTAGTGAGTGAAAAGAACGCCTAAAGAAATGATTGTAGTAAAAGAAAGTCTATTGTAGAGAGTTAGGGGAGGCCGACTGATCGATTGTCATATTACATTGAATAAGTTTAGTTGTTAAGAACCTAATATTTTTAAATTGTTTATATAGAAATAAAAATATTCAATTGAGCATTGAAATAAAGTGACTACATTGAGTATATATGTCTTTTTTTTACAACCACTTCATTAATATAAAAAAGTACAATAAAATCTATTCTGACATAGAAACTTAGGAACAGTTTAAGAAAATAAGTCATAAGGAGCAAAATTCTAATCTGCGAACAGGATGCATCACACAAAAATAATATTAATATACCAAAAGAGACGATGGCAGTTGGAGGATCCGAAAGAATGTCGAAATAGGACATCTGATAGCCGAGCCGAATATAATAGGTGAGACCAAAGCGCATGGTCTTCGCTGGCTTGGCCACCTCGAAAGGATGGGTGAAGATCGGGTAGCCAAAAGGGCCTACTTGGGTCGTCCACTGACGCCGTCCTGTTGGTCATCCTAAATACCGTTGGGCAGATAGAGTGGAGGCAGCCGGCCTAGCCAAGGTTACAATCGCCATCGCTTCGACAACGAAAAGCATTATGTCTCTCTATCACTCTTCCATATTAGTGTGACAGTATATCAGTATATTAACATCAGATTTCTAAAATCTGAACAGAAGAGTCGTGGAATGTAGGTATGGGGTTCATTGCCTTCCACGACTGTTCTCTTTCCGCACAGACTACCATACCAATACCATACCATAAGTTATTATATCAAAAAAATTTTAGGCTACCTACTGCTTTTCAATCTGTGATCTACATTATACGAAATCTAAATGGCATCAGCATTCACCTTTTGTACTGCAAACTATTCTAGTAAACAAAATATTTCATTGTTGGTATTCAAAACAAAAACATTCAACTAATGAATTGTTTTATAAACATGTGACCCAAATACCAAAATATTTACGAGTTTTACCTATGTATTTTCAACTTTTGCTTATTAATCCGTGGTTTCGGCACTTAAAATTCGGTTTACATTTTCATTGCTGTCAACGAACCCGTTATGAGATTGTTGAAATGTTGTCTCGATTCTCCAACAATTTATATTAACAAACTTTGAGATCAATGCCTCCCTAGTCCCTCCGCTGGCAGGTATTTTGACGCGCACATAATATCATAATATCAGGTAAAATTTTGTTAGGTAAGTCTTTTGTGGATAGGTATGTTTATCAGCAACCGCTACATGGTAAGTATAAAGCTTTAAATATTGTTTTGTAGCCCCTCTAAAAACATGTAGGCGCGAAGGGTATTCGTTCCATAGAAAAAAATAATCTCGCGCCTTTTTCTACTGACAAAGTAGTTTGTATATGTATGTAGGTAGGTACAAGGACAAACTATAAGTAGCTTTACTTAAAGGAGAGTAGTAAATTGCCAGCCAATTAGTCGAAGAAGATTATCCGACGAGTGAATAATTTATATGCCTAATCCGCATGTACCGTTTATCATGTGGTTTCCTTACAAGGGTGCCTAATTCTCAAATATTTGGCTAAATGGCATCGAAAACGCATTGACTACGAGCGTTTGCTCCATTTGAAGAGACAACAACATGTGCAAGCACGACTTAAGTAATAACATATAATAATAGATCGAACGCACTTTTCATGTTGTAATTTTCATGAAATTTGGCTAAAACGAGTTTCGTGTATTCATAAAGTTTTCATATTCGGACAAAAGAAGGCTCAGACGCTCACCCTCTGCTGTTGAGATGGAGATTATTGGAGATGTTGGGTCTACCGCTACAATATTTCTATCTTCACCCTAGTTGATTGGCAGTCCATAACAACTGTGAGTCTCTCCAAAAATTTCTGACTCGCGCAGCTAAACTGGCGGCCTAGCCAAGGTGACAATCGCTTGCGCCTCGCCATCGAATCGCTTTGTGTCTCTCTATCACTCTTCCATATTAGTGTGACAGAGACAGTTGTGTTTCGTTCGCTACGTAGCGTTAGCGATTGGCATGTTGTCTTCGGGGCCTGGAATCAACTGTCGCCCGCGGTATTTCCGGACCGATGCTACCTTCAAATCTTCAAAAAAAGAGCGCACTCCTATCTTAAAGGCCGGCAACGCACTTGCAACCCTTATGGTGTTACAAGTGTCCATGGGCAATGGTTATTGCTTACTATCGAACGACTTGTCAGAAGAAGCAAAATGTATGTGATTTGCGAGGGCAAGGCGATTTTCAGGGTGAACTACAAGTATTAGGCAGTATCGAGTTGATATTGTATTTTATAATTTTGGTTTCTGAATATGTGTACAGTATGTCGGATAACTATGCTACTGGATAATTATATCGGAAGCCTTCTGTTAATTAAGTAGATCTAACGATGAATTAATTATTTTGACGAAATTTGTCGGGGTTTGTTTTCGTGATTAGTTTGCAGTAGTGGATATAAATAAATAAATAAATAAATAAAAATCATTTATTGCAGATCAATGATCCATATGATGTTAGTAACAATTTTGACTTAATAACTAAGTTAGTCGGTACAGAAAATATACAAAAAATATACAACACGACAAATTGGCCCGCGATTGGTCGCGGCCTCATCCTATTTGGCCCTGCCGATGGCCACTTCGACCCAGTATTTAGTTATAGGGCAGTCAAGGCTCTCCGACAATACTTTGAGGAGGCCGCTGCCACGCTCTCGCCTGAGTAGTGATCCCACACGCTTGCGTCTGATTGCGAAAAAGTCGTCCGTTCGCACTTCTGCAAACATGCTGGACGCACTACAGTGCTTCGGCAGCCGCAACAGCATCCTCAAAATATTGTTATATTGGACTCTCAGTGCATTGTATGCCCTCTGTGTAAAACCTACCCACAGACTGCAAGTGTAGAACGTCTGACAGTAGGCTTTGAAAAGCGTCAATTTGACTTGTTCATTACACCTTGCAAATCTGCGGACAAGCATATTACCACGCACCGCCATCGCCCTTCTCTCCCTCTCTATATCCAGGTCATCCTTTAGGTCTTCTGTAAGGATATGCCCCAGGTATTTGAACCTCTCAACTCTCTTCAAGGGCACGCCGCACAGCATGATCCTAGGTATTGTTGTAGGGTTGTATTTACTGGCTTTGAAGAGTACAAACTCGCTCTTGCTTGTGTTATATCTAAGACCATGCTGCTCAGCATACCCCTCACACATCGAAATGAGTTGCCGTAACGAGTCGCTCGACGGACCCAGCAATACCATGTCGTCTGCATAACTGATGTTGTTAAAACACGTTTTATCTATATGACATCCGACATGTGCATTGCTGAGTCCCTCAATCAACTCATTCACATAGAGGTTGAACAGCACGGGAGATGTTAGTCCACCCTGACGTACCCCACATTTTAAACTATACTCGTCCGAGTCCTCATCTGCCCATCTCACGCAATTGACCTGGCTGCTGTACCAGTACTTTAATAAATCGACGCACTCACTCGGTATACCCGTTTTCTCTAGCTTGTCCCACAGTACGTCGTACACAACCAGGTCAAATGCTTTCGACAGATCCAGAAAACACGCATATATGGGTGTGTTCCTGTCTTTATCGTACCTGATAGCCCTCTTAACACACAATATTGCAGTCTCTGTGGACAATCCTGGCCTGAACCCGAATTGTGCATCGTGCAGCTTAATATACTTACAAAGTTGCTCGTTAAGAAGGCTATCAAGCACTTTAGCCAGAACAGTTGCTAGAGAGATGGGCCGGTAATTTCCCAGATCCGACAAATCCCCCGTTCTGTTCTTTACCAGCGGCACCACCACTGTCCTAGTGAGCTTCCTAGGGAGATAAGCGTGTCTTAAGCACATTGTGTAAAACATCGCCAGCACCCGCGGCAAGTGTACTCCCGCATACTTGAGATGCTCTATGCTGAGCCCGTCATGACCCGGTGATTTACCCCTCTGCATGTTTTTGATCACAGTGTCAACTTGCTTCGCAGTGAAACTAAGGGTACTCTCACCCATAACGGCCTCAGCACACCGCACCTCTTTTGTAGGTTTATGCAGGATTGGGTCTACAGAAAACACACGTCTGAAACTATTCGCGATGTCCTTCTTGTCGCTAACTCCCCCCGCACTCACAGGGACACTAGGTCTCACATTAAGTTTGTTTGTGCTTTTCCAGAAGGCCTTAAAGTCATTTGCAGCCCGTTTGGTGGCAAGAATATCGGATATAAATAGGTAATATTTACTATTTCTTGTCAGATAAGTAAGCTACAAGGCTACAATTCTGTGTAAAATTTCTATACGAAAAACTTGTAGCAAATTTTATCAGCATTCAGTTCGTCTTTAAGTAGTCATGTCGCTAAGACGCAAAGTTTCCAAGATATAATTGAAAAACCGGAAAATGGGACCTTCTTATCCCCCTCTCCCCTCTGGCATAGGGGCTACGGCCGGGGACTTTTGATATGTTCACCTCCTAACCAGTCCAAACAAAGTTACGGAGTCAAAAATTGTGTTTTATATAATACGCTAGCATTTCCCTCTACAACTTTCTTGAGCATTCGTTTGCGTTGCGTTTTGTATGGGGTTTTGAGTTTCCAAAATGTCCCGCTTAGCACGCTGTTCAAAATCCTATACAAAATGAGAACGTTAACGCAAACGAGTCTACGTAAGTCCGTCACTATCGCAGCGGTCGGCAACCTGCGGCCCGCGGGCCGCATGCGGCTCGCGAAACTGTCACTTGCGGCCCGAGAGGCGCCTTGGCTATTTTGTATGTAATAGTGACAAACGACAATGTCTCATAAAGTCATAAATATTAACAAAGTACGGCCCGCGTCACCCCCGTTAACTACTATTGGCCCTTGGCTGCTACAAGGTTGCCGACCGCTGCTCTATCGTATCAAATTTACACTAGGGGTTCTGGATCATTCTCTGGGAATGTCTGCGGTTGCGTCTAGTTGCCACGACTCTTCATACATTTTGTATGGGTCGCGACAATTATAAGTATTTCGCTTTTTTTTGCATTAGAAAAAAGGTAAACAATCTTGATCATGACTTTTTATTGAAAAACACTTTTGAAAAATAAGTCACGGCAAATATGTAACAATTATGAATCATAATATATACGATTATTTACATTCTTTTGCTTTCATAAGTAATAGTTATTGTTTTTTAAAAAGCGTTATTCAATTAAAAGACACGTCAAGATCGCGTAGTTTTTTCTAATGCTATAAAAAACGAACTATAGACCGCATACATATTTTTTTGAGAATGACCGACCTAACCTATATTTTCGCCTTCGCCATTTTCGCACAATTACATTAATTAAGCAAAAAGCTTGCCAGATCTTCATAAAGGAAGCTCCCACGTTTCACTACCTCTGGTTTACGTAAGAACCGTAATGGAATTTACATAAATATTCCCGGTTGACAGTGTTGCCATATTTCAACCTTGACGCGTTTTTCATCACTTTTGTCAATGATTGCTAAAACGTGAGTTTATCGTCTGTTAATAAGTTAGTACGATAACTAACATAAACTAACGTAATGTACGTTAAGTTGAATAAATTAGAGCTTAGACGAATTCAACTTAATAATTCGACTTAACTATACTATCCTGTATAATTAAACATGCAGTGTGAACAAAAAGATGGAGTAGCACCACGCATAAACTTTTATAGGTTTTTGTGGTTCATCTTAGTTTTGAGTTATCTGTATTCTTTCTATGATGATGGATGGATGATTCTTTCTCGAGATATAAAAAAATAAGGCTTAATATCCACAACTATTTATCTAGACAAAGGCTAGGCCCTTAATAGTCTTTAAGTTTAAATCCATGTTTCTAAAACTCTGCTTCCGTATTTTTTTTAATCATCTGGCAACATTTGCCACAGCCTTGTATGACACGCGTCATATACTTGTTTTAATACAATTTAAGACGCGCGTAGGGACAGGAATCACAAACAATTTGTCCCGTCCACTCTTTGTGAGTTCACTTCATTTGCGAGCCAGGCCTTTTGTGAAACATGCCCATTTTGTTATGAAGTTTTAAATGGGATTATCCTTGCGAGTAATTTAGTTGTTGACAAAAGGTCGTATGTGTTTTTTATAAGACTATTCTACATTCCAGATAGGATTAGATAGAAGGAAAATGATCCTTTATAATCGAATTTAAACTGTTGTGAGACATACTGCACATGCAGCTGCTGCGAAAACGCAGCTGCTGTTGTGAAAATAAGTGAGTCTAAACCGTAAAATTATTCAATGTCTCTTTATAGCTTAATTTTTTGATTGCGTAAGTTACATTTCTCAATTATTCTCCCAGCCCGAAAGAAAAGGTTTAGAATCTCCGTTTCTGTCATCTTCTAGAGTCCAATGTTATCTAGAATGAAGTATAGGTTATGAGATTAGGGTGTAGACTACGGCTATATATCTTGATGATGTATAGTGTTATGTAAGTGGCGGGTATATTAGAAGGCTGGAAATTTTAATGCTGCTTTTAACTTTAACACCGTAGGTATTTAAAGAATAGGACAAAAATTTACTGTGCTGCTTCAAAATTAAAATGCTTTCATTGGCATTCCAGTGCCATGGCACTCATATACAACTAGTAATCATTTACACATCATAATCAACACAATTCACAATCTGAATTCAGGACAATAATCCAATATTATTATGGAATAATATTAACATCAATAAATTGCTCTGATAATTATATATGTAATAATTCATAAGTGCTTGTTGCTAGGCCTACATGAATAAAGTATATTTGAACTTGAAGTTTGAACAATTTTACATTGACCCAGTCCCACAGCACCTAAGCTCAATAAGGCTTGTGTTGTGGGTACTAGACGACAAATATTTGTGATAAAATGCCCTTACCAGGATTCGAACCCGGGACCACCTGCTTTGCTGCTTAATGTGGTGCAATAGACAGTCTTATATGACAAGTCTTTAAGTTTGATTTATTTAAGAATGTATATTTAATTTATTGAGGTAATCTTTGTACCTTTATTGTTTGTGTTGTAATATGGATATCTTGTCCGAAATAAAAGCTTTTAAATTTTAATTTAATTTACTTTAAATATACTTAGTATAGTAAAACTATGTACTAGAATTCCAGTCGCCATACAGGCATAAATTGCCAAGGGCATATATCGCGTACGTCGCTTGGTCAGTAAAAAAGATTTCGTAAAGACCATAAATCAGGGCACTCGAACGGAGCCATAAACAAAGTGCGATCGGACTAGTGTTACCAACTTTTGAATTAACGCCCGAATTTCACGCGGTCTGCCGGTGATATATGGGATAATTGCTGGCAATACCGCGTGTCAAAGTGCCGGTGACGGTGAGGCCGATCGCCCTAGCAACAACATTTTCATCTTCACCGTTTAGATGGTTGGCAGTCCTCAACAGTGCGTTTCTCCAGAAACTTCCTGCCTCGCACAACTAAACTGTGGAATGAACTGTCACCTGCGGTATTTCCGGGCCGATACGATCATCAAACTTTTAACCTCCTAAGTCCCTGCGTACAGTTTTTTGTACATGATCCAAAATCTATTTTGAACTTTTATTGTGTAACTAAGGCCCACTTGCACCATCCCACTAACCCGGGGTTAACCGGTTAAACCTGGAGTTACCATGGTTACCAGCACAATTTGACACTGGGTTAATGGTTTAACCGGTTAACCCCGGGTTAGTGGGATGGTGCAACTGCAAAGTGGCCCTAAGGGTTCCAATTTCAAAAACAAAACAATTGCTTCTGGGTCTCAGGAGGTTAAGAAAAGAGCGTACACCATGGTGCTGCGGGTGTTGCTCGTTTGCTACCTATATGATAAAACCAGCAACACTTTTCCACCATAGGTGAACCTTATGCCTTCGCAATACGGTTTACGAATTTTTAGTTAACAGTGCATATGCAATTGTAGGACACAAAAGAGCTTGAGAGTCGCAAAAACAGGATGGTTTACGTACATATTGGTTAGTCCGGTTTATCGAACTGTGCCATTTTAATTTGCCCCTTTTGATGTCCGGAAGGCTAACGATGTTGTAAGTCCAGTTACTAAGTGTCCTTTATGACTCTATGACAAAAATGCCAGTAATAGTGGAGTCAGGAGTGCACTCACGTCGATCCGTCTAGCATACAGTTTTAACGAGAGTATGAGTTCTTTATTAGGTAAGTGTAATCCGAATATTTCAAAATTATTTTAAAACTGGATACTCCCTTAATTTTAATCGGTTTACGCGACATAATAATCTTCGTTAGCTCAGGGCGCGTAGTGAAACTGCCAATCGTTTACGGTTAGCGAACGAAACGCAACTGTCACTGTCGCACTAATATGGAAAAGTGATAGAAAGTGATAACTACGCTACGCTACGGAGCGTTAACGATTGCCATTTTATCTATGCACCCAGTTGGGTTAGAGCAAATGGACTGGTATTCCAAAAGGTCGAAATTCGAATCTTGCTCGAAGCGGTAAATTTTTCCATTTTTCCTCTGATTTAAAACATAGTAATTATTTCCCAGTTGCTTACTAAATTAGCGCGGGATCCGCTTTTTGCTATCCTAAGTCCAAGAATTGGCGCACGGATTTTTCAAATGCGACTGCCATCTGATGTTCAGACTATTTGACTGACAGACGGATAAACTTCATCGCAATCTCCATGGATAGCGATGGGACATACTTAACAGAGGCTATAAATGATCGGTCGTTTAGGACTTTACCTCTTGTAGACTAGAAATTTCTAGAGCCCTCTATGAAACAAATTGTGAATACTCTCTGCTCTTTATAATAGGCCTGGGGGTTTAAATCCAGGGCTGGAAAACTTGCTAAATCTAGTTACTTTTACTGTGGGACCAGCCCCGAAATCGCATAAAAAATCGGATTTTACGGATCGACGTCTGACCAGCTAAAATGTATGAAAATCCTAAATTTTTTTCGCATATTCGGGGTCGGTCCTATAATAAAAATAGGTATCTCAGAGTAGCGAGTAGAATCGAACCCTGTATTTAAAACCCCATGATGGGAGGGGAGACACCCTGTATTGGTAACTAAACTCCTTATTCATAATCTTACCAAACCTTTGGTAAAATTTGTCCCTACCTAACAAACACTAATGTCAAAATGACAGATAAGGACAAACGATTAAGTGCTTGTTAAACTTGATAAGCGTTTATGAATAACTCCATGAATGTGTGTACAATATGAATTGCTTCTTGCTTGCTCTTGGGTTGTAAATGAGCGTTAACAGTTTTATGGGAGAATTAATAAGGTTTTTTGAAGGTTCCGTACCCAAAGGGTAAAAACGGGACGCTATAACTAAGACTCCACTCCGTCCGTCTGTCCGTCTGTCTGTCACTAGGTTGTATCTCATGAACCGTGATAGCTAGACAGTAGACATTTTCACAGATGATGTATTTCTGTTGTCGCTATAACAACAAATACTAAAAAGTACGGAATCCTCTGGTTTTTTAAATAATGGTTCTATTTTTAGCTTATCACCGTGACTTGTCAATTCCAAAAATGTCACACACACGTCAACGTCATGAGCACAACTCCTCAATTTTGACCCAGATAGACAATAGCGTTTCGTTTCGTTTCTCTGCGAACGATTGTCATCTTGGCTAGGCCCCCGCTCTATTATCATACAGCCAACGTTGCACGTTGTACCCTCCAATTCCACATGAACTAGTGCTACTATTTCCTGGGAAACCGCCTATTTTACCCATTTTCTCGGAAACAATGGTGCTCCAACCCCACACAGTACTAAAAGGTTGCAAAGTAGTGTTTTAGAGGTGCTAAGAGAGCCTTTTGTGTTCAGGAATGAAGGTGCTAACCATATTAATCACAATTAAGGCGAACATGCACGCCAGTTTTAGCTTTTTAGCATAAACACGTGCTTATGATGGTATGCGGTTGGATATTCTAAGGGAAATATTGTAACTAACGCTGGCTTTGAAGATAATTAATAATTAATTCAATAAATAATAATTCAGCATATACTTTACGTCCAACTGCTGGGCACAGGCATCCTTTCATGCGCGAGGCTTGGGATATAGTCCCCACGCTGGTCTAATGCACGTTTGGGCCTTCACATACACCTTTGAATTTCTTTTAGCTAGAACCCTAAAAGGCATAACAATCTCGGAGCGTCACAGTACCTAATTTAAGCACGTCGTTTTAAAATGAGAGCGAAACTTCGAGTATGGGAGTGGTTTTTTGACGGCGCGTTCGTGTGGTATTAACACACACACACACACTATTTGTGCATTTTATTGCGGCAAATCTCAACCCGTAAAGCAAAACAATCCATTTTGAATTAAACGTCAAGAAATCACGAAACAATCAAGTCGAGATTAGGTAGACGTCTAACATTGTAATGGCTTCTTATACTGAAGCAATTAATTATATTGGATCTGTTTCAACCAACAGGCCAATTCGAACATACACTGAATACAGAATGACATCTAACTGATGTAATTCAGTAATCATGCATTTCGCTCGTACATACTTCCTTACATGTCATGCTCAGGCGAGACGCACGATAACTAAATATCATTATTCAAATATCAATTTGATATCAGTGTACCAACGTTCGAATTGGCATGCAAGTCAGTTTCGTCAGTGGGGAGTCGGGAGCAAATTTCACTTCAGTATCGCTCTGTGAAGTTGGTTAACTTTACAGTACACTTTGATACATTGTACATATCAATTGGTAATGTATAAAGTAACAAAGTGTAGTGTACATTCATTGTAAATGATGAATTACCCTTAGTAACAATGGCAATTGGTGTTACTACTTGACAAGACTAGAATTATTGTTGGTTTTGATACAATATTGCGTCAGGTGACAACCAAAACTCACTAGTTACTGGGTACAAGTTAAGAACCACACTCGTAGTGAACCGTACAAGTAATAAAACAAGGTTGATTTTGATAAATTTTTCTATTTGCAATAGTGAGTTTTTGTGTTGTTGGCATCTGACGATTGATATGAAGTGAATGAAAGTAGAGTTAGACCAAGAAACTTGAACTGCGTGGGCTATCAAAATTGCTGCAGACTTTTCTTGGTCTAGGTAACTCTAAATGAAAAGTGGAAAAATATAATAAATGAATTTTCGGCCTCGCCCGAGGCAGAGATTTTTTCACTTTTCATTTATTTCTAAGCTGTATCGTTTGCAGAAGTTTCTGCTTAAGACAAAACTAATTTAATATGGATATGTTACATTAGTACGACTCGCAATGCATCTCTCATTTTGCACGCACCAATCGGAGTGATAAATCAGAATACCTACTATAATAATTAAGTGATGGAAAACCACACTCGCATTGCATCTCTCATTTTGCACGCACAAATCGGAGTGACAAATCAGTACTATAATAGTTAAGTGATGGAAAAGGCATACTAATATGACAAAGAAATGTTTATAACACAAGTAAGGTACTGGGGTGATTAATATATACTTAGTTATATGTACCTACTTTTCTTCCAGTAAATTAGCGGTTGCGTAGTAAATTTAGTTAAATTAGTTGGTAAAATTTATCGCCGAGAAGCAAGCGCGGGGCCGGGTAGCTCCCCAGCTAGTAATTTCACGGGTGATAGTGTTATGCTTACTAATTAGCTTATACTTGCAATATACGCTTCGTGCTTGTTGTGGCAAAGATGGCAGAGCGCATCAAAGGTGCCAAAATTATGTTACAGTTCGGATTCAAACTACTAGGGCCTTACCATGATGTCCTTATTATTGCGATTCTGTTTAGGACCTAAACTGAATTTCTAAGGGACGGAGTTATGCGACTTATATAGCTCCGTCCTTTAGCAATTCAGCTTAGGTCCTAAACAGAATCGCAATAAGGACATCATGGTAAGGCCCCAGATGTAGTAGTACAATGTAGTATAATTGTTTTCCTTTATTTTCTCGGAAACGTTCGTATTTGTCAAGCTACTTCAGTCAACGTCAGTACTTTTTGTACCGAGACTGACTGAAATAGCAAGACACGTTCGTACGTTTCCGTGAAAATACGAAAGAAAATAATTATGCACTACATCTGTATACAGAATTACTGCTGCTACTGCTGCCGCAAATGTCAAAAATCCGGTCAGCAACATCGATTTTGACATTTGTGGCAGCAATACAGTCGGCAGTAATGTCGCGCTGGTATACCGCTGCGGTAATGCACTCGACTGTATACATTTTTTTTTACTTTTTAAAAATAAAATTACATCTGTTTAAAACTACTTAAAGTATAAAGACTTGTACAGAAACACTTGGTACTCACTAACTTTTTATTGTTGTCATTTTAATCTATGTCATTCTAAATGAATAAAATATTTCAATAGTCATAAAAAAAATATTCTAAAGGCCACTTTAGAAGTTACATAAAAAACTTAATGCAATTATAAAACTCGTAAATTTTTAGTATCCATTCTGTTCTTTGTTACATTGAGCAATTTCGTAAACAAAGCAATTTTTAATTAGCTTAGGTACATAAGTATTATGAGACGATTAATTTGTCATTTTCATTTTCAAACTCTCTTTTAAAAATTAAGTTGGTAGATGTTTTAAATTTTGTTTGCAAAAATAACCCGCATTTATCGAACAAACTACATCACCAGAAGTTGATATTTAAAATCGAGGTGTTAACTTTGATATAATTTTAAATGAAAATTTCGCATCGATGCTTATTACTCGTAAATTCATTATGGCGTCCACAAAATAAGTAGCGACGCTTAATCAATTTATTGCTGCCATTTACTGTCAGCGACCTTTAATATGAATAATTAAATATATTAATATTCTTGAATTAATTAGCTATTATTTCAAATTTGAAATTAAGTAGCTACGCCGTACACAACGTTCTAAAATAAACTGTTAAATCAGTCTGAGGTTTAGATGGAAAACAATGATTTTTGTAGAAAATACTGAGGTTTTACTTTCTTTGGATTTGAAATATTATTAAAAATAGTACTATATTATTAATTTTGCAAATGTTCTCCATAATATACCCAATTAATATTCTCATAAATAAGTTCTAATACCCGCTGCACGACATTTCAAATTTTAAATTGGGAAAAAGTTTTACAAATTAGTTTATAAAACTCAAATATGAGGTTGCAATGCGTTTAAAAATCTGTTCCGTAAAACAACCCAAATAAAAGTCCAGTACTACAACTTTACTATCGTCTACAAGGTCAAAACATAATTAAGTACCTATCAATACCAACGGTCTTTTTGGTTTCGTATTCCATTAATAAAAATATTCTGCCAAAACTACAACCAGATACATTAAATCTGACAAAATGATTGTCTTTGTCGACATATAACGAAATCGCAAAATTGATTCCCATAAACTAAATTTATTACACCCTCCATCTACCCTATTCATTCATAAAAAAAAACTTGAAATAACTAAACAAATATTATGTAAATATTGATTATCCATTGTATAAAATAAACAATAGCCGTAAACATAAAAGGCTGAACCCAACATAGCCAATAGAGAGGAAAGTTGAGCTCAACTATATTAAAATGAACATTTGTACTTTGATGAGGCTCGAATGGTGTAGCGTGGCTACTTTAATAACGTCGCTTGAAGCTTATGCAAAACAAACCACGATATCTTCTTCCTCGCGTTGTCCCGGCATTTTGGGAGCCTGGGGTCCGCTTGACAACTAATCCCAAGAATAAGCATAGGCACTAGCTTTTACCAAAGCGACTGCCATCTGACCTTCCAACCCAGAGGGTAAACTAGGCCTTATTGGGATTAGTCCGGTTTCCTCACGATGTTTGCCTTCACCGAAAAGCGACTGGTAAATATCAAATGATATCTCGTACATAAGATCCGAAAAACTCATTGGTACAGCCGGGGTTTGAACCCGCGACCTCCAGATTGCAAGTCGCGCGCTCTTACCGCTACTAGGCCACCAGCGGTTCACGACCACCACCACAAATTAATATTTAAATAAAATATTTGGGGATAATCTAACACAGATTGACCTAGCCCCAAACTAAGCAAAGCTTGTACTATGGGTACCTACTAGGCGACGAATACATTCCTGCTTATACGAGTATGACCTCCTGAGACCCAGAGGTAGTTATTTTATTTTTGAATTTGGAACCTTTATTTAAACAATAAAGGTTTAAAACCAATTCAAAATGGATTGTGGAATATGTACAAAAAAAATTGAGCCACCGTATCTCAGACAGTCCGCTTACCTTTCGTTATGGCCGCTATGAAGCTCAAAGTGATCACTTTTTTTCATTTGTGCCTCTTTCGCACTCATGAAATGTTCATATATTATACGTGATGGCTTCCCTTTTGCATACTTCAAATATTTTTAAGCGTAGGGGAGGTAGGGGACCATTGGGCATGGGCAGTACCCCCTTGTAAATCGTCCTGATTCTAGATCTGTTTCGGATTGGCCTCTTTGTCCCTGTTAATGACAGTTGAAGTCACGTCATGTCAATCCTTTCACGCGTTCTGTACCCCAAGTGTAAATTTCATTCGATAGCGTGACGTAACGTACGCGTTTGAGTTAAGTGTCATTTTTTATGTGATTTTGTGTTTTCAAAACGTCCCGCTTGGCGCGCTGTTCAAAATCTCATACAAAAATAGACATAACGCAAACGCGAACGCTCGTCACGCTATCGAATGAAATTTAGACTAGGAGTTCTGGGAGAACCACTAGTAACGGCGGATCCCAAGTAGTCCCGTTACACCGACTGGTCAACGGAGTTCCTTCGGGATTAAAGTTTTAATTAAGGGATTTTCTGTTCCCCAACCATTGTCCTGAGCCCTGTGTAATGGTGTAAAGAGACATTCCCGAAATTAGCGGACGGAATCCGGCCCGACTGGATTTTATTTTAAGAGTTCTCAACTTGAGGAGGTAATATATGTTCCCAACTTTGGCCCGACCGAATTATATTTTTAAAGTTATAACAGGAAAATGTTAATGTGGGCAGAGTATGGAAGTGCCATGGTGCGGAATGTGATTTGGACTTTGGAGGCGTATTCAGACTTCTTTAATTCAATACCAATTGTATTTTCCAGCGTATTTAAGTATTGCTCATGTATTTTATTAATACTTTAGTACACACTTAGTAGGCTTTAACTAGGAAGAACTTGTCATTAGATTAGCTTCTTTTTCCTGATTCATTTCCACATTAAGTGTAGTCGGTTATGTACGAATAATGCCCTTTTTCTCAAAAATGAACGGCAAAGTCGACTTTGCCTTTTACTTTTATAGCGATAGATTGACAAAATAAATCTAAAACAGAGAAGATCATAAATAAAATAATAGTTCACCAAATATTTCATCAATTGTCCTCGTAAGACTCAGGTCAATTTTTTGGCCAAACTTTCTTTCATTTTTATATTTAAGAGTACAAAAATCGTTTTTTTTTTTGTAATTTTTGTTCTATTTTAAATTAGGCAACAAGGCCCATATTACAAATACCTTACAGACTAACATTTAAATACATTTTATATAAACTTAAAAAACTAAACACTATTTTATGTGTGCTTGTAAATACAAGTACTCTGGGGACTGGGACTTATGAGGTTCAAATTTATAAATTCTAAAACATATTTAATAACGATGTACCTAATCCATTACCATGGTTTCATATTGAACCTCACAATATCCGCACAACTATTAAAATTTCACCAAATTCGTAGATTAACTTAACCTTTTCATTGAAACAAGAATCGCCCCAGGGCAGCTTAAATGTGCTAAATTCTAATATAATATGCAAATAAGCCGGAGCACCGCTGCAGTTAGGACGGAATTACATTTAGCCGACTGTACAGTGTACACTCGTACACTGGCCGGACATATTTTAGCTTAGCGAAATGTATGAGGGTGACGCTGACTGCAAACATTCTGTTATTATCTTGGAGTTAATTAGTAGTTTGTTAATTCTTTTATTGGTAATTTGGCGGTAAAGTCAATAGGGCTAAGTGTGGCTGCGGGATAAGTGTAATAGAAAAGCGGTCATCCACTATCCTCTTAAGGCTCAACACTGCACTTTGTAGTCAGTCGATAAAAATTCTTCAAAACCAATATCTTCTTTTCTATTTTCCCACTTTTATCTTAGGAAACTTTTCAACAACGGAACGAAGGCACCTGTCATAGCGTCGGGGCCCAATATTGGTACAGTATTACCCAATATCACTCAGCGGCGGGCGTTTTCTGCCAATACATATGAATTCGCCTTAAGTTATGACTACGACTGTGGGAACCTTTGGTTAAGTAAAACTGTTTCGAAGGGTACAAAATTACAATTTGTGTGCGACCTTTTGTATATTGTTTCTCTTTGTTTATTTCAGAGTAGAGACAAAATGTAAAAAACAACAAGTGTGTGTCGAACTATGAATAACGGAGGTTTCCGTAGGTTCATAAAATAATGAAGAACCTAGTATATTTTTCTAAAAAACGGCATATTTACGATACTTTTTTTTCATGTTTGGGACCATAAAAAGAGTTATGTAATAAATTAAACATATCTGTGCAAGAGGTAAAAATCAGGCTCACTTTTTAAGATGTCCAGACATTTCTTAGGTGATTTATGTTTCATTTATGTTTCATTTCTGTCGAATACTTTTTTCTCTTACTTAAACTGTGTTATTTGTGTGTTTAGAAAAGTCAATTAACAGTATAAGCAAGTGTCTTGGCATAGGTACCTAGCTGTAAACTTATACTTGTTTGAATAAAGAGTGAAGAGTGAAGAGTGAAGAGTGAAGAGTGAAGAGTGAAGAGTAAAGAGTAAAGATTCTTCTCTCTCTCTTAGGCCTCTTAGGGGGTAAATTGTAGTTTCCTGCAAATCTGTAAATTTTCTTTAAAATAATCGTTATTGTCGTTGCCGCATTGCTGTCGCGACTGGAACCTTTAATCCGTCACTCATTCTACTAAGGAGATATATTATATGACATCGCCCACGTCAACGCTGCAGCAGTAGCGACGGAGCACGGATATACCTATACAGGATGATTCAGGAGACGTGAGCAGGACTAACACTGTGCATTTCCTAAATTATAAGCAACTGTTTCGTATCAGTATTAGTGGGGTTAACGTTAATTTTCTATTCGTGTTGGAAAAAAAAGTTATTAATTTATTTACGACATGCAAGGTCACCCAATTACAAAAATCTATATACATATAATAAAGCTGAAGACGGTCGAAAGTCTGTACATGGAAGATATTTGAAAAAAAGTTGGCTGGGGATACTTAGAATCGATAACAGAACACGTTCCAAAAGTTTTTAGAATTTTTGTCTGTTTGTTTGTTTATCTGTTTATCTGTTTGTCTGTTTATTTGAACGCGCATCACGTGAAAACGGCTGAACGGATTTTGATGAAAACTTTACTAATCTGTCGAGAAAATTCCCGGCCAGGTTATAGGCTATAAAAATTCAACCCCTAAAAGGGGGGGTAGCCACAACACTCGATTGACTTAAGTTTGCCCCTGAATCTTATGGCGCTACTTAGGAAGGAGGGGCAAACTTTTTTCAAATATGTGCTACCACTATTGAGTACCCTGGTAAACTAACAGATGGCGCTGAATTTAATACATTGTGACATGAATAAGCCACCGAGGACAGATTTTGCCAAATTAACTCTAAGTTTCAGAGGGGGTACGGATATCAACAAAAATAATTGAATAATTATGTAGATTTAATAAACTAATAATACAACAAAATTAAACGACAGTAAATTAATTGCCCCTCATTGCACAGTGCCATCTTTTGGGGAACTGAGTAAAAATGAAGTAATCAAGAAAATTAAAAATGAGTTTACATAGTTACGTAGTGGTAAAATAAACACACATACCAAACACGCGTATAATTGCATAATTATTTAAAATTATAAATTTTCTCTATTATGAATTATAAATATACCTAATCGTAATTATATCGCACCCATATCAAATCCATATTAATACGTAGGTATCGCCTCATTTAAGCACTTAATAATGGCCACGAAGGTGGGTACTTTGAGAAAAAAACATTGACCTCTGTCATTCGCAGTGCCGGATTAACCCTTTTAAGCAAAATACCGGGGCACCAAAACCGTAGGCAAAAGAAACGGGCAGGCTGCATGAGCATTGCAGTCGTCGTGGAGTAGGTACAGTCAACGGTAAAAATATGGGTGTACAAATCATCTCAAAAATATGTCCCATAACTCTTATGTCAGTGAATTAAGAACTATGGGACATATTTTTGAGTAAGTTGTCTACACCCATATTTTTACCGTTGACTGTACCTACATGAAACTTTTATACGTGTACATGTACCCATCTAATAACGAAGGGTCGTAGGGATCAAGTAAGAGAGTGAGGGTACGTAAGAACATCTCCAACGTAGGCTTTCGATTTGACCTTACGCGGAGGCCCTTAAAGTCATGGAAAAAAATCTTGCTTTCGGGCTTGCGGCCAGCCGATTTTTTCGACATAGGTTACTGATTTTATAGCGAATTTTGCTCTCTTGCACGCCAGATTTGTCGGCCAAGCCGAGTTGCTCCTTAGCCGCGATCCTGAGACCTAACTGTCAAAGTGTTATAAGGGGCCCCGTGAAGGCCGAAAACTAAAAGCATCCTATCAAGTAGCGCTTTCGAGTGAAGCCAAAGAGCGAGCAGTAGAAGAGTCGTGATTACATGCATAGATTCTATTTCAAGCCACTCTTTTGCAGTTCGGCGTAAGGTCTTATGCGAGGTCTTCTGCCTGATGGAAAAGTTGATCTTCTGCCTTAATTACACTTGGGCGTGGATCCAAATCCAAGCTTTCCTCTTTCGCAGCTGGGCGTTCTGCCTTGCTCACACTTCACATTCACTTGGTCAATTCCAAGCTCTGCTTTCTTGCATCTTTTCTGTATGAAAACAACCTCGCTGAGACCCTTAAATATCGAGCCCTATGCGAAGCTAGGCTGATAGAAAACTGTCCCATCCCTTCTCTGTATGAAATCCTGGATTCGCGCCTGGTTGGGACTAAAAGCAAAATGTACAACTGTCTATCAAATTGCGTTTTTTATATCGAAAAATTTTCGCGCTCGCTTCGCTCGCGTTTACAATTACATTATAAGATATGATAAAGGTGACATTCGGGTGGCAACTGCAGCAGCATTACTCTGTTCCAACGTTACTGCTGCAGCACTGTCAATTTTCGTGATAAAATTGTGTGACTGATTTCCATACTAAAAGACAAAATGTACAACTGTCTATCAAATTGCGTTTTTATATCGAAAAATTTTCGCGTTTGCTTCGCTCGCGTTTTCAATAACTTTCTAAGATATGGCGACTGCAGCAGCATTACTCTGTTGCAACATTACTGCTGCAGCACTGCCAATTTTCGTAATAAAATGATGTGACTAATTTCCATACTGAAAGTAGAAATGTACAACTGTCTATCAAATTGCGTTTTTATATCGAAACATTTTCGCGTTTGCTTCGCTCGCGTTTTCAATAACTTTCTAAGATATGGCAACTGCAGCAGCATTACTCTGTTGCAACGTTACTGCTGCAGCACTCTCAATTTTCGTGATAAAATTATGTGATTGATTTCCATACTAAAAAAATGTACAACTCTCTATCAAATTGCTAAAAAATTAAGTCTTGTAGGGTGACCATGATTGTCGAGAATTAAATTTGTCCACACCAAAAAGTAAAAAAATAGGAAAAAGTGTGGTTGTTTCACCTAAATACGACGGTGATCGATCAATTATCAGTTACTGAGTGTGCAGGATTAGTCCTGCTCACGTCTCATGAAATTGACATCCTATATTCATAAACGTTTACTAAAGTTGCCAAGCCGATAATAATCGTTTGTCCCTTTCCGACGTATTGGTATGATGGAAAGGGACAAACGATTATTATCGGCTTGTCAACTTTAGTAAACGTATATGAATAAGGGGGATAGTAGGTATCGATCGTACCTTGCGTTCTTATCGCAAAATAACTATTAAATTAAAAATGTATAAAACCCCCTATAAAATTAATTGTATGCAAAAAATGACTTACATCATTGAGCTGATATTCTTCAAAGTACTGGGTTGATTTCTATCATTCATCAAGAAAACGCTTTCGCGTTAAAAAAAACCGCATTGAAATCGGTCCATCCGTTGGAGAGCTCGGTGCACACAGATATTGGCACCAAACATATAAATATAACACCCCTCATTTGCATCGGGGGTTAAAAAATAGAGTGTCTTACATATAACAAGATCCAGTAAAATAAAACAATAAACTCTTATAAAACTACAACAACAGAAGACACTCGCAGTTACTGTCAAGCTGTACTTTAATGATTATTGTTCATGGCGAACTTTAATCTGAGATAAACACGTAGCAGAACTGCACTCGTACTAACTGTGTAAACCGCGGCAAAAAATCACATTTAAAAAGTGTTTTAATTAATGGAGACTGGAGTGAAATGAAATTCCTTCTTTTGAAAAAAGAAAGCCAAGATAATAGTTTGTTCAGTCGAGACGTCGGGCCGGAATGGGTCCACACTTTTGGGGTCCCGTTTCTTTTAAATTCATATAGAACCTTCGGATCTTTATCAGTCTACGGGGGCAGTAAATCTCTTGAACACATTTTTTTTTTTTCAATTTATTTGGGACAAAAAACAGTAACACACAGGGTTCAAACAAAGAAATAGAGTACAAAGGATAATAAAGTGTGAGACCAACAACATCGTCCACAGATTACTAGATTACCTACTGATAAATCTACAATGTATATAGCGCAAGGTAACAATATAAATGATGTATGTAAAAATTGTAAAAGTAAAATTAACAAAGATAAGATTACAAAATAGGTTTGTGGATGCAATTACAAATTCATATTGGCAGAAGTAGTCTTATACAGTTTAATGAGCGAGTAAACAGTTAAAACAGCATGGCCCATGGGAGCAACTTTTAATTATGTTTTGTTTGAAGCAATTGAATCAATTTTTTTTTATACACATTATCAGAGAACATGAAAATATCAATATCATTAAAATACAAATTGTAACATTTAACCAGCCTGTATAGGGGATCTCGTTCTCCAGCGTGGGTGCGGCAGCGCGAGTCTGCAAACAGCTGGTGCTTACGTGCAGCGCGCTCCCGCGCCCTCGTCGGTACGCGGTAGCAAATAGGACGCTCAGGCTTGGACAGTCAAATTTGTTATGACATAGATTATAAAGGACCATCGCGTCCAGAAGGAGGCGTCGGTTTTGTAAGTTGAGTAATTTGTACTTATCAAGAAGCTGTTGGTAACTTAAACGCGATCGGCAACATCGGAAATGCATGGCACGCAAGAATTTCTTTTGAACAGTCTCTATTGAGCTTTTGTACTTATCATAGAAAGGATTCCATATTGACACGGCATATTCTATTTGTGACCTAACCAGCGACTTATATAAATAGAGGTAAGTTGAGGGTTGTTTAAAATCCGTACCGAGACGCATGATAAAACCGTACATTTTATACGCTTTACCGATGATATGACTGATATGACAATCTAAATGTAGTTTTGAGTCTAAATTGACACCAAGATCTTTTATTACCGAGACTTTTTCGAGAGCCGATCCGCTAAGGGTGTAGGAAGTGGGAAGGATGTGGAGTTTTTTGGTAAAAGTAATTTGTTTGCATTTAGGCAAGCTAAAACACAGTTTATTTTTGTGACAATACTCGCCGAGTCGGTTTAAATCATTTTGGAATTTGAAACGGTCCTCTTCATTTTCAACAATATGATAGATTTTAAGATCGTCGGCATAAAGTAAAAAGTTACAAAATTTAAAACAACTGTCTATGTCATTAACCCTTCGGGTGGCAGCACCTCCGGTTGAACGGTAGGAGAAATGGCGCCGCCATTTTTTTAAATATGCCTCTAAGTGGCAGAGGCCGCGAGAAGGTTCGGTCATAACAAGCCCGTAATTGGCAGAGACCGTCTCGCGGCATCTGTGCGTCGCTGCATTTCGCGCCTAAAATAAAACCGTTAAAACTACGCCTTGCTTGCTCACTCTTGCAAGATGCATTCGTCAATAAACAAGGATGGTATTCCCTAACGGTCGAATTCCCGCGTAAAACAAAGTTTGTTAGAAATAACGTGATGTTCCTGCCCCACCTCGCCCATTACGCGCCGACTGTCGTCGAGCCGCGAACATTCAAACGGAATACGCACTGATAAAAAGTGAAATAAACTGTGTGAATCGTGTTAAATGTATTGTTTTGTCATAAAGACTGCTTTTTCTACAATCAATTGTTTTATTTCGTAATTATACGTATTTTTACATGAAAGTAGGAAAAAATTGGTAATATGAGATTAGAACAAGTCTAGCATAATTCACATAAATAGAATAGAATTCATTGGTATACAATCAAATAACCAATTTTATGCTGAATTCAGTGATATATAGTTTGTATATATCATTCATAGATTTTTTTTGGCAAACGGTCATATTTCTAACACGCGCCAAATTCGCGATGATCACCCGTTGAGGCCCCGCCACTTGACGTATATTTTTCCAAAATGGCTGCGCCACTCAACCGGCTTGTTATGTCTGTCCGTCTCGCGGCCTCCGCCACTTACCGTAGAGACCTCGAGGAGGACAATGCCACTCGAAGGGTTAATAAACAGGGCGAATAACAAAGGCCCTAATATAGACCCTTGTGGGACTCCAGAAGTTACATGGACATACTTAGACTCATATCCGTTGACTGCAACTTTTTGTGTGCGGTTTGTAATGTATGACCTAAACCACCTCCACAAATTTCCACGAATGCCATTGAAGTATATTTTTTCTAACAGAATTTGGTGATCTACTCTGTCGAAAGCTTTGCAGAAGTCCGTGTATATACTATCAACACGTTTATTTATGTCCAAACTTCTGAAAAGGTATGAGGTATATAGAATTAGGTTTGTTGTTGTTGATCTTTTCTTGACAAAGCCATGTTGCTGTGGGAGGATAATGTTGTGTAAACTTGGATAAATCTGATCATGAACCAGTTTCTCGAAAAGTTTGGATAATACGGGAAGAAGTGAAATAGGCCGGTAATTTTTTACGTCTTTCTTTGAACCTCCCTTGTGGACAGGGACAACTCTTGCGATTTTCCAGACATCAGGAAAGGTACCTTCTTTAAGGCAGCTATTATAAATGTAATACAGAGGATGTGAAATATTGTCAGCTACATTTTTTAGGAATATTGGGGGGATGTTATCAGATCCAGAACTTTTCGATGTATCAACAGTTTTCAAGGCGCGTTTGACAAGATGGATCGGTATGTGAACATCATTAATATGAACATTAGATGGGCTAGTTGTTGATCCGTGAGGATCGAAGTCAGGGGAAGTATTAGACGGCGCAAAAACAGATTGAAAGAAGTCAGAAAATAAGTCACACACCTCGGCAGGGTCACTGGTGGTTACGTCATTACAAGAAACGGTGGCGGGGATATTTGTGGTTCCACGCTTATTAGCAACAAATGTCCAAAAGTATTTAATGTTGGTTTGAATGCTTGTTTCAACTAATTTTAAGTAAGCATTATAACACACAGCTGATTGCTTTTTAAACCGTTCCCTGTAGAGTGAAAAAGTTTCATAGTCGTTTTGATTTTGATATTTTTTCCACTTTATCCAGGCCTTTTTATTATTATTAAATATGTGTTTTAAAGCAGGAGAGAACCATACAGGAAAAACGCGAGGGATGAACGGGTTTTAGTGGACCAAACTTTTTTATTATCTTGTATAATTCTTCATAAAATGTCTGTACCGCCTGTTCCGCCTTGAGACCTAACAATAAACTATTCCAGTTAATGGTAGATAATTCCATATTTATGGCATTGTAGTCTGCTTTATAAAATAACAATTTAGGGATGTTGCTTTTATTAATTTTTTTTTTTTTTTTTCATTTATTTATTAACACAAAATATTTACATACATTCAAAGAATTATGACAGCGAACAAAGCCCCCTGAGGCTTAAATGCCGCTGTAATTAGGCTTAATTGAGTTGATATTTAATTATTCACTAGCACTGGTGCATTTTTGGTCCCGTCAAACCAGGGTATGTACCGTAAAATGGGGTGAGTAGGTGCAAAACTGACATTCAAACCTCGATAACATTTTATTTTTACACATGCAAACTGAATGGTGTATATACTCGTGTTCGCGAGCCTAACGCCATCTAGCGGGCATCCCAAGAAGAGGCGGAGTTTCCAAGCACGGCCGCGCGGGGGCGCGGCGACAGCCTCTACCACTTTACCATCTTACACGGCAAGGCACACAAGCCGCTCTCGCGATTTTTGCCAATTTTTATATAAAGTCGCCATACTATCAAAGTTATAATATTCATTTAATTTAATATACAATAAAACAATTTTGTAAAATCAAAATAAGAAGAAGTCATTGAAGAGTTCCGCCTGCTGCTCCTGAGACCTCCTGAATCGCTAACCTCCCAAACATTGGACCTCCGAGCCGGAAGCTATCAACCAGCGCCAGGATCAGCAAGAAACGGTCAGGCCATCCATTCTTCACCTTCTTCCCTTCAATCGGCATTGTGCTAATACCGTGTATATTTTGTAACCTTCCAGTGTCGAGCACGTGTCGCGTGGTGCACACGGCCGCCATTACGTGCCAACAACGAGTTTCGGGAATAAACTGTAAGTGCTTTACATTCTCTCACACAAACCATGGCTACTCCTAAAACAGCAGTGACTCCAATTTCTTTAACTGTCGATTTAAACGATCCACGTGTCTTGACGCAAAGACGAGGCACACTCAAGGGTAAACTCACGTTATTCGCTAAATATGTAGCTACGCTTAATAAGGCTAATTTAACGAATATTCAAAAAGTCGAGTTACAATTACGCATAAATAATGCCGCGAGTTATTATCGAGATTTCGATGTCGTTCAAACTAGGATCGAGGAGTTAGCAGAGTCGAGTGACCTCCCTAAACATTTAGAATACCGCGAAGAGTTCGAGGGGCAATATTATCAGACAGTGGCCGCAGCGTCCGAATTAGCTGACGTCGGCAACAGCCCCGCTGTTGCTAACGGCAGCGCCGCTGCCCCTGCCAGCGCCGATTCCGTGGGCTATAAGGTTAAATTACCTACTATATCACTCCCCACCTTCGACGGTTCATACGAGCATTGGTTGGGGTTTAGGGACACGTATACTTCTCTGATACACGATTCTAAGGACCTAGGTGCCATACAAAAGTTTCATTACCTACGCGCAGCCTTAACCGGCACCGCTTTGCAAGTAATCAAGTCCTTGGAATTTTCAGCAGAGAACTATACAACCGCGTGGGAGCTTCTCGAAAACCGTTTCAATAATCATAGGTTACTAACACACAATTACGTAAAGTCACTTTTCAACACGCAATCAATAAACAAAGAATCGGCTACACAGATTAGAAAGCTGATTGACTCCGTGTTAGGTTCCCTTCGTGCCCTGAAGACCCTAGGAGAACCTACGGACTCCTGGGACACGTTAGTCATCTATTTAATAGTCACAAAATTAGACGCGGCTACGGAGCGCGAGTGGGAGGAACACAAGGGCTCAGTCAACTCTAATCGGCAAGATTCTACCTCGCGCATTAAGCTAGCTGATCTGATTACTTTTTTACAAAATCGTGCAGATATGTTGGAATCTATTACGGCAAATCATTCCAAAAATACGCACTCAAATTCGCATGAAAACAAAAAGTCATCAAATCAGTCGCAATCACACAATGTGCACGCAACGCATAGTTATGCTTCTAGCTCCACGGTTTCACAGTCACACACAAACAAATCCAGTTCCAAACGCACGTCGCCTCGCAATTGTCAAATGTGCAGCGCTAATCATCCGCTTTATTCGTGTAATAGTTTCCTAGATTTAACTGTACCCGACAGAGTTAAATTGATTGAGGATAAGAAACTATGTCACAATTGTCTTCGCGTTGGTCACACAGTTGACAACTGCTTTTTTGGCCCGTGTAGGATCTGCCAGAAGAAACATAATAGCTTGATTCATAGCCTGAGTAGTGACAGTGACGGTGCATCAGCTTCGGCTGGCAGTGTAAACAATAAGCCACCGGCGAGCGCCGTCCCCGCCACCTCGGCTCATCACACTATTACACTTAATTCGCACACACTCTCAGCGCCGTTAACACCGGTATTATTATCTACTGTAATAGCAGATGTTGCCGATAGCAACAATAAATTACATAGGGCTAGAGTTTTTCTCGATAATGGCTCAGAACACAGTTATGTCACACAATCTTTCGTAGACAAATTAAATACGCCTTTGATACAGTCCACTTACAATATTTCAGGGTTAGGTAAATTAGTCACGCAAACCACACACTCGTGTCAGCTTAACCTACAGGCTATTACAGGTGACTATCATGCACGCATCAATTGCATGGTAGTCGCTGTCTTAACGGAACCGCTGCCGTCAGCAGTGATAAGCGCGCATTCCATTCGCATTCCAGACAATATTCAACTCTCGGACCCTACTTATTTCAAATCATCAGATATTGATATATTGATAGGCGGTGATTATTTCTGGGGCTTGTTAAATAAGGATCGATTTCCTCTCGCAGAAGGGCCTTATTTACAAGATACTAAATTTGGTTGGATGGTCGTGGGTCCGATCAATAATAAACGCATGAAAACAAATAAGACTACTTGTCATTTCACGCAAACTTTAGACACACAATTAAGACAGTTTTGGGAGCTCGAGGAGGTGCCTAAGATAGGAGACGGACTGACTGACGACGAACGCGCCTGTGAACAGCTGTTCGCTTCAACTACGCAACGCGATAAAGATGGTCGTTTTTTAGTGCGTTTACCCCTTAAGGAATCAGCTGATGCGCTCGGCGATACCTTCGATGTAGCTAGGAGTAGGTTCTTATCATTAGAACGCAAACTCGAGCGGCTCCCGGACTACAAAAATATGTACTGCGATTTTATGCGTGAGTACATTGAGCTAGGGCACATGTCACTTATACACACATACACAAAGCCTTACTGCTTCCTTGTACACCACGCTGTATTAAAAGATAGTCTCACTACACGCTTAAGAGTCGTTTTCAATGGATCAATGCCCACTAGTTCAGGGAAATCTTTGAACGATTTGCAATTAGTCGGGCCGACCATACAAAACGATATTTTTTCCATATTGTTACGTTTCCGCAAGCACAGATACGTCGCCTGCGCAGACGTGGCAAAAATGTACAGGCAAGTCCTTATTCAACCCGACCAACGGAACCTTCAACTAATTTTGTGGCGAGAGAACCCTTCGCAGCCGCTAAATATTTACCAACTTAATACGGTAACTTTTGGTACTTCGTCTGGGGCCTTTTTAGCCATCCGCTGTCTCAATCAGCTGGCAAAGGAATGTGCTGACGAAGAGGTCTCTCGCACCATATTAGAAGACTGCTACGTAGATGACCTAATTACAGGAAATAATGATAAACACGCTTTAATTGACATCTGTGAAAAGGTCACCGACGTACTTCAGTCAGGTTGTTTCCCGCTCCGAAAATGGGTGTTTAACTTTGACGTTTCGCAATTTTCCTCGTCCAAAATTACGTCACGCGAATTGTGTTTAGGCGATAACTGTCAAAGTAAAACACTCGGCTTAGGATGGACTAACAACACTGACGAATTTCATTACACGGCAAAAATACAACAGGATAATAACGAACCGATAACAAAGCGCAAAATATTATCGGTAATTTCACAAATGTATGACCCTCTCGGGTTACTTTCGCCGGCCATAATTATTGCCAAAATTTTACTCCAAAAACTATGGCTGTGCCGCTTAGATTGGGACTCGGAAGTACCTGAGGAGGTCGCATCTGCCTGGCGTAGATACATACTCACACATACACAACACATACATAGCCTCCGCATTCCTCGTTATGTAATGGATGCGTCTGCGCATTGCACACAGTTGCACTTTTTTTGTGATGCTAGTCAATCGGCCTATGGAGCCTGTGCATATGTGCGTTCGCTTTCGGGACATAATAATGAGGTCATAACAGTGCATCTGTTGTGTTCTAAGAGTAAAGTCGCTCCTTTGAAGTCCGTCAGTATCGCGAAACTTGAGTTGCTAGGCGCGCTGTTAGCTGCTAGGTTGTACTCAAAAGTAATTAAATCGCTCAAAGTGAAGTTCGATTCTATGTATTTTTGGTGTGATAGCACAATCGTTCTAGGGTGGGTCCGAATGTCACCCCACACCCTTAAAACCTTTGTTCAAAACAGAGTGTCGGAGATAAACGAGTTAACCGGGAGCGCGCAGTGGTTACATGTAAGTAGCAAAAATAACGCAGCTGATTTAGTTAGCCGCGGCCTTGAACTTGACGCGCTTATCAATAATTCGTTCTGGTTCAATGGACCGCCCTTTTTGCATGAACCAGAATCTGACTGGTTACCTAGTACTTTATCGCGCACTTCCGAAATTATACCGGCCGATTTACCTGAAATAAAAACAAATACAATTAGTATGACAAGCCAAATTAACACCGATGTATTCGAATTCGACAGGTTTTCGTCTTTTAACCGCTTACGGCGCGCGGGTGCTTATGTTTTACGATTTATAAATAACACACGCATTAAAATCAAAATAAATCGTAAAACTGGCCCGCTGACTGTTGACGAATTGAATGCATCGATGCAACATCTGGCGCGTCTTTCGCAAATGAAATCTTTTCCTGTTGAGTATGATAAGATGATAAATAACTTACCTGTTAAACACACGCGCGGGATTAATAAATTAAATGTCTTTCTAGACACAGATAAACTGATAAGGGTCGGCGGTCGTATTAGTAATGCGACTAGTTTTTCATACGACAAAAAACATCCGATTTTGCTTTGTTCAAAACATCGTTTCACACAGCTTTTGTTTCAGAGTGAACACATACGATTACTGCATGCGCCTCCTAGTCTCCTGCTTGCTACTATCAAAGACTGCTGGTGGCCTCTCGGAGGCACTAATTTAGCAAAGCGAGTGGTACGCACCTGTGTAACCTGCATTCGCATGAAGGCGAAGACGTTCGCGCCTATTATGGGTAACTTACCTTCGCTACGTTTGGAACCCGGGTTCGCCTTTATGAGCTGCGGGGTAGACTACGCAGGGCCAGTATACGTACTTAACCGTAGGGGAAGGGGAGCTAAGCCTCAAAAGGCATACATCTGTCTGATAGTTTGCTTCACGACGCGCGCGGTTTATCTTGATTTGGTCACAAGTCTTAGTACCGAAGGATACCTACTCGCACTTAAACGCTTTATTTCGCGCCGTGGTAAACCTAACGTCATATATTCCGATAATGGCCGTTGCTTTGTAGGGGCGATGAAAGAACTTTCGTCATTCCTACAAGACAATGCAAGTAGTATCATTGAGTGTGCCGCTAATGATAACATTAATTTACATTTTAACCCCCCTTACGCTCCACATATGTCAGGTTTGTGTGAGAGAGCTGTACAGTCTTGCAAATATCACCTGAAGCGCGTTATTGGCAACGCGAATTTAAGTTATGAAGAATTTAGCACGGTTTTGGCACAGTCCGAAGCCCTACTGAATTCCAGACCCATGCATCCTCTTTCCACAGACCCAAACGACCTTTCCGCATTAACTCCAGCTCATTTCCTTATTGGCCGACCGCTGACAGCGCCGCCCTGCAGGGACTTGACGGCAGAGACGGGCCGGCTCCCACGCTACGAGATGCTGGAGAAAATGAGACAACACTTTTGGCAGCGGTGGTCGAAACAATATATTTCTGAGCTGCAGACCAGAATAAAGTGGCAGACGCACGGCCAGGATATCGTTCAGAACTCCTTAGTTCTGGTCAAGGAAGATAACCTACCACCCCTCAAATGGCGTTTGGGACGGGTGGTAGCTCCGTTCACAGGACACGACGGAGTCTCTCGCGTCGCTGACGTGAAAACAGCGAGCGGGATCATACGCAGGGCTTTCACCAAGCTTTGCCCTCTCTTGATGACGCCAGAGAGTGAAGAGCCAGCCCCATCCACATCACCACAACCACATTGAAAGCGGGTGCTTTCAAGGCCGGGGGCATGTTCGCGAGCCTAACGCCATCTAGCGGGCATCCCAAGAAGAGGCGGAGTTTCCAAGCACGGCCGCGCGGGGGCGCGGCGACAGCCTCTACCACTTTACCATCTTACACGGCAAGGCACACAAGCCGCTCTCGCGATTTTTGCCAATTTTTATATAAAGTCGCCATACTATCAAAGTTATAATATTCATTTAATTTAATATACAATAAAACAATTTTGTAAAATCAAAATAAGAAGAAGTCATTGAAGAGTTCCGCCTGCTGCTCCTGAGACCTCCTGAATCGCTAACCTCCCAAACACTCGTAATAAGTGTTCCGGACGTTTCTATTTTATTTTGGGCAGTTCCATTTCATAACTTTGACGATAAACAGGAAATCCCACCTCACCCCGTAGTCCCTAGTATTTGGGGTGAGTTGGGTTTTCATACAAAGGTGATTTTGGAAGATTGTTGGATCGATTTTTTTTTATTATGAGTATGACTATAGCTCCATTTTAAATTGGAATACATTATTTTTGTAGCAGTAGCCTTAAAATCCCATCTCACCCCCCTTTCATCCCTTCTGTCCCCATTCATAACCCAACTCTCCCCGCGAACTCTACTCACCCCATTTTACGGTATCAGATAATTTATGTATAAATCCTCCATCTTATTAGAAGTAAATAAAACTGTATCCGATGTAAAGTTGCAAACTGACCTATAAAGGCGAGTCTATAGACACCACATTAACTATAAAATAAGCAGGTATCCATTAGGTACTTGAATGGGTTAATAATATAAAATCAATACCTAATAAATTAATATTCTTTTATTTACTTAAATAAATGCCATATAAAACTCGCTTGATTATAACACATAACTAATACGTAATACCTACGATTCTTTTTGTATTTGTATTAAGTAAGAATGTGTAACCTTTGTTCAAATACCTATAGCATGTCCGCTTTCCTATATCGGACTAATCTAGTCTAATCAGACGATACACAGGAAAGAGAAATAGGTTAGGTTGGACATTTGTAAGGAACCCCTTCATTTTTATTCCGTCTACGAGTAACTGGGACTTTCCCGGGTATCTTTTACAGGATCACAAAGTCCTTTAAATAATTGAAGTGGCCGACGCAGCCACCTCTAATCATTGTGATTTCTTTGTGAATTTCAGAGCGTATTTGGAGTAATATAAGAAAATTGCAGAATTATAATGATTTAAAGCTGTCTAAATTTGTTTCTAATCAGATCTGACAGAGTTGTCAGATCTGAGTTTATTAAAATAAAAGGCCTTATTATAAAATTCGCTGACTGATATATTGGTAATAAATTGAAAGCGTTGATTGACTTTGTAGTATTTTCAGGGTTGCGTAAAACGGAACTACAATAAAAAACCGGCCAAGTGCGAGTCGGACTCGCGCACGAAGGGTTCCGTACCATTACGCAAAAAAGTAAAAAAATCGCGTTTGTTGTATGGGAGCCCCACTTAAATATTTATTATATTCTGTTTTTAGTATTTGTTGTTATAGCGGCAACAGAAATACATCACCTGTGAAAATTTCAACTGCCTAGCTATCACGGTTCATGAGACAGACAGACAGACAGATAGACGGACAGAAGGACGGACAGACGGACAGTGGAGTGTTAGTAATAGGGCGTTTGAACCCTAAAAACCTTTTATTTAAAACACATCCCTGAATATGAACGGACCGCTTGTCATGGCCATTTCAGCCAGATACTAGAAGGATAACGACTTTAACACATTCAGGGCCAAAAACCTGACTGTCGAGTACACTATTCGTATGTCCATAGGCGACGGTGACCGCTTCACATCAGGCGCATCGTCTAGTCGTTTGCTGTCTATCACATAAAAAAAATTGAAAAAAAACTGTCTTGTGTCAGTTAAATGGCTCCATGGATCTCGTCCATGATGTGTATTTATTATTGTAAATCCGGCAAACCTTGGCGCTTAAAAAATACATAAATTGTAAAACTGTTTTTGACATTGGAAATGTCTTTTCGTTCGCTCCAGTATACGGTCCGATTTCACGAAAAAGTGCGATCCCCTTATATCTCGGAAAGTTGTGAAGATATGATATTAAAAAATAGGCTCAAAAGACGCATAATCACGAGAGCTGTAAGGTGCAAAAATAATTATTCGAGAAAGTCAAAAACAAAAAAAGTTATGGTCGAAATAGTGAAAATAAAATTCAATTTTTTCCGAATTTTTGATTTTGGTGCTCGATAATTTGGAAACGAAGAATGATATCAAAAATTTGAGAAAACGGCTCTGGACAATTTAGTCAGCTACAATTTGAGCCTAAAACAAAGACGATCGGGTTAAGGGTTTGCCCTGTAGCCTAACCTTAAAATAGTCAAAAAGTCAGAACGACATTTTTCACAGGACATTTATGACTTCATGTTTCGCAGAGTTCGTTATCGGTGTTTGTTGTGAATTATCGGGATTATGACGGCAGAATAACACTTGCACTGCGTGGGCGAGGGAGAGGGAGAGCGAGAGGGAGAGCGAGAGGGAGAGCGAGAGCGAGAGGGAGAGGGAGAGGGAGAGGGAGAGGGAGAGGGAGAGGGAGAGGGAGAGGGAGAGGGAGAGGGAGAGGAGAGGAGAGGGAGAGGGAGAGGGAGAGGGAGAGGGAGAGGGAGAGGGAGAGGGAGAGGGAGAGGGAGAGGGAGAGGGAGAGGGAGAGGGAGAGGGAGAGGGAGAGGGAGAGGGAGAGGGAGAGGGAGAGGGAGAGGGAGAGGGAGAGGAGAGGGAGAGGGAGAGGGAGAGGGAGAGGGAGAGGGAGAGGGAGAGGGAGAGGGAGAGGGAGAGGGAGAGGGAGAGGGAGGAGGGAGAGGGAGAGGGAGAGGGAGAGGGAGAGGGAGAGGGAGAGGGAGAGGGAGAGGGAGAGGGAGAGGGAGAGGGAGAGGGAGAGGGAGAGGGAGAGGGAGAGGGAGAGGGAGAGGGAGAGGGAGAGGGAGAGGGAGAGGGAGAGGGAGAGGGAGAGGGAGAGGGAGAGGGAGAGGGAGAGGGAGAGGGAGAGGGAGAGGGAGAGGGAGAGGAGAGGGAGAGGGAGAGGGAGAGGGAGAGGGAGAGGGAGAGGGAGAGGGAGAGGGAGAGGAGAGGGAGAGGGAGAGGGAGAGGGAGAGGGAGAGGGAGAGGGAGAGGGAGAGGGAGAGGGAGAGGGAGAGGGAGAGGGAGAGGGAGAGGGAGAGGGAGAGGGAGAGGGAGAGGGAGAGGGAGAGGGAGAGGGAGAGGGAGGAGAGGGAGAGGGAGAGGGAGAGGGAGAGGAGAGGGAGAGGGAGAGGGAGAGGGAGAGGGAGAGGGAGAGGGAGAGGGAGAGGGAGAGGGAGAGGGAGAGGGAGAGGGAGAGGGAGAGGGAGAGGGAGAGGGAGAGGGAGAGGGAGAGGGAGAGGGAGAGGGAGAGGGAGAGGAGAGGGAGAGGGAGAGGGAGAGGGAGAGGGAGAGGGAGAGGGAGAGGGAGAGGGAGAGGGAGAGGGAGAGGGAGAGGGAGAGGGAGAGGGAGAGGGAGAGGGAGAGGGAGAGGGAGAGGGAGAGGGAGAGGGAGAGGGAGAGGGAGAGGGAGAGGGAGAGGGAGAGGGAGAGGGAGAGGGAGAGGGAGAGGGAGAGGGAGAGGGAGAGGGAGAGGGAGAGGGAGAGGGAGAGGGAGAGGGAGAGGAGAGGAGAGGGAGAGGGAGAGGGAGAGGGAGAGGGAGAGGGAGAGGGAGAGGGAGAGGGAGAGGGAGAGGGAGAGGGAGAGGGAGAGGGAGAGGGAGAGGGAGAGGGAGAGGGAGAGGGAGAGGGAGAGGGAGAGGGAGAGGGAGAGGGAGAGGGAGAGGGAGAGGGAGAGGGAGAGGGAGAGGGAGAAACACAAAATAAAAACTTATACAGAGAAACATAAAAAAGAAAAAGTGCCACGAAATGGTCTCACCTCAGCATGTTGCTGGCGGCTGCTAGCAGATAGCTGATGCTGAACCCTGGCAGTACCTAGTGGAGCTCGGGTTTAATACAACATAAGCACACGCTGTTTTGGTCATCCGACTCGTCTTGATGAGCACTTAGGACAGTAGTATCCAAGATAGAGCTGATGCTGAACCCTGGTTGTACCTAGCGGAACTCAGGTTTGGTGCAACATAGGCACACGCTGTTTTGGACACCCGATTCGTCATGATGAGCACATGGTAGAGCATTACCCAAGATAGCTGATGCTGAACCCTGGTAGTACCTATTGGAACTCAGGTTTGGTGCAACATAGACAAACGCTGTTATGGTCATCTCTCGTCGCGTCAAACTGCTGCCAAGAAAATTTCATATCTTGCAACAAATGGGCCGCTGCCGATCACCACTTCTCGAGTTGACTACGGATTTGCCGTGTAATAATTTTCTTGTACTTTGAACATTAATATATCCTGCTTATTAATCGAAAAATGAAATATGTACCTATAAGTTATGCGCCACGGCGACAATTATTCAAACTTGGATACGCGTGTGGAGATTTTGCAATTTGTTTGTTCACATGCGTTATGTCCAGGATACTTGTGTTAGCCTAAGAATAAAATAATTATCATTCAACGTTGTAGTTTTATTTTGTAACTTTTTCCTTATCCAGACTTTCTCGTCGCTCAGCGACAATATTTTTTCGAATTCCGTAGATTGATTTCCTATGTGCTCGATAGTCGTGTGAGGCACGAAATCTGTGAATTTTTTTATAAGGAAATATTTTATATAAAAATCGGCTCTTTATAAATGGCGTAGTGATTATTTCTAGAACGCGCATTTAACTCGTTTGTTTTAAAATATTTCTTCGTGTAATAAAATAAGCGCAAAATTTATATGCGTATTCCGAAATATGTTTATTAATTCCGTTATTGTCCTGTTAAGCTTTTGTCTTTTCGGCTCAAATTATGTACAATGGATTGATAATTTACTAAAGGGGTCAAACAGATCACTGTGTTATGACTTTCCTGTAGACATACACAAGAGTTAAGGGCTATAAAGGTAAATTTTCTTATTTAACCCTTATCCACGTGAAAAGGTCCTCCTTTTATTTAGAGAACTATGATAAAATCATTGCTTACATGCCCACAAGCTGTTAACTATTGCCCACAGGAGAGAAAAATGTACTGTTCGCGATAACACACTAGTTTTCTCTCCTGTGGGCAATAGTTAACAGCTTGTGGGCATGTAAGTAATGATTTTATCATAGTTCTTTAAATAAAAGGAGGACCTTTTCACGTGGATAAGGGTTAAATAAGAAAATTAACCTTTATAGCCCTTAACTCTTGTGTATGTCTACAGGAAAGACATAACACAGTGATCTGTTTGACACAAATATACAGACACGTAAATTTCGAAATACATATATTATTGTTTAGTCGTCAATATTGCATGAACATTTCAACACAATATTCATTACCTGTTAATGCTGGGTGAAATTTTATTTAGTGCACAAATATATTGTTGTTCAATAACTTTCATTAACACAATAAATTGATATTAATATAAAACATATCATTGTGGTTTTTTACAAGTCTCTACAATGTAGTGTAGATAAATAAATAAATATTATAAGACATTTTTACACAAATTATTGACTAAGCCCCACGGTAAGCTCAAGAAGGTTTGTGTTGTGGGTACTCAGACAACGATATATATAATATATAAACAATATCTGTATCATCATACAAATAAATGCCCTTAACAGGATTCGAATCCGGGACCATCGGCTTTATAGGCAGGGTCACTACCCACTAGGCCAGACCGGTCGTCAAAAGTGTAAAGGTGTTACCTATTATTTTGAGTCACCTCCACATATCTATATGTATAACGCCCTGTTTACGTGCAAAGTCGAGGCATGTCCTCTTTCAAAGTGACAGTAAAACACAGGGCGCGCTCATAAATTTGTGAACATATTGCAACCTGTCTCCTACAGAAGACGTCGGAGACAAAATAAAGTTAAAATTTGCAAGAATTTTTACTAGAAGTTGCCATGTTCAAGTTTAATAATGATTTATTTGGAAGTTTTTAGACTGTTCGTATTGCAATTTAAATATAAAGTTTAATAACCTATACAGTCATGTATGTTATGAATGTAATTTTGTGATAAACTTGTATGTTTTTCACGGCACCAAATGTGTGCCGTTATAATCATATCCCGGTTTGACTGGTGCAATTTTGTTTGACGTTTAAAAAGTGCAAGGACAGGTGAAACTTAATACAGAAACTCGATACATTAGGACGTAAGACAGTTATGTATTTTTAAATTATTATTATAGCTTTTACAATACTGAAATAATTCGATGTAATTTAAATTCAATAATTAAGATAACATTATTGAGTTGAGTATTGCATATTAAGTACTTCAAGGATGAGTCACACATGTTATTATGATTTAGAAATTGCTTGCTGTCGATATCGATGGCAGTTGAGTTCATATTTAAGGATGACTCACGTTAGACCGGGCCGTGTCCGGGCCGGAGCTTCCAGCGCATCGTTTTCTATGGAAAGCATTACGTAATCGCCTGTCATGTCATAGAAAAGTAAGCGCTGGAAGCTCCGGCCCGGACACGGCCCGGTCTAACGTGAGTCATCCTTTACTTATTAATCACTAGCAACTGCAGCACTGGATCGTTTTTTCTCTCGCAAAACCGGACTATGGGCCCGATTCGGATTTTAAAATAGACATCTATTAGACATCTGTTAGACATCACCAAGATACGATAACGATATGTTTAAGATCTAACCTGTCAAATTTTACATTGGCGCGATTCTGGAGATACTGTTGAACGATTTCCACAGGATATGACTTAGAGATCCAATTCACATCTAATAGATATCTTACTCTATCTAACGTAAAAATGACATTGGTTCCCCGAATTGCGCTGCAAAAGAAAACTAGTTGATATCTAAAGTATAACGTATCTAGAATGTATCTAGTACGTGTCGTCTCTTGTGAATATCTTGAAGTTCGAATACGGCAGTTAGGCAGGCGTGGCTCACTCCGTGATTTCGTCGCATCGCTACAAGTACATGCGGCTACACCAGTTTTGGTGTTTAGCGTAGTAGTTGTCGTTGTCGCGCACCGCTATGTAATGGACGCCTGCTCGCACTTGCACTTGCATCTCTAGTAATAGACTCGTTTTGTTAAAGAGTGAATCTTCTGTATCTAGTACTACAGTGAAACTTGGTTAAGTGGGACCTGTACAAGTGGGAAACCTCCATAGCTGGGACTCATGGTGCGGTCCTGACACTTTAGCACTGAATACCTAACCTCTGTTAGTGAGACAAAACAAACCTCTATAACTGGGGTAGTACTTTCGATTTTATAGTATTATTTACCTGAGTGTATTTTACTTTTTTTACTGAGACTGTTTTTTAAAGAATAATTAATGTAAAAAGACTACATGTATTCAGTTTGTCACTAGTATTATAGTAACGTATTATTTACTAGCTGTGCCCGCGGCTCCGCCCGCGTGGAATTCGGTCTGTGTCAGTAAGCGGCTAATTTCTAATCTTAATTTCTCTCCCTCTCCCCTGGAGGCGGAACTTGAAGTAAAGTTGACAGATGGATATGCTAGAGGACTGTAGTCCAGATAAAATATTTTACAATTAGGTACCACTAAATAAAACTACACTCCAAAGTCAATAGTTGGTTCGGCCTTATTCAAATTTTACACGTGATTTAAACGACAGAGTAGTAGGTGTATATATCGGATGATACAGTAAGCCGTAAGGTATACGCGCGCGAGCGAAAGCGAAGCGGCCTGCCTGCCTAGACCGCCACTTACCGTGGTCTTCTTCAGACTCCTGAGGAAGACCACGTGCCCCTTGTAACCTCAATGCGTTGCAAGACTTTCGGGAATGATTCGATTTTTTTCGGGAATGCATGGTAGTTAATGCGTATAAAATGCGAGTCCCAAATCGTTTGACTCCGCAAACGACCAGTGCCGGATTAAGATATTTTGATACCCTAAGCATTCCTAGACCATGGTGCCCCCTCTCCCTAGGGTCATCAAGATTACATTGAATTTTTTTGGTAAATTGAGTGACGTTCATTGCCGCATTACAACTGAGAATGGAAATTAATCACATCATTTTTTTATCACGGCAATTGACAGTGCCGCAGCAGTAACGTTGCAACAGAGTACCTAATGCTGCTGCAGTCGCCACCGAATGTCACCTTTATCATATCTTAGAATGTTATTGAAAACGCGAGCGAAGCGAGCGCATAAATATTTCGATATAAAAACGCAATTTTATAGACAGTTGTACATTTTTACTTTTAGTATGGAAATCAGTCACATCATTTTATCACGAAAATTGACAGTGTTGCAGCAGTAACGGTGCAACAGAGTAATACTGCTGCAGTCGCCGTAGCTTAGAGAAAGTGATTGAAAAGGCGAGCGAAGCGAGCGCGAAAATGTTTCGATATAAAAACGCAATTTGATAGACAGAGTTGTACATTTTTACTTTTAGTATGGAAATCAGTCACATCATTTTATCACGAAAATTGACAGTGCTACAGCAGTAACGTTGTAACAGAGTAATGCTGCTGCAGTCGCCATATCTTAGAAAGTGATTGAAAACGCGAGCGAAGCGAGCGCGAAATTTTTTCGATATAAATAGGCAATTTGATAGACAGTTGTACCTTGTTACATTTAGTATGGAAATCAGTCACATTATTTTATCACGAAAATTGACAGTGCTGCAGTAGCAACGTTGCAACAGAGTAATGCTGCTGCAGTCGCCATATCTTAGAAAGTTATTGAAAACGCGACCGAAGCGAGCGCGAAATTTTTTCGATATAAAAACGCAATTCGATAGACAGTTGTACATTTTTACTTTTAGTACGGTAATCAGTCACATCATTTTATCACGAAAATTGACAGTGCTGCAGCAGTAACTTTGCAATGGAGTAATGCTGCTGCAGTCGCCATACATTTAGATAGTGATAAAAAACGCGAGCGAAGCGAGCGCGAAAATTTCTCGATATAAAAACGCAATTTGATAGACAGTTGTACATTTTTACTTTTAGTATGGAAATCAATCACATCATTTTATCACGAAAATTGACAGTGCTGCAGCAGTAACGTTGCAATAGAGTAATGCTGCTGCAGTCGCCATATATTAGAAAGTGTTAAAAAACGCGAGCGAAGCGAGCGCGAAAATGTTTCGATATAAAAACGCAATTTGATAGACAGTTAGACAGTTGTACATTTTTACTTTTAGTATGGAAATCAGTCACATCATTTTATCACGAAAATTGACAGTGCTACAGCAGTAACGTTGCAACAGAGTAATGCTGCTGCAGTCGCCATATCTTAGAAAGTGATTGAAAACGCGAGCGAAGCGAGCGCGAATTTTTTTCGATATAAATAGGCAATTTGATAGACAGTTGTACATTTTTACTTTTAGTATGGAAGTCAGTCACATCATTTTATCACGAAAATTGACAGTGCTGCAGTAGCAACGTTGCAACAGAGTATTGCTGCTGCAGTCGCCATATCTTAGAAAGTTATTGAAAACGCGAGCGATGCGAGCGCGAACATTTTTCGATATATTATTAATTTATTAAATCAACATAATTATTCAATTATCTTTCCTCGGTTGCTTATTCATGCCACAACGTATTAAATTCAGCGCCATCTGTTAGTTTACCAGGGTACTCAATAGTGGTAGCACATATTTGAAAAAAGTTTGCCCCTCCTTCCTAAGTAGCGCCATAAGATTCAGGGGCAAACTTAAGCCAATCGGGTATTGTGGCTACCCCCTCTTTTAGGGGTTGAATTTTTATAGCCTATAACCTGACCGGGGATTTTCTCGACAGATTAGTAAAGTTTTCATCAAAATCCGTTCAGCCGTTTTCACGTGATGCGCGTTCAAATAAACAGACAAACAGACAAACAGATAAACAGACAAACAGACAAAAATTCTAAAAACTTTTGGAACGTGTTCTGTTATCGATTCTAAGTATCCCCAGCCAACTTTTTTTCAAATATCTTCCATGTACAGACTTTCGACCGTCTTCAGCTTTATTATATGTATAGATTCTGTGACTATAGTTTTTTTTTAACTCGTATGGTTGTAGTATAATTCGAGATAGCAATACTTCAAATAAACAAATACTTACAAACAGTAAGAATATTACAAAGGATATTGTAGCTTGGCAATTTGGCCACGTATAATATAATATTCTAGTAAACGAATTTCAGTTGTCGCTGTGCTCAATAAGTAGAAAATTGAATCAATTCTATATTATTTTTGTACCAATATCAGCAAAAGCGTTTCAGGAATATCATATGCTATTTGTTTACTTTTTCTGAACCTTTAAGCGTTTGTGTTCTATATATATGACGGAGGGGCCAGCATGGGTGTTGTACACAGGATGGCGGGTGGGCGTAGTATCTCAATGTATTACTTCACAGCTAACTCAGTATGCTACCAGTGCATGAAATAAACTTTCGGACTTGTTAACCATACTAGTGCCTACTAAAATATCTAGTCGCTATTGGGATGTATTTGGATTGCACTCAAATAAAAGGATCGCATAAAATCGTTCAAGTCTTTATTCAAATCAAGCTAGGCCGACTCCAACCGTACACCCCTGACCCGAGAAGATTTAATTCCTTCTCAATTGGAGAAGGGTATCCCAATATGGGACCGGCAACAAACTCGGCGGGACACATCTTTTCAAAACAACACTTCTTCTCTTTATTTTACAAAGGTAAGCTTCTAATCACACGTAAGAAATCAAAATAACACTTGGAATAAAACACTTAGCTAAATGGTTAAAAAACGTTGGATTCTATAAGCTTTCAGAATAATCCTTCAGGTATAAGCCTTCAGGAACGTGGCGAATTAGGCACGAGGTTGGCTAACGTCTGATCTCTAGCGCGGCTCGATCAATTCTGCTCTAGGAGCCTCCCCGCTCCCGCCTTTAAGTCAAGTAGGCAAACCTGCTCGACCGGTCAATTCAATTCAATTCAATATCTTTAATGTCAAAAATCACATGTCAAAATATACAATAGGTACTTACACAATAAAATTAAAAATACATAATCCACACAAATTAAAAGGACCGGTTTACCAACATAACGACAAAAATGCCAACTCGTACCTAACTTCACCCAAGTTACACTACTTGACGTTCCAAAGCCTTCTACCTGTCATCTTAGTTCAACAATACGCCAATAGAGGGCGTTACGAGTACTCTTTACGCGACTTTATGACTTTCGTTACAACCAAGTAATACGTAGCTCAACATTGCTAATCGATTTTATACAGGCGTCAAACTATGAAACTGTAACGCTGCAATACGTCCTTATGGAGTTACGCTCCGACATATAATATATATAGATGTAAGCCACATATTATGGGGCTTTCCATCAGAGAATGATCCTTAAGCACATGAAGCATAAGGGCCCTTCTCTGATAAAAAGCCACATATTATTATGATAAGGCACAAATATCTATAGCGGGGAGTCAAACGATGACATCAAACGAAAACTAATTTACAAATGTTCATAATTGTTTTCCATCGTATTTTCTCGGAAACGTTCGTATTTGTCATGCTAGTTCAGTCGACCCCAGTACTTTTTGTACCGAGACTGGCTGAAATAGCAAGACACGTTCGAAAATAACTATGCACTACATCTGTAAATACCTAAGCTGTTTAACTCTTTCCACAACTACGGGAAAACTTGTAATTTTAGCATTTATGTAACAACTTACCTAGGTACATGTTATAATAGGTATTTGTGTCGTACCTATATGTAGAAGAGTCCAAGCTAACTTAGCATCCACTTGGCAGAGTGACGGAGTGTTATAAACGTCACATTTTCATGGAAATTTGATATTAATGATGACATTACCACACTTTGCCATTGCAAATGCGATGTAGAGTTAGCTTGATCTGACTCTACCATCCTAGAGTCCATAATAATGTGCCGATTTACGAAATGGATAATGAGGATTGTGGATATGAGAATGAGGTGAAGACGAAGAAAAAAAACAATTAGGGTAGACCGAGGCTAATCGGATCACAGGGCGGATCGTTCGAATCGATCGGAAAATTCCATTGATTTTTAAAATATTGCTTTGATACAGGCACATAATTGCACCGCACGTTCCTATTAGCCTGCGCCGCCAGTCATAAGAAATATTTTAAACATCAACAGATTTTTTACTTTGATCTGATTCGCTCTGTGGTCCGATTCGCCTCGGTCTAACTAACTAACTATTTTGGCTCCACTGAATTTAATCACTATTCAAAAAGGATCTCTACCCTAGGGTAAGGAGGTCTACCCTAGGGTTATTTTATTTATTCTCTATGCTCATTAAAGTGCATGTACAACAAAATGAAAAAATAGGTAAACAGCATTACCTAATCGATGGACGATTTTTATGGACGCTTAACCACACGTGTACACTAAAATAGATAAAACTTATCACCAACACAGTGCCGTATATACGTAGACAAATATGACGTCGAACTCGACAAAGCGCCGTCAATATCGTCCCGAGAAAAACAGCGTCGTGTGGATGCATTACAATATGGAACTTAGTTGCCAAGTCCGCAGATTTTTCAATATTTCTCCGTTAAAGGGACTTTCTAACAAGTTATGATATAGAAAAAAATTGAATCAGAGGGATTTTTTTCAACCCTAGCCAATTTTAACGATAGGTAACACTTTTTACTGTGGAATCAGCCTGAAAATAACGAAAAAACTAGTCTCTTCCATAGAAAATATTGACAAATTTTGCATTAAAGGGATGTTTTTTCAATCCTAGCTAAATTTTGCGATAGGTTATAGGCACTTTTACTGCAAAATCAGCCTCAATATAACGAAAAAAGTAGTCTCTTCCATAGAAAAGATCGACATCTACTTAATCACTATTAATCAGCCAAAATGTATGAGTCACTCAATTTTGTTTTCGTAATATCGAGTGCGGAAGTTTCCAAAAGTTAGAAAAGTTCTCGGAAATTTCAAGAAACTTTCAAGAAACTTTCACAAGGAAAAAAAGGATAGTTTCATTTTGGAAATGGAAAATTTAAATTCCGTTACTTATAAAAATATGAGAAGTTTTCGAAATTTTTCCATTTGCAATTATCATAATCACATCTAAAAATTTGACTGTCGAAAAAACTACAACATAGGTATATAACAACGAAGTAAATAAATGCACCTACGTCATTGGCAGGTCTAAAAGCGTCTTTCAACTCCCACACCGATATTAGGCATTATCGGATAATGTAAAGCCGCCGTAAAATATATTTGGAAACGAAAACGAAAGTCCCTGAGAGACAGCCCCAAAATGATAGTATAGTGTGAGGCGTATTTTGATTGTTATAACAGGTTATGAATTTGATCAGGATATGATCTGTCAGCGTCAAAAGTGACATTTCTTCAACCAGAAACGTCACCTAACAAACGGGTGCCCCTTAATACGCCTAACGTTATTGTCATAATATGAATTCGCATAACAGATTTGGCATAAAATAATTGTTCATAACATTGCACAGGCATAATAATAAAAAAGCATAACACTTATTGCGCAATAATGACTCCGCATAATTTAAATATGCATAACATTATTAACTATAACTTTAACTGTCATAAAATGAATTAGCATAATTTTATAAAGCGAGCGTATTAAATGGGTCAGGGCAAAACCAACTTAACCAACTCGGTTAGGTTAGGTTCAGAAGGCCTTAAGCCTTCGATGTTAGGTTTTTTTATAACAGCCCGATAATAGATATATTCACATCCTGCGGGCTCAGCACGGTTCCATTTTTATCGACTATCACTATGCGCGTCCCTTTCGCACTTACATACTTGTTAGAACGTGACAGGCATGGTGACAAGGGATAAAAACGCGACCGTGCTAAGCCGCCTGATTAACTCCTCAGATCTATTAAATAAATAAAATAATATATACAATCAAAATTACATTTGTCAGTACCTCTAACTAGTAAATAGAACCTATACCTATAAATCAAATTTCCTTCCAAATACCGCTTTTTGGTGACGTATCAATCTGTTTTCTTCCTTTTATATTTATACCATTTCATAATTATGCAAAGTAACGCTATGCTTTCATTTAGCCTGAGTCATCGTTATGACAATATACGTATTGAGCATTAATATTATGCGTACTCAGTTATGCGATTTAAAAGTTATGCGTAATCTATGTTATGCAAATTTGAATTAGGAGTATTACGTTATGCGAATTAATATAGACCCCTAACAAACATAACAAAAATAAATAGTTATTATTCATAACAAACCCAGATTAAATTCATCACACGTTATCACAATCAGAATGCACCTCTGGGTCTAGACTTATTACTCAAAGTGTCAAATAAAATGTGAAAATTATTAAGAAGTAAAGTGAATCGGTAGGTAAGTACTTCACGAGTTGGGCTCATTTATCACATTTAACCTAACACTTTAAGTACTTTATTTAATTTAATATCATCCCTACTAATACTCGAACTTAACTCTGTCTGTCTGTTACCTCTACATAATATAAAAACTGTTGAACCGAATTATATGAAATTTGATATGGAACAGTTTGAGGAAGGTCATAGGGTACCTAGTATTTATCATTCCACCCAGAAGAAATCGCGGGCATAAGCTAGTATTTTATGTGACTAATCAATGGAAGATATGACCCTACGTGTACGCTGCAGCATTACTGTTGCCATCCGAATGTCACCTTAACGAGTAGGTATTGCATATGCATGTATTGGAACAGTATACTGATTAGATACACATAAATAATACACAAGCGCACTGCTTGACTCGATCTCGCGACTCCGCTAGCGAATATTTCCACCGGCGTAACTGACAACGTCTAAGTAAGTCTCGGTAGCTTAGTTGGTAGGCGGGCTAGTATCCCGAAATCACAAGTTCAAGTCTCGCCCGAGGCGGTGAGTTTTTCCACATTTCCTTTATTATTAAGCGTTGTGGTTTCGTTTGCTGATGTTTCTGCTTAATACAAAATTAATTTTCAACAGTGCATGTGTAGACTTAGCTTTCTAGACTAGTCCATTTATAACACATGGATAAAGAAAGCTGATATTAAAGTTGCGTCCCGCGGAGAAAAATAGCGCTAAGCGTCGCGGCTTAGACGGCCCTGGTGCACATCGGGTATTTCTTTTACACTTACGAGCAATGAAAATAGGTCTCTTTAATGAGACAGCTCCATACAATAACCCTTTTTCATATAATGATCACTGTATCGACGATTTAATGTTGGTTACTGTTGGTTATCTTAGGATGAACCGGATTTTTTTCTTAAACGAAATATATTTTCGGTTTCAGTCGGTCCGGACACTAAGAATAATCGCTGTCTATCCCAATATAACTCGGTAAAGGTCAGATTGTTTACTTTCCTTTCTCTTCTCTCATTAGCCTCGCCTCAAGATGATCTGTGCGTTTTTATTGCTTATTAGACTCTTTGGCAGCGCAAATTGGATAGGTTGGACGCAAGGGAATTTGAGGATAATTAGGTAATCGGAATAACACCTTGTTACACAGGAAAACGTTGATTTTTCCTCTTTTCCGACGAGACTTTCGTTAGCTGCCAGGAAAACAACATTTAAGGACCACGACGTCCATGATTGAGTAAGATTTTTATTCGAATGCTAATTAAATCATAATTTGCAATGTTTGTGCGCAATCTGGTGTAGGTACCTACTAACTATTTAAAACCTATTATCTATTAAAATATTTTATATTTTTAACTGTTTTTCAAACACTTTTATTTAGCTTCACCGCGTAGAGCATTTGTATAAATGTGTATAAATATATGTATAAATTTAAACCACTTCCCAGTGTCTGATAGAGCTGAAATTTGGCATACTTTAGTATTTCCGATGACAATTTAATAATAGGTATGCTACAGACGGAAAAACAGAAACACATTACGTTTAGGCTTATTAGAAAGATCTCGAGAAGTAAGTGATAAACTCGTATTAAAAAGCAGGGCACCAGGTAACTTAAGTGCAGGTGCAGCGAGACGTGACGTCATCATTACCCGTGCGCGAGCTGCGGCTAATTTGCATCCAAGACACAGAATAAATAATATTATCATATAGAACGGACACGCTACACCCCGCCCCGATTTTTGAAGTGAAAACTTCTTTAGCGGCGCTGAGCACTTTTTGAGGTGGGGAAAAAATGATTAACTCGGGACAGCGTAACGCGTAACGCGAAGGCGTCTCTCCTCTCTTTCTACCGCACGGCGAAAATGTATGCCTGAGCCGGCTGTTTCATGTAGGCGGCGCAGGGCGCTTGCGTGACTTATGTCATGTGTGACGGACAATGTTATTCACCAAAGAACTTTAGTCATAACGTATCATAATCAGGTCAATTATTTAAAACTGGACTTTTATATTAAGCAATAAAGCTCAATGTTCTAATCTTGTACGGGCTCAAATACGAGGATCTCACAGTTACATTCTAACTTTATATCACTCCAATATAATTCAATAATTCAATAAAGTCTCATCTTGATGAAATCGCTAATAAAAGTGAACTCTAGTACTGGTGAATAAAACTCAAAATATCATGACCAAATATATTTAGATGCGAGGTCTGCAAGGTAACTTTACAATTTCTATTCGAATTTTAAACAATTAACGCTACAAATTTAAGTTTCGGAACTAAAGTTTTTCAATAGAAAGGATGATGGGTCAATTATACATAGTGCTGCAAACATTTTGGACTAGTTATTGAGTTTTCACTTCTGTCGGCACTCCCGGAGTGCAACCCGTTGTTTTTTTATGTAGTGTAGCTACCAAGTGGATGCCAGAAGACGGGCGCGGGCGCGGCAGGCCCAGACGTAGATGGTGGGACGACCTAGACACCTTTCTCAACAACTGGCCAGAGCAGGCGCTATCTCGGGAGTCGTGGGAGACAAGGGGAGAGGCCTTTGCCCAGCAGTGGGACGCCATAATAGGCTAGCTAAAAAAAAACTAGGAGGCAAACTATGAGACTGCCAACCAGAAACGTCACTTTAGACACTGAAACATCATGTCCATAACAAATCCAGATCAAATCTAAAACCAGAATAAGGTAAACGTACTAGCGCTCGACATGCTAATGCCCAATAGATGACACCTTGTTGTCACCTCTATTGACAATGACTTAAGTTTCAAGATGACATGTACTGGGACCGCGAAGTACGTTTACCTTAGGGTAACATTCCATTTCTGACCGCAGCTGCACTGCTAGTAGGTACAAACGCGTCGGTATTATTGTCAATTTCCATAGTAAAATGAATGGTAGTGCTGCTGTCGTTGGAATTGGATCCTTTACGCCTGCTGGACCAAGAGAAACCCTTTACTCGTTTAATGTTCTTTTTTATCCTGTAAAATAAACTACTACTCCTATGCTGTTACTTCACCGTTAAAATTTACCTACTAGTGGTACCAAAGAAAGCTCCAGGCGACCACAAGTACCCTAGAATGTAGTTCACGAAGTGCGGAACGTAGTTTCCACGAAGTGCAGAACGTAGTGTACATCAAGTGGTTGCTCTTTGCCGCACGTCGCGCACTTAATTACTACTCCTTAGGTGGCGAACAAGTGCCCAGTTAATTATATTAAATCGTGTGATTCTATCCGGGAGCTGGCGGTAAATCAAGGGAATTATTAATTTAAAAGAGTTATGGGCGTGTGAGGAGAATACTTCATGGAAACTATGATAATGGGTGCTCTTAATTGTAGGTTTGAAATTGCACACGAGTACTCTATGATGTAAATCTATAACATGGACCAAATTTTAGTTTTTTATCGATTAACGTATTACATTAGCGCCCATTGTACCCACTTGGGTACCTACATCTGGGTTACGGCGTTTGATTCGATTTTCTACTGTAACTTTACCTAACGGTGGGTACATAATGGTGGGTTCCCAAAAGTGGGCTTAGAGGCGCTAATAGGTTAAACAAGGAAGAGTATTTTTATTAATTTGTACTTTGCTTATTAAGAACATTTTATAAAAAGGGTACATTATATTTTTGTTACTTGTGATTTCTTTACCAGTTTGTCTCATCGGAAGATCAGTCTGGAAGACGCCAGCATCATGCTGAAATAAAACCATTTCGTGGCATATTCTCCTTCCTATGTTTGTCAGATTTTTTTTGTAATTTTCCTCTTCTGTACTTAAGAATAAATTATTTCTATTCTAAATAATCTATACCCAATTTATACAGGCTGTTAAATCTTTGGAGTGGGACAAAATCAGACTTTATTGAAACACTCTGGTGAGAATTTTAATGTACATATAGTCGACAAAAATGTACCTTAACCTTTGCTAAAACTATACATCCTTTGAGCCCAAATACCAATTCCGCCTTTGCCGGTATGAAGTAAAAGTAAACACGACTTGTTCAAAGTGTCACTCAGCTAAACCCCGCAGCTTGAAAGAAGCGATCGCCCAAATAAATCGTCCACAATAACAATTTTCCTCTAAATTAATCCCCCAGTCACCGCAAGCCCGGTCCGACGCTATGATACGTCCCGGGACAATAACAAATGATTCCCGGACACTGGGGTTATTCCTTGTTGTTACCGTCAACCTTGTGATCCTCGAACGGCGTTACGGCCCGACTACGACTTTGTGCGACAGGCGGCGGCGGCGGCAACAATAGGTAGGAACTCTGCTTCGCATCGTCCGACAAAATCGATACTCATCCATGAATTGCCATTTTCCGGCCTCTGCAATAATGTACTATTTTTAATTTGAATTGCCAACGAAAACATAGGTAGACAGTATTTTCTTTAATAGTAGTAAATTCAGTATATTTTTTGTGGTCCAAATATCTTTAACTTATCGCAAACAATAAGAAATTTTCGTTAATAATAACACATTGATTTATTTTTATGGTAGTAGAGTATTTGAGCTGATTTTTATAACTCTATTAGTTGAGTTAAAGATTGCCACCACCAAAATGCTACGAGATTATTTAATCAGCAAAGTGCGCGCCAATAAGTTGAGCAACCTTAGATTCTATTGTCAACTTTTCCACACGAGTAGCGTAAACATTTGCCGGTACTACCAGGAATAGCCCCGTTCCCGTCTTTGCCGGGATTTCAGTTCAGTTTAGAGCGTCGTCTTGACGTGCAAGGCCCGTGCACGTGATATTAAATAAAATGCTGCAGTCTCAAGGCGTCCGCTGAAATCTGCGCTATATCGTTCCATTATTACTTGTCGGGTTTAATTTTACTTTGACTTGGTCTTGGCTTTAGTCTAACTGTTTCTTGCTGTTTGTGGTTATGTTGAAAGATATTATAAAGGAAATAAACACCTCAGCGTTGCCTTTTAGTTTTAAGTGTGAGTTCTTTTCAGTGTGAAGTGGCTGGACTTCCCAGTTTTTTTAAGTTATTGAAATTAGTTGGTTATGTATATCATGCATAGAGTTCGTTAATGATAGGCTAATATTATTATTACCTATGTAGTGTATGTGTATGTGTATGTAGTGTATGTATGTATGTTAGGTATGTATCTCCTGTTGTAAAAAACCGGCCAAGTGCGAGTCAGACTCGCCCACCGAGGCGTCCGTTATTTATTATTTATTTATTTTATATTTGTGAACATTTCAATTGTCTAGCTATCACGGTTCATGAGATACAGCCTGGTGCCAGATAGACAGACAAACAGACAGACAGTGGAGTCTTAGTTATAGGGTGCCGTTTACACCCTTTGGGTACAACCCTAAAAATGAGCCATAGGCATTATAGTATAAAATGAAAGTTCCATATTAAACAATTGAGTGATGTAAGATATTCAAAAAATCCAACAATTCCAACACAGTCCCCTATTGTAAGCATGCCCACGAAACATTTAATCCCAACGTTAATCACAAACGTATGCCTTCAAAATGCTGGAAATTGTATTCGGAATTAATAAAGGGAATTATCACGAGCTCGCCGCATACGGGACATTTGGACAGCTTCCAGACCAGGTAGCGGCTCATTTATCAAAACTAGACCTTAATACATACGTAATAAGAGTCCCCGCAGAATGCGACTATACTGAAATATGCTTGCAAGGCACCAATAATAAGCTGCAGGAGATTGTATGTTAATTTTGCAATTCGGAAACTGTTTGCTGCTTAAAATACGCTGAGGCGTGCTGTCTAGGTTTTAATATAGTGGTTTTCATACATAATATTTAGTAGTGTTATGAACAGGCGTTTCAATATGGATAGAGCAGCAGTAGTTTCTAGTAATCCTCTAAGCTACATACATAGAGTGAGTGATAAACCTATAGTTATTGGCCTTATTCTTCTTCTTTTTCTTTATATTAAGAGCTGTGCTCTTTTCGGTGGAGCAATCTCCAACTTGTTCGGTTTGTCTTGTCCGGTTTTGTCTGCCAACTCCTTAACCTTAGTCATACCAGAGTTTGACACGACCTGCAGCTTTTCTTTTATTTGGTTGAAATAATTTATTCTCGGTCTTCCTCTTCTTCTTTTTCCCTCCTTTTTTTTCTTTAGGAGCATGTCGTGTCGTAGCAGATGTCCAATTAGTACTCCTCTTTGGCCACTGCATACTAATTGGCCACTCCTAACAAATCAGGAAGAAACAAGCCAATTGAAGCCTTATTGTTAAGAGTGGCCAATTACTATGTAGTGGTCAATAACTATAGCAGTCACCCTACATGAGTTAAAATATAAAAGTGCCTCTCTTCTATGTATGTATTTGTGTATTCTGACAACTACTTACTTAATAAAAAACTCAAATACCGAATGCGACTTCTTTATTTAGGTTGGCAGGTAAATATTACGTAGGTCGAGCTAACTTTGCCCAATTCAGGTGAAAATTATACTCCAAATCAGAGTATTACAACTTTCCCCCGAGACCCAGGCAACTAAGCTATTTCTTGACGTCTGATTGCTGATGTAGATTGCTTATTACACTTCCCCGTACACCGTCTCTGGAGAGTTGCCGATACCTCGATACGGGGATTTATTTAAATAGGGTATTATACTGTATTTAAAATAAATTATTTTACACCATGCATGAAATAAAGCACCAGATAATTAGAAAAACACAGATAGGAGTTATTTTTAAACACTAATTCTATTTAATAAATCGGATAGAAATATAAAAAGTAGGGATGGGGCTGATAGATTTTAGTAATGTGTTTAGATTTTAAGTTAGGTCATTTATTTTAGGATATATGTAGATTATTAAGTAGACTTTAAGATTGATTTATGTTAAGTTCGATCTGTTATGTTAATTTGTTAATTGTGTTCGATTATCCGAGATTTGGTATTACATAGTTTATTATAATATTTTAAAAAGTAGGTGAGTTGACCGTGACGTTTCATATAAATACCAGATTAGCAAATCGTTTTGACAGTTCTAAAAAAGTAACTGATTTGACTAGTAGGACAATACCCTATTGGTCGAGGTTTTTTAAAATTAGAAATGCGTTTTGTTGTCGTTTGAGGTTATTTGATTATTGGTAAAGGAGATTCGTTTTTATGGGTGGGTTTTTTAGACAAAAAGTATACCTACCATTTTACTTTTTTTTGGAATAATAATAAATATTTATTTATCAGCGCACAAAGGTTTTGTAATAATTTCAAAGAAGATAATAAAAATTTAAATAAGAGATGACGTTGTGAATAACTACTTAAGTCTTGGGTTATTTCGACCCAGAATCTCGAGGACTATTGATTGAAACAGAGAACAAAATTATCCCCAGTTTTTCATAAAAAATTTGGGAGTCAGTTTTGTGACGTTCCGTACAAAATGTATGTATAAATGCGTCACAAAACTGACAGTTTTTTTTATCCAAAGTACTCGCGATTCTGAGTAGAAATAACCCAAAGTTCATAGATTTCCAAAAAAAAAACTTATTTTGTTTCTAATAATTTTTAATATATAATCAATTTAATTTACAAAATACATAGATTATACTGAATAATGATTCAGGAACAAAAATAAAATAAGTTATTATAATTCTCAAGCTTACCTACAAACAATAGAATTTTTATAACAGATCGGATTATACAGATATATTCCAGACAGATATATACAGATATATACAGATAGATCGGATTATACAGTCGGCATCAATATCAGCGAATCGTATATGTGTATGCGTATCCTCACCCCTCTATTTGTCCAATTTATGCTCTGGAAGATGTCTTGAAGGACTGCTATAAACAGAGTTGGTGAGAGTGGATCTCCTTGCGTTACCCCTTCTTTTATAGGAAACACCTCTCCTCTCTTTTCCAGTTTTATTCTGCTCACACTTTTTGAGTACCTGCACATTTTAATTATATTTATGTATTTTTGGTTTATATTGTTGTTGCTTATTGAAAGCTAAGCTAGGATGAAACGGTCCAAACGGGTCCATTTGATATTATATCGTTAAAGTTCGAGATCAAACGTATCTGAGGGCCTACCACGAACCACGTTCGACGTGTTGCCTCTCTGTCGCACTTGTAAATTCGTACGTAAGTGTGACAGCGGCAACACGTCGAACGCGGTTCGCGGTAGGCTCTCTGAAATAGTGTATTTGCTTTAAATATAGAGACATTATATTTATTTGTTAAGTTATTAGAGAATGCCACATTGATGCTGACAGTAATATACTAGAGTCGGACCAAGAAAAGTCTGCAGCGGATTTAATAGCCCACGCAGTGCAAGTGTTATTTTATACGTGAAACTTCTATGAAATTATGACGTATAAATAACACTTGCGCTGCGTGGGCTATCAAATCCACTGCAGACTTTTCTTGGTCTGACTCTAGTATTCAGATTCCAGTTTCAAAATCAATCTTAAAAGTCACACCAACGTCTAAGGTTAACCTAATTGAACAGAATTTAATGATGGAGTGTCATTAAAAACGTCACATTTAATAGCAATTAGACATTAATGATGACATTACCACACTTTGTCTTTACAAATGCGATGCATGGTTAGCTCAATCCGACACTAGGTTTGTATGAAAATGTAAATAAAAATTGAAAATGAAAAACTGAAAATGAAAAACGAAAATGAATGAATGATGTTTAAAATGAATGTATGAATCTTTAATTATGTTTACATCGCTAGAAATCGGTAATTTAAGGTATATTTTCAGTTTTCTCCTCCCTTGCCACCGCGGCGCACTCGTCGTAAGATGGCGGTTGGTCGGGCTGCGCCAGCGCCGGCGCCTTCTCTGCGTGCACGGCCTTGATGTAGCTGTTCATCGTCAGCAGGAACGTGATGGCTACACCTGGATTATAGGAATAAGGCCTATTTTACATGGTGCGAGAACTCGCATGCGAGTGCGAGTTTCATTACATTGCGGTATTTGATCGGTTGACTGAATTGGATGTAACCAATAGTCCTCAATGTATCTAAAATCGCATACGAGTTCGCGCGCCGTTTAAATCAGCCCTTGGTCTGTATTAATCATAGTTTGATTTTCTTATTTTGTAGTGATTTTTTTTTTCAGATTTCTGTCAAATTGGTGGAATAGATAGAGGTCCCTATTATATACAATATAATATGCGCAATATCATCGGATGTCCCAAAAAAATATTCCACTGTTTATCGGGATAAGTTGTGGTTTCGTAATTCCCGCCTAAAATGAGGAGCTAAGCTTTAAACCAGGCAAATTAAGAATATATAAAAATTAAAGAAAAAAAGTCACCTCCGACGTTTCGAGAACGCCATTGTCTCCGTGGTCTTGGAGAAAGTCTAAATACCTAATTCATAATAATGTCTGAATATTGTGAAAGTTTAAAACTTACAGATGTCGAGGATCTTGAGTACCCAGTAAGAATTATACAGGGTGTCGGAATACAGGCTGATATGGAGCGGCGTGTACGCGAAGTACATGAGCTGGAGAATAATTTTGATGACCGATAAACTGAAGAACATCCGCATGGTGTCTGCGTCTTTCTGCCAAATCAAAATACAACCGTTACCTAGGATAAAGCACCGTTGTATGCTTAAAGGATGACTCACGCTAGACCGGGCCGGGCCTGAGCCGTGGCGCCCGACATGTCATTTTCTATGACGGCTGATCGGTGATCACGTGGTGCTTTCCATAGAGGCCCGGCCCCGGCCCGGTCTAGCGTGAGTCATCCTCACTCTAGCTCTTAGCGCATATGTGTTCGTGTGTCCTTTAATAACAAAACTTCCGTGAGACACATACATATTAAATCTGGTCATTCAGGTATTTCAAGGCGAATACTCGAGATGTTTCGCTCCATAACGATTTGATGTATTTTAAACACAGCTATGCCCGCTCGTTTGATTTTTATCGATTTTTAGGGTTCCGTACCCAAAGGGTAAAAACGGGGTCCTATATTAATAGGACGTCTAGGGAGGGTAGGAGTCTTATTAAAGACTCCACTGTCCGTCTGTCTATCACCAGGCTATTCACAGATGATGTATTTTTGTTGCCGCTACAACAACAAATACTAAAAAGTACGAAAGTTTTTTTTAATTATTATAAGATATATAAAATGTGAACTACGTTTACATGGAAAGGCGGTTTCGGAGCGGTCGTCCACTTTCGTCTAAGAACCCGTTTGCCTCTGCGGTTTTTCTAGTTTCATTCAAATTGATATATTCTTATACTATCAAGTTGGATGAGGTGGCAAGGGGCTGTTCACAATATTCATCCCATCCCTGACGATATTGTCCCTGGAGGACACAGCTCATCTTTATAGCAGCCAGGGATCATTGTTTATCCCGCTGAAAGAGGTTCGGGCCAAATTTACTTTGGGACGTAAACGGTGCTCTTGGTAAACAGGGTATGCACTTTAGATATATACAAATAAAATAAATAAAAATGTTGTAGGAATTTATGTACAGATCGTCTCACGTGTCAGAGTATTTTTAATAAAGCTCGTGCTTGAACACAATGTATAGGTGGACAATTCAAAGTATTATTCGAGGCAGTGCGAGGAAATTTGGAAATTCTACATATGAAAATTAAAACTATTGTGACATCTCTCTTATTTATACAACTAATTTAAGCAATCGAATTTATCTGAATTATTTTACCCAATTTTAATTAATTTCATATTTTGACATATTTTAAATCCTTCTTATTGACACTAACATTGTACGAAATTCTGGACCAAATTGTAACTATTGTGACGTCTCTCTTATTTATACAACTAATTTAAGCAATCGAATTTATCTGTTAACTGTTGGTAATGTATTATTTCTTGATCTCTTTTTTGTTTGTTTTGTTACTGTTTTTTTTTTTGTTTTTATGTGATATTTTATTACTGTATTTGCATGGCTTTTGTCTATATTAGCAAATAAAGACCTGAATACTGAATACTGTAAAACGGGGTCAACAGAAATCGCGGGGTGAATAGAAAATTTTTGAACTTTTTCTTTCAAGTTGTTATATTTATAAACGTATATCTCTTAAATTTATTTATTAGACTATTTATTCTCTACATTGGTACTAAAAGAACTTAATCAAACTGCCTAAAAGTTAGATTTTTTTGACTCTAAAGTAAGGTCTCGCCGAGGTAAGAAATGAAGCCTGTCTGAACTTTGTTCTAGCGGTAAATGTTTTGACATTAACTAAGTAAAAGTTAGGTAACCTGGTAATATAGTATCTGTAGTGCCTAAATAATAAATAATATCACAAATTTTCTCTATAATAAAGCATTTTTTTGCAAAAAACCAATAACAAGGAATTTTACGTGATAAAGGGATCAGTGGACACGCATATGGGGTGGACAGTTACGCTATAGGGGGTGATTAGATACAACAAAGGGGTGTAAAGACACGCCTTGGGGGTTAAAAGACACGAAAAAATAATTTTGTGTCAAATAGCTGTTTAACAGATATATATACCATTTGCTAATAGAGTATCAACATAATAATGAACAAATTCGATGCCTATGACAACTAAAACTTAATATTTCTATTCACCCCTTTCTTGTGTCTATCGACCCCGTTTTAAGGCTATGGAGAAAACAGGTAGTTTTCTTTGATTTTCTCTGAATTGGGTAGGTAAAAATTTTTTTCACAAATGCAAAATTTAAGAACTAACCAAGACTCAAAAAATGATATCAAAATTTTTACTTTTATCATTTGGATTATTGGCGAAAATCGTCCTTGAAGTTGAGAATCGTGTCTTTTCACCCCGTTTTACGGTACTGAATCACGGGGCTGATCTTAGGATAAGAAAATCCTGCGACCGTAAATGGAAACTAGTTTACCTTACCAAAAGTTCGTAGTTCGTTTTATTACGAATCAAAAAGGTTAAAAATTGTCCTCCTCTCTTACCTATTTCTTTTCGAGAGCGTCCATACTTTAAAATAATAATAAATGTTGCTAATTAGTTAATTACGTAGAAAACATTGACGCAAATATAATTCCAAGATTTAGTAATACCACAATACCAGTTTTCACAAGTCTCGTTAATGGATTAAGCCACTTCGTTTAAAAACACTGTTCATTGTTTTTACCGCGCCTCGGAGAGAAAAGCGTGCACATTTTACTTAACTAGCAAGAGGTATTAAAAATACGCATTCCGTAGAGTGCAACCGCTAAAACTTATATTTATGAAACATGTTGCATTTTACTCGAGTACATTTTTGCGCCATTTAAAACTTATATACTTAAATTTAATGGGTAAATGTCACTACATATTGGCTCTCTTAATGTATGCGCCGCTCAATATTTAATAGTGCTTATTTTTGTATTGAGTCGAGTCGACGAGTCTTCTTTAATGCTTTATCTAATGGTTGGTGCTCTATGTCTAAATTGTGTTTGACAATACCAAAAACATGGGTAAGTAATATGTTTTATATCATCATCATCATATCAGCCAGAGGACGTCCACTGCTGGACATAGGCCTCCCCCAAAGAGTGCCACAATGACCGGTCTTGCGCCACCCGCATCCAGCGGACTCCCGCGACTTTTACCAGGTCATCAGTCCACCTTGTGGAGGGTGTACCCACGCATTTTTAATATAGGTACATAGATAAATAAGTCCTTTTGAAAATACACTACTACTTAGGAAAACAATGCATAAATAAGCACTTTTGAAACGTCACTCCCCATCTAGTTAGGATCGAACAATGTACTTGGTTACGGTCGGTGAAAATTTTATCATGAGAAAACAGATTTTCAAATTGTCCCCATAATATATTGAGTGTTGATTGTCAATCAAAAGGCTCAATTATTTCAAATACAATATGAATTTCTTACGTATTTTGGCTTAAATTATAGATAGATTGAAATTATGTAGTAAAATGTTTATAATAATAAATAATTCATTACAAACTATAATTAATTGGATGCATAACAATTACCTTCATATAAATATAATTGAAATTATATCATTTTATTCTTTAATGTGAGAAGAAACGTCTTTTAGAATTAAGTATCACAAAATTTACATTTGCATGCATGACAGTGTAGAAAATTATTAATCATATTTTTCTGAACGTAGTCGTAGAACGTAAAATAATACATACTCGCTAATAATATTTATTTATATTTTTGTCGCAAGAATGCAGTTTCTTCGCGAAAGTGAAACCCGCAATATTTGTCGGACATTTCAAAGCAGCTAACTATGCACTTATCTTCATTAGTCATACCATCGACATTCGTGTCTAATCGTGAATGTTACGGTTATGAAAACAATACTCGGTAAATAATACCATTACCATACGTCATTGGTGACACGGATGATAAAATACCTAGCGAATGTACCAATGTAGTTCAGTAGCAAAAAAGTTGAGAAAAAAATGAGAACGAGCAGAAGTTTCACATTTGTATGTTTATGTCAAATTTCATGTTGAGAATGTCGTTTTGGAATGAGAACGTAATTTGGATTGTATGGCGCGTGGCGTCTAGGTTCGTGTGACTCTTAAATGGTTTAAACTCAAAACCATGTTCAGGTCTTTCCTGGAGACATACTCAAAACTTGTGTGTTCATCCGAACTGTAAAGCTTTCTCTCCTGTGCACAATTGTTAACAGCTTGTGGGCATGTAGGTAATGATTTTATCATACTTATCGAATAAAAAGGAGTACCCGATCATGTGGATAAGGGTTCAATAGGAAAATTAACCTTTATAGCCCTTAACTTTTGGGTTAACCTTAACAGGAAAACCTGAACATGGTTTTGAGTTTGAGTAGTTTGACCCAAATAACTCACCTTATATAGCGCCTTGATGTAGGACACCACAAGCTTCAGCCACACAACATGGATGACTATGTTGATCAGGTCTATTATATACAGATGCACCATGCCAGGGTAGCAGCGAGGAGTGCCCCGCACCCCCAGACTGTCGTAGTAGCCAAGGACTAGGGGGAAGGGGTAGAAGCCGTGGGTCCCGATGTTGATGACGACTAGGAAGGGCTCCAGCCATGTCCAGTTTATATTGTGGAGCTGCACATTGAAGATAAACGATAAACATCATTTTTTTTTTTTCAAATTTACTATTTGTCTTCTGAGAGCCAGAAGCAATAGTTTTGTTTATGAATTTGAAACCCTAAGCGCGACTATTACCATTCCACTAACCCGGGGTTAACCGGTTAAACCTGAAGTTACCATGGTTACCAGATTACCAGTATAATTTGACACTGGGTTAACAGGTTAGTGGGATGGAGCCTTAGATATTAATTAAAATTAGATCGTAGAGCATGTATTTTTTCGCCAGGGTCTCATCTAAGGATCTGTTTTCTGCATGATAGTATGTCTTAGCAAATCTTTTTTAAATATTCTAATGTAAATGTTGACATGATTTTTTTTATATCATTAAGGGCCACTTTCACCATCTCACTAACCCTGGGTAGACCGGTTAAACCTGAAGTTACCATGGTTACCAGTACAATTTGACACTGGTTTAGCGGTTTAACCGCTTAACCCCGGGTTAGTAGGATGGTGCAAGTGGGCCTTAGTTACCATATAGCAACAAAATAGGAATCCAGATTTTCAGCTTAAATTAATTAACTTACAATATTTAAATCCACATCGCACGAGAAGAAATTTGTTACCGCTGATAATATGATGAGATGGCAGCCTAAATCCACTGTACTGGCAATCTGTACAAAATAAAAGCCAAGATTAATAATAATAGCAACTTAATTAAGATCTAAATAAGCAATTTATTTTAAGCAAATCTAATCTTAGTCATTGATTTTCCAATTATTTACAAGGTTCCGTATCGTTACTAATGTGGTGTGTCTAATATATACCATTAAAATTTAACATCAAAAGCAATTGCTGAACATCAAACAGTCCACCGTATAGTTATTAAGCAAATAAATTATTCGTTTGGCATTGTAGAGGAAGTCTTATAATTATAGGATTTGTAATTTAATTTTAGTCATAAGGTAAAAGTACTGTCCCAGTACATGTCATCTTGAAACTTAAGTCATTGATAAAATAATTTTATTTATTTATTTATTTATTGTCAATAGAGGTGACAGCAAGGTGTCATCTATTGGGCATTAGAATGTCTAGCACTAGTACGTTTACCATACCGTATTGGCTCTATTTTTAATCGACTATAAAACTGAGCTGGTTTAAAATGCATCGGGAACTTTTGCTTTTTTTAGTTTGTTTTATTATGTTTCCCAATTTCTAAGAGACGGCTAAACCGATTACGGAAATTATTTTTGGTTTCAAATGTATATTTTATACATGATGCCATTGTTAATACCTACGTCACGTCAGGAACTTTTCACGGGATCTTGGAAAAAATGAGGGAATTCTTCAAATATATATATTTTTGGATTATCTCTCGGAAAGCATAATTTAATTTGGTGAAGTAGAAATGGTAAAACCATTAAATCGGTAATTTTGGTATAGTACATTGTAGGAGAGGACGGAAAACCGCTAAAAGATGGACGAGTCGTTTGAGGGCCGACACGTTAGTGGAGGCCCTCTAATAATACGAGTCCATCTTTAGCGTTTCCGGCCGAGGCATTACATAGTGCTTTTCACGACTACTGCGAGGAAATAAGAAAACATTTGCATAACTATAAGTACTATCCCGCGATTTCTCTGGTAGCAAATTACTAGCCACTGCCTGTGCTGTCTCTTGAATTTCGGTAGTCGTCAGCGTAAGAATATCATTTTCTTCACTAACTCATTTTTATAGCGAGCGTTGATACGTGTTTCTTGTATTTTGTAATCAAACACAATTTACACTATCCAATTCAGTAAGTATTTTCAGATCCCGCCTTTTTTACTTTTTTTATCACTTTTAAGAGGCGTTTTTCTGTTATTTGCTTCAAACCGACTCTAAACTTAGAAGCGTTTTTGTTAAAAAAAAACCACAAACAGCTTCAAAAGTAAAAAACGCCTTAAGCGTGAACTGAATGGATAATTGTTAAAAAAATGAAATTAATGGTTTTGACATTTCTTTTTTTTTTAACAAGAAATTGGTCCTATAAATAACCTAATTTTATTTTTGAAGGTAAAAGTTGCACCAAAAAAGACCTTTTATTGATTTTTATGTTTTAAATGTTACTCATTGCTGTAGCGAACCGTCATCAATGACAGATGATGATAACAATGAAACATTGTAGTAGTGGTGGTTCAGGTGCTACAGCTATTGCCTACTTTCCAGCTTGGTTTTAGACCATCTATTGCCACATTTCCGAACAGTGGCGTGAAAAAATTATATTTGTGCCGTACGTACCAAATTTAAATAACCGATGAAGAAACATCTAGCGCGCAAGTACTGCACACCACAGTTTATCATACCGTATTACGTTTACCATACCGTATTGGCTCTATTTTTAATCGACTATAAAACTGAGCTGGTTTAAAATGCATCGGGAACTTTTGCTTTTTTTAGTTTGTTTTATTATGTTTCCCAATTTCTAAGAGACGGCTAAACCGATTACGGAAATTATTTTTGGTTTCAAATGTATATTTTATACGTGATGCCATTGTTAATACCTACGTCACGTCAGGAACTTTTCACGGGATCTTGGAAAAAATGAGGGAATTCTTCAAATACTTATATATATTTTTGGATTATCTCTCGGAAAGCATAATTTAATTTGGTGAAGTAGAAATGGTAAAACCATTAAATCGGTAATTTTGGTAAAATTATATTTGTGCCGTACGTACCAAATTTAAATAACCGATGAAGAAACATCTAGCGCGCAAGCACTGCACACCACAGCATATGTCTCGCCACACCACCGCCATCTTCCTACAGATAAACAAACTGTAACACAAACTTTCGAAATAATATAAATATGTATAAAGAAATAAAATAATGAGTATATAATAACTAATTCATAAAAAAAATGTTGTAAGTTGTACAAACAAACGATCGTAAGCTAGGTTGTGTGTGATATTTCATTATCACTAAATTATTTGTACGTACGGCACATTTGGAACTAGGCTTAAAAAATCCTGCTAAATAAGTGCCTATATGCAGTGGATGAATTTATGAAGGATGAGAGATTTTGATTATAGGGACTTATGTAGTAGCTTATTTAATACGATTATTTTTCTATCATGATTGTCTAATAGATATTTATAAATTCAATGTGAATGACTGCAGTAGGTATAGTTGCTAATGTTTGCTGTGTATTGTATTGTATAATTATTTTTTAAGTTGAGTTATTTTTTGACATGTATTTTTATTGCTATTTAATTCTTGTTATTTTATTGTACATTAATGTTAATATTCGAACACGATCTTGTATTGTTATATGAATAAATAAATAATAAAAATATATAATAATAAATTATGTACCTATATGTCTATGCCTATTATTAACTGGCTATGTGCGAAGTGCGTGCTGAGTAAAAACAAGCCATGACAACGACGTGGGATAAATGTTACTTTCATTGGATTCCACAGCTATAGATATAGCTATAGCTATTGATAGAAAACGCCATCACTTCATGAAATGGTTAGGTTAATTTTTGACTTTTTCCATGATGTAGCCAACCAATCATGTCATTGAAATGATTGCCACATCATGAAATTATCAATTCTAAGATCTGGCTATGATATCGGAATTCACAAGCGCAGCGCCGGTGTGTTATGATTGTATAAAGTTTATTGTTGAAAAAAATTCACAGATTTCGTGCCTCACACGACTATCGAGCACATTGGAAATGAATCTACGGAATTCGAAAAAATATTGTCGCTGAGCGACGAGAAAGTCTGGATAAGGAAAAAGTTACAAAATAAAACTACAACGTTGAATGATAATTATTTTATTCTTAGACTAACACAAGTATCCTGGACATAACGCATGTGAACAAACAAATTTCCACACGCGTATCCAAGTTTGAATAATTGTCGCCGTGGCGCATAAGTATAGGTACATATTTCATTTTTCGGTTTAAAGATCTTTATTTCTCATAAGAATAACAGTTATTCACTTATATGAGAAAATACAACAATCGATTAAAAATTTAATTAAATTAGTGAGCAAACTTATAAATATGATGATCGTGCCGCGCTAGTAAGTATGTACGTAGTAAAAATACAATTTATTTTTATATCTAACAAAAGCGGTGCGTGTCAGGTAGAAACAAAACATGCAAACAAGTTTAATAGAAGTGTGGTTGCTAGGAGCGCATCGCGCTGTGCGGTAAGTACAAGCGCAGGTACACGTGACGTACTCGCAGTAGATAAGACAACCAGTATTGCGTCGATGTAAAGAGCATGGAAGTGGCTAAGTAAGTGCATGCATAAAACAAAAAATTTTTCGATGAATAAGCAGGATATATTAATGTTCAAAGTACAAGAAAATTATTACACGGCAAATCCGTAGTCTCTCCCTCTCCCTCTCCCTCTCCCTCTCCCTCTCCCTCTCCCTCTCCCTCTCCCTCTCCCTCTCCCTCTCCCTCTCCCTCTCCCTCTCCCTCTCCCTCTCCCTCTCCCTCTCCCTCTCCCTCTCCCTCTCCCTCTCCCTCTCCCTCTCCCTCTCCCTCTCCCTCTCCCTCTCCCTCTCCCTCTCCCTCTCCCTCTCCCTCTCCCTCTCCCTCTCCCTCTCCCTCTCCCTCTCCCTCTCCCTCTCCCTCTCCCTCTCCCTCTCCCTCTCCCTCTCCCTCTCCCTCTCCCTCTCCCTCTCCCTCTCCCTCTCCCTCTCCCTCTCCCTCTCCCTCTCCCTCTCCCTCTCCCTCTCCCTCTCCCTCTCCCTCTCCCTCTCCCTCTCCCTCTCCCTCTCCCTCTCCCTCTCCCTCTCCCTCTCCCTCTCCCTCTCCCTCTCCCTCTCCCTCTCCCTCTCCCTCTCCCTCTCCCTCTCCCTCTCCCTCTCCCTCTCCCTCTCCCTCTCCCTCTCCCTCTCCCTCTCCCTCTCCCTCTCCCTCTCCCTCTCCCTCTCCCTCTCCCTCTCCCTCTCCCTCTCCCTCTCCCTCTCCCTCTCCCTCTCCCTCTCCCTCTCCCTCTCCCTCTCCCTCTCCCTCTCCCTCTCCCTCTCCCTCTCCCTCTCCCTCTCCCTCTCCCTCTCCCTCTCCCTCTCCCTCTCCCTCTCCCTCTCCCTCTCCCTCTCCCTCTCCCTCTCCCTCTCCCTCTCCCTCTCCCTCTCCCTCTCCCTCTCCCTCTCCCTCTCCCTCTCCCTCTCCCTCTCCCTCTCCCTCTCCCTCTCCCTCTCCCTCTCCCTCTCCCTCTCCCTCTCCCTCTCCCTCTCCCTCTCCCTCTCCCTCTCCCTCTCCCTCTCCCTCTCCCTCTCCCTCTCCCTCTCCCTCTCCCTCTCCCTCTCCCTCTCCCTCTCCCTCTCCCTCTCCCTCTCCCTCTCCCTCTCCCTCTCCCTCTCCCTCTCCCTCTCCCTCTCCCTCTCCCTCTCCCTCTCCCTCTCCCTCTCCCTCTCCCTCTCCCTCTCCCTCTCCCTCTCCCTCTCCCTCTCCCTCTCCCTCTCCCTCTCCCTCTCCCTCTCCCTCTCCCTCTCCCTCTCCCTCTCCCTCTCCCTCTCCCTCTCCCTCTCCCTCTCCCTCTCCCTCTCCCTCTCCCTCTCCCGATAATTCACAACAAACACCGATAACGAACTCTGCGAAACATGAAGTCATAAATGTCCTGTGAAAAATGTCGTTCTGACTTTTTGACTATTTTAAGGTTAGGCTACAGGGCAAACCCTTAACCCGATCGTCTTTGTTTTAGGCTCAAATTGTAGCTGACTAAATTGTCCAGAGCCGTTTTTCTCAAATTTTTGATATCATTCTTCGTTTCCAAATTATCGAGCACCAAAATCAAAAATTCGGAAAAAATTGAATTTTATTTTCACTATTTCGACCATAACTTTTTTTGTTTTTGACTTTCTCAAATAATTATTGTTGCACCTTACAGCTCTCGTGATTATGCGTCTTTTGAGCCTATTTTTTAATATCATATCTTCACAACTTTCCGAGATATAAGGGGATCGCACTTTTTCGTGAAATCGGACCGTATACTGGAGCGAACGAAAAGACATTTCCAATGTCAAAACCAAATTCATGTTATTATCTCAAGCTATTGTTGTCACTAATAGTCATCAATAAAATATTCCAGTTGTACACATACAGAATAAACGTGACATCACGTCATTATATAAATAAGACATTATCTTGAAATACTTGTTGTTAATTACAACAGACCTTTCCCGGTGTTACCGCTAACTTATATATTTGTAAACTATCATATACATATATACTTTGAGAACAATGATGACGTATCATCTAGAATTTTAAATGCTGTCAGCATTTTAATGATTAGGTACTCATCATTATCATCAAGTATTTAATGGTGACTTGATATTGACAAAGCATTTTAAAAGTAAAATTTGCAAAATATATTATTGAATATAAACAAAATGTGAGCAAACTGAGCAATATCGGTTAAAGGATTAAACACATTTTGCTGTAATTCTAACTATTAAACTCCCTTTGAATAGGGTCAGGTTGTATTTTGCTTGTTTTATATATTAATATAGTATGATATTTCATTTCGCAGCAAAATCAATTGTCTAATGTATTTATGTTCTATGGTTAAAAAGTAACGAAACTAATGAATTGTATTCGTATACAAAATAATTTTACGTTGGTAAATACAAATTCAAATATCACGATTTCAACAAAAGTATTGACGTATTATTTATACCACCATAGGCTAGAGAGTAAATTTTGTAACTAAATGTATGCCCCTCCCCCACCCTCGGCCGACGTTGGCAAATGCAATAACTATGTACATGCATCCAATACCTACTTATTATTTTCTATTGAATTTAAATTGTAGTTAGTCACACTAACATTAAACTAATTTTACGCTTCAACTCACGTAGGTATTACGAGCTAACACGAGCAAGCGCAAGTAACTAAAAAATAGGTACTAAAAAACTCACAACGTGACTAACTCGTAACTAATGTAAGTGAGTTAAACGGTTAATTTAGTTTTATTTATTATAGGTAATATTAAATAGGTGACGTCTGAGCTTTTTCACATTGTCCGGCCCGGTATCGGATGTAAAAAACCGGGCAAGTGCGAGTCGGACTCGCGCACGAAGGGTTCCGTACCATAATGCAAAAAAAAAAAAACGGTCACCCATCCAAGTACTGACCACTTCCGACGTTGCTTAACTTTGGTCAAAAATCACGTTTGTTGTATGGGAGCCCCATTTAAATCTTTATTTTATTCTGTTTTTAGTATTTGTTGTTATAGCGGCAACAGAAATACATCATCTGTGAAAATTTCAACTGTCTAGCTATCACGGTTCGTGAGATACAGCCTGGTGACAGACGGACGGACGGACGGACAGCGAAGTCTTAGTAATAGGGTCCCGTTTTACCCTTTGGGTACGGAACCCTAAAAACAGGTGTGCCCCAATGACATCATACTTAGTTTTTATTTTCATGTTTTTATTAACGCTTTCTTTTGAATACTAGGCATTTATGAAATGAATAAATAAATATGAAAAGCACTTTTTACATTTTATTTGTCGCGTCCGATATTAGATCGGATAAAGGACGACTCACATTAGACCGGGCCGTGTCCGGGCCGGAGCTTCCGGCGCTTACTTTTCTATGACATGACGGGCGATCACGTGATGCTTTCTATAGAAAACAATGCGCCGGAAGCTCCGGGTCGGACACGGCCCGGTCTAACGTGAGTCATCTTTAAAGGATGACTTCGGCTCCGGCCCGGACACGGTCCGGTCTAACGTGAATCATCGTTAATGCGAAAAGTCGAAAACGCTCTTATTTCAATGGTAAAATCATAATACCTTAAAGTAGTAATGTCAAAGTGGCTAATTCCGTCATAGGGTCTATTCCGTCCACTAGCGTTTTTCTCGAACAACGAACAACATTGATAATTTCGTTGACAAAGCAGCGATTGCTTTTAATTTCAGCAATCAAAAGCAAATGCTTTTTTTCCCTGCGATTTAAATTGAAAATGAAACGCACGTGAACGGAATTAGCCACATTGACCTTATCGGCCAAGTGAAAAATTGCACGCAATTGAAAGCACCATAGTGCAGCAAGTAGCTGCACGAGAGAGACAAGACGAACATCTTCGAACGATTGTTTTCAAAAAAATGTTTGGGTCAATGTTTAAGTACGTTATTGTTTACCAAATTAGAATTGAAACGGATTTTCTGATTCTTCTATTATAGGTACATAAGGAGCTGCACACACACTGATTTGTTTTTAGTAAACGACAGAAATAAATTTAATTATATGTGCAAGGAAACTTGGAAAATGAAAATACTTTTCAAGTAAGTGCTCGTATTGTTGTTGTATCTGTGCAGTTCCAAAAAATAATACTAATGTATTTTAATAGTTGAGACATCTAATTCGAATGAAATATTCGAATAGTATACATACTTTAAACATTTCTCTTTGGTAATGATACGATCTTTACACCCAAGAATAACACTAACGTTAATATGCTACGTGACTCAAGCATACATGCATGAAATTAACTAAACACAGTTTACACGTACCTCAGCCAGTCTAAAATCTAGTTTTTTATACTAAATTGTTTGAAACACACTTAATATATCAATCACAGCACGGAACTCGGTGGCAGTATCCACAAAACTGTCGATGCGTGGAAACCAAGCACTTCAATGCAATTTACCTCATGAAAACAATTGAACACTAAGCAAACTCGACACTTACGAATTTCAACTCTATTGTCTGGTATTATAGTTGTTATTACAACGGTTATGATAGTAATGTTAGTTCGTTAGCGATTAATGTGTGATGCTTATGTGTGCGTAGCGTCGGTGTAGAAAACGTGCATGTGTGTGCTTCAGGGAAAGAGCGTGTGCGCATAAAATGTCTTCATTTGAGGATAAAACATCGTCGTGGCGAATACAATTGCGATTTCAGTTGTCTTCTATCTGTAAAGTTATATTTCTTTCAATTCATTACTCAAGTCGAAATAAAGCCGGTAGGTACCTAGGTAGGTACCTATAAAGGTTTTGAGGTATTTGTGTGTGTAAAGAAAAGACGCTATCCAGATAGATTTTCGTACCTTGACTCGCCTGTTGCTATCTCTTGCCCGCGCATAATTAGGTATATTGCTATCCTGCTCATGATGCCGGTTGTCAATGTCACTGTGGGAGTTTGACAGCAATATAGTTATGCGCGTGTAAAAGAGATAGCAACAGGAGGGTCAATGCACGAAAATCTATCTGAAAAGATAGATTGATTTTTTGATATCTCCTTTTTTTTTAACACGAATGAATTGTTTGCAAATATCTCCAGAACGGAAAACCCGATTAAATTGCGGTATTTTGTAGAAATTTTTATATTAATACTCGCCGATGGTTCTTTGGTAAGTTGATATCTCTATATGAATAAAAAAATGACAACTTTTTCATTACAGTTTAATGAAACAACAAAAAAAATAACGCATTTTTCTTATGAAATTTGTGGATGAATATGAAACATGAGTCGCTCTCGTGACAAAGCGAAGTATTATGGATTTAGATACCTACATGAAGACCATACAAACAACACAATAAAATGAAAACGCCATTGTACATTTATTTTTCATAAATGAATGCCCGGTCTCCAAGCACAGATTCACAATCCGTTGTTTTCAGCTTATTGTAATCATCGAGTCTTAATTCATTCAACTGAGCGTGCAAGTACTAACCCCTTTAAACTAGTCCTTATCCCTAAAAGAATAAAGTGCTAAATCGCGATAAACTATTATCGTCTACAATTTGCCGGCCGCTCGTCTCTTATACAATATGCACGAGGCTAGGCCTTGAGGCAGATACATAATGCATCGCCAATGGCACACCTGGCAGAAATATCGATCGGCCAAGCGAAATAGTAATCTGACCGTATGTCTGTGGATTTAAATAATCGCCATTGGCGCGGAAATGGATTAATTTGGACGTGAAGTAAATGTGAAAGCGGTTGGGAGTCAAGCAATTATTTAAATAAACAGAAATAATGGAAATTATTAAATAGAAATTCGTGAAATGGTAGTATCTAGAGTTAGTTAAAGGTAAAGACTATCATCAAGATTAATTATAAATTGTTGGCAAGCAAAAACGATGTAGGTAGACGGTGGCAGGTGTCCATAGAATGAATTTAAATAGGTACAATAATTACCTATATTACTTACTAGCTGTGCCCGCGGCTCCGCCCGCGTGGAATTCGGTCTGTGTCAGTAAGCGGCTAATTTCTAATCCTAATTTCTTTCCCTCACCCCTAGAGGCGGAACTTGAAGTAAAGTTGACAGATGGATATGCTGTAGGACTGTAGTCCAGATAAAATATTTTACAATTAGGTACCACTAAATAAAACTACACTCCAAAATCAATAGTTTTTTCGCCTTTATTCAAATTTTACACGTGATTTAAACGACAGAGTAGTAGATGTATATCGGACGATACAGTAAGGTATATGCGCGCGAGCGAAAGCGAAGCGGCCTACCTGGCTAGAGCGCCACCCACTCACCATGGTCTTCTTCAGACTCCTGAAGGAAGACTACGTGCCCCTTGTAACCTCAATGCGTTGAGAGACTTTCGCGAATGATTCGATTTTTTTCGGTAAGGCATGGTAAATGCGAGTCCCAAATCGTTTGACTCCGCAAACGACCAGTGCCGGATTAAGATATTTTGATGCCCTAAGCATTTCTAGACCATGGTGTCCCCTCTCCCTAGGGTCATCGAGATTACATTGATTTTTTTTGGTAAGTTGAGTGACGAACGCATTGCCGCATTACAGCTGAGAATGGAAATCAGTCACATAATTTTATCACGAAAGTTGACAGTGCTGCAGCAGTAACGTTGCAACAGAGTAATGCTGCTGCAGTCGTCATATCTTAGAAAGTTATTGAAAACGCGAGCGAAGCGAGCGCGAAAAATTTTCGATATAAAAACGCAATTTGATAGACAGTTGTAAATTTTTTCTTTTAGTATGGAAATTTGTCACATAATTTTATCACGAAAATTGACAGTGCTGCAGCAGTAACGTTGCAACAGAGTAATGACGCTGCAGTCGCCATATCTTAGAAAGTAATTGAAAACGCGAGCGAAGCGAGCGCGAAAATGTTTCGATATAAAAACGCAATTTGATAGATAGTTGTACATTTCTACTTTTAGTATGGAAATCAGTCACATCATTTTATCACGGAAATTGACAGTGATGCAGCAGTAACGTTGCAACAGAGTAATGCTGCTGCAGTCGCCACACATTAGAAAGTTATTGAAAACGCTAGCGAAGCGAGCGCGAAAATTTTTCGATATAATAACGCAATTTGATAGACAGTTGTACATTTCTACTTTTAGTATGGAAATCAGTCACATAATTTTATCACGAAAATTGACAGTGCTGCATCAGTAACGTTACAACAGAGAAATGCTGCCGCAGTCGCCAACCGAATGTCACCTTTATCATAAGTTATAACGTGATTGTAAACGCGAGCGAAGCGAGCGCGAAAATTTTTCGATATAAAAAACGAAATTTAATACACAGTTGTACATTTTTACTTTTAGTCCCAACCAGGCGCGAATCCAGGATTTCATACAGAGAAGGGATGGGACGGTTTTCTATCAGCCTAGCTTCGCATAGGGCTCGATATTTAAGGGTCTCAGCGAGGTTGTTCTCATACAGAAAAGATGCAAGAAAGCAGAGCTTGGAATTGACCAAGTGAATGTGAAGTGTGAGCAAGGCAGAAGGCCCAGCTGCGAAAGAGGAACGCTTGGATTTGGATCCACGCCCAAGTGTAATTAAGGCAGAAGCTCAACTTTTCCATAAGGCAGAAGACCTCGCATAAGACCTTACGCCGAACTGCAAAAGAGTGGCTTGAAGTCGAATCTATGCATGTAATCACGACTCTTCTACTGCTCGCTCTTTCGCTTCACTCGAAGGCGCTACTTGATAGGATGCTTTTAGTTTTCGGCTTTCACGGGGCCCCTTATAAAACTTTGACAGTTAGGTCTCAGGATCGCGGCTAAGGAGCAACTCGGCTTGGCCGACAAATCTGGCTAGATGTGGTGCCCTAAGCAAGTGCTTATTTTGCTTAAAACTCTAAAAGGGTTAATCCGGCACTGCAAATGACAGAGGTCAATGTTTTTTTTTAAAGTACCCACCTTCGTGGTCATTATTAAGTGCATAAAGGAGGCGATACCTACGTATGAATATGGATTTGATATGGGTGGGATATAATTACGATTAAGTATAATTCATGACGGAGATAATTTTAAATAATTATGCAATTATACGCGTGTTGATATGTGTGTTTATTTTACCACTACGTAATTATGTAAACTCATTTTTAGTTTTCTTGATTATGTTTACTCAGTTCCCCAAAAGATGGCACTGTGCAATGAGGGGCAATTAATTTACTGTCGTTTAATTTTCTTGTATTATTAATTTATTAAATCAAAATAATTATTCAATTATTTTTGTTGATATCCGTACCCCCTTTTCTAAACTTAGAGTTAATTTGGCAAAATCTTTCATCGGTGGCTTATTCATGTCACAACGTATTAAATTCAGCGCCATCTGTTAGTTTACCAGGGTACTCAAGAGTGGTAGCACATATTTGAAAAAAGTTTGCCCCTCCTTCCTAAGTAGCGCCATAAGATTCAGGGGCAAACATAAGTCAACCGAGTGTTGTGGCTACCCCCCCTTTTAGGGGTTGAATTTTTATAGCCTATAACCTGGCCGGGAATTTTCTCGACAGATTAGTAAAATTTTCATCAAAATCCGTTCAGCCGTTTTCACGTGATGCGCGTTCAAATAAACAGACAAACAGATAAACAGATAAACAGACAAACAGACAAAAATTCTAAAAACTTTTGGAACGTGTTCTGTTATCCATTCCAAGTATCCCCAGCCAACTTTTTTTCAAATATCTTCCATGTACAGACTTTCGACCGTCTTCAGCTTTATTATATGTATAGATATAATAATTATCTGTTGGACGTTTGACATACTAGACTTGTATAAGAATTAAGCCATTGTCTGGTTCATATTCCACATATGTTAACGACAGATCGGTATCTCCTGGATTTCACATTCTTTGCTTAACTATACTTTTGTTTGAATTTGGTAGAGTCTGTACGAGAAGAGTCTTAGTAGAATGTATTGGATCCCATACATTTCACGACTCTTTTCTTTCCGCACAGTCCCTACCTTGTTTTATTTAATACATTTTTTTTAATTTGTTCTTTATAAAGGCCTCTATATAAGTATATAAACATAAGAAATGGCGGTTAAAAGGTTAAATTAAACCAAATCTAAAATTCGGATTATTAACGTATTGTGGAGAGGCCTTTGCCCAGCAGTGGGACACTATAACAGACACACTAAAACGTTTTGTTATCTTAGTGTAAGGCCTGAGTGGACGCTCGGAGCGGAGCGTTAGCGGGGCGTGCAGCGTGGCGTCGGGCTCACAAGTGATTTGAGCAGCGTGCACTATAAGGCCGCTCCTATACGTTTGCATTTGTTTAACATGCACGCCGCACGCCCCGCCCCGCTGCACGCCCAACTCGAGCGTCCACTCAGGTCTTACACTTAGTCGTACCAAGTAAGCAAGCGCTTCCGCGCCGCGCGTCTAGGTACTTATTCCATGATGATGTTTGATGGCGGATCGTTTCGTGCAATTTGCTGAATCCAGGTCGCTTATTACTGGTGCTCTATTTACGTACTTAGCGAGTGGACGAGTCGATAAGGCACTTTGTTTATTATATTATACGCTAGATTGTTTTGTTTTCAATTTATTTAGGTAAACAGTCACTCCAAGAAAGACTGTGTATAAATTGTATGTGATGATTGACGCATATAAACCAATATTAAAAAAATTTACACAAACAAACAGAAAGACATACATAAAGTATTCTTAACAATATGTGTAACCAACAATTTTCACCACGTATAGATACAACACTTTAATTATCCGGAGCTTTCTGTTTGTTAATGTCCTTGGAGAATTAAGGATAACTCACGCTAGACCGAACCGGGGCCGGACATGTCAAACGCCTAGGCCGGCCCCGGCCCGGTCTAGCGTGAGTCATCCTTTAGGCCGACAATTAGTACCTAATCCTGTCAGCCCAAACTATTTAACTAAATTGATTGCTGAGCCAATCAGTGATCAAATTTATTGTTCAAGTAAACGTGTGCCTTTAAGTAAAATTAATGGACTATGCATTTAATTTAAGTGTTTTATTGGAAATATATGTTCAGGCTAGACATATTTAATCCAAGTTGCAAATGGATCTATTGGCCATTACCCGCTGTGAAGGTGAGAAGTTTATAATGGACAAGTTTTTCCAAAATCTTAAGCCTTATACTATTTAAAACTTTCGCATTTTGAAGACAATAACTTACACTTATAGACGGGTCTATCGCGAATTTATTTTATTACCTTTATTTGCTGACGTTTCGACACAGGTCTCACTAGTCGTGGTCGCGGCTAACTGATGTCCCAGCAAAATCTCAAAACGCTACCCGACGAAGAGTGAAAAAGTTTGGGTAGACATCACATTTAAATTCGCGATAGACCCGTCTATAAGTGTAAGGTGTAAGTTAATATGTCTTAAGTGTTGTTGTGTGTTCTGTAACTTATACCTATATGGGTTGAGATACGGAGACTTTGTTTGATATATTTAAGGTTAGGTCCCGGGTTAAGAGAAACGTTTGGGTAAAAAAGAAAGCAATTGTAGAGAAAATAAACAGTTACCTACCTACCTACCTAGTAGTTATACCTACTTAAAGATATTAAAAACTAAATTAAATAATAATACTATAAAATAAAACGAAATTACGAGTACGTTCGTTTATTACTGAGTTAGCACCATTATATCAGACATACAACCGTAGAATACCTAGGAATTTAAAGGATATCGGGATAGCGCTCAGATTCCAATTTATATCTTTGTTTTTGTTCAAAAAGTTTCCTTTTTAAATTTGTTCGTTTGTGGAATCAGGGTTGGCACATAAAAACTTATTTCATTTGGCGACGCGGATATCTATCAATATGCTGAGTCCAGTGAAAAGTTAATTTACTCCTTAAAACTTTTGAAGATAGCGTACAAGTGAAGTGAAGTTACAATAACAAAATCTTATCCATCAGTTGGTTGATCAAATGGAAATATGTACTATAAATTTCAACAAATGTTAAACAGGTCTTTAGTTGAAGAACAACAACAAAATGTTAGTATTATAATATTGCGACATGTCTTGTCATTATCATCATTTTCAGGTTCATGTGTGTGTTCCTGTGTACTGAAATCTGAGCAAGCGAAAAATTCCAAAATGGAACCTTGAGCGTACCGAACCTTGAGCGTGGCGAGAGTTCCAACGCATGAGGGTTAAATTTAAAATCATCACTTAAAAGTAAATTCAACCCGCTAGCATGAGGAAACAACTCAAAAGTTAGGTCCATCAAAATACTTTGCCACTCGTGTGGATAAAATAAATGGAAGCATAAAGAGAAGAGTGAAAAGTATTTTGCCAACCCTAAGCTCAATATGCAAAGGCGATAAAGGCAGCGCTAATTCCTAGTAAGCCGCCTTTGTGTATCATCAATTCTGAAATGCAAAGGAAATTGCCGTTACTCTGGCTCGACTCTGTCAAACTGAAGCGATAACGTAACAGTTAAAACTGTACAAAAAAATCTACATGAATCATTCGAGATTTTTGATGAGATATGATTACTTATGATACGAATAAAGTCAACACGGGTACAAACAGCAACACTCCTAACTGTACATCGGTGGACCTTATGCCTTTTGTAATAAGGTCCAGCGATGTACAGTTAATGGTAGCTCAGTGTGTTGAATACGGATAAGATAGGTTATAGGCGCCCCAAAATTGAAGCACTTAACTTGTTAAGATTGTACAGTTTGATTGATCGTAGTCGTTGGGCTTTAACTATGACGTGCAAATGACAAACACCAGTAGTCTCTTTTTTACTTAGGTATTCTTTTAATCATGCCTTCTCTTTTACGCCTTCTGCATATGTAGGTGTCATAAAACGACAATCGTCTACACAAAGCGACGTGGTGCGTAAAATGGGAACGACGCGACGGCAAATGGCAGGACGAATAAGGCCGGTTTACACTCGACGAGTGGTTAAGCGCTACTTGCACCATCCCACTAACCCGGGGTTAACCAGTTAAACCGTTAACCCAGTGTCAAATTGTACTGTAACCAGCAGGGTAACTCCAGGTTAAGCCGGTTGACCCCGGGTTAGTGATTGGTGCAAGTGGCCTTTAGTAGCAGATTGACGAGGGTGCATGAAAGCCTGTAAAGAGGGATGACAGCGAATAGTCAAGCGAATAAGACTAGTTTACACGAAGTGGGTGATTAAGTAGCAGTTCAACAACGAACGAGTGCTTGCATGAGACAGATAGTACGAATCCTGGCACAATTGCCGGGATTTTTTAGCTTTTCACATGACTTTTCTGTGAACAGAAATCTCTAAGGTCAACCGGGATAAATGCGTCACCTGATGTAAATGCGATTTTTAAAGATCTCTTCTAAACGAAACATTTTAGAACTATTGCAACCCTCTCTGTTCGAAGTGTGGTCAATTGGTCTCTGAACTTTTGATGCAGACGGCTAATAACAGTTATAATATCGAATGGAATCGAATCTTCGAAAGACGCATTTATCACAAAAGACGCATTAACCCTGGTTGACCTTATTCAGTTCTGGTTTTTTTATTAGCAAACTGGGGATACCTACGTCCCCCAAGAGGAGGGATTGGGTAGCTAACAGCATTCTACAGAAGGCGTGAAATTACATGTCACGTGTTGGCAGGCAGTCTTTTACTATACAGGCGGATTGTCAAAATTGCGCCATCACTCGAAAACCACTCCGATGGAGCCATACCTTTGGCCTATCCTCTAATTTAACACTTATCAGTGAAAGAACAAGGATCAAAGCCAAATGGCGTTCTAAAAGTTTTAATCAACTGTCGAAAGATGGCAGTAAATTGGCTACAAAAATTACTTTGATAATCCGCCTCAATATCAAATTCACTTTGGCGATAGGCAAAATTTGAAAACCATTGTTTTAATAACAACAAATACTGACAACTTTACTTGAAGCATTTCAACTTGCAGTAGTGCAAACTGTCCTTAACAATAAAACGATACTGCTCATTCTGTTTTATACTTCCGTATGAGTAACAAATGGACAAGGACTGCATTAGTTAGCAGTAAATCCGTGCGTTTCGGGTAATACTCGATTACTATGCATGGGCTCCGACGCATTCATCAAAGTCCTATAAGTTGAGGAAGCTAATTGACCGTGTGATGCGATGACTAGATTTATATTTTACCGTAAAACGGGGTGAGTAGGTTTCGCGGGGAGAGGTGGGTTATGAATGGGGAGAGAAGGTTTGAGAGGGGGGTGAGAAGGGATTTTAAGGCTAATGCTACAAAAATAATGTATTCCAATTTAAAATGGAGCTATAGTAATACGCATAATAAAAAAAAATCGATCCAACAATCTTCCAAAATCACCTTTGTATGAAAACCCCTCTCACCCCAAATACGAGGCACTACGGGGTGAGGTGGTTTTTCCTCTTTATCGTCAAAGTTATGAAATGGAACTACCCAAAATGAAATAAAAACTAAAATACAAACGTCCGGAACACTTATTATATACACCATTCAGTTTTCATATGTAAAAATAAAATGTTATCGAGGTTTGAATTTCAGTTTTGACTCTACTCACCCCATTTTACGGTACTTACCCTTTATAATACAGTTGCGTGTTTAGAACTAGAAACGTAATATTACCGAACAGTCCTTTTATTTTTTATTGTTCTTTTTCCTAACTCAAAATTTGCATCAGATTCCCTACTTTGCGACACATGTAGGTAAAATGCAACTCTCTTGTCAGTTTTTGAAGTAGGAAAGAGAGCCTTTACGAGATGGTGTGGTGAGCAATATTTTGTGACTGTTATGCAAACATACCGGTCTGGCCTAGTGGGTAGTGAAGCCGATGGTCCTAGGTTCGAATCCCGGTAAGCGTGTATTGGTGTGATGAGCACAGATAATTGGTTAAGTATGTGTATACTAGGTATATATATCGTTGTCTGAGTTCCCACAACACAAGCCTTCTTGAGCTTACCGTGGGACTTCGTCAATTTGTGTAAGAATGTCCCTATAATATTTTTGACGTGATGACGTCTTATAAATCGATGAACACCGGTAGCATGCACGAAAAAGTGTCACGTTGTGGATAGATTTCTATGGTAACGTTGTGGACAAATCTCCATGGTAACGTTACGTAATGTAATGGTAATGTTTTCTTATGACGTTATCACGCAAAATTATCGTCCGTAAACCGACTTTACAGACAACCATATTTTTTTCTATCAGTGTATCTAAAGCTAATAGAGTCAGACCAAGAATAGTCTGCAGCGGATTTGATACACAGTGAATACACCCACACAGTGAAAGTGTTATTTTAAACGTCAAACTTCTTTGAAATTATGACGTATAAATGACACTTGCACTGCGTGGGCTATCAAATCCGCTGCAGACTTTTTTGGTCCGACTATAACGAGAACTCATTGCCGAGTCCTTCCAAACAGCGCTTTCCCCTTTCGAATGTAATCTAAAGCAAACACCGCTCCACAAAGTTTAGCCACGAACCGATCTTGTGGAAAACAGAATTACATTGCATAAAGCTCTGCAACGGTATTGGATAACGTAACTATGTACGCTAGCTTAGTACAGTCAGCAGGTCAGCTCTTGTTCTATGAACTCGTGCGTCTTTGAACAGTTTGAACTTCGAATTACAAACGTGCGATGAATGATTGTCTGACAGATCGGTATTGCAATATACTGTTCTGATTATTAAGGACCCTTCGCCGACTTCATCACATCGGGTGCACGAAGCGGGTGAGCGGGTTAACGAAAAATAGTAGGTACCTATGAGCAACGCACTGGCGCGGACGCGTGCGACATTTTTTTTTTTTTTTTTACCTACGATGATACCCGCGGGCATGCACCCTGTGATTATGCATATTTAAGGAATTAAACAAAAATCAATCAAGAGTTTTCTTTCTGTTTCTTAAACTTTATGATAAAATCGGCCTCGTCGTTGTTTTGCGCTAGGTACCAACATTGTTGACAATTATTTATTTAAGTAACAATGTTTTTTTAATTTTTGGGCACTGTGATAAATTAGAATCTAAATTAAGTAAATTTTAATAACAACAGTTTGTTTCTATTGTTGCAATGTGAAAATATAAGAAACAGTTTTTAGAAAAGGTTGGGGTAACACGAAATAAAAATATTCATTCATTCATTCAAAATGCACTAATGTCACGCTGCAATACTGCTGCAGTAATGAAACAGACTGCATTGCTGCAGGAAACGTGATTAATGGTAATTTTAATATAATATGTGCTGGTGTAGTCTGAATTCGAACGGCACCTTAAATATTACCTGCCTGCCGAGACGTAAGCATTCCATTCATTGTATTAGACACGAAGCGTAACTAAGTTTTGCCAATACCACTGCTTCGAAGATTAGACGCGCACGTCCTATGCATTGTACATAGTTGTCTACTAGATCAGTTGGAACTAAACTTTGTCGACGTGGTATTTGCTTCGGATTACATTCTGGAAACTAAAGTCAGACCAAGTTAATTCTGCAGACTTTGAATGACAGCGTGTGGAAATACCACCTTAAATGTAGAAGTCTTATGAAAATATGGCACCTACACACTTTGTACTCTTCAAAGTCTATGTAAAGTTGGCATAGGTACACGGACTCTATGATGTCCCGAATTCCGGTAAGGGCATTTCTTTGTGTGTTCATCACAAATATTTGTTACAGAGATATGGATTGTATTAAACTACGTCGGTGGCCAACAAGCATACGGCCCTGATGGTAAGCAGTCTCCAATGTATGTTCTTTGGCAAAGTTAACGTTAGGGCGCGTATACACAGCGCCAATGCGGCTGCCGGCTTTCGAACAAGACAATTAGCCAAGTGTAAACGCGCCCTAGCAAGCAATTATTATGGAGATGCAAGTCTCTCGGCGTGGACAACTTTGGCGGGAATTCAGATAACATAATAGTTTGCTTATTTGCTTACTGAAAATTAAGTCATTAATCGCTTTCAGTTTAGCGTAGAACCTAGTTATTAGCCATCTAGATATTATTACCTATAGGTAGGAGTCGATTAATAATAAAGCAATACTGGCCTATTCGGATTTCGAGATAATCACAAGATCTAGAGACGATTTAGAGATCAATGTTACGTCCACTGCATTGAGACATTCAGAAAAAACTAATTAAACATTTAAAATATAAAGCCTACAAGTCGAATCAACCGCCAAACGTCGGAAATTTGGTTTCGCTCGAAGGTCGGCGCACATTAAAGGATCAAACTTTTTTAAATAAAATTTTAACAAATCATATTGACTCCCCTTATTTAATAAATAAAATTAATTTTAGAACTCCTCGTTTGAACACACGACATCACAAACTCTCTCACATCCCCTTTACGCGAAAAAAATACAAAGCGAATTCCTTCATCGATAAAGCGTGCAAGTGTAATAATAATCTTTTCTCACACATTGATATGTTTAACATTCCGTTAGTTAAGTTTAAGTATGAGGTTCTTAGTACTTTGAATACTTAATGCTTAGAATATTTTAACTTTAACTATTTTTTTTTTGTCATTATTCTCTTTTACTTTTAAATTCATTAATAATGCCGACAAATGTTTGTTCTGTGGATATATTCTAGTTGTTATTCCGTTGCTTATTTTTTTGTATATGTGTTAGTAGTTAGTGGCAACTTCATTGGTTCATGTATTGAATAATATTAATATCTGTAAGTATTATTGTACCGTTTGTGCCCAAATAAATATTAAAACATGAAAACATCAACTAGATCTACATTAGATATCGACTAGATGTGACTTGGAAATTATCTAAGTCATAACTTGTCGAAATCGTTCAAGAGGACCTCCAGAATCGCGGAAACGTCAAATTTGACATATCTACCTTACAAATATCTTTAAATTATCCGTATCGTAACTTGTTGAAGTCTAGTAGAAATCTAATTCATTTTCCGAATCGAGCCGTTACTCTCAATAGTTTTTTTTATGACGTGGCTACATTTTATCCGACTTGAAGGTTTTTTACGAAAAAAAGTACCTATACTTATAAATATTGAAATAAGCAGGATAACTCTTTGATTTCTCGGAAGGTCTTAATATTATTTAGAATTAAAATCTTTTAACCAGAGACTTTCTACTTCGTTTAGATAAAGATAAGCAAATTACGTAGACTGAAAGTGTAAACCAATATACAAAGTCGCGACAACTACTTTTCGTCGTAATAGGCGAGTAGACTTAGAGAACAAAAGACAAGAAAGACGTCTTTATTATTAACTCGTCTAGTTCAAGTAATACGAGTATCTTACATTAAGAATGACTCACGTTAGACCGGACCGTGTCCGGGCCGGAGCTTCCGGCGCATCGTTTTCTATGAATAGCATCACGTGATCGCCTGTCATGTCATAGAAAAGTAAGCTCCGGAAGCTCTGGTCCGGACACGGCCCGGTCTAACGTGAGTCATCCTTTATTCTGATATTCAAACGAAAGGCACCGAGATATTCTGATAGCATTTTTCTCTTAAACCTGAGTGTTTACGCAGGAAATAGGTACATTATTTCGTACGATGTTGACGCCATTTTGTTAGATTTTCTTACGGGGCCCAAAACCGTACGCTAAAAGGACCGAGTATTTCCGCCAGCAATTCACAAGGAAAACAAGTATTCTAGTATTTCGAGTGCGCGTATTTATGCTGCTAAACAAAGGCGCCTTAATTGCATTACTCTGTTCTTGTAAAAGCACAAGAATTTTTCATATCTGAGCCCGCCTGTGGGACGAAATGCATATTCATATAGCAAGTTAAAATGTGATTTTTTTGCGGAGTTGATTAGTTCAGCGCGCGAGTTTCAGTACGTATATGAAAATGCGGAAAGAACATGCCTGATTTTGAAGGGTTTTTGTTGGAAAAAAGTGTTTTTCTGACATAGGTCAGTTTCATAAAAATATTTATCTACACACAGCATAAACTCTCTATAATCCATTCGAAAACCGCAAATTACGGCCCGCTTTAGCACAGAATAAGTAATAGTACCGTACAGAAAGGACACTTCCTAAAAAACCGAAGTTTGACAGCGATTCAGGGTCGAATATTGATATCCCTTTCTAACTTATGGCACTATCCCTTTCGGCTATTTAGGGTTGTCAAAATTGAAGTCATTATCTTATCTGTGGTCGTGCACGCAAAGGGACGTCAAATTGTGTCAACCCTAATAATTGCTCGGAGCAATGCTGAGCCGAACGGAGCCGAGTTTGCCCGAAGTCAGGAGGGTCTCCCCACTGCCTTTTTTATTAATTTTTTTATAATAAACTTGCGGAGATGACACAATGGAACTTGCTTGCCTAAAGGAAAACTGTTTTGTTAGAACAAATATCTTAATCTGTGAAAATGTTATTATGTATTGCGGAATAATGACGTCGATATCGCAGTGTAGTCGTTTCCAGATTCCTTAAAAAGCCATACAATTAGGTAGGTAGGTACAAAACGTTATACCTACTAGTATTGTTAACGTTTCAAATCGGCATGAAGGTATAAAACAAAACCCAACTTCCAAGCAGGTTAAACAGTGGAACGACATAACCCTTAAACTAATTAAAACTAACCCGTTCCCAGCATAAACACAAGTTAGGGAGTTATTTCCTAGTTCGCAATATGTGCCATAAAATCGTATTTAGTTTAACCGTGTCTATGAAATAGCGAGAAACTAATTCTGTAGTTAAGATGCGCTAGAGGACTACAGTTTTAGCTTTAGTCGATCCTCGTGGGGCTTGAGGCTGGAGGGGATGGAATTTGATAATTCGATGAATAGAATAGCTACTTTGCATACAGATGTAGTGCATAATTATTTTCCTTCGTATTTTCACGGAAATATACGAACGTGTCTTGCTATTTCAGTCAGTCTCGGTACAAAAGTACCGAGGTTGATTGAAGTAGCATGACAAATACGAACGTTTCCGAGAAAATACGAAGGAAAACAATTTTGCACTACATATTTAATTCAATTTACTTTTTCTATTAGTAATTCTAACAATTAAATTCTGGTTCATAGATGGCACTGTACAGACATACCTATTTAATCTTGGAACAAACGACATCAACGAGCTCTCGGCACTTGATTCTACACTTAAACTCTTCTGTACTTAGATTTTAAATAGGCTTTTCAATTTCAATTCAATTTCAATTTCTTTATTCATAACGTAAGTTACATGTCAATTTTATTATACATATTTACATCTTATGTCTATTTTATATTGACAATAATAAGTATCTCATTTCAATAATCACATATAACATTGTTTGTATTCATAAATTCATCGAATGAGTAAAACGCCTTATCTATTAAATATTCCTTTAGCTTTCTAATAAACATATTGTCTGATAATTCTGCTGACTTCAAATTATTATAATTTTAATTTGTTATATTACGTTACATCAGTCATCTCATAGAAAAAAGTAATTTATATGTGTGCCTTATTACCTATCACTGAGATGGTATTTTCGACTTGGTAGGTAAACATTTTCGGTTTCCTAGTAAAGCTTAATAATATCAATCTACTGAATAATATAACACTTTAAACTCTCGCGTTTTGTACACATATTTAATTACACAAACGGGTCTACCGCGATATAATTTCATTGTTTTTACCTTTAATTCCGACGTTTCAGCTGAGTTGCACCAGCTGTGGTCACGGAAAGACTGACGTCCCAACAAATGTCAACGGAGATATTAATAAAACACCACTAAACTACCCGAAATTAGTTTATAAAAATGTTCGGGGTAAACAAAGAAATTGCAGCTACCCGTTAAAGTTTAATGTTTATTGTCCACGGCACGACACGCAACACTCACAGTATCCGTACACTGGTCCGAAGATATATCCGCTGGTTTCAACATTTGAATCACTGGTCCCCAAGTAGACGATAATTTGTACCCGTCCTCACGACTGAAATTTTTAGGGTGTTTTTTAATTTCAATCGCCTCTCTCACGATCCGCGGATAATAGTGTCGCTCGTTGGAGAGGACTTTGGGTTTATGTAGCTCAATCCAGTGAGTTTCTTTGTCTACCCCGAACATTTTTATAAACTAATTTCGGGTAGTTTAGTGGTGTTTTATTAATATCTCCGTTGACATTTGTTGGGACGTCAGTCTTTCCGTGACCACAGCTGGTGCAACTCAGCTGAAACATCGGAATTAAAGGTAAAAACAATGAAATTATATCGCGGTAGACCCGTTTGTGTAATTAAATACTGAATAATATTCTGTTTGTCAACATGTCATGCACTGGAGATAGCAAAATCCAATTCCGTTTTTGCCGTACGATCATAAATCCAAGGAATTGTCATCAAAATTTGCTCTCGCCAGTATATCACGCTAACGCCAGATGATTCACTTGCAAGGAGACCGTTTATAACACATGCTCAAGAGGGCTTGTGCACAAATCACGCGAGGTTCGACAGGGGGAGGGGGGGTCACGAAAAAATCACGATAGATCACGTTGGGGGAGGGGGGTATAAGGAAACCTCACGTGTATTTTTCTACAGTGAACGAAACTAAGAAAAAAAAACTAACACATAAGTAGATACTTTTTCTCGGTTTCGTTAAACATAAATCTTCACTCTGCACTTCAAAATAGCGAGTCTATTTAACGCAAATAGAAAAATAAACAAGATTTTCTATATACAATACTATTTATCTTAAAATTAGGTCGAATGAAAAAATTTCAAAAAAATACATGTGAGGTTGGGTGGGGGGAGGGGGGTAGCCAAAAACCTCACCATATATCACCAAGGGGGAACGGGGGCAAAAAGTAGCCGAAAACACCTCGCGTGATTTGTGCACAACCCCAGAACATATTTTATATCACAGATTCAATTATGACTTTATTTTTTAAGTTTAGTTCAAATACATTTTCTAGACATTGAAAAGATGTTCGATAAATCACGTGGCGATAAAGCAAAACAGTGTTCAAGTACCTATTTTAATTTATAATTTATATGTATTTATTTAGTACGGTTTTCCGTATTGATCCCCCCTTGGGAATGTATTTTCAGCGAAAATTAATGGTTACTGAGAAATCAGCACTATTAAGTAAAGCTTATTGGAAATAAATTAATATTTGCATTACTATTTACTTAAGTCTTAAATATTTGTGGAAATTGAAAATACTTATATATTTAATTTAATAAAAAAGTTAATGAATACAAACTTTATAAACCTATAAGCGCCACTTGCACCATCCTACTAACCCGGGGTTAACCGGTTAAACCCAGTGTCAAATTGTACTGGTAACCATGGTACCTCGAGGTTTAACCGGTTAACCTCGGGTTAGTGAACGGTGCAGTTGCTCTAAGAGTTTCAAAAGTTCCATTAAACCAAATTACCATAAAAAGCAAAGTAATTTGGAACCATGAGTATAGTCAACATGCAGTTAGAAATCTAACGATTGTTCTCTAATGTTACTACTGACCAGTAAATAGCCCACGTCAGTGAGACTTGTAATTTTCTCTAAGTTTAAATTACCGGCCCGTCGAGCCCGCGGCCACCTGGCCGTACCATCAATTATTAACACCGGGAGCTTCTGAAAGATGGACGGCCCGATCGATATGTCAAATACAATTTACGTGCACTTTTCAGCGGGGAACGATGGGGGTTAAAAAGCTTGTATCTAATGTCTGCAGTAAGTTATTAGATGATTTTATTGACGGTCTGGCCTTGTGGGTTGTGACCCTGCCTGTGAAGCCGAATGGTCCTAGGTTCGAATCCCGGTAAGGGTATTTATTTGTGTGGTGAGCACAGATATTTGTACCTGAGTCATGGGTGGTTTCTATGTATTTAAGAATTCAATCATTTAACATATTATATAAATATATCGTTGTCACAGTACCCATAACACAAGCCTCCTAGTAGGGCTTACTGTGGGACTTGGTCAAGCTGTGTAAGAATGTCCTAGAATATTTATATTTATTTATTCATTTTATTTTACTGAGGCTTACTAACTTCATTTTTCATTTAGAAAATAACTTACATATTTCATTAATAAAATAATTTCATGTTAAAATAAGATGTTTCAATATGAAATAGGAAATAGTCGAATTGTATTTATAACAAGTTGTGATAAGAAGATTGTTTGTTATGCCGCAACCGCTGTCACCCCACCGCTAGCCGTTGTCAGGACCTTCATATTCATGCTCTGGAAGTAAAATGATAATAAATTATGTTATTCGTACCTACTCATTAATTCGGGACATTCAAAGAAAAACATCAGGAAAAAGGACTTTTCTACGAACTGCTACTAACTACCTTTTGCGTTCTAGTTCTAGTATATGGCATTTTTTTCTCTTTGAACGTCACTCTATCATAGCTCTGCACTTTCCAGTAAAAAGAAAGTCCATCAACGAATAAAATTGGCAATTCAAACAGGATGCGCCTCTCACTGTCCGAGTATGGACTAAAAAATCTGTAAAATCCGGCCAGCCTACGCCGATTTTGGCCGGCAGGATGATTTTTTGTTATTCCATATAACGAATGTGACAAAATATTCCATAAAAGAATCCTCAACGAATGTGACGTTGATAAATTAAAAGATCGCATTTAAGTATGGTGCAAAGTAAAGGTTATAGCGCGCATGTGAGCTAGATCATATAAGACTTATTTAATTTAATCAAGACTGCCTTCAACCAGCAGAATATGTAGGTACTTTGTTATTATGATGTATCTGACGAAAAACGAATACCCTTTTCTGTTCACGTCGTAAGAGGAGGGTAGTTTTGTCGCGTGACAATGACAGGTTTGAAGATATATAAGTCTCGCCAATAATCATCTAATAAATAACATTGTTTTTTCAGCCCAGATCTGAGTTCGCTTATGGTCATTAAATCATTACTTCTCCGTATTTTTTCCTGTCGATATGACGTGAAGCTGGCAGAAATGTCTAAAGACGATTGCCATAGTTAAAAGAAAAAGTCTAGTCAAATAACGATGAATTGGCCGCAATTGGATGCAATCTGGCTCGTCTGAAATAGTTAATGTTTATTTTGAACGTTATTTTGCAAACAAAATATAATCAACTCAAAAAATAAAAGCTTAAGTGCTGCAACAATGCTGCATCCCCAGCTGGCATTTCCAGTTAGGTAAGTGTTTATCACGAAGGGTCTTCTGGTTCATCCATGAGTAACATACCGTATTCACACACGGATTTTTCTCATCACGAAACAATTATTTATTTTATGAATCAGCTGTTCGGCAAAGGATCCACTAGCCATTTGTCGAAAAGTGTTAGACACGGAAGTTTCTATGACAGCATACTTAATTTAATAGTATAATTAGTCTCATATTGTAACAGTTCCAGAAGTTAGCTCACTCTGTGGACTGATACTAGCTGTTATAGTAATAGCTCCAATTCGGCGCTCGAGCGTAGCAAAAAGTTCATCAGAGCAGGGTACTGCCCATCGTCCAATGCAACCATCAGCCCGATTCGAACAACCAAATAACGTTACTTTTGACACTGACAGATCGGTGTCGTGCCGCTGTGTCTTCTTATTAAACATTGATCGAATCGGGCCGCATCACGAGCGCGATCTCCGCCAGTATCTCATGCCTTGCTCTCATGTTGCCACCCATGGAACATTCGGCGGTTACACGACACTCAGGCGCAAATTGTGATTGATGCGCTCGGGTGGGAATTGAAGAATTTCCACAATATGGATTTTCGGTGTTTTGTTTATTTCCGAATTATTGCGGATTTTACACGTTGATGGGATGGGATTCGATTTTGCTGTCTAGTCTTGTACATAACTAGAACAGTAAAGTCATCATCATTGTCATAATTCTAGCCTTCAGTCACCCACTGCTGAGCATAGGCCTCTCTTCGTGTACGCCACGGTGGTTATCCTGGTCCTGGGCTACTCTCACCCAAAAGTGCCCAGAACAGTAAAGTATTATTCCAAAAGTCCTTTAACACCATATTGGCAGAATTTTACCGATTGTTGGATCAAGTACATACAATATGTTATTACCGAATAATTAATTCCTTGTTGCGGGTTAATGTTGCCTAAAATCGGTTCCAGCTTTTTGGACTGCAACAAGATTGTCAACATTTTTACAACAATCAAACTTTTATTGATAAAATAGAAGTATTTTACATGTCAACACATTATTTCTACTACAACACACAAGTCTTTCCCATCACGGAATAATGGTGTTCCGGACCTTCGGGAGGCGTGCGCGGAGCCGAAGCCAACACGTAGAGGACCTTTTGACACTTTAATGAAATGTAAGGGGTACACCGAGCGGATGCTGCCCTTGCCCGCAACACACATTATTATTACGACTAACGCTCTTAACGGGATAGTGGAGGACCGGTTCTCCATACAAACGCAGTCCCCATTTTAATATCGAATAGAATAGAGTAGAATATTTTTATTCACAAAAGAAAACGATCTTACAGACACATGAACACAGGTAGATCCCAAAATAGGCTATGCCTGTGACTTGGGCTCCTAGAATGCAATTGACATTAGAAAATTTTACAGAAAATATTACCGACATTTAAATAACTAAGAATTAGTATTTTTTCGGCAATTTTTACTTCTTTTTCAGTCATATTTTGGAGGTCAAAAATCTTGCAGAACTTGTTGTAAAGGAAGGGTTTTAGGTAGGAACTTAAACGTCTACAGAAACTAGTTTTCGTGGGCATTAATGGCATCCTAAAACAACGATTTCTGAGCCGTTGAGTGAGGTCTGAATTTAACAAAATTCAGCCGACCCTGCTGAGTGCGGGGCCTCACGGTGGGCCCTGGTGACAATTTTTACCAGAAAGAGTTTTCTAACACTAAGTAAAAAGACTGTCCGTTGAAAAAAGTGGCGACTTTTTGAGCATAACTTTAAGGACTGACCGCTGAGCGCGCTCTAAGCTTATCAATGAAGAGGATGCTGAGCCCCCCCACGCCAAGATACAATATGTTAGAACCGACTGACAAAGCGCAAAATACACTAGTTTTAAGGTTTCTCTATCGGCAACATCTCTCAGTAATTTCATCGTGTATATGAGTTTATAATATGCCCCTTCGTTTGAATTATTTAGATTTTTTGATTATTAAGTATAAGAGTAAGGAGCCTAAAGCGAATTCCATACTAATAATAAATAAAAAAACACAAACTAAGGGGCACAGATGCATGGAGAAGAACTGGCAACCTAATGTCCTTATTCTTCTTAAAATCTTTTAGAAAAGACAATAAGGTAAACGTACGTAGTCCTCGACATGCTAATGCCCAATAGATGATACCTTGCTGTCACCTCTATTGACAATGACTTAAGTTTCAATGTTGTTAATGATATGTACTGGGACCGCGTCGAGCACCATCCGTACGTTTACCTTATATTACTTAATCCTGTATTTTCCCCAGTTGTGTCAAATACACAGACTAAACAGCCACCGCATTATTTTTTATTTAATTTTATAACAGAGTTATGATCGAAAAAGTAAAATTTGGCTTAACACTCTATGGTCTCCCCTACTTCTCGTAATTGTAGGCCCAACTGAAATAAGCGGTCGCGCTTCCATACTAAATTTGTACGGGTGCGCTTATGTCTGGTGTCTGATGGTGACCTCGTTTGTCCTACGTGTTCCGTCTAGTAGTTGAGGTGGTCTGTGGTCTAATAGTTGCTACACCTGCTACCTACATCACAAGTCTGTAAAGGGGTACTCACCGCAAACACATTGACGAGTCCTCGAGCTACTTCCGGCGGAAGTGGCGTGTCATTTCCGGTCGCCTGCCGCAGCCATGGTGTGCACGTGCCCTAACAGTGCAACAGTGGGAACATGTACTTGTACCTACGCTTTACTGGTACACATACCTTTGTTTTGATATCCTCATGTTCTCTGCGGGTTAACTCTTAGAACGTATCGTTCTTTATCATATACTTTTTTATTTTCATGAAAATACATTATTTAACCATCATACTGGGTGACATTTTTTATATGAGAATAGATATGTACCTACGCGATTGTAGTTATTTCTGTGATCAACTTTAACTGCAGTAATTCTGAAATCCCAAAAAAATCCTGACATCCATACAATTGTACAGAAATTAACTTTAGTACGGAACTTCAGATTTTTTTAAAGATGTCATTGTTGCTCTCAAAACAAGATTTCACTCACAGTAATGTGTACCTCGCTATAGTAAAAATATATCACCAGAAAATTTTCACCCCGCATTTTGCACATTGTGTTTAGGTTAGACAAGTTCTGTTGTTGTTGGTTTTCATGCTAGCAGCATTTCTTTGTCAAAAAACAATAAATAGTTACCAACCATATAAGTAGGTACCATATGCATATGCATGGAGAAATGAGAAATAATAGCAATACACGTTTACACTGATTTGGGGTTTGGTAAACTTGATTCTTTTACGTAGATGAGTACTACACCTACTTAAATATTAACACATTCACTGCTAACGTTTTCATAGCGCTACGCTCGTAGCCGATCCCAGCGTTTTCCCGCTCTGTAGAGGATAGCGAGTACGTACAAAGAACTGGCGAGCGGGTTTCCGGCGCTCAATGTGTTAAGGTTATTATATTGATGAGGATTTAAAAATCGACTCAATAGCAAATTAAAAATTTTCGTGTACTTACCAATTATATATATATTCAACCACCTTAAAATATACATACAGTAAAAATGAATAAAAACCTTTAAATCCACACTTTTCAAGTGAAATCCCCGTCCCAGCTGGGAATATAATAAAGCCCGCCATCTTGGACAATCATAGACAAAAGCCGTTGTTTTTTCAGCCGAGTGTGGCAGGCAGTATCGTTATCAGTCGAGAGCGTTCCCCTGTTTCTCTGCGGGTCACTTCGCTACCTACTTATGGACGTGGTCTAACTTATAGGAGGAAATATAATAAAGCCCGCCATCTTGGACAATCATAGACAAAAGCCGTTGTTTTTTCAGCCGAGTGTGGCAGGCACAGGCAGTATCGTTATCAGCCGAGAGCGTTCCCCTGTTTCTCCGCGGGTCACTTCGCTACCTACTTATGGACGTGGTCTAACTTATAGGAGGAAATATAATAAAGCCCGCCATCTTGGACAATCATAGACAAAAGCCGTTGTTTTTTCAGCCGAGTGTGGCAGGCACAGGCAGTATCGTTATCAGCCGAGAGCGTTCCCCTGTTCTCCGCGGGTCACTTCGCTACCTACTTATGGACGTGGTCTAACTTATAGGAGGAAATATAATAATGCCCGCCATCTTGGACAATCATAGACAAAAGCCGTTGTTTTTTCAGCCGAGTGTGGCAGGCACAGGCAGTATCGTTATCAGCCAAGAGCGTTCCCCTGTTTCTCTGCGGGTCACTTCAGTAAGTATACTTATGGACGCGGTCCAACTTATAGGAGGAATTGATAAACCACCAATGATTTATATTAAACAGGTTTGTTTTATTTAGTCACCTGCACTAATTTACGGGCGGAATATATAGTTCATACTGAGCAACTTACTATGCAACCAACCCGAAATCGCGAAAAAAAAATACCGTCCCATAGAAAATGTCAAGGTACAACAGCCAAAATGTATGAAACTACCTATTTTTTTTCTCAATTTCGGGATTGGTCACATATTAAAAGTTGCTCAATATGACTTATATATTCACCCAGTAAATTATTGCTGGTGACTAAATAAACACCCTGTATAGGATGATATACAAAACTTAGCTATACTTTACGAGGTGAATATGAAGGACTATGGACTACTGAAAGATTTTTATATGAGACCAAAAATCAAAATCGCGAATAAAGGCCTGTTCCAATATCATAATATAGATATCTTATTGGCTAAAATATATATGTAAAGCTACTGCTGTAACTACTTGTTACCTTATACTTCTCGCGGCTTCTTGTATTTCTTTGACTTCACTTGGTTTTAGCGCAATGTTTCATCTTTCATCATGTCTTTTTGTCGCATTTTGTTCAATCGTGCGTTCTTTTTTCCTTTTCTTTCCGTGAAAATATTTTATTTTAAATATAGTTGCGCATGAAGGCGTTGAAATCTGAACCGAAAGTATTCTAAAGAGTAACATAGTTACTGTTATCTTAAGGTGACCGCACCAACATTACGGCTGCAGTATTGCAGCGCTACAATACTGCCGACTGCACTGCCGCAAATATCAAATGGAATAATCATAACTTTTTCAATAAAAAAATATTTTTGACGTTTCCTGCAGTAATGCAGTCAGCTGCCACAAAACAACTGCAACAGTATTGCAGCAGTAATGCTGACGCAGTCAGAATCCAAACGGCACGTTAAGATTTATACATACATTACACACATTGATACATTTTGAAGTTATATTGCACCTTTTTTCAATTGTAAATTAGAAAAGTCCGTATATATTTCAACTTGCACCACTCATATCTTTGTAAGTCGCGACAAGCTTCTGCCGTTGACACGCCGCGCCGGCAGTTCAGTAAAGAAGGCCGCCCCATGCAGCAAGCACGTGAACGTTTCCGAGCGAAATGTATCCGTATGCTGCATTGTTACTGCATTTAAACAATATAGAATAACTGCATTTTAAGTACCTAATATTTAATGTTAACATTCAGATTTTCTCTTATTTATGCCTTGTTAATTATGAAATTACTTAGAGCGTTTAATAATCGGAGTCGCCTTTAAGAGCTTTCCCCTCTGCCAAAAACCTTGCACAATTGTGCAAATTTTTGTATGGACTGATATGACTAATATTTGTAGGTTACGTACAAATCATGTTGAAATAGCAATACATTTGATGTCCCCTCCCCCGCCAAAATCGGCAGACTATTTTCTACACAAAATGACAGCCAAGGCGTCTCCAGTTACTAAATGCTCTAAGCGAACCTTTGGGTTTTATAACAAAATAGAATGTATAGATGCAACTGCAAGGTGCGATTTCAAAGTGGATCTTTTTCCATATTTCTTACCTTACTTATACGTATGTCATGTATTTCAATATAGGTAAGTATTAAGTCTATTTAGTACTTGCCTTTGAAGAACATTTTCCCTAAGAACATTTCCACATGTTTACCTTGTTAAAACAGCCCATACGTTCTTTGTTGAAATAAAAATGACCTTTATCGTCTAACTATAATCATTCATGTGGCGCACTCGGTCAACAGCCACTGCAAACACAATTTGAGACGCAGAAAGCGAAAAAGAGAAAACGTGTCATGCATCAAGGAGGGAAAACATGATTTGTGGAGTTGATAACATCGGTTTTGTTAGGAAGTGATAATTCTGTACGGTCGTTTTACTCCCGCCATTCAAGTTACAAGGCAATAATGTAATGAAACCCTGTCGGAATCGAAGCTTCATCTCAAAGGTTTATAGGTACCTACCTAGTTCTTACACGAGACCAGCAGTCGGGCGATATTAAATTCCTGGAGGTTTATCCGAAAAAAGTTCATTAAAGTCTAGTACTTGCGGACGGACGTTAGGAAAAACGCTGGAGATATTTGCCAAGCTACGCAATTAGAAATCGACGTTTGGAATACGAGTAGATTATCCGCTTGCAAAGAAAAACACTTATTTTTTAACTGACGAAATCATGCATTAGTTCTTATATAAATTTTTAGTTTCACTGCTTTTATTTAACTTGTACGAGTATAACTTATTCGCATTCCAACATAGTTACTTTGTGTTTGTTTGAACTGACATTACGTGAACTAGAATGTATTATGCATACATTCACACAGCAAAAGGTGAGTTTCTCTGAAATATTACAGTTAGTCCTGACTGTCCCGTGCAGTCTGTGCGAGAGGAAATTGGTTCCTACGCGAGCTGACAACAATTCTGACAGACGCCTGTGTCCGAGACATTGTGCACGGGACTTCCTTAGTTCCTAAGTAGCATAAGTCTGAGTAACTGCTTATTTTGAACTAAACACAGAAATACTTAGTTCTCATTCGCCCATGCGGCTCAACTGCAACTCTGGAATAAAAAAAGGCTGCTATTTAACTGATCACCAGATTTAGTAAAATTTAATACCAACAAAATCTACTTTACCACCCTAAAATAATAAATGATCACCAAAATTGTAACACCATTTTAATGTGAAATGATTACCAATTTTATTACATTTTACTATCCTATTAAAGGAAATGACACCAAACTAATCATTACTAACCCAAAAATTGTAAATGATTACCAAAATTACAAACCCCATTTTAATGTGAAATGATAACCAAATTTTTACATCTTGTTATCCTATTAAATAAAATGACACCAAAATAATCATTGTAAACCCAAAAATAGTAAATGACCACCAAAATTGTAACCACATTTTAATTAAAAATGTGCAAATGTTTAATATATCGTTATCCTATTAAATTAATTAATCCACTTCGGCACCTTTTTCTAACATAACCTAACCCACTTTTCTAGTAGCATTTCGTTTCTGTATGGGTTGCAGTTCAAACCTAACCTAACCCACTTAGTAGCATTTCGTTTCTGTAAGGGTCGCAGTTCTAACCTAACCTAACGCACTTTTCTAGTAGCATTTCTTTTCTGTAAGGGTCGCAGTTCAATCCTAACCTAACTCACTTTTCTAGTAGCATTTCGTTTCCGTATGGTTCGCAGTTCAAACCTAACCTAACCCACTTTTCTAGTAGCATTTCGTTTCTGTATGGGTCGCAGTTCAAACCTAACCTAACCCACTTTTCTAGTAGCATTTCGTTTCTGTAAGCGTCGTAGTGCTAACCTAGCCCACTTAACTGATAGCAGTTCAAACCTAACCTAACCTAGTTTTCTAGTAGCGTTTCAGTATGCTACTAGAAAAGTAGGTTAGGTTAGGTAGGTATGAGGTGCGAGGTACGGGGGGGTTGAGCGGGAGGGGCTAGTAATTTTGGCATCATTTTACTTTATTTGGTAATATGTATACATTTTTTGGTTATCATAGTGGTTTATTTAGGTGAAAATATCGCATTAATTTGGTCTTCAAGATTTGGTGATCATTAATGATTTTTGGTGATCATTCAATATATTTGGTATTCGAATACAATTTGAAGTGCAGTCGTAATTAAAACGGTGGTACTTTTGTAATTTTAGGCCTTATTTTTTTGGTGTTCAGTAATTTTTTTTGGTAAGCATGATTTTTTTATTTAGGGTACCAATTGTACCAAAGTATTTTTTGGTGGTCATTATATTTGTAGCCATAAAAAAATATCTCAACTTCATTGAAATCAATAAGTACTTACTATATGTAGATAGGATCGTAAGCCTTGTGAGGTTTGCTCTTAGTGTCTTAGTATAATGCTCTGTGGGCTGTGACGGATTGATCCGTCGTTGGCGTTGGACCTGCGGTACGGATATATCCGTCGTTGGCGTCGAAAAGGTTAATATTTGTTCCTTTCTTTACAGTACCTATATTTATTTTAATAGCAAGCGCCAAACGATACCGGTCTAATAAAATGTAGTCCATAAATACTGATAATATCCTATTAAATAGCCAACAGGGTATTAGGCAAAATGAGACGATAAAACAAAGTACGGTTCGGAATTTTAATTTGGACAATCTGATAAGCCGATTAAGCAGACAGAAAAGCTCTTTAGTAATTAAAAAGTCAAATTAAAGAGAATACACAAACTCGGGAAGTTCTAATCCTCGTTATCAGTCTAAATAAGTTGAGCGCTTTGACAATCTGGGCTCGTCTTGACTTTTATTTAAAATTCATTATTCATTTTATGCCCACAGTTATTTTGGGATGCCTATTTGATCTTCATCTTTACTTTTGATATTTCTAAATTTATTCTAGCTTAATTTAATAAATATAATTAAAATAAATAATTCAGCATATATATATATACGTCTCACTGTTGGGCACATACCTCCTCTCACTCGCGAGACTCCTGCTCCTCTAACTTAATTACGGGAATAAAAAAAAATCATTTATTCAGGCGAAATAAACCCTATTTGTACAGTTTTTTCTAAAAAATAAAACTATGTAAACGGTTTATATCGCGTATAATTGACGTTTCGGGGCCAAGAATTAATTACGCTTTGGTAGTTAAGAGTAAATTAAAAATAAATTATTAACGGCCTCTTAGCCTAGTCGGTAGTGACCCTGCCTACGAAGCAGGAGGTCCCGGGTTCGAATCCTGGTAAGGGCATTTATTTATGTGTTCATCACTAGGCTTAGGACTTTTCGTAGCATACCGTGGTTCTAAAATCCTTGGTGCCGCCATATGTGAAATTTTCGAAATCAAAGTCAAAGTCAAAAAGTATGAAGTTATTTTAAAGGCTTAGGACATTTTGAAGTATACCGTGGTTCTAGATTCTATGGATTTTTTTGTTGTAAAATAATATATAATAGAGTAAAAAAAAGACATTTAATATAAATAGTATCATCATCATCGCTGAATAATAATCATTTTATAACGGTGAATAATAATTTTGTATTTGTTAAAAAACTTTCTAAACTCTGGATGGTTTACTTTGTTCCAAGCAATATTGCAGTTGATGAGAAACAAAACAAGCATAGGTCTAGATAAAAATCGTTGATACTGCCATTTTTTTGGTGACTTTGGCTTTTCACGTGCTTCTCTACGTTAAACTTTTTTAATTTCAAATTAGTATCACACGCCGAACAATATATATGTGTGACTTATCTTCGCTTACCGTTAGTTCTTCGTAAGGTTTTATCTAACTTAAGATTATACTATTCTCATCACTGTTATTTTGATGAGATATGCTATTGATATGGTTCACAACAAACATTTTTTTGTCGCTGTAAAATATACATCACACCAGGAACAATATATAGGTACTATATTTACTATATACTATACTATATTTTTCTTCGATTATATTTTAATTCCTTATATGGCTCTATCCAGTATTTAATCTCGGAAGTTGTAATATTATTCATTTTAAATAAAATCAAAAACCAATTTGAAGGTCTCTTATCAAAAGTGTCAACTATATAATTAAGTCAATATTTTTTTATTTTAAATTGCGAATGAATTTGCACTACTCACTAAACACGGGCATTAAAGAGGATGTATAACTAATAATAAATAATATTGTAGATAAATAATATTGTAGCATCACATATGATCAGTAATTAGTATCTATACATATAATAAAGCTGAAGACGGTCGAAAGTCTGTACATGGAAGATATTTGAAAATAAGTTGGCTGGGGATACTTAAAATCGATAACAGAACACGTTCCAAAAGTTTTTAGAATTTTTGTCTGTTTGTCTGTTTATCTGTTTGTCTGTTTATTTGAACGCGCATCACGTGAAAACGGCTGAACGGATTTTGATGAAAACTTTACTAATCTGTCGAGGAAATTCCCGGCCAGGTTATAGGCTATTAAAAATTCAACCCCTTAAAGGGGGGGTAGCCACAACACTCGATTGACTTAAGTTTGCCCCTGAATCTTATGGCGCTACTAAGGAAGGAGGGGCAAACTTTTTTCAAATATGTGCTACCACTATTGAGTACCCTGGTAAACTAACAGATGGCGCTGAATTTAATACGTAGTGACATGAATAAGCCACCGAGGAAAGATTTTGCCAAATTAACTCTAAGTTTAGAAGAGGGGTTACGGATATCAACAAAAATAATTGAATAATTATGTTGATTTAATAAATTAATAATATAACAAAATTAAACGACAGTAAATTAATTGCCCCTCATTGTACAGTGCCATCTTTTGGGGAACAGAGTAAACATTAAGTAATCAAGAAAACTAAAAATGAGGTTACATAGTTATGTAGTGGTAAAATAAACACACATATCAACACGCGTATAATTGCATAATTATTTAAAATTATAAATTTTCTCCATCATGAATTACCTAATCGTAATTATATCGCGCCCATATCAAATCTATATTCATACGGAGGTATCGCCTCTTTAAGCACTTAATAATGGCCACGAAGGTGGGTACTTTGAAAAAAAAAAACATTGATCTCTGTCATTTGCAGTGCCGGATTAACCCTTTTAAGCAAAATAAGCACATGCTTAGGGCACCACGTCTAGGGGGCACCAAAACCGTAGGCAAAAAAACGCGCAGGCTGCATCAGCATTGCAGTCGTCGTGGAGTAGGTACCTACATGAAACTTTTATACGTGTACAAGTAACCATCTAATAACGAAGGGTCGTAGGGATCAAGTAAGAGAGTGAGGGTACGTAAGAACATCTCCAACGTAGGCTTTCGATTTGACCTTACGCGGAGGCCCTTAAAGTCATGGAAAATAATCTTGCTTTCGGGCTTGCGGCCAGCCGATGTTTTCGACATAGGTTACCGATTTAATAGCGAATTTTGCTGTCGGCCAAGCCAAGTTGCTCCTTAGCCGCGATCCTGAGACCTAACTGTCAAAGTGTTAATAAGGGGCCCCGTGAAAGCCGAAAACTAAAAGCATCCTATCAAGTAGCGCTTTCGAGTGAAGCCATAGAGCGAGCAGTAGAAGAGTCGTGATTACATGCACAGATTCGATTTTAAGCCACTCTTTTGCAGTTCTGCGTAAGGTCTTATGCGAGGCCTTAATTACACTTGGGCGTGGATCCAAATCCAAGCTTTCCTCTTTCGCAGCCGGGCCTTTACACAACCTCGCTGAGACCCTTAAATATCGAGCCCTATGCGAAGCTAGGCTGATAGAAAACTGTCCCATCCCTTCTCTGTATGAAATCCTAGATTCGCGCCTGGTTCGGACTAAAAGTAAAAATGTACAACTGTCTATCAAATTGCATTTTATATATCGAAAAATTTTCGCGCTCGCTTCGCTCGCGTTTACAATTACATTATAAGATATGATAAAGGTGACATTCGGGTGGCGACTGCAGCAGCATTACTCTGTTGTAACGTTACTGCTGCAGCACTGTCAATTTTCGTGATAAAATTATGTGACTGATTTCCATACTAAAAGTAAAAATGTACAACTGTCTATAAAATTGCGTTTTTATATCGAACAATTTTCGCGCTCGCTTCGCTCGCGTTTTCAATTACTTTCTAAGTCAAATTGCGTTTTTTATATCGAACAATTTTCGCGCTCGCTTCGCTCGCGTTTTCAATAACATTATAAGATATGATAAAAGTGACATTCGGATGGCGACTGCAGCAGCATTACTCTGTTGTAACGTTACTGCTGCAGCACTGTCAATTTTCGTGATAAAATTATGTGACTGAATTCCATACTAAAAGTAAAAATGTACAACTGTCTATAAAATTGCGTTTTTATATAGAACAATTTTCGCGCTCGCTTCGCTCGCGTTTTCAATTACTTTCTAAGTCAAATTGCGTTTTTTATATCGAACAATTTTCGCGCTCGCTTCGCTCGCGTTTTCAATAACATTATAAGATATGATAAAAGCGACATTCGGATGGCGACTGCAGTAGCATTACTCTGTTGCAACGTTACTGCTGCAGCACTGTCAATTTTCGTCATAAAATGATGTGACTGATTTCCATACTAAAAGTAGAAATGTACAACTGTCTATGAAATTGCGTTTTTATATCGAAAAATTTTCGCGCTCGCATCGCTCGCGTTTTCAATAACTTTCTAAGATATGGCGACTGCAGCAGCATTACTCTGTTGCAACGTTACTGCTGCAGCACTGACAATTTTCGTGATAAAATTATGTGCCTGATTTCCATACTAAAAGTAAAAATGTACAACTGTCTATCAAATTGCGTTTTTATATCAAAACATTTTCGCGCTCGCTTCGCTCGCGTTTTCAATAACTTTCTAAGATATGGCGACTGCAGCAGCATTACTCTGTTGCAACATTACTGCTGCAGCACTGTCAATTTTCGTGATAAAATTATGTGCCTGATTTCCATACTAAAAGTAAAAATGTACAACTGTCTATCAAATTGCGTTTTTATATCAAAACATTTTCGCGCTCGCTTCGCTCGCGTTTTCAATAACTTTCTAAGATATGACGACTGCAGCACCATTACTCTGTTGCAACGTTACTGCTGCAGCACTGTAAATTTTCGTGATAAAATTATGTGACTGATTTCCATTCTCAGCTGTAATGCGGCAATGAACGTCACTCAACTTACCAAAAAAATTGAGAGGGGGCACCATGGTCTAGAAATGCTTAGGGCATCAAAATATTTTAATCCGGCACTGGTCGTTTGCGGAGTGAAACGATTTGGGACTCGCATTTTATACGCATTACCATGCCTTCCCGAAAAAAAACTAATTATTCGGGAAAGTCTCGCAGCGCATTGAGGTTACAAGGGGCACGTGATCTTCCTCAGGAGTCTGATGAAGAAGACCACGGTGAGTGGGTGGCGCTCTAGCCAGGCAGGCCGCTTGTATTGTCCGATATACATCTACCTACTCTGTCGTTTAAATCACGTGTAAAATTTGAATAAGGGCGAAAAAAACTATTGATTTTGGAGAGTAGTTTTATTTAGTGGTACCTAATTGTAAAATATTTTATCTGGACTACAGTCCTCTAGCATATCCATCTGTCAACTTTACTTCAAGTTCCGCCTCCAGGGGAGAGGGAGAGAAATTAGCCGCTTACTGACACAGACCGAATTCCACGCGGGCGGAGCCGCGGGCACAGCTAGTTATTATATAAGTTTATGATAAAATTGATTATGTTCGATTAACATTAACGATGTGACAGTATGTATAAATCATTATATTTAATATGACATCATACTTTTTGACTTTGACTTTGACTTCGAAAATTTCACATATGGCGGCTCCAAGGATTTTAGAACCACGGTATGCTGCGAAAAGTCCTAAGCCAATTCATCACAAATATTTGTTCCTGAGTTATGGATGTTTTCTATGTATATAAGTATTTGTATATATGTGTATATATAATATATATATTGTCGTCTAAGTAGTACCCACAACACAAGCCTTAAGTTTTATTGAGCTTACTGTGGGACTAGGCCTATCTGTGAAAATATTTATTTATTATTTATTTCATATTTATTATTCCGATTCGTTTCATAGCGTGCATAGCACTATAACTTGTCTTCTTTAAGTTTGCAGTATTATCAAAAATACACGTTCAGATACAAACTTTATAATAACGTCTTTTTTAGCAACACGGCTTCTTATCAAAGTAATCGTAAAGCAGCGTACTTAATAATAAGCACTCGCATAAAGGATGACACACGTTAGAACGGCCCGGGTCCGACACTTCGTTTTCTATAGAAAGCATCACGTGATCATCGGTCACCGGTCACCTGTCATAGAAAATGAAGTGTCTTTTGCCTCGGCCCGGACGCGGGTCGTTCTAGCGTGAGTCATCCTTAATACCGCAAATATTTAGAAATAAAGCGACAGAAACCCCCTACTTCCTTGAATCACACTTTAACACCGCACTTTCACTAAAATGCTTAGCCGGGGTCTGCTCAGCGTCGCAATTTCGATGATAAACACTAAGTTTTAGCCAGCGTTACGGCTCTGGAAACTATATCGTTAGGAACATAAATACTCAGGGACACACCGCTACAACGGATTTGAAACAAACACATTGGATTGGTGCTAATTATTAAAAAGTACAATACAGTAAATGTTTTGGAAGCTGACTGTTTTATTCTAATCTTGAAATCGTACTTACCATTTGATTTAACATGTGAATCGAAAATGAATAAAATAGTAACATATTACGAACTTAACAGTACTCCTAGTGTAAATTTAATTTGATAGCGTTACGTAACGTACGCGTTTGCTTTGGTAGGTATGTCTGTTTTTGTACGGGATTTTGAACAGCGCGCCAAGCGGGACGTTATACAAACTCAAAATGCCATACAAAATGACACTTAACGCAAACGCGTACGTCACGTCACGAACGCACATCAAGCTATCGAATGAAATGTACACTAAGGGTTCAGTAATTAATAAGTTTTGTTATCTGTTTAACGACATATTACGGAGCCCCATTCAAATTTTTAACAACTTGTATTATGATTTTGATACACGGACTTCTCACGCACGACCTTCATTTCATTTCGCATGCACAAATCAGCATGAGCAATCTTCAAGGTCACATCAAAACAAGATCAACATGTTGTATGAAGCGTGTCGGAAGCTGGTTAAAAATATATATTATTGTCTATAAATGTTTTTAATTATTGTTTATAAATTTTCCATTCATTTTACTTTGCACGCGCGTATCTGTCTGTATAGCCAGCCATGCTGCGCACGCATCTGGTGTAGTTTGGCCTTAAATGCTCTTGAAGGCGCTTAGGTAAAGAATGGTGAAACTTCAGAGACAATGCTAGCAAAAATTGCTACTTCTTGCGGTAATTCTGGAGCGGATAATGCGTTGTCTGCCTTCATATGGTTAGAACATAGGTAAATTTACAAAATCAGTACATTATCTACTAATGGCTGTAAACTTATTTCAATTGGTAAAGGTTATGTCGTATAAGGTTTAATAATTAAAGATGAGCAAACTCGGTCGCGGTTCTTACTCAGCATGAACTACACCTTTGGCTTCATAAATGGTATAAGTGGATACGATCAAATAATACAATTTAGCAAACATTTATAAAATTGTGCCTCTTTCTAACAAGCACAAATGTCAAAATAACAGATACTAGGGCCAAACGATTATCAACAGTTTGTTAAAGTTGACAAGCGTTTATGAATAACGCCACAAAACTATAAGGGCGTCCGCTAGCTGGTGCGGTTGTGCGGAGTGTGTGAGCGGGTTAACGAAAAATAGTATGAGCATTATATGAGCAACGCTAACTGGCGCGGTCACATGCGACGGATTTTACCTATAATGCTAGCGCCCGCTCCGTGAACTCACGCCAGCTTGCGGACGCCTAAGATATAATACGTTTCTGTTTACAATATTTAAGATTAGATAGTTATTATACTGTCTACATACCCTGTGCCTCAACACGGCGACAGTGCACTCAGCTTTTACGGGGTCCCGGGGGCGCGCAGTCGACAAGGATGGAAGTTTCGCATTCTCCTATTAAAGTTTGTTTACGCTTACTCTGCTGTTTCTCTGGATTTTATTTAGTGTGCTAAGTGTTGCCTTGACAGCGAAAATAAAATAAGGTCAGATAGGGTAAGACAAACGCTGGGGCAAGAGTAACACTTGTAGGGAATCCTCATACTGGTACAAAAATGAAATATATGTTTGTCTTGGGTGTAAGACAAACATATATTTCATTTTTGATGATCTTAAAAAATAAATATTACACAGATCGACCTAGTCGCACAGTAAGCTAGGCTTGTGTTGTGGGACGTGTGGGTACTAAACGATGATATATACCTATGATATATATATGATGATATTTTATTATGATAAAAAGTTATATATAAATACTTATATACCTACATAGAAAACTTCCTTAACTCAGGAACAAATATTTGTGGTAACATGGTGGTAACACAAACAAATAAAACCCGGGATCTCCTGCTTCGTAGGTAGGGTAGCTACCAACTAGTCTTGTTTGTGTATTATTTTAAAACTAATCTGTACAATTAATATTTGATTTACGACAAAAAATACATTTAATCTCAAAAAACTATAGTTTCAGTTATTTAGCTCTTAGGTTAGATTTGGTACATTATATACATAAACAAAACATATACCATGAGCACATATTCCGAACAGAAGTTAAACTGTAAATCTCAATCTGCAATAACTACAAGTGCAGTATGCACTAACAGCGGCGCCGCAAGTAGCCATTACTGTCCTATTGCATAAAGCCGCCATCGTTGTGGCTACGAGTGTGTGCTCTTCGCAGTTGGGAAGTTTGCTTTATTTATTTTTAATTTATTTTCTTTATTTATCATTCATCTTAGGCTAGGTTTTCATAATATGGATATAAAAGTCAAATACAAAACTTATAAAAAAATATATAAAATACATATAAACATATTATAAAAAACCTAACCTAGGGTGCCGCCAGCAGCGGGGCAAGGGCCAAACTGCCGGTGGTCAGGGCCGCAGAGTGAGGAACCGACGTGTACTATACGCGCCGTGTCAAAAATTACCGCCTTCGGCATCTGACCCTTGATCCAACCATTCAGAGAGACTCTATATAGGTCTTCGTCGAGACTCTTCGCTATGAGACCGTTCGCAATTATACCGTTAATTTATTTTATTTAAAAGATCAGTATATACTAGCGATTGGTTTAAAATGAGTGACACTTAAGGTGACATTCTGATTCAGACTGCACCAGCATTACTGTTGCGATATTGCTGTCGACTGCATTCCTGCAGAAAATGTCAAAATTCGGGCCTGACATCGATTGTGACATTTACGGCATTTTGTATGTATGTAATGTTGCGTTGCAGTACTTACTGTTGCAGTCATGCTTCCGACTGTATTACTACTGCAGGAATTTAAACTTCTTAAAATAACATTTTTTGAGATTACCTACCAGTTGTATTGTTATGTTTCTAGTACCACAATTCCAAAACTTTACGCTCGTCATTTCATTAAAGGTCCGTTTACACTAGCGATTGGTTTAAAAATGAGTGAGACTTAAAGTGGACAAACAGGGGCCGGCGTCGGTTCAGCCGCTGCTTGATGGCCGATAAAATCTAAACAGTTCAAAGACATTCGCGTTAACGCTTGTTGTATTTGCACCTTTCGCTACTATTAAGTAATGTTATTTCTTCGAGAATTCGTCTTCATTTATGATAGTCCTTCGATATAGCGACCAAATAGCGGTTTTCGTGAAAAATGGCGAAGTCACTGCCAACCTGTTTATCCTCTGAATGGTGTTCACAGCTGAGCTGACGTATTTAGGTAAATATTTTCTTATTATTCATTTCAGCTAAATGTGTTGACAAAATTACCATATGACACGTCCAAGGGAAGCCTATCTGAACCTACTCTATAAGGGAAAGCATGTAGTTGCAAAATAGCGAGTTTCATGAAATAGAACAATAGTTTAAAGGCTATTTTTGGGCAGTGGACGTTTATCAGATAAAATGATAAATTACTTATCTAAGGAATTGTACCTACTTATATGTACATATAATGAGCCCTGCTTACCATACCTACACACTTTTGTGCTGGGTGCTAAAAAAGGCACTGAGTGCTCAAACGTAAATACCTCAAATTAGCAAAGCTTTGCCTTCTTTTCTCCTAATACATTAGGTTGAAACCATTACAAACCCGGACCGCTAAAAATATTTAACCCAATAAATATTTCAAGACATTTCTCAAGTGTCGAATCGGACGTGGCGCAGCGAACGTGCCTCCGGAATTAGCTTACTCCGTTCCCAATCCTCCCGGACCGGCGTCCGGCACGTACTGGACGGGTGTAAAAGATCCCTTATTGCTATAGCCGGAAGGATTGGCTACTTTGTTGCTGGGTTGTTAGGTTGATAAGTACGTTGTTGGAACGGTTGCAGTGTGCAATTGTGTAAAAGTATTGTGACTGGTGGAGAATGCCTTATGGCTTTAAGTCCGCCATTTGTACTTATAATTTTATGTGCAATAAAAAAGTTGAAATAAATAAATAAAAGTACTTATGTACTTAGATTTTTATAATTTATATTAGTACTAGTATCTGCCCGCGATGTCGGCGCGGGATTTTGACGAATTTGATGATGATTGATAAAAAATATCCTATGTCCTTCCCTAGGGCTCAAACCATCTCCATACCAAAATTCATATAAATCGCTTCAGAGGCTTAAGCGTAAAAAGATAACAGACAGGCAGACAGACAGTGCTACTTTCGCATTTATAATATGTAGGAATTAGGATTATGTAAAAATAGATACTATGATTTAGTTCACTATTTATTACTAAACCAACAGTGTTTGTTGTAATAATTATGAACTACATGTACTATGACTTTTTTTAAAGAATAATTTTTGGGACAGATTTGGCGTAATCCCAAAAAAAATGCAATCTTATTAAATACGACTTCAAAATATCTGTCGGTAATTCAATATAGAAAAACATTTAAAAAACTGTGAGTATTTTAAGCTATCTCCATATTTTATACAATAAAAGGATTATTAATGTAAAATAATAATATACATATACATGTATAAAGAATGGACGCATAGCACAAGGAATTTCGAACATTGACCCGACTGTTTCCTGTCTGTGCGAGAGATCGCACGCACATATTTATATAGCTGTCCCGCCCTCACAGAATCATTGAAGTCGGCATCTTGGGCGGGACAAGAATATAATTACGGGCGTACGACAGAGATAGGAACAGGGGGTCACTGTTCGAAATTCCGTGTGCTAAGCGTCCTTTCTTCCTGGTGGTACAGTCACCTGCAATAGTATGTTACACAACGAAGGACGCAAAAATATCTGACACGATCTTATTTGTAGAGCCATAAGAGCGTGTCATATATTTTTGCGGCCTTCGAAGAGTAACATATTATTGCAGGTGACTGTACTAGTGCTCGACATGCTAATGCCCAATAGATGACACCCTGCTGTCACCTCTATTGACAATGACTTAAGTTTCAAGATGACATGTACTGGGACCGTGTCGAGCACCAGTACCACCACCTTATGTATATTTTGTCGTTACCTATTTTAGGTCCTTACCTATGAAATTGGCGTTTTTGTTCATAGATATAAGTCTGATCCTAGTTTTTTTTTTTTACAAAAGTACATACACAATTACAATAAAACTACAGTGCACTCAATAAACAACGATTTTACATACAATTAATTGTTATTTTTTATTGTTAAGTGTTCAGAATTAAGCCTTGAAAATAGGTCTTTTCATGTGCTGTCGGTTCGAGTATTAAAATTACTTATATTTTTCTAATGGTACCAATTTTCAAGAAATGGAGATATTGAAAACATACCTTAAAGGTGTCAAAAATTACTGGAAAAATTTTGTTTGGTTTGAATTAGCCATCAAAAAAATATCCGCAAAATTAATTGTATGGAAATTCGTGTTTCGTTGAAATTCTCCGAACAAAACGCCAATTTCATAGGTAATGACCTAATATAAACATTTGTTAATACGTTGTATATCTTTGCATTATATTTTGTCAAATCGCTTCTAAATCCCTGTGCGCGCGTTTCAAGGGTTGCAGTCCGACGGGAGGGTCGCAATTTGACTGACAACCATATTTATTATAAACAAACTTTATCTCATGGGATTTAAGGGGTTGAGCATCTGATGTCCATATTTCTGTATGTCTAGAATTTTTGTAATATTTTTGAGGCGGATTTTAACGGAGTATTTTAAAATGTGTTTATTTACGTAATGTTTTAATATGATTTCTCGTAAGTTTGTTCTTATTGTACTTTAAGATGATTAATCTTTCAATCGATATTTTCTCTATTTTGATTTAGATTCGGATATAATATTTTCTCTGAAAGATGCAAAAGAGATACACAAAGTTATTACAAATTTAGATAAATAAAGTGTTTCTTCAAAAACTGATGAGAAAGTTGCATTTTATCGGCAAAAGTAGCAGATTTTGAGTGGTTTCCTCATGCTGGATGGTAGAATTGACTTTTAAGTGATGATTTTGAATGACACTATTTAATGCGTTCACTTGGCTTTGATTTGTAATGTTTTACAGTTAATATTTTCCCCTCGTTGGTGGATTTAGTGTTTCACTCGGCAGCAAAGTTTGTTTAACCTATATGCCTTGAGGGTTCAAGGCGAGGGTTCGCAACGCTCAAGATTGCACTTTTCGAACCACTCACTGTGCTCGTGATCCAATTTTGGAATCTTTCGCTAGCTCGGGTATAGGGTTTGCACGACGGATCCGAAATGTATGGGAATATCCGCGGATCCGGATCCAGATCCGGATAATTTCATACATTTGGGATCCGGATTGCAAACACTACTCGGGTATCAATCAATATTTGCACGAGCGGTTAAGCAGCAAAGTTAGCCCTCTTGTAAAACTATCTTCTTTCTACTAATTAAACTATTTTCTTTCTTTTGTTCTTCTTTAATCTTTAAAGTACTTACGAGTACTGAGTTGGCACGGGTTTCTGTTACAGGAATGTCCTGTTTTTTTTAGAGTGTTTTGGGGTATGCGTTGTTAATTTTAAAAATCGCAATATAAGGGACACCGTAATCTTTATGGCATGAAATTATTCCACGCCCAAGATAATTCCTCAGAAATCTTAAGAGAGGTTCATATAACCCGCTAAGCATCCTCAACACAACCATAGATCACTTAGCACAATAGGTGCTGCGTATTTACACGTTACTTGACCCTTCCATTAGTAAGGCAAGGTTTTGCCATTTCGACAATGGCCGGGAATAATAGGAAATTCACATAATGCGGCTGAGTGTACCCTGAGTCGGAGTGTATGGCCGAAAGTACTATTTATTTTGTGATAATTGCCTTAACTTCTTGGGATAGGCAAGGCTTATGACAGGTCTGGAGTGGCTTAGAGTTTGAGCTATTTTGAACAAGCAATATATTTTGCTTTTACGTGAGATTGTTGTGGCTAATCCTCGTTGGTTTATCCCGTTTTTCGTCTATTTATTATAGTGGAATATATAATCTCACACGCGATCTTGACTAAAACGTCAGTTAACCATTCTGTAAGCCTTCCTCTGCTGCGTTTTTGGGTCCTTCTCCCTGTCGATTCAAGGAGTTATTCCCACTAGTTACCACGAAGTTGTTACCAGTGGTAAAAACTGAGAATTTTTTCTCACCTGTTACCACTGGAAATCACTGAGAATAATTCCTATGTACCACAAAGTCACTTTGGTGATAATTAGTGGAAATTTTGAGTCTCACTTATTACCACCAAAATATTTTAATGTTCAATACTGACAAAAATACCTACATAAATATAGAGTGGGTCATTTGCCAATTCTTTAAGCTAGTGAGTGATGCTTTAAGCTAGATGAGGATATGGATATTCCGATGTAATACTCGCCTCCAAAATTGCAGTCAGGTATATAATTTCCAAATTAAAACCACTTTTCGAACCTGTTCAGCTCGGTTTCGGCATAAAAGGAGGTTGTGAGGCAGCCGTCCACGCCTTACGTACTTACCTCTCAAATTCACCCTGTGATGTGCTGGTCAAAATTGATGTTCGGAACGCCTTTAACTCAGTAAACAGGGACACCTTGCTGACAGAAATAAAGAACAACATTCCCGAAATATACAACTATCTCTTGCATTGTTATGCTGACCCTACAAATTTGATCTACCGTGAAAATGTTTTATCTTCTGAAGTTGGCTGTCAGCAAGGTGATCCTCTCGGGCCGGCAATATTCAGTTTGGCTATTAACCCAATTATTCAAAATTTAAAATCAAAATTTAACGTCTGGTACTTAGACGACGGAACCCTGGGAGGCGACCTCGAATCAGTACTGTCAGATATCTCAACTATAAAATCAAAATTTGAAACAATTGGTCTAGAATTAAACTATAGCAAGTGTGAACTTTTTATTAACAATACCTCTTTAAATTTTTCGGATATAAAACCAAAATTTGATCTGCTTACACCAAACATCAAAATAACAGACAAAAACTCTCTCTGCCTCCTTGGGTCTCCTATCTTTGAAGAATCCTACTCAAAATTCACATGCGATACTACCTCTAAATTTCAAACTTATGAAAGTCGTCTTCTCGAAATTAGTCCTTTAACTATTATCAAATTCTGCCTTTTTGTACCAAAATTAATGTATGTACTTCGCTGCTGCCCTTTTACAAAATTTCTAAATTTATTAACCCCTTTGGACGACTTGATAAAAACTAATTTGGAATCAATTTTGAACCTGCAGTTTAGCGAAGAGTCATGGACCCAGGCATCCCTTCCCATTCGCCACGGTGGATTAGGGATCCGCAAAATTTCAAGTGTTTCTACACCGGCGTTTTTATCTTCCGTTCATAGTTCAGCAACTCTCATAGGTAAAATCCTGAGGGCCTGTCCTCCAAACTATGAGATTACTGGCTCAACGGAGTCTAAACACGCCTGGTCCATCGCCTGCCCGGGTAAGGATTTTCCCGAAAATCTAAATTCGCAAAGGGCCTGGGACGACATACAATGCAAAATTACTTATGACTATCTTTTAAGCCGCAGTACAGGTTCTGCACGCGCCAGACTGCTAGCAGCCGGTTCCAGGGAGTCCGGCGCCTGGCTGCACGCCTTCCCATCAGTGCATACCGGCACTTTCCTGGAGCCGCACACTCTGCGCGTTGCGGCCTGCCTGCGACTCGGCGTCCGGGTCTGTGCTCCACATAGGTGCCCCTGCGGCACTGACGTCGACGCCTTCGGACACCACGGGCTCTCCTGCCAAAGGAGCGCCGGCCGCTTCTCTAGACAAGCCGCGCTTAACGATATTCTCTGCCGGTCTCTTACCAGCGTCAACGTACCGGCTCTTCTCGAGCCTCCTGGTATTGTAAGAGACGATGGTAAGAGACCAGACGGAATGTCACTAATTCCGTGGAAGATGGGTCGGGTGCTGGTGTGGGACGCCACCTGTGTGGACACCCTAACCCCGTCTCATCTCCACGGCACTACTTCAAAAGCCGGCGCGGCAGCAGAGGCGGCTGAAAAATTAAAAAAGACCAAATATAGGGGTCTCGGCCCCGAATACGATTTCGTACCTTTTGGTGTCGAGACCCTTGGCCCGTGGGGTCCGAACGCGTCTACCCTTTTTAAGGATCTATCAAAAAGGATAGCTGACGCCACTGGTGACCGTAGATCTGGCAGCTTCCTCGCACAAAGAATAAGTATTGCGATACAGCGAGGAAATGCTGCCAGCATCTACGGCACCATTCCGCAGGGGGATATTTTGTAATTTTTTTATTTTAAGTTTAGTTTTATTTATTTTTAAATTTAGTTTTTAAGTTTTTTAGGTTAGTTATTTAATTATGTTTTTTTTTTCTAGTTATGTATATTAAGTTTGTATGCACTAGTAACTACATTCAATAAAGACTTTATATTATACTATCTACCTACTTCTTTTGTTACTTATGCTTTTTTTTTTGACATTTAGATTTTATTCTAGAAATTCTAGACTAGTATTTTTTTATACAATCTTTTTAATGTTTGACGATCCTTTTGTGAAATTCTTAGTGTTAAATTTGATATGTATAATAATCCAATTTTATTATGGAATAATATTAACATCAATAAATTGCTCTGATAATTAGATTAAGATGAATTACGATTCATAAGAGCTTGTTGCTAGGCCTACATGAATAAAGTATATTTTTGATTTTTTGATTTGATTTTTGAGCAAACCCTAGGCTTCTTTAATGGGCCAGGCAAGTTACTCTTAAACGACTGTAGGTAATCTTCATCGTAATTTTGTTTAATAACTGGAAAGTTTTACAGTGCTCTATGGGATGACCTCTGCCAGCGGCCAAATTTAGTGCTTACCTATCAGTTTATCACTTTATCAAAATAAGTAGGTACCTAAAGAAAAGCAATGAAACTCGAAAAAGTTAGTAAATCAGTTTTCAGCGTATCTACGAAGACTTTTTTCAACACTAAAACTTACGTAGACTCACTTATCATAGTTTCTTTAAGTGCTTTCACTACGCTAGATGCTTTCGAAATAAAATACATCAAACTATGAAAGTTTCGCTGGTCGTTTATGACGCTAAGTAACCTAACAGAAGTTAAGAAGTCTTCGAGTCTCTAGTCGCAGCTGTCTTAGCGCTTACCAAACGTAACTACCTAGTTTAAAAACTTATCAATTCACCCACTGGACTGAGGATGCATTGTGTTTTTTTTTATTACATTAATATTAAATTATCACGCCCTAGATTACGCGCGGTCGCGGTAGGCCTAAGAAGCGCTGGCTGGACGTCGTGAGGTCGTGACAGCGGACATGGAAGAGAACAATCTCACACCTGAGGATGCCGAAGACCGGGCAAAGTGGAGAAGATTGAGCAGGAAAGCGGACTCTGGCGCTAGGCCGGGAAAACGCTAGGTTGAAGAAGAAGAAGACATTAATGACTTGACATTGCTTGCAGTGCATCGCACGTAGCAATAATTAATATACTTAAGTACTTACCTGCGAAAATGCACAGCGGAAAATGTGGTATAAATATCAAATTAAGTTCAAAATTTAAAATATAAATGCGGATTTACTTTGTGCATTCAAAATATTTCTATTTCTTTGGTTCGTGGTATTTGAAATGCCGTTGATTATGCACTTGTTTTAATTCTTATTTCTATCTATTCTATTCCTTCCTATTATTATTTTACACCAAAGGCTAAACATAGATTTATGTTTCGATTAAACAGTGCCCTAGAAATCCTAGAACTCCTTAAAATATCAATAAAAGGTAATTTTAAAACATCTAGCTGTTTCAAAATACAGAATAAATGCCCTCAGCTTTCATTCCATTTCAATTTCAATTGCAATTCCGATTAAGGCTCTTTGAGGCGTTAAAAGGCTGCAATAATGTGAAAATTGTTCCAGTAAGTCAGTACTTACTGGAAATTTCAGTAAATTCTCCATCATTATGGAAAAAACGTCGTATTTTAACCCGTTCACGAAGCAGTTAAGTCTGTTTTATTCTATGATGCATTTGAAATAAAAAAAATACGGTCACTCAATCAGTATTGAACTTTGTAAGGTTAAGTGAGCGAGTGATTGGCTATAGGCCATCTGAGGAAAAAGAGGGTAATATTTAAATAAAAATGTCGTCTATGCGGAATGCATGTAAAGGCTAATGATAACTAGATGACGCTCTTCCAGATTCCGTCTGGATAGTCTGGATTACATAAAAGGAACCCTTGAGGCCCTTTTAATGTGGGTATGTATGCAGTTCCATAGACAGTCAAATGGACAGCGTGCCATTCCCATATTCAGCCCACTTTCAAAAAGTTAAGGTTTTTTTAATGTGTCTGTAATATTTACTATTATTTCTGGCGTTATACCCCAGTTCATTTAACCGACACGTACCATAATAATCATTACCTATGTCAGTCAGTAGAGGGTTTCATGGTGGTGGTTATGATGATGGTGGTGTGGTTTCATGCATGGTGTGAAATAATTTATTTTAAATACAGTCAAATACCCTATTGTAAGTAGCTGTTTGACCCAATAGATGACAGGTAAAGAATACCTTAAGGCATTTGTACTTTCTTGTATTGAGGAGCACTGGTGACTTAGCGGGTTTAAACCCCGGGTCGTACCAATGAGTTTTTCGGAACTTATTATGTACAAAATATCATTTGATATTTACCAGTCGCTTTTCGGAAAACATCGTGAGGAAACCGGACTAATCTCAATAATAGTGTACCCTCTGGGTCGGAAGGTCAGATGGCAGTCGCTTTCGTAAAAACTAGTGCCTACGCCAATTCTTGGGATTAGTGCCAAGCGGACCCCAGGCTCCCATGAGCCGTGGCAAAATGCCGGGACAACGCGAGGAAGAAGAAGGTTTGTATTTTCTTGTATTGTGCAATAATGGATTAATAAATTATGTCAGTACAATAATGAGTAGATGAAAATCCTGCACTGCGGCTTTATATGTATAACATTTCATTCACTAATAGATTTATTTATATTATTAGAGATTTTAGATAATATAAATTTTAGTTATTACAGTAATTCGAGCGTAAGGGTCTGAATGTGGTTGTGGGTGCCACGTAAATTAACACTCGCAGAGGGTCTAAAACGTTATCAGATTGGTACATTGAGGTTTCGTCCCAATAACCGCAAATTCCTATTAAATAATAGTTACCAAATATGTTATAACGGAAGCCCACAATTTTATCAACTTCGACCCTTCACGGACCTCAATTTAGATTTTGAGCAGTATGAAACTTACCACTAATAATAATGTTTGAAAATGAGGTGTCTGCATGTTATGTTAAACAAATTTATTATATATTTATTATCAATCAAACTCTACTTTACTTAACATTGTAATGTTTAATAAAATTATTACAACACTTTCTTAATCGAATTTAAACTATTGTGAGACATAGGTACTAAAATTAAGCTAATTTTAAAATTAGCTTAATATTAACATTTCTTCATCACTGGTGTCAATGTAAGATAGAGAGTCTGACATGTTTCTATTTGGCCTTCGCCATATTGCGGATTTTCAGCGATATACACCTACTAGTATATTTAGTGGTATCTGGTGGTATTAATATATTTTACTGGCAAGGAGTAAGTACTTTTTGACACTGTTGAAATTCATCAAGTGTCACCGATGTAAACAAGAAGAAAAATTTCAATTTTTACCAATAAATGCCAAAGAAGGTTCCAAAAGGTGCAAAAAAAGTATTTTGAATAATATAAAATATTTACATCAAAAAAGGACGAAGAATTGCGTACCTAACATTCCAATGAACATTTTTAACATGGTTGTTGGAATTATTGGCAGCTCCATTTTATACAGAAATTATTTTTCTTTATAAATTACAATCTGTATATTGTATCAAAGAGAATTTGAAATAGAGACTGTATTATTACTCATAATGACGTGAAAATTGCTAAAATTATTGGTGGATAAATTGGGTGAAATTATTCTCTTCCTCGATATTTTATTTTGAACTGAATTTGGTGCGTATAATTGAGAAATGTCAGTTATATTATTATTTATTTTTTATGAATGAGTTAACTGTCGTTCGGTAAGTACTTGCGTCGCACGGCTCGCGCTTAACGTATTTAACACCATTTGTTATATTACGATTACGATCTATTTTAGGTCAAACTACGGTTTCGTATTGGATGCAGTTAACTGCGTGAGTAGTCTTTATTTAAATAATTTTTAGAAGTTACTATTATTAAAATTATATTAGGTATAATTATGTTATGTTCTTTAGTATGTTAGTTTATATGTAGTTTTAAATGCATTCGTTTGTTTTAGGACTAAGTTTTATGTATTTGAGATCTTATACTTATCTAGTTAACAGTTTTATGAGTTGTAATTTCAAACTGCCTATTTGCACTATAAAGAACCAATGTCCTTCTATCTAATCCTATCTTGAATGGAGTATATTATGGATATATATATTAGAGATGAACTAAAGTCCAATTGGACGGTTCAAGAACTTGCATGCGATTTTCGTTAAATTAAAATAAATTAATTGTGTTGTAATATGTCAAATACTGCATGCAATGGGGCTTTAATACCTATCTTGCTGATTAGTAGCAGACAGCTCAAAAACAGCATATGTGGGATAAATGCTAGATAGTAAAAAGAGGCGTTGGCCCATCAATTAAACAGTCCAGATCTAAGGTTCTACTAAGGTGGTGGTCTGGTGGTACTGGTAATTGACGCGGTCCCAGTACATGTCATCTTGAAACTTAAGTCATTGTCAATAGCATGTCGAGCACTAGTACCACCACCTTATCACATAAATAAATATCAAAATCTCCAGACATACTTGTAACACCCAACCGTCCCTAAGTAAATACCATAGGAAAAACATGCAAATATCAATCGAGGTCGTGTGGGATCGAAAACTGAGTAATAAGGCTAATCCGATTGCGAGGGCGGTGCGTGCTCGCGAATATTAATAGCCGGGATAAACTAATTAGCACGGCCTTAGCTAACAGCCTACATGTTACAGAGTACGCATGAAAAAGTGTGTGTGTGTGTGTCAGAATCCCTAGTGTAAACATTCGATAGCGTGACGGACGTAAGCGTTTGCGTTAAGTCTCATTTTGTATGGGATTTTGAACAGCGCGCCAAGCGGGACGTTTTGGAAACTCAATACAAAATGACACTTAACGCAAACACGTACGTCACGCTATCGAATAAAATCTACAATAGGGTACAGCTCCAACGCACGACTGGAGTTTATTTCTTACCGATTACAAAATACATACAATAAAAAATAAAATTATAAAATTTAAGATCAAAAATCAATATATAATTAAGTAGTTGTTATTTGTTACTTTTTAAGAGGGAAGTATAGCTACTGAAAAAAGTAACTTTTTTCATACAATTTACCTTTCGAGAGAAAACGTTTTCCTTAACTAATAGGTTTCGTTTTTTTATATTGCAAACTTTGAAAAAAATGAAAATCTATAAACCTAGTTTTCAGTGTGTCAATAGCATACTAAAAAAACATGTAGAATGGAAAATATATAGAAGTGGAAAAAAGTTATCTCTTTTTGTATGGACGATCACGTGCTATACTTCCCTCTTAAGAGTGACACGAACCCCATCGCCCCATTTTATGGAAGCGGCTTTTAAGCGGCGGGTACGTGTGACTCTAAAAAACATCTAATATTACTTTTAGTTAATAGACGCGTTTAGATATTAACATCATTCTAATATCTAACGTCAAGTGTACCAACCGTTTTAGTTCGAAGTGTCCCAGGATTTCGTCTAACGTGGGATTCCTTTCCACGTTTACGAGACCCCCATCATAATACGCTTTAATTGTTATTCTTATGTCATGTTTAAGTACCGGCACTTTGTTCAGAGCTTTGTAAGTACGCATAAAGGTAACATTAGCATTTACAGCACTTTTAAGGTGCAAACCTTAATTTTAGGATCGTGCAAGATTTACTAAATATGTGGAAGTACCAATCTAATAGAAATCTTATTGGTATATTACTTTAGGTAGAAAAAAAATATATTGACTAAATATTTAAGAAGAAGAAGAAAGACATTTATTCCATAAAGCACACATACACAGGACAATAAGATGAAAGGGCCGAAAGGGCAGTGTCGGGCTGAGCTTCGAAACCGAGCGAAGGCTTCGGCCGAGCTCCGCGTAGGGCCGAAGGCCCGGAGCGTCCCTTACGAGTTCCCAAGTACGCGAGACCGACGGCCGAGCTGCGGGAAGGACGTGCTCGCATGCGGATCTTTTCTTGCTAGCAAAAGTACAACTTCATTACCTTTTCCCTTTGGAAAACAAACTACTACACAAATACAGCAGCAGCAGCAGCACCAACAACAAAAACACAGCAACAACAAAATTAACAACAGCAAAACAAAATAAAATTTCGCGACTTAGCATGAAATTTGATAATCCGTGAGCCCCACTCTAACCCCTAATGTATACATGCAGTAGGTACGAGTAACTAGCATACTAACTCTCTCCATTATTTCCAGGCTTCGGATTTTTGGGAGCTAATATTTGGGAAAAGAGTTTATTTTTATAGAAACTCCCTTTCTATCATTAAATTTTGCCCCCAGCGAGCGAGACGCACGATAACGAAATGACATGATTTGGATATCATTTTGATGTTGGTGTACGTCCTAATTAGCCTCTTAGCCAAGCGCATCAGAATAATCGAATGTACTTTTGTATATTTTTTACATCTGTGTGTGTACACTTTTTGTGGCTATAAGCCCAGCAATAGATTTTACACAATCCGGTTACACCCGATCAAACAGAATACAAAATATATCGTATAACATTCTGCCGGTATGTGTTGAGTTTTTACAAAAACAAAAATATTTTCCAGCGTATTTCAATCAATCATTCAATTTTTACCGCAAATTCAAATTTGAAAACGTCCGCGAGGTGGCCATACTCGTAAATCCTACAGACAGCGACATGAGAATTAAATAGCGAGATGAAATATTGGCATAGATCACCGTTTTGAGTCCACTGCCAGGGTGCCAGGTAGCTTGGATGCGACGACGGTGCCGCCCTTCTACACATTGATTGAAATCCCTTTTCTACCCGCTTCTTCTTCTTCTTCGTTACACTCTTGACAGAGTGGTCGTGGCCATTATGTAGATGTAGGTTAATTGCATGTAAAAATACGCAAGTAAGTATAACGGGTTAGCACTGATTGACTAGCACGTTATCTTTTCGCGGATTAGCAAAGTAATATTTTGGTTTTAATTAGTATGGATTTCCGCAAAGTAACGCCTGATTCTATTCACCATTATGTAGATTTTTGAACGACTCGTTTAACGACACGTCGCCATTCCCATCTCGCGTTTTCTACCCTACCTATGTATTATCCCTTTGCCTTGGCATAGATCACCTACTTACTAGATTTAGCATATATTAAGATTACCACACATTTCCAGCGGAACTGCTTATTTCTCTTGTGTTCAAGTCTGCCCTATCACGAATAGCTATTGGAAAACTATTTAATTGTTTTTCTAAGCATATGAACAATTCATGATTGCGAAAGAGGCAGACAATAACATTTAAAAAAACCGGCCAAGTGCGAGTTGGACTCGCGCACGAAGGTTGCGGTTGGTGGAAAAAATCACTGTTGTTGTATGGGAGCCCTACTTAAATATTTATTATATTCTGTTTTTAGTATTTGTTGTTATAGCGGCAACAGAAATACATACATCATTTGTGAAAATTACAACTGCCTAGCTATCACGGTTCATGAGATACAGCCTAGTGACAGACAGACAAACGACAGACGGACGGACAGCGAAGTCTTAGTAATAGGGTCCCGTTTTTACCCTTTAGGTACGGAACCCTAAAAAACGTGACCACTTTTGAGCTTTATAGGTATCGCTAACAGCCGCATGAATGTACCAAAACGTATGGTTAGCAGACTTCAAAATACGAAAGGCTGTATTCAGGAGAAAGGTACCGTGGGTGATTACATTTTAGAATATACTGGTATATGGAGGTCGCGGGTTCAAACCCTGGCTCGTACCAATGAGTTTTTCGGAAGTTATGTACGAAATATCATTTGATATTTACCAGTCGCTTTTCGCTGAAGGAAAACATCGTGAGGAAACCGGACTAATCCCAATAAAGCCTAGTTTACCCTCTGGGTTGGAAGGTCAGATGGCAGTCGCTTTCGTAAAAACTGGTGCCTATGCGTTTTCTTGGGATTAGTTGCCAAGCGGACCCCAGGCTCCCATGAGCCGTGGAAAGATGCCGGGACAACGCGAGGAAGATGATGATACTAGAATATTAGAGTCCTTGAGACAAGAGACAACTAGAGGTCACAAACCTTTCCTATATTTAGATTAGCGTGGGCATGATAAAGCACTAATTACCCTGAGCACGACTCGAATTTAAGAACTAGTTATAGTTTTGACCAGACCTGCTAGCATGAGCGACTTCAAGTATGCACTCGCGCTTCGCGCGCTAGAACGCACCTCATGGCTCCTCTACACGATGGGCCAGCGCCGGCCACTCCAAGGGACGCATTTATGCGTTAGAGGGAGCAAGTGATATTGCTATCTCATTCTACCGCATGGCTGCGTCCCTTGGAGTGGCCGGCGCTGGCCCATCGTGTAGAGGAGCCATCATGGCTTTGATACGGCCTTAACACAGACCAGGTAAGGTGGTGATACTAGTGCTCGACATGCTAATGCCCAATAGATGACACTTTGCTGTCACCTCTATTGATAATGACTTAAGTTTCAAGATGACATGTACTGGGACCGCGTCGAGCAACAGTACCAACCTTAATTTTCCGAGCCCGGTCCACCGACTGAAGTAAGTAATATAGGCGTGACTCGAAAATCGAGTAAATCTACCGTATGCGTGGCAGAGGGGGTAGCGCGACTATGCTATGTCATTAGAAAATTAGCTGTTCTGTGGACCTTAATGACTATGACTATCTTATGCACCAATCAGCGAGAGCAATCTTTAAGGTATAGTTCAAAGCCAGATCATAACCGTAATACGTTAATTTTAAATCTGAATAGGGCACCGTGAGACAATGGGCTGGGGATAATGGATCAGCTCTTAGGATCACAATGGACTAATTTATAGTCTTAATATTTTCTTTCACCTTTAACGGTACTGCAAACTCGCAAAGTGGGAATTAAAAGCATCACAATTTTATTTGATCTTCTCAATATCTTTACAAAAATGTTACAAAAATTATAGAATTTACACATTTTTGGTTTAATTTCGTGTTGTTAATTGAACAAACGTTGCAAAATATTTTTCATGCATTTAACCCATTATATATAGTCCCTACTGTTACAACATAATAACCATAATAAGCTTCCATATATCCAATAATAAGTCGTTCTCAAAATATTTGACTGCGATCAGGCTGAACTCCGTCAAACTTTTCATACATTTACTATGTCGTACCTATTAATTAATGGAGTTCAGACGCACAAATGAGAATGACACAGTTAAACCCGATAAAGGAAATGTGAAATAAAATTGATTTGTCCGAGGATGAGTTAAACTGTATTTTCGAAAGCAAACTTAAACAACAAATTCTAAGCCATAATCCTCTTGAAAATTCTTTGTCAAAGTTGTTAACACCATTTTCGAGACCGGGCCACCTGTATTAGATAAAAAAAATATAATTTATTGTAATTATTAAAGTACCTAAAATACACAAAAAACATTAAGAATTAAAAAAATTTGTCATTTATTGTTTTTTTATTTATTTTAATAATCGATAACGAAGAGCTTCAACAATATATATATATTTTTTTTTATATTATAAACTTGCCTATTAGGATCATTATAATAACTTTATTCGTTCAGCCATTGTCTAGTTGTTCCAATGAAACAGTATTTAGGAGCACCTTTGTTGTTTAATAAAGGACTATAATCGGAAAATAATCCATGGTGAAACTTGCGTGCTCCTTGAATAGCGCGTTATTAACTTTTCTAGCCTACTTTCGTGTTAGGAACTCTTATAATAAGATATGCTCCATTCTAGATCGGATTAGACAAAAGAAAAAACCGGCCAAGTGCGAGACTCGCGCACGAAGGATTCCGTACCATTACGCAAAAAACGGCAAATAAATCACGTTTGTTGTATGGGAGCCCCGCTTAAATATTTATTTTATTCTGTTTTTAGTATTTGTTGTTATAGCGGCAACAGAAACACTTCATCTGTGAAATTGTCAACTGTCTAGCTATCACGGTTTATGAGAATTGCAAGACAATTGCAGCCTGGTGACAGACTGACGGATATACAGATGGACAGTCGAGCCTTAGTAATAGAGTCCCGTTTACCCTTTGGTTACGAAACCTTAAAAATGGTTCTTTAAAGTGCAAATTTTAGGATGTTATTCAATAAATAACATTTCTCAATTATACTCTCCAAACTTTATTTCTAAATAAAATATGTAAGAAAAAGTACATCCACCAAAATATGGTATGAAAAGCGACTTTCATATCATATTTTGTAAAATATTCAATATTCTAATCGTAATTAATATTACCAATAAATAAATAAAGTTTCCTTTTCCGCATAAAACACCTAACGACTAAGTAGTGATTAGCTATTTTCCCAGGAAATAGAATGTATGTGAAACACTAATTGGTCGTTGTACGTAATGACAATATATCTAATTACCCTCTACACGTTAATTAAGACACACACGCCCATTACGCAGGTGTGCAAGGCATTAGATGAATCTCATTAGGAATTAAGACGATAGTGGACGACTACTACTCCGTACAAACGTACCCCATTTTCCTCCATGGGTATTGAAATTATATTAAAAAATATTTTTTCACAATTTATTGTATGTATATTAACTAACACAATTTATTATAAGAGTTGGGAACGAAAAGCAAATTCCATATAAAAAAATTAAAAGCTCCGTTTAATTCTCAGAATTAATAAAAAATCAAATGAAGGGGTACAGCTGTGGATATTATAAATCTAATTGTGTAAAATTATTTTCTATAATGTTAATATCTAGGGAGGAAAATGGGGACTACGTTTGTATGGAGATCCGGTCGTCCCCTTTCCTCTTAAGTATAACAAGACATTGGCATGCAGCCCGAGCATTCTTTGCTAGGGCAATTAGTCTGAATTAAGGCAGACTACCTCTCATAGACTGTGCAAAGGGTGTATGTGAAAAGGTTTCTCAAAGTTACAGAATTCGCGATATTTCTACATGAAAAAATGTCTAACTTCCTTCAACTATTGTAGTGCCTTCCAAAAGTCTACGTGTTTTTTTTTTTAATATTTGGTAAGTTTTTATAGCTTACATTACGTGTATAACGTAGTGTAAGTTGTAAAATTTTTCCGAGAACAAAATATTGAAAATGAGGGCACCACTGAAAGTGAGCAGGCATCATTCATCATAATATACTATACTATAAACAGTCATACGTCCATCCCGTTCAGCCGCATAAGGTGTATCCTATCCTATACGTTAGTCGTTTGCCCTCACGTGAAATAAATTTGGTGTTGCTTGATACCTATAACTGTTTTGATTCACCTTTATTTGTTATTTATTACAAATTATTTCAAGATGTAGGTACTTACAGAGAAGTGATGTCAAAATAATCAAATAAATATTAATTTATTCTTAAGTTCGAGTCGTCGTAAACGTGTACGTACGTAACTAAAATTAAGCGGTATTGCTCACTTACTTTTGTACTAAATTAGTATGTGAGTGCCAATGGGTAGGTACTAGGTAGTGACCGCTAGTCTTAATATGGGTCAAAAACTTTTTTAGCGTGAGTTAAGGTAGGTAACTACTTAAGGAAATGCAACTTTCATTTGGATATCATAAAATGAACGAAGTTTAAAGCCAAATTTTCGTCCTTTATCCACACAGGCTTTAGCCTTCTATTTCATTAAAGTTGTAAAATAAAAGAGAAATGTAGGTATCCAAATCGTTAACTTTCGCAGTGTCCACAGAAAAGACGGGTTTGCCGAACTTTTTGACTTTTATGCTCCATCTAGTGGGTAAATGATCATTGGAATTAAGGACAAGATGTATTTTGTTGCTAATGTTGCTTCCATGCGTCTTCCCGGGCAGTTCCCATTTGCTCCGAGGAATGAAATCCTTAAGTGGATAGTAGACTAACATAATTAAAAAAAGGTATTTGATTAAAATAGTCCTGTCTCACTAGCGCCACAGAATAAATAATAGTACTACGTACCGTAAAATATATAAAATATGCCTACATTGTTCGATCGACAGTATTATACAGGGAAAATTTTAATCACCAGCATAATTAATATTATTATATAGGTACGTATTTATAAGTCTGTAAAACTAAGTAAATAAAACTGGAGTTAAATGTATGATGGTATAGAAATCCTAGTTTAGTAGAAATTAACCGCTGGAAGAATTAATAACGGGCCTTTTTAATAAACGCTTTTATATTAAGGTTTAATGGAGGATTTATATTTGTTACGGACAGTTTGATTAAATTTATTGGTGTCATAATAACAATATTTTATGGTTCTCTTTAGAGTTTAATGGTAGTAGTAGTAATGAGTAAAAAAAAATATATTCACCAAACGCTATCGCCACTATGAAGCTAAACCGGAAGTCCAACAATATTTGTTAGTAATATGTTCTTTACAGGCATAAAATAATTTACTTCCTCTTCTTATGATTTCCACGCTTCATTATCTGACCGAAAACGAGTGCTGATCCAAGAAAATAATATTTTACAGCGTTATTGCATTCCTTTACTCATTTCTTAACTTCAATTTCTTTTTATCGTTGCGAAAAGCTTAGTAACAATTCCTCTTAAACTGTATCAGTATTAGAACACATTACGAAAGTATCCTCACTTATTCTTAGACAATGAAAAATAATATTTTCTCTATCGAGTACAGCGGACGGTTTTAAAGCGGTGGAGTCACGTACCAGAAAACCGTATTTGTCCCGCGAACACGTTCCCAATAAACTGTTAACTCCGATACCGTATTTGCGGTACATTTTCTCGACTCAATCCTTATTCGAGTATTTTAAAGGAGTAAGGTAGTATCGACGTACCGGTTTCGTATATACTTTATTGGTTTATCGCTTGAAATGTGGTGGGTTTATATTTTTATATTTACTGACTCACTTTTGAAATGGTATTAGAATGAGTTACGGTTCAAGTTTAATACAACGGCTTTCTTTAATCATACTTGGTGGATTTTATTTTTCAAGAGCGCATTTTTAATTTTTCTCAGGTTTTAAGTTGGCGTTTGAGTTTATTTGGGTCTCGTCTCTGATCTGTGATGACAATATACAGATAATATAAAGCATTCGGCACTTTGTCCTACTGTTTTTCATGGAGTCTTTATTTCACAATGTATAACATAAATGTAACCTAAAATTAAAACTACCTACAAAACTAAACTACCATTAAAATAAACCTACTTCAAAATTAAACAACAATAGAAAAAATACCCACCTATAAAAGGTCCCCCAAGTCTGTGCCCTGCGGAAGGGTGCCCATGAGGCTGGCTACATTACCCCGTTGGATGGCTATGCCTATTCGTTGGCCTAGAAATGAGCCAGCCCTAGGGTCAGCCGAGGTCTCCAGTATTTTTTTTTTATTTCCGGTCTCTACCGCAAACGCCGCAAATATATTTGCGGCGTTTTAGGGCTTCAGCCTCTGCCGCCGCTCCGCCAGCCTTTAGTGACGTGGCGGCTAGATGGGATGGCGCTAGGGTGTCCACACATGTGGCATCCCAGATAAGCGACCGCCCCATTTTCCATGGAATGAGGGTTATGCCATCGGGCCTCTTGCATTATTATAGATAGATTTATTTATTTCATAATACAATTTTCGAAGATTCTTCTTCTTCTTTTCTTGGAGCACCGACTCCTTTACTGGTCGAGTGCGCGACGGGTACTGCGGGCAGGATAATCAGTTAAATTCAATAATTTTAATATGTATAACTCAAGATATTCATTATTGAAGAATGGTCACCCGTCATCGCCTAATCGTGCCACTGCCCAATCGCCGTTTCTGTCCGAGTCGACTCAGACAATCGATGTGTTGCACTGAATCGATTCTAATTCGATTCCCATCGAAGCTGACTTCGACTGACCGTTCTGTTATCGTGGAGGCTGGCTTGTTGATTGAACTGTAAATATCAATTCAGTTAACAGGCGTTGTTCATACTGTATTCTGTTGATAGTGGACGACCGCTTGTCCACACAAACGTATTAGTTCCCATTCCTCTATGGATTTTTTTTCATTTTTATTTAATAAAAGGGTTTTATAATATTTGATGATGTCACCCCCATTGTTACAACCTTTAGGATCTTGACGTTATGGAAAATATTTTACGCAATTTGATGTATATCCCATTGAACGACCACCATACAACAAATGCAAAGCAATTTGACCCACATTGATCTGTAGTAACACTAGTAACACACGTCTGATACTGAGTCGCTACGACCCAAATTCAGCTAATATCACACGTGGGATACTAGGGAGTTCCACGGGATATTAACCATAGCTATGCTCATTTGTTTGACTATTTTCGTTTTTTTTTTCGTAATTATAAAAATAAGGTGCGAAATACTAATTCCATACACTTTTTTGAATGCTACCTACTAAATTTTATAATAGTTTAAAGCAGGGACCGAATACCGGTATATTTTTCATACAAATTAACCGGTATTCAATTTCGGTATCTTGGTTCTTTATGTATATTTTTGCACTTGATTTAGCTAATCTGATCAACTATCCTTACCTAAATACTATTCTATAATATCAAAGAAATAATATGAAAGCTTTGAGATATTTAGATTCTTAGTTATACCGGTAACGGTCTTTGGTTTAAAGTTCGAAAAAAATTAAACGAAGTGATATAGCTGTGGTTAAAATACATCTAATTGTGTAAAAAACTTTCATCTTAACTAACCCTGAACCTTATTGCAAAGAATTAAGGTTCAATATGCAGTTAAGAGTCTTGCTTTTAGTACAAACTATGAAGCTCGCCCGCGATTATATCGTCACCGAAATTGTGTCGCTATGTATGCCATATTTCAGCTCAATCAGATACTAAAGGGGCCCACTGATTAACAGTCCGCCGGACGGTATCGGCCTGGCAGTTGTTCGGAACTGTCAAAATTTTGTTCTAACTGACAGGCCGATACCGTCCGGCGGACTGTTAATGGGCCCCTTTAAGAATGGGTTTAAAAAGGGTTTGCCAATTTTGATGGGCCACTTAGTATTATAATTTTGACAATATTGCAGTCGGCAGCAACGTCGCGCCACAATACTGCAGAACAGCACCTTTAGGATGATAATATGTATTTGTATTAGATAATTTAGATAGGTATGCCTAATAGAGTTAAACCAAGAAAAGTCAGCTACGATTTTATTAGCACACGCAGCAAGTGTTATTTATACGTCATAATTTCATAGAATTTTGACGTTAAAATAACACTTGCACTGCATGTGCTATCAAAATTGTTGCATACTTTTCTTGGTCTAGTGTGTTAGGAGTCTGATAACTTTGCTTGCTATGATATTGCTTAGCTTTGAGTATGATAGATAGACGGTTGAAAAACGTTCCAAAGCGCAATCTGTGTAGGTACAGTCGACGTCAAAAATAGGTTTACATTTTTCGCCTTATTACAAAGCAGTAAGGTGCAAAAGTGTAAACATATTTTTGGCGTCGACTGTACGAGTATGAGCATAAGCCTTCGTTACAAATTACTAAAACAAATTAATTAAATCCCCACACCGCCACGTCTTACAAACAAAACATAACCCAACAGTAGTAGGTACCGCTAATTCTATTTATCTCATAAGTTTTGTAGTTCTCCACGTCTCCGGTCCGATCGGTACCCGCGGCACGTCGTCGCGTAACCGTATCGGATTTCGGTACTCCGATGGATGCTCAAAATTTGATTTAGTTATGATTTGGACCGGTTCCTTTGGTGCGCCTGGGTTATTTATCTGTGGCGGGTCTATGCTGTTGTGGGTATACAATGTGATTTTTATATCAGCAAAGCCAGGAGGAGTTTGACAATTCTGCGGCGCGGCCTAGGTATTGTTATTTTACGCTATAAATTCAGTGGTTGGGAAAACTTGTCGTTTCTATATTCCAACGAAATCTTAATGCTAAACGCTGTACTGCGTAATACAGCTGCGGTTGCCATCCAAATGTCACGATTAGGGTAACATTCCATTTCTGACCGCAGCTGCACTACTAGTAAGAACGCGTCGGTGTTATTGTCAATTTTCATAGTAAAATGAATGGTAGTGCTGCTGTCGTTGGAAATGGACTATCACCTTTAGTCATAGCACGATATTTCTTCGCCAAAGTAATATCTGCACATTTCCATCTACCGTAAAATGAGGTGAGTTGGGATTACGAGGGCAGTTGGGTTTTGAATGGGGTGAGGAGGGATGATAGGGGTGAGATGGTATTTTTAGACCAGAGTTATCACATTGTAAATACTTTATTATCTCGAGAAGTCAAGCTATTGTATCATTGTGTCAATTCTAGCAATTGTCCCATCTCACTCAATTCCTATCCCCCCTAACCCCGACTACGGGGTGAGCTGTGATTTGTTACTATTTTGTGTTTGTCGTTGAATTTATGAAATGAAACGACAGATTATCATTGAATAACTAAAGTTCATACTACCGAAATACTTTTCAAGTATATAAATGAACATGCCACATATAAAAATTAACTTTTATTGAGGTTTGACCTTCGGATTTGTCTCAACTCACCCCATTTTACGGTAACTAAGTGTGTCAAGGGACTTAGATCTGAGCTAATGAGCTTCGACAAACTGTAGAATGAAGAAAGACTCAACTAACTTATCTTCGTTATGCAAAGCGCACCATACGATTCTCGATTGAATTAACATGCTCCTCGGATAAATCAGTTTGTGCATGTTTGTTTAATGAAACAACGCGGCGAAAACCGCAACGTCGTGCAACTTTGAACAGTTTCTTGTGTTAGTTTGAAGTGGTACTGCGGGAATGCACTCATTGTGAACTCGCTTGTGTTTTAAGTTACATAGGTTAATAGTGGGAGGTAGGAGATATAAGTAAACAACACTAAACTACACGACATTATTCACGAATTTCGGGTAGTTTAGTGTTGTTTAAGGTCTGTGCACACCGGCTGCGTGTGCGCGACGTGCACGTGCGCGTGCAGCGTTGTAGTATACAGATCCTTATGAGAGACGGCACACCGCTTGCGTGACGTGTCCGTGTGCAGCTCCATTTTAGCGCACGCGCACGTGCACATCACGCACACGCAAGCCGGTGTGCACAGGCCTTTAATATGATTATTTTTTATCCATCTAATAATGAAATGAGGAAAAAATTAAACAGAAGATTCTAACCTAACTCAAACCTCCGTTACACCACTCAATAACATTATGTTATACCATGGTCCTGATATTCAAAAAGGACGTTCCATCTAGACCGTTAAATGTAGTCTATTTCTGTATAGGCTTTCGTCGCCTTCCCTTGAAAGTAGCGGTAACGTCCCCTTACAAGAAAGCAACTGTTGAGCTAATTTCAACAGAATCATCCCGGAGAAAGACACAAAATGAGTGTGAACGGAGTTCTACGAGTAATTAGGACATAACTTCCATCATGAATCTAAAAGTAAAGTCCTTGTACTAGGTATCTATATTTTACTCCATGCATCAGGCCACATTGTGGCGTAAATGTTCCAACCATTCCACGATATTAGCGCTTGTAACTTGGCAGTTTTTGTTACCTTACACGACAGATAAAGCTATTGCAAGTTTCCGCAGATCTAACCGTTACCTAGGTTACAGTCCATTTCAACCGCAGTCCTGGGTCCATTCACGAGTTTCACGACACGCTCCGCGATTGTTACGCCATTTAGGGTCCTAGCTAAAATGGTTAACCATAATAACGCTATGGAATATCCAATTAAGGTAGAACCCTAAATGGCATAACAATCACAGAGCATGACTATACAATGTACTTATGTGATATCAAATTTCTAGTGTAACTTGACCCTGAGATTCGTAAAGACGATAGGTTGGCCTGTTGGACTATAATCTGACTAGATATTCCTAATGAAAATTTAAATATAAATATTATTAGTAAACTTGCCGTACCTAATTGCTTCATCCCAATCACATTTACGACTCTTCTCTTTCCGCACAGACTCTACAGTAATGAATTATGACATTTATGACCATATGGTTACCTTTTTAGTAATGTCATAATATTATGACATTACTAAAAAGGTAACGTCATTACTAGTGGTGGTAAGGTGACCGTATAACAAATGAGCGACACATGTCACGTGCGAAATGTAACTAAAGTCGCACCAAACAAAGTCTGCAGCGGATTTGATAGCCCACGCAGTGTAAGTGTTATGTATACGTCATAATTTCATAGAAGTTTGACGTTTAAAATGACACTTGCACTGCGTGGGCTATCAAAATCGCTGCAGACTTTTTACGGTCTGACTATAACACTCACTTTCTAACAGTGTTAATTTGAAAGAGGCGAATAGTTTTTCTTGCTTATTCATTTTAGTACTGATTGTACTTGGGTTGTACTGAGTCGATTTGTACGAAATAGTCTACCTTGAAAAACAAAATGCACGAGCTGCGAGCAAAGCAGCGTGCGTTTCAAGGGCCACTTTCAAAGAGAAGGGAAGAATTGAGTTTAAGCGTTGAAAGCCCATTGTGGCCCACAGTGTGTAATCGTATGATACATTTTCAATAACCATACCACTTAAGTAGACCTGTACAGATGTAGTGCATAATTATTTTCCTTCGTATTTTCTCGGAAACGTTCGTAGGGTAGACCGAGGCGAATCGGATCACTGGGGAAATCGGATCAAAATAAGCATTTCTGTAAAATTTGAAAGATCACGGTTAGTTACAGCCAGTCAATCAGCGTCCCGCGTTTGCTCTGTTCCTAACGCATGACGCCACAGTTACTGTCATTGTAAAAGACTCATGCGTCGCTCACGGTGACACTTCCCGATCAGTCGCTCGTACAGGTGTATTGTGATTTTACCGCCGATGTAAAAAATGTGCAAATACAGTCCGTGATAAAAGTAAACGCAAAAGGCTAAAGGTTTGTAATTGTTGTTACTTATTGTTAATGGCGCATAGTGTTTCCTGATTTGATTTTGTTTTTATTGTATTTAAAGGTATATTTCCGTTACACGAAAATAATTCAAACATATGATATGGGGTTATTCGGATCATCTGATTAGGGGCGATTCGGATCACATTAGAAAACAAGGTTTTTGGACGTTTTTTTGGCTTATTTTATGTTCGCATGTTTTAGATGGTGCGTACGTATAAAAAGAAGAGGTATCAGGGGGAATGGTCGGGAAAAAATATGACTACAGCTGCTAATAAGGTTTTAACGAGACCGCTGTCCCTACGTAGAGTCTTTTGTTACGAACAACTAATTTTCTCATATGGGGTGAATCGGATATGTGTGATTTTTCATGTTTTGGTTTGCAAAAGTTTACAGTTTTTGTTTATTTTCATTTAAGTTATTCGATTTTGTTGGTAAATGGCCATTGTCATGTTTTGGATTTATTGTTAATATATATAGTGGCATATAGGAGTGATATTATGTTGCACTTTCTGTAGGTGGCGTGATAAAAAAATTAACTGGAAAGGAGGAATAAAAATAATGGTCAAATGCAACATTAAAAATACCAATGATAGTTGATCTCAATTATTTGACCTTTGTGATTCTTAATCATATGATTAACATTGTTAACCATTATTAATTAAGATTTTATGACAGAGTTTTTTTGATCCGTTTTACCCCTTAAAATGAGGCGAATCGGATTTTTTACGAGGTTTTGTATTTTATTTTTCATAAATCATATTTAAGTTTTATTTTATGTCTGAACCTTGGATTTCGTTCATTAATAAACAATTTATCCAACTGAATATTAATAAAAGCAGTATCACCTTAAAAAAAATATTTATTGACCGTCAAACAAAAAATGATCCGATTCGCGCGGTCTACCCTATTTGTCATGCTACTTCAATCAACCTCAGTACTTTTTGTACCGAGACTAACTGAAATAGCAAGACACGTTCGTACGTTTCCGTAAAAATACGAAGGAAAATAATTATGCAATACATCTGTACGTGGTAATCTTTGTGAATAGCACGGTTGTCTCCCGCCATAACGGCCGGGGCAGACAGATTACCCTATCTTGGATTTCATGTCTTTGTTAGTTTGGCTCGAATTACCCTTAAAATTGAATTAACGTGGCTTGAAACTTATCATTTCACTTTGAGTAGGCAGTTTGTAAAGCATACAAGTTTAACTATATTTAAATCTTTCAGTACTTGCATGTATGTGCTAACCTTATCATATATTTTTAAAAAGTTCGTATTGTACGCTCTGAATGGTCTTGATAAACTCTTTTGTTGAAATCTTTTCTTTGTCGTGAACTAAACGCGTGTGTTTGACATTTGTTATTGAAAATGTTTACAAGATTTTAGTTGCTGAAAGAATTACAGGAAAACAGAGTTTCTGGTTGACTTTGCTGTAAGTTTTTGATATAAATTGAGTCTTCAGTGCAATAAATTATGATGTGGTAAGAGTAGACGGAATTGTGCAAACCCAAGACAAGTGTAACTGATTAAACTCAAAAAAATATTGTGTTGCATTCTTAAGTAGATTTCATTTTATTAAAAGGTACAAGCTCTTCACATAAATAGATATGTCCAAGTTGTACCAAGGTATTGTTGGCGCATGTGATAAACTGGTACCGGGAAGTCTACGACCACTCTGGGAGCATCCAGCTGGTAAGTTTCAAGAAATCATACCCTTTACTAGACTTATACCAACCGTAGTGAAACTAACCGTGAATCATTCAAAACTGTTATCATACCCTTTAGCCGCCCAGAGGCCTATAAAAAGGTATCCCGTTCCATTCTAATTTAAATCTTTATTTTGATATATGTATCAAAATTGCATTTGTATTGGCAAGTTTTTATAAGAATAATTTAATTTATTCATGGCAAACTAAAACTACATTTCATACAAACGTATTAAATATATTAAAAACGGGTCACTCACGTGAGTGACCCGTTTTTAATATATTTAATATGTCTGTGTCTCACGGAAGTTTTGTTATCATACAAACGTATTACAAAAATAATATTTAAAACATAAAGTATATATTTTACCACGAAATGGTCCCGCCGCAGCATAATGCTAACCCGAAAGTCAGCGCTGGTCTTCCGGCGAGACCATTTGTGGGCCACGAACGCAACCGTACACGTAATAACGGCGCGATTCGGGAAATGAATTAGAGATTCACTAGCGGTTGGCGCTTACGCTATTATTAACGCCGCTCCAATATTACTGCGGCCGCCATAAGGTACCTTTTGCCGTGGAACGTCACATATCTTTACTATTTTATATCTAGTGAATCTCTAATTCATTTCCCGAATCGCGCCCTAAGTATGCTAATAAGCTCGAAGAATTTCGTACATTGACATGATATTTCCTATGTGTGTCGCATGCGCATAATTATATTGCTGTCGCGCCGATGATGCCGGCGGTCGCTGCTACTGTGCGAGCGGGAGAGCAATATGAATATGTGCGTGTGATAGAGATAGGAAATGGCGTGTCAATACACGTAATTATTCGTGCTGAGCGTCCTTACTTTAGAGTCTTTAGACTATAGATAAAATATGTTCTTGAATGTTATAAATTTAAATTATGATATGATGTTGGTTTGTGGTTGTTCTAACATTTGGGCAGACAAACATTTAATGGTCCAAATTACCTATTAGACTTTTTTTATACATTGAATTTAGGAATTTATTTCTAAAAAAAATAATTTTGACGCAGTCGCGTGCAAATATAATTAATTATCATAATAATTATTCAAGGTTTTATAGCTATCTCTTTGTTATAGGACCAAAAACGATTTTCTTTTGGGCTCCTGCATTCAAATGGGTATGTATAATATGAAACAAATTTCCTACATAGTTATGCAATACGCTACGCAGTTTATTAATCGTTGGCTGCACTTGCATATATTTGCTTTTACTGCGAGATCTATAAAATACATGGTGAGAATCGATTTCTATAAATTATAAATGTTCCGCCACTGGTATTTCTAAGCATTAATTGTTTAGCAACCGCTACGCCCCCTACGTTCTTTTTACAAGCTTTTATTTTTAACTTGCAATGATTTTATGTTCGGGTCAAATCTTGCTAGCTGAATGATATTACCCACTTCCCATTATTCGATTTAACTGAAGCTATAATGTTACATAATTATGTGGCAATGCAATATTACGGTATCATCGAGCTGGCCCCGTAGACAACATGCCAATCGCTAACGCTCCATAGCGAACAAAACGCAACTGTCACTGTCACACTTATGGAAGAGTGATAGAGAGACACAAAGCAATTCGACAGCGAAGCGCAAGCGATTGTCACCTTGGCTAGGCCGCCAGATCTGATGATGGACACAGGAGATGGCCATAGGAACTCTGTTAACGCAACCGTTTGGGTTTGTTAGAATTGTTTCGATGAGTATTAGTTGCCTTTTGAAAGAAATCAGCGACTAAAAATTGTATCAAAAATAAAATTTACGGCAAAAAACATCTCTTTTCTGTTACTTTAATTCCAGGGCCTGGTAATCGGCGGTCTGGGCGACATCAACCGTCCCGCCGACAAGCTCTCCATACCGCAGACCACGTCGCTCGCCATCACCGGGCTCATCTGGTCCCGCTACTCCCTCGTCATCATCCCGAAGAACTACAGCCTTTTCGCTGTGAACATGTTTGTAGCTGCCATCAATGCCTATCAGCTCGGCAGGGCCTTCAAGTACAGGCAGTCGTTGGAGAAGAAGTAAAAGGTATGGGTTTCTTAATTACCGTAAGATCAGGGTACTTTAGCTCCCCAAGGTTACTTTGTTCACCCATGAAAACCTATTTTATTGACTTGATAAATTCTTAAAAATTACATTATATGATTAATCAATTTTTTTGTAAGCGTTTAGTGGCGTTTTTAAGAATTTATTATTTCATTAAATTGGTTTTCAAGGGTGGACAAAGTAACCTTGTAAGGGCTAAAGTACCCCGACCTTACGGTACCTGAAATCTGATGGAAATTGATGTGTCTTGGCGTAACTAAATTAATTAATTAATAAAATTTTCATTCTCAATATCTTTTCAGTTAGTTCAAATACAAAATAACAATAAGAACAACAACACAACATACAACAAGTAAGAATATTTACTTACTTACCTATTTATAATATAAAGTTATAATTATAATATTATTAAATCGTGCACTAGGTATACTGAAGATGTCTTTTTGTTAAATCAACGTCTTCATAAACTACTCAAATTGGATATTTGCACACAGAAATAGATGCTAGATGTTTAAATAGATTTTACCGAGGCAAAAGGTACCAATAAATAAATTAGACGAATTTACTGGTCAAGCAAAGCTAGCATAAACATGTTCTTCTTCCATTCCATTAGTACTAAATTTTCTATTTTGGTTCTACTTCATATTCGCCGTGTCACCTAGTTCAAGCACTTGCATTTGGGCTAACCTTTTTGGCACCTGTAATAGTGACGTGGTAAGAATGCACAATTTATGCTGCGTCATGTCGCGTCGTGAGCTAGTTTTACAAGCGCATTCCTGGACCCGGATTATAATATAACAATTCGTTATGGTTTTGAGTCCGTGAAATTGAAGACCTAGCGGCTGAACCTAACATCATGGGGGAGTCTAAAGCTCACAGAGTCTGTTGTCGTTGGTTGGGCCCTCTTGAGAGAATGGATGAAAATCGGAATGTGAAAAGAGCAGGAGGACGTCCTATAGGACGCCCCAAGTATTACTAGAGCGACATGGTGGAGGCGGATCTGCGCAAACTTCGAGTCAACAATTGGCGAGAGGTCGCACAGGACCGAGTAAAGAGGCGCTGTCTTGTGTCGTAGGCCAAGTCTCATTTTCGATCGCTGAGCCAACGGAGTAAGTGATGGTTTGAGTAAGTGATGGTTTTGAATACGGCTTTGACGATAGTCTTGGAATGGTGTGCATCTCACACACAACTTTCACTTCATTTCGAATGCACCAATCAGCGTGAGGGTTCGTCAAGGTCGTATCGAAACCAGTTCAAACCCGTAACAATTTGTTTAATCTGAATTGGGTTCCTAGTTTCCTTCCGCGCTCATGAATCGGAAAATTTAGAAAATAATCCTTTGTAATAATTTGAGAGATAGGTACCTACCTACAATTTTATTGCTGAGTGGTACATAGCTTTAGTAAACAAGTAGACTTAGAATTATTGTTCTACGGAGTTCGAAATACTAGAGTTAGACCGTAAAAAGTCTGCAGCGATTTTGATAGCCCACGCAGTGCAAGTGTCATTTTAAACGTCAAACTTCTATGAAATTATGACGTATAAATAACACTTACACTGCGTGTGCTATCAAATCCGCTGCAGACTTTTATTGGTGCGACTATAGCAACCTACTGGTCTGATTCAAATAAATGTACGGCTGGCTTGGTTGACGTTTGACACAGCAATTATTGACAACATGTTAAAACAACCAGCTAAGTGCAGACGGTAGAACATGGAAATTGGAGTTAGAGAGAGAGAGAGAGAGAGAGAGAGAGAGAGAGAGAGAGAGAGAGAGAGAAAATCTTTAACACAAAAAGTCACATTAGTTGTGTGCCCACATTTAATTTACCTTGACTTTTATCATTTTCCCTTTTAGCAGCAATACATCTAAGTTTTGCAGTTTATAAAATCTACTGTTTTATGAAAAATAAATATGTATATAAAGAAAATGCTATCGAGTTACTTAAGGTACCATATGTCGAAGTGACACCCATGGTTCCGCAGTATCCCAGAGTGTATAATTATTCGCTTATTTCTGCTCCAAGGATGACGTTCCGTCGATTGCAACTCGAGAGCTATGTATAATACGTATATTGGTGTACGTAAAGGTGATTTTAGCAATACCTATGGTTGCGCCACAGTTTATAATTATTTGCTTATTTCTGATCTACGGATGACGCTCCATCGCTTGCAACTACATAGACTAACTACGGACTTTAACCCTTTACCAGGCTAAGGAATATATATTTCCCACATACGGTACTTCAAACATGTGGTCTATTTTCGATGAGTAAGACTGACATTCGACTGTCAGTTTTGAAATGTCAGCCTGGTAAAGGGTTAAAAAGCATTTTTGATTTTTCTTCCACTCTCGCGCCCATGCGAGTAGTGGTTAATAAAGACCCTTTTAACTTAAGCTGCCAGGATGTCGCCGTCAAGGGATATGTCTTAGACCTCCCAGACGTATCATCATAATCACTTTTTGAACAAAATGTAAAGTGATCTATGACTTCTATTAGTACACCAAGGAAAGCTCCTACTTCTTGTACCATTTTATCATTTTATTAGATTTCCTTAAAGTTCAATTTGTAACATTAGTTTGCTCATTCCATATTCATTCAAGTAGTCAACAATGTCAACATCCCCTTAATAAATAGCAAGACAATATCACGTAAGTACCCGTTGAAATTAGATTACATCCTGAATAATCTAAGAAAAACACTAGAACACGCACAACGATCGACCAATAAAACTCCTGGACATCCCAAATTAATTACCAAAGCAACAAGCATGAAATGACTCCGAAACGGAAGTGTCGCCGCAAGAGCACAACCGTGGCGCCACATGCGACGAGAGCTTCCGCCGGAAATGGCGGACCATTTCCGGTTGAGAGTTGCGGCCGGGCCACGTCACGTCCGGTGCGACGCGACGTATTATCGGAGACGAGGATTGGGGAATTTTAATTGAATCCTGATACTGCTGTTCGGTTGCAGAGGGAGTTTCCTCACGGCTGTAGAATGTGCCCCAAGGGACTATAGTGGGTATCGGATTCTCGAATAGTCACAGAAACAAGAAACAATTCAAGTGTTACGGGGGAGCGCGGGGAGGCCTCTTTCAGTAGTTTTTATATTCCTTGTTTTATTTTAGATATATTTAGGGTTCTTAGTTTTAATTTAGTATTATTCATAGACATATTCCGTTCATAAGTTATTTGTCTTTTTCAATGAAATAAAGGAATAAGGAATAATCAAGTGTTATGGGACTAATATTTGAACGTACCTGTTTTAATCGTTTCTTATTAATGGTTTAATTATTAGTATACTTATATATAATTTGTCTAACTTTAATCAAATTTTATGAACATTTACAATGGTCTCCCATTAAACTAAAATTTTAGCTCAATAATCATCTTTTATAATTCAACCAGATTAGCTTTATCCTTTTTTTGTAATGATATCACAATAGACGCAAAAGCTCATTCAACTACGCGTCTTTGTACATGAAAATAAACTTGTGGCGAAAGAGTCATTGAGGCGTCACTCTCGGCACGGCGGGTGCATGCATTTTGTTTAAAGCAAGACCAACCCTGAATTAGGACTATGGCCAGGAGTACTGAATGTAACAGAGATGCCCTTTCATTCACTAAAGAGGTCAAAGCCTGGACAATTTTCTCTTGTATACCGTATGTCTACTGCTGGACAAAGGTCTCTTCAAGGATCTACACCATGATTGACCATGATTGATCAAGTATTACCCGGTTCATATAGAGGTTTCCTGCGATCTTGGCCAGATCGTGGGTGTATCCACTTTTGGGACACTATCCTAATTTTTTAACAATATTACTTATACTATTTTGGCGGATTAGACCTCACAGTTTTATAAAGAATAGCAATTTTATTTCTTGTATTTCAGGTTAGCTGTCCGTGGAAGCCTGGAAATATTTGATTCAGGATGCGCTAGCGAAATGTTACCGAAATCATAAAAATTGTCTTAAAAAACGACTCGAAAATTTCGCTCGATTTTTTTTCATTTCAATTTAGGTTCAGTTTTCGAGAAGTATAGAATCTGGAAAGTTACTTCGCTTCGGTTTTTCATTCTTCAATTTTCTTCCATGATATTACCACAATCTTACAAAAAGCAATTTCCGCCACTTTCTCCTCCGCTTGCAGTAAACGAATTTGCCTCTGCGCCTGCTTAAACATGTCGCGCTTAGTGATGTGCCGTTCTCAGAACATTGGCCGATTGGGAACATTCCCGAAATATTGAACGATAATGTTCATCAAACTCAAGAGAATACTGCGGAATTTTGGAACCTGCCTTTCACCACTGTTACATAAGCGAAGAAAAGAACCGACCCTTGTATTTTATTTTATCGTTGTATTGAAAATAACTATGAAAAGTCAGTTTTCTAGTACTAAGGGTCTATAACTTAAGAAGTAAACAATCAAAACTAACACCCACACTCGTTAACACGGCTATACTGAGAATACTGTTGTGTGGGGAACATTCCCGGGACTTTTCCTATGGTCCAGAACTGGTCTCGTGGATCTGAATGCCACCCGCTCCGCCAACTTTCCACTAACGCCCGTGCTAGTTAACACGGCTATACTGAGAATACTGTTGTGTGGGGAACATTCCCGGGACTGTTCCTATGGTCCAGCACTGGTCCCGCGCATCTGAATGCCGCCCGCGCCGCCAACTTTCCACTAACACCCGCACTCGTTAACACGGCTATAATGAGAATACTGTTGTGTGGGGAATATTCCCGGAACTGATCCTATGGTCGAGCACTGGTCCCGCGCATCTGAATGCCACCCGCGCCGCCAACTTTCCACTAACACCCGCACTCGTTAACACGGCTAAACTGAGAATACTGTTGTGTGGGGAATATTCCCGGAACTGATCCTATGGTCGAGCACTGGTCCCGCGCATCTGAATGCCACCCGCGCCGCCATCTTTCCACTAACACCCGCACTCGTTAACACGGCTATACTGAGAATACTGTTGTGTGGGGAATATTCCCGGAACTGATCCTATGGTCGAGCACTGGTCCCGCGCATCTGAATGCCACCCGCGCCGCCATCTTTCCACTAACACCCGCACTCGTTAACACGGCTATACTGAGAATACTGTTGTGTGGGGAATATTCCCGGAACTGATCCTATGGTCCAGCACTGGACCCGCGCATCTGAATGCCACCCGCGCCGCCAACTTTCCACTAACACCCGCACTTGTTAATGCGGGACGAGTGACTAAGAAACTGTTGTGTTTTAGGGTATCTCAGTTGATCTTAAATCAATTGGTCTAATACTTGAATTGGCTTAGGCAGAAAGCTTAATACAGGGTATTTTTTCTACACATTTTTTGCGAGGTGACGAGTATATAGGTGAACGACTTTTACCATGAGACCTACACCAAAATTGCAAATAAAATTTGCTGTTTCATACATTTTGGATGATCACGTGTCGATGACTTCTATAAGATAGCCTAGGTTTTTTTTACTTCCACTACCTACTTCAATAGTAAGTAAAGTTAAATCCACCCTTCAAAAATGTGTTGAGGAAACTTTTCAGTCCGGCATATTTTTGGCAATTTTAACAAACGGTTGAAGTGAATTTAAGGGGCCGGTATATGACGTTTTCGATTTAGACCTTACTTTGTAACCATAATTTGTTCAATAAATGTTTAATAATTGCATTAAATTGCATGTAAATTTGTTCACGAAGAAACCGTGTACCGACTCTTCATGCCATTATATTTTTAATTTGCTGTTATTCTCTACAAATCGACACTAAAAGTATCAAATTAATCAAAATATGGAGTTCCGTTTGAGACAGAAGCAAAACAATTTTGTCTTCGACAGTAATTGAATTACTGTATGATTTTGAAAGCTAGATAATTCAGCTACCAATTTATTATCGATTTATATTTTTACTCACAAAGACAACACAGAAATTCAATCTCAAATGTAAACTTTCGAACAATTTCCATACATTGACGACATCACTCAAAATTCTTCTTCAAGTCAGATGCCCGTTGGGGCTACACCGGAGCACACGTGTACTTCTTCAAATGAAAATGACAGCTTGATTTTCTTGCTTTTGACAATTATATTGACATTAAATCATATACGCACACGAGAAACCAAACCAGTAGATAAATTGTATTTCAAAAAATAGGGTACATAAATATCAAGCTCGCGTCTCATTTAAATTTGATTTGCTCTTATTTACGGGTCATAATGGTTGAAAACCTCAGTAAACTATCTTAAAACAACACGATTACAGTCGAATTTAAGTATTATGTTCCTTCAAAACTCGCTTAAAATTAAAAAAGTTTAAAGACTCATCTTTACTGATTGGGATCAATTTTTATTATGATGGTATCATTTTGCGTCATTTTAAAAACGTATTTGACTTCTGTACGTCAATGAATTTTGATGACAATTGTAATCTTGTATTATATTATAGAACTTTTATCTTAAAATATTGCTTATTAACAGGAAGAGTTATGTAATTCGTATAAGTAATACCTGAAAGTCTTGTACCTAGATCTGTAATAGCATGAATTGCGACGAATAAATTATTATGATTATGCCGTTCGTTCCGTCTATATGTATAATGCGTGTACGTGCTATTCTCTGAAAATCTTCAAGAAAAAATAACGGCTAGACCAGCACTAAGTACTAGCGAGTTTTTGCGGTTTTGGAGACCGAGATGAAGCTTACATGCCAATTAGCGCTGTGGCCTGATTATTGTTATGTATACCTATGTATCGAATGTTTTATAAATTTACTATAAAAAGCAATGTTTTATTTCGTTTAGGTCTACATGTTGTGCATATTGCATATCTGAAGTATTTACGTACTAAACTTGAAACTTTCGTTGAAACTAAATAAAATAATTATTCCAAATGTACAGTCACCTGCAATTTATGTTACACAACGAAGGCCGCAAAAATATCTGACACGATCTTATTTGTAGAACCATAAGAGCATGTCACATATTTTTGCGGCGTTCGAAGAGTAGGTACCGTCATTATCACCAACTTTGCCCGCTTTTTTTTTTAAACACGAATTTCTCAAAAAAAATCACATCATATGACTTTTTTTTGCTCAGCACGTCCACTGTGATCAAACGCATCAGTTTATTTGAAGAAAAACATTTTTTATGCCATTTTTTTGCGTTTTAGAGGGCGGGCAAAGATATCCGGGGTTTTCGCCAACATTGCCCACGTCAATTTGGTATTCAAATACAGCTCGTATGATGATGATGTCTAAGGATCACTTAAAGGTTTTGGGCAATCCTACCATTCCCTGTTAATAACTTTTAAATAAATTTGCTGGGCAATGTTGCCTACCCGTTTTTGCCCATTTCCAAATAAGGCTCGCCTAAGTATTTTACAAAGGCTAGGGTTGTCACTTTTGAGAAAATCTGTTACAATAGTTTAATGGCCAAAATTATGATTTTTGTTGTGTTTTTCATTCGTTAACGGGATAAAACATCTAAAAAAAGGATAATAAGACAAATTAAATACAGTATATATTTATAAACTTATTTTAGTGTACAAACATAACCTTCTTTTACTTGCGAAGTTGGGTAAATTAGATGAAAGTGACAACCCTAATCCGTTTTTGGTGGTGGGCAATGTTGGTATGGATGCCAAATTACCGGATTACTTTGCCCACCGCTAAAACTTAAACATAATCTATGCTTCATGTGTTATAACTCAAACCCGGAAATATTTGTCAAAGGGTTCTCAATTTTTTCTACTTGCATTCATTATTTATCAATTTTTTGCCCGCCGAAATATACCCTATATTAGACAACTCGCTCAAAATTCCCAAGTCAAGTTATGCACAAGTTTGGTATATACTTTGTCAGAAATATAACCTATTTTCTACTAAAAACAGCAGGGTGGCCATAACTATTATCAACTTTTCTACATTAACGAATTTGTTTAACCCTTTATAAGGCCCCAGTTATACAGATATGCTACGTGAAAGTTAAATACACTACCATGTTTGTAATGCACTGGAGAACACATCTACGGCAAAAAAAAAACGAAATCATTAAGAAAAACATGTGGTCAATATATGCACTCAGCCTGTTAGTGCACTTGAGTTTGCAGATGATCTGTTTCCAATACACCTATTCATTGACATTGACATAACAAACATAACGTGCTCTGTACAGACTGGCGTTTAATTGACTACATACGGTAAATCGAACATTATTGTGTATCTTGTAGTGGGTAGGATTAATATACGAATATCACTGAAAAAATTATAATCTGTGGCCCGTTTCACGATACAATTTACAAGCGGAAGTCTCTTTCTATCAAGGAGTTAGAAAGAGACTTCCGCATAAAGTTCTAATTACAATACTTATCGATGTAGCATGTAACCTTTTATAATTTTATTAATCTTAAAGTGGCAAATGATACACTTTCCTGACACTACAAACAACGTAGTACAGTTATTGCAATTCACGATGGAGAGTGGATTTATCAAAATTAGACCTTGTCATCATACCAATAAGAGTCTCGCCACTCGCCATCGTGAATTGCAAGAGCTATAATTCAAATTATTAGATACAGCGACGTGTATATTTTTAATAGTATAATGGAAACAATGACGATAGCTTGCTTCCCTTGACAGGCATAGTGCATAAGTTGACCACATACTATAAATTAATTAATTACACTAAAATTAAATACTGACCGAAAAAGTATGAATGAGGAAAGAAAGCCTGATGTACTCGCTGTATAATACCATTATAGTTAAATAAAAAAGAGGATGTTCTTCTCCGTAAATGTTTATTAACTAAGTGGTTTCCAAATCGTCTCTGCCTTATAAAGGGTTAAAATTGTCGTTTTGGGCAAAGTTTCCCTGGAGGCAAAGTTGGCGCTAATGACGTAACATATTATTGCAGGTGACTGTACATAAATGTTTCGGTGGTTTTGAGATTATTTTCGAGGTTAGTTTACTAACAATCAAGTTATGCAGATACCGATTTCGTGAACGTATAAGTAGTAAGGTACCGCTATTGTTTAGCGATACCGATTATTTTTGAAGGTAAAACTATACCGGTTGAAATATAAAGATATTAAAATTACAGCAGGAACAACCATTTTTTATAGGTGTACCTAAACCATCATTGGCCGAGCGTTAGCAAAGGTCTCCGTTTTAGCTTGAGCAAAAATGCTTTTGTATGTTCTCCTTAAATAAATGTTTCGGTGATTTTGAGATTATTTTCCAGGTTAGTTTACTAACAATCAAGTTATGCAGATACCGATTTCGTGAACGTATAAGTAGTAAGGTACCGCTATTGTTTAGCGATACCGATTATTTTTGAAGGTAAAACTATACCGGTTGAAATATAAAGATATTAAAATTACAGCAGGGACAACCATTTTTTATAGGTGTACCTAAACCATCATTGGCCGAGCGTTAGCAAAGGTCTCGGTTTCAGCTTGGGCAAAAATGCTTTTGTATGTTCTCCTTTGCAGATCACATTTCTCAACTGATTCTCGTGAAAATTTGTAAGCAGGTTCGATAGAACTATTCTGTTTCTCTTTATCCGCCAAAATGGAATTGCCACCCTGCTGAAACTTTATTTATTTAAATTCCTATTGAATGGATTTTGCACCTTATGAAAAACCGTATAGAGTAGTAAATAACATTTTACATCTGACTTAATGACATCTTGTTTTATTCGCTTTAATTGTACAAATCGCGTATCTCGACAAAGCAATATTAGGTAGTAAAACAGTCAACAATCAAATGAATTAAATAGGTACGTCGCGTGTGACATGAATAGACAAGGAAAGCAAGATTAAATGCATTGTTTCTCTTTCATCTTTAAATGGAACGCTTTTACCCTCAAAGGAGGCTAGTGGTCAATACTAAACTAAAAGTCCAATCTTAAAAAAACATGATGGGTCACTGACCTGTCCCAGTAAAGTGAGGTAGTGTGCGTGAAGTGCGCTTGTGTGTGAAATGGGGTAAATTGACAGAATCTGAAATTTTACCCACCGCTACCGTCGCCTTAACAGATCTTAATGAGAATATTTTTGAATGCCACTAATGCCATACAAATGATTCTAATTTTAATGTTTAATATATCCCATAATAATATGAATGTCCATAACCCAAAGCTCTGATAATCCACGGGGCGCAGTCGGCGCGGTTAGAGAACACAGACAGGAGAGGCATTCGAGGTTTACTAATCTGATCTTAATTTGATTTAGATTTGACGTTACCCACTGTGCTAACCATGCATCCATGCAGACCGTATTCTCGCTCAATAAATTCCGAATTCAAACTGGTTTTTTGTCAGACTTTAAAATGTCAAATGAGGAGGCCCTTTCAATAGATATTGTTACGCATCAAGAATTTCGACCGCTCGATTTCGTGTATTTCGTTCAATGCTATTTCCACTACTAGGCATTTAAATTCTACTAATAGAATTGAAAACGAGTGGTCAATGCCACTAGATTGCAATTTATATCGCTCGTGTTTCAAAAATAGCAGTTTGCCGTTTTCCACAGATTTTCGAGTGACGAAATCGAGCGCTCTAAATTCAAAAATTGGCCCCCAGACCGTCAACATCTCCAGCGCCTTATGATGATGCCTCGTAGAGACGATACAAGTGTAGAGTTTTGAACTTCTGGTGGAGGTTTGTCATATTTATTTGCGTATTTATTTTCGCGTTGGAAGGTTGTTAACATTAATTTCATGCCAAAAAATACGCAAGGTAAGTATAACGGGTTAAGACTTATTAGCACGTTATTATTTCGCAGATTAGCAAAGTAATATTTTTGTTTTAATTCATATGTATTTCCACAAAGTAACGTCTGATTCTATTAATGACAGCGAGTACAGATGTAGTGCATAATTGTCTTCCATCATATTTCCTCAGAAACGTTAGTATTTGTCATGCTGCTTCAGTCAACCTCAGTAGGTACTTTTTGTACAGAGACTGACTAAGATTAGCCAGACACGTTCGTACGTTTCCGTGAAAAAACGGTGGAAAATAATTATGCACTACATCTGTAATGTCAAACGATATAAAATCTAGTTGTGATATTCGAAAGTCGAATGTTTCGCAGCTATTTAGCGAGCCCTCACTTGCGGCCCACTGCCCTTTGAGCGACAGGCGTAAACACGCATCAAGGAATACGGAGCGCTTTCATATTACATCCATATAGAAATAGGATGCCATACAATCGGTAATCGATATTTAGACGCTGCTGGTAATGGGTCAAACATATTTTCGAAAAAGGTCACTTTCAAAAAAATTACGTCACGTGCCCGATACTTTTCTGAAATGTCCCTTTTATAGAAAACAAGTGCCTGAAAATTACTTAATAAAAGCATATGCGGACTTGCGGAGAGTATTTTTGTCATTTAAACACGTAACTACCATGTGTCAATCTTCTTCAAAATTTTGATTTCAGTCTCTCAATTCAGTCAGTCCGTTCTAAAGGACCCCGCAGCAAAAAGTGGTTTCAGTCAAATCTCACGAAATTTTAGTATGATGTAGATTCATGGCTCTCGATTATTTTTTTGTATGGGTTTTTTGTATTTGCTATTACTAGGCTCCTAAGGACTCATAGACATACATTACAAATACACTCAAAGTTTGTAAATATAACGGCCAAGTCACTTATTATTCTGACGGGTCGAAGTAGTCGAATCGACCCCGCGCTTCTCGGTGCGTTGAGTTGAGTGACAGGCGTTGCTCGCGTGGCTTGATATCCACTTTACATGGATATTCTCAGATTATCCCGCCAGATTATGGGCCGTATTCTCTATTGCCACCATATGTGACATTTTCAACTAAAAGGTTGTTAATATCGGTTATCGATAAGGTTGATTTAAAATTGAAGCTTTATGGAAATACCACCTTAATGACAAACGACAATACCCTTTTGGTTGAAAATAGCATATAATTATAGTCTGTATTAGCTAAGCGCTAAATCTATATGATAAACCCCCTATTTAATAGTCCTTCAGACGAATTATGAATTATCGTATCCTTCCTATATCTATGGATCCAAACAAGAGCCCGGCTCAGCCGTCAGGCGGCGATGACACGGATGTGTACACACACCTTTGTGTCATTCAAGTTGCTTACAGTGTCAAAGATTTTGACTAACCAATAATAATAGAAATACGAATGTCCTGTGAGGAAGTTGAGCATTTGGTCGCCTCTCAGCAGATGCTTTCGATTGGGTATAGATTTTATATAGAAAATAATTTTACGCAATTTGATGCGCGTTAGATAACTACAGCTATGCCCCTTCTTAATTTTTTAATCATCAAAGGAGGAAGAGCTTTTAAAACATTGCATGGAATTTGTTTTGTTGCTCCCAACTCTTGAAATAAATCAAGCGAAGGGGCATGTCTATGGTAAAATATACAATAAATTGTGAAAAATATTTTCCATTGAGGAAATTGGGGACTACGTCTGTATGGAGAAACGGTCCTCCTCTATCCTCCTCGTGCTTCTGAGCAGGCAAAAAAGTTCATGCTGTGTCTTTGATCTCCGCTAAAAACAGCTATGATTCTAAGCCTCCTAGGTTACGAGCTGCTGAAACGAAGTGGTTCTTGATTAAAGAGGTAGACTGTAATGGATTGACGATTTTCATACGCAGGCTTAAAGTGGGCGCACGGGGTATTTGTCCACAATCTGGTCTAAAAAGTTCATGAAAACGGGTGTCTTTTCTGTGGACATTACAATAGGTACATTTTACTAATTATTTCAAAACTATTGCTTTTTAGAAATAGACGGTTTGAATAAGCCTATAAGGGTCCAGCAAGAAAATTAGGCTTTAAAATACACGTATTTAATGATGTCTACAGGAAAGTCGCGTTACCTTTACAATACTAATAAAGTTTTTGACACAACCATATTCACCGAAACATTGTCCTTTAGGTACCTGGACAAAAACTGAAATTTGGCCGGTTTTGCGTAGCTCTTATCTGCCAGTTTCCTGCGATCTATACCAATTCTTCTCTCCAACGTGTTAAGGAGTCATCACGTTAGACTGGGCCGTGCCCCGGCCGAGGCATCCGACATGTCATTTTCTATGACGGCTGATCGGTGATCACGTGGTGGTTTCCATAAAAAACGAAGCGCCGGAAGCTCTAGCCCGGCCTCGGCCCGGTCTAGCGTGAGTCATCCTTTATGGGGTTTTCCCACGCAGCGTCCCCGGTGTGTATAGCCGCCATTCAGAAAGTTTGTGCCCCAGCGGTTATTGTTTACTATAGGTACCTACTCTGCCTACTGCCACCTAACTCTAGTAGTAGTACCTGCCTATTATTGTCGAGTTGGTACCTGCAAACTTTTTTTCTTTTTGAGAAATTCCGCGTCGTTTCTAATTTCGTTGAGGAACTGGAGGTCAAACCCGACTGGCCTGAGCTCGCAACCCATCAAGAATCCACGGCCTTTACCCGCGTCACCCGTCGTGTGTACCCGCCATGAAATTATGACGCAACTAATGCCTAAAGTGATGGAACTTTTTTCATATCGTATTGCGGAGTTTTTGTGTAAACACATTGCGGGCGGGCACGTGAGTTATGGCTGGTTGGAGCATGAATATTGCAAAACCGCTCACTGATATTGTACACTATTCCTGAATATATCCAGCATTTTTTCTGCCTCTGATAGTTCGCATATTTCGATTTGTTTTTGGCTTGACTTTACCAGTAGATTCTATGCTTCAGTGCTTTCTATATAATTTTAAACTTCAACTACGTGTGAGTTTGAGCTTCAAGCTCTTCCACAAAAGTTCGCGCGTACTAGTAAATATTCCAAGCAAAATCAAGTTTTGATTTTTTCTGGAATTAAAGAATGTTCAACATTCAAAAGCGAACAACTCACCATTGCATTACTTGTAGCATTTCTCGTAAGAACCCACTTCAAGCTGATTCTATCATAATAGTGACGTCTGTACACGATTTGATACCCGAACAAGCGAAAGATTCCACAATGGGCCCACGAGCAAAACGAATGGTTCGAAAAGTGAAATCTTGAGCGTTGCGAGGGTTTCAAGGCTCGTGCTCGAACATGCTGAATCAACTCGAAATTTGCATTAACTTTCTTTGCCACTCTTGTAAATAAACTCTCGTCGGTTTTGAAAGATATTAAAGAGAGCCTTTATGAGCTGGTGTGTTTAAAATACATAGTATACAACAGCAACCGGGTTATGATTTTGGTGCAAATCTAGATATGTGGTATAATTTTTTTATTTTAATATCTCTTCAACCACTGAGTGGTCTTTAATCGATTTACCGAAACTACCTACTGGATTTTGTACAAAAAATACCTTTATTCTTTCTTAATAGCATTATAATAATAAAATTTTAACGCCTGCCAACGAACGATAAAAAAAGTAATAAGTTTATTGCGCGTCTTTTTTGTATCTCACAAACCCAACTTATTTGAAATTAAATAAAGGCGTTTTGCCTTTTTACGTAAGATTCAGTTTCCGGAATTGCTGATCCGAACATGGTGCTGACAGCTTCATAAAGGTAGGCTGTCTCGAATTATACAGAATTTCCGCACCGGCTCTCACCTAAATTGAGGTACGGAGTCGTGAAATTTATAAAACTAGATTTGGGAAATACGGGTGGGAAAAGGAATGGAAGGAAATGAAGAAACAAAGCTCGGTAAGGCGAAAAATGTAAACATATCTTTAAGGACGTCGCCAGCTGATGGGCTAGGGGGGCGCAGTTCATATGGCCAATGGCCATTCTCCCCCCCCCCCCCCTTTAGCGACGCCCATGCACATCTTTGACGTCAACTCTACCAATAAAATTCTCAAAACTATCTGAATTATAGAATTTCACAAGTCAAACTTGGTGTAGAAAATCCATGATCGCTTTTTAGATTTTACAATTGATTAATGTTTTGGATTGAGACGACCTTAAGAGCCAACGGGAGTGGTCATTTCTCCATACAAACGTACTCGTCGTTTTCCTCCGTGGTGTTTGAAGCTACAGCAATGATTTTTTCAACACAGATTAATATTGTCAATATCTGTGTCGGACCGTTTTGCTTTTTTTGATATTTTTGTTTTTTAAGGCGCTAGAGCCCTTCAAAAATGGCCAAAATGGCCTAATTGACTATGCCGCAATGAGAGGCGTGGCATTCAAAACTGATATCAATTAGCCAAAAAAGCAAAACGGTCCGACACAGATAATTTCATAATCATTTAGATTTCCAAATTTGGTTACGATTGGTTAAGTTTTGGAGGAGGAAACAGAGGAGTACGAAACCTCGATTTTTGAGATTTTTACGCAGGGTTTTTCGCCTTGTCCTTATCGCACTACTTTTAGGTGCCGCTTCCGTTAGCGAGACGGGTATATTTACCTAAAATATTTAAAACTCAGCTCCTGTTTCGTCTTAGGTAGGCACGCGCGAGATGCACTACGAGTTGTATAAAAGTCGTATCTCAACAAAGTCTAATCTAACAAATTTTTATATCAGACTACACGGATTCGTTGAAAAAGTTACTTAGTTATTTTCGAAAAATAACCGCCGATGGGCCCACATTTGAAGCTTTACTAAAGTTTAAACGAATGTTGATCTTATAAAATGTCCTTCAGAATAGACTGTCGGTAATATAAGCAGGATGTCCGCTTGAGCCGGGCCGGTATGGCATCAACACTGCACTAGAGTGCATGTCGAGGGGATTGCACTCTGTCTAGAATAGCAAGCGAGCGGAGTAGACGAGCGATTAATAATCGCTTCAATTGTTAATTTTTTGGTAAATGAAATAAGATCGAGAGAGGTCCTAAGGATTAGGTATCTATGTTGAATACAAGCATTGGTTATTGATTTGAATGGTCTGTAAATTGCATTTTTGATTGTTATGTGCAATTATGCGGCAGCAAAAAAACGCAAGCTCTTAACGAGTGCTTTGATGCCATCGGGAGAGCCCGGAGAAGTAAAGACTTCTAAAAACATAGGTATCTATACATAATAGTTGTTATATAAATTATCCATCTTAAATTGACAACGTCAGAGACTGGATTAAGTAATAAATAAATAAACTAGTAGTTCGCCCCGAACTGAGAACTCGCGGTTTGCCAAAAATTATATAAAGCGATTGACTTTGTTGCACCTACTTACTCGTATAGTTCAACATAAAATAGTAGATAATAATTTTCAAGAAAAAAAAAACCGTATTCTATGGGGACCTAACCTAACTCACTTAACGGCGAGTGCGGTGCGGTGTACGGGGGTTTGAGCGGGAGGGGCTAGTAAGTTTAGCATCATTATACTTTATACCTACATTTTATGGTAGGTAATCATAGTGGTTTATTTAGCTTAGGTATCAGTGGTTTTCCGGGTCAAGGTCCGAGTCCGGGTCCGGGTCCAGTTCCGGGTCCAGGACCAGGTCCAAGTCGAGGTGCAGGTCTAGGTCTAGGTCTTGGTCCAGGTCCAAGTCCAGGTCGAAGTCCAGGTCCAGATCCGGGTTCAGGTCAAGATAAGAGCCCGGATCCGGGTCAGGTCAAATGCGACAGTTTTTAATGTATATTCTTGATTTTCTGATGAAAATACACAAATCTCTATACGCATGCCTTTAAGATTTGAGGAGTTCCCTCGATTCCTCGTGGATCCCATCGGCAGAACTCGAGCTTGACAAAAACGTGGCTTAAAAACTTAACTTGCTTAACAAACATAACGAAGAGGACAAATCGCCAGACGTGAACTATGCTTCGTTGAAGAGTTCCGTTCTGATCATCATCAGCAGTTCCACTTCATCAAATGCGACAGTTTTTAATGAAAATGCTTGATTTTCTGATGAACATACAAAAATCACTATATGTATGCCTTTAAGATTTGAGGAGTTCCCTCGATTCCTCATGGATTCCATCATCAGAACTGGGTTTTGACAAAAACGGGACCAATCTGTATGTTTATACATACAATCAAAAAAATAATTTTCAAAATCAGTCTAGTAATGACGGAGATATGGAGTAATAAACATTTAAAAAAATCACAATCGAATCTCCTCCTTTTGAGATTTGGAAGTCGGTTAATAAATGAGGGCGCCACTTTCTACGTAGCTGTCACATTTTTGATGTAAAATTCTTACACATGGCAACAATTTATAGTCTGTCAAGCCATTTCCGTCAGTAGAAAAACGCGGCTAAAAAATGTAGGCGCGTAGGGTTATCGTCCCATAGCAAATTTGAATATCGCGCCTTTTTCTAATGACAAACTTGTTTGACCGACTATAGTATGGAAATTTTAGAGTTCCGTTTTATTTAATTTCTACTATTTTATGCCCCACTATAGGCGGCAATGGATCAAAAATCGCGTGGATATATTACAAGGTCGTGGAGCCCTTAACTGATACTGCCAAATGTCAAATACCTATATTATGTTTATTTTTATTTTGCTATTTATTTCAAAATAGTAAATTTTAAAAACGATATTATAAAAGTGCAAGCCGAGAACTTTCATTTGATACCAAACTCGACCATACTTTCTTGCAAAAAGATGACCAGAATAGCAAGACCCCTCATAAATAGCTTTTTAGCCTTAGCCTCCTTCTAAGCTCTTCTAGCTCAATAACCCCTTGATCGAGCCTGCTCATAATTTAATGACTAAAATATAATGCCCTCAACTACACGTTTACCCAATTTCATTTAAAGTAGAACAAATTTACTTAAGTTCATGAGTATCAAACTATCCTCTGATAGTTCAGCTTAAAAACATCGAAATGCCGGGACGTGCCCCTAGCCAGCCGCGTGTCCCAAGTCGGATGTAAGAACTTCGTTCACTTTGCTCGCTCGTTCGATAAAAATAAAATAAATAATTCAGACTTTAAAAATCCATATCTTGTTAGTAAAAAAAAACGAAAAAAAGAAAGAAAAAAGTATGGCTCACAAATAGCATAGAGAATACATAGAGTGCTCAATCCATACATCAGTTTTGGAGTTCCATGGAGATACATGGGAGGAAGTGTATAGTAATGCTGAGATAGGACTCCATAAAATCAGTAGCTGGTTACAAAGAAATCTACTTACCCTAAACTTAAGTAAGACCACATATTTACAATTTTCTTTAAATAAATCATTTATGCAAAATAGAGAACTTAAGGTTCACACATGTAGTTTTCAGACAGGAACTGATTGTACTTGTACTGTCATTGCTAAATCTGATTGCATTAAGTATCTAGGAGTACTGCTTGATGATAGACTGAGTTGGCAGCCACATTTAGAACTAACCTCAACACGAATAAGAAAACTAGTTTATATTTTTAAGAAATTAAGATCTGTATCTGAACTAGATTTATTAAAAACTGTGTATGTTGCTTTGGCGCAGCCAGTCATTGGTTATTGCAATGTTGTATGGGGTGGCGCTTGTAAAACCCATATGATAAAATTAGAAAGAGCTCAGAGATCCCTGTTGAAGGTCATGACATGTAGACCATATAGATATCCAACGACTCTATTATATAAACAATGTCAATTGCTATCTGTCAGACAACTATATTTATTACTGTTAACGTTAAAACAGCATAAGCTTACCCCCTATGATCAAAATAAAATTACAAGTAAGCGAACAATGACAAATGTATGTGCACCATATAAATGCAGACTGGCTACTGCCAGACGGCAACAGGGTTTTATGAGCATCTTTATATATAATAAGATTAACAAAACTCTAAATATCTATCCCCTAACTAAATATGAGTGTAAGAGAAAACTTAAGTCTTGGTTGCTGTCATTAGATTATGATCAAACTGAAAGCATCCTACATTAATATACTCATATACACACACACACACACACACACATACACACACACACACACACACACACACACACACACACACACACACACACACACAATAAATAAATATATATATATATATATATATATATATATATATATATATATATATAATGTAATTGCTATGTAATCTTACTAGAATGGCATTGTTTTCTGGTATCAAAACAAGCCCTATAAATAAATATAATTAATTTCTTTAAATATAAAATTAAAAACATAAATTTAGTAGTTAATAATAAGATTTGATAATCTTCATTCTGTTTCTATTGTCTGGGAGAGGACACTGACTTCTGTAACACAGGTCTTTACCTAGCTCAGAAGTCAGGGACTTCCACACCTACCTGTAACTTGTTTTTGTCAATAAAAATATTTTTATTTTTATTTTTATTTTTATAGTTTTAGTACCAAAACGACTATTATTTTCGTAGTCGACATTGTAATATGGCGATTGTCCACTTTTAGTGTTTAGCAGTAACGCTTTGGTTTACTGCGACATAAACGCGTATTGCTTGTGTCAGCGCAACCTAACGTGTATATATAGGCAGGCATTTAGAGAATATACGTTCTTATACTATCACACATAAGGTGTTTGACTTCTACTCCCATCACCCGCTCGAAACCATAAACAACAAGTACTATATCTTGTTATTTGATGGCGACCCAGACCAGCGAACCAACGAACTAATACTCAAGAAAGAAGAAAGAATCTACCAAGACTACAACCCAGATAACCAATCACACTTTCAACGCAAGAATCCACGCAGTCAGAACCAACCACCATTAAGAACCAAGAAAAAAGAAGAACCACCCAACATCAAAAAACGGAAACCAAGTTAAGAAGAGAAATCAAGAAGAGCGAAGATCGAAGAGGTTTCCCGGCTCGCAAACCAAGAGGTGTCCAGGGTTATCCCGGCCCACCATAATCATCGGAAGCAGAGCCAGCCAACCATATGAAGCGTCAAGCGAGTGCCACGTGGAGGTGCCAGCTCGCCAGGCCGCGCCAACAGCTGCCAAGAATGCCGGTCGCGAACTTGCACCGGACCGGACGAAGACGAAGCCGAGGACGGCCAGCCACGCAGCAATAGGATGTAAATCCTACGTGTAATTTAGTATTTTATTTAATTTTCTCTAAAAGCCAGCATTTTTTTTCCAATTCAGTAGCAGTCATATTTAAATCATTCATAATTATTAAAGGTTGTCGCTAAACTCAATTTCGTTTCGAGCATAAATAATTTTCATAAGAAGTCATAACATAATATAAAAATTAAAAGTGTCGAATAGTGTCCTCAATTATGTATGTTGCAATTTGCAGCGCGTGCCACACGTTGTGCGCACGTCGACAGAAAACTTAACTAGGCCGCGAGACTTTGCCGCGAGTTAGAATAATTTAATAAGCGATGAATGAAATTTGATACATCGCATAACGATTAAATAATAAACAACTCAATTCAATAAAATTATTTAATTGTTTTTGAGTAATGATTAATACTTTAGCTACGTGTCGGACTGATCACCTGATATACAGCGAAAGTTTGATTTATTACATAATTTTTTTTTAATTTTGGAAGTTAAATAATAGTGTTTATTCTATAAAAAACCTTACAGTACGGTACAAGTTTGAGTAGTTTTAAGGAGTTTAATAGGCACATTCGTACAATGTGACCTTATAGCTAGAGCACTAGTCCTTCGTACTTGATCATAGTGTGATATACAGTATCCTCCGTGAAAGTTGTAGGAGACTTTTAAGTCTTAATGTATTTGTGTCTCTAGGTACAGGCAGAGCCGTACAGCCTGGCCTGATATGCCGCTATTATTTTGTTTTAGGGTGACCATGCCCTCGGGTAGCCAATCCCGCGTGTAGTTATGAAGTTCGGGTACGCACGGGAGCGTAGCCCATGATGTATTGATTATAGGGTGACCATGCCCTGGGTAACCATTCCCATTAATTATGTTAGGAGCTTAGGACTCCGTCTTAATACGGCATTAGTTATTTTTATTACGAGATTTATAGGGTACCGTAACTATAAACAGCGAGAGTGAATATTTTAAAGTTGAATACCAAATGTTTTTAAATGTTTTAAAGTTGAATAGTAAATGTTTTAAAGATGAAGAGTAGGTAAATGTTTTTAAAGAACGAGATTTATATTTTATGAGAAAAGGAAGTAAATTAATATTTTAACGTTTGAGAGATGATAACATTTTAAGTGAAGATAATATTTTCTTATTAAAAGATAACGATATTTTTTTACAAGGACTACGACATTAATACGACACATAAAATCAAGCTAAATAAAGATTGTTTGCATTTATATAATTTATAAACTTTTTTTATCGATTTCAGAAAAAATTGTAAACAAGTAACATGCGTTTAAATTTTTTCTTCTGCCACCCCGGCGGTGAGAGGAACTTTCGGGGGAGGTGTAATATGGCGATTGTCCACTTTTAGTGTTTAGCAGTAACGCTTTGGTTTACTGCGACATAAACGCGTATTGCTTGTGTCAGCGCAACCTAACGTGTATATATAGGCAGGCATTTAGAGAATATACGTTCTTATACTATCACACATAAGGTGTTTCAATACATACTCCCTGCTACCGCTCGAAACAACATAACAAGATCTCTCCTGTTATTTGAACATCTAGGTAGCATCGAGTACCAGAATTATCAGTACCTACTGCTACTTGACAATAGATGTTCCGACGACCGAAAAGTCTAATGCTCAACAATTTTCAGCTAATATTATACCCGGGTTAACCGGAACTCTATTTTCAACTCCTTCTGCTTTTAATATTCGTTGCAAATTGTTGTTCAATACAATTTTCGTGAGTCGAGACACTAGAGAATTCTAGTATCAAGTAGCGGTACTGATAATTCCGCTGCTCAATGGTAGATGCCGAATGCGAAAATAATGATTGATTTGGTATCAAAACTGATGTATGGAGTGAGCACTCTATTCTTACTATATTTCTCTATGGTAGTACAGAATATCTTAACTGAAAACTGATATTTATTCCTTTTGATTCCAAGCTTATGATTTTCAACCACATTAATTAGTCTAGTACTTAAACTTTTCATTAATTATTCAGTCTTAATTTATATTGAAACTAGACACCAAAAACATTGACTTGAATATCTTGCGTATCTAAGGAGAGCTTGAATAATCTTAGCACTAATCAAGTTAGGTTTCTATTTAGCGGCTTAAGCCAATTTACAATCAGTTATTATTCTAGGCTAGTTAGAAGCGCTTATAAATTGATCGTATACATTTTGATTATGATTTTTTGGTAATTTTAACATATAACTACTACACAAAAGTTGCTAAATTGTTCAGTTTTATATTTAAGGCCTGTGCACACCGGCGGCGTGTGCGTGACGTGCACGTGCGCGTGCGGCGTTGTAGTATAAAGATCCTTATGAGAGACGGCACACCGCTTGCGTGACGTGTGCTCCAACATTTTAGCGCACGCACACGTGCACGTCACGCACACGCAAGCTGGTGTGCACAGATCCTTAATTACACATTTTAATGGAAAAAATTACACGGAAACTAAGGTAGACTCCAAACTCTTAAAAGGTAAAAAGCTAAAGGTAGAAATATGTCTAAGTTTTAAACTGATTTAAATGTCATATATACTAAGAAAAAGTGACCAAGGCCTCCAGTGCCCAAATCTGGAATCAAACTTTAAAAAAAAAAACAGTAAATCATTGAATAACTAATTCTTCTAAGTTTTGTTTATTTTCCGTTGTATATCGTTACCCTGCATATCATAGCAATATAAATGTATTAGCAACTAGCGACTCGCCCCGGCTTTGCAAGGTTTAACATATTATTCACATACCTTTCTCAAGAATCACTCTATCGATAGGTGAAAACCGAATGTAAATCCGTTCAGTTGTTTATGTGTTTATCGCGAACATACAAACAGACAGACGCGGCGGGGGACTTTGTTTTATAAGGTGTAGTGATATAATATAATTTTTCCGTTGTATATCGTTACCCTGCATATCAGCAAAAAACAACGGGTTGCACTCCGGGAGTGCCAGCATGAGGTGAAAACTCAACGACATTGTAACTCAAAATATTAATAACAGCGCCATCTAGTGCAAAATATCTGCAGCACTATGTATAATTGAGGTTAACGCCATCTACCGCTATTTCGGCGCATTACTTGAAACCCCGAAGCCCATCACTGTGAGTACTAGAGTTATATTAATACCAATTTGAGGGAAACTCACTAGATGGCATTTAAATCAAAAAAGAAAAACACAATGACATTGTAACAGTGTCCGTCACACGTGACGTCACGCAAGCGCCCTGCGCCGCCTAAACGAAACAGCAGGCTCAGGCACACATTTTCAGGCTCAGGCGCCGCGCGGTAGAATGAGACGGTTACGTCTTAGGGTCACGTGACACCTGTTACGAGTTTAACATTTTTCCCCATCACAAAAAGTGTTCAGTGCCGCTAAAGAAGTTATCACTTCAAAAAATTTTTTAGTGGAAGGCTACGTAAATCTGGCCTTAAATTACCAGTCGCCCGTCTGCACTGCTTAGAAAGGTGATGAGATGTCCTCCTCCGAAGTAAATGTGCTGCCAGTGTCACCTCGTGGGGACTAAATTATCATACTACCTTCATAGTTCACAACGGACACGTAAATCTAGCCTTAACCTGATTTTACTAAGCAAAGTGTTCCATTTTCTACTATAAGTATTAACAAAGTATAGTCAAATTGATAAAAATAAATATGTTTATTGTAGTCGAAGCCTGAGGTTGTTAAGATATTACTGCAATGTTCTGCCGCCAGAGTGCAGCACTACCGACTCAGTAAATTCATAGACTAACTTATACATACTGTGCCTTAAACTGTTTCTTGACAAGTTTTCACAGACAATAAAATATGACATTGATGCATCAAGGCGGTTTGTTAACAAGGGCCTACCGGGAAACGCGAAAATCGAAATTTAGTTATCTGCCTCTTTATCGCTCGAATATGCAAGAGTGATAGAGAGATTAGATAACGAAATTTCGATTTTCTTGTTTCGCGGTAGGCCATGTGATTGACGTGACGTGTGATGTGTCAATGTGGTTTGTTTACGGCTACAAATATAATGACCACCAAAAAATACTTTGGTACCCTAAATAAAAAAATCATGCTTACCAAAAAAAAATACTGAACACCAAAAAAATAAGGCCTAAAAATACAAAAGTACAACCGTTTTAATTACGACTGCCCTTCAAATTGTATTCAGATACCAAATATATTGAATGACCACCAAAAATCATTAATGATCACCAAATCTTGAAAACCAAATTAATGCGATATTTTCACCTAAATAAACCACTATGATTACCAAAAAATGTTCACATATTACCAAATAAAGTAAACTGATGCCAAAATTACTAGCCCCTCCCACTCAACCCCCGCTCGCCCCATACCCCGCACCGCATACCTACCTAACCTAACCTACTTTTCTAGTAGCATTTCGTTATGCTACTAGAAAAGTAAGTTAAACTGCTATCAGTTAAGTGGGTTATGTTAGGTTAGCACTGCGACCCTTACAGAAACGAAATGGTAGGTACTATAAAAGTAGGTTAGGTTAGGTTTGAACTGCGACCTTTACAGAAAGAAATGCTACTAGAAAAGTGGGTTAGGTTAGGTTAGAACTGCGACTGTTACAGAAATTAAATGTTACTAGAAAAAGGTGACGAAGTGGATTAATTAATTTAATAGTATAAATATTTGCTCATTTTTAAAATGTGGTTACAATTTTGGTGGTCATTTACTATTTTTGGGTTTACAATGATTATTTTGGAGTAATTTGCTTTAATAGGATAGCAAGATTTAAAAATTTGGTTATAATTTTACATTAAAATGGAGTTCTAATTTTGGTGGTCATTTACTATTTTTGGGTTTACAATGATTATTTTTGTGTCATTTTTTTTAATAGGATAGCAAGATGTAAAAATTTGGTTATCATTCCACATTAAAATGGGGTTTGAAATTTGGTAATTATTTATTATTTTTGGGTTAATAATGATTAGTTTGGTGTCATTTCCTTTAAAAGGATAGTAAAATGTAATAAAATTGGTAATCATTTCACATTAAAATGGTGTTATAATTTTGGTGATCATTCATTATTTTAGGGTGGTAAAATATATTTTTTTGGTATTAAATTTTACTAAATCTGGTGATCAGTTAAATAGCAGCCTTTGTTTACTGTATGTGCCACAAAGGTGCCACCTACGCAGAGCTTTGGCTAATATTCCCTATTGCAATAAGTCCTTCAATTTAATTATAACTTTCGTAAATTACATAATGAGCAAGATAGCTATGGTTTTACACTTTTTCTAAAGTTATATATAGTGTACGGACAAGTGGTGGCATTTTGAACAGAGCGGGAAATGGAGTCGTTATTATCTACTAACTTTTTATGATTGAATGAATAAGTTCAAATTTTATATGATATTTACTTTACTTATAAAATCTATTTCTCTTGCTCTCTCACATTCAATCAATATACTTTTTAACCATATACAACAACCTTAATTAATTACTAGCCAAAAACTTTATAAACTGTAGATACGACAAAATAATTTGATGTTGTCAATTTAGACAACTGTTTGCTATATTTGTTGTTGTAATACGCTAGGCTAATAATTTAAAACAGCACGAGCAAGTTGCCATAATTCATTCATTTTACAACATGGACACCAATTTAAGTGAGCACGATGAGGAAGATTTTGAATCCTATATCCTAGTCGCCATTTGCAATTAGGTAAACATCGCAGCAGATACTTGAATAAATAAATAAATAAACTTTGGCACTACTTGAATAAGAATTAAAAAGTGTAATAAAAAAAGTGTAAGTGTAAGTGTAAGGTTTTCGAAAAATCATTTAATCGTTATTCATTCAATCATAAAATGCACCTAGGCGACTCCATTTCCCGCTCTGTTCAAAATGCCACCACTTGTCCGAATAACCTACATATTAAAGTCATCTCTCGCTAGATGGCGCTACAACTATCAACAGTGCTCTGTGTGTCGTATTTAACTTAAAATAAACAAAAAATAGTTTGTAATGTGTTTTTGACTTTAAAGTGTGTTCAAAATGGCAACAATGGACCAATTCGCAACAACACGTGTTATTTATATAAACTGATCAGTGGATAAAAAAAAAAACGGTGCATAAAACTTAGACAGTGACTAAGTGTTTTTGAGTGACAATATCAAGAGTTCGTGGATTTCTGTGACTAAATTAATAACACATACATTACTAAAGTGTCAACAATATAAAAAAACGGAATAATTACTCATTTTGGACAGTACATACAACATAATCTCTAAATTTAGACAAAAAATAACAGTTTGTTCGACTCGCCTACATATATTGAATACAGCGCCATCTATGATGAAATAGCGTTACCACGTGAATCAAGATTGTGATCGAAGACATAGAGAAATCTTAGTACACGGAATCCATCAAAGAGGGCGTTAATATTAAGAATCACTATTTATTATATTTATATTGCACCATGTCAACAAAAACCGACAAAGCTTCGAGTTCCAGAAAATTATTGACTAAAATTGTATGCAAAAATTGCAAAACGACTATTACCACAAAAGAATATTTGAAATGCTTTACGTGTAAACATACATACCATCAAAAATGCACCACTAATGTTAGCTACAAAAGGTTTTTACTTATGACAAATCAAAATAAACAGACATGGAAATGTAGCAACTGCGTAACAAACCTAAACACACCAACAGAGAGTGTGACATCGGAATCTCATATTCTTGAATCATCAAGCAAATTAAACGAGGACTCTACACAACTAACACCAAACTCTATACATCGTGATTTACCATCCAAAACGTCATGTACAGCTGACGAACGTGAAAAGAGTCAAATTTCACAGTCTACGGAGCGGCAGAGCGACGAGAGTCAGTGCCTCCAAGATAGCGGAATACGGGGAGAGTTGAAACCGCTTGACGGAGATCAGCCCACCGAGAAGCAACTTACTACGGTGCAAAACCACTCCAAACAATTTGACGAAGAGCACCGCAAAGTGGAACATGACGAGGAGCAGCGCGACGACGAGGACCCGTGTGTCGGCAATCGGTGCAGTGTGGAACAGCCTGCCATAAGTAGTACTAACCTGTGTGAGACACAAGCGTCTCCTAAACGCGTTAACACCTCGAGGACGTCTCCGTCTCCTAAACAGTCTCCTACACGCGTTAACACCTCGAAGGCATTGGAAGATTGCTCTTGCGATAGCAAAATAAATACCAGTATCGACTATGTCACAAAACGAAAGGCTAGAAAATCTCACCATTTTTCGGACGAAAATCTTGATATATCTACAGATACGGACGGCTCTATGTCAAAATCGAGTAGTATACAGGAACAGCTAAGTCTACCCAATATACCCGATTTGAATAGCTCTGAAATAGCGAACTTGCAGTCTGCAAATCAGCAATTAACGATACAGCTACTAAGTGCTCACGAAGAAATTGCTCGCTTGAATAGTGACATTACTAAACTAAAAAATACAGTTGACAAATGCAATGTCAAAATAAATACTTATCGTAAAATATTAAATGAAAATACACCAAATAATTCAATTTCAGCCGGAAGAGGGAAGAAAAAGAAAAAATCCGCTAGCAAGACTAAATCTCGAAACTCTATATTACCTCTACCTACGAAATTACATATAAGTAGCACGCCAATCTCGGACTTAGCCCAAAAAGAACTTTCGACGCCTGCAAATCCCAAGAAACGGACTACAACACCGGAGGCTGATTCTTCAATAAGTGGGTCACCATCAGTCACAATAGAAACGACGAAACATATAGTAAAGTCGAAACTTTGCCTAATAAGTGCTAACAAAAGAAACAAAATACTGCAAGTGGCACAGAATGCACTTTCAGACACTTTAGAGATATGTCATTACTTAATGCCGAATTGTGGAATTACAGAATTGTTTCGTGACATTGACAAAAAGACAATCAATTTCACAAAACAAGATTATTGCATTGTCTGTATCGGGGAAGAAGATTTTACGGAAACTAAAGATTACCAGCGTTTAGTGAACATTATAAGAAACACTTTATCAAAATTAGATTACACAAACTTCATTATATGTTCACCAACATTCAGGTGTAAAAATACAGGTATAATGTTTAATTGGAGGATTGAAACTTTTAATAATTTACTTTATTGTGATAACTTAAAATATGAGTACTCATTTTTACTTGACTCAAATCTCGAACTGTCATTTGAGTACGATATGTTTAGCAGAGCGTCTGGATTTATAAATAACAACGGTGTAAAACAGATATTTCAAGGTATCAAGAAAACTATCTTGTATATAGAGCAATTTAATAAGTTCAACCAACCGGAACCGAAAGCTCTTTTCTCGCCCAAAAAAAAATGATATAGGTATACAAACGGACCCGCAGCCACCTCTAAGAAAAAACTCTAATATAACAACGCACTCTCATTCCTTTCGTGCCTAAAACGAAATTGAAAACTACAAAAACTCACCACGATTGTAATACAAGTTTCCAGTTATTGCATCAGAATATAGCTAGTGTCTTAAAAAAACAGGATGAGCTAGAAATTGTTTTGGAAGAATATTCCGCACAAAAACAGCCAATTGATATTCTATGCCTAACTGAAACTTTTCTTAAAAAAGGAATGGAACAAAACGTTTGTATTAACAAATACAAAATGGCAGCTTTTTTCTCACGCCTCTGTGAAAGAAGAGGTGGTTCATGTATTTTGCTTAAAAATGAATTAGATTATAAAACATTAAATATTTGCGATCAAATTTCACAAAACTATATATTTGAATGTTGTGGGATACAGATAGAGCAGATGGGACTGATTGTTATCTGTATATACAGAACTCCCTCCTCGAATGTACTGGCATTCTTAGAAAAACTAAATTATCTGCTTTCTAAAATAAATAAAAAACAAAGCAAAATTATCTTGTGTGGAGACTGGAACATTAACATACTCAAAACTGATAAGATAAGCCAAGAATTAATTAGCATTTTGGAAGCCAATAATTTTAAAATTCATACCGCTACACCGACGCGACAATCGTCGTGTATAGACCTCGTTGCCAGCAACATAGCGCAGGTATTGAGCCGAAATGACCATTTAGGTTTGTCAGATCATAATACAGGACAGTTTATCTCATTTGATCTAGGGAGACTAAAATATCTTAGGAACTGGTACGAACATAGACGAGACTTTAGTGCGGAAAATACACAGAAATTTATCAATGCTATACATTCTCTGTCTTTTCATAATTTATATACTAATAATGAGATAAATGCAGCGTTCAGTGAGTTCCATGATTTACTAATTCTCTTTTTTGAATTATGTTTTCCGAAAATTAAAGTGAGAATTACTCAAAAGACTAAAAACTCGCCTTGGATAACGAAAGGGATACGGAAATGTTGCAAGCAAAAGCGCTGTCTCTATCTCTCTTACAGAAAATCAACTGCAAGTGATAAGCCACTTCGTAAAAGTATTTACATTAACTACTCAAAAACATTACGACGTTGCATTAATAAAGCCCAACGTATGGTCAACAAAAAGACAATTAAAACTGCTAGAAACAAATGTAGAGCAACTTGGTCAGTAATTCATCGGAATATTAACACCAAGGGATTTGTAAAACAGCTAGACCAAGTATACAACAATGGAAAACTCATAGATGATCCCCTAGAACTAGCGGAAGCATTTAATAACTTCTTTATAGATCTTACTTGTACAATTAACACGACTACAGCGCCTCTACATAGTTCTCATAAATACAACCAAATAAACTCTATGTTTTTAACCCCCGTATCCGAAAATGAGGTGTTAAACATTATATTTTCACTTAATAACACAAATTCGGTTGGATATGACTTTATAAGCACCAAATTATTAAAATTATGCGCCCAGAAGTTAGCTATTCCTCTGACGTATCTAATTAATCTCTCTATCACCACAGGTATATTTCCGGATCGTCTTAAATACTCGATAGTTAAGCCAATATACAAAAAAGGTAACGCTCTAGACATGAATAACTATAGACCTATCACTCTTATCCCAATAATTTCAAAGGTGTTCGAAAAAGTGATTGCTAAGAGATTATATGATTTTCTACAAAAAAACAAACTACTAAGCACGGATCAATTCGGATTTCAGTCAGGTAAATCGACGTCTCTGGCTAGTTTTTCCTTAGTTAAATATGTTACTGAGTGCCTTGATCGTAAAGAGCCTGTTATAGCATTATTTTTAGATATGTCTAAGGCATTCGATTTTGTAAATCATAAAACGCTTCTCAATAAAATTTACGATTATGGCATTAGAGGGAAAGCCCATGACTGGCTTACTAGCTACCTAAGTGATAGGAGACAGTGTACAGAAGTATCTAAAGTAATTAATGACGAAAAAGTATGTGTCATGTCAGAATATAAACTTAATCTACGAGGAGTTCCGCAAGGAAGCATTTTAGGACCATTATTGTTTCTTTTATATATTAATGACCTTCCCGATGTAACAACACACAAATGTATATTATTTGCTGATGACACGACTTTATTGTTTAAATGTACGAACGTTGATACCTTTGAAAATGAAATAAATGAAACTATTAGAGCCATAGTAAATTGGCTGAATATACATGATCTTAAAATTAATATTGGTAAAACCAAAGCTGTACAATTTAGAACAAATAAGAGCCATGTATTATCTTTAAATCTAATGTATAATAATACTAAAGTAGACATGGTTAACTCGACTGTCTTTTTGGGATTAACTCTTGACGAACACTGTAACTGGAAGAAACATATTGACCTTGTATGCACTAAAGTGAACCGATTTGTGTACGCACTCAAACGGCTAAAACAAATCGCATCCCTAGACACAGCTTTAAACGCCTATCATAGCTACGTGTCATCTGTGTTACGATATGGCGTTATAATCTGGGGTAACTGTGTTGATATTGATAGAGCATTCAAAGCCCAAAAAAAGTGCATTAGAGCATTAGGCGGTATTGGTACAAGAGAATCGTGCAAGCCCTTATTCAAAAAACTTAAAATTCTGCCATTGGCATGTTTATACATAGCAGAAATATGCATTTTTGTAAAAAAACATTACCAATACTTTACCTTTATAGCTCAAGTAAATCCAAATGCTAGAGCTAATCGGTTAAACAAACTTCTCGGTACAAAAAGCAATTTGGCTCTTTGTCGAAATAATGTCGATGGGATGACATACATAATATATAATAAACTGCCACAATACTTAAGAGACATGCCACTTATTAAATTTAGAAAAGAAATTATAATATTTTTAAACGAGCACATATTTTATAGCATTAAGGAATATTTAAACTTAGATTTTTATTAATATTGTGACATTTTATTTATTATTAATTATTGTTATTCTTATTTAATGTTATTGTAATTGATTATGTAATTTATTGTAATATAATGTAAATAGGTTTTAAAATATTTTGCATGCCTACTAGTATAAGGTATTGACATTATCTGGACATAATACAATTGACTCTACCAACTTATCTGTACATAATGTTAAGCAAAATAAACGCATTTCATTTCATTTCATTTCTGAATTGAAATAGTTTAGGTACTAATTTACATAATATGTATTGAAAAGCATCTTATGGAAAACCCACTAATTTTATACACTAGGCATACTATTACCCTAGTGTTTCATTTGATACCGTGACGTGACGTTCGCATTTGCGTCAAGTCTCATTTTGTATAAGATTTAGAGTGTTCAAAACGTCCCGCTTGGCGCGCTGTTCAAAATCCCATACAAAATGAGGACTTAACGCCAACGGGTAAGTCCGTCACGCTATCGAATGGAATTTACAGAAGGGGTTCTGTAAATTTCATGGTAACTTTGAGCATTGACGCTCCCTTATTTTCATAAACCATTTAGTTAGAGATCAAGAGCATGAAGACAGTTTTTTTCGACGGAATTAACTGGACGATAATGGCCGATATATCCGCATCGCAGGTTCAACGCCAAAGACCGATTAATCGGTCACAGACCACAGAGCAACATAGACCTACGTGCATATGCATAAAGTTCAATTTCAGTTTTGACTCTTCGGTGACGTGGCGTCCGAGTGACAGCTTTTGTGTTTGACACGGCGTCGAAAAGGTTAAAGATTCAAAGGGCGTGCCGCGCGAAATCATAAAGTGAGAGTTATTTGCGTACGGGGACGAAAACCACTAAAATGTATCATCACAGATTACATTACATAGCAGATATGCCGCTCTATGCCAAATAGAGATTTTATTTAGTCATTGTATGCACTTAATTAAGTAGAAAAAATGCCTCGTGACAAACAAAAATAGTGTCCTCAAACTATAAGGTATTAAGTAAGGTATTAGGTAAGGTATTAGGTAGTTAGGTAGTATATTATGTATTATGATAAATGCAGTGAAATGGTGTTGCTAATAGGCACACACACTTTTGGTGCGCAGGAGTGCTACGAATATTACGCTACGCCGTTGTAGCATTATATCGTAGCGATAATGTTTCGTAGAGACGTAGCGACAGTTATGTCAGGCCAATTCGAACGTATACTGACATCAGAATCATGTTATTTAGTTATCGTACGTTTCGCCCGCGCCAATACATAAATACAATATATACAATAAAATAAAAAATAAAATAAAATGCATGTACTGAAAAGTACGAGCGAAATGCACGATTACTAAATAACATGATTCAAATATCAGTCTCATGTAAGTATACGTTGGAATTGGCCTGTGTCGTGATTTACGTTGAAATCGATTAAGCCGTTTAAGTCGTGGGAAGATAATGAGTTTTCCTTTTTCGAGAGTGGCATTTCTTCTAGAGTTTAGTAATCGTTTGTCTTTCGTTACTACGCTTTACTCGGTTTCCAGGTAGGTATCTTGCAGCCATAAATATTTTATAGCAATACGTCAAACCTCCTAAGTTTTATCGGGTGCTGCGAATAATTTCTAAATTTTTTTCGTATAAAAAGCGTTGGCATAAACATTTCCGACAAACCGTTTTTTATTACTTCTGGATACATGTGGGAATTGGTTCATCTGATATTTAAAATAAGAGGTAAAGCTTTATTTCGCTTCTGTTTTAAGCTTTTTCTTTATTCTGTCCTACCCTTTGCTACGTAGACACTCAGGGCCGTCTTAAACTATGCTGGGGCCCTTGGCCACATAATAATTTGGGGCCCTTTTGGAAAGTAAAAAAGCAAATTTGAACTAACATTTTTCTACTATGACCTTCTATTTATTATGGGTAATCAAATATACTGTTACCGTCTGATCTCGGGACCCCCTGAGGATGGGGGCCCTGGGCACGGGCCCCGTGTGCCCTTATGGTAAAGACGGTACTGTAGACACTAGATATGTCGATTGTTACTGCCGTCTGACCTTTTAGTGCATAGAAAGAAGGTTTTGTTACTAAAAAGTTTTTGTCCAGCCCACTCTTAAACTTTAATCCAAGAATGCTGCATGTACTAGACTCCGACCAAGTTAAGTTTGCACCGACTTGACAGTTGACATGGGAGTAAGTACCCTCTTTTCTTATCGGTCGTATCGGTCCGGAAATACCGCAGGCGACAGATCATTCCATAGTTTATACACTATCCTATAAGCCTGCGCAAACCGGCGGAGCGCAGCGCAGATCACTTTAAACTTATCAATGTATACATATTCTTTCCTATTTCAACTATCGGGTATAAATTACAATGCTCTGAGTCCGACCTCGGAGCATCAAGGAGGATTGTTACTCCGCGGCATCGAGGATACGCGGAGGAGGTTAGAGGATACCGCGGCGGTAGGAGCCGGCATACCGCGGCATCCCCCGGTATGCGCCGAGGCCTCCCGAGTGCGCCGAGGTAGCGGGGCTGCGGGAAGGGAAGTCTTGGCGCAACTCGGTGGACGACGCGACGGGGGAGAATTCGTGCATACTAGTCACTAATTCGTTTTGATAGAGTACTTACACGCGGCATCCCCCGGCATGCTAGTTATCAGTATCAATATCAAACTCCTAAGATTATCGATATGGTGGCGTTTAGACTAAGTAATTATTACCCTGAACGTCATGAAGTTTAGACAAGGCATTCGCTTGGAATAATTTGAGCGTGGTTTGCATCTCATCAATATTGATTCAGTAGTGTGTTCCTGTGCGGCTATGATGGTCACACTTGTCTACAAAACAGCGTGGTAATCTGTCTCTTTCTTGTGATAAGTGATAAAAAGTGTATATTATCAAGTGGATAATGCTATACATCACACTCCTGTTGATATTGTAAATATTTATACATACATTCAAAGATTCAAAGATTTATTTGTTCAACATAGGTAGAGTCAGACCGTGAAAAGTCTGCAGCGATTTTGATACCCCACGCAGTGCAAGTGTCATTTTAAACGTCAAACTTCTATGAAATTAGGACTTATAAATAACACTTACACTGCGTGGGCTATCAAACCCGCTGCAGACTTTTCTTGGTGCGACTCTAATACAAAGACAATATAGATAATAGGTAATAGATAACATTGAATACAAAGTTTTAGTTACATGTTTATTACAATTTACTGTTTAAAAGGATATTGTAACATTTTTATGAAGCTTCAAATCCCCAATCGAGCTTCACAATTCCATAAAGTATAGTCTTACTAATCAATTATAAAATATATTTTCTATTATGATAACGTGACAAAATTTATAAAGCGAGTGAAATATCTCTTAGTAGATTAATCTGTGATTTAGACCCCAATCAAAGTCATCGAAACCCCAACCAACAAGGTGTTTCTATCAATAAAGTATCAGATTAATTTTCAAGCTATATATCATTAACTCACTCAGCCCAATCTGGCTAATAATCTCCGATGACCCAAATTTGATAATTTGAGAGCACTTCCCTTCAAGCTAAGTTGATGCTTGAGGAATACTTACGTTATTCCAGTGGTGGCGATGGTGGGAAACAGAGGAGACGAGCGTTTGCAGTATGTTGCACAACTTACTGGGAATTTTTATGTTGACGACCGGTCTGGCCTAGTGGTAGTGAGCCTGCCTACGAAGCCGATGGTCCTCGGTTCCAATCCCGGTAAGGGCATTTATTTGTGTGATGAACACAAATATTTGTTCCTGAGTCATGGGTGCTTTCTATGTATATAAGTATGTATTTATCTATATAATTATGTATATCGTCGCCTAGCACCCATAGTACAGGCTTTGCTTAGTTTGGGGCTAGGTTGATCTGTGTAAGATGTCCCCCTAATATTTATTTATTTATTAACCAAACGGGACTTGACCGTTTAACAAACAATTATTTACATAACATATATATATATAGTGGTAATAGATATTAAACTAAATTAATAAATAGCTTAAATCTAAAATATGCCCTTAAGGCATTGCACCAAGGATGCTGGCGGCATTTCCTCGCTGTATCGTACGTTGTGCGAGGTAGCCGCCAGCTCTTCGGTCACCAGTTACGTCAACCAGACGCTTCGCGATTTCTGCGAACAACTTGTGCGCGCTGCGACCCCTTGGATCCAAGTTTCATCTCCAAATGGTACAAAATGGTACTCTCTCTTGACCGGTTAGTTAAAAACATTATCCACTTTTCCAGCGTAAAGATAAAAGTGGTCAAAACGAATGGTGAATATTTTGATTAGAACCAATACTTGAACGTAAAAAATACACCACCGCATTATGTTCACTGACCTTATTCTCACAAAGCGGACAATCCGCGGTGTGTTCGATGCCGTCCGGCTTCACTTTCATTCCGCTCCACTGTGGAACGATGCTATACTTATGATTGGACATGAGATTTTTTGTTTTTCCATGATATCTTTTTATGGTGTCGATAAATAATCGTAAAACTATAATCTTATTATCTTGTACAAATAACTCGATCTCCTCTTGAATAAATTGTTTGCTGTGCCCTACAGGGTGTCATGTTGTACACAATTCTATGTAATAGGTTAAGATACAATGTGATATGCAATAGAGATTATGAGTATGAGTATGAACTTGGAAGAGGCAATCGTGAACGCGTAGCCAACATGCCAATCGCTTACGCTCCGTAGCGATCGAAACGCAACTGTCACTGTCGCACTAATATGGAAGAGTGATAGAGAGACACAAAGCGTTTCGTTGTCGTAGCGACAGCGATTGTCACCTTGGCTAGGCCAGCTAAACAGATTCCTAAGGTCATTACTAAATCTCATCGATTATTGTTAGAACAACAAAACAGAAAATTCTAGTGTCCAACCGCAAGTGTGGGTTCTACGATGCGCTCTCTCCTCTATATTAGACCAATACTTGAACGTGAAGATTATACCGCGGCTTTGCAGTACGCACGCGACATCCGTCATTGTCACTCCGTTCCTTGAGGATTTAGCCGAATACGAATCATCCGTCAAACTCTTACAATGCCATTGTATTATTGCGTGTTATTATGCTAATGTGATATCATTGCCTTCTGGAATACGCATTTGTGACGTGCGGTAGAGCAAGCAAAACGCGTGTATATTTAATAACTGTACAGTACATATGGTGCTACTTATACGTGACTATATTGAAAATTTAAAGGGCCATATGTACCTAACTGTAAAATGTTGTACGATACATGTGCGAATAGGTAATTCGCAACTCGGTCGTGTATTAATTTAAAATCGTAACTCGTTGCGAATTTCATTGTTATCGCACTTGTATCGTAATGTAGCTACTATTATGTATACTATATTATACACAGAATTTCTGATAGTATGTTCGCTATGCACATTTATAGGTACTGGAACTCGTTATGGATTTTTAGGAAATCCTTTGAGCCTAACTAATTACAGAATCAATGTATCAAAAAAGTGGAATATTTCAGCTAGATTAAATTCAATAGAGTTCCCAGAAATTCGTCACGAACGGGCGACTGAAACGTTCACTATCACCATTAATAACTAACGTTTGCTAGCCAACGTCAACAAGTTTCAACTCTATTGTCAAAATCCGTGCGCCATACTCAATTATTCACTGTGAAAACACTACAAGATGAATGTGTACTGCAAGCTGAAGGCTTAATATTGAACAAGCCGATATTGTTGTTCATTCCCGCGCTCTGAACTAGCAACAAAGTTTAGTATAAATATTAAGTCAAATGAACCTACCCGCTGCCATAAATTCCATTGTATGGGAGCGGTTTTTTGGCAACGGGTTCGTGAGGCTTTTAGAGTATTACTAGCGACCCGCCCCGTCCCACGGGTTAACAAATTATATACCTAAACCTTCCACAAGAAACACTATTGATAGGTGAAAACCGCATGAAAATCCGTTCAGTAGTTTTTGAGTTCATACACACAATAATACAAACAGACAGACGCGGCGCGGGCCTTTGTTTTATAACCTTCCTTTAATAAAAAAATAAGGTAGAAACGTGCTTTAAATTAACTAAATTCCTACCTATAACATTTAAAACAAAAATATAAACTCTAAATGCTTAGCATAATATTATAACGAGTTTATAAGACCGCAGAACAACTGACAAAGTTCGTCGACGTGGAATGGCAACAAAATGTTTAAATTTAATCGGTTACAAATTAATTAAACTTTCGAACGAGCTCCCACGCAACGGCCGATTATAACTTGATAAAATCAAAACTTTGTGTAAAGGCCTTGGTGATAAAACACGAGCAAACTTAGGTTTTAGATTCCGTGTGCTGCTAAACATCCTGGAAGGTAGGATTGAAATAACAAGGGAGACCTAGAATTAATTATCTCAGCCAAATAAAAAATAATGCGTCCTATGAGGAAATTAAAAGACTGGCACAAGAATGAAATGAGTGGCGATTACTCCACCGACAAGAGGAGTAATCGCCACTCTTAAGTTATGATTATGATGATGATGCTGCCAGGTTCTAGACTAGGCTAGACCACTGCAATAGAGATGCTTAATCCTAGATAAATGTTCAATCTTCATATGCGAATTTAGGTAATCGGATATATGTAAATAGTTTATTGTAATACAATTAAACCAAGGTCGTGTAGTGCGGCGAGCGTAGGTATCATAATTGTTCCCGGCAATCACTAAACCTTATAATAAAACAAAGTCCCCCGCCGCGTCTGTTTGTTTGTGTGTTTGTATGTTCGCGATAAACTCAAAAACTACTGAAAGGATTTTCATGCGGTTTTCAACTATCAATAGATTTATTCTTGAGGAAGGTTTAGAAGTATAAAATTATACTATAGCAAATGCTAACCCTTGCGAAACCGGGGTGGGTCGCTAGTTAAAATTATAACTGAAACTGTCGCTGTTTTCAGAAGAAGGTACCTTCGCACAATTTATCAGTACCCCAATTATTTTACATTTTCACACAAAAGTACTATTCAAACTATGCGATGGATCGAGAGCCGGACCCGGACGTCCGCGAAGCCTGGCCGAGTCACGTCTAGCACACAGATGGCTCGTGACCCCAAGTTCTACTCCATATTCCTGTTGACTAAGCGAGCGCAGTTAGGATTCTTCAAGGAACTGGTGTAGCTTGGTCTCCATTTTGGTGAAGGCTATGAGTAACGGGGAACTACATTTGAACTGACGACCAAATTCATGCCTCGGTGTGAATAACACCTTCCTTCCCGATGCTCGTCGCCGTGCGGACTAACTTTTGATGTGCTATTTTATAAACATAGCTTGTTGTTCCTTGGACAATATTGGACTATAGGTGAATATTTAGTTTTGTCTGCAATTCACAACTCATACATATTGTCTTATACATATTACTAAGTTATCAAAGTGCAAACGTGTAGATGTTTTCTTCTGGCGATGCTCTGAGTGAAATAACCTGACGTATAAGTTACCCCACTTTTGAATACTTACAACTTATACATGTACCTGGGTCCGTTCTACCGTTTCGTGCCGATTTGGTGTCCGAGCCCACATCAAGCCTTAAAATTATATATTTTTACATGTGGTTATTTTTAAAGGGTATGTTTATGTGGTACGGAAAATGCGTCAGTTTTGGAATATAGCTAAACCTAATGATCTATTAAATAAAAATTAAAAACATGCGATAAATTCATTTCCCTCGACCTAAAATGGCGTACCATTGGGTTCGAAAATTTAAAAACACTATTATTTGCAGATAAACCCTAGTTTCCATTATTGTTTATATATAAGCAAATAATCAGTATTATAATGGTACATGGTACGTATTTTTAAAGTTACATTATCATAGAGAGAACGAACTTTTTAATTTTGTCACGCGAAAGACTTCATTTTCACTCTAAAAAATTGCCACTCATGCCAAATCTAAACGCGCCTTTATTCACGAATACCTGTGATTGCTACGTGTTTTTACTACCTTAGTCTACCGCAATACGTCAACGAAGGAGGTTTAGCGCTCTTGATTTACGAGTAATTTTGGTTCTCCTCACCGGAAAGGCACTTTGTCACGGTTACTACTCATTTTTATCCATTAAGTAATTTGGTGCTAACTATTGCAAAAAAATCACCTTTTTAATAATCGGTTAGCATTTTGGTATAACTTCATTACTTTTACTTCATGACATTCTAGCCTTAAAGACGATAAAGAAATTTAAAAAAACCGTCGAAAGTTCATTCCACTCCAATTCATCCCTCTCCATTTCTTCCAATATTTTCGGGTGAAGGAAATGAACCAGTTTGGAAGGAAATGAACAATAATTTTGTATGACAGATGTGATACCTTTTTATGTTTTTAGCCCACAGCCCAAGAGTTATATGCACACATACGCTCTCAAATCATAACTCTCATGTTTTGAAACGTATGTATGTTCCATTCTTTCGACTTCGTTAGACCGTTTGACAGAGTTTCAGGGTATAGGTTCTTACCTATACCCGACACTATGTCATGGGAATCCTGTTGGTTGTGGATATTGCATATAAATAAGCAGATAGGCGCGTAAGCGTAAGTAGTTTTTTTTTCATGGCAAATATTGTAAATATATCGGATAGATACATCATATTTCCAACATTTTATAAATGCGGAACATTTTGGACAGGTGACCCTATTGAAACTTATCTAACGCCTAACTTATCTGCTAATTACAATACTGAAAACTTTTGATAGTCCTTGAATAAAGCTCAAGAGCGAGCCCTCCGACGGCAGATATTTATGAGGAGGGTCTCACAAAGATCTGCTCCCGGGAGCCTCTTCTTGTGCTAAGTTAAAAATACGGGTTGGCCGTATCAGGGAAATTTCTTGTAACTTTGTAACCGTCTAAAGGCCAAGCTTTAGAAAAATCTAGAAAGTTCATGAAACAATGGTCCAACACCATCTAGAACTGGAGAGGAGCGTCCCATTCCCACCCTTTTCTGCGAGTTCCGCAAAGAAAGAGCAGGCAGCTCGAAGCGTCCGATTGTGGCGCGCTTTCCTGCTAGGCTGAAAGCCGAGCTTTCGCAGGAGAGTAAACCTTAAATTGTTTCAATGCCCAAATGCAAGCGATGCCGAAAGCCGGGCTCCGCAAAAGGTGTTCAAAATTTCTTTTAACTATTGGCAGCGGGCACAATCGTGCGAGGTCAAAGACTGAGCTTCAAGACTTCAGTGGAGCTGACCTCAAACAAGAACCAATAGCCGAATGTATTAAAAAGCAAGGCCGAAGGCCCGGGGGAGCTTCAGATAGGGGCACATTTCCGTACAAGGCCAAATATCAATCTGCAAGAGTGCAGAACTTTGCTAAGTGAGGCCAAAGGCCGAGGTCCGCATAAACGCTGAAGGCCCAGTCCGTCTGATCACGTTGCGCTTCCATAGAAGACCTAACTTAACTAAGAGAGCTTGAAATTTAACCAATGCGATCTCGGACCCTCCTGCGGCTTGACCTTTGCATTTTTCCTCGAAAGTGCGACCTGTTGAGTCTACAACCCTATGAAGTTTGTTATTTATAGTAAGTATTTTGATTATTGGGGCGTACTCGGCCTTTGGCCTCAATCTACACAGGGTTTTGGTGTTTCGTAGAGTACGCTCTTCGACCTCCAACGGCTTTAGAGCTCAACATCGTGTTTGCGGTCCGCTAGTTTGCTTTTTAATACGCAACTATCTGTTCGTCTCCAAGCTCTGCTGTCCTGCAGCTTTACTTCGGCCCGCCGTTCCCTTTGAAACGGCTTCATGGTCGTGTCCGAAATGTAATATTCTGACCCACTTCATTATTTAATAAAACAGCATCTGCCCTTTACAAAGACGGCTAAGTCACATTACCTACATCGATACTGGATAGTTTAAAATTATACCTCAGTTCTTTCCCGAATAATATATTTTATTATAAATAACGATTGTTTTTTATAACAATTTCTAGATAATTTATGCTTTTTAATTTCATTTATGTAAGCAGTTGTCTACATTACAAATCTCATTATTATATGTTTCTAGTTCTGACAAATAATGAGACCGAAGACGAATACTGAAGCATCGTAAAAAGTATTGTTAAAAAGTAGGTTATTATATTAAACAGGTCAACAGGGTAGATATACTTTTTAAAAGCCAAGATATTTATGGTTCCATCGTTTAAAATATTATCACTTTGATTTTGACCAATAAAGTTAATTTATATTTAATCTAATTTCATTTCCTTCTATTTGTGTTTCATTACCTTCCCTTGGTTTTTGATTTCCATCTGTGCCTTCATTACTTTCCTTATTTGTTTTCCAAAAGTATAACTAGTATATAGGTGCCTTTCTGAAAATAATATACACAATACGTATACACATTCACAATATCAAAATCTACACTGTAACTTCAAAATAAAAAAAATCTCCAAAAAAGTGTCAAATCGGCACGAAACGGTAGAACGACCCACCTATGTATTACGTAGGTTAGCTTATTAAGTATATTTTAATAAAGCCATGGAGCTCTGCGTTCCAATTTACCTACTTTATTATTTTCACTTAGGCTAATTAATACATAATTAGATTCTCTACATTGTAGCGTCTACAATATTGATATTAGACTCTTAAAAGAAAACTGACACTTATAAACTCAATCTTCTATATTCCGAAAAAAGAACACAAAATTTCAACAAGATTCGTTTTAAATTAGGGACACCTTCGGCAAATTTATCCCCATCGCGTAAAATAATCGAGGCCTAACGCAATCAGGCACAAAGGCGGCAACGAAGCATATTTCGGCATTCCACGGATATTGTTCCCGACGCATCGCTAGAAAAAATAAAAACCAGTAGAGATGTACCTAGTGCATAATTATTTTCCATCGTATTTTCATGGAAACTTACGAACGCGTCTTGCTATTTCAGTCAGTCTCGGTACAAAAAGTACTGACATTGGCTCAACTATATAACAAATACTAACGTTTCCGAGAAAATACGATGGAAAACAATTATGCAGTACATTTGTATAATTGTGCTTCAATTACTTAAGTATACCTAGATAGAAGAACAACCTACCAAAAATATTACCTGGGGGCCTAGGTTAGTCATGATGACAATTCGTACATCGATAAACGTCAAACGAATACTGGCAGAAACAATGTACCGGGATGACACATGCTACAAAAGGTCACGTGACTTTTTATTTACATATTTTTATTTGTACTATTTAAGTTTCGATCAATATAAAAACTACAATTTTGCGTAAGCTCCCTCGGTAAATAGTGTAAGTGTAAATTTCATTCGAAAGCGTGACGGCGTACGCGTTTGCGTTAAGTCTCATTTTATATGGGATTTTGAGTTTCCAAAACGTCCCGCTTGGCGCGCTGTTCAAAATCCCATACAAAATGAGGACTTAACGCAAACGCGTACGTCCGTCACGCTGTTGAATGAAATTTACACTAGGGGTCTGTAGTCAAAAAAATTCTGGTTTGCCTCAAATATTTCGCTCGGTATGGTGCAAGAATTGATTTTCCAGGATTGCTCCCCCCGGCGTCACTTATAAGGCGCCGCGGTTTTTGAAGGAAAAATTGACACGTAATGTGGTTCCGGAGAAATTACGTAATGCGTCGCTTTGACGATGAATTACGGTGTTGACAAGGTCGTAGGTAAAGGGTAAAAATACTGATGCGACCTATTTACCCACAATACGTATGTGGGTATACGTCCCTGAGGTATATATTTATTTGTCAATTTTTAAAGGTGTTCACCGTCTTATGATTGTTTTTTAGGGTTCCGTACCCAAAGGGTAAAAACCGTCCATCTGTCCATCCGTCCGTCTGTCTGTCTATCACCAGGCTGTAACTCAAGAAGCGTGATAGCTATTAGACAGTTGAAATTTTCACAGATGATGTATTTCTTTTGCCGCTATAACAACAAATACTAAAAAGTATGGAACCCTCGGTGGGCGAGTATGTCTCGCATTTGGCCGGTTTTAGTTTATTTACAAGTTTCCTTTGTAAGTTTAATATATGACCTTGACGGTCGCACTCGCTAATTTGGTGCGCGCGAACTGCACTGAGAATTTTTGTGTCATTAGGTATCTCGTTTCCACTTATTGGTACGCGTGAAATAGGTACTCTAATACACATCGTGGTCGTACCATAACAAAATCAAAACTTTGATTGTAAAAATCGACCTCCATGTTTCAGAGTATTCAGAGTCGCACGAAATTACAGTGAGAAGTATAAAAAACTTCTATTCGCTCTATTTTCTTTGTATATGTTACATAAAACTTTTCGTGTCTTTCGGCAATTTCGCAATAAGCATTATCAAAATATTAATAATTCCAGTTAAAACATCTGCCGAACAATAAACAAGGAAATGCCGACGCGGCTTAATCTCGAGAATATTCTACGAGAAGCCATAGTGCCGTATTCGAACTTCAAGATATTCACAAGAGACGACACATACTAGATACGTTACAGTTTAGATATCAACTAGTTCTCTTTTGCAGCGCAATTCGGGCAACCAATGTCACTTTTACGTTAGATAGAGTAAGATATCTATTAGATGTGAATTGGATCTCTAAGTCATATCCCGTGGAAATCGTTCAACAGTATCTCCAGAATCGCGCAAATGTCAAATTTGAGAGGTTAGATCTTAAACATATCGTTATCGTATCTTGGTGATGTCTAAAAGATGTCTATTTCAAAATCCGAATCGGGCCCATTTTGTTCGGCAGGAATTATCGTTACCTGTGTTATGCAAAGCGTCTGTTGTCATTTCCTTACTTACTCAGCAGAGGAGAGTCGTAACTCGTTTGTTGATTTGTTTTTTGTATAATTATTCTGATATAAAACTGGCAATCTGCAAACGTGGCGAGTGGCGGCTGTCCCACTCTCTCTCTCTCTCTCTCTCTCTCTCTCTCTCTCTCTGACCTGCTAGCATGAGTTGCGTCGTTGTCGTTGTGCAACTCCATACATCTAACGCGACTTCAAGTATAGACTCTCGCGCATGAAAAACAGACGTACAAAAGTTACACAAAAATCTATACATACTAAACAACAACAAAAAAAAAATATTGCCATTCCGTAATCATTGTAGCTCTCTACACCTTCTGAATCAGAGATTGGATTTGCAATATTATTGACAATGTAATCAAACTGCACTCGGGACTTAATGTTTAATAATCGTGAAAGTTTAAATCAGTGTATTGACAATGTAGTTGTCTGAGTTCTATACATCACTATTATTATTTTAACCGCGCACCTAATCTTCTAATAAAGCCCATATTAAACAAAGCATTTTCATCGATGAATTGCAAAATACACAACATTTGTTCACTCATAATTTGACAGATACGTAATTCTCTAGCGAAGCCCTGGAGTTATGAAAATTTGTTTATTCGCGTTGATTGCTTAACACTCGTCGGATTTGCATCACAAATAAACCTGGAACGCTTCGCGGCTTTTTGCCGAAGATTTTCGCGTAAAACAAGACCGATACAGCTTGCGAACTCTGGCGAGGGTTCCGCTTGGTTTACGGGCTTTGAAATTGAAAGGAATTAAATTATTTTGTTTATAACAATTATAACCGTGACATGAAAATTAATAGGCCGGTTGTTTTTTTTTTAAACTGACTGATATTATTCTATTGTTTTACTATGCATTCTCCTTTTGGCGGCCAGTACTGTAAACGGTTTACTATACATGTATATAACCTACTTACACTTCACAGACACCGCATTTTTTAATTAAATTTTATTGCATAAAACATATATGCAATAATGTAGGTACCAGTCAACCATAGGACCAAACAGACATACATATAATTGGCGCATAGAGAAAATTATATTATATGAGTTTAAAAACAGAATGCTAACTATGCTAATAAAGCACGTATATTACATAAATTAATTAATGAATTATGATGCGAAATCAAAGAGTGCATGTTGTTACTTTTAAAATGGGTATCGTCTTAGGTCGTCCAATTCGTTTTTCGTCAAGTTCTTAAATTAGTCCTATTCTGCTTTCGTCACTCATTCTACATTCGTCACAATCGTCGGTGGCTTTCAATATAGAATGAGTGACGAAAGCAGAATAGGACTAATATAAGAACTTGACGAAAAACGAATGGGACGACCCAAGACGATACCTTAAAATGCTTCGCCAGAACTACACTACTGAGTTGATCGCGACCTCGTTATAATTCTTATAAGCACAGTGCAGGTAATCAGTGTTCAAACATTTCCTGTCTCGCTTGATCATTAAGTTCTGCTAATTGAACTTTATAGAATTTTATAATACCTAACCGAAAGGTACCTAACCTATCCCTAGACCCTAACCCTATACCTAACGATTCAAAATTATCCGCTCCTGTGAGAGCCCATTTATCTTGTTTCCTTTGTGCACCATTTTCGAATACATATTCTGGACTTGATGGCAGCAAAAGAGGCGATTTCATTATCATTGGTAATTTTTCCTACGGAACCCCAAAACCGTGGGGATAAGTCTGGCTCGGCGCTAAGTCAATTTCGTTCGATTCAACGGCTCCGGCCGAAATCCGGATTGCGGTAATACACTTTCTGTTTATTAATCCGAAGTTCGGTTTTCGTCACGGTGGGAAAAGTTTTTAATTACGCTAGGCTATTCGAAATTTACTACTTTTATTAGAAAATGTAATTTGTTTAGTTTTTCAATTATTATTTGTATTTTTACTTTTTTAAACAAAACCATTTATAATACAGTAAAATTATATATTTAGCGTATGCGTCAATTTCTGATTTTTTGCAGACTTATTTATGATGTTGGTCCAATGAATAATCCAAGTTGGTGACCTCGAGCGCCGAACGCAACTTTGTCAAAAAATTAGAAACCTGCGAAAATTTCGATTTTTGTTTAGTTTTGGGCGATTCTAACCCTAAAGGACTAGTTTTTGATAGTACCTTCCTTAGAAGACTAAATTTGCTACAATACGAAATTAGAACTGTCTCTGTAGATTGAATAGTTTCCGAGATAAAGGCTTTCAAAATTTAGATTTTTTTTTAAATTGAGCTCGTAAGCTAAGTGAGTGCAGTGAGTATGCACTTTTGACTCAGGCGATGCTGCTTGACACGATTGTTCCTAAGGTCAAACAAAGCTGATTTGGCGCGGTAGCCACGATATCGTACCGTGCCTAAAGATTGGACCTGGGAATCCGATCTTTCCCCTCACTTTTATGCACGGTACGATCTCGTAGCTACTGGGCCAAATCAGCTTTGTTTGACCTTACGAACAATCGTACCAAGCGGCATCGCCTGAGTCAAAAGTGCATACTCACTGCACTCACTTAGCTTACGAGCTCAATTTCAAAAAAAACTAAATTTTGAAAGCCTTTATCTCGGAAACTATTTAATCTACAGAGACAGTTCTAATCTCGTATTGTAGCAAATTTAGTCTTCTTTAAAAACGCCTGAGGAAGGTACTATCAAGAACTAGTCCTTTAGGGTTAGAATCGCCCAAAACTAAATAAAAACCGAAATTTTCGCAGGTTTTTCGATTTTTGACAAAGTTGCGTTCGGCGCTCAAGGTCACAAACTTGTATTATTAATTGGGCCAACATCATAAATAAGTCTGCAAAAAATCAGAACTACCGGATTTGACGCAGAAGAGCCACGTTACAAAATTCTACAATTTCACTGGATTATTATTCACCATGAATACTCAATCATTCGGTTAGTAAGGTAGCTATTATTTAAATACAACATTCTAGTTTGATGAGCTGAATAGCGCATCGCGTTTTTTTTATCAAGTTGAATTTTTGTCACGGCTACCGTTGTCTTCTTTTTTAATTCCTCCATCACGCACATCGCACAGCCAATGACATACAAAATAATAATAGCTAAATAATAAAAACATAAACGGCTATGGGATAAGTCGAATTCACAAGTACAGTCAGCTGACTGTACTGATACTAGCGAGTGAATTTATTGTTTATATTTAAAGATATTTTATCCTTGCATCGCTAACATCGGTCAAATTATTGGGCAAATTCATACAAGGGGCATTACTCAAAAAAGTCTACTTTGTCGGGGACTTGACTCATACGGCAGTTATCATTATAACCTGCAGAAATTTGTATTGTATACCTACCGTTGAATTTAAAGCTAATTATGATACGTTATCAAACCAAATATGGGCTTAGTTAGCTTTATCAGAAGTGTTAAAAAATTCACGTATCCGACACTTTTTTAGAACGCCCCACAAACATCGCCGCATTTCCTATAAACACTGTACATCAATAAATATGGTCATGGTAGTTGAAGTTCCCAGTCGCCTTAAACTATATTAAGACCAAGCGTCAATCCCAGTGGAATATAGCACTCAGCTTAGTAAGCCCCAAACTCTCAGGATCGGATTTATCTTTCAACTATTAAGGTAAATTAAGCCGAGGTTTCACTTAGCCAATCTAAAGTGAGATTTTGATGAAATGCGTTGGCTCTTCGCAAAGTAATTAAAACAGTGAATGTTTAATGATGAAGGCAATAATGTCATCATTGTTAGCGATTAGTTAACAATTCAGGTATTTAGAGTTGTAGGTATACACCAAGTAAAGTATTTGATTTGCGGGTTGTTAAGATGAACATAATACTAAACAAATTGCATGAAGGGACTAACTACAAACTCGCTAAAAAATCTAATGACCAACTTGAGGGCCCGAAGTAAACGAAACATGAGCCTAGGGATATATTTTTTTCACGATTTTCATATTATGACCACCGTAACACATTTTTGAAAAATCACCCCAAAATCACCCAGTAATTAGGTTAATCCAGTAGGTAGGTAGGTAAATTGAATTCCTGTAAGCTGTAAAACTGAACCGTCTACTATACATTTCAGCTGCTACAAATTAATCTGGCCTATTCATCTGTGAGCCATCCAGAAATTCCAGAAACACAGCCTGGTATGTAAATTTTCGTTATTCCTAAATTAGGGTTGTTGGCGTTTTGTCATTTCTATTTCAGAGACTTTTGACGTGACAATGTTTCTAATGCATGACATGTTTGGAATAACCTTCGTCTGTCTGAGTGGTAGCTACACTGAAAAAAATAATTATAGTAAATTGAGTAATTATAGTAAATTGTGCAACGTGGGGGGTAACTGAAATTTTGCAAATAAGGGTGTTAATTCACGACAGCCGCAGGCTGGAGGATTTTATTAGGTATATAATTTTTTTTTTATTAAATTTAATATTATTTATTTATTCTTTTATTCTTGGCCACTGGAAGGCTTGGTCACGTTTTCTTAGGTATGTGACATACATTTCAGTTATTAGGGTTCCGTAAAAGAAAAGAACGGGAGCCTTATAGGATAACTCGTGCGTCTGTCTGTCCGACTATTCCCCCCCCCCCCCCCTTTATCTCCGAAACTACTGGGGCAAAAATTTTGAAAAAATAACATAAAATAGTTCTTTACCTATAGATGACGGGAAAACCTATTAGAAATGTGCAGTCAACCGTGAGTCAGACTTAATTACTTCGTTTTTGATCCGACCCCTACGGGTTTTTTAAAGACATTTAATTTATGTTCCACATAAAAAAAGACATTTTTAAAAATTGGCTAATGTACGGAACCCTTGGAACGCGAGTCCGACTCGCACTTGACCGGTTTTATCTAATATTATTTACGGCACGTAGCATTTTTACTACAAGATACCTAACAAAATCATAAACTTTCTTGTAAAGATAACAATAGTCGTTGGGCGATATGATCAAGACATCTCTAGAGAGTCCATGCGTAGTCCATGGGCCAGCCAAGATATATTGGTATAATTTGGGGGTACCAAATTATTCTTAAATTTAGTCCGCTGGCCCATGGACTAATGACATTGAAAGGGTTTTTGGATAAATCTATTTTTTTATTCTTTGATAAAATACAATTTGCGTACATACTAATTGTACCTACCTCAAAATAAATTAATGTACCTATTCTTATTTTCGACCCAATTTCTTATTCTGTTGTTAATATTCACTTTGTTAACTAACTCATAACGCCGTCATGGTTCGACACGCATTTCTTTGAATGTCAGCAATGCCAGTTTAGCCTGACCCTGGGGCTCATTCCCCTGGCCTTACATTCTTATAACATGTGGGGTTCTAGTTACGTTGGTTACGCGTCAAATGTCACGCCCTTGCGTGTCCTGATTAAACTTCGTCTGTCATTCACTTCGCCTCACCAGTCTTCATAAGACCGGTATAAATATGATCTACCTCATAAATACTTTTATCATATCACGGGGTCAAGTTAAATGGTTTATCGATGCGAGCGTGATAAGCGATAAGAATTATCGACCTTGTCAGTCCGTCATAGGAAACGAACAAATTATTCATGGGAATGAGGGTGAATAGATAATCGGGAGACGTAGATGGGTTACGTGACGTTGGTGGGAAAGAAAGGAATTATGATTCTGTTCTTTCTAATTGGGTATTTTTCTCTACTTAAAATAAATTATTTCACACTGTGCACGAAATAAAACACCGGATAATTATTAGAAAAACATAGGTAAATAGAGTTATTTTTAACCACAATTTCTATTTAATAAAACGGATTGAAATATAAAAAGTCTATAGGTGAGTTGACCGTGACGTCACTATACAAGTTTTCATGTAAAGTCCATAATATGTATTTGAAAATCGTTTTGATAGTTCTAAAAAAGAAGCTGATTTGACTAGTAGGAAAGTAGCCAATTGTCTGACATTCAATATCGACAAGTTTTTAAGTCTAATTGGAAGTGTATTTGCAAATGACCGATCGTTTTCAATTCTCGAAGTTTTTGATGTTTATTTTGGTGTTGATTCCCTACGCATCTGAATTAGATAGGGTAAGTTAAAGCGCATTATGATCATACTTAACAATATTATAATAACATAATCCCTACATGGCGGGAAGAAGTTGATAACTTTCGGGAAAAAATAGAAGAAATATGAACCTACATCAAATGGAATTATGGAATTCTATTTTAAGTTCATATTTCTTCAATTATCTCGAATTATCAACTTCTTATATACCGTAAAACCACCCAATTATAGTCCAAAACCTCTCAAGCATGGTCTAAAATTAACTCGTACGAATTTATTCGTACTTCGAATATGTACCTACGACATATTACTTAAATGTCGTAGGTATAGATATGGTCAAATATATTTACTAGTGGCTCTGTGAGCTGTAGACCTCGCGAGCACTTATTGGGCACGATGAAAATATAGTAAAAAAATAAAAAAAAAACAATACGAAAAGTGCAAAAAAAAATACAAAAAGTTATATCCCAGCATATAATTACTGGGGATCGAACCCAGACCTTCAGTGCAAACAAAAAAAGCGAACGTTTGCAAAATACGCCATGATGGTTCTTACTTAAGGTGACGAAATTTAGCTACTCATTCTCAAGTAAAAACTAAACATCTTAATACCTCCAAAACCAGCGAAATAAAATTTCTGAATTTTTGGCCATTTAATCTGTAAACATGTCTCAAAAAGAATACACTCTCATGATACCGATACGACTATTTGTTTAAGCGCGAGCTATCACAACTCTTCCATTATGAAAAATTTCCAAAAACTGGCTAGACAAAATTTTTTTATCGAATCATAGAATTCGGTTACAAAATTTCACGAGAATCGGTTAATAATTGCGACCTGTAGAGGAGAACATCCGGACATACAAACTAAAATATTTAATACCTCCAAAACCAGCGAAATATTTTTTTTTAATTTTTGGCTATTTAATCTGTAAACATGTCTCAAAAAGAATACACTCTTATGATACCGATACGACTATTTGTTTAAGCGCGAGCTGTCACAACTTCTCCATTTTAAAAAAATTCCAAGAACCGGCTCGACAAAAAAAAATATCCAATCATAGAATTCGGTTACAAAACGTCACGAGAATCATCGGTTAAGAATTGCGACCCGTAGAGGAGAACATCCGGACATACAAAAGCAAAATGCCCGAGTCAAAACGTAGACTTTCGCTACGCTTCGGTCAATAAAATATATTTAGAATTAATTTTAGAACCTTAAAAAGTGCAAAATAAAATACAAGTGCTTCGATATACACGCATCAGTTCTAAGAGCTGCTAGTGTATCAAATAAAAAAATAAAAATAATAAATAGAACAAAAAAAACGTTGACCATGACAATGAACTTACATACTTAGACCATTGTTGTAGTAGGTACCTACTGGGCTATATAATTAGTTTTTCGGTAGCATTTTGTTAAATTTATCGTAAAACTATGAATAAATTAACGGTCTACACATAACTTTCACTGTAACACAGACCCTTACAGTACAACACAGACCAATAAATAATCAAGAGCGGATAAACTCCGAGTTAGTTAAGATTAATTCTCACTTATCGCAAACTACGGGCCATTACACTCGGTTCTTGGCCGAGTTGAATTGGCCCCAATTCAAGATATACCAATTATAAGTTTGGCTTTCCATTACATGATGTCAATTAGGACATAATGTAGCGAGAAATAGGAGGAAGGCATGAGCGTAAGCGGTCTGTAAGCGGTCACCATTTCTGTGGCTTGGATATATTTTTTATAATTTTGCTATGGTAGGGGTGAACAAGGAGGGTTGTGACAGAGGGCAGGGCCGTCTTAAACTATGCTGGGGCCAGCACATAGGAATTTGGGGCCCTTTTGGAAAGTAAAGAAAGCGAATTGAACTAACATATTATTTTTCTACTATGATCTCCTATTTATCATGTTACTGTCTGTCCTTCGGGGCCCCTCGAGGATGGGGGTCCTGGGCACGGGCCCTGTGTGCCCTTATGGTAAAGACGGTACTGACAGAGGGGCGTTGTGACAGTGAAGATTTCTCGAAAACTATGATTGTTAGCGACCTGGAACCAGCTCTCTTACACCCCTTTAAAAATGCGCAGTTTTGCGTAGTAGTCGACGTGGCTCGGAATGCGGCCAAGCTAAAGTGGGACTGGGCTCGTCATGTCTGCCGAATGCTGAATGATTTGCCTTGGGACGCTATAGTGGTTATGTTACAAAAGGCAAACCATCCAACGCGCACGGTTTTTATACGTCTTTGGTGAATCTTCAATAATGTAGATTTTTTACTCTTCTTCTTATACCCCGTTCCACACAACACCAGATTAACGCGATATCGGGCTTCGCGCGTCGGTTCCATTACACGCGTCATAATTGTCAATCCTGGCAGTGACAGATGGCTCATTAGCCCTTATCGCGGACAACTTGCACTGCGATGTGAACACGGGAATCGTGTTGCGTATTCATTGTTTGACGATATTATGCCTGAAGTCTAGTGTGACGCACACCACAATATCACTTAGGACACAGATAAATAAACCAGCTTAGCATGCTCACTCTATACACGAGTTTCTTGAAAACTTATTTATGATAAAATTTGAACTTAGTAGTCGTAGTAGTGTACACTCAAAGCTTATTTGTCTCGTTATGCTTATTATGTATACTTTCGCTTCGTAAGAGAAGAAAATACAATTTTCTCTTAAAATAACTATTTTTCTTATCTTTGCACCGGCAATAATATTATGCAAATAACCGGTTGATATTTGTTTACTGAGTATAGTGAGTACTATGTTCGGAGTAAGGTAAGGAGTAAATTTTGACAGTTATGAGTTGACCCTTATATATATGACACTAAGGCTATCAGTTAAAGGCCTTATTAGCTTCGTAAATATAAGGGTCAATTCATAACTGTCAAAATTTACTTCTTAACTTACACCGACTATAGGTAGAACCGAGTTCATTATTTGTGTGAATTAAACTCACACTTACAGAAGCGTTGTCTAAATTAAATCATTTGAAATCCCACGTTTATTCAAATACAATATTTTACTAAATTATTTAGCATTTATTCAATTTTGTCATTTTTAATTCAATCATAGGGATGTTTCTTGTACTTAATATAATTATTTCACACCGTGCACGGATAATTATTAGAAAAATATAGATAGCAGTTTCTGTTTAATAAATCGTATAAAAATATAAAAAGTAGGTGAGTTGACCGTGACGTCACTATACTCGTTTTCATATAAATTCCATATTTACAAATCGTTTTGACAGTTCTAAAAGTTCTGATTTGATGAAATGTAGTATGAAAGTAACCTATTTACCAACACACTCTCAGCATGCAATCTATCCCAAGACAGTAGTAACTTTACCATGTCGGCAGCCAAATTACGGTGCAGTCTCCAGGTGGATTGCGGCAGCCTTTGGCAATATCTCAGGTACTGACGTATCCGTAGTGCGATGTAGTTACTCTGTGTATTGCTCAGTCATAAATTGTTTGCGCAGTCTGATGTGGGGCACGTCGAACATACATCTATTTTATGTGGGCATGTAAATTTATCGTTTCCATTTAGTAAATAATTATGTCATTTGAGAGAATTATAACTTGAAATCAATTAATTTTCATTTCTAATTTTACTAACTCAAGCAGCTACAGAGCGACTGTCGCATAAAGAATGGAAGTTGGATTCATCAAAAAATGTGTACATTAGTGCCTATAAATGTTAATGTATTCATCATAAAAATATAAATACTACATATTATATAGCTAAATTAATCATATTAAATAAGACGGAATATTAAAGCGAATTTTGGGATTTATAATAAGGTAAATATCACAGTTCCACTGCGTTGTGATTTCAAACTTAGTTAAGTTGTCCCTACTAATTTGTCAATTTGTATTGCAATCAACTTAATTTTTTGGTAAACTAGTACTAATGAAAATTTGCTAATTTAAGAGAAAGTTCATCAAAGATTACAAGATGAAGAAAATCGTTTAGTTATCATTGCAATATCGTGGCAATGCCGCTTATGAGGGCCTACCCAAGATTCCAACCGTTTGCGCCGGAGCAAACGAAACGGTAATCTCTCTCTATCACTTCCATATTAATAGTGCGTCAGAGGCATCAGCGTATCGTTTGCTACGGCGTAAACGTTTGGCATCATGGCTAGGCACGCTGGCCATACAGCTCGCAAAAGTCGAATAGATGCCAGGTTAATAGTAAATTAGAAACTAAATATAGCGTGTCCCGCAGGACGAGGCGCGAATGAGCATCGCATCGACACTACTGAGAACTGTGAGTACTGCGGGCCTACCGCGAACCACGTTCGACGTGTTGCCTCCCTGTCACACTTACGTACGAATTTACAAGGGCGACAGAAAGGCAGCACGTCGAACGTGATCGCGGTAGGCCCTCTGCGGTCTACAGGGAATAACGTTATAATTGGAATACGCTGTATCTATCGTAATTTTATTTTATATACCTAAGTAAGGTCAATGTGGGTAATTCCGTCATAGGGACTATTCCGTCCACGAGCGTATATTTCTTTGATTTTCAATCGTAGGAAAAAAAAACATTTACTTTTGATTGCTGAAACTAAATGGAATCGCTGCTTTGTCGATGTAATTGTCAAATTTGTTCGTTGATCGAGATAAACGCTAGGGGACGGAATAGTCCCTTTGATGGAATTAGCCACATTGACCTTACCTACTTCACATAGTTATTACACTATTCTACATATATATTACATACCTACAAACTTGTAACCCCGTTGTAAGGTTGTAACCCTCCTAGGAGGTAAGTTTTGAGAAAGGAATCACTTTTTACTAGGTCTACACTTTCTTATAGTACTTACCTATATTTACTGCAACAACAATATCGATTTCTGCATAGATTAGGTGGACAAAACATTTTTCTTTACACATCAACAACAGTTTAATGCAATGAAAAATTATTTAATATTAGTATTGTTTCAAATTTATCCTGTATAAAATAACTAGGTGTATTGTAGACTAAATAAGCTTAAACGCGTGACCAGCGGAGCCTGCACAAGCTTGCACGCGTCATTTGATCGCGTAATTGCCCTATAACCAACCTTGTAGCGAAGTGACGCTTCTATACACAAAGCTATTATGTACCGTCGTCCCCACAGCTACCTGACAATCGGTTAACCGTATTGCATAGACATAAGGTCGTGCTGTTATTCCGAGTACATTATACCTATGTAATAACCAGACATAGGTGTTTTTGTGGCAAAAACGAGTGTTTGAGAAAAAGAAACATCGATAAATCTGTTATCGATAAGTCATAGGTAGATGAATATTTAAAATATGTAACTTCTACTTGCTGTAGGTAAGTTGCCGAGAAATTTCAATAATGCCTATCAATTATAAAGCGTTACTTAAAAATTAAAACATAAACTGTAGTATACAGTGCCAAAAGAATAGAAAACTATCAATACACCAAAAGAGAAGAAGATATCGAACGTGTTATGTATTTCGCTATCTTCTTATAAAATGTAATAAACCAATATCTAAGTGTAACTTGTGACGTTTACACAATAAAAGTGCAATGCGAACTAGCTGCAGGTCGACATTCTGTTGTCAACTGTCATGGCGTGCGGGCGGGTCGCGGAGCACACCAGACTGACCAACTGAGTTTTATTTAACACCTAATACAACCGAACCTAGACGTCACATAACGTATAAAGGTAATAAACTAACATGTCGATATTTTATTTTGTCAATCACTTTATTTTGCCACAAAAACTTCTATGCCTGATAATAACACATCTAACATTCCAAGGCCCACCATAAAAACAAAATTGGCAGTCGAACTTTGCAATGCGACTCTTCTCCATTAGAACATGGTTTAAATTACATTGAAGTACATAATTACTACTACGGGTGACCGTAGGCTTTATGAAGTTAAGTACTTAGTTGAGTTTTAATAACAAAGACACAGACATATTAAATATATTAACAACGGGTCACTCACGTATTTAACCGTGATTGTGGTTGGTCAGTGCCTACAAGCTGGAAAACTGTTTTGGGTACTACGTCGGTGGACAGTGTGGACGAACCATTAGCGAATGACGTAGTGAGTGTTGTGTGCAACCCATCATTTGACAATAATGCCATAAATGAGGGTAGTTTCTCGCCCCCCCTGCCGCCACCGGCACCTACGCCGAGTCATCGGGCGCGGAGAGCTGCGGCCCGCAGACTGCGCCGGTCCGTCACCGTAAACGCAAGCTCCTGATGACACTTCTCGGTACGGAGTGAAACATGTCGAGCGTTTTTCGACTTAAAATACGTGAGTGACCCGTTGTTAATACATTTAATACTTAGTTGAGTTAGCTAAATATCATTTACCCATGTTTACTACAAGGTTTTAGCAGGGGGGTGTCACTACGCAGTTTAGGTACATTTGGCCGGCGCTCCTCCCGGGCAGGGCAGGCGTACGGCAGTGGGCTGCCGCTCGACCGCACGATAGTCGTGTCACGTGGCGCTCGCGCAAAGATTCACCGTTCGTGCGCGGTTATAAGTTTAAATTTTGTTGCAGGCGGCGAGTATAGGTATAATTTTATACCTAAATCTGACTTTTGTGAAGGAGTGAATTTTCTGTACGGTAGTACTATTATTTATTCTGTGGTTTTAGCTAGCATACCCGACCTAATTCCAACAAGAACCTACAGTTCTATACCTAAGAATATCAGTTACTCCCTACTAATATGCGAAAGCAATCTGTCTGCTTTCTGTTACATGACATTTTATATGGAGATAGTTTGAGGCCAGGGAACAAACGTAGGATAGTTTTTATCAATCATCATCATAATTCGACGCAGACGAGCATCGAGGGCATAAGCTAGTTACTTACAAATAAAGGTGAGATTTTAAAATCTGAATACCGCGCTCACTGCCTATTTTACGCAAAATTTTATTTCATAATTCGCCATTTGACGATACGCGTTTGAATTTGCTCTCGGATAATAATCCAAATGACAGGGAACCGTCTAAAAGTCATAAAACAACCCAATTGAAGCGCAAGGCTTCATCGTCCCAATCGTCCCTATAAAAGGGTTTGGAGCCGGGCCCTCGAATGCGTATCGAAATACAATAGGCGTTTGAAAAGGTTCAAAGTTAAATTACTGTTTGGAGTATATTGACATGGAGGTAAATTTTGCAATGCACAAGTAAATTGATGTATTCATTCAGGCCTTCATTTATTTAGAGTAAGGTTTCACTACCTATTAACTTCATGTTACTTTTTTCAATTTAAGTATGAAAAGGTAAAACGATTATTTCATAAGTGAATTTCTAATTTATACCAATTTGATGTCAAGCTGGACCTAATAGCTACATTAATGCAGAAAAAAGCTGGACCGCCTGAACCGATTTTTTTCTCTTCCTTTTTAGGTGGTAGCCAAGAATTAATCTCGTGCGGCATCGCCTGAGAAAAAGGTCATACTACTTACAATCATCTCCTAGTGGGCATAATTACACATTTGTGAAAGCAATAGAATGAAGGCAAATATTTGCCTGCATTGCAAAATCTGCATGGCGTGTAGAATTATTAGTTATAAATTGAAGATAGCACAAACCTTAAATAAAAATTCAAACATTGCAATTCAGTAAAACTACGGCTAGATATATTTTCACTGTGTTTGTGTATTGTTTCAGATCTCGTTCGAGTTCAATGCGTTTTTAATTTGGTAAATGTTTATTTTAATCCCGCGAATGGATACTGTGTGTTCAACTTTTTTGTTTATGTAAGTATTATTTTATTTCATAGCAATTAAGAATTGTTATTTATACAAAATAGGTACGTGTTTATGTTTCGTTTATTTGGCCGTTTATGTAAATTTATTTCACTGTAAAATGCATTCATGTACCTCACAATTTTGCATTTAAAAGGTCGTCGTAGTTCCACGATAAAATGAAAAACTTGTAAAATTAAGTTTTAAGAATACAGGGTGATTCAGGAGACGTGAGCAGGACTAACACTGAGCATATCGTTAATTATAAGCAACTGTTTCGTATCAGTATTAGTGAGGTTAACGTTAATTTTCTAGTCGTGTTGAAAAAAAAGTTATAAATATTTTTACGACATGCATGGTCACCCTAAAATTAGAATACTAAACTACCGATATTCTGTGTCAAATTGAATGTCATTACTGTCATCACGGTCTGGTTACTTTTGAAAACTCGTATCTCACTCAAGTTTGACAGTTTATTTTCTTCGTAATCAAAATGCCATTACGGTTAAAGAGGTTTTATGTTTATTAATTAGGTCCTGTAGGGTGACCATGATTGTTGAGAATTAAATTTTCCCTCATCAAAAAGTTAAAAAATAGGAAAAAGTGTGGTTGTTTCTCCTAAATACGACGGTGATCGATCATTATCAGTTATTGAGTGTGCAGGATTAGTCCTGCTCACGTCTCATGAATCATCCTGTATATTAATGATAATACTTATACCAAATATATTTTATACCTGCCTCACGTAAGCTTATTCTTTCCTATCATTAGGATCTGAGAATGTTTTCAACTCTATTAGAAATCAGATTAAAATCTATGCCGCGAACTCGCTGTACCGTAATACTTCAAAGTCAACAATTATGTTTCCAGTAAAAGACTGTGATTATTTTTTAAATTATATAGTTACTTCAAATATTATTCGATTTCTCGGTAAGGGTATAAACGAGCATCGCTACCAAATTTTAATCCAATTTCAAACGGTGAAAATTTATTTAAATTTATATTAAAGATATTTTTATGACTGTATCCTCACCCACACATTCCAAATTCAAGTATTTAAGTAGGTTACTAGTTTTTTCTAGTGTCACTTCTAATAATAATGTAATGCTTCTGTTAATGTGTAGTGGGGCTTCCCACCGAGAGGATATAAGATATTAAGATTAGCCCGGATAAAGCACAAAAGAAACGAAGCAAACGCATCGAGTAAGGGCATTACTTCCACAACATTAAACCGCCTTATCCTTTGAGGTTTCATACGGACATGTAAATACACTTGTGCTGAATACCTTTTCAGACACGTGAAATGGGTGCTTTTCACAAGTTTTATAATAGTTTATTACATTCAATAAAAGAAAATAGCAAAAAAAAGGTGAAATTTACTATATAAAATAAACCACAATCCAGAAATTACAGATGTAGTGAATATTCGTATTTGTCATGCTAATTCAGTCAGCCTGACCAGGACCGTCTGAAATAGCATGACACGTTCGTACGTTCCCAAGAAAATATGATGGGAAAGGATTATTCACTGCATCCTGTACAGCTATTTAAGTATAGGTAAACAACAAGCGGTATTATCGCTAAAAAGCAAATTATTTGTATTACGATTCCTATAATAACTGTACCACCTCTCATGTTTTAAAATCCGAACACATGGCGTTTTAATGATAGAATTTGTTAAATAAAGATAAAAATACTACGCAAAAAAAATACTGTACTGCAAACCAAAGCCATAATATAGAGAAAAGTGATGAATTATATGACCGATAGCATGTTCAATTTATTCATTTTTAGGATTCCGTACCCAAAGGGTAAAGACGGGACCCTATTACTCCCACTGATTAACAGTCCGCCGGACGGTATCGGCCTGTCAGTCGTTCGGAACTGTCAAAATTTTGTTTTAACTGACAGGCCGATACCGTCCGACGGACTGTTAATCAGTGGGCTCCTTAAGACTCCACTGTCCGCCCGTCTGTCTGTCTGTCTGTTTGTCACCAGGCTGTAACTCATGAACCGTGATAGCTAGACAGTTGATATTTTCATAGATGTTGTATTTCTGTTGCCGCTATAACAACAAATACTAAAAACAAAATAAAATAAATATTTAAGTGGGGATGGTGTATTTTTTTCCGTTTTTTGCGTAATGGTACTCCTTCGTACGCGAGTCCGACTCGCACTTGGCCGGTTTTTTATTTTATTATTCAAAGTGCATCAGTCGTAAAAGTATGAAGTGGACATAAGATAAACTTTATTATGCCATCAAGTTGTCTCGGAATCAGCTTAGTAAAATATCACTTCTAATTTGTACTCATCTCTAATATCATAAACGCGAAAGTAAGGGTCTCCCCAGATATATCGACGCGCATTCGCCGACGGCTTTTTCGCTCTTATTGCGCGAACATAAAGCTTTTTCCTATTGGCTTTTGCCGAATGCGCGTCGATATATCTGGGGAGACCCTAACTCTGTCTGTCTGTCTGTGTGTTACCTCTTCATGCTTAAACCGCTGAACCGATTTAGATGAAATTTGGATGAAGATAGTTTGAGGCCCGGGGCCTGGACATAGGATAGTTTTATCAATCATCATCATCATTCCACGCAGACGAAGACACGTGCAGAAACTAGTAACTGAAATTATGTTAAGTTTGATTGATATTTTGATCTCTTTAAAGGAAGGCTTATTTAAAGATATTATGAAAAGGCAGCCATTTCAATATGCTTCTTAATTAATTTTTTACAAAGAATCTGATTTCCGTTTTCTGATTTTGATCAGTTTAAGCAAGAAATTACCTATTAATGTATTATTGGTAGAGGTAGAACATTTTAAGAAAATCTCCCATGCATTTAACGACAATGGATGGGTTTCATTCGAGGTATGAGAGGCCGTGTCCGCCTTCCGGCTGCGACGGCTGCTGCGGGTCGCTCCCCACCGTGTGGGGAGGTCAGGCATCGTCAGTGTGAGGACGATTGTGTGGCTGGTGTGGGCCAGCTCTTCGCTACCGTTCGTTACCCAACCCCGCGACCCCTAGCCTGGTGATACCGTTTGAGCGGGGCCTTCAAAAACAGCTTGTATCTTATTATGCCGGCTGTACACACTTGTCGAGAGCCTCTTGCCGAGAGCCTCGGCACTGCTCCGATCCAATCGGAGAACCGCGAGACGAGACAAGGAAGAGCGAGACGAGTAGGGACCAGCATGTACATACTCATTCTCGGCCTGTCTCGGGGTGTCTCGACGAGTGTGTACCTACAGCCCGCATTAACCCACTTAAAAGGCTAAAACTCTATTAAATAAAAGCGTTGTACCATTTCACATCTACGCAGAGAACTGTGAACTAAATCAACACCCAGGGGTTCATTACAGAATCAGACTCCATCAAACTCCGCCGCCGAAGTTAACTAACTAATACTTTCACAGGTGACCGCCGCCCTGTTACCGCCACGTATTTGTATGGAGATTGCCGTAACTTTTGGGGTCGAAAGCCGCTACGATGCGTTAACTACACAGTAACCGACGTAAGAACAGTAAGTAAGCATGCTTGAAACCGTCAGTCACCATGACTAGCTACTTGTACTTACTGATGTGCCGTGGGAATATTCCCAAATTTTGAAATTTCTATTTGTAATAATTTCGGAAACTTTTCATAATTTTGTATGAGAAATTATACTTTTCATTTGAAATATTTCCAATTTGTTATGTATTGTAAAGTTTTCTTGAAAATTCCAAGAACCTCTCCAACTTTTTAGAAATGTTACTTAACTTACACATGCAAGTAAGAATAGCTTAACAGTAGCTTCAAAAGTTGCCGAATACCATAATGTTACTCTTTAGTAACGCGTTGTGTTATTATCTAGTTTAAACTATTGAGCTATATATAAAGTGTCTAAGGTACTAACCCTTAGACAAACTCGTAAAATTTGACTATTTTTGAAAACTATCCCGTATCTGTTGCTATTGCTACTCCTATAAAATCTATTAAAAATAATTCTGAACACCATATTTGTTATCGTCCTCCCAAAAATCCAGCAATATTTTCAGTCCTGTCAATATTTTCAATTCCCATCATTACCGTACTGTTTCCACCTAATGTGCTACGGCAGCTCCTGTTAATTGCCATCCAGGCCACCGGGAATTACGAGTGGGTACACTAGTTGAGTGCTGTAGGTGGGACGGTCGGTTACGCGTGGATTTCGTATAAAAAGGGCTTTCTTACAACCGTGTTCGGCGGAGTTACGCCCTTTTGAATTAGAGGTGGTGCTCGGAAGTAAGGAGTGCTAATTAGGTACTCATCCGTACTACGTCTTTGGATGCTTCTGAGAGTTTTGTGGTTAACAAGGTTGTGATGTGTAGAGACATGTTATTGTGTACAAGTATTTGAAAATATACGCGTATATTTCATGCCATGGTAGTCGATATGAAATACAATACCTAGTTTGATACAATTTGATGTCCTACGTAGGGCATGCTCCCGGGAATTGCCGGTTCTCAAATTCCCGGGAATTCCCGGGAATTTTATAGTGTCAAAAGAACCGGTACTGAAGACCCGGTACCGGTACTTCCCGGTTCTCATCATATGACTATTTATTCCCATTTCAATAGTAGTAATGTTTAGTACTTTAACTCGGGACATAACATTTAAATTCGAAAACAAAACGAAACGGGGGATCCAAATAATCCGACAAACTTATAAAGTAGGCATTCGTGCAGGCAGGCCGTGCCGTCATAGTACTCATAGTGCTGAGTGCATCGACTACGCTACGGCACGGCCATGTGGCTCGGCCCAGGCGGAGGCAAAGTGTGCCGGTTAAAGGATGACTCACGTTGAACCGGGCCGTGTCTGGGCCGGAGCTTCCAGCGCATCGTTTTCTATGGAAAACATCACGTGATCGCCTGTTATGTCATAGAAAAGTAAGCGCCGGAAGCTCCGGCCCGGACACGGCCCCGTCTAACGTGAGTCATCCTTAATTTTGTAAAATAGATTGGAACGCCAGTTAAGTGTTTTTGTTTTTAAATAAAATAAGTCATTTATTAATTCTTATGCAATTATTTATATGAAAATAAGTAATTCATAAAGATTGTACGCTAACACAAACTATTTCTTAAAAGTAATCAAAAGATGCCTTGAGAACCGGGAAGAACCGGGAATCCCGGTTCCGGCCATGCCCAGAACCGGGAAATGAAATTTTTGGTACCGGGACCGGTACTGCATGCCCTAGTCCTACGTATTCGTCTTGAAACCTTATTCAAGATGCTGAATGTACAAATTATTAATCTTTTGACGTTATGGTCATACACCTCACCTCTAGATCTCAAAGTTATTTACTAACTAACCTCTGTAACTCGAAGAAAACAATAAAACTGTACCTACCTAGGTTTACGTACTTTACGCGTTCCCTTCGTATACATCTATACACAACTCGAAACTTCTTTAAGGCCCACTTGCACCAACCCACTAACCGGGTTAACCGGTTAAACCTGGAGTTACCATGGTTACCAGTACAATTTGACACTTGGTTAACAGTTTAACCGCTTAACCCCGGGTTAGTGGGATGGTGCAAGTGGCGCTAAGACGAACAAAATCTCTCTATACCCTATACCTACCATATGAGACGAAAACTCGTTAATACAAACTTTTTGGCGATTCCCTTGAGTTTCATATTAATCGAGGTTTCACTGTGTTAAGGTGGCCACTGACGAGCCTTCCAACAGACCAAATAGCGTGGCTGCAATCCAAAATCGGTCCGTGAATGTCAAAAACGTACAATGTTTAATATTAGGATGCCGTCCATTTGGATGAATCCATTGTATCGGCATCCATTTGGAAGGCTCGTCAGTGGCCTGCTTTAGGTTGGTGCGTGGTTTGTGCGTAATGTATTTCTTGACAGAACATGTATTGTATTTATAAACACGCTTATATTACTCTCATTTCTTCAATCAGAAATATCACTTTTGACAGCTGACAGATCATAGGTACCTATCTTTAGGGGCGGCGGCAGGATGAGTAAAGTTTCCTTTGAAGGGTAGACTTAGACTGAATAATTCCGTATTAATTGCTTATACAAACATTATCTGGATCAGCGGGTTCGCTAATCCCCCTATCTTGTTATCGTCACGCGCTGATAATATTTTGCTGACCGGCCATTATCTGTAACAGTTTCATAACCAGATTATAAGTTCTTATCGCCCTCCAGTTAAGTAACACTAGCAAATTATTTTACAACACTCACTAACCAAGCAAACAATCTTTATACGCCTGCATATCGGGCCAGGAAGGCAGCCTTTAATCCACCGCTATAACGACAGTAATGAGGTCGAATAACGGCTTCAGTTATTTATGCCTCCGCTAACGAGAATGCACTGTACTCTGTACTGGGGTAATATCAATAGCAGCTTTGCTGAATAGATAAAGGCGAGCTTTATAAAAACTAAGCAACGGTTAACAAAAAGTGGAAGGGTTTTTATCCCGACTGGTATTTTGTTTTACCGGCTATAAGTAGCAAACTACAGGATAGCCTAAAAGTACTTTGACAAATAATTTTATGTCATTAAGTACAATTTAAGCGCACCTATGTACTTATTTCACAAAAATTGTGAAATATGTACTTACATGGCGATTCTATAAAATATATATTATGCTGAAGACGGAGCAAAATTTTAATTCTCTCTAAATCATAATTATGACAAAAATAATAAAAGCAAAATTTAAATAAAGAACTACACGATGTGATGCTGAATAAAAGCTTGTAAAAAGTACTAGAGCGCTAGGGAGGCAAAAACACGTTTTTCAAAGTAAAAAATAAACATAGTGTGTACGGCAATAAAAGTGGGGAATGAAAAAGATAGAAGAGCTCTTTAAAAATGCTTGTAAATGTGCAATTAATGCCTACTTAGTTAATGATGATACGTTAAAGTACCAAATAAAAACATAGTCAAGAGTGAACTACTTTTTTATTCGTAGAATTCGGTATATTTGCATTATTATTATTAAGGTCAAACGGGAAAATAGCATCAATGGGCCAGTTTCGCTTTTTCAGAATCACAAGTTTACAAGAAGATGGAAAATGTTAGATTAAATTCCATTGTGGACGCCTTTAGCCTCTCAATCCTTTGTAGGAAACAATCTTAGGAAATAAAATACTATCTCTCTATCTGTAGGATCATTTTATTGTATTTTTTCAAGCAGGATTTTTAGGACTATGAAGTGGTAATTAGGCTTGAATTATGGGCTATTAAAATCTTATCTCTTATATAATTAATTGAGCAGCTGTTTAGTATAAACCACGCATGAAGTTTAAGGAATTTCCAGCAAGGGGCTCTCATAAAATTTCTGAGATTCTTGTGCAAAGATAAACACAATAAAATTGTCTCATGGACGAAATCTTACCGGTTGCACTTATTTAAATAATTAGCCAAACTCATTGAGTACCTAGTTAATAAAAAAAATTTATACCTAAATAAGACATACATTTTAATCAACATCCTATATAGGATCTAGATTTAGATAGGATGTTGATCGGTATATACCGATTTTGTTGTTACAAACCGACCTATTTAAATAGTTCGTGTTCGTGTAACAAATAGTTCGCAAGACCCAATTTTTCTGTAAGTAGGTAGTAACAAAATTTAATGTTTTGTTACTATTTTGCAAAGATTTTCAGTGTGAATATCTACTTTAACCGATTCAAATCCATGCAGCCAGATAAAAGATTTATAAACTTGTTATTTGTTACTTATCCAAACGGTAGAGATCTCTAAAAATAATGAGATCTTTTATCGCCGCTAACATCTCGCAATAATGACGCTGCGAAGTTCGTTTAGTGCCCGAGTTGCTGTTCCGATGCTCGAAACTTTGTAAGAAACCACTTCCAACAAGCACCGGCTTCGTACTGCCCTCGTATTTACACTGTGAGTTCTTTAATAAAATATACATTTTTACTAAAAACATACAAATAACATCTAAATGAGATGGTATTTAGTAAGAAAATTTCTACGTAGGTACAGTCAGCTGTAAAAAATATGGATGTACACATCATACTAAAAAATATGTCCCATAGCCCTCATGTCAGCTAATTAAGAGCGAATGGGACATGTTTTTGAGTAACTGCCGTATTCGAACTTCAAGATATTCACAAGAGACGACACGTACTAGATCCATTCTAGATACGTTATAGTTTAGATATCAACTAGTTCTCTTTTGCAGCGCAATTCGGGCAACCAATGTCACTTTTACGTTAGATAGAGTAAGATATCTATTAGATGTGAATTGGATCTCTAAGTCATATCCTGTGGAAATCGTTCAACAGTATCTCCAGAATCGCGCAAATGTCAAATTTGACAGATTAGATCTTAAACATATCGTTATCGTATCTTGGTGATGTCTAAAAGATGTCTAATAGATGTCTATTTCAAAATCTGAATCGGGCCCTAAGTTACGTGCACCCATAATTTTACACAGGACTGTACAGTGAGCATTAAAAGTAGCGTATTACGTAAAAACGGATTTGTAGTGATAAGTAATATTATGAAATAAACTTTTTAATAAATATAATAAATGTAAACAAATACAATGTCGTCGCTTACAAAGTGGTTTTACGACCTTCATCATATTATGTGGTACATTAAATATTTAAGCGCCGTGTCCTCCGCTGTGCTTTATGAACTTCAAAGCTGGGCCGGTAGGGTTGTCGACTCACCATTTATTATTTAACTTATTACAGATAATACAGATGTAGTGCTTAATTGTTTTCCATCGTATTTTCTTGGAAACGTTCGTATTTGTCATGCTACTTCAGTTTACCTCAGTACTTTTTGTACCGAAACTGACTGAAATAGTAGGATACGTTCGGACGTTTCTGTAAAAAAACGTAGGAAAATAATGATGTACTACATCTTTAATACGAGTATAGGTACTTTTTGATTTGTGGAATAAGAGTAATAAGGAGTGCTTGGCGTCCGTTGGCTCGTTGGGTGGACGACATTCAGAAGATTGCGGGTCACTTCTGGATGAGATTGGCTCGGGACCGGGATAGGTGACGTACACGAAGAGAGGCCTATGCTCAGCAGTGGGCGATAAAAGGCTGATATGATGATGATGATGGAATAAGAGCATAACATTAAGTACAGTTGAGTTCACAACCATCTTTACACACCAACGTTCCATAAATATATTTACACGGCTCTAAGACACTGAAAATAAGGTCGTGTAAATATATTTTTGGAACATTGGCTTGTCCATATGTTTGTGAACTCGACAGTACAATTTACTATTTCCCATATATACTTATTTACATATTTTCTTTCAACGGAAAAACAATTCAGCGCACTGCATCAAAACGAAAAATATTACAAAAAGCTGCTGAAATGTAATATAAATTATGAGAAGAAATCGCTTTTTAGCGATAAAACTGCCTGTTGTCTGCCTTTATGTGTAATCAATTGTGAATTCTGACATTGCTTTTTAAGGTGTACAATAAAGGTGTTCTATCTACCGTTCTATCACTTACAGAATAGAACAGGCGGTTATTTAGATAGATAGATAGATAATTTCTTTATTCATTATTCATTATTTGACTGTTTAATTATTCAAATTATTAATTAAATGGCTAATATTTTAACCTATTTCCAAATTAAGAAAGCAAGTACAAAACTTGAAATGAATATTTTGACACATCATAATTAATTTGTTGACACAGACTATAAACAATTTGTTGACACCCCTATTTTCCATATACATTTAATAACAAAGTCTAGGATCACAACGGCGATAAACAACGCGTCAACTCATAAACCACTTACTGAGATAACGGAGTTCCACTTTACATTTAGATAACACGTTTAATTACTGATACAGCCCAATGATTGACAGCGAAAACCAGTCCAGTCATTGACCAGTCTGGTTTTCGCTGTCAATCATTGGTCGCTGTCAATTCCGCCTCAGTGGAAAGCCAGCCTAAAACCATACTTTCAGACCACAAAGGATACCTTCTTTATATTTAGACGTATAAGGGCCACTTGCACCATCCCACTAACCCGGGGTTAAGCGATTAAACCGTTAACCCAGTGTCAAATTGTACTGGTAACCATGGTAACTCCAGGTTTAACCGGTTAACCCCGGGTTAGTGGAATGGTGCAAGTGGCGCTAAGTCTGACCTGTAATTTATATTATCAGTAAACTATGAGTATGAGTAAGAATAGGTATTCTTATTTATTTTTACTTATTTAAGAATACCTATTCTTACTCATACTCATAGTTTACTGACTGTAATTTATATTATCAGTAAACCCTAAACTAACTAACAAGCACAAGAACTATTCACGAAATACCCCCCGCGCCCCTCCAGATGAAAAGGAGCCCATCACCAATCTTCTTGGTTAAAACTTGTTGGTGACTTACAAAGTGAAAAAATTCAATGGTTAAATCAGACAAGAAACTTATTTGTAAGATTACAATTTCTACAGAAGATCTCGTTCTTACCGATTATCTTTCTTAATCTCGCGGAATCACTAAGTTTGAAAACAATAAGGTCTCCAGCACGTCCCGAATAGTGATGTGCACTGTTATGAACGGTTGATATCGTATCGATCATATCGTAATATATAGTTCAATCAATTCTTGTAATATGGCACGGACATAAAGGCTATCGAGAACGTAACTTACTTTCTATGCATCTCGCTCGTACTAGCACGTTAGTGCGAGCGAGATGTATAGAAAGTAAATGAAGTACGTAGACGTCAGCGTATATGTCAGTTTTGATGCTGTCTGTGACTTATGCCGTACCATGAGTACATGAGCTCTGATAACACTAATCAAATAAAAAAAATTAAACCCCCAACGCAAGATACGGATGATCCGATTTTAATAAAACATGCCTAAGAATCACCGTTTAAAAACCTGCTTTCGAATTAAAAAAACCGCATCCAAATCGATTCACCCGTTTAAGAGCAACGGTGCCACAGACAGACATACATACTTAACGGTCAAACTTATAACACCCCTGTTTTTTTGCGTCGGGGGTTGAAAATGACAGTCAATGGTCTGAATCAGCACAAATGACCTAAATTGCTTGCTATCCATATCGATAACACTTGAGTCGATATTTAATTAATTACTAGTACGTTCACCAGTACGTGAATTACGTGATAGTCTTCATGTTGGGGGTACCGTCTACCGTGGAGTTGAGAAGTTTCGGTACCTGGGATGCACTGTTACCGACACAAACACCAGAGAGGAGGAGATCAACATACGCATCCAAAACGCCCTGCGGTGTAGTGCAGCCCTCCACAAAGTGTTGGTATCCGGGCTTCTCAGCAAACATACAAAGTTACGGATATATAAAACCGTTATACGGCCTATCCTAATGTATGGCTGTGAGGCCTGGTCCCTAACACTAAAAGAAGAAAGTCAGCTCCTGGTAGCAGAGAGAAAAGTTTTTCGCAAGATCCTGGGACCTATTCAGAGAGATGACGGCACCTGGAGGATCCGGAAAAATGCCGAGATCGAGGAGTTAGTGGCCGAACCCAATATCGTCGGCGAAGCGAAAGCGCACAGACTTCGCTGGTTCGGTCACCTACTCAGAATGGGAGAGGATCGGGCTGTCAAGAGGGCGTTCTTGGGACGACCGACTGGTAGCCGTCCGGTGGGTCGGCCCAGGTATCGCTGGGAAGACAGTGTGGCGGCGGATCTGCTTCAGCTTCGCGTCAGTAACTGGCAGGAAGTTGCGCAGGATCGGGACAGGTGGAACGCTCTCGTTTCGGAGGCCAAGATTCTCTTTGGATCGCTGAGCCAAAATAGTTAGTTAGTTCACCAGTACGCTTTTGACCCCGAAAATTTATTGAAAAGTTAGTTCCGTTTATCGTTAATTCGTTTTGTTTGTTTTGTCTAATTAATTGTAGTACTAACTCTAGATTAAGTTATTCTATGACCTAACCCTACGGACGTCAAGTTCGAAATATTATTTCAATTCTAATTAAGTAGGTATGCTACCAGAAAATATTAGTAAATTAATGAATGGACAAAGTTGCCGATTTCCTGAAAATTGTTTTTTTTCCTGAAAACGCAAACCAACATTGACAATTTCAATGGTACATCACTAGTTCCACAGCTGCACGATGTGCAAATTGTGTCTTTTGCATGAATTGAATCGGGGCAGTCGTAATCTGGATCGAGCGGACGATATTACTACTGATAATGCAGACGTCTAGACGTCGAGTAAGCGTTTGACGGAACGCCCCGAGCTTCGAGCAACACGGAAGGGAGGCGGCATTCGCACTATTTCCCCTCTGCCGAGGTACAAGATTAGCGCGTCAATCTAATCTAGCGCGGGTAATAAAACTAGTTGCACTTGGATTTTTCACTAGACCGAGTCCAGACGCGCGCGTGAACACTGCTGCACAAAAATGCCTGTTTGCTCGGTTTTTTGTTATAAAAAGAGGTCGGGGACATCAAATTTACAAAAAGAAAGTGTTACATTTCACATGTAATATTTTTTTTTTACATATCATACGTTTAATTACATTCAAACACAATTATTATATTTTAGTCTCATGTAATTGTTGGATTTATCGATTTTGCTCGCTCAGTACAAATTGCGGATCGGTCGAGCGACAAATCCGACTTCTCATCTCTCAGAATACAATAACATACTTCAACGAAAATGTGTTAGTGTGCGTGTTGTGACACTTGTCACTCGTCCGTACACAAAAAGAGATCGAGGTTTGCAAGATTTGTCTTTGACGTGTGTCATTTTCTATGTATTTGTGTCGTCATTACAGATTGGATTTTGTATGTAAGTGTGTGAGAAGTGCGACTGTGTGCACCTTTCCCCCCGCGAAAAATGGCAGAAAGATTTGTACGGTGAGATATCGCTTGGGCCCCTCCCTTCCGATGTGTCGGAAGCCGGTGTTGCTCGAAGGCCCCGAGCGACTCGTGGAAATTATTGTTTCATACTTTACCTTTTTAAAAGATTTAAAGGGCTGTGCACACCAGGGATCGGAAACGGTTTTTTGCAAAAACTTCGAATTAACCATATTTTTCGAATAATTGTAACCTCGAAATGTAGGATTCAGTTGTGTATTTAGGTTACGAGTTCGTTTTATTAGATTGCTTAATTAGAAATGAAATAATTAACAAAGAACGAAAAAATACCGTTTCGTTCCCATATAAAAATTACCGCTATCCGATCGCTGGTGCACACTATATGCGTGTGCGTAGCACGTTGTAATATACGGATCCTTATAAGAGACGACACATCGCTTGTGTGACCTATGACGTCACTGACGTGCACGATTACTCACACGCAGCCGGTGTGATCTGGCCTTACAGGCGTATTCTATTATTAATTATAGGATATGAATTAGATCGGGATTAGTGGATCAGATCTGTCAGTGTCAAAAGTGACATTTCTTCAACCAAAAACGTCACTTTTGACACTGACAGATCCGATCCATATGTAATCCAGACCGATTTCGCATCCTGTAATAAAAATTACAATACGCCTGTTAAATAGGTGGAATGAAATCGTGGGTCATAACGTCACTGCGCGCAGCGTACTGGGCCTACAGCGATGATTTGCTACGAAGCAGATTTGGTTACGAGCGTAGTAAACACGTAGGTCAACCCATTCACTGCATGTTTATATATTTCTATATAATTGATCTTTAGGTATTTAAGTAGTTCAAAATATATGCATGTATACAGGTTTCATTTTTTTAAGTCTCAGTAGGCTCAGGTTCTTCTCTCACTCTCACTAAGCGTAAGCTTGAGCGAGACGGTTGATCGTGAATAAATAATAGCCCCAAATTAAATTTCAGGGTTTCGATCATTACGGGTTCGTTAATGAATACGGTCGTTAAGGCATAGAGGAAATACCAATAAATGCCCCTTCAATAAAAGATGAAGCACATGCCTCCGAATATTGGGTTAAAATGTAATTAACTGCAGAAGATAAACTAAGTACCTACCTAATATCTGAGACCAAAAAAATGCTTGTATATGTCAACATCGCCATATAATGCACTAATATAGAACCATTGTTGCATGGCCCAGCATAATAATAAGGTTGTATATGGGGCGTAGGGATGTGACGACCCCATCGCCCGCTGGTTTTACCAGTGCAATCAGTCAACGCAGGGCAGCTTGTGGCGAGCTGTTGGGGATTAGCGACCTCACGTACCCGAGTGCTCCTGGAGAGTTCTGTTACCCGCAAGGAGGGTGGGTGGGACAGGATTCTCTGCCTCTGGCTTGCCTTAGCCGGCCGGCCAGAGTGGAGTCGTTAGAGCTATAAGCTCCAGGGGTGGAAGTGAAATATGCATAAGACGCGAGTTGGCACAGTGGCTGTTAACAGCCACTGGGTAGAAAGCGGCGCACACCTCTCGACACCCCTGAGCCACTCACACCGGTGTTGCCCTTGAGCCATCCTAGATGTCGCTTTTTGTGGGGGCCCATCTTGTGAGAGCGAGTCACCGTCTGCCGGAAATAAAATTGCATACCGTTGTATTAGGCAGGCGTCCGGTTTTTTACCCCATAGCTCAGTTCTTAGTCCATCGCTTTCACCCAATAACCTAGTTCATTTTAGATTCCATCAACTCTCAATAGCCCTTACACCCTGGCGGGTGCTGCCTCTGCGTGCGTCCCATGACACGGGCAAGGGCAGCATCCGCTCGGTGTACCCCTTACATTTCATTAAAGTGTCAAAAGGGCCTCTACGTGTTGGCTTCGGCTCCGCGCACGCCTCCCAAAGGTCCGGAACACCATTGTTCCGTGATGGGAAAGGTTGTATATGACATTTATTATTAATTAAAGTATTTGGATTAATTGTGTGGTAGTAATGGGAATGGGGCTAATAGTGTAAATAATAGTTAGTAATAATTTGTATTATATTTTTTTCATCACACTTGCTCGAAAAAGATCTTATTTCATGCAGGTGTACTGAAGGACAAAGGCCTATATTGTTCCCGCGGGAGTTATAGATTCTGAAAAAAAAAGCTATAACTCACGAGTGAGTTATGGCTTTTTTTTTATTATGTCACTAATTGATACGAAAAAAGTAGTTTTAAATGAGTTTTACATTGAAAATACTGACGTTTATAAATTATTTTTTATGTGTATGTTTAAAAATATTTAATTTGATTAATTTAATAGCCGTTTAAATTATTTTTTACACAATTTTCGATTATGGCTGAAATCCGAGTGGGTCTGTGCCTTCGAATCCAAACCTGCCAAAACAAGACAATATGACGGACGAATGTTTGAAATGTCACCGTATTTAAGAATGATTTCGCTTAAAATTTAGTTTTTTCTTCGCAAGTGTGATGAAAAACATTGTATGTAACTCCGGGGGTACGCATATTGTAAACTCGAGTCTTTAACTCCCTCCAGCCTGCGGCTGTCGGGAGTTATAGACCTCGTTTACAAAATCTCGCTTACCCCCCTTGTTGCACAATGTACTATAAGTGAATTTCTATTTTATCTTATGTAATTTTAATGTAGGTATGTTGCTATGGACTTTGAAATAAAATAATTTTATTTATTTATAAGCAAAACTAGCGACAGGCCCGGCCCGGCTTCGAACGGGTTACACAAAAAACGAATTATACACCTAAAACTTCCTCGAGAATCACTCTATTGATAGTTGCAAACCGCATGAAAATCCGTTCAGTAGTTTTCGAGTTTATCGCGAACATATTGATTTAAACCAATACCACGAACCACGAACGTAACGTCACGTTCGAAACGTCAGGCCATAAATAAACGTAAGTTTTATGCGATTAAGTCCCGTGTTAGTTATAAAAAATTATCGCGAACATACATACATACAGACAGACGCGGCGGGGGACTTTGTTTTCTTAGGTCCTATTCTAACCACCGTTTAGATAGATACCTATTCGCCCGTATTGGATTTACATAATATCTGGGAGACCGAGCTTTACTCGGAAAACATATAAAAACTCACAAATGGGCGTTTTCCCAGAGATAAGACCTAGCTATAGATTTATCGCCCCCGAAAACCCCCATATAGCAAATTTCATCGAAATCGTTAGAGCAGTTTCCGAGATCCTCGAAATACATATAATATATATAAATAAACAAGAATTGTTCGTTTAAATGTATTATATATTATATACACATATATAAGAGCTTGCGCCTAATATTGAACGAGTAACAAAAACGAATAGGTTGCTAAATCCCCTACTTGGCCATTACCAATGAATAGCGTTGCAAGTTGCAAGTGAAGCAAGTCGTAAAAGTTAGTGCATCGCTGCATCGAGTGTAATATTAATATGTTTCCCTAAACAGCCGTGAGTAGCGAGTGGCTATTCTTGAAACAAGCGCTCTTGAGAGGCACAAAGTAACTTGCTGAGCCGAATGTTTGGTGGTCCAAGGGAAAATAAATAATTAATCAAAACATTTTTTTTTTATATCAAATCTTACATTAATTCAAACAGAAAAGTGCCGTGAAACCCTATCGGGTTTGTATCGACACTGTTTTCGTGGATATATTTTACATTAAACACTGTTGTGATAGAAACATACATTTAAAAAAATACATTCATAACTATTGAAAATTTCAAATCGATAGCTTAAGTAGTTCCCGAGATATTTAGCAATGAGACAGACTGACGGACAGAGTAGGCGTAAGGGTTCCTTTTGTACCTTTTTGGTGCATAACACTAAAAACAGTTTAATATAGCGAAATGATAACCGTTTGTCTTATTAGGGTTAGCTTTAAAAGTCTACATCTTTGGTACGTTTTACAGCCTGTTACTTAGCAAGTAGAGTTTCACTAAGATGCATCCAGGAGGCACGCATTCTGATTGTAATTTGTTATGGATGATCATGTCAGAGTCAAAAGTGACGTTAAATTTCATCAACCAGAAACGACACTTGACACAGACAGATCATATTCATTACAAATTGAGATGAAATTCATAATAAGCATAGCAAATGTGCCGCAAGTGTTCATTGAGATATAGATGGCGCGTTTTATATAAGCTGTCAAGTTGTGTATGAGTTGCGCTAATAAGGCGCACAATTAAAAGCAAACATGCGTGCGGACTCGCGCATTTTAATATATGTACCTACGCATTTTTAGGTCAGTCTCATCAGTGAGAGTGATATGACCTCTTAAAGTCGCGCAGTGGCAAACACACTAGTTAGCACTCCGTGCTTGTTCGCTCGCGCCACTCCGGGTCCATTGCATTATATTTATATTTGAAGTAATGGAGAGACTCGCTGGTCGCTTGTGGCTCGGGCGCGCCTCTTAAAGTCGCGCAGTGGCAAACACACTAGTTAGCACTTCGTGCTTGTTCGCTCGCACCACTCCGGGTCCATTGCATTATATTTATATTTGAAGTAATGGAGAGACTCGCTGGTCGCTTGTGGCTCGGGCGCGCCTCTTAAAGTCGCGCAGTGGCAAACACACTAGTTAGCACTTCGTGCTTGTTCGCTCGCGCCACTCCGGGTCCATTGCATTATATTTATATTTGAAGTAATGGAGAGACTCGCTGGTCGCTTGTGGCTCGGGCGCGCCTCTTAAAGTCGCGCAGTGGCAAACACACTAGTTAGCACTTCGTGCTTGTTCGCCAGCGCCACTCCGGGTCCATTGCATTATATTTATATTTGAAGTAATGGAGAGACTCGCTGGTCGCTTGTGGCTCGGGCGAGCCTCTTAAAGTCGCGCAGTGGCAAACACACTAGTTAGCACTCCGTGCTTGTTCGCTCGCGCCACTCCGGGTCCATTGCATTATATTTATATTTGAAGTAATGGAGAGACTCGCTGGTCGCTTGTGGCTCGGGCGCGCCTCTTAAAGTCGCGCAGTGGCAAACACACTAGTTAGCACTTCGTGCTTGTTCGCTTGCGCCACTCCGGGTCCATTGCATTATATTTATATTTGAAGTAATGGAGAGACTCGCTGGTCGCTTGTGGCTCGGGCGCGCCTCTTAAAGTCGCGCAGTGGCAAACACACTAGTTAGCACTTCGTGCTTGTTCGCCAGCGCCACTCCGGGTCCATTGCATTATATTTATATTTGAAGTAATGGAGAGACTCGCTGGTCGCTTGTGGCTCGGGCGAGCCTCTTAAAGTCGCGCAGTGGCAAACACACTAGTTAGCACTTCGTGCTTGTTCGCCAGCGCCACTCCGGGTCCATTGCATTATATTTATATTTGAAGTAATGGAGAGACTCGCTGGTCGCTTGTGGCTCGGGCGAGCCTCTTAAAGTCGCGCAGTGGCAAACACACTAGTTAGCACTTCGTGCTTGTTCGCCAGCGCCACTCCGGGTCCATTGCATTATATTTATATTTGAAGTAATGGAGAGACTCGCTGGTCGCTTGTGGCTCGGGCGCGCCTCTTAAAGTCGCGCAGTGGCAAACACACTAGTTAGCACTTCGTGCTTGTTCGCTCGCGCCACTCCGGGTCCATTGCATTATATTTATATTTGAAGTAATGGAGAGACTCGCTGGTCGCTTGTGGCTCGGGCGCGCCTCTTAAAGTCGCGCAGTGGCAAACACACTAGTTAGCACTTCGTGCTTGTTCGCCAGCGCCACTCCGGGTCCATTGCATTATATTTATATTTGAAGTAATGGAGAGACTCGCTGGTCGCTTGTGGCTCGGGCGAGCCTCTTAAAGTCGCGCAGTGGCAAACACACTAGTTAGCACTTCGTGCTTGTTCGCCAGCGCCACTCCGGGTCCATTGCATTATATTTATATTTGAAGTAATGGAGAGACTCGCTGGTCGCTTGTGGCTCGGGCGCGCCTCTTAAAGTCGCGCAGTGGCAAACACACTAGTTAGCACTTCGTGCTTGTTCGCCAGCGCCACTCCGGGTCCATTGCATTATATTTATATTTGAAGTAATGGAGAGACTCGCTGGTCGCTTGTGGCTCGGGCGCGCCTCTTAAAGTCGCGCAGTGGCAAACACACTAGTTAGCACTTCGTGCTTGTTCGCTTGCGCCACTCCGGGTCCATTGCATTACATATTTAAATTCTTTAACCCGCCAAATTGAGGTTAACTGCCGTCTTGCAACAACTTTCTGCTTTATGCATTCGCAAATGCGTTGGAATAACATCAAAGAACTAAGTTAAAATTTAAGTAATAATTAGAGATTCAACTTTTATGTTTTCGTTTTTACTTATTATTTAATTTCATAGCAGCGTAGGTAAGTACAAATTTTAATTTATATACGTTTTTTGTAAAGCAAAAACTTAAATTCACTGTCACTAAATTTCAGTAAAAGTATACTGAGGAATCTACTTATAATTATTATTATTTGCAATATATGCATCTTTCAGTCAAGTTTTATATAAACGGGTATTCAATTTCCAATATTCTGAAGTACGTAATCCGGGGGAATAAATATAAGTTAATTAATTTCTGTAATCACGCTATGTATCGGCCAAGTGTGTTTTCAAAGATAGCGTAAGTACTTACCATCATAGTTACTAAATTAGCTTAATAACAAGACGTGGGCGTGCCTTTTCAGACAGGCATATTTCCCTGTTAGTTCTTCTAAAAAACCGGACAAGTGCGAGTCGGACTCGCCCACCGAGGGTTCCGTACTTTTTAGTATTTGTTGTTATAGCGGCAACAGAAATACATCATCTGTGAAAGTTTCAACTGTCTAGCTATCACGGTTCGTGAGACAGCCTGGTGACAGACGGACGGACGGACGGGACAGCGGAGTCTTAGTAATAGGGTCCCGTTTTACCCTTTGGGTACGGAACCCTAAAAACCGTACTTAGTTTGAGTCGGACTTTTCAACTGTCTACCTATCACGGTTCTGCCTGGTGACAGGCAGACAGACAGACGGACAGTGGAGTCTTAGTAATAGGGTCCCGTTTTTACCCTTTGGGTACGGAACCCTAAAAAGTTTCTTAGCAACCGGGCTTGAATATTCTTAAATTACCGCCTGCATTGTATATTACCCGCAGCTCATCAACTGATACTCAGCCTCAACTTTAAAAACTCCACTAACAAATTAAGAAGAATGGTAGAAGTTAAATTAAAATCTTGGCCGGACTCTCGGGCGAATTTATGCTTGTTGTATACTTCTTAACCGGCCCAACTTGTTTGAAGCCTTTGGTATTTAAAGCGTGTTTCAACTCACAGACATAGATCGGACTAGATTTACCTAGCAAGCATCTTTATCTATACATATAATAAAGCTGAAGACGGTCGAAAGTCTGTACATGGAAGATATTCGAAAAAAAGTTGTCTGGGGATACTTAGAATCGATAACAGAACACGTTCCAACAGTTTTTAGAATTTTTGTCTGTTTGTCTGTTTATCTGTTTATCTGTTTGTCTGTTTATTTGAACGCGCATCACGTGAAAACGGCTGAACGGATTTTGATGCAAACTTTACTAATCTGTCAAGAACATCCCCGGCCAGGTTATAGGCTATAATAAATTCAACCCCTAAAAGGGGGGGGTAGCCACAAAATTCGATTGACTTAAGTTTGCCCCTGAATCTTATGACGCTACTTAGGAAGGAGGGGCAAACTTTTTTCAAATATGTGCTACCACTACAGAGTACCCTGGTAAGCTAACAGATGGCGCTGAATTTAATACGTGTTGACATGAATAAGCCACCGAGGAAGGATTTTGCCAAATTAACTCTAAGTTTAGAAGAGGGGGTATGGATATCAGCAAATTTAATTGAATAATTATGTTGATTTAATAATACAACAAAATTAAACGACAGTAAATTAATTGCCACTCATTGCACAGTGCCATCTTTTGGGGAAATGAGTAAACATTAAGTAATCAAGAAAACTAAAAATGAGTTTACATAGTTACGTAGTGGTAAAATAAACACACATATCAACACGCGTATAATTGCATAATTATTTAAAATTATTAATTTTCTCCGTCATGAATATACCTAATCGTAATTATATCGCATCCATATCAAATCCATATTCATACGTATCGCCGGCCACGAAGGTGGGTACTTTAAAAAAAAAAACATTGACCTTTGTCATTAACCCTTTTAAGCAAAATAAGCACTTGCTTACGGCACCACGTCTAGGGGGCACCAAAACCGTAGGCAAAAAAAGACCCTTAAATATCGAGCCCTATGCGAAGCTAGGCTGATAAAAAACTGTCCCATCCCTTCTCTGTATGAAATCCTGGATTCGCGCCTGGATGGGACTAAAAGTAAAAATGTACAACTGTCTATCAAAGCGTGGTTATTATATCGAAAAATTTTCGCGCTCGCTTCGCTCGCGTTTTCAGTAGCTTTCTAAGGTATGATAAAGGTGAAATTCGGGTGGCGACTGCAGCAGCATTACTCTGTTGAAAATTTACTGCTGCAGCACTGTCAATTTTCGTGATAAAATGGTGTGACTGATTTCCATACTAAAAGTAAAAATGTACAACTGTCTTTGCGTTTTTTATATCGAACTATTTTCGCGCTCGCTTCGCTCGCGTTTTAATAACTTCCTAACATATGATAAAGGTGACATTCAGGTGGCGACTGCAGCAGCATTATTCTGTTGCAACGTTACTGCTGCAGCACTGTCAATTTTCGTGATAAAATGATGTAACTGATTTCCATACTAAAAGCAAAAATGTACAACTGTCTATGAAATTGCGTTTTTATATCGAAAAATTTCGCGCTCGCTTCGCTCGCGTTTTCAATAACTTTCTATTGTATGACAAAGGTGACATTCGGGTGGCGACTGCAGCAGCCTTACGTTTCACTACGTTACTGCTACAGCACTGTCAATTTTCGTGATAAAATTATGTAACTGATTTCCATACTAAAAGTAAAAATGTACAACTGTCTATCAAATTGCGTTTTTTATATCGAAAAATTATCGCGCTCGCTTCGCTCGCGTTTTCAATAACTTCCTAAGATATGATAAAGGTGACATTCAGGTGGCGACTGCAGCAGCATTATTCTGTTGCAACGTTACTGCTGCAGCACTGTCAATTTTCGTGATAAAATGTTGTGACTGATTTCCATACTAAAAGTAAAAATGTACAACTGTCTATCAAAATGCGTTTTTTATATCGAAAAATTTTCGCGCTCGCTTCGCTCGCGTTTTCAATAACTTCCTAAGATATGATAAAGGTGACTTTCGGGTGGCGACTGCAGCAGCATTATTCTGTTGCAACGTTACTGCTGCAGCACTGTCAATTTTCGTGATAAAATGATGTGACTGATTTCCATACTAAAAGTAAAAATGTAAAACTGTCTATCAAATTGCGTTTTTTTATATCGAAAAATTTTCGCGCTCGCTTCGCTCGCGTTTTCAATAACTTTCTATTATATGACAAAGGTGACATTCAGGTGGCGACTGCAGCAGCATTACTCCGTTGCTACGTTACTGCTGCAGCACTGTCAATTTTCGTGATAAAATTATGTAACTGATTTCCATACTAAAAGTAAAAATGTACAACTGTCTATCAAATTTCGTTTTTTTATCGAAAAATTTTCGCGCTCGCTTCGCTTGCGTTTTCTATAACATTCTACGATATGATAAAGGTAACATTCGGGTGGTGACTGCAGCAGCATTAGAGGTACTCTGTTGCAACGTTACTGCTGCGGCATTGTCAATTTTCGTGATAAAATGATGTGACTGATTTCCATTCTCAGCTGTAATGCGGCAATGAACGTCAATTTACCAAAAAAATTCAATGTAATCTTGATGACCCTAGGGAGAGGGGGCACCATGGTCTAGAAATGCTTAGGGCATCAAAATATCTTAATCTGGCACTGGTCGTTTGCGGAGTCAAACGATTTGGGACTCGCATTTTATACGCATTCGCGAAAGTCTCGCAACGCATTGAGGTTACAAGGGGCACGTGGTCTTCCTCAGGAGTCTGAAGAAGACCACGGTGAGTGGCGCTCTAGCCAGGCAGGCCGCTTCGCTTTCGCTCGCGTGACTTTACTGTATCGTCCGATATAGGTAGACCTACTACTCTGTCGTTTAAATCACGTGTAAAATTTTAATAAGGGCGAAAAAAACTATTGATTTTGGAGTGTAGTTTTATTTAGTGGTAACTGTAAAATATTTTATCTAGACTACAATCCTCCAGCATATCCATCTGTCAACTTTACTTCAAGTTCCGCCTCCAGGGGAGGGAGAGAAATTAGGATTAGAAATTAGCTGCTTACTGACACAGACCGAATTCCACGCGGGCGGAGCCGCGGGCACAGCTAGTTAGTTAATAAATTAAACATCAAAACACCAATGGGTAAAAAACAGAATAAAAAACTTAAATTAAAAACTTATAAATAAAATAATTGTCCCAAGTCTTGATCGCTGGGTAGGGTGCCCAGAAGGCTGGCCACATTGCCCCTCTGGATAGCAATGCTTATCCGCTGAGCGAAATACTGGCCAACCATCTGGTCACCCTAGAAGCGGCGCGCACTATGCCCCTACGGCCCTAGCAAGTATAGATCTTCAATACTACTTGCAACATTAAAGTGTCGATATTTGCATAAGTACCTACACTGACCAAGGGAGCAATTGATGAATGGAAACTACTTTTTTGAAATAAAAACACAAAGCGTTCGTCAACGAGTCGACGGGTTCGTAAATAGTTCTAAGTCAATATGTATTTTAAATAAAATTAATTATGTGGGTTTTTAAAAAATGTGTGTATTTCCTTAAGTTCAAAAAACTATCAACTTTTGGTTTCTTTCGGAAAAAATATCCACAGTTTTACATACCAAACATTTTGAGTCAATTTAGTGGCGTTCCATACAAAATGTAGAAATAACGTTAAAGTTGTGGAAGTTTTAATAAAGTATACGCGATACAATACATTCGAATTATTTTATTTCATGACTTACCATCGCGGTAACTGACGACAATATTACTTGTTAACCTTAGTTGATTTTGTATACATAATTATGACGCAATAAGACATATTCAATTGTAGCAGCTAATAACAAACCAATATAACAATTAGTACGCATCGAACGGAACTGCAACTGGGCAATATTTGACGCATTGTGCTGTATCTATCTGTTTAATGCGATTAAAGTTGAATAGAGAATGAGATGAGAAGAAAGCCTCTAGTTCGAACATGGTCTATGTTTCAACCCCTGACATAATAACTTACGAGCGAAGTTATTTTTTAACGCCAAAAACTTGGTGAAATGATAAAAGTTGCTGAGTTAATGTCGAGTTTCTTGTTTCGTTTTTTAAATGTCTCGCGATGATTATGCTTAATAATGGCCCGTGATTCGCACCTTGAACTTGTTAACTGTGTTTTATTATCCCCACGCTGGTTTTTGTCTTCGTTACGGAAGTAACTATGTTGCTAAATTACTTTTACGAGGACAAGTATATGTAATGAAGACTGGTAGTCTCTGGACTAAGTTGGGTCTCTCATCATTGTTCATAACAGCCATTTTAGCATTTATTCGTGACATCTGCGATACTGGGTGGTCCTGGATTCGATCTTGGTAAGGGAAGGGCACTCCAATATTAGTGTGTTCCTGATACTGAAGTATTTCATCGTTAATCTTTGCTTCTAAAACAGACGGTTTAGATTAGACAATGATTAAATTCATATTTAACTATTTTTTACGGGGATAATAAATATTGTATTTAAAGATGTTTAGAAAAATCCAATGTTTTTATATGACAATGTTCTCCGCAGAGAAACTTTTGTTAAACAGAATAAAGGATGACTCACGTTAGACCGGGCCGTGCCAGGGCCGAGGCGTCCGACATGTCATTTTCTATGACGGCTGAACGGTGATCATGTCTTCGTCATAGAAAACGAAGCGCCGGAAGCTCCGGCCCGGCCCCGGCCCGGTCTAGCGCGATTCATTCTTGATCCATCCATAGATTTTCTTGGCCACATTTTACGAGTTAGTAAATCTGGCTTAGTTCACAAAAATGTTGTATTATACACTTACACAATTAAATACACATGCTTTTACCGGAATTGAAACCGCCGAATACCAGCTAGACTAAAGCGCCTCAAAGCTAGATCAAAAGATTAATCCCAAGTACTGAACTGAAATAATTTGCTGGATCAGCAGACTTCTGGGTCGCCTAAGTTTAGCCAAGCCGTTCGACGGTCTAGTCTGTACCTATGCACGTATTGTACATAGTTTCAGTTCGCTCAAACAGTAGATACGGAAATTGGACCAGGCTTTTAAGACCCCTGCGGATATTATTCCTAAAGTATTTATTTATCAATGATTAAAAAACCTAACTTAGTTTAGAGCTAACTATTTAATCTGTATAAGATTGCTTCCTTATTAGTATTTTATTTTGCATTAGCTTTTTGATTTCCAAAAATGCCATACAAACGCTAACAGCATTGGTACAGTAAGCTAAATTGTATGGAGAAATTATGAATGATTTCTTTGATAAAGTCGCCATGCACTTTTACGGCTGATGGTACATACTTGTATTGATAACATACAATAATAGCATATCCCATAACTCTTAATGTAATATAGGCACAATAATTCACAACAAATTGAAGGCTTCTTGACTATCAGGGAGTTAATCAAAATCGATATTCTAAGTTGTTTTCAGAACTGTGTGTTTGGATGGATACCGTTCTTCAATCCACCAACGGAGCGGCAGCTGACGTTGTTGCAATGCGTGCAATTTTTAAATGGGTATAGGGAAAATAAGATGATATCAAATTTAAAGTCCGGGTCACGGGTCGTTAGTTTAGCACCTGAGTAATAAAATTTAATTGAGATTTCGATGTCGGTTCCTTAAATCTTCGGGGCCGCTGCTCAATTCCAATATTTACCGTCCTAGCTCCAAGTGCACTTCGATTTGCTTCAATTAAATTCAAGTATATTTTAACTTAAGTAAGAGTTGGAAAGCTAAATTATTGGCTCAGAGAAATTACTTTGGTGGTTTTCGCAATTGAATACCGGGTAGAGCAGCTCAAAGCTACAGTTTTTAATGGTCAGCAAAAGCCCATGATATATGACTGCCTTGTTGTATACTTACGAGTTTTTGTCACCGGGATAATATAATAATGTAAGTAAACCTGTATATTTTCATTGTTATAATAGGCTTTCATACATTTGTAGCTTTTAACCTTCCAAAATTTGGTTATTTACTTAGCAGCCCGGTTAAAAACATCTTTTCAAAGTCAAGATCAGCTGAAATCAGTAATTACTTACCGACTTGAATTTTGCAATAACCATTCTCACTCGACGGTAAGCAACATTTTTGGTCATTGTTTTTCACAAGGAAAATATGCGTGTGCGGTAAAGATAAGAAGCACGTTTTCCTTTCCAACATCACTATTTCCACACTGAAAACCCCAACAACTAATGCAATTGCATTCGCTGCATCTAATACGGTCCAAGCGCGCTCAATCCAATCCTTTTGGATGAAACTAGAAAAGTTTTCGATTAACCGTAGACGTGACCAAATGAATGGTTCACAATCAGCCGCTGATAAACTTCGCTCCGCTCCCAATAAAGAGTTTTCATTCATTCATTCAGTTTGCCAGTTGGGGTTTTAAAGTGTGCTTCGAAAGGAGTACGAGTATAATGAGTTCTTACGAAATGAAGTCCGTGCTTTGAAAGAAGTTTGCGGCAAAAGGCATACCTACTGATCAACTATTAAACAGTTATGCAAAGTTGGTCGGATTGATCGAATGTAAACTGTCATGAATCATAAAGTATTTCTATAGTTTAACAATTACTAATTGCTGTACTAGGTTCTTGGAAACATATCGCGCAAGTAACTAATAATACATAAGTTACATTGGTTAGTATGGCTGCAGGATTATTGTATGTAGCATGGCTACCGGCACCAAACTTGCGATTGAAGATCTGGCGATCGCGCTGGTTTTAACGTTTTACCTAAATAACTCTGAAAGTATACTTCTATTTAAAATTTGGAACTCTAATCCCTTGGCTGTATCACTAGTTATTTTATACTAAAATTATATTGCTGTGGTATGCAGGGTGACAATATGCTAATGAAAATTAATTAAAATTAGATTTTTGTTTTTTTTTTATCAAGGCAACTAATATTTTAAAGTTTTGCGTGGAGTCTGCCTTTGTAAATATAGTCTTGTTTCCGTGTTATACAGATTTCGTGCCTCACACGACTATCGAGCACATTGGAAATGAATCTACGGAATTCGAAAAAATATTGTAGCTGAGCGACGAGAAAGTCTGGATAAGGAAAAAGTTACAAAATAAAACTACAACGTTGAATGATAATTATTTTATTCTTAGACTAACACAAGTATCCTGGACATAACGCATGTGAACAAACAAATTGCAAAATTTCCACACGCGTATCCAAGTTTGAATAATTGTCGCCGTGGCGCATAAGTATAGGTACATATTTCATTTTTCGATTAATAAGCAGGATATATTAATGTTCAAAGTACAAGAAAATTATTACACGGCAAATCCGTAGTCAACTCGAGAAGTGGTGATCGGCAGCGGCCCATTTGCTGCAAGATATGAAATTTTCTTGACAGCAGTTTGACGCGACGAGAGATGACCATAACAGCGTTTGTCTATGTTGCACCAAACCTGAGTTCCAATAGGTACTACCAGGGTTCAGCATCAGCTATCTTGGGTAATGCTCTACCATGTGCTCATCATGACGAATCGGGTGTCCAAAACAGCGTGTGCCTATGTTGCACCAAACCTGAGTTCCGCTAGGTACAACCAGGGTTCAGCATCAGCTCTATCTTGGGTACTACTCTCGTAAGTGCTCATCGAGACGAGTCCGATGACCAAAACAGCGTGTGTTTATGTTGTATTAAACCCGAGCTCCACTAGGTACTGCCAGGGTTCAGCATCAGCTATCTGCTAGCAGCCGCCAGCAACATGCTGAGGTGAGACCATTTCGTGGCACTTTTTCTTTTTTATGTTTCTCTGTATAAGTTTTTATTTTGTGTTCCCTCTCCCTCTCCCTCTCCCTCTCCCTCTCCCTCTCCCTCTCCCTCTCCCTCTCCCTCTCCCTCTCCCTCTCCCTCTCCCTCTCCCTCTCCCTCTCCCTCTCCCTCTCCCTCTCCCTCTCCCTCTCCCTCTCCCTCTCCCTCTCCCTCTCCCTCTCCCTCTCCCTCTCCCTCTCCCTCTCCCTCTCCCTCTCCCTCTCCCTCTCCCTCTCCCTCTCCCTCTCCCTCTCCCTCTCCCTCTCCCTCTCCCTCTCCCTCTCCCTCTCCCTCTCCCTCTCCCTCTCCCTCTCCCTCTCCCTCTCCCTCTCCCTCTCCCTCTCCCTCTCCCTCTCCCTCTCCCTCTCCCTCTCCCTCTCCCTAGGTAGTCCGTACTGTACCCTACTGTAGGTTAAGACACTTAGAATATTTTGTAGTTTCTTTTAATTAGGAATGCATTTGTCTGCTAAGTCGCGGTCTACTTAATTTCATGCATTGGATTCTCGCTTGCGGTCCGTGCATGGGGAGTTCGTGTTCTTCTGCTGCACGCCTCCATGGAGTCGATAAGGTTGAAATTTTGTTTTCTTCCTGTCCGTACGCCACGTTGTGGTGTTTCTGCAGTCTACTCTTAGCTTTTAGTGGTTGTGGAGTAGATAAAGCTCGGACGTGCACTTCGCTACCGCCGAGATTTACTCTCCCAATCTCTCACTAGTCGATAGTTTTCTTGCATGTTAGTTATAAACATAGTTTAACTTGATAGTTAGGGTTGTGTATACCTCATGGCATAGTCAATATAGTTAATAAGATGTTAAAAAAAAAAATGTTTAACTTACATTAACATTTTTTTTTATCTAAGTTGGGTGGTAATGTTACGTTTCAAACGTAGCAGGGGAAATTCCTTTTTTTTAGTTTGGTACTCACAACGACACCTAGCGGCATTGTGGTTGGACAGACCGCACAGGATTGTCTTCAGCGCCATCTATCCGCACAAGATGGCACTTGATCACTTAGTCGCAAGCTGTTACTCTAGGAAACTTTATGGTTCTTATTTAGTATTAAAGATTTTCTTTAATGATTGAAAGATTTAGGTTTAATTCTTCTAAAATATTAATACTCAATATCGTTAGTCTTTTAATATGATAATTTTCAAATATTGTTTGGGACATCGTTTGCAATGCCTGGCAAAATTCCTTGGCTGTGAAGCGCGGATGTAGATTAAAAAAAATAACAAGAGAGGAAATTGATTGTCGAGCGCGATCAAGTCACTGAGATTTCCGCAGCCATTTGAGAAAGTTGGTGCAGATCTTCTCTGGTCGCTTTGTACGGGAGCCATCCCTGTAAAATATGGGAACACACCTCGACTTCTTGTAGCAAGGTAAGTCGCAGCGCAAGTGTTTAATGTTAGGAGAATATAGCCCGCTCTCTGCAACGTTTGTCAATACTGATTTTCCATTTCTTTTGTTACAGCAAACAGAACTCAACATGGCGTCCCATATTAAGTCCCTGTAAGGGCAAATTAGGATTATTTTTTTATAAATGTCGGCAGTGTAGCATCGGCAGCTTCAATTGAAATCCGGGTAAGCATTTGCGATTTTATTGTAGGAAGTGTAACCTTTTTTCTGTCCTTGTCCATGTGTGTCGGATGACCGCATGGCCAATTTGTAAGTTTTCCTGTAAATACCAGATCGGTGTGTCAGTTTGGTTAATGTCTAGTTAATTTCAGTGGAGAACAAGGTCTAACATGTGCGTAACCTCAATCCTTTTCATATTGCGTTTCAATATGTGTTTTTTTCTTTAGCTTTAATGCCGGTCTCTACCCTGGGTTTTTTCTTCGGGCACGTGTCGGCGCTGGGCGTTGCTGTGGATCTTGGGCTGGAGCTTCGTGCTGTTCATCGCGACGTTGGCGAAGCGGGCAGGCAGCCACCTGGACACGTGGCTGACGGTATCACCGCGTGTCACCGCGACTCTTGGCTGTTCCCCTGCGCGCCTCTGGAGCAGTGCGTGGCCACGGCTTCACCGTCTTCCGCTATGGACACGTGACTCAGGTGTGGTCAGATCTAATTTGTTATTGGCTCTTTCGAGCTCGTGATTACTGTTGCGCATCGCGACGTTGGCGTGGTAGATAGGCGGCCACTTGGACACGTGGCTGACGGTTTCGGCACGTGTCACCGCGGCTTTTGGCTCCAACCTATGCGCCTCTGGCGTAACACGTGGACACAGCCAGACTGCCTTTTACTATAGACACGTGATTTAGGTGTGCTAGTATCAAGAGACTTTAATTAGCTTCACGCAATAGTGGCCTCTTAATAAACTTCAAGTGCTCAGTGCATAATCAGTGTATAGACTTAATAAACTTTAACTGAGACTGCCTAGCCAGTCCGATAGCATAGTGTTCTTAGTATACTTAATAGCATAAGGTTATTTTCTGTATTGCTTTACTGTACTACTACCGTAGGGACTTCCTCTCCCTCTCCCTCTCCCTCTCCCTCTCCCTCTCCCTCTCCCTCTCCCTCTCCCTCTCCCTCTCCCTCTCCCTCTCCCTCTCCCTCTCCCTCTCCCTCTCCCTCTCCCTCTCCCTCTCCCTCTCCCTCTCCCTCTCCCTCTCCCTCTCCCTCTCCCTCTCCCTCTCCCTCTCCCTCTCCCTCTCCCTCTCCCTCTCCCTCTCCCTCTCCCTCTCCCTCTCCCTCTCCCTCTCCCTCTCCCTCTCCCTCTCCCTCTCCCTCTCCCTCTCCCTCTCCCTCTCCCTCTCCCTCTCCCTCTCCCTCTCCCTCTCCCTCTCCCTCTCCCTCTCCCTCTCCCTCTCCCTCTCCCTCTCCCTCTCCCTCTCCCTCTCCCTCTCCCTCTCCCTCTCCCTCTCCCTCTCCCTCTCCCTCTCCCTCTCCCTCTCCCTCTCCCTCTCCCTCTCCCTCTCCCTCTCCCTCTCCCTCTCCCTCTCCCTCTCCCTCTCCCTCTCCCTCTCCCTCTCCCTCTCCCTCTCCCTCTCCCTCTCCCTCTCCCTCTCCCTCTCCCTCTCCCTCTCCCTCTCCCTCTCCCTCTCCCTCTCCCTCTCCCTCTCCCTCTATCTCTATCTCTATTTCCACCACCACAAGAATGCATAGATTGTCGAATAGTGCGTTATCTACGCCCGTCTCAAACAGGATAGATAGAGTTAGACCAAGAAAAATCTGCAGCGATTTTGAAAGCCCACGCAGTGCAAGTGTTATTCTGCCGTCATAATCCCGATAATTCACAACAAACACCGATAACGAACTCTGCGAAACATGAAGTCATAAATGTCCTGTGAAAAATGTCGTTCTGACTTTTTGACTATTTTAAGGTTAGGCTACAGGGCAAACCCTTAACCCGATCGTCTTTGTTTTAGGCTCAAATTGTAGCTGACTAAATTGTCCAGAGCCGTTTTTCTCAAATTTTTGATATCATTCTTCGTTTCCAAATTATCGAGCACCAAAATCAAAAATTCCGAAAAAATTGAATTTTATTTTCACTATTTCGACCATAACTTTTTTTGTTTTTGACTTTCTCGAATAATTATTTTTGCACCTTACAGCTCTCGTGATTATGCGTCTTTTGAGCCTATTTTGTAATATCATATCTTCACAACTTTCCGAGATATAAGGGGATCGCACTTTTTCGTGAAATCGGACCGTATACTGGAGCGAACGAAAAGACATTTCCAATGTCAAAATTCAATATTACAACTACAATTTTGCGTTACCCCCCCCCCCCCCCCCCCCCCCCCCCTTAAATAAAGGTTGTCAGTGTAATAAAATGACTCTTGTAATACATATATTTATATTATAACTGAACGGATTCCGTCCAGACCTTTTTCATGTAAGCATCAGTAATAAAATGCATTTGTATTAACATAATACTGCGATACACACATACATTAATTACTAAAATAATTCCGAAACACAGCCCGCGGTTTATTGTAATTGCGAGTAAGTAGCTTGCATTTCGCCGAATTAAGGATTTTAAACTCACAATGAATATTCAGTTCCGCGGTAAAGCAAACGGTGGGATCGCGAATTTGCTGCACATTATCATGCGTTAATATGTATGAGTGACAGGTGTAGTTTTCTCTTCGATCGGTATTGGGCTTATGTGCTTGGGATGAACGGTATGTGGAATTGTTACGATTCATTACTGGATAAATTTGCATAGGCATTGTGGAAAAGAGGAGTGTGTCAAGTGGAAAAAAAAAACTATAGTCTGTCAAACCAATTTTGTTAGTAGGAAAGGGAGGCTTCGGGAGGAGCGTAGGTTCGATTTCTAATACATAATTTAAATTTCGGGCATTTAACACTGAAAAATGGTTTGACCAGACAGTAATACACGGCATTGGTTCATTTCCAGTTACCAACTATGCATGACCAATTGACCTCTATGACCAACACCCTCAGCCCCTAGAACTCTACAAATATTCGCTCTCTCATCTTAGCGTTTATCCCGGTTTCTCAACTACTGCTTCGAACCCCAGAGCATGCTTGAAGTAAGTAATTCTTACATATCCATTTTTTTATTAGTACTCTTTGAGCTCATATGGTCTAGGTAATGGGTGTAGATTACCTATTTAAATATCTACAAGCTGGCAACTATTTGTTATTGAGTGATAATATTTAATTCCATATAAAACCTGCCAGAATGTGCCGGAAACCACTACCAGTAGGTACAGTTTGAGCACGAGGAGTAAGTACTTACTTACTCCGTTGGCTCAGCGACCCAAAATGAGACTCCGACACAAGAGAGCGCCACTTTTCTCGGTCCTGTGCGACCTCTCGCCAATTGTTGACTCGAACTTCGCGCAGATCCGCCTCCACCATGTCGCACCAGATGCCTGGGGCGTCCGATAGGATGTCTTCCTGCTAGGCGGTCCAGGTATGCTCTTTTCACGTTCCGATCTTCATCCATAGGGTATTTTCCTACTATTCAAATCAGTTACTTTTTTAGAACTGTCAAAACGATTTGCTAATATGGAATTTATATGAAACATTACATCGTGACGTCACGGTCAACTCACTTTTTATATTTCTATCCGATTTATTAAATAGAACTTGTGTTTAAAAATAACTTTTATCTGTGTTTTTCTAATAATTATCTGGTGCTTTATTTCATGCATGGTGTAAAATAATTTATTTTAGATACAGTATAATACCCTATTCTCTCAAGGGGGTCCAACTCAACGGAGTCTGTGAGCTTTAGTCTCCCGTAGACCGTCATCAATTATGAAAAAATAAAATTAGGTTAAAACCATCAAAGGTTGCACAGTGCACACCTCGGAGTAATTAACAATGGAGCCGCCATTAACAGGCGTTCCTCTCTGTCGAAAATAGGTGGCCAATGGTCAACCACATGTCAACCATATGTATGGACTGACGTTTATCTGACATGACGTACATATACATTTGATGTGCCCCTCCCCCGCAAATAACGGCAGACTATTTTGTACCGAAAATTTTAGACATGGCGTCTCCGTTGGTTATATCCTCTAAGGTGCACACACTGAGCTTATGTAAATTTATTAGCTAAATTGCACGCTAAAAATATCACATTCTTTTCTTTATTTTCCACATTTAATTCATTTTGCATGTATCTTTACGAGTAAAAGGCAATCTTACTGCAAAAATGGATTTAGGCGATGAAGGAAAAGAAATCCCACTAAGACTGTTCTACGTTTCTTTGAACTTGCGGTGTATTTGTTAGAAAAGATCAAAGACGTCGAAAATGAGTTTGCCCTGCAAGGCGATCCATTTTATTTTACGTCTGAACGGAAAAACGAGTTATAGCTGCAGTTTGATCTTATAAACTACCTGCTCGATTACTGTTGCGAAATGTTTCTTAATGTATAACATTTTATAGAAGTCTGGGTGCTTATTCCTCATATTTTATTTTAACTTGTACCTATGTTTTATAAGATGCTACCTACTTATAACAATTATACATTTGTAACCAATAAAACTTGTCAAAAACTTTCACACTGGCCAAGCGTAGGTACCTATTTCAATCATTTAAAGACGTAAAGGAAAGTATGACATATTTGAAGATATGTATGCACCAGGGAAATACGTCTTGACTCTTGTTCCAAACAGAAATATTTGCCTTGGCCGCGAAAATAACTAAGCGACATTACTAGAGACATATATATGGTGGCTGTAGCTGGTACAGTTACTTGTTTTGTTTTCGCCGCATATTTTTGTGTAGACAATCGGTAAGTATTTTAACGTCTTTCAGGAAAAATGTTATAAAAATAACCTTTCATATAAAGATAATGCTTTAATATGATTATCCTTATGTTTAAATAATAAATGCCATGAATGATTTTCGGAAGCGCAATAAAGTAAGTACCTAAATGACAAGCACCCTCTTCGAATCAGGGAGTTTTATCAGCCTCCTACCATCGCAGATCAAGATAAAAAGTATTGGATGCTTTGCAAAAATTACAATGTATTTTTCCTCATTCAGTTTTTGTTATTTTATTACAATCTTTATTATAAGAAACCGAACAAGTACGTGTCGGACTCGCCCACCGAGGGTTCCGTACTTATTAGTATTTATTAATAAAGCGGCAACAGAAATACATTATCTGTGAAAATTTCATTTGTTAGCTATTACGGTTCATGAGATACAGCCTGGTAACATAAATCATAAATCATTTATTTTCCATGATAAACTAAATGTAAGTACACAAAAGTAACATTATAATAAGATTGAAACTAAAACATACGTAATTACATATTGTTCACGAAATGTTATCGAAGTCGAAGTCTTGATTAAAATCAAGATGTAATTAGAAAGAGGTATAAGGATTTAAGTGAACGAACGCTCGATAGTTACCCTCTGGACCTAAAGAGCCGAAAGCTCGTCATACGACAGGAACAGCCCTGGGCCGCCGGGACCTTGCCGCGCATAATTGAGCCCTTACAATGTGCCGGCAATAAAATGTTGACGATGAAAAAATTAAAAAGTTTACACAGAACCGTGATTAAAATTTCATAATGCTGCATGTTGGGATTATGTTTTATTATCTGTGGGGTCGTTGCTATTTATTATCTCGACGTTTACAGGTGACGTTTTAATCTGTGCATTATAAGGGAATATTACGCAAAACTCTGCGTAGAGGGCAGCACAAGCACAATCAAAGGGTCTACCGCGAAACACGAAAATCGCAAGTTTGGTTTCTGCCTCTCTATCACTCTTGCTTATTCGATCGATAGAGAGGTAGATAACGAAATTTAGATTTTCGCGTTTCGCGGTAGGCCACCTGTAAACAAACCGCCTTGATGCATTAATGTCATTGTGAAAACTTGTCAAAAAACTGTTTAAGGCCTAGTATGTATCACTTACTCTATGGTTTGGTTTACTATAAACAACATAGTGCTGCACTCTGGCGGCAGAACATTGCAGTAATACTCTAGGGAGTAATATTTCTTTATCCATTTGTAGCATATAAAACATATTAAAATGAAGAGTAAATTATTACACTATATTTTTTATAACACATATTTTCCCAGGCATTTACTATAAAACAATGTAATAAAATATTACCAAAGTAGATTAACTGAAAGCCTTTTTTATACCCAAAGCTTGGTTTTTATCCTATAAAATGAAAAAATAAATCCTTGCAATCTCGTAATCCTATTAAAATTCACTTTTTTCTGTGCCTTTTCCTCATTTTGTTGAGAATATTAGAATAAGGTTCACTGTGTAACAAAATCAATGTTTCACCTCTAATCATGATGCTTGGTTTTCTGTTTGCTATTTTGGTTTGTACGGTCCATTAGACCGAGTTTAGAGCAATTATTTCATGCAACCAATGATGCCAAAAATGCGGTGGTGCGCGGGACGAGGTGAGCGAAGTCCCGTGCCGTAATTGGTCCGTTCAAGCGCGTTCGTCGCTTTTGTCGTCACACAGTTTGGACGTCACACAAAGACACTTTCGACTCGAACATGGATAAAATTACCGTATGCGTGGCAGAGGGGGTAGCGCGACTATGCTAAGTCTGGAGGATGTTTTGTCTGTGTACGGTCTTAAACTTTGACGTCTTGAGTGACGTAGGGATGTCAAATACAGCTGCATTACTGTCGCCGCATCGTTGTTGTCGCCGCTGTACCTGTCAATTTCCTTGATAAAATTGGTGACGTTCGCCGCCGCATTACTGCCACGATTTTCACGTTCATTCCTTCACCCATTTTATCAAGGAACAACCTCCACGCGTCACTCAGTCACAGTCTATTATAAATCGTGCATGGTAGGGGTGGGTCACGCGCACCCGACCTGCATACATCGCAATTGTTAGTAGCTCCGTACCACTTACAGAACTAGCGTGTCTTATTTGAAATGTGCAGTTTTTTGGGCAGTTGTGTAAAAGTCTGTGACAATCCTACTGTGTTCTTGTGCGGTGTCGGAATTTACGCAAACATCAAAGGCGTCGGTCCACTGTTACTTTTTACACTGTGACTCAGTAAAGCGCCACGCCCTAATAAGCTGTAATAGTTATACAGCAAATGGCAATCGCTAGCATGCTGCAATCTCAAAATCGACGCGCACGCAATCATTGAAATACCTACATATACACTGTTTTTTTTTTATTTCCGTTAATTTCAAGGGTGCATTCCTGAGCTTAAATCAAGTAACTTTCTCAAAGACACCGATATTCTAATTAACTCCACTTCGGAGATAATCGATGATTTTTTTTTTCATATAATGCCTCTACAAGCCTGTACACTTGCCTTAGGGCCGGTTTACATATTGATTAGTGTTTAGTTCATACATTTGCTACTAAACTTAAGTACAATCTCGATCGATCGATGTTTGAAATGACATTGATATGTCACAGATTTCAATTGTTTGGTTGAGTTAAATGTAATACCCGTGTTACAACAACGCTATATGCTACATTTAATTACTTTTTAAACTTAACTTTTTTTTTAATAAAACGTAAAAAATTTTTTTTTTTTTTAAATTAACTATGTCTTTTACTTCTCTTAAACGTACTTAACCATACCCTGAAGTTAACGGAATTCAATAAAAACACGGTGAATACTTCTGCCAATCAAATCTTGGTGAATAATTCTGTCGAAATTATTCTAGTTGATCTCTAAATCGTCTCAAGATCTTGTGATTATCTCGAAATCCGAATAGGCCTGTAAGGCTCACCGTCTTCGCTGGCTCGGCCACGTTTTGAGAATAGGGGAGGATCGCGGCGCTAAAAGGGCATACTTGGGACGCTCGGTAGGGCGGAGGCCGATCGGACGTCCCAGGTATCGCTGGGGCGATGCGGTTGAAGCGGACTTGCGCGATCTCCATGCCGATAACTGGCAGGAGATGGCACAGGATCGAGACAATTGGCGTGTTCTCGTGTCGGAGGCCAAGACTCATTTTGGGTCGCTGCGCCATTAAGTAAGTAAGTATACTTCTGCCAATACATATTTTATACGGCAAAGCGACGCCATTTTAAATTATCGCCACAATGCCGCCATGTTTTCACGCTCCAAATATAAATATGGCCGGCATAAGCCGTTTGACGTTCAATTCATCGGACGGCGTTTACGCCTCGGGAATCTCTGGAGGTATTTTAAAAGCGTTAAGTACTCTTTTATGCTAAAAATTGAGCATCGAGCGATCGTGACGTGCCTTCAATATAATCTATAAGCCGATTTCTTTAACCGCGTCGGTGGCAAATAAACGAAAGGTTTGCAACGCCAGAAGTGAAACAATTATATGTTTTACCAAAGAGAATTTAGACTTTAGTAGGCCAAAGGTATGGCGCCATCGCTCGAAAAGATGGCACCTTACCTTTGGCCTATCCTTGAGTAGATGGCGATCATTTAACAAATTTTACACATATCAGTGAATGTATCTATAAGGATCAAAGTCAAATGGCGTTCTAAAAGTTTTAATCATTTGTGTCGAAAGTGGCAGTAACTTACTACTACTACGTGTACTTAAATAAATACTACATAATTTACTTTAACAATATTACTCTATTTCAAATTTTCTTTGGCTTTACTAACCCTTTACTTTTTATTTCCATCATAGACTAGTTTAAAATACATATTTCACAACAATCGCAGTTTTAGTTGTAATTATATATTTTTTTAAATAAAATTAAACTAATATAAATCCAATATCGGAATTCCAATGTTTCGGGCTCCAGAATTCCGGTATTTATGCCCGATGTACCTACAAACGTTTTTAAGTTTTAAAAATAAACGCTTAATTTTAAAAAGTAATAAGTAAAATCTCGTGAGGCAGTCAAGAAATTAATAATGGAAAAATTCTGCGTTCGTAGCTATAACAATTCCAGTATTAAAATAATGTGTATAGTTAACAAATTACTTACATACCTACATGATATTTCGATGCAGTTTTTAACAAGCGTACCTTTCGTTTTAAATATTCAAACGGACGAGTTTGCAAAGAATATTAGGATAGTATGGTGCGTCCACACTAAGTACCTAAACGAATATTGATTATTTTTTTGTAATTAAAAAACTTAACAAAATTGATAATGTAGATTGGTCCATGCGGCAGCCGTCATCTCTAATAATGTCATGTCTCATACAAATTCGAATATCTGCCAAAATTCAATGTTGAAAAAAAAATTGCAATATTTTAGTTCGGTTTGCAAATGTTAAGCTGAACAAGGCCCTTGGTTCAATTAGCTTAGCTGAATTGGCTTAGCTTTACGTATATTACATTTGTGCCAAGTGAATTCATCCGATACCAAAATTTGCACCTTATGACACTACTTCCCGTACTTAATAGTACGCATGAAACGAATGATATACCGGGTGTGGCCTGTAACACGAGCAAATAATTAAAACATAGATTGTACTCCTCAAACGGTGAAACTTTTGTTCAACAACATTTAAAAATTATGAAGTATTTAGACTCCCTATTTTTCATACAAAATAAATATTATCTTCAATGGACGCCATCGCCACACCATATTATTGTGATTGACGTTGCTTGTCACGCCTTAAACATAACAAAATTCGCAATACATTGCGTCTTAGAATAAACTTTAAAGTGTATTAAAAATCAAACCACAAGTTATTTTTAAAAGTTGCTGAACAAATGTTGGTCAGTACGAGGAGTATAGTTTAATTTATTGCTCATATTACAGGCCACACCCGGTATTTATTATATTATCTAAGAAGAACGCTGACAGTTGGTATAGAAACAAGTAAATTTATGAATATTGCTATACAAAAGCCATTCTGCAACAGATAATTTATTAGATTTATTACCTGTAATAATATAAATGATTCGCAAAAAATTTACTACTACAGACATTAGTTATGGAGATTCCCTCTGCTAATATCAACGTTCTTGCCGGACACGACGGAGGTCAGGCACATTGTGGTTGCGGTATGGAATTTGTTCGCTTGATGTGGACGCACCATCATTCGATTTTCTATTCGGTCTCCCCGAGGCCCGCCTGTCGGTCGCACACGATTAGGTTCAACCGGACACAGTCGCCGAGGGAATTTGTCGCGGGTCTAACTCGGCAAGGAGGTAAATAGACGATAACAGGAAAGTTTTGAACAAGCATCGTTGAGAGGATATTACTTACAGTTTTTCTGAGTATTTTTTCTCAAATATGAGCGGAAATTTTTGCTCATCTTTGACTCAGACGGACTAGACGACGCTGTAAGTATGTATCCGTCAAATGTACCTATACAAAAAATTAAGCATTGTCACCCTTCAATTATTAAAAAACCATTGAAAACCTAATAACAATAATGACTGTCGACGACTCAACGCGCGACTCAGTGTTTCAAATAATAACCATACATAATGAACGAAAACTTCGTATATTCGAAGATACTAAATTACGTCTGCTTCACACCCTATAACGGGAACCACATTCAAACTACCATCTCATATTTGTCTTGTGCATCACTTTCAATAATGAACCTAAATTTAGCACGCTAAAGTTGTATTTTCAATGACAACAGTAAAGAGATAGGAGGTTTGGTAGTTACTGGAGGAATTGATGTCTTTCGCTTTATATTCAAGTTTCTTACATAAGCGTCAGGAACACGGTAAGCAATATTTCTGCCTAATGGGACATTCTTTATAAAAACTAGCCGGAAATATTCGCTTATTCAGCCAACGTTTCAGTCAATTTTTATAGGTATACCTATATAACATCTACCTAAAATGGGAGTATTTTTACATGACAAATAGAATGATGGCAGATGAAGAGCTTGCGATCTTAAACAAATAGGATAATATGGTTTATTGACAGCAGCGCTACAACAGCAATGCTGCTGCATTCGCACTCTGAATATAACCTTTAGTCAGCTTCTTAAAATAAAGTTGCTTGCCTACAATCAGGATAGTGACTTCTAGTCTGTGTGGTATAACTACTCGACGTGACACCTGCAAACGAGAGGTAAATTTATAATTCATTAAGAGCCACTTTTCAAACAAAAAGAAAGGAATGAAAAGATTCGCACGCTTCTTGTAAGCTTCGGTAGCTCAGTTTGTTAGAGGTGCATGTTTTTTTTTTTTAATTTACAAATAAAACACTTTTCATGATGTTTGACTCAGCATTTTAATAAAAACGTCAATCCTGTACTGCCAAATAAAGTCCCACATATTGGCCATTCCGCCGACCGTCTATGGACCATTCCGAAAAGCCGATATTTAAAAACCGCTGCGACGAATCTATAATGTGCGATATTTCTCCTGTTGCCTATCCAGCTGGCGGCAACTGGCTTCGTACTTATCTAGACACTGAATGCAATCTCAATCCATGTAGTTGAGGTTTATATCTAAAACATTATCTTATTATTATAATAGTGTACAATATGTAAAGTCAGCAAAGTTATTAGCTTAACAGCCCTGCCCTATTAGAGTAACTATACATACAACACAATTATGTATATATTGTGTTGTATGTATAGTTACTAAGCTAATAGTTTTGATGACTGTGTGCCTACATTATGAAATTAATTTTAATCACTAGGTACCTAATTGGTAGGTACTATTCGAATTTGTATTCGAAGGGAAGATTTAAATTCTCAGAATCAAAATAACTCTTCTTTTCTCTCTCTAATTTAATTTATTTTTAAAATATAGAAAGATTCGGGCTATTTCTACCCAGAATCACGAGTAGTAAGGTACTGTTAATTTAAAATGGATACAATGCCTCATTTGTTTGACAGTTTTGAGACGTGTATAAAGATACCTATAAATATAAATGCATTAAAGCTTACAAACACTTTTTCAAATTTAAAGACCAAAATTAAATGCCCGGTAAAAACAACTCTGCCTTCGCTGTCAATAAAACATTTCCTGGAGCCAATATTTAAAAAATCCGCTCCGGCGCATCCATAATTCTCGATATTTTTCCTATTGACAATCCGACCGGCGCAAACAACAACTCGAAAATTGTCTAAAAACGGAATGCAATCGGAATGGACGCTTTTTTGGACCGAGAAGTCAATGCCTATCGCGGTCGCGCCGCGGAACTCATATATTATTCAAGCGGCCGGTTACACTTAGGGTTGACTCTGAACGAATAGTTACACTTGATGTTACTATACAGTGTGGAAAGAAACAAAACTGCATTTAAAGATTTTTCTTTTTTTTTCAATTTGGCTTGTCTAAAAAAATCTTGAGTACTAAATATTAGATTTTATGGATATTTTAAACGACAGACGAGTGTAAGACCTAATGTTTCTTGGAGAAATGTTATCATTAACATGAACTGTATCGACTAGTAGAATAAAATTGCGAGTGTTTACTTTTTTGGAATTTTTAGTCGGATCGAGTCCCGGGCGAGGCAAGCGAGTTTTAGAAAATGTTTGAATGCAGTTTTATTTATTTTTAAAAATAAAGGAATGTCTCCTTTAAGTAAAATGAGCCAGCTTAAGGATTTAAGGTAGTTTCCCTCCAGGGCCCGACTTATCTTTCCACACTGTATATTACTGAAATTCTCCTTTCGCGAGGGCCGCAGAGCGCACCATCCGAACGTGCACGCTTGATGCTGCATGACATCGACCGCCATTTTATTATTCATTCATATTAATTAATACAGCATAACAGTTAAAACTAAAGCACCGTTAAATTTCAGATTTAACCTAAAACCATTGGAAATGTCTTAAAACTAAACATTGATTAAGTGTTTTTATATTTTACTTTTATATTCATGTCATAAATGACCCAACCTAACATGTAAAATAAATAAAGAGAATAGTAGCAAACCCATATACAGTGTGTATTCTTAATACAACCACAAAATGCAACGAGACATATTATTTATTTCAGACCAGCAGCGATCCATATTTAGTTAGTAACATTTTAGACTTAAGACTATGTTAACATGTAGCGCTTATAATTGTTATGATGAGTCCATTAAAATTAATGTAAATCGGTAGTACTATTATATAATAGTTTGTGCTAACAACTACATATTTGTACAGCAAATAGCACAAAGCTAATAATTTAATTGATTGAGAATATGGTAAACACCAATATAAAATACATTGATTGTTGATTAGGTGTAAATAAGCTCAATCAATTATAAACTAACGAGACCGCGGTATTGTGGTATTTATATTACAGAATTTAGTGTTTACTTACCTACCGAAATTTCCATTATTATTTATTTTTTTCAATTTTGTTAAATACACCAATTTTGTATACAAAATTATATCAGTTCATACAACTATATTAAATAAAATATTTTCAGACCTTCAATACTTTTTTTATGTATAATAACGTTATCATGCCAAGTATCGACTTCTTAGCCCCATTATTAGCCCCGATACTTTTCTGGGGTGCCCCAAAACCAAGCGGTAGATTTGCTAATTGAAGCCACCCGGCATTTCGATTGGTCTATTTACCTACCTAAGTATTACATATACAGGGTGATTCATGAGACGTAAGCCTGCACACTCAGTAACTGATAATTGATCGATCACCGTCGTATTTAGGTGAAACAACCACACTTTTTCCTATTTTTTAACTTTTTGGTGAGGGCAAATTTAATTCTCTACAATCATGGTCACCCTACAAGACCTAATTAATAAACATAAAACCTCTTTAACCGTAATGATAGCATTTTGATTACGAAGAAAATAAACTGTCAAACTTGAGTGAGATACGAGTTTTCTAAAGTAACCAGACCGTGATGACATTCAATTTGACACAGAATAACGGTAGTTTAGTATACTAATTTTAGGGTGACCATGCATGTCGTAAATAAATTAATAACTTTTTTTTTCAACACGACTAAAAAATTAACGTTAACCTCACTAATACTGATACGAAACAGTTGCTTATAATTTACGAAATGCGCAGTGTAAGTCCTGCTCACGTCTCCTGAATCACCCTGTATAATGCTTGTATCTAAAGTTGCGCGGTAAAATATACGCGTGTTAGTTGGGTAAAATAGTAGGGTATGGAACTGTATTTAAAATAAATTATTGCACACCATGCATGAAATAAAGCACCAGATAATTATCAGAAAAACATAGATAGCAGTTATTTTTAAACACAAGTTCTATTTAATAAATCGGAGAGAACTATAACAAGTAGGTGTGTTCACTGACTACACTGCACTGCACTTCCTACCTTTTGTAATGAAACACTTTCTTGACAACTTAATACTCATTTATTCCGAAACCAAATTGACTATATACGTGGCTGTGGAAAAATCTTAATAGCCTGAAGTAGCCGACAGAACAGCGACATCTACTGTGAAATTGGGCAACTATAAAAACTAAACATTACTACATTCAACCAAAGAGGATTTGAAGAAGAGAGTTACTGTCATGGTAAATTATGTAGCTACAGTTCATTTACTGCCATCTTTCGACAGAAGATGAAACCTGTTTGAACGCCATTTGATTTTGATACTTATTCTTTAAATGATATGTGTTAACTTTTTAAATATTAATATTCACGCCATCTACTCGAGCATAGGCTGAAGGTTGTGGCGCCATCGCTCGAAAACATGGAACTATACCTTTGGCCTATAGTCGAGTAGATGGCGTGAATATTAATATTTATAAGTTAACACATATCACTGAAAGAATAAGGATCAAAGTCAAATGGCGTTCTAACAGTTTTATGTTCTGTCGAAAGATGGCAGTAAATTTACAGTGGCTACATAATTTACTTTGACAATCCGTCTCTATAGACTTTATTCTCTTTGATTCAACAAGGTGAGTTGTCCGTGACGTCATTGTGTAATGTTTCATATAATATATCTTCGAAATTAGGAAATCGTTTTGACAGTTCTAAAAAAGAAACTGATTTTACTAATAGGAGAATACCCTATACTGGAACAGTGCCAACCCTATGCTAGTTCGCGTGCCCAATCAAACAGCAGCGAAGTGCAAGGGATTGAAAGAATCGTTTAAACGGGATGACGTATCGGCCGCGCACAAATGCTAACGCGAATGTTTTATTTTAAGCGAGCTTTGCCTCTGAAACGGCGGTAGTGAAACTGCGCTGTGTGAACGATAAATATTATATTTCTTTGCGTTTATGCTTTGTACAGTGCGGAGTAGAGGAATATTTCCACAAATATTGAATGAATTCGTTCTGAGATATAACACACAGGTTCAAACGTGTTGCTAGTGATGATGTTAGTGGACTTTATAGTACCTAATGGCCCTCTGGCCTCTTCAAACGTCACCAATAATCGCAAGCGATTTGCGATACCTACGTGGCGGGATTTAATCGATCGATTGAATTTGTTGCTCGTACTTACAGTACAAAATTTAGTTTCCCTCACGGCTTTGCCTAGTGTGGGGGTCAGTATAAAATGTAAATGTTCTAATAGTATTTTTTTGAAAATATTATATTTGTATTTGTACTTACTTGTTACTAGGTTTTAATTTATATTTAGAGTTCATATTCACGAACATTTTTATTTAATTTTATCATATTAGCTAATTAATATAATTTTTATAATTATATAAATTGATATTTTGGTAAATAAAAGCGAAAAAAAGTCCGATTGGTTGTTGACATATTTTTACTGCTAATCCTATAAGAGATATGTATGATTCAAAATATAAAGGCACCTTACATAAAAAAAACACGTGAATATGCCCGCCATTATGTGTAACAAATTTTCCCGTGTGTGATGCCACATTTGTCTAATCATGTGTCATTTCCACAAACACAATTCATTTGCGAGTTCTACCGGTAGGGCGGACTTATTCAGCCACATAAAATTCAAAACGAAAACTATACGAATTTGATTTCAATATCAGTTCGTCCCGCTCCCTAACATAATGAAAGCTTTCGAGCGGATGAGAGGGCGCTTCCCAATTCGTTGTTTATATCATTTTGACACGTGAAATGCACAGTATTGGAATAAGGCCACAGGAAGGGACACCTACGTCACAGAAGTGGGGTAATCAACATTGACACAAAGTCGGCAAACAGCATTAGCGCGCGTATAGAGATTTACGACACAACGACACGGGACCAACATTTCGTAACTCGGCCCTCGTAAATTATTTTACCGCTTGGACAGGGATTTCGTTACGGAATACATTTTATTTGCCATCGTCGGTGTAGTTTGGAAGCGGTGTTGTTAAAAGTTGGTTTTATTTTTTTTCTGAATTTTTTTACAACGTCAGTGTTTGACATTTCACACCTTTTTATACACTCATGGACAAATTTAGAGGAACGCAAAAGTTTAATTACTAATTTTGCAATTACTTTAGGTGCTGTAATCCAGTAATTAAATCATGTTTTTGCGTTCCTCTAAATTTGTCCATGAGTATAGATGCTGACTGGGTGACATGTAAGCATTACTCCCAAAGATCTACTTTGATAACGGCGACAGATTTGCTATTAAATACGCTCTCAAACTGTCAACACACTGGGTATAATATAAGCCGATTTAAATAAAGAGATTACTTTGAAATTTCAAACCACATTGACCAGGATGTCCGCTTACTATCAGGCCATTTCACAAAATTTCCAAATTAATTTAAAAGTTCTAGAAAATTTCTAGAAAATTTTACTGGACAGGAAATAAAAGAGTAAGAGTAAGTATCCTGTTTAGAACAAAAAATCGTTCCCAATACAAAAGTTTAAGAAGCTTCTAAAATCTTTCCATGTGGATTTTTTTCACTATTTTTTACTTTTTTTTTCACTATTTTATCACTAGAAAGGCCGCACCCTGATTTGCCATCGCAGTTAAAAAAGGAAATTAATATTAAGTAAAACGGTGTCATTTTACTCGGTACCTAAAAGTAAAAACTAGTACATAAAAGAACTTTAACCCCATATGTGCCATCAGCCCTCAGTCCTAGACCAACACTTAATCACACTTAACCCTGACTCCACCCGAGTTTTATTCGTCGTAAAGATTTTTACAGCTTCCGATCACCTCGTGTCGCTGGAAGCCATTCCCGATGGGCAATAAACCAGCCTCGGCTAGTGATGTACCAATAACGGGAACATAAATCATTTTTTTTATCAAAAAGATACGTCTGCAAGTGACACTATACAATTTTTCAATTAAAGGAAAATTTTACAATTTCTTCGCTTCGGACAAGACTAAATTGCGACCTTTTGGAGCACTGGTCCAATCGCTCTTAACAAACCGAGCTACCGAAGCTTACAACCGACCGGTGTTCCAAAAGGTTCGAGTCTTGCCTGAAGCGGTATTTTTTTCAATTATTCCTCCCACATCTAAACAAAATGTTGCTCCTTAAATTTTCTTTAGATAGTTGAATGAAATGATTTTTTTTTTTACCTTTCCGGGTACTTATAATATTTATTAGTTAACCAACCAAATTCCAAACTACATGGATCCGTTCCTATATCGTTCTGGCTTTAACCTATTTATGTAATTCAATAGTGTAATGTGTTCAAGTACTTTTTGGCCTGATTAGAATTATTAATTCGTCTCGTTTTAGGTTCTTTACTTGAGCAAGGTAATATCAATAAAAAGGTAAATTCCTCATGTTCCCTGGAATATTTCTTTTGGCTAGTTACATAAGAGTTTGTTCCCGTGCTTAAAGAATATTCCCGGGAACAAAGTATTATTTCCGGGAAAGTTCACATCACTACTTGTAGTTTTCAATGAAGGCCGTCAGAACAATAACGAGGGATCCCGGGTTCGGTTCCCGGCCGGACATCAGCGGGTTTTGATTGGACCGAAGCCTTTTTAGATTGTTGGATATTGTCACGGCCATTGCGGGATTAAGGTCTTGAAATGCAGGGTCATGAAAGGTCTACAGCATTTTTTTTTGTATTTTTAAACCTTTTACTGTCTCTTTCATGTTGACGTCGAAATAAATTATCTTTTATTATAAAAAACCTCTAATAATAATAAAAAAAATAAGTAGATATAAAATATTATACTTACCCTATTTGATCATAGAAATCCTTTGCAATAATAACTAAATTGCCAGATTGTTCTGGTGCTTCTAATTTTCTAATATAATAATTACAATATACACAAAACCGTAGGTACTTACGGATTTTTAGGGTTCCGTGCCTCAAAAGGAAAAAACGGAACCCTTATAGGATCACTCGTGCGTCTGTATGTCTGTCCGACCATTCGCCCCCCGCCCCTTTATTTCTGAAACTACTGGGCCTAAAATTTTTAAAAATATACACAAAATAGTACTTTACCTATAGATGACAGGAAAACCTATTAGAAATGTGCAGTCAAGCGTGAGTCGGACTTATGTACGGAACCCTTGGAACGCGAGTCCGACACGCACTTGACCGGTTTTTTCATGATGATATTGAACTGCACCAATAGAAATAGGACCTTACAAGAATACTTATTATTTCAGAGAACAACCTTAAATGTTTACCTAACCCCACCCTAACCCATAAAAAGTTAGTTAATGCAGCCGTTTAAAAAAAAACATATTTTACTCAAATGTTTTTGTTGATACGCGATGTGATCACTCGTGCAAATATTATCTCACTAAACAATCAAATCAGTTTTCCACGCAAATGATAACGTGCGCGCAACCAATTCAATTCAATCACATCCATCGTCAAATGACAATTTCAAGCTGTGTGGTAATTACGTGTTTTGGTATGGTGTGGTAAATTAAATACCATGTATATAGGTCACTAGATAGGTTTTGCAGTGGACAAATATGAAACAAAGACGTGGCAAATATACATTGTTTTTATGAGTTCCCGATATTTCGACACTTCGATACCAATCTTCTTCTCCGTCGAATTACTCTTGGCAGAGCAGTCGTGGTCACGTTGAACGACGAACGATTCTACGCCAGTTCTCCGTGACAGATGCTTCTCTGGCTCAATACCAATACCATCATCAAATTACCGAAAAAATATCCGACATCTCTCATCACACGTCATTCCGGAAATAATATACACACATACACAAATGAATAAATACACGACGGACAAAATTACCCATTCATCGCCGGTAATGGGGAAAAAAGCAACATTAGGGGAGCTAATTCAAAATATTGCGATAATCAGTGGTCGTTCCCCCTACGCCCAATATGCTATTTTGTTGTTATTACGTTTTATGATTTATCACCGAGGGCTGTGGAGTTACGAATATTAGATTTTTCTAATAACTGCCCCCGACTCTATCGAATTCGGGGGCCTATGATTAAATGCATAAATCTCATTCAGTATTGTGCGAATTTGATTTAAAAGGGCAGGGATTTGTATGGCCTATTGCGAATAACAACTGTCAATAAATATACAGAATTTATAATGCTTGTAATATCTGACAAACAATCAATATTTAGGCAACGGTCACGAATTACACTGTTCCTCTCTGATTTCCGTACCACAATTTGCTGTCCTATTTACGCAAGTATATATAGAACACCATACAATTCAATACAAATCCTTTTTATTGCACAACAAGTATGGCGATTGGCGATGGTTAGTTACTTTTGTTTGCGATTTTAACACGTTTTATATTATATTTATTATGGTCGTTATAATATTGCGCGTAATCTGCATCGCCCAAATAGGTATAATCGCTGGCCTGCTGCTCCGAGAAGCCCGGAAACTGAGCGTGACCGAGGTGTGTTCATGACACGCTACTAATAAAAATGCACACTTTAGTCATTAAGCTTTTTTCGCTGCATTTTAACGAGCATTTTAAATTTGTCTCCACGTTCATTAGCGAACTTTATTTTCGCATCGTAAAAGCGGGTCACGAGTACCAACAGTATTAACTTACAAGTGTAATTGAGTTGTCCAAATCTCGTATGTTTCACGCACAGTGGGCACCAATAAACAAGCAGTAGAAACAAAAGTAAGTCATTCCCGGGATCACCCAGGGCATCGAGTGACTTTGGGCCAATCAAAACTTGGGCCTCCCAAGTGGCGCTAGCTGATTTGTGCCCGTTTACCGAACTAACTCCAAGTTACGATTAGTTTTTGTATTGTTTACTTGGACGACAAACGGTCAATTTGTGTTTGCCTGAACCATTAACGGACCGATGATTCATTTAATTATGTCCAATTGAACCTTCATAATACCCTTATCAAACTGACAATCAAAATAGAAATTCCTAGATTTCAAAGATAAATCAATCATGAATGACTCCAAATTATATAACTGACCAAAATCAATTAACGCTTTTCTCTGAATGTTTTAAATTGTTTAGAATACTTACGCACTAGTCACATGATTTTTCATAATAGGTACCAACTAAATACATTTTACTATACATACATACATACAACATACTTACTATATTTCCATTTATGGATATAATTTCCATATGGATAAATAATGTGTTTAAAATATAACGTAAAACAAACGTTGAAACATCGAACTATTCGATTGACCAATTTCATACGCGTGAAAACATTTACAATAACGGCTAATGTGTCGTGAATTTCGCATGGTTAGTCAATTTTATAACAGTTTTTGTAAAAAGAAATGCCGTTTTGGTATACGAGCAATATCAGTGTAAATATAAGGTATATAATTTGATGACTTTATAATTTCTGAGGACGAAATATTTTTAGCTAAAAGTGGGTATATAATATACCTCTTTATATTTTTCGATGATGTATACGGGGCCACTCTTATAAAATTAAAAAAATACAGTTGCATACAATTATTGTATTGAAAAGCTGCTAACAGCCTAACTATCAATTGCCTATGTTATTTATTCCAAAAATGTAGACTCTGGCCACGCTACATTGGCTCAAACTTGTCAGTAAGAATACATATCCCTATAAACTCCATACTTGACGTAGCAGGCGACATGAAACCTTAACTAGGTCCGACTCTATTCTTTTAATTCTGCTGTCAGTCATTAAACTGATAGATTATAGTGCTGAAATTTATAAAACACAAAAACGCCCATCCAGCACCATAAACACATCGTGCAAATGACAACTAATATACATTTTATTCCACTTTGCGGCTTGCAGTAAATTTATAGCTTACGAGTATGTAGTAAAACTCCGGCGTTACTCTAAGTGAGACATATTCGCTTTGGCGTGAAATATCAAACTAGCATAAGTATCATGACAATGTGAAAGTATAAACGACTAGACAGATGTCACCTATTTGTTTTGTGCTGTGCAAAAGGGAACCCATCACGTATATGAACATTTTCATGAGTGCGAAAGGGGCAGACTACAAATAAAAAAACGTGACCACTTTTGAACCTCATACCGGCCACCAGTGACCGCTTGAATGTACCAAAACGTAAAGACAGCGGACTCTTACAAAAAGTTATATTCAGGAGATACGGTGAGCGATAATGGCGTGTTACAAAAGAAAATAATTTTTGCAATCACTATTTATTGACTATTTCTGAATTCAATACTTCCAATGACACCTCACATCATTCGATTTTGGTCGCACTTTTGATATATGACAGTTAATCTACAAACATTGCAGATCTGTGAATGAAGTATGGAAATCAAAAGTTTTGCAGCCATATGCCTGTTTCGTACAATCGCAGGACCTATGACATCGGTTACACGCTAATTCTGGCGTCAGTTCAGTCCATTAGTCAATTCGAGTTTTGAGTGATGCCAGGATGATGGAAAATGGACACGGTTACACGACCAGTCCAGACTCACAACAGACTGATAAAATTACGACACAGTCGCCGTTTGGACACAGAACGCAACACAGTCATTTAGTCTTGTCTAATATGGTGACTGACGCGAGAATGACACGAACAGGTTACACGATCAGTCTCCTATCAGTTTTCTGTCATTCAAAATGGACTGACGAATATTATCTAAAAATTTAAATTTTCATCAGTCCAGACCATCAGTCTATCAGTCCGCGTGTTACACGGTAATTCTCCCGTCAGTCTGACCAGACTGATGGACTGAACTGACGCCAGAATTAGCGTGAAACCGATGTCTATGGCTTCCACTTAAGAACAGCCTTGCCATAAGTATCTTTACTCGCTTGCCGTCGTCGTGATATTTAATAAAACCGGGCAAGTGCGCGTCGGACTCGCGCACGAAGGGTTCCGTACCATAATGAAAAAAAAACGGAAAAAAAAATGCAAAAAAAAAAACATCCAAGTACTGACCACGCCCGACGTTGCTTAACTTTGGGCAAAAATCACGTTTGTTGTATGGGAGCCCCATTTAAATCTTTATTTTATTCTGTTTTTATTTGTTGTTATAGCGGCAACAGAAATACATCAACTGTGAAAATTTCAACTGTCTAGCTATCACGGTTCGTGAGATACAGCCTGGTGACAGACAGACGGACGGACGGACGGACAGCGAAGTCTTAGTAATAGGGTCCCGTTTTACCTTTTGGGTACGGAACCCTAAAAATCATCTGTATCCAATAACCGTTGCGATGTGTAAAATATATTTCCTTTACTGTTGAATAGCGTCACCTGATGGTACAATATGTTAAGCCTATTGTATTAAATACTTCTTCGAGTCAGAGTCACGTACAATGTATGTCGGTTCTAGTTTAATCAAGTACTAATACGAAATAAGAAAAGTTAAACAAAGGGGAAGTAGGGCAACGTAAGTTGGGAAATTCGCGTCGGTCTTAGGACACAAAAATAGTTAACAGAATTAAGGGGAGTGTGAGCGGAATGCGCGGGTCTAATGAAGCGGGCGAGCGGGACGTTAAAAAATAATAACGGCGGTAGACGCCCTTAATCCTAGTGGCAGAGACTTGTGTAAAATAAAAAGCCAGATATGTGCATATGTTGTAACATTTAAATTTATGATATGAGAAACAAAGCGTACTAGTATAATGAAAAATTTAAAATTAGGCGCCCATGTAAATGGCTTAAAACAAGCACAAATATTATTTAAAATAATAATCTTAAAATTAAATACATTTGACATTATGGCCGCGATGCATTACGCAACTCTGCAGCCAACATTTTGTATGAAGGGTCCAAATTTTCAAAGTGCGGTAGCGACCTCTGAAACGTAACTGAAAATTCTGAAAAAAATCTACATTGGTTGTTAATTGGCAGGGACTACAGTAAGGGAGTGAGACGTGGAAAATTTAAACATTTTCCACGAAGTCGAAGTTAACTTCGACGAAATAAGCAACACCCCAATGTGAATTCAAGAGTATTTAAACACAGAGACCTACTTGACCACTCTAATGTGACGTGTGTTAAGGATCACAACTTTACACGACGGGCATCGGCAGTCTTGATCATTAACTTCACTCTATGTAGTAAAGTCACTTCCGCGACGCGAAACTTTATTAAAAAACACTCTTCGAAATTGTCGACTAATTTTTAACAACCAATGCGCCAACTCATTTTTTAAGCGAACTACCAAATCTGTTTGCAATTTGTGCTTTTTGAAATTCGGTCTGCAGCAATCACCAGGAAGTGACACGTCAAAGTGACGAGCAATAAAGCGTTCCATTCCATTCTGAATTTGAATGTTGCCGCTAAAACGCGGCACGGGCCAATAAACGCAATAAAAAATCAACAACTTTGTAGTAGAAAAAATGTGTTTTTTGTGCTCGAAATGTACGATAGCCGAATGTTACCTACAAGTTCGGAATAGATGTACTAACGTACAGAAAGTTCACTCTGTTATAGAATCGCTGTTTAATTTCTAGGCCGAAAAGGCTGTCCTCGGCAATTTATCGCGGTTGTTTGCCATTTACTGTTTTTTTAATGCTTTTTAATGACCGATTGTGCCGTGCCCTCATCCATTTTATCACTAGAATTTTGAAGGTTGGGCTAAGCTACCTCACCGAAGCCCAACCTTTTTCCATGAGGTATAGATGCATAGTCGCCACTCAAAAAACTTTTTGGATAACACTCAGATACAAGATACAACAAACTTTCAGATAGGTGTCTGAAATTGTAGACAGAAAATCCTGTCTCACTTAGGCATTTAGCGAAAGTTCCAACGGTAATTCGTTTTTATGATCAGAGCAATGAGCAAAGTTCGGACGACTACGTCAGATACTATTGTTAACTTCGGATATATAAAACAACGGCTTACTGTTTACCCGGATATGCGCTTGTTGAGATAAATAATGGAATAATTAATAATGATAATGACATTCTGCTACGATTGTTTTTCATGTTTGACATTTTGTAAAATAAAACCACTGTCGAGAATAAACGAAAGAAACAACAGTTGTTTTGTACTTCAAAAGGAAAAAAACGGAACCCTTATAATATCACTCGTGCGTCACTGTCTGTCCATCTGTCACAGTCTAGTTGCTTCGCAACTACTGCCAATTAAGTAGAAATTTGGCACACCTATGTAAGTCTGACCTGTGACGCAAAGACGGACATGTTACGTAAATAAATGTTTTTATACAAAAATATAGGCACAACTCTTAGGTACTACAGTTATTTTCATGGTAGGTAATTACAAAAATCGCACCGTGCCACGACACGACGTCGTAACGTGACAGAACCTTGCATCGTGCCACGAAATGCGACGTCGCATTGTGAAATTAATTGTGCTTTGGCTTACTTTCTAAATAGGTAAGCAAAAAACGCATTTATCATTCCAAATCCGAAATGCACATTGGCTGACACGCAAATTGACAGCACACAAGTGAATCTAATTATACCGGGAATACCGAACTAACTAGAATGTTGAAACGGAATCGCTGCATTATCTAATTGTTCGGCGGCGGTGGTGCTGATGTGGAACTATCGATTCATTGTATTTGCTCTGTTCGATGAAGGCTTGCGATCTGCCTCAGGTTTATACGAAGTTTCTACTTAAGCTGATAAATTATATTTTTGGTACGAATTTAACCTAAATCTAATACCTAGTTTATATGACTCGTTAGTTAGGTACTTTAATAAACAAGACCAAGTTCGAAAAACTCGCGCGCCTAGAAGATGTTGATGTCAACTTTAAGGCAGGGACACACTTATCCCACGTACGCAACGTTATGCAATGCATTATGACATCTGAACCCTGAAATTTGTATGCTTAGAAATAACTTGCCATGCGTTGCGTTGCGTATGACAAGTATGTTTCTAAGCGTACAAATTTCAGGGCTCAGATGTCATAATGCATTGCATACGTTGCGTACGTGGTATAAGTGTGTCCCGAGCTTTAGCCAGTCTTCACTGAGACCACGGAGACAACGCCGTATTCGAAACGTCGGAGGTAAATTTAAAACTTATTTTACGCGATTAAATCCCGGCGTTGTAAATAATAATGAGTAACAATCGTGAAAGTTTAAATCAGAATTAGGTACTTTAAATTTACATACATCTGAAACTATGGATTCATTGTGTTTCCTCTATTCAATGGAAGCTTCTCGATCCGCTCCGGGACTTCCACGAAGTTTTTACGATGAGGAACAATGAGGCAGGTGCGCATTGTTATGGTAGCGCAATAACTCGAAAGTTTAAGAGAGGATAAGGTTTTAACATCATCATTATCATAACTCCGAAAAAGCCGTACAATTGGACAAAAGCTTTCCCTAACGGTGGTTTTCGATCTCTTGGCATTGCTACTCTCATCTAGCTAACTTCAGCACCTTCACCAGATGATTGGTCCATCACAAGCCTTGTTTTTTCTGCATTTAGGTATTATATGGTCGCCATTAAAAATTAGACCCTGTTTACCGTCCATTCTATGCGCAATGTGCCCTGCCCTGCCCTACCTGTCTGCCTAAATTCTATGTGGAACCTGTTAATAGGTTAGATTTGATTATTTTTTCATGATATGTTACAGTACAAATTTTCGTATACCAAAATTATAAGAATTCATATCGCGATCTAGCTTTTCGGTGAAGGAAAACATCGTGAGGAAACCTGCATACATCTGCGAAGAAATTCATAGTTGTATGTGAAGTCCCCAATCCGCATTGGGCTAGCGTGGGGACTATAGCCCAAGCCCTCTCGCGCATGAGAGGAGGCCTGTGCCCAGCAGTGGGACATATAATAGGCTGAAATTATTATTTATGTCGCGATCGTTATATATAAACTACAAACTATCAACAAGCAAAAATGTCAAACTAAAACTTTTTTTTTTTCCAAAGAGGATCGTTAGGGTTTATTATTGAGAACTGGCCATGATGCATTAAGTCCGTCATTTCTACATTATTTTTGTAGTTTGTGCAATAAAGTTAAAATAAATAGAATAAGTAAATAAATAATGAATGGCACGGGATTTTCAAATCTCTTCAACCAATTATCGGCTTAAAACACTAAAATACTCCTTTACGGCTAAACGCAGCTTAATGCCACCAGCGGCGACTAAGCGAAACGTATGCTTTTAATAAAAACGTTTCTTTATAATTTCGTACGTGCGAAAATTCCGAGTGGAATTTCCTGTGAAGGTGTGAAATTTCTCTAGAACTCATGATAACACAATAAAGGGGAATTTATTTAAGAGGGTCGCGCTTTATGCGGTCGTCCTGCTGGAAATAACGATGTTTATGCGATACTATACTTACTGGCTGTGTTTGAATAAAGGAATACAGGCGAGAGTGGAGACTAGCTACGTATATTATACACGGCGTTTTTTCAACAACTATCCATATTGTGCAAGGTGATTAGGTTTATTTTTGGGATTTCGGGGTTGGTCCCATAGAAAAGTTGTTCAGTATGACCTACCTAATCGACTTGCACAATATGGCTAGCTGTTGAAAAAACGCCCAAGACAGTTTATAATTTTTGTTTTATATAAACGCAAATATATCAGGCCTGGGGCCTGTTTCTTAAAATCTTGAAACTTGTAATACTGGCGGACGTCACTTTTTGACAGCTTTTGTTAGAAAGGGACTTCCACTTGTATTATATACAAGTTACAAGCTTTTGAGAAACGGGCCCCTGGGGCAGACCACGCCGCGCAGACACTTTTCAACAATATCTTAGTTTTTGCACCTAACTGCGACTTGTTTGCAGACAATCATCATAAACTTAATAAAGTATTCTTACGTTTTTGTGAATCAACATAGTTATCATCACTATAGCTTAATTATTGTAATTTTCATCATATAATAACATATTAAATTTTACAGCGCATTGGCGCTAGCTGTAATGCTGTAAAATTATCCCTGAATAAATATCAAATAAATATCAAACGACGTAAGTGTGATTGACGATCACTTCAATCCCTTTGTTACTACACGGTCAATTATACTCGTAATTATCAATACTAAATTTGAAATTGACAATCACAGTCTCGGGGTCGCTTATAATTATAGGCATTTTGATTTCGATCCTATGGTTTCAGCTATATTTACACCTTAGGTAGGTGATCTACTAGGCTTATGCTTATACTCTTTCAACATACATAGTAATAATTGAAAACGCAGGTGCTCAAGATTAAAAGCTTACCCGATTTCAATATTTAACACGTCCATTTTAATGAAAAACAAACCTAAATTTAATTATCTAGCACAAACCTTGCAATTATGTGCAAATTCTAAAACAAACTAGTTTAAATCAGACCAATATCGCACGTTCGCTATTTTGAAAGCTAACAGTTTAATTCCATAATAATTAACGCACGCATAGTTGAATAAATATGCTCAAAACTACGTTTACATACTAGATAATAAGATTAGAGTGATTACATGTGTTTCATGTTTAAAGTAAGTACACAAAGCTAAAATGTTAAACTATTTAGTACCTATACATTAATCATAGGATTGTTACTCACTTGATCATAAATTAGCTAAAATATGCTTACTAATTCGTGTTTTCTTTTTATACATTCATGAAATATAGGTATGCAGCAAAGTAGAACCAAGTTTGTTGGTGAGCGATGTACGGTCATTTCAAGGTCATCTTGAATATGATGTAAGTACAGAATAGTAATGGATCTTTACGATGTCTCAAATATGTCCATCGTCCATGGCATTCATGCAGCAAAAATCATTCACACATTGATGAGAGATACAAAAATGTAACAAAATATAAAAAAATAATTATGTATTAGATAATGATTAGCGAAGTAAGCCCTAATCGACCGATAGACCGAGGGTCACTTTTCGACACTGCAAGACCGACAATTATACTCTAGAAGTCTGCTTTGAATTTAGACCCCACGTCTACCATACCTATACAGGATGGAACATTTCTGGAGACTGAGCTCAAAGGATATAGTGTTATCTATGTAAGTGATCTACAATCGAGTTATTATAATCGTAAAGCTGGATTAAAAAGTAAAACAAAATCATTAAAATAAAATATTTTATATCAGCGACAACCCTACAAAGTTATTTACATTGACACACGTCATGTCATTTAATAGGATCTAATTGCTAGTGTTGAATAGAAACATACAGATTTTGCACTAATGTTTAACAAACTGTATCTCAAAAACTGTTAGAAATATTAACGTGATTAATAAGTGAAAAATAAAGTAAATAGCCTAGAAACAATTCCCTGTTTGCATAAAAGTCCCTGGTTCTGTTCCACCCGATATACATGATCTGGCTGTTAAGTTAACACGTTCACGGGCACAGCATCATTCTCGAAACTGCAAGCTACATTAAGTAGGTACTACATTACTAAAACGCGAAGCTGCAAGCTTTGTCATTGCAGTACTAATAAATCATATCATTCATAACAGCATTACGTTATGCACTATCATAGCATCAGGCACGGGGCTCCGAAACGGCGATAAGCTTATAATGTCTTCGCTAACTATCCCTATATTAAAACTAACGGGTTGTAAGCGTTTTTACGAGCTAGCTGCTGAACAGATGAGCTCAGTTAAAGTATGCACAGTAAATTAACTTGGAGGTAAGCGGTAATACAAGACCTCGTCGGACGCATTACTAAAGTCAACAACAGAAATTTTGTTAAAGAACCGCGGCACTGGAAGCAGAGGGCCTACCTTGAACCACTTCGTTCTGAGTGACCATATTTTTCAAAATGTCAATATCCTACAATTGTCCTACGTATTGCGTTTGTATGGAGAAGCGGTCTTCACTATTGTCTTATGTTGTGATTTGTGATATTATAGTTTTGTCATGATGTTAAAAGTTGATCCAGATTAAAAACTCAACCCTTCAACATACTCATACTAACAGCTTCAAGACTTTCAAGTTATGCTATATTTTATAATTAGATAATCTATAAATTTGATTCAAAGGAATTCTCGGAAACGTTCCTATTTGTCATGCTACTTCAGTCAACCTCAGTACTTTTTGTACCGGGACTGTCTAAAATAGCAAGACACGCTCGTACGTTTCCATGAAAATACGATGGAAAATAATTATGCATTCTGCACTGCACTGGTTGAAGTACTGTGTAAGATGTTCATACTGCAGCTAAGCCTCGTCGGATAAGCGGCAAATTTACGATACGCTCTCGTTTCCACGACAAACATGGCGGACAAGATTTTAATGATAGGGACAATTTCGTGCATAATGTATGTTATACGGCTTAAAGCTGTGAGCTCTTGTAGCCATATCTAGACACTTGAATATTTATAGTATTTTTGTGATTTTGAACTGACTTGATTACCTACTACTCATGTATTAGTTATTTATTACTTAAAATCTAAAAGTATTGATAAGAAAATATTGATAGTGTAACAATAAGAAATGTATAGCGACTGATTTAAGAAACTTTATTACTTTTAATTACTCCGTTGGCTCAGCGACCCAAAATGAGACTTGGCCTCCGACACAAGACAGCGCCTTGTGTCAGCAATGTCAGCATACAATAAAATAAAAGGCATTTTTTTGCCTAACCTGCCATTAAGGTGGTGCGGAAACTTACATGTGATTTTCGATACATTCTCCTTAAAAACCTTTATTAGTTATTTTTAAACATAGGTACGTTTTTTTTTAACTAAAGGCTACAAAATACATTAAAATTCTTTATGACATTATATTATTTTTTGTATGAGACTGTCTGTTGCCTTAATAAATTAAAAAAAAAAGTACCGTAGAGTTTCGTATCTTTGCCTGCGCTACCTATTTTCGCCTAGTTTGACATAAGTTGCCATTAACAAAATGTTTCTAATGTAAGCCTTACATAAAACTGCTAAATACAAAGTATTTTTTACGGGTGTCAACATTCTTCGAACAATCTGCGGATAACTTCACACAGTTGACCTTTAGTGAGGTTTTTTCGTGACACCGACCACACGTTTTTTTAAACCAGTGTTTTAACTTCAGTTTTAAATGGTAATACGGACCCGGTAATGTTAAACTTTTTACGTGATTATATCCTATAACTATTTCTTTTTCATATGAAACTATTATTTAATGGCTAGCTTACGTTTAGAAGTCACAAGTGGATAAAACATTGGTGAGGGTACTTTGCGTCCATCTTGTTGCCAAATTTCGCCTACCCCTAGGGTTGACAAAGTTTTTGTACCACATTCATTGGTGGATGACATTACATGTTTCCAAATTTAAATATTTTCTTATGTTTGGTTATTTTGGTTTACGCTATATGCAAATGTTTATTTCCACTCTTACCGATGTTGAGTAGGTACCAAATAGGTATTTTTATGTCCCACTTTGTGTAAATAAGGTTGATTTGATGTCAATTACGGGAATAACAAAAATTTTACAACAATTAAACAATTTTGCTAAAAATAATTATTTTTTTAAACTTATAAACCATTACTCCCCTTTATTTGACATGTTGGTTAATTTTTGGCAGCCCTAGCTACATTATAGAAAATGTATGAAAACAACTTCAGACTGTTACCAAACTTCGCCTACTACCCCGTTTTTTTAAAATATGCCTAGTCTGGTGTAGTTAAGGTTCATAGTATATTAGCACATTCCAAGGAGATACGACTTAACATGTGTAAGTCACAGAAAAGTAAGTATTAGCGGCAAGGCATGCCATAGGCGAAGATTGGGAAAAATACCCAAACATCGCCTATTGCCTTTGGGGCCATTTATTACCAACTTAACCAATGAAATTCTAAGTTTTAGTGGTGTATACTGATAGTTAGGAGTACTAAAAAACGTTTTTTCGCCTTAACGGATTAAAATGCTTTCAAATTTGAGAGATTTTTTGTGAAAAGTGTCAAAATCCAGGCGAAGATACGAAACTCTACGGTACATAAACACAACGTAAAAACTTAACTAAACAACAGCTGTAACAAAACTACAAACAAAAAGGAAAAAAAAATCAGTCAAGCAACTGATTGACTACTATTATCATGTGTGTTGATTATTATAAAGATAAAGATAAAAAATAGTTTATTCAAGTAGGCATATTACAATGCGCTTATGAACGTCAAATAAAGCTATACCGGCTCCAACCGTACACCTCTGCCTCGAGAAGATTTAAGTCCCCCCTCAATTGGAGGAGGGTATCCCAATACGGGACCGGCAACAAACTCGGCGGGACACATCTTTTCAAAACATTATTACATCTTATAATTAACATGCATTACGAGTAAATAAGAAAAATACAATTTAAATTACTATAGAATTCATGCAATTATACTCAGTAAGTATATAACTTTATATAAATATGACAACATGACACATGAAACATGATATATGGACGTTCTTTAGGGTAATGAACTTGGATTACTAATTTGTAGTAGTAAGTGTATTTTTATTAAAAAGTTTGTAGATACCGATCAACAAGTACCGACTTGTAGAACAACAAAGAAACACCGATGAATACGTGAACGTTCGATTGGTAGCGTATTGGCGCACACTCGCCGTATTTTGGTCGCGAATGTCGCGATAAAAAGGGAAGGGCCCTCCATAGACCCTCCCGCGTCTATCGGATGTCGTCGAGATAGTTTTCGTATGGAGGCTGCTATTACCGGAGTATGCGACATTCTTGTTACAAAAAAACTTCCTTGGAAGACCGACAACATATTAAATATATTAAAACGGGTCACTCAAAATAACTAAAATTAATTTTCCAAAGAAACATTTATAAAACTTTGTTTTTCAAAAAACCCAATATCGTGAATTTTATGTAAGTAAATAGTCGATTTCGAGTCCTGTCTACATATTTATGGTGTATAAAATGTAACGTATAATTGTAAAAACGTTTTGCGTAATAAATATATTTTAATTCTTCCTTTTCGTTTTCAATATCCCTTCACCCATTTCTGCATTAAATTATTTCGTGAACCTTCAACGCAACTTTATCGTCGCTAATTTGTGTGTTATATTAACGCATTCACTGCCAGGGGGCGTGGCCGAGGAACAAACTTATATGACGCTGAACGCACATGTGCGTTGGGGGCAGTGAATGTGTTAAAGCAGACTTCAAGAATAGTCCCCCTGCTCACGGAAGGGTGCATAGTGAGTCTGGCAGCGCTTAATTGGATCCAACGAAGATTTCCCAAAGGCTACTGTCAGTTAGCACTCGCTATACAACACAACCTGAACAATTATGCAACTGAGATTTTATTTGAGCAATCGACCTGGATTGCTTTTTATATACAGAATGGTTAAAATGTAACTGCATTTCCGTTGCCAGTGAGGTTTTGGGATTATACTGAGCCACTTTTACTATGGTACCAACCCTGAAATCGCGAATAAACATTTACCCTCTCATAAAAAATGGACCAGCCAAAATGTATGAAACAGCCAAATACGGCAAATACTTAATTTTTTCGCGATTTCGGGGTTAGTCCCATAGTAAAAGTTGCACAGTATAATCCCAAAACCTCCCAGGCAACGGAAATGCAGTTACATTTTAGCCACCCTGTATTTATGGTTTTAGAAATGATTAACCCCTTTTAAATTTGACTCCGTATAATATACGGTTATCACTACTTATCACAAAATAAGAGGTGCAAACTGAAAGTTTTTATAATAATAGAGAAAACTGTAGTAATTAGGCCGCCACTTTGTATATTAACGCGTGTTTAAACTCCTTTTGATGACTTGTAGAAAATCGTATAAAATGACGAATCATCAACATTACGATTATGATCAACATACGATATTCAAATTGCTAGCAATCCTGAAAAACAAATGACAACCGAATGAATCCACTGACCCACTTTATTTTATCTCACAAAACAAATAAAAACAGGCAGGTAGAAGTGCCTGTTGCTCTGGCCACACCGGAGTCCCGAAGGGCTTCGTTAGCAGATTACAAGTCAAATGTTTTCGATTTTTCCGTAAAAAAGAAAGCGATTATCTGCCCACGGACGATTTACTGACGCTAGGGCGGCACGCCGTCGGCATACAATAAAATAAAAGGCATTTATTTGCCTGAAGTGCCATTAAGGCGGTGCGGGAACATGCGACTTTCGATAAGTACATTATATTCTCCCCTCCACCTTCTACCCTAGTCGATAGTGACCCTGCTTACGACGCAGGAGGTCCCGGATTCCAATCCTGGTAAGGGCATTTATATGTGTGTTCATCACGAAGTTATGGCTGTTGAGCTATTGAGTTATGAGTGTTTTTTATGTATTTCAGTATTTATAATAATATAATAGAGATTTAGATAGGTATCATTTATATAATCGTCGTTTAATACCGACAACACAACTTTTATTGAGCTTCCTGTAGGCTTAGTCGATTTGTGTAAGATTATCCTATACTTAATATTTTTTATTCACGCAAAGATGCTTAAGATTCTAACTTTTGAATATGCAAGCTCATTATAACGCGGATCTCGACTGCATGTATAATACTGCAAAAAAAAAATTCTAACTGACAGTTACAGTCTCAGTGTCATTGTGTCCTCTTAAAGAAACCACACGAATAAAGCAAATCATAATTTTCCGATTCAATCTTCAGGATTAAGTTATATACATACCTATTAGTGCTGTGTGCAAGAAAATAGTGAACTAGCGGAGGGCTCTGCTCCTCGCAGCGAAACACCACAACCGTAAGACAAACTATTTAATTGGCTAATTCCTGCCCGCCTGATGATAAGCAGTTACGTAGTAGTAAATGCGCAGTACATCAGGTGTGTCTCAATGCGTGTTGCCAATCTTTAAAAGGTCCTCTTTAAAGAACCCTGATACTGTAGCCCTTGAGAAAACCTCAGCATTGAGTACATTCCACATCCAGAATCATATTAACTTACCTTTAACTTGTTACTCATCGATATCCGTCCGTCCCTGCCCCGTCGCTCGCGGTGCCTCGTTATGTCTCTCCGAGGGCGGCGCTATATTTGAGGAGAAAAGAAATACCGAAAATTGGCCTAATCTACACCTCGCGCGATAATCTTCGCTCCGGCACGCAAAATTGCCAAGGAACGCTTTGTTCCTCGCCGATCAACCTAATTTTGAATATAAAAGGAGGTTGATGGCGCTGATAAGTTTAAACTGATTTCGCATTTGTGTTAAAAATAATCTAGAGTATTTCCAGTATCAGGTTATCAATCACTGACAGATATATCTTTAACAAATCCAGATCAAATTCATAATCTGTTATTAAGTAATAGGTACAATCAGGATACGCCTCCAAGTTAAATTAATTTTAGTTCGACAATAGGGTCGGAACTCTGCTTTAGCCGCGAGCTCTTTTCCCAACCTCTCGTTTGCTGAAAAATAAATACCTATGCTGGAATTCGGTAGGAGTTGATAGTGAGATGCTCTACGGCAACCCCAACTTCATTTGGCTTTTGCTCCCAAACTAAAAGGGTTCAAATATTTTCAAGCAATTTCATGACTCATGAGCATACCATAAGTGGAATAAATGGGGGTAAGATTACACAAAGGAAATATTCCCCAATTATAAGAAAGTGGCTGACAGCAGTGTACTTATAATCTTTGAATCAGGATTTACCTGTTTTAGGGTAAATTTTTCTAATCTGTCACCAGTTGCCCCACTTGACGATACTATAGGCACTATAGCGTGTCCGCCCTGTGACATATATATCTCTGTTAGCCCTGGGCGCAACAATTGGATAACAACCGGCTGGCGGCTCGCCAGTGCGCGGGTTGGACGTGTGAGCCCGCGAACGATACAATATTTGAGTGTTGAGTATACTCTGAACACCATTAATCGATCCAATGATCCAATAAAAACGTTACTTTAGGTAGGTACTAAAGGTGACGTTCAGATGTCAACTGGAGTCTGCATTAGTTGCGGCGTCGTGTCGTTCGTCGTTCTAAAAATTCTGAACAAAACTGTGCCTACTTATATTCAACTAATTTTGGCCACTTTGTCGCTTACCTTAATACCTATGGTAGACGATATCATATCTCTTATTATACTCCATCGCATACTTACTAATAACAAGAGTCCAATTTTCGTTTAATTTCTAGACAGTTTAATATTTTTAAACGCCTAGGAAAATTTAATAGCAACAGTTTCATTCCGGAAATCAATCTAATTAACTTAAATGTTTACGAGCGATTTGACCGATACCTATACCACTTGTTTGTACCACGAGTTGATACGTATTCTAGGTCCATGGTTGAAATGAAACCACTTTTATATTTTGCCCTCATTTTTTAAAACTGAGCTGACAAACAGTTTTGAAAAACGGGACCCGTAAAACCTCTTACAATACCTACATTTTTTCAATAACCGCTAAGATTCGTTTCGCCTAGAGTCCTAGATATTTGAAAAATGGTATCCAGCAACATAAAAACTAGTTTGATGTATTCAAAAGGTACTAAACTGCAAAATACAGTACGTAGCGGCCCCCTTTTATTTACCTATCGCTAAATTTAAATAATCACAATTATTTAGCAGTGGCGCTATTAGTGTGCACGTTGATGGGCTCTTAATCACGTGGCCTATTTTATGCTTCTAAATAAATAACGGCATACTAATTTAACATGCACGACGATTATTGAATTACCTATAACAAAAGAACATTAAAAAGGAGCTGCCACTCAGCTGAGTTGTGACTCGTGACGTGACATCTTGCTGTGACGCTGGTTTTCAGGGCAACCAGGAGAAAAACAAAAGCTAAACATTTAACAAAGGCATAACAAAAGTGAACTTTCTGTGCAAAAAAGGAATAAGAGAGGGCTCGTTAGCACATCAAAATGAGTGAAACAAAAAAGATATTAATATTTAGATGTAGGTAAGTAGCGTTTTAGCGCCCCGGTACAATACTGAGAGCAAACAATTTTTATGACTGTATTCTAACTAGCCAAAGAGTTCTAAAAAACAAAATTGTAGCGTAATATTTATCTTATGCAAAATGTAATGTAAATGTAATCGTACATGCAAAATACAAGACTTATTTGCCACATTTTACGGCAGCGAGTATTCAGCATTCTCCTAAAAGTGTAAATAAAATGCTTACGTAAGACCCTCCATCCAGTGTAATAAAAATCCACTATCACCTAGCTGTGGCTAAATCAGTGCATTTTAAATTTGCGGCCAGTGTACCCTCGGGGAACAAAGTGCAATTGAATTAAAGGTTTTATAAATACTTAAATAGACCATTAGTGCTTTGCAATATTCTTAGCCTTCTTCTCAGAACTAGACTAGAAATATAAGCAGGTTTATTTAAATAAGCACAGCATTTTTGGAGCCCCGGAATGTTTTAATACATTTGATGTAAGTTTAGGATTGACATAACTGTAAGGGGAATCGACAGGGACAAATGTTTTTTTTATCACGGGGGGTTCTCTTATTGGCCGGGACACCGGGACACCAAACGGGGACATGCGTATTGGCAATCGTATGTAAGTTACATGTTCAAATATAGTTTATGATATGATTTAATTTTTTCTTTGACAGTGCTACAGTTTTAGTTGTAAATTAGTTTCAATGGTGTTACTGGCCTTTACTCTTAGTATTAACGATTTGAATATGACTTATACTTGGTCAAGCAGATCTTGTCAGTATAAAAAGGCGGCAAATTTGAAAAATGTAGGCGCAAAGGGATATCGTCCCATAGAAAATTTGAATTTCGCGCCTTTTTTTACTGACAAGATTTCCTTCTTCTTACTCACACATTTTATGTAATTGTGTTGTTACCTTCACAGATTTAATCTGTCTTTTCTAAACCTAAACCAATTTTATTTCCACAATTTGTTACATGCCTGAATTACGTTGAGACCGGTTCTAGGGACTTATTTTTCTACGCTATAAGATAGACTGTAAATAAAACAACAGTCTGTCAAATAATTTAGCCTGAAGCTTATTTTAATCATCTCCCGGTATTTCAAGTCAAGTCGACTGTACATGTGCCGTGGAATAGTTGGTACGCGCGAAGAGAGCGTTTCCCTGTACCACGATTGTAAAAAGAGATTTTTACGGTCTTCGGGAGGAGGGGGTTGGGGGTGGGGGGAACGGTCGTATGTTCTTATTTGTGCTTGAACGTGACCGCAGCTTTGCATTTTACTTGAATGTGTTAGAATTTAATAATTAGAGTTTTAATTACTGGGGATATTATGTTCATATTTTAATTGGAATTGTTATAAGAACTCATTGCTACAATATTTTTTCGTATTTGCTATTTAAAAAAGACTTTTTTTAGTTTGGGACATTTAGTTTTTATTATAATACATAGAGTAGAACTGAACTTTGTGCAAGGATAGGTTTAAAATAAAAATTTAAAAATTCCTTTGTTTAAATATTTAGACTTCCATTTTTGTGACATCCATGAAAGTCTATCTACGCCTAGTTTGCACCGACTCGGCAATAACAGTGCCATGTTTGACTTAATACTTGGGATAAAAACTTAGCAAAGTCAGACTTTACTCTATGACCTCTAAGTAATTCAAATAATAAAGTTAAAGACATTCAAATTGTTTATATTTTATTAAACGAAACTCAACAATAACCTCACAAATAACGTAATCAGATAAAGGACGATATGTTGTTACTATTTAATGGACCATGCACCTTAAACCTAAACCAAAAAGGATATTAAATACACATCTTGAGTTCGTGATCTATAAATTAAATAAATTATTAAAGTAGATATTATAGTAAGAGATTATTATAGTAAGTTAGTACGGGTACAAAAGTGCTTAGCCATTTTTCTCTTAAAATAAAAATGGAAAGTCACAAGTGTACAACCTACGCTATCTACAAATGAGGAAAGAAGAGTAAAACTTGCCGGGGTTCACTTCCGTGCCCCCACATCCATTATTTAAATCTAAAGTGTCGTTTCTGCGAAAGAATCGTGGAATTCACTTTAAAATCTATATTCAAAGATTTGACCCGACATTTGTAACTTCAACGAGAAGGACTTTTGTAACTCCCAATGATTAATAATAACAATGTCAGGTACATATTTTACAAGTTGTTTTCTAGATTAAGCATAACTTTGAATATGAAGAATGTAACAATATCCAAAAATGCCTTATCTTCTAACAATCATTTAAATATCACATTGAGACGTTCGATAGACTACGGGCCCACAGATTACCAGTTCGCCGGACGATATCAACCTGTCAGTTAATCGCAAAAGGAGACAGTTCCGAACAACTGACAGCTGATATCGTCCGGAGAACTGGTAATCTGTGGGCGCCTTTAATATTGCAACAGATCCAAGACTCATCCAAAGAAACGACACTATTGTAAAATCGTATAAAAAACCTACTTAATCAATCGAAATAAATTAGTTGAAAATGAAGCTGAAATGCATTCGTAGTTACGATAAGGTAATAAGTTAGCTAACTAGCGAGAGGCTAGTCTACGTTAGCGAGGACACGTATCACATTGCTTATAGCACAGATTAGACAAACTATAACACACTTCCCACTATCGATCTTACTCACACTTAAGTTGATTGATATCCAAATGTGAGATAGAAAAAAAAACAGCACTACCCAACACGGAAGTCTTAACTATTTTAAGTACATGCAATAAATAAACTAACTAGGTTTTAAGTAAATAAGACTAGATAGTCGCTCAATACCACATTTGAATTGTTCTCTGTTATTCTTTTAATAATTTTTTTGAAATAATTCAGAGAGAATATTAATTATTTCCGAACAAAAAGCTGCAATATTCCATCTATATATCACGATAATTGGAAGCGATAGTAGTAAATACTAAACCTGTACATGTAACGATTAAACATGGCAAGCACGCGTTACGTATATATTGAAACTGTATCATTATTGTGAAAGAAGAGAAAATTAATAAGTACAGTAGCGAGAGATAAAATGTCTAACAGAGCCTACCTTAAATCTAAATTTACACCATCGGTCGTTTCGATTTGTACATCTTACATGAATTAAACTATAGCACATGGCAGATTTCGTAACCTAACCGTACGAATCTACTCAACCAATTTTAATGCATTACTTTCGCAACGCAGCAAATGTTTTCTTTTCAAGTACAGATGCATGATTCCATCGTATTGACTCGGAAACGTTCGTATTTGTCATGCTACTTCAGTCAACCTAAGTACTTTTTGTACCGAGACTGACTGAAATAGCAAGACACGTTTCCGTGTAATACGAAGGAAAATAATTATGCACTACATCTGTATTTACGAAATGTGCCATGTGGTCGCAACTATGTTCATATGTTACAGTAAATTAACTTAAGATTATGTCGCTTATTCCTCGGTGCCCGTGATCCACTGCAGGTATTTGAAGGAGCGTGACTGCAGGGGGCTGTCGCGGGAGTCCAGGCCGTAGGTGCGCGGGTGGTGGTAGCTCGACTGCTCTCTGTAACGTACAAATAAATATATAAAATTAATGCCTTGATCCGTAACAATCTACCCTTGTATCCCTTGAGCAAGCCACAAAATCCTGACATGTGTTATATGCGTGAGCAACTACACAAAGAAGGTGAAACCGAGTGGTTTTGTGCGACGGTATGTAGGAAATCGAAAAATATTAGACTGGAATGCATAAATTGTTTGTAACAGATAAAAAATAAGTATGACTTCTGATAAAAACCAGCAATAAATATGAAAATAGCGTAAAAGTGTTTGCAAAAATGCATGCATGTCGCGTATATTTACATTGCTAATAAGTACTTCGTATTATACTCCGGCAAGTCAGCTTTGTCAGTAAAATAGCGGCCATTTTGTAAAATGTAGGCGCGAAAGTTCGACCTCCCTTGCTACTTCAATTTAAAATTATACGCCTTTTTTACTGACAAAGTTGGCTTGTCAGATTATAAATATTATGGGGCATTAAGTAATACACAAATTGACTAAGGGTCAGTTGCACCAAACTGTTTGTGCGGATGGTGCAACTGGGACTAAGTGTCACAATCACAAATATGATGTTGTTTTGTCATTATTACCCTTAGAGGATATAACCAACGGAGACGCCATGTCAAAATTTTTCGGTACAAAATAGTCTGCCGTTTTTTGCGGGGGAGGGGCACATCAAATGTATAGGTACGTCATGTCAGATAAACGTCAGTCAATACATATGGTTGACATGTGGTTGACCATTGGCCGCCTATTTTCGACAGAGGGGAACGCCTGTTAATGGCGGCTCCATTGTTAATTACTCCGAGTTATTACCTAAATAAAACAAAATAAAAAAACATTTTCTTACCTAGGTTCAGCTGAGGCACGTGTGTGGTAAGCAGGCACATTCGGGTTATGATAACCCTTCGAGTGGGGAGCATTGGCCGGCGTGAGGGTCTGGCCCTGCACGGGCTGGTGCTCCGACAGGATCGGCCCGCTGTAGTGGTTCGGGTTGAAGCGGTCCACCGACACGCCGCGCGGCCTCTCCGGCGCGGGCGCCTCCGCACTCTTCACGTACGAACTCATTGGCCTGTTCCTTCCCAAAGTATTGCTCTTTGCCCATTCCTGAGATTCAGATACCAATTCCGATTCAAAACTCCTCTCGCGCCACGACTGCGGCCGAAGGGTCTGGCTCCAGGATGGGGTAGGCGTATATTTCGGGGTAGCGGGCTTGGCGTAGTTAGGTTCGGATTCCCACGGCGGATTTACGGACGTTTGCTGCGTCTGATATTGACTCTGAGATGTCTTCTCTGTAAATTCCCTGAGCTCCTTCCGCCACTGTGGCTCCACCGGCTCGGCCGGCTGCTCATTGTTATCATAATAATACTGTGGCGACGGGTCGGGTTGAGCTTGGAATCTACTCTCGCCGGGTACGTAGTTAGATTCTGGAACGGTGATGTAACGTCTTTCATATTCGCTATAATAAGTTTTGCGACCAGGCTGTGGAGGAGGTTCTGCGACATTTACGTTTTTAACGAACGATTGGTTTGGCGCCGGTGGCACGTAGGCTTTAGGAGGGGGTTTGGAGAACTTGGTTTTAGGCGGTGTTGGTGTCCACCCCGGATGTGTGTTGGGGCTAAATGTGCTTGTTGCGGGTGGCTGAGGCAAGTCTGCTCTAGGCTGATAGAAACTAGCTGTATTAGGAGCTACGTAGTTGGGGTCCTGTTCCCATGGAGGAGGGACGTAGGAAGAAGAATACTGCTGTGAAGACTTCTGGTAGCTTTGTGTATCGTAGGATGGGTAAGATTGATTAGGTTGAACGTTAATTGATGGGACGGTGTCGACGGAGCTGAGGTTGTTGTTACCCCAGTTTGAGGGCTGGGGGGTGTAGGATGGATAACTGTTCTGTTGATAGGTGTTTGACACTTTGGAGTAGTCTTGTGTACTTTGAGTGTATGAAGGCTGGTATTGTGGCTGAGGCTGGGGCTGAGGCTGGGGCTGAGGTTGCTGCTGGTTCCACAGTTGGCTGGCGGGAGGGGCTGTGGTGGGCGTCACATTATTATAGAGAACATTCTCACTTCTGTTCTGCTGGTACCACTGGGAATTGGAGATTGTACTCGGCTTAACATTGCTGATATTGACAACTTCCGATTGGGGTTCATGAGCCCACCTTTGCTGATCATAAGATTGGTTGTTAGATTGATTGCTATACTGACTGCTGTAGTTATTTTGATATACTTCTGAACCTGGCAACTGGCGTTCTGTGCTTAGCCTTTCTAAAAGCAGACTGTGTCGTCTCTCTGTTTTTGGTGGTTCAGGAGTGTAGGCAGGTTGGTAGGGCCTCGATGGAGAAATAGAAACTCTCTCACGATTGGGCGCAAAGTAGGTTTTCATTGTGGGAGGCCCAGATTGAGTTATTTGTTCATAGGCTTTGTCTAATGTCTTGGTTGTGCGGTTGACAGTGACAATATTTTCAACTCTGTTATATTCTGTTTGGGAACTTAATGAGCCCGTGGGCGCTGCAGTATTTCTGATAATTTCGGTATTTTCCGTGTGAGTTCTTGACACTGTTTGAGACTCACCTATTGGTTTAATTTCGATATCTTCCACCTTTTCCAGCGGGATCGATGGTTCTCTTAATGGCACCTTGGGTTCTGGTTGTGGTGCTGCCGGTACTGGTTCCTCAGGTGTTTCTTCCGTAGGTTCTGGCTTTTCTTCTTTCGGCTCCGGTTTTGATTCAGATTTAGGCTCTTCTTTTTCAACTGGAGTTGATTTAGGCGCCTCCTCAGGCTCCGATTCTATTTCTTCTTCTGTATATTCAGATTCTTCATCTTCTTCCTTTGGTTTTGATTCTGGTACTGGCTCGGGCTTTGATTCCTGTTTCTTAGCATCTGCTTTTACGTCTTCCTCGGCCTCTTCATATTCTTCCTCTTCTTCTACTTCCTCTTCTTCCTCCGTTTTCTTTGTAACTTCTGCTTGTTTACTTTCTACGGATTCAGGCTTTTTGACAACAACTACTTCCTGCTCCTCCTCCTCCTCTTCCTCTTCGTCTTCATCTTGTTCTTCCTGTTTAGGCTCAGATTTTACTTCAGGAGCTGGAACGGATTTCTTTACAACTTCTTCTTCTGCTACTTCTTTTTGTTCTTGTTTAGCCTCTGCTTGTTTGACTTCAACTTTTTCAGTAGTTTTTACAACCGCTTTAGTCTCTTTGACGGGTTCAATAACTTCTTCCTCCTCTTCTTCTTCTTCCTCCTCTTCCTGATCATTGGATTGTACTTCTACTACTTTTTTAGATGTCGTAGTTACTGTGCTTTCTGTTTTGTTTACAGTTATTTCCTTGTGGCCATTTTCTTTAACAACTACGGGTTGTGGCTCCTCTGCTTCTTCTTCCACTTCTTCTTCTTCTTCGACCTCTTCCTCAGAGTGTTCTTCTTTAGGAATAATTTTTGTTTCAGTTTTGGTTTTGATGGATGTCTTGCCATCGGTAGTAGTTTTAGTAATTGTCTTAGTTATTTCCTCTACTGAACCATCTGGTAAACTTTTTTTCGTAACTTCAACTCTTGTTTCGACTTTTGTGCCCGATTTTTTAGCCGGCAACTTAACAACCAACTCTGCCTCGGCGTCGCCATTTTGATTTCCATTTTGATCTTCGACATTTGTAGCTGACTCTTCAACTTTTTTTTCCGTTTTAACTTGCTTTTTGACCACTTTCACTTGTTTCTGAAACATAAAAATAGTTATTAAGTAACTTCAATACGAAAAAAACATATGATGAATTATGTTTCTGTTAACAATCAGAAGATAAACAATACTATATATTTGTTTTTTTGAAAAGTTGATTGATGGCAAACTAAACGTATTTTAATTGCAACAAATCCTTTAAACTACTGTGCTAAAAGTAGACACATGAAATGTTTTTTTTTATAAAATACAAAACGTTTTATTTATGAAAAGTAAACAACTTGAACTCACTATGTTATTTAACGACAAGTTCAATTTAAACGATATGTTGTCAAGACTTTTACAAATCTTTAACATTGTAGACTAAATATGCATAGCAGATAAGATAAACACATAAATATATATAAATGTAATATGTATACAGTAATTTTACATCAACCTGATCGTCACTGATGTCCGACAGATCTGCAACAGGTTTAGTTTCTAAAGGATCGTGTACTGTTATAGTCACATCATTATCGGGTACTTCCACTATAACATTTGATTCGTTATTTTCATCCATATCAACAGAGACAGTTTCTAGTGTTTTTGTTGGGATAATATCGTCACTTTGTAATGTTAACGGACTTCTTGTTTTTATTTTATCATCAAATGAAATGGGGGCAATGCTTAATTCTGTTGTATTGGTAATTTCTGAAAATGCCGGCGTTTGACAATTTTCATCATTATTATTTGAGGTTGGTTTTTTATCTCCGGGATAGCTACAAGTGAAATTAGCATTTGAATCCAGTAAATTTTCTTTAGGTTCAGTTTTCATTTCTTTTACTAAGTCTTTTGATTGCATGATTGGTTGAGAGTAAAAGGATTGCGAACAGTCTTTGTTTTCCTCGGTCTGATAAGTCAGATTTGGTGTTGTAGTAAAATATTCCGCCTCAAAACACATTTCGGGCAATGCTGGCGCCGTATATCCATCGCTGCCATAGCTTGTCCTCGCTGTGCTATTATTTGGCGAATAACCATATTCAAACATCGATACGGGTCTGTTGTTGTATGTGTTTGTTTGGGAAAGCTGCGGCGCAGTTTTGTTTATGTTATTCTGAACTTGCGCAATGTGCGGTTGAGGTGTAGGTTGAGGGTTCATGAACTGCGGCGCCTGTGGCGCTTTCTGAGATTCACGGCTCGGGTTACTTCTCGACCTCAGTAACGACTTAGGGTTAGCCGGCAACGTAAAACCGGCTGGCAAGACTTGAACCGGCAAGCAACTGAAGTTAGGTACAGGCACTGGAGTGGACGGAGTTGGCGGCGACTGAATCGGATTCACCGGCACTTCAGGAACACCCTGGTTCATGGCGTTCCTCATCAACCTCTGCGCCATACGCTCGGATTTTATCTGCGAGAGGTCCAGCCCTCCCGGGAGGTAAGAGAACGGTTTCCTCTCCCGGCTCATCGCCCCGTGCAACGCCGACGGCGGATTCATATTGCTGAAATAAGTTTTCCCAAATTACAATCTAATTTACGTTTATTGCACAGTCTATGGCCAGTATAAATATTCAAGTAATAATGCCCGAAGCATCGAACGGACGTATACAATGGCATCGATTTGGCAATTTGACAAAACAGTATAAAATAGATATGAGTTACTCACGAGGTCCGATGCTAACCGCACGATATTATATTTACTTCCTGTGTGCAGGGGGCGGGCGTTTTCCCCGCGGCTCACGTGTGACACTGTGGCACTAGTATCGCTTTTCACATGGTGGGTTTATGTGACAGGTCGCGTATATTCGAGGCGGAACAGGGAACATGCAGATATGAATGCGGCGAGCGGTTAATTTTAGCGCGGAGTTGTAAACGGGCCGGTGCGTTTGAATCCGGGAGGCGCGAGGCGGCGCGTGCGCCGATGGCCGCCTACTGCCGTCTGTGCGGACCCGCCATGTATTTTGGTCGCGGCCCCAATATTAACGGACGCCTCGTCTACAATTTGTCTTGAGCGAATCGTCACAACAACGGCCGATACTTCCGACTTCACGATTACTGTTTATGCATTTCTGCGGCTCCATTCATTCCTGTTCCACCTGTCACCTTATCAGCACGTTCAGTTCAGCCACAGTAAAAGTGAAAACGTACTGTGACTTACGCGCGAGCTATTTTCGTGCGCATTCAGTCTTTAGAAGGTCGGTCGTATTAGATGCGACTTAAACAGCTGCTCGTTCTTGGATTTAATTTGCCATCAGTGAGCGAAGAACGCTTTCAATTTGTCATGACTAAAATATTAACATGTATATAGATAGTTAATAATTGTGGCGGCTTAAACTTATAAAGATCGTTCAACTCTGCGTGAAACTTTCATAGGTGCAAGGCTTAAAGTGAAATTTTAATGTTGAAATCATCTAGACTCGTCAGGTTCATCCACCTTTTTGGACGTAGAAATGTGTTGATTCGCACTAATAGTGGAGCGAAATCTTTATTTAAAAGCGAGTAAGATTTAGTGCGAACAGCGGCGAAGTCCGACGCTGTTACTCTTGGCTCTCCACCAAACATCTGATTCGATGTTTCCTAGATTCATTGCACATTTAATGTTTGCATTAAAGGCTATTGAGTCTGCACGAGTATCATGTTGCGATTAAATAATCGTTCAAGAATATAAACGGGGTAATATTTAAATAAACGGTGGTGCGAGCTACATTTAAAAGTTTTGTGCAGTTATTAAAGTAAACAATTTGCTGCTGTGAATCATTGCTATTAAAAATGAACTACTAATAAATATTCATTTTGCTGGACGTAGAATAACTACTCGTTAGTAAGGATTTTGAATCATTTATTCAGTTTTTATGGATATTTATTGAAATAACTCGGTGTAAACATATACATAGTGGTATAAAAAGAGTTGAAACGAGAGCATTGTGGTCGGATAAAAATATACGTATTCAGATTGGATCGTCTATTAAAACATTGTGTTTATGTTCACAGTGTCAGTCATATTGTGCTTGTTGTATAAAGTCAACTATTGTTCGTTTTTTGCTACACTGACAAAACATTAAATACAGCCTCAATAGAAAATATGTAGCATGAGTTTTCTAGAGCTACTAAGTACCTAAACGGACCGTCGTTTAAAAACTCATGCTACATATTTTCTATTGAGGCTGTATACACTATACAGTAAGCACAATATGACTAACACTGTGAACATAAACACAATGTAAAACATTAGTATAGACGATCCAATCTGAATACGTATATTTTTATCCGATATATTTAAACAATCTCTATGAATTAAATAATTCATTGAATCAGGCGTTATTTAGCGAAAATCCATATTAATTAAAACAATAATATTGCTTTGGCAATCCGCGATGCAATAACGAGCTAGTCAATTAGTGCTAACCCGTTATACTTACCTATAGTTTGTTTTTTTAGCATTAGAAAGGTAATTCAAAAGGCCAAGTTCAAAAGAAAATAACTTTTTACTGTAAAAGTTAGTGTTAGCTGCCAATTTTACATGAACAAATGAAACAAGACTGTTCATGAGAAATAAGTAGTTTATTGAGGATGGTAATCAAAAAGAACATGACAGAATACTTATACAATCCAAGAAAAATCTTAACACCGTGATCTACAAAACAGCGCGGAGGGTACAGCACCATCTAGCGGGACATTGGTACACTAACTTTCCTATACAAGTTGTACAACATGAAATGTTTTTGGTGGGATATTTACTTCTGTAAAGTTCTTCGTTCACCTGCCAAGTGCCAAGAGAACCCTCATAAAACATTTATTTGCGAGTTTCCTCTTCATTCTAATGTTTTATTGATAGAAACTCCGATCCCTTTGAACTTTGTCATCATTGTAAATTAGAGAAATATTGAAATGGAAAAACTGGGATTCATGAATAATACATTGGGTTAAACCGTAGGTGGCGAGGATAAATTCGTCGTATTTCAATCTCTTTTTAATTACATACATAGAATAATACTGCCTTATAAACCTAGTTCTATAAAGCGCAGCCGTTAAGAAGTGAATCCGAAATAATGCTATATTATTATAAAATTCAAGAACGAATGAAGAATGATTCGGAGCCGAATTTAACGCAAATCTAGTGTTTGAAGTTAGAACCAGTGGCGTAGCTATGCGTGGGCGAAGTGGGCCGTCGCCCACGGCCTCGCGCCTCAAGGGCGGCCTCGCGCGAGGCACCTTCGGGCACAGTGAAAGAAAAGGGCCTCGCAGATGCGACTTCGCCCACGGCTAGATTAGTTCACGCTACGCCACTGGTTAGAACCTTGCCGCCGATGTCGTAGTCGGGCCTCTAAGCACTATTTAATGACCCAGGGCAATCATATTACGAACTGAAATAAATGTCATATACTAAGAAAAAGTGACCAAGGCCTCTAGTGCCCCAGGCTGGAATCGAACCAGTTTTCAGTTTATAATTTATATAGTAGTGTTTCTACTTGATAAAAACAAATTAAAATATTTTTCAGAAATAATTTAATTTGTTCAAATACTTTAGAATCATATTACGCTAAACAAATATTATAAAGGTACTCTCGATTTTCACTCAGGGCCTTAATATACATATAGGATGTAGGTAAAGTACATATTTACTACAAGCAACGGCAAGAGCGCTTAGGTATAAGTGTCTCAAGTAAGGGTTTATTATGTACCAACGGTGATTTATTATGTTCGAATAAATACTTTAGAAATTTTAGCCAGTCTAAAGGTCACACTCTGCAATGGTCCAACACGCCCGCGCTAGCGCAAACATGCACTTTTCACAAACTTTGAAAGCAAAGTTCATCTATCCCCATCTCTATCGCTCTCACATCGAATGACAGGGATGTAAGTAGACAAATTTCGAAAGGTAGGTAGGTAGTAGGTTATCGGGGCGTCGGCACGGACTTGCTGAAGTCTTTAATAATTTATAAGAACTCTCAGAAGGCCCTACAAAGAGCGGATTAGTCGCCCTTTTGATTTTGTCCTTTGGCGATGGTGCAAATTAAGAACAGTTTAGCATAGTGGCATTTAAGATGCTTTTGACGCTTTCAAGTTGTTTACTTCCTTCTGACGTCCTGGAGAAAATTTGTTATGAAGTGTTTCCTTGTTAGACATTTAATTAAAACTTATACAAAGAAAGACACGTGCATTAAGATTATATCAACGAATGACATCTTGGCTAACCATTCAGTAAACATACATCAGTGGAGCACTTTGACATTACTTTTTGACAGCCCAATATAGTTAACTAATCTTTCAAAATGGTAGCGATATCACGAAATACAAATGTGTTTTGCAGTTTTAAATCTTGGTGCACAAAATGACAGATAAGGACAAACGATTATTAGCTAATTGAGGTTCGTAATGCGTTTATGATTAACGGGGTTATTCGTTAACAACTAGCGGTTCGAAAATAAAAGGCTTGTGCACACCGGACGCGTGTGCGTTGACGCGCGCGTTGTAATATACAGATCCTTATGAGAGACGGCACACTGCTTACGTGATAATACCTAATATTAATTATGTTGTAATCTAGACCCTATGCGGAAGTGGAAAGTTAAGTATTATGACTAAAATACTTACAGTGATTTCAGTCGTCGCGGACTCCCCGTTGGTCGCCATCCTGTTGACAAGAAAACATGTTTCAATATAAAAATATATCGATAAAACTTATAATAAAAGTTCTAGCAATTCAACTATAAATTATTATAGGTTATTAACGGGCGAGGTGTTCAAAATTACCTTGACACCCTCTTAGTCTCTTAACAATAAAGTTGCGTCAAGATAATTTTGAGCACCTCGCTCGCTTAGCAACTTCTGCTGCTGACTGTACGATCATCTAGTTTAGGTACCTACTCTCAATATTTTCAAAGAAAATTTTTATTACCTAATTGCATTACGGTATCTATATAGTGTGTATGAACAGATGGTAGTAAAAATAAATGGAAGATAGATCGATATTAACCTACGTATGAATGTGTAAGAGAGTGTATATAAAAAGTAAAAACTTATTATTTTTCATCTATTTAAAAATTAATCGTATAAATTTTAATCGTTCCTATTCATTTTTAGAGTAATAGTGGCTGTAACACGATAATTTTCTGGTAAATATTTCGTTTCTCTTTGCATATTTTTAGTCGACTGACTCGACTGTACCTTTCGTTAAGCAAAAGATAACAGCTATATCGAAATAATTCCAACTAGTCACATCTATAAGAGCATTGAAATTGTAGGTACTTATTACTTCCTTTGATCACGTTCCCTCCCCATCACCAGACTAGATTACCTAAACATTGCATAGGTATGCATATTTAGTCAATAAAATTTACAAGTATTTTTTCGTTCAATCGACTACTTAACAAGTGATTAGCAAATTATTTTTCCAATAGCTCATAAACAAGGAGGTTAGGCCGCTGTTCCGTTAAAATAAGGAATGACTCACGCTAGACCGGGCTGCGGCCGGGCCGGAGCTTCCGGCACGCTACGGAAAGTACCACATGATCACCGATCAGCCGTCATAGAAAATGTCATGTCGGACGCCCCGGCCGTCTAGCCGGAGTCATCCTTAATGTCGGGATTGACACAAAACCCACATAAAGCAATCAGACATAAATCCCGTACTCAAACCAGGAATAGACTAAATGTAGATCAATGATCGGACAGATCGAACACCTTTCAAGCAGATCCCACATCTCGGGAACATTAGGCATCGGTCCAGCTAGAACAGTGACCTCTATATTAGTAACTGGTGGCTAACTGGAGATCTATGTCAATAAAGCTTTAAAAGTAAAAATATACATGGGATAAACTAAAATAGATGTCATGTACTATCGCCCGCACTGTTAACTGTACATCGGTGGACCTTATGCATTTTGTAATAAGGTCCACTGATGTACAGTTAGGAGTGTTGCTGTTTGTACCTGTGTCATTTTACTCTCATTCCCTTGGCTTTACCTATTCATAAATTCCCAAGATATTCCGCTTAGCTGTTTTGGTTGATGATGGAACTTGGCACGGGTTACACGGTGACCAAAAATGAGATGCTAATAAAGCGGAATTTCCTGGGAATTTGCGAATAGATAAGGCGAAGGGAATGAGATTTTTGGAGAATGACCCACCTACGAAAGAAAAAGTGACCATGTCATCCAGTGCCCGACTAATCAACTCAGGTGATTCCGGGGTTGAGCAGCCCCCAAAGAGCACTTATAGAGTGTCAGCCCTGGGCACTGGAGGTCTTCGTCGTTTTTTCTTTCGTATATTGACATCTACATATTCTACATATTTAAATTTATAATTTATATTAATCCCTTAATATATCTCGTTTTGACTGCTGTAGCTACTGTAGCCGCGCAATTGCTAAATAAATAAATTACCAACACGAGAATGCCTCTTTCAACTTATGACCAAGACCAAATTTTAACTCTAATAAAATTGGAAATTGAAAAAACTTGGCAAGGAAGAAAATAATCACCTGTTCGAGTCAAGATGCTAAATATCAAACTTAACAACCTCAAACACAATATTTAAAAGCAGTCGACGTAAATGGCACCACCACCGTGCATCGCACCGGGGCCGCATTATGCGCACGATAGCCAAGAATCTCGGTCGGACTTATGTCACATGAACACAATTTTCCTTTCGAGCGAGCTCCAGGCACTCGCGTTATTTTGCACAACTTACTGCACTTCGAGTAGGGAGCCGATTCTGTTTCAACAGTTTGATATAGTTTTAATTACTGATGCCATCGGAAAGTCTCCAAAATTGCGAAATTTTCACTTGGAGAAATTGCGAAAACTTCTCATAAATATTACATAGGAATCGAAATGTTCCATTTCCAAAATGAAAGTTTCCTTTATTTCCCGTGTATTTTCGTGAAATTTTCTAATAGGTGTTCAACTTTTTTGATACTTTCCACAACTTGCACATCTGTAGTTTTAATCTTATTATCTTCATCAGACATCTCGCGAACACCATTATGAGACGACTCTTGAGTGTATTTCGTAAGCATCAATCACCGTTAGCGGCTCTCTCTGATTGGTGCAGCGGTGCACGCTGTCTCAAGGTCGTATCAAAATAAGATAAAAACTATCGGCCCGATTCGAACTTTAAGATACGTCAATTAATAGATCTAGAAACGATATAATAATTAAATATGTCAGTGTCAAATGTGACGTTTCTTCAAACAAAAACGTCACTTTTGACACTGACACATCTAATCCATATCGTTTCTAGATCTAATATTTGACGTATCTTAAAGTCCGAATCGGGCAGTATATCAAATTGTTAAACGGAATCGGGCTCGTGAGACTCGTGCTACTGAATTTTATCGGGAATTTTGGTAATGTTTTGAAACGATCTATCCAGTGTAGAGTGTAGCAGACTGATTTATTTATACTGGACAGTGTTTTGTTTCATGACAGTAGATTGTACATAACGAGGTATTTTGTATTGGGGTAATTTCGAAAGCGGACTAATTTTAAATATAGCTACTTAATATTTGCTAAACCAGATGCACTTCATACTTTGGCAAGACTTACGCTACTACAACGCTTACTGAGGCATCTTGTTTACTGTGGCTATAGTTGTAGGTGCTTCTAGTTTAGTATTTACAATTTTTTTAATTACCTTGTTTTCGGAGTTATCCCAATGCACCCTATATTTTATGGGTGTAAAATAACATAACTGGTTAAGTTATTATTAGGTACTCCGATACATTTAGACCTACCTAAATATATGTTAAGAGTAGCTTTTTGGCAGAACTGACGCTACTACTAACCAACGAATAGTTGATATCATAGTCAAACCAAGCTGAAATAAAATAATAGTTTTCGTAGCCAACCGAAACTAAGAAAAATAATTTACGTAGGAGTAGATAACACAAAGTATAGTATTCAGTGAGTGCGCCTGTGACGAACATTTTTGTGCATTTTCATTGCCCCCTGAACACGTTTCTCATTCAAATTCGATTCATTTTAGTGCTCGCGACAATTGAAGAGAATTCCAGCGACCCCGAGAAATTATTTGATGACTGGAGTGGAATTCGTGCGTTTACTACCGAAGTGTTAACATATAAAGGAAGTGTCTAGCATAATTTACAGATTTTCAGTCTCCGGTAGCATTTTGAAGGATCCCAAGGTCCGCTTTGGCAAAATATTCCCATGAATTGACACAGGCACTAGTTTTCATGAAAGCCCTCATCTGAATTTCCAACCCAAATAGGAAACTAGGCCTTATTGGGGTTTGTTCCGTTTCCACACGATTATTTCAGTACGAGAACTAGGTAGTATATGAGGACGGTCCTAAAGAATTCCACATACTTACTACATACATTGAGACATACGCTCGAAAAACATAACCCTCATTTGGTAACCATTTCCTTTGGTAATAAGATAAATTAGTAAATTTCAACTGCCGCTTACTCCAATCTAGGCAACTTATATAATCTAAATCTCGTGTAAACCAGGACAGATGAGTATTCTAATATTAGTTAAGGTCAGACATGTTGCAACGTCTCTGACTGGCAGCTATTTATCAACATGTTTCAAAGAAAAGCTTTCAACATGCATTTATTGTTTATCTCTTTAAAAAATTATCAGATCATAATCTGAAATAGAAACGCGATGATAAGACCTTTGTTTAGGCTAAGAATTGGAATGAGAATTCAGAAACATTATATACTACACAAACATTCCGTTTAAACTAGAACTACTTTGGTAGGTATTTAACCTTAATTCCCTCTTTTAAATGTTATTTTCAGACTTTTTGTTATTGTAGGTAGGTACTGCTAGGTAGGCAGGTAAAATGAGAATTGTTTGCTCGCTGTTAAGAGACAAAGAAATTTTGACTATGAAAGCTCATCGAAACTTTAATAAAACTAATGCCCCAAAATATACTATTTGAGATGTCTGGAAATCTTTTCAGAAAACACTCTAATTTCATGCGCAGCAGAACACGGCCTTTTTACAAACTTTAATAAACTTGAAACAATGTCAAACCCCGTAATTTTTTCATGGCCCCTAAATGTTAGGAAGAGTCCGGAAAGTCAACTTGTAAATCTTCTGAAACAAGTTTTCTCTTTATTTTTCGAGATATTCTACTCCGTTATAAATAAGATTATTTTTGCTGACTATGAGGGAACATTAATAATGTTTGTGTTCTTTTTTCAGTTTCAGGGCTTGAAGCTCAAGTCTAGGTTAGAACAATTTATGTTGGAACTTTACTACAAATTAAATTTGTTCAACGAAAACTGAAAGCCATTTCTATGTAACTTTTGGCAAATACGAGAATATCATCAGAGTATTTGATGATATTTATTTCTCGTCTCATCAGAAATAAATTTTCAATGAAATATGTGTTGTGCAAAAACAATAAGTAATGTTCCAGTACACATAACAATGGAATATTTAACGATTCAAATAACATTGGTGGTCGAGTGTCCAGACACTATCAGCTTTTATAATGTTTGAAGTTCATTCAGTTTCATACTGGTGGAAACATTCAATTCTTTAATAATTCCAAGCCGTTTACAGTTGTATTGTTAACTAACAATAATACCTTCTGAATAGGGTTTTCACCATAATATCAATGTCAATTCAAATAAATTAATTGATAAATATTAAAGGGAATATTCTGCATTCTATCTCTGAGCATCCACCTGGTTTGTTTTACACACCGTTTGTATGCCAATTGGTAAATGCAATAAAACTACATGTCATTCTGAATAGATAATAAACTAATGAAGGATATTTATTATTAAATTAAACAACTGGCATAAATATTGAAAATTCAACAGTTAAACTTCAATACCTAACACAAACTTATATGAACGTATCTGAAAACTCTAGATACTAGGTCAAAAGAATTTTAGCCACATTGGACATGCCATTGACAACATCATAAAATGATCATAGACAAGACAGGCGGGAGGATACTTACCAGTAGATTCACGTTAATAGATACAGCCTCGGAGTAATTAACAATGGAGCCGCCATTAACAGGCGTTCCCCTCTGTCGAAAATAGGCGGCCAATGGTCAACAACTTGTCAACCATATGTATGGACTGACGTTTATCTGACATGACGTACCTATACATTTGATGTGCCCCTCCCCCGCAAAAAACGGCAGACTATTTTGTACCGAAAATTTTAGACATGGCGTCTCCGTTGGTTATATCCTCTAAGGATACAGCGCAAAAAATAATTTTTATTTTTTTTTTTATTGGAAAAAGGTAAACATTTGACCACAATCTCACCTGATGGTAAGTGCCGATGCAGTCTAGGATGGAACATGCTTACCTAAGAGATGTCTATGCACTCTCGATTTAAAGAGATCCAAGTTATAGTTGACTGGGAATAGATTTGCAGGAAGTGAATTCCACTCCTTAGCCGTTCGCATGATAAAGCTGGATGCATAGCGCTTAGTTCTAATCAGTGGCAGAGTAACGACGTAAGGGTGAAACGCAAGTCCGCGTCTAGTCCCACGGTGGCAGAACGGAGATGGGGGGATTAGATTATGTAATCCCATCGCACACTCCCCGAAATGTCATATATGCTAACCCAATATGTTAACCCAGTTAAAAAAAAGTATTTTTATAAAAAATGGGTCAGGTATATTTTTTACTCGCCGTTATTATAGCCAGTGATTGTTCTACTTAAGTTCCTGACGTATAATGTTTTGATCATAATCAGATAATGGCAGTTGGTAAGTTGGTTTAGTTGGTGGGTTAACATATACTTTGTTTTCAACATCTCTAAATCTATATTTAAACCTTTTGCGTTTTTAACAATCGGGTCTATCGCGAATTTATTTTGTTACCTTTATTTCCGACGTTTCGACACAGGTTAAAGCTAGTAAAATCGTGCATCGCTATTTTTGGTCTTGTTCCAAAGTTTCTTAACATACAGATGTACCGAATTTTATAGATGACAAATAAACGATTATCGTACAGACATTCGGGCCGTTAAACGCCTTATTAATAGCCAAAACACATTTGACAGAGTTCCAAAATATACAATACGGCGCAGTGCATTCCGTTACATAGTACGGGTTAAGGTTACTTGAGGTAAATGTGCTATTTCTAATAATTTTCATATGACTTCGGTGTCTAAGAATATACGCGTAAACACGTTTCTTATTCGTGTAGTACTCACATTTACCTTTATCTGTGTACCTACATTATAAGTCTTTGAGGCTTTTGATATCGTACGTAGAATCAATTCACTTGTAACCAGGGTTACTCCCCAAGAGACTCAAGGTGTTGGACGAAGGTTGATACTCAAGTAGATGGACATCGCCCTCGTCAACGCTGCAGCAGTAATCAATCAAGCCGCATTGCTGCCGCGATTAAAACGTTCAATCCGTCAGTCATTTTATCAAGGAAATTGACAGTGACAGCGCCCGCGTCAAGGCCGCGTCACCGCAAACCACGTTCGACGTGGTTCCTCCCTGTCACACTTACGTACGAATTTACAAGTGCGACAGAGAGGCAACACGTCGAACGTGGTTCGAGGCAGGCCCTCAGTAACGCCGCTGCAGTTGCCATCCGAATGTCACCTTTACGCTGCTGCAGTCGTCATCATAATGTAACATAACTCAAAAATTTTATGCCATTATTTTAATACTGAGATACTGATTTATACGAGATGCCTAATAATAATCATTCAATTCATAAATACAGGGCATTATTTATCGATAATCGGCCGCTCGATATTGATCGATGCGCTCGAGTCGGCCTCACGTACAAACCCGGGCGATTCCAAAACGTCGTATGTCCCAACTAGATGTAATAGTCTCTGTACTTTTGTACTCTATGCAGTATGTTGGCGTCTGACCGATATCTGCCGGAAACGCCAATCTGTTGCAGATCATTGGCAAATTTTACATAAATGAACTTGAAATACGATTATGTAATTGTAAAATATTTTGAGCATTCTGTACGATTTGTTGTATTTATATTCTCACTACTTGCGTGACTACAAATAACATATACTTTTTGCAAGATTATTTGATTGGGATTTGTTGTTGTTTTATACCTATCGTTATTTTTACAGTGAAGAGTACAGTTTGTTACACGTGATAAGAAAGTTTTGACCAACTTTGTACTTTAATGCAGTTTTGCTATTCCATATAATGAATTTTGATATCCAATTCGAACTACTCCAAGGCCCCTGTCCCTGAGTAATGCATAAATAATTAGATGTGACATATTTAATCGACGATATCCCTGTCATTTAACATTTTGAATTGGGCCCAGTCTCGATTGCAAATACCTCTGGGTGTGAATTCATTGAAAAGGTCGAAAACAGGATTCGGTCAGTAAGGTCGGACCTCTTGTAGGGTTCATCGGACTAAGCCATTCCCGTCTGGAGTCCAGACATTCCTGGACCTTCAGCTTCAATTATTACTTAATCATATTAAATCTATCGAACCGTGTTCGCAGTTGAATCGCCAGGTATTTTAATTCGATTAGAGCTGACTTTGAATTGAACTGACCGAAGGTTACCGTGAAACTCTGTTGGATAACTCAAATAACAAGAGGGGTCTTGTTATATAGTTTCGAGCAGGTGATAAGGTGTTAACACCTTATGTGTGATAGTATAAGAACGTATATTCTCTAAATGCCTGCCTATATATATGTATACGTTAGGTTGCGCAGACACGCTGCGTTTATGTTACAGTAAACCATTGTGTTAAGTACTGTTAAATACTGAAAGTGGCTAATTGCCATATTTCACAACCGTCACGCCTTGTAGTCGTGAGGTGAATTAGTACAATCGTTTAATTAAAGACAAAATGCTTTTACACCTGAAACCTAAGTTATAGCCTTCAAAAAATGAATCCTTGATAATACAAGAAAATGGTTAGTATTATTTTTAATTACAGTTTGGTAATTTGAAGTCAAATATTCCATTTATTTGTATTTGTCTTGGAAAGTTTTGATGTCTGGGCGGCTAGGGGGTAAACATGCAATTTGCCATTTGAGCTGTTTGAAGACAGTCTAGCAGTGCCTAGGGCGGCCAGATATAAAAGCCGATCAATCGTTAAAAAGAATGAAAAAGGGGCGACTAGTACTTACTACTAGATATGCCACGAATATTCGGCAACTATTCGGTATTCGGCCTATTCGGCCACTTTGCCGAATATTCAGTATTCGGCCGAATGTTGCCTACTATTCGGACGAATACCGAATATCTGTTACACCTACCTAAAAAGAAAAATTACACAAAAAAATAACCAAAAACTAGGTATATTTAATATTTAAAATGTATTCTTGGAAAGTAGCTAAATACGAAGGCACGTTTTTGAGAATTTGTTCATTACAAAATATTTTATTTTTATCATGGGTCTGATTTGATTGACTCTAACTACATTTATTAATTCTGTTGAACATAAAAATATAAATCTTAGCAAACGTTGTGTTTGTTGGCGAACAGTTTTCATAATAATTGTGACTCAAAATATTCGCATGTCATGCCGAATATTCGGTCGCCGAATATTCGGTATTCGGCCGAGAGAGAGGCCGAATATTCGGTATTCGGTATTCGGCCAAATTCACTATTCGGGGCATCTCTACTTACTACATAGCCTGGGGCCTAGGGTGTCTAAGACTACAAATCTGCCACTGCAGTCTAGCTCTATTTTTACTTACATTAACTATTCCACATTGTATTATCCATTGCTTCTTATTTAGTATTATTGTTTCAGTTCATATTCCGACTAGCTAAGCTAAGCTACTCGGAAAATTTGGCACCCTTACCGGGCTACCCCGCAGAATGAGGTAAATTCCTTAGGTTTCAGATAATTCTAGACGCCAGACACTAATAACTGCTGCAACTGCTGCGAGGCAATAACAAGCGCAGATAATAACTATTGTACACACATTACCGTTGGAACGGTGCCTGCGAATCAGTTCCCAATATAAGCCCATGCTCAGGGAAAATGTACAATCGCGGGTGAAAATTAATAGTTAGTTGTGCATCAAGAGAGCAAAGTTCGATATTTCTTCGAGTGCCTATTTTGAGTTTCTCGCAAGCGAAACATTCTACAATAGGTACAAGATTGCATTTTTCTCACTGTTTTTTAGCAGCGAAATACCCTAGTTCGAGCTGCTGAGCTGAAAAAGTGATATTCCAATTATTATTTTTTCTAATTATATTTGATAGCTTATTCTCTTTTAACTCTTAGGTATTTTTTGATAATATAGTAACACTTATTGAAACTGTAATGTAGAGGCCCAGCGGAGCCAACATGTCTCATTGATTAAGGCTTCTTTTAATAAAGAGAAATATGTAGATAAAAAAGGTATTTTTTTATTTTAGTACCTTCTGCTTCTATTTTATTGCTTGAGACGTCTCTGCTGTCTTTTTGTCCGGGTATCACTGTACTGAAGTCACGGGTACTGAAGGTCATAAATGAAGCGCCACATGTGTACGAATGCAACTGCAGTTATGCACTATTGTGATTGCATTGCATAAATATTACTTGTGTACTTGTAGTCTTGGATATTATTATGACAACGATTACATTACTTATCCACACATTTATCATAAGCTCGCAATTAAATATTACACGTACATAATTCAAAGGTCTGTTATTAATACAACATTTATATTATATGTACCTATTTAACTTTTCTTATAATGATTTTATTAATTTACGGGTGATTATTTCATCGTGATTTACAAAGTTCACTACATATATTAAGTGGTATACCTATTTTTTTAAATGTATTAAAAATTCTCCTTATTAATATTTTTCCTTTCCCAGTTGCATCCAACAAGAGCCACGGGTCCAGAATATCAAACGATGTTCCCTACATTTATAAGTTCCAAGAAACTCATTGCTATGAGCCGAGGTTCGGAGCCACGGCTTCCTGTTAATTTATTATTTATTTATTTTAAGCTCGATTGCACTTAAAAAAACGTACACCAGGTAGACTCAAGCATTTGAAAGCTAACTTGCTTGTGGAGCTTGCTTCTCTGATCGTCAGTGCGAGCGAATTCTATTAGACAGATTGTTTGTACGGTGACGGAAGAAGAATGAAAACTACTGTGGTGATGGAAAACCAAAAATTTAAGAGAGCAGCACGGATATCATGGTCGCATTTTATCACTTGTCATGTCATGCGTCACTTTCGCACTTTCATACTTGTTAGAACGTGACAGACATGGTGACAGATGATAAAAAGGCGACCATATTAGCCATGCAGGAGGAACGTAGTCCACACCCCGTGCGAGGGGTCACAAAGCTACATCTCCATTTGGTAACTGGGAGCAGATAGCTCAAACAGTACCTACTTATCGAAAAAAGAAAATGAAGAATTTTGAGAGTCCTACGCTAATAGGAAGCCAGTTAAGTTGTAGTGAGATATGTATGATTAGATTCGCACTCACGAAATAATACTTTGGTTAGAAACCTGTGAATAATGAGAGTACACTTTCACTGCCACGTCAGGGAAGCGTCCGCTCCACGCACCTTTAAGTTCATTAACTCTTGGCAGATTTACGCCACCTGTGTCACGTGGCTGGCGCCGTGCCAGCTCCTAATAATCATATTATAGGTGATAACACAATGAATGGGCCACTACAATACAATCAATATGTGTTTATGTTATTTGGAGATGCCAAAGGCTATTTTAATGGCAGATTTTTAAACAAATCTGCAAGCATGCAAATACAATACACAATGCGGTTAGCAAATAAGCTTGTAGACCTAGACCGCCTAGAATAAAGGCTTCTAACTTACAACCTAACAACCTAACGTTAATCTATTGAGCCAATGTTGACATACCTACCTATGAGGTACCTACCAGTCAATTCATTTATAAGACTGCTGACTTATATTTTGACTTAAAAAAAATATTATTCCCTCTGAGACCCTGCGTATACATTTTTGTACATATTCCTTAATCTATTTTGAACTTTAATAGAGTAACTAAGAGTTCCTACTTCAAAATCAAAACAACTGCTTCTGGGTTCCAGAAGAATACAATTGCTAACTTGTACCAATACAAGTATAACCTCCAGTTAGAACAACGTCTGTCTTGTGTGGCCTGTCTAAGGTTATACACATGGCATACTATTAGACTATTAAATAGTCTAATAGTATGCCATGTGTATAAATATTTTGATCCGATTCCCGTGAATTTCCACTGCGCGACTTTCCGACAAAGACTTCCAGCGCCGTCACGCGTTTTCCGCGCTGCCGCCGCCGCGCGATTCCACATTTCAATGTGAAATATCCAATTTCCATCGAATATGAAGCATTAGGCTAATCAAGTATTTGTCATTTCCAACTATGTGGGACATATTACCGTTGGTGTATTGATCATCAATATTAATAATTTTTGTAACATTGTACCTACTTTAACTGTGGACAGTGTAGATGACGTTTTCATGTCATACATTTTTGATTTGGGTTTCTCGTTTGTCACCAATAAGACTAAGCATCTTTTATACATCGACAGTGGCAAATCAGCACCCGGCCCGTTTGATTTGGTTATCACCTTGTTTTTATATATTTACTCCGTGTTTTAGAGATACTTGGGGTTACCTAACCCAACGGATCACGCGCGAGTGCGTTACCTATAGGTATATTGACACTAACTCACTGTATTAAATAAATTATATAGCGGATAAATTCAAATAGCCGCTAACACAGCTTATATTGGGTAGATCTGATAGCCTTGCATGCCATCTCTAGAATACAGCGATAATGCCTACAACATAGTAGTATGAGTTATGTGCGTTACGCAAAATACAAAGCTCGTTTGGCCGTAACATCTTAAAATTATTAGTTATTTGAATGAAAAGTCTAGTTCTATTAACATTAGCATAAACTCTGACAGCTTTTAGACTAAACATACAATGTAGAAACATTTATTTTGCTTTGAGAATCACGCAGCATGAGAATATTTGTCTCCCACTCTCTGCATATTTTTATTTATAAACTTAGCATGATATAATTGAATTTTTTGTTGTATTTCTTTTTGCATAAAGCGAGATTAATTTGAATGTCAAGATGAGGTCGCTCGAAATAGATTTGAAATTAAACCAACGTTGCAAAATAGCGTGTCATAGAAAGTTACGGAACCGCCCACCCGCCCGAAAATATCTTATAAACCCGAGAGGCCTTAGTTTCGAAATCGGTATTAATCATTCACTGAATTTATTGACATCAAAAACATTTCAGTTTGATGTTTTAATATTCTCTTAATCTACGTTGCAAGTAAATAGGTCGTTGCCCAAAAATACGTTGCCAAAGAATTTTTTGGGAATATTTTTCTTACTTATTCTTTTACAAGATGTCATTAAAATTAAAACTACAGTCAATTAATTACAGCAAAACGTATTATCTTCAAAATATTCTCCTTGCTCGCTTTGATACTCAAACGCAAATGATTGTTCAAATTTAAACAACACACCGCAGTAAATATTTTTGTCAGTGTATTATTGGGCCACCCTGTCATTTGTATTCCTTTCAAAGTAAGATTAAAAACAGAATGTTTAATTGGCTAGATAATATATAGGTACGTTAAGTATTTTTAATAGTGTTTTGTGTATTCTAATGTGTATATTGCTAATAATTGATACCTGAATAAAGTAACTAACGGGTTAACCGGTTAAACCACGAGTTACCATGGTTACCAGTACAATTTGAAACTAGGTTAACGGTTTAACCGCTTAATTCCGGGTTAGTGGGATGGTGACAGTGGCCCTAAGTAGTTAAGTGGGTACCTATATAGAAGATTAAAAATTAAAACGAGTGGCAGAATATAAATTTCCTTGCTAGACCATGTCGGTCTATTCAGCCACCAAAAACGGTGATTCCCCGGAATTAAATCGTTTGTAGGTACCTAATAGACTAATATATATTTGTATCAATATCTATACTTACCTTAAATTTTATCATATTATTTGAAAGTCATTCCGTACACCCGGAATTTTGTTTACAGATTCAAGAGATCAAATTGAAAATGAGATCAAGAACACTTTATTTTCGGCGCCGTAAACAAAATTACAAAATGTATGTAAAGAAAATTTCGATAGGACGTTAAAATTTTCATTAAAGGTCTCGTAAATTGATTCCATGCACTTCAGAATTAAATAATTAAAGTAAATTATTTTTAAAAGGTAAAGTCGAGTACCACTCGTGGGTATCTAGTGGAGCTCGTGTCTCATACAAAAAAAATGTACAGATCAAAATGGGCAGTTTCGGAAAAAATGGGAAGATATTTATTTAGATGTGAAATTAAAACATGTTCTTAATCTACCGTTATACCAAAAAGCTCGAGGGGTTAGTAGATAAGAACAGGTGTGGTGAGATGGGGCGGCTGCCAGGAAGCGTGTGCGCAGGTCGATGACTGATAGGAGTATAATGATGATAATGACATTGTAGGTAGCACAGGTAACAGACCTGACAGTCGGCAGCAGCTGCGCGCGCGCTCGCACGCTCGTCCCGCGATTCCACTAGTACCACTTCTGCGCAGTTCTACTCAACGCCAACGGACGCTATTTTTAAATTCGCTTATAATTTTATTGTTTGGACGAAATTCTAGAGACGAGAAGTGCGCGCGCCGGTCGCTACACAAATGCCAACTGCCAAATAGTATCGCGTTCGCGGCCATTCGGACCTTAGCCAGGGCCGGCTTCCTGACCAGAGGTCGCCGGTTCTCCAGAAATTTACCTAAATATGTTCGAAGTTTTTTCCAGATAAAAAGTTCAGATTCACAATTCAACCAGTAAAGACCAAGGCCAGAAACAAATATATTTAGTTGAACGTAAATATTATCCAAAACAAAATAATATTCGTAGCAAATAAAGAGCAGAATATTAAAATAATATTTAAACATTTTAATTTTACAAGGTAAGCATGGCGCATCAGAGTGTCTCAAAATTCAGATTAGCAATGGCGCTTATCTGGTGAAACGTTCAATTTGGAATCGTAGATTAAAGTCATTGTCATAGTTTCAATTAAAATCTGAAATGCTGATCAAAAACTATTTGTCAGTGTCCCTCAATCGAATTAATCTTCGTCCAAGTCTAGAATTTGAATTAAAAATTCTTGGTACCTAATGATCTTTCAAATGCAGGAACTTGGAGGGTTCAACTCGAGCGGGGCCATTTTTCACCTAACCCGTCAATATGTCTGCACCCTGCAGACTGATTTAGTAAAAGCAAACCCGAGAAAACTTGTCTTCCAGTTTGTAATTGCACCTATGTTACTATTGTTACATTATTACAGATTAGGTAATAGGTACCTACAGGTACATTAGATTATAATTGTATTTTTTTACATGAACGGAAATTGAAACTGTTATAATATAATTATTAAATTAATTACTTCCCTGACCCCTATTCGATAAGCGACATTTGACGTATCGTGTTGATCTCCAGTTGATGTGGGAAAAATCATAAGTTCTCGAATACGTACAATGTCAAAATTTGACAGTTAGGTGACAACCAAACCACACCGACCACCCCGAGTTCAGATTTGAGTTTTGGTTGTACCAAAGAGAATAGATAGTATAGAGGGGTCCTGTCATATTAAAATTTGTAGAGTCGGTCCATAAAAAGTCTGCAGCGGATTTGATAGCCCACGCAGTGCAAGTGTCATATATACGTCATAATTTCATAGAAGTTTGACGTTTAAAATAACACTTGTACTGCGTGGGCTATCAAATCCGCTGCAGATTATTCTTGGTCTGACTCTAGTCGCAGTAAATTTACTGCCATCTATCGACACGCGACTAAAACTCAAAATGAAAACGTATAAAATTATCAAAAAAATTATAGATAAATGATTTTATTATTTTTATATATGTTCATTCACTGATATCTACATACATACAATTACATACATATAATCACGCCTATTTCCCGGAGGGGTAGGCAGACACCACGGATTTCCACTTGCTACGATCCTGACATACCTCTTTCGCTTCCTTCACTTTCATAACATTCCTCATACACGCTCGTCGGTTTAGGGTGCTCTTGACCTGGCCTTTCTTCAGGATTTCCCCGATCTGATCAAAGAAAGTCCGCCGAGGTCTACCCCTTCCAACTCCCACTTCCACTTCTCCCTTATACACTCTCTTTGTTAGCCTTCTTTGACTCATTCTTTCCACATGTCCAAACCATCTCAACATACCTATTTTTGTCACTACATCTATCTTCTACTACATTCTAATTATATCTTGCAATCTCACACCACACACACTTCTCAACGCTCTCATTTCCACTGCATTCACTTGGCTCTGATGCCTCTTCTGCCATACCCAACTTTCGCTACCATACATAAGTCCTCTATGAACAGCCAACCGTGCTTTTTGCGACACCTTCTGGCTGCTCATAAAAGCGTTAAGTGCACTTCACACGATTTCCAGCATTCACTCTCCTTTCAATGTCTTTATCATGCTTACCGTCCCTAGTGAACAAGGTACCCAGATACACAAACTCTTTCACTTGTTCCACTCTTTCTTGACCAATCGAAATTGATATCTATGTGTTAAAATTGTAAAATATGAAATGGTGTCATCACGCCATCTAGCCGAGCATAGGCTGGTGAATAAAGGTGAGTGCGCCATCTATCCGAGAATGACATTTTCTTGATTTCCGAGGCACGTTTTTTCCTTAGACTTTATTCGTCTTATACGAAGTTACATATGTCTTTGGTTGTACCAAATGATATCCACAGTGGATCAAATAAACATGCAATAAAATCAACTGTTCATTTGACGTGGATGCGAAATCTGACAGTTGTACATGTACATGTCGAATTTGGCCCCTATTCCTATACAATTATAGTGATCATGTCTCGACATTAGGTACTCTTGTCTCGTTCGAGCAAGATATAAGTAGTTGTGAGACAGTATGAAACAACATAACATATGATTTTTATCCGTACACAGTATCCAAACATAGAAAATTTGCACTCAGAGTTAGAATATAATATTTATTATATAACTATTAAATTACTATAATACATTGTTGCGCGCGTATATTTGCGATAATACCATGTGTAAACATATTTGTATGGATCATTATTTACTCAAGGAAACGTGTAAAGTACGGCAGTTTAAAATTAACTTTTCTAGAAACTCCGGGACCTAACTTTGTAAATAGTACTATTGTTACAAAGTTACAAATGTACGCTACAAATATTATTGTGACGTACTTACTTGATAACCAATAAAAAAAATATCGATACCAGTACGTCCCGCCTTCGCCGATTAGATCATATAAGGCCAATTCGAATCTACACTGACACCAAAATTATATCAGATATCATTCTCATTCAGATTCTGAGGGCCCGATTCGGATTTTGAAATAGACATATTTTAGACATCTTTTAGACATCACCAAGATACGATAACGATATGTTTAAGATCTAACCTGTCAAATTTGACATTTGCGCGATTCTGGAGATACTGTTGAACGATTTCCACAGGATTTGACTTAGAGATCCAATTCACATCTAATAGATATCTTACTCTATCTAACGTAAAAGTGACATTGGTTGCCCGAATTGCGCTGCAAAAGAGAACTAGTTGATATCTAAACTATAACGTATCTAGAATGGATCTAGTACGTGTCGTCTCTTGTGAATATCTTGAAGTTCGAATACGGCAGTGAATGATGTCTTTTTGTCATAGTGCGTCTCGCTCGCGCAAATACATGTACGGACAAGTACAAGCGAAATGTACGATAGCTAAATGACATCATTTGGATGTTATTTTGATGTTAGTGTACGTTCGAATTAGCCTGTATGCGTCTTCTTTGTAACTCATCAAGCACCCTAAATTACTTTTAAAGTTAAATGCAAAAACAATAGTAAGGATATAAATTCAATCACAGATAAACTCACAAGTTGGCTCCCGTTCGGTGTAATAATGCCAACGAAAATCACTCCGGCGCCTCTCACGTCCTGAATTTATAACGATGTCGTGCACAAAGTGTACCTACCCGTCAAACATTACGTGAAAATACTATAGTGGTTACTGCTAAGATTGTTTGGTAGGTAGATCACATAAATAAATAAATAAATATTATAGGACAATTTTACACAGATCGGCCTAGTCCCACAGTAAGCTCAATAAGGCTTGTGTTGTGGGTACTAGACGACGATATATATAATATACACATATATATAAATACTTATATACATAGAAAACATCCATAACTCAGGAACAAATATTTGTAATAAACACACAAATAAATGCCCTTACCAGGATTTGAACCCGGAACCTCCTGCTTCGTAGGCAGGGTCACTACCGACTAGGCTAGGAGGCCGTTACATAGGTACTTACTACATTATACAGGGTGTAATCGTTAAGTGTGGCCAAGCGATAATTCCGTAAATATAACAGATATCAGAAAACTTCAAATTGATATCGAAAGTGCGTTACCCAATGAGTAAAATTACACTAATAACTTTTTTTTAAATACTTAAAAGCTGAAATATCCCAAACATTAACTTCAAACACTCCCATACATTTAGTACGACGACTCACCCCTCAAAGAATGTCGGTGTCGTAAGAGATAAAACTGCTCGAGATTCATTATTTGCGATAATAAACTATAGCAAAATAATAAAACTACCGTTTAAAATAATAAATCTAACATTTTTTGTTTACAGTAGTTGCTCGAAGTGATACATTTTCTTATAAGAAGAAACAATCATTTAATGAATAAATAAATATAAAAAAGCAGTTTCAACTTTTTACTTCTTCGTGATCATACCCGACTTCCGATATCAGGTGGACCTTTGTTCAGCAGTCGACGAATTTCAGGTTTCAGGTTCCAACAAGAAGTTACAGAAATTCGTGGCCACTTTATGAATTAATTCCATTCATAATGTGTCCATGCAATTTTGCGGCTCGCTGAACATATGTGAAAAGTTTCATTAATATACAGCGGTTCCGTGGCCGGCTCCCTAACACTGCGTAATGCGTAACCAGCCATAACCTGTTTTGTAGCTTTTAAATTTAAGATATATGTAAGTATGCATACTTAGTACCATACATACAGTAATATGTGACGTCCCACGGTCAAAGGTACCTTATGGCGGGTATGGAGTTATGCATACCCCAGTAATCTACAATAAATAAGCTATCGATAACACAAAAGATCAACCTTCTAGGTTGCGTAGTTACAGAGATATGATTTTTTGAAAATAATGTTGTGAAATTAGCAACTTTACGATAGAGAAGTTTTAAGTTTAGCCGCCTAAAAAACTATGTTCCTGAAGTAAGTTACATAGTTGACTACAAATAATAATACCTTATATATGTGAGATTAAAAAAATATTGCGACTTGTTCTGTAATGCAAATAGAAACTTTTGATATCGACTGATTTATGTGTATACTAGCCAATCTCTTGAAAATAAAGTTTTATTTCATTTTCACGATTGATTGCAATGAGCTCTCAAGATTTAAATTTTATCTATTAGAAAACGACACTGACAGACAGTTTAAGCAAAAAACAATACCGATTTAGAGGTGAAAATGTATTTTCTGACTTTTTCATATAAAATCACAAAATTGAATATTTTTACTTTTAATGTGACACACAATCAATTTTTCTGAGCACATATAAAAGAAATTCTGTCATTCAAATGAAATAAATCCTAAAACCCCAACTAAATACTTTATTTAACCCCTTATGCCACTTTGAACTTACATAACAATAACAGTATTTGCTCCATACATTTACGAAAAGGTACCTTATGGAAATAAATCTAATAATACATCACTACAAAATATCAATCATATTACAGTTTATCTTTTATGAATAGAAAATATTAATTTACATTAAACTGCCCCAAATTTAATTAGTTCTTCGTCATAATAATCTTAAAAAAGACCAATAATTTGTATGTAATGAAAAGGTACCTTGTGATTAAGTTACATGATGAGGCATGATGATGATGGAACAGTTAGGATAAACTAATAATATTTTGGGGTTAAGATGGTATAAATCGTCTATTTCTTATCAATAATATATTTCGGTTGCTATTGAAGATAAGCGGCATTGAGGTTCAATGACCTCAGATATTCCATAAGGTAATGCGTCGGGTATTGGCATTTTTCAGCAAACCAATGGCTGATTTACTGCATGCGACCAAACCAAATGAAGATTATTCTAGTTAAGAAAGACTTGACGAGAGTAACTTTGGTATAATAGCAGGCTACTTGGATTTGTGATGTCGGTCGATGTACGGTTATAATATTTGCGAGGCGCCCCAACCAGAACTGAAATTATCAAATTAGTTTTGCAGAATGCTAATACAGTTCTCTACCAAACTTCTTTTCCCGTATTGACTAGTTTTTTTGGGAATTTTCAATCTTTTTCCCATAAGGTACCTTTTCTACTAAACTCTGAGACGACATTACTAGGCTTATAACTAACTTATAACAAAAATAAAAACAGGTAAACAAACGTTACGCATTAAGGTTTCAGATCACACAATAAAAAAAATTGAGCATTTTTTCACCTCTTTACAAAACATTTCATATCTCCGAAACTAGAAACCCTCATAAGGTACCTTTTCCCGTGGAACGTCACATATGTTACTTTTAAAATAGTTATCTATGCGCCACTAGTGACCTGAAATAAAGATTTTTCATTTAATTTCATTATATTTTATATTTATAAACATATTTAAACGTTATTGAATATGCCTCCAAAAATAAACCATTTTTTACAAGGCGGAATAATCTTAAAGATCAATATTATGATAGCTGCAAGTTCTCGATAGTAGGCCGGCGCCGGCGCGACCTTGCTTCTTTTACACGATTTATCGCGGTTTTATGCGCGCGCGCTGAAAATATAACGGCAAGTAATATTGCGGCCTGACTTGCTAGAAAACCAAACAAAATGTTTTTTGTGGCTATATTATGACAGCTAAAATGGAATTTATTCAAACTGATCATACAAAATTACATATACAAGTACAAGGTAGGTATACATAATTAATACAAGTAAAACGAACTTCAAATCCAAATTTTCGTACGTTATCCCTATGGACATGTAAGAACCTACTTCTTAAAAATTGTATGGAAAAAATCTTGGAAAAATTTAATATTATCATTCATTTTCGAAATGTCCACTTAAAAGACCCCGGTTTTCCAGAACATTTTCACCCAGTTATGCGCAGGGCAGTATTCACCAGTAGCGGCAACCGGCTCGTGGTGATGAGACACATTAAAAAACTTTGGGAACAAATCAAATTATTTTATTAAATATATAATTATTTTGATTTGTGTACTATTTTCCTCTTCTACATTATCCTCCCTGTAGATTGTGAGATCGAGATACATTTATTTTCACCACACCAGCTTGGAAAGGCGTACTTCGCACTTCAAAAACTGATAGCAAAGTTGCATTACTCACATGTGAGGCAAAGTAATCAAATGCAATTTTTGAGTTGTTTTCTTATGTTTGCTGGTAGAATTGACTTTTAAATGATGATTTTGGATGATATATATTTAATAACATTCATTTAGATTTGATTTGGATTGATATTTTACATTTAATATTTGCTTAGGGTTGGTGTGGTGAAAAATTTTGTGTTTCACTCGGGGGCAAATTTTGTTTAACCCTCGTGCATTGAAACCCTCGCAACGCTCATGATTCCATTTTTTGGAATCTTTCGCTTGCTCGGGTAATTAGCACGAGCGGTTAAAGAACAACTTTGCCCCCTTGTAAAACAAATAACTATTGTCGTGTAAGTTTTAATTTATAATTTTATTATCATACGCTGGTCACTTACAAACTTCGTAAAAGGCAAATTACAAATAATTAAAATTACTTAAATTATTTTTTGAGCAATATTTCTTCTTCTTCGTATCGTTGTCCCGGCTTTTTACCTTTTTGCCACGGTCCTTTTTTAAGCAATACATGAAGCACCCATGAGGGACCCGGGTATGTCCTTACACTACGTCCAAGACCACCGGTGGACGGGCAGCAGTGTCCCTCAAATTCGGTGTACTTGACTGCGATCGCCAACCCGCCTGCCAAGCGTGGCGATTATGGCATTCACCCCCCAACAAGGGGGAGGCCTATGTTCAGCAGTGGACGTCTTATGGCTGAGATGATGATGATGATGACATGAAGCACAATGTACCATCGGCCACACTGTTAGGAGTGTTGCTGTTTGTACAAGCGGGGCGTAGTACTAAGCACTCTCAGTTAAGTTTAAAGTGGTAACATTACACCATAATGTACTCGGCTCGTAGCGGCGCAGCGCGTAGCCCGTAGCAGGCATATCGGTTTATATCGCTACGTATAACCTCCGACCTCTGCTACGGATGCTGCCTTCGTAGCAATCGTAGCACAATGTTTGGAGCGCAAAATATGTACAAAATTTTTAAGTGAGCAACCTTTTCAAAATTCAAAAGTTGCACGAAATGCAAAAATTGTAGACGTAGAATCTATTATATGTATGCTACCTTAAAAACCCGTTAAAAACGAGTTTTCCGTATCGTAGGCATTTGTCTATGTACGATTGTCATTTTGAAAAAAAAGACAATCTTACATCGACAAATGCCACACTAAAAGAAAATTGTACCGGGATGACAGATGCTACGAAAAGTCACATGACTATTTCTATAGATTATTTAAATTGCGATTGGCGTTTCCTGTCAACGATTGTTATCCTGGACAGGCGCCCAACTCACAGAGCTACTAGTATTAATTCAATAGAAAATATCTGGGAGACCGAGTAAAGCTCGGAAAACATATAAAAAACTCAAAAATGCGCGTTTTCCCAGAGATAAGACCTACATACATCGATTTATCGCCCCCGAAAACCCCCATATAGCAAATGTCATCGAAATCATTAGAGCCGTTTCCGAGATTCCCGAAATATATAAATAAATAAATATACAAGAATTGTTCGTAAAGGTTCACACTTTCACACTTATGTGATTGATCCTTCACACTGAATCCGCTCAACGCGTGAAATTCATTAATTAGCAGCTAATTGCAAGCCTTTATTAGGCTGCTCTCTAACTAACCAATAATACACTGCATATTCATGGAGGCGCATTCAGAATAAAAGTATAATCATCTTCATTGAGATTATATTATCATATTTTATAATCATACCCCGGATTTTTGGGTGTGGGAATATTTTACACTAGCCAAAAAAACTTTAAAATGTAAAAACACAAACTATTTTAATATATCTAAGTACCCATACATTTTGACCTGACTACCTTTTTATAATTCATAGTTGGGTAACTATTTTACAATAAACAAAGTTATAAATACACAAAATTACTTCCGCACCCAAAATTCTGGGGTTTGTTTATAATCTGTATGTCACTTGCGCTCAGAGGAATAAAATCCTATTGCAATCCATATTGTATTTACTTAGTTACAGTCGTTAACACGTAAAAAAACATTTCTTGACTTTCTCGTAAGTGACAACAACGAATAAAATATTTTATAGGGAACTTCCGCAAGGATATTAATAACGGAGGGAAGTTTGTATGTCAGCGCAGAAATATAACATAAAAACGCACGTAAAAACAGTACCATCTCTTACTGTTTATTACATGCTGTAACAAAAGTAGCAACATTGTTCGTGTCAATAAACAAACTCTTAAGATAAACAATTTTTAACGAACACTTTGAAAGTAATAAAGCATTATGCTCCCGATGTCTCCAGACTCCGCGGGTTCCCCTCTCTGTAACATCTTAAGTGTGTCACCATCTTATATACATAGGCCGTTCTATACCAGCCCGGCAGAGTTTACTATAAAACCGCCAAGTTTCATTAAAGTCGGATTAGGCGATTTACGTCGACTCGAAAGTTTATACAATGTTTCCTCATTTACCCGTGATCTTCGTAGACAAATAGAGCATTCATGCTTAATATAAGACTACGTTTCGAGTGTGGGGTAGAATTTAATTCTGTTTTAACCGGGAGATGCGTTATGAAGCGTGCTGCGATGTGGCATTAACTGGGGAGACGGGAGTAAGCTTTCTCCCACACATATTTAGCACTTTCATTAACAAGCAGTGCATCTTGTGCTATGTTGTTGCCCGTAGTAGTGTCCTTACGCTAGGAAGCATAAATCGCATACAGTCTATTGCCTCTCCAGCGAATCAGTGGTAAAGTATAGTAGATGATAATAATATGGTTATACAGATATTTGAATATCTGACTGATTACTCTGTACAGTTTTTCCCAAAATAGAATAATTTACCACCAATGCACCAAAGATTGGTTGGTGATTGGTGGTGGTTGGTGGTGGTAGGTGATTGGTAGATTGGGTTGGGTGGTTGGCAGCCTTTCGACGTAAAGCATAAAAACCATTCTAGTGTTAGGTAGACTATTTACAATAATAAAAGCCTGTTTGTCATCTATATTGTTTCTATACATAAAATAAAATATGGCAACTAATCGAGTCAATAATAAGGAGTCTAGTAATTACATTAACGTTAATTTTAACCTGTATTTATTTTTGAAACACTAAATAAAAATACGTTAAAAAAAATACGAAAACCAATAGCCGCGCTAATCTGTTTTTTCCAGCAGCGGCGCATCTCACGAACTTGGCTACATTTTACCCGCGCGCGTAGCTTTATGCTAGACAAAATTGTTGAGATATTTGCCTATCCTCTGCTTAAGCCAGGTTACTATGCTTCAGGCGTCTTGTAACGCTGAAAATTTCATAAAATTCCTACCGAGTTTACTTTATACACTTTTCGGAAAGCATAACTTAAGTAGTACTATCAATTTGTTTGGGGAGACTCGCTTGTTCTTACCTTCTTAGGTAGGGTAGGTACTGAGCTGTTACACTCATAAATTGTTTATACAAAGTTCCTAACTATTTGTTTTGGATATAAAAAGAAGATTGTTTGTGTATTCTGAAGGCCAAATAATATTTAAACCCTAAAGAATGACTCAGTCCAGAACGGGCAACGGCCGATGCGTCCGACACTTCAGTTTTGTATAGAAAGCATTCAGCCTTCAAAGAAAACGAAGTGTCTGACGCCTCAGCTCAGACCCGGACCGTTCAAACTTCAGTCATCCTAAGGGTAACGTTCCATTTCAGATCGCAGCTGCACTACTGGTACGAACGCGTCGGTGTTATTGTCAATTTCCATAGTAAAATGAATGGTAGTGCTGCTGTCGTTGGAAATGGTCTGGCACCTTTATACTGTCGCAATTATGACGCGTCACTCATTTTATCAAGAAAATTTACAGATACAGTGGCGGCAACGACGACGCCGCAACAGTAATGCAGATGCAGTCGACATCCGAATGTCACCTTTACGCTGGTTTCAGGTAGGTGCAGTGCATAATTATTTTCCTTCCTATTTTCACGGAAACGTACGAACGTGTATTGCTATTCCAGTCAGTCTCGGTACAAAAAGTACTGAGGTTGACTAAAGCAAATAGCACGACAAATACAAACCTTTCTGAGAAAATACAAAGAAAAACAATAAAATTCTGGAGGAAAACATCTGTAACTTGTTAAAACTAAATCGCACTAGTCATACCTCCCCGCCACTAAAACTTGTATCAACAGTAAAACGCCGGAAACATAAAATGATATCTCTCACAAAGACGGTTGTTTTGCAGGCGCTAATAAAACACAATAACAATTTCTAGCTGTATATCTTTGTCTATATATTTTTGAATAGTAATTACCCGCAACTAACAAGTATTGGTAAGCTATAAATTTATAAAAAAAGCTACTTCAAATATCTAGAAAAGCAATTTCAAACGAAACGGTACGAATAGAAAGACCATTTTTAATAATATGCACGCGTCTCTATAGGTAGTTTTATTTCCAATCTAAATGGTATGGAAGACTTTAAACTACTCTAAAACCACCCAACTATATTCAAATAGTAAAACTAAGATCCACAAGATCAATACGTAATTAAGTATGAATATAACAATGTTCTATAAGTAGGTATATGTATAAATATTTTGCCTGAGAACTGTGTTATTAAAAAATAATTATTTGAATATCTTCGAGTTCGTTTTGGACCATAGTTTTTAGGTTTTGGAATACAATTGGGTGGTTTACGGTGCGTCAGTTGCAGAAGCATGCGGCCCGTTGGATAAAAAACGGCAGCGGTTGCAAGTTGCTTTAATTTATATTTGTCAACATATTGTAATGTAAAATAGAGTTAGACCAAGAAAAGTCTGCAGCGATTTTGATAGCCCATGCAGTGCAAGTGTTATTTTAAACGTCAAAATTCTATGAAATTGCACTGCGTGGGCTATCAAAATCGCTGCAGACTTTTCTTGGTCTAACTCTAATGATGATGAGCATTATGAGATTGATTTCATTTTACGCAAAAATGACTTTAAAATGAACAATCGAATATTGAAACCCATACGAGTAAACTACAAGTAACATAAAAATGATAAATGATAAACACTGCATCTTAAAATTCAAAGGAACCGCAGTATTTTAATGCCCGTAATAAATTACCACTAACAGATAGCGGTGAATAGAAATATCGTATTAAATTACTTTATAGTTTCGCTGTGGCGTCGAAAAGAAAAATATCAATAAAGCAATTTTGAAAGTAAAATTAATGTGCAAGTTTGCACGGGTTACATAATTGCTTTTCAGTCACACAAAAACGGATAAAGGGATTTTTTATTAATTATTTTAAAGGATTATTTTAGGAGGGATACGAGCAGACGAATCACGTGATGGTTACCAATTACTTCGCCCATGGACACCTGCAACACCAGGGCTATCACGAAAATTGAAGTTCGCAAATTTCGGGCATCTTTCTCTGTCACTATTATTACGCCTTTATTGGAGTAAAAGAGAAAGATCCCCGCAATTTGCGAATTTCGGTTTTCGTGGTAGGCCCCCAGAGGGGTTGCAAGTGCTCGTTTCTTGAAGGTTTGAAGGTCGTATCGGTCCGGCAAACGCCGGCAACCGTTCTTTCCATAGTTTATCTGTGCGAGGCAGGGTTGGGATGAAATTTGACATATACATGGTTTATAATCTGAATTAACAAGTAGAATACTTTTTAAGTCCATAAATGATTCCTGTATTATATGCTTTGGAGTTCAGTACCTTATGTAACTAAAGCAGTACCAATAACTGGGCCTACGCCGACAAAATCACGACAACAGCAATATTTACTACGTAATCACGTACGCAAAACGTTTAAAAATGAATTTCAAAGCATTGTAAGAAGTGTCCCATCCATATCTAAATGTTTTTATTTTTCCTCGTGTTAGTCGTGGTGTGACGACGACGCCGACGATCTATCAGCGTCTTCATCAAGGTCGGTTGTGGCACGACAACTCGACACTAAAATGCACTAAACGTGTTAAAACGTCATTCTATTAATTACTGTAACGCATCTAAAATAAAGCTCAATGCCGCGTAAACAGCGCTTAGCGTCGCGCTCTTTTGTTTTAAACGAACGACGTATTTTCGGCGACGATTACGTAACCGATGCTGTTTTTCTAAATTCGAATTGTTTTTTTTTCTTCATCTAATTAGCAACAAGTTTCCGTCTGTGTTGCCAGTGTCCGGAAGAGGAACATGGCCGTCCGTTTCGACTGACGGGAACAGTTGGCTCGTGTTTGTCGCACTTTTTGATTGTTTAAAATTAATACTTGCGTAAGAAAGTAAGCGTAAATATAGTTATAGCGTAAGTTGTCGGTTTGCATAAAACATGACTATTTGGCGCCTATAGTCGCTCCGTGCATGACTGTGACGCCGCTCTAGTGGGCGTGGGACATATTTTTTATTTGACAGGTAGACAGCTGCCAAATAGTATGAAGATGTCGTCCCATGAAAGTTCATATTTTCACCACTTCTTTCGTTCGCCTCGCTTGTACTGTCCCTACCACCAACTTCGCAGAGTGGCTCGACTCGCTCTACCTTAGGGCCCGCCCTACCTGTGTACCTAGAGTCAGACCAAGAATAGTCTGCAGCGGATTTGATAGCCCACGCAGTGAAAGTGTTATTTTAAACGTCAAACTTCTATGAAATTATGACGTTTAAAATAACACTTTCACTGCGTGGGCTATCAAATCCGCTGCAGACTATTCTTGGTCTGACTCTATTAAAGTTTCGGTTGACTTTTAGGGTTCCGTACCCAAAGGGTAAAAACGGGACCCTATTACTAAGACTCCACTGTCCGTATGTCCGTCTGTCTGTCACCAGGCTATATCTCACGAACCGTGATAGCTAGACAGTTGAAATTTTCACAGATGATGTATTTCTGTTGCCGCTATAACGACAAATACTAAAAACAGAATAAAATAAATATTTAAGTGGGCCTACCATACAACAAACGTGATTTTTTTTGCTGTTTTTGCGAATGGTACGGAACCCTTCGTGCGCGAGTCCGACTTGCACTTGGCCAGTTTTTTTCTATAAATGAGGCTCGTGCCACGAGAGTATAACGACTAAGAAGAAGATTGTAAAAATATTGAGAAAATGTATTATTTGACTGTTTGACATTGTCTCTCAGTGGAACTGTGTATGTAACACACAATGACGTACAATTAACGGCATGCTCGCCCACAACTTTATAGTGTATTACCGGTCCACATAGTTGCGTCGTGAAAAATAGCTGTTGCGATTCTTATCTAGGTCACCGCTTTATCAATATATTATAAGCTTCATGGCTCATAAAAAATATGCGCAGTTTTTCGCTTAATTTATTTGTGGACAAGATCTATGAGTAAAACATATTTTTTACTTAGCCCCGGCCTCCGCTTGGACACCTAATCCGGCCAAGTGTTGCTTCGCCAAATCTATGCAAGACCGTTGCAACAACTTTGGATTGCAGTCGTTTGCCTTAATTCAAAATTTTCCGAGGTTTTTAAACATGCCACGCAATGTCTGCCATCTTTCTTCTTTCAGTTGGTCAAATTTTGCGTTTAACTGACAGGCTGATATCGTCCGACGAACTGGTAATCAGTGGGCCCCTTAATACTTACATGTAGTTAACATCAAAAGTAGTACGTAACAGTACTAGGACATAGTAGTACAGTCGCCATCAGATATATAGGAGCGGCCAAGGTGCTCACAAATATCGGAACACGCCTCTATTGTCAGGGCGTTAGAGCGCGTGTTCAGATATTGTGAACACCTTGGCCGCTCCTATATATCTGATGGCGACTGTACGCACACCTTCCAGATTTCCCGTCAATATGCCAGTTGTAAAAGTATTTGTAACAGAGACGTTTTTATTACTCCTCGTTTCTTGATGTTTCTCTTTCCCCTCTAGTTTTTATTTTAATCTAATAAAGTGGTTGAGTTAGTCCAAGTTAAATCTGCAACGATTTTGAGAGCACACGCAGTGCAAGTGTTATTTATACGTCATAATTTCATAGAAGTTACCGGTAAGGTGTAAATAATTACATATATTCTCTACCGATACGATTCAAGACAACTCGTGTCTAAAATTCGCACACCTGAATCCTGCTGCCGTTATAAACCAAGTTAGTATCTTTTCATTTCTCATGCTCTGAAAGAGGGTCATTGTTGTTCTAAAAGGTGTGCAGAAAATGATACGTTTCTGCACTGGAGCATTTTTGGTTCCAAGTACGATTTTATTTTTACGATAAGCAATTGAAATTTGGGGATAAATGGATTTATTATACAATTTCCATTCTGATATTTAACTCCCCATTCCATAAATAACGATACTTTTGCCTAAATTGTTAATTGAAAGCACCCTCAAAAAATACTATAGAAATGTATACTTGGACCCGGCGGGTATGTCCTTAAACTACGACCAAGACCACCGGAGGATGGGCAGCAGCGTCCCCTGAGTGCGGTGGAGATACTGCGATCGCCAACCCGCATGCCAAGCGTGGCGATTACGGCATTCACCCCCCATGGAAAAGTCACATAAACCACGGCGACCCCCGGTGCCCTGGTTATGGTAGCGGCCAGGGTATTAGCGGGGTCAGGGGTGCTAAGAATCTCCGGCAAAGGTCCGGCTACCACCACCGACGACTCCTGGCCCTGGCAACATACTTAGTCATGTTTTTAAAAAAACACATGCATTTTACTTTCCTCATATTCGAAATGAAAAGTAGAGTGTTTAACTCGGGTGAAAGGCATCATTTCAGCCTCGGACTATTAAACTACCTCGGCAGAAATGAGTGCCTTTCATCCCTTGGTTAACAATTTACTATTAACAAATACCAAACTTGCTTAATGCACTGCCACTTATCTGTTCCTTAAGCGTTCTTGTCAGTCAGTCGTTAAATCGAGCACTTAACTTTTTTATTGGCTTTCAAAGTTTTGCGGTCTATACTTCACGAAGTTTAAATAACACTTAAAAATCGTCCGAACAACTGCGCAAACTACAAACTGCTTGACGATACTTAAGTTGTGCATACTTACTATTAGTACTGGAGCTTGATTAAGTCGGGTGACAAGCAAAAGTCACTAACTAACACCATTGAAATTATTGGACAATAAACCGTGTTACAAGTGTAATAAAGTGCATTGTTACTTTTAATTTTTTGATAGTACTTAGTGACTTTTGCTTGTCACCCGACGAAACAATTTATTATGGTTTTGGACTGCAGGCCTATTATGGATGGCTTTATCCACTTGACAAAATATCCGTCACATTTTAACAGTGCGCAATTGAAAGTGACGGATACCGTTTTATCACGCTGTCACGTAGACTATTACTAAAAAAAAATTGAACAAAAATCGACCTTCTTTTAGTACTAATATGGTTCACTATGGCTATGAACTTGTGGTGGTACTTAGTGACTTTTGCTTGTCACCCGACGATAACGGCCATCATACCCGCACTGGTTTTGACACGATCTTGACGATCGTCTTGGTGATTGGCACGTATCTCACGGACGACTTTCATTTCATTTCGCATGCACCAATCAACGTGAGCAATATTCAAGGTCGTACAAAAACCTGAGATCTAAAATCTGAATCGAACTCCTGGTTTACGGGTCTATCATTTAATAGGTCATTCTGCAATCATTCATTCAACAGGAGTTTCATTTGTACTTACCGCAAGGAGGCTCCAGAATGCATAGCACGTTCGCCGAGGCCATGGTACGACATATTAATTATTTGAACGCATAGGTATCATAGCTCAGACTGTAGCACTCAGGTCGTGATGCCCTGTCGCTTCCACCATGATTCCACATATACAGTGATGGAGCTTTCATTACTCAGGCCGCGTAGCCAGCATGCCAATCGCTAACGTTCCATAGCGATCAAAACGCAACTGTCTCTGTCGAACTAATATGGAAGAGTGATAGAGAGACACAAAGCGTTTCGTTGTCGTAGCGATAGCGATTGTCACCTTGACTAGGCCGGCAGATATATTATCGATCTCAAGGGCCCGCTTAGACGAAGTTCAGACACGATGCGCTCGGATAGCGATATGAATGTGTAAAACGGGTTAAAGATCGTGGAAATACGATCATGTGAACTTTGATGGCGGTTGTGGACGTGAAATCTCGGATCGTTAACAAAAATATGACGTGACAACTTTTCATTAATTACCATTGAAATTAAACACTTCGTCGTTTTTATTACAAAATACAGGTCTAATTAAATTTATGAATGAAACAACGTGAATGGGATGCTTTCTTTTCATATCTTTTATTTAAACAAAAGGTATGCTCATTATCAATTATTGCTTCATAAATCATAATTAATTAAAAAGTTTTTATATCTATCTATCTATCTATCTAATCTAATACCTTTAAACGAGCAATTCTTGTTTATTTATTTATTTATTTATATGTATATATATTTTGGGGATCTCGGACACGGCTCTAACGATTTCGATGAAATTTGCTATATGGGGGTTTTCGGGGGCGGTAATCGATGTAGCTAAGTCTTATCTCTGGGAAAATGCGCATTTTTGAGTTTTTATATGTTTTCCGAGCAAAGCTCGGTCTCCCAGATATTAAATACTAATACTCACAGATATTTACAAAAAAACCAACTGTACCACAAATACTTAATTACAACTCGTAAATTGAAAACTTTCCAACTACCCACCGATTTATTTCAGCAAAATTGTTTACCACCAAATTACTTTCGTTAAACAAACCAATTAACACAAGAGGCTTATATATATGTTTCAATTTGAGCATCAGAAGCCATTCCTTAATAGCTTTTATTGTAATGTGCTAAGGGTAAAATTTTGCTTGAAAAGCTGTATTGACTGTTCAGGACTTGATTGACCCGAATTGTGGTACAATCGTATCAGTGTGATTGTCTTTGCATCGATTCCAATTTTCTATTTGATCCTGTTGGCTAATTGTGTCTAGTATTAATTGGTCCCACCCGGGTCGTACAGCTGCCCGAAAGGACGTAACTACTGAATTGCAGATACAATGAAATATTCCTCAGCCTTTTCACTGCAAGCGTCCCAGGTTTAAATAAATAAATATTAGGGGACATCTTAGTTATTAGACATCTTACACAGATCAACCTAGTTAATATAATAATTTTGCCATGTTAAATCTTATAATTAACATGGCAAAACATTATACCTACGCCTTAAGCTTTAGAGAACATAAAAACCCGGACAAGTGCGAGTCGGACTCGCCCACCGAGGGTTCCGTACTTTTTAGTATTTGTTGTTATAGCGGCAACAGAAATACATCATCTGTAAATTGCAACTGTTTAGCTATCACGGTTCATGAGATACCTACAGCCTGGTGACAGACAGACGGACGGACGGACATTGGAGTCTTAGTAATAGGGTCCCGTTCTTACCCTTTGGGTACGGAATCCTAAAAACCGGTCAAGTGCGAGTCGGACTCGCGCACGAAGGGTTCCGTACCATTACGCAAAACGCCCCTCTTAAATATTTATTAGATTCTGTTTTTAAGTAGTATATGTTGTAATAGCGGCAACAGAAATACATCATCTGTGAAAATTTCAACTGCCTAGCTATCACGGTTCATGAGATACAGCCTGGTAACAGACAGACAGACAGACGGACGGACAGTGGAGTCTTAGCAATAGGGTCCCGTTCTTACCTAAAATGTTTTACAACATCACTTTTATTGAAACTAGAAAATCAAACTGTTTTAAAACATTACTTGCTGCAGAAGTTTCAAGTTTCAAACGTGGTTATGACAGATGTTCCAGCACAGTTGTCAAATAAAACGTCATCAATATCTCGTTACTTAATAAATGTGTCAATCTGGCCATTCATAATAAATCAAGCAGTATTTAATAAAAATCAACCATATTTCAACGCCATAAGATCTACTTTAGAATGACTAGGGCATGTACATTTTTAAAGTTTGGAAATCGTCCGGAACTCAGTAATAAACAAGTGACGATTGGAAACTAAAATAAAACAACGAAGTGAGAAACCGGGAAGTAATTGTGGCCTTGGATCTACAAATAGTTTAATACTTTATGATGGGTATTTATATTTGTAGATATTACGCACAGACTATAGATTTTGTAAATGTAGCACTTTCTCACTGGGATTGACTGACTTTGCTTTGACTTTAATTTGGCAATTAGTACTCGATGGAGTGGTGTGTAAAGCATTCTATATTTAAAAAAAAACTTAAATGCACAGAAAACATACATAACTCAGGAACAAATATCTAATATGATATACATACTTAAACGCACAAATAAATGCCCTTACCAAGATTTGAACCCGGGACCTCTTGCTTCGTAGGCAGGGTCACTACCGGCTACGCTAGAAGGCCGTTAGAGTTAGACCAAGAAAAGTCTGCCACGATTTTGATAGCATACGCAGTGCAAGTGTTATTTATACATCATAATTTCACAGAAGTTTGACGTTTAAAATAACACATGCACTGCGTGTGCTATCAAAATCGTTACAGACTTATCTTGTTCTAACTCTAGTGCAGTGGTGGGCAAACTTTCTTCATGGGGGGCCTGAAAGTTTAGGAAATTTAAGTGGAGGACCAGAATTGTAGTCAAAATTTATTTTGATTTGTGATATTCGTGGGCCAATGCCATATACTAATTATTTCATAGGACCGGCCGCGGGCCGGATAAAATCCATTCGCGGGCCGGAGCTGGCCCGCGGGCCGTACTTTGCCCACCACTGCTCTAGTGCATGATTTGTACATCAGGATGAAATATAAAACACAAACCACATTGTAAACAATAAACCATTGTAAATCAAACTGTAGGTATAGTTCGACAAGAAATTGTAGAAAATTATTGAGGACTTTCTACCTCTTCACTTTCCGCCGCGCCGCCGCCTCGGACGATTTTTCCACGCCGCCGCCGCCGCCGATAAATTTGACCGGCGTATAATCGGCGTAGAAAATTTTTATACCTATCGTGTCTTATTGCATGTTGCGTAGTGAGTAGATAGTGTCAGAGGTATAATTTAATGATCCTTATGCTTTTTCGCTTATTATTTGCCAGTGAAACAAATTAGCATCATTTTTGTCATTGCGGTGTAGACATGTGCACCGCGCCGCCGCGCCGCCGGCGCCCACGATTTTTCCACGCCGCCGCCGCCGATAAATTTGACCGGCGTATAATCGGCGTGGAAAATTTTGATACCTATCGTGTCTTATTGCATGTTGCGTAGTGAATAGATAGTGTCAGAGGTATAATTTAAAGATCCTTATGCTTTTTCGCTTATTATTTGCCGGTGAACCAAATTAGCATCATTTTTGTCGTTGCGGTATTAGCTGTGATAACGATTTAGTGTTAATTTAAACAACATCTAGTTTCTGGATCTCAGGTTATTATTTGATATTTTTTCGCACAGCTTTATTGTAGAAGGTAAATTAAATTGTATAGGTATTATGTGATATTATTTATTTATTTATCACATAATATACAATTTCATTTAAAATTACACACGATCAATTCTTAGTCATTTTATGGTGATTATCAGCTTATTTTACTTAACAATAAGTATATATTTCAATCAAAATTATAAAAATATGTTTAAAGCTTCGCAATAAGCTATACTTAAACAATTATACCTACTTATAGGAACTTAAATCACCAACTATCATCACTAAGCTAGCAGTAAAGAAAACAAAGTAGACCTTAGTATTCCATAAAACGGGACACTTCAAAGACAATCTGTTGAGCGAATCTACCTGCCAGAAACGTTTTCTTTCGAAAACGATGACATCTTTAATCTAACATTACACATCTGTTAAAATTCAGTTTAGACAAATGTAAAGTATGTAGTTAATAATTATTTCGTAACAAATCCTAGGTGAGGCGACAGCGGCTGGGAAAAGTCAATATACATAGATTTAAGACTTAACTTATAAAGATCTTTTTTTGTGTTTTATTTGTATTCCACTTACAAAGTAAGTAAAAATACTGCCTAAAATGTATAAAGTTTTAAAGTATCCTTTTTATTTTAATATTCAAACATACCGTTGGTAACCGTTAGGTTGGTATTGGTAATAAATGGTTGCCAAGTGTCATGATGTGATATAATTTTCGGCAATAATTTAGAAAACACATAATATGTTTTGGATAGCCTAGTTAATACTCAGAAGGCTTTAATATAGAGTTTCTACAGCCACGTCCACATGTCTACTTTCTACGTAACTGACAAATTTTTGACGTAAAATGCTTTAACATGGCAACAATTTAGTATGGATTTTTTTAATTCCATTTTATTTAATGTCTACTATTTTATGTCGCACTATATGTGCACTGAAAGTTACACAAACACATTATTGTTGTTCCACTAATAGAGTTTACTAGTACCTACTCTATTGTTCTATCAAATGAAACCCCCAAAAGCCTTTTAACAAAGTACCCAGAATATCGTCACCTATAGTCGGTCCGTTAATTAACAATTTCATGAGTGAATGGCCCGGGATTATGAGGCTGACAGACAATGCGCTATTACCTGTATTGATAATGGCCTATAGTTGCTTGTGAAATCAATAATTAGATTAATTCTGTACAAAAGAGGGCACACTATTAGTTTTTTAAATTATTAATCTTTTCAGGCCACTATATATAAATAGCGAGATGCGTAATTACACGGCTCTGATTGCAATTCGCGCACCCCAAAGAAAGAACACCTTTAGAAATTATTACCATAGATAAGAAAATATAACATGGTTTCGTTATAAATATAATACAGTGTGTCTTTCATAACGACACTAATTTTAAGGGCTGAAAGTATAAGTCCTAATGAACTGAAATTAGCATATTTAGTTAAAAAATAAAAAATTTCATACAAATTAATTGGGCACGCAATGTATCAGTAATAAATTTTATTAAACTTAACAATTGACATGTGATTTCATTGAAATTTCGCTCTTGACACCTATTACAATTACCTACATCGTACATGTCGGTGACACTTTTGACTGACAAGACCGTCAAGAATCATGACAAGTGACCTTGTTCGTAAGAAAAGGACTTAACCGCCCTGCTATCGCGAAACACTGCGAAGTTTCTCCTCTCTTTCTCACTCACAAAAGTTGCTTGAGGAGAAACTTCGCAAGTGTTTCTTGGTCAAAGTTCGATTAACGCTAGTCTAGCATCTTGCATAGCTTCGCCATACATTAGAATCATATCCGCTAATTCTTGCGAGGTATAAGGCGATGGTCGTGGCATTTTGGCAAGAAAATTATGACATGACAATTTCATGAAAAAAGTCACCTAAATTTACGTCAACCTACCTGCATCCTCTCATACCAGCCAGTGCAGTCAAAAGATTGATGTAAGTAGGTAACTTTGTGTTAACTAAGAAGGCGGAATCAGATAATCGTTTCGTTTAAGTAGGTACCGATTGACAACTTCACATTGATTGGGTTGAAGTGTCAAGAAAACATCGAGTTTGTTGATAAACACAGACATTCCTAATAAATATAATAAGCATGTTTGAACTAGGTAATGTGATTTCTAAGAAGTGATAATAAATGTACGTGCAGTGGTTTTTGATATCAGTGTAGTTCAGTGAATATTGCGATTCATAAATGTGGTGGCTAAGACACAGAAAGATTTGTTGATGTAAATTTGTTGTGCTAGTGTGGTCAAAATCGCGTATGTTTTAAATTGCAGTGTTTTCTAGTGGATAATTCAGTAAATAAGTTAACGTCGGCAACAGTTCCGAGTTACTTTAATGTTTTGATCGAATTTAAATGGAAACGAAACTAGCTCTTCCTCTCTGAAACGTCAAATAAATGTTTACATTACATTTATTTAAGAATTAATTACTTTAATAATAAAAGGTAATCGTTATATTCTTTTGATAAAACTGTTAACTGCACTTTAAACTATCGTTACTTAAAACCAATGTCGTTATGAAAGACACACACTGTATAATTTAAATATGATTTTATACACCTAGACGTTTATAGTGTCTTTATACTTTATTGTATTATGTCATTGTTGCCTTTATTATCTTAATACACAACTAAATAAATCCTTTTCATTTATTTACAAAAGCAATGAAAGAATAAGAGCGTTGGTTTTTCTAAAATACTGTTCTAGACCTAAAATAAAGGTACCTCGGCTGAATGAAATAAAAAGAAATCGCCCACAGAATACAAATGAAGTATAACGAATTCATTGTCCTTATTAATGGCGTAATAAAACAAACACAGGGGTTCATTAAGCAAAATACGTGGCTACTTAAACGTAATGGCTTCGTTTGTACTAAATAATTAATTGAAAACAACGAACGAGTACTAAATAATATGATTGCGAATAAAATTGTTGCACATATGTACAGTCGAGGACATAAATATGTATAATTTTTTTCACCTTATTTCAATGGGTTAAGGTGAAGAAATGTATACATATTTATGTCCTCGACTGTACCTACCTACTTATAAAAACCGGCCAGGTGCGAGCCGGACCCGCCCACCGAGGGTTCCGTACAAATTTAATAATTACTTATTATTATCTCCTTAGATATCACGGGCCTATAAATCCCGGTCTTTTGATAGGCTTGCGTGGGGATATAGATCCAACACGTAGAGGCCCTTTGGAGAGCTTTAATGTTATGTAGAACGCCTGCTGGAACCCGTTCACAGGCGCAACATTATAGACACCCATGAACCGGTCTCAGCAGGCATTGGGACTATTGTAGAAAAAGTGAACAGTAGACCGGTCTATGGATTGATGTTTGGGTGGACAATGAGATTGGGCTATTGTAAAAGAGGTCCGGACACCTGCCATAACAATGTTAACACCGTCATCGAGGCAGGCGGTGACTCGCCGCTGACTAGATGGGCCCCTGAAACTGCCGTCGTAAAGACGACCAGGAGCAACATCGGTGTGAGCGGCTCAGGGGTGTCGAGAGGTGTGCGCCGCTTTCTACCCAGTGGCTGTTAACAGCCACTGTGCCAACTCGCGTCTTATGCATCTTTCACTTCCACCCCTGGAGCATATAGCTCTAGCGACTCCTCTCTGGACGGCCAATGAAGGCAAGCCAGAGCTGAGAGCCCTGCGGGTCCCCTTGGGGTCCACTCCGACCGACGAAGATTATTATTATTATGATTCTCTTTATTTATTTCTCATCTTAAGTTAGGTTATTTTATAATATGAATATAAAAGTAAAATATAAAAACACTTACAAAACAATAAAAATTAATATAAACACATTATAAAAAACCTAACCTAGGGTGCCGCCAGCAGCGGGGCAAGGCCCAAGCTACCGGTGGTCAGGGCTGCAGAGAGAGGAACCGGCGGACTATCCGCGCCGTGTCCAAGATCACCGCCTTCTGCATCTGACCCTTGATCCAACCACCTAGCGAGAGTCTCTCAAGGTGTTGGTCGAGACTCTTCGCTATTAGACCGTTTACTGAAACGACTATCGGGACAATGATCGTCGAATCAACATCCCACATGGCGGTTATCTCGTGAGCCAAGTCTAGGTACTTACTGGACTTGTCCTTCTCGGCCTTCACGAGATTCTCATCATGGGGGATGGTGATGTCAACGAGCACGGCCCGACGTTGCGATTATTATTATTATTATTATTTCAAATTTACCGTTTTGCGATTTTTCCCTGTAATTTGTAGCGTAAGACGATATTACGTACTTGCCAAATTTCATAGTTCTAGGTCAACGGGAAGTACCCTATCAGTTTTGATTCCCTTGAGAGTGTCAAAATATACGTTTATTGAGCCATAAACGGCCGTATCTTTTTTTTACGTTAACTTAAAAGTTTGATTTTTTCACAGCTTCAAGGGACCGTATATGGTTTAAATTTCAACGCGATACCTCCACGCATTCCCGAGATAAAGGGTCTTGACAGACAGACGGACGGACAACAAAGTGATCCTATAAGGGTTCAATTTTTTCTTTTGAGGTACGGAACCCTAAAAAGTATCATTGTTGTCAAGTAGTTTATATATTACTTACTTAAGAGCAATAATAAAAGGTTACTTTGTGTAGATTTTTTCAGAGTAACACGTTTTTATTGATCTTGTGTATGATAATTGGCTTTTAAAATATACCTTCTGCCTGCGTCTTTGTCTTAAAAAAAAACAAATGTAATAAAATAACAGAATACGACTAAATAATGTTGGTAATAAAAAGCTGAAGATTTTATATTTAATTTATATACTTAATCATACCATCCGGGCTTTTTAGTACCAAGGAGGTGGAAAATGACAATTTTCATCCCGAGCTCATAAAACTGAACATTAACGTCTCGCATAGAAGCCGTAAAGTGGTCCAGATCATAAAGTAGTTTTGATCTTATAAGACGTAAGAATAAAACCGCTGCTTTTTATTCCCTGTTAAATAAATAAAAGACTACTTATGAAGGACGCGTCGGATAAACTCGCAAGCCTCTAAGTCCATTTCAAGGAAACTGGTAATTGCTACTGTAGCCTTGTTAGCGACCTATGCTGGTGGAATAATTATTTGCTGTCAAAGTGTGTCATTCGGTACCTAGCTAATTTGGTAGAGTCGCGGGCTGGTACCACGGAATCGCGCGCTCGAGTCTGTTTTTGGTTTTAATAAATTACCTACCCACTAAAAATCTAAATACAAGTTATGGCGACTTTTTCGTGGCGCTTATGGCTATTAAACGCGTCGAGATATTTAAGACGAAAGAGGCCGACCGCTTGAAATCGCCTTTCCATTTCCATACAAACGTAGTCCTCATTTTTCTCCCTATACTCTGTATCTTTAGGTATTTAAATAAAAGTAAATAAATAATTTGTACATTTTCGGGTTGTTATAACATTTATTGGTTAACCAACCAAATACAAAACCGCCTGGATCAGTCCCTGAACGACCTGACCTGACCTGGCTTAAGGAGCCATTTGAAGGTAGATTTTGTTTACTTTATTTGAATACCTAAAGATACAGACTATAGGTATTAACATTATTGAAAATTACACAATTCTCGTAGGTACATGCCCCTCCGTTGATTATTTCGAATTTTGAATTATTATAAGGGTTAAATATTGTTAATGGAATTTGTTTTTCGTTCGTAGCTATGGATAATATACATCAAAGAAAATGGGGACTACGTTTGTATAGAAGCAGTCGTCCCTTTTCCTCTAAATATGTGAGAGTAGATGGACATATTGGACTGTATACGCTGGTACACACTGGGTACGGATCTCAAGATCACTTTACAGCACTGGTTCCACGAAGAACTCGACTCTCGCGCAACCAATGCGACCAATAGGAATCCAAGGCCAGATATCGTGGACCTACGTCAACGTCGACTGATGTCGAGGCTTGTTAATGGACCAAGTGTTTGTCTGTTTGAATATTCAGGGCCAAGCGTTGATGACTCTAATTTAATCAGTTTTGATATCTGTCAAGAGGATAATATTAGACATATAAAGACTTAGATAACGTGCAGTTAGTTTAGCCAGCAGAGTTTTTGAAAACTCGTACCTAGTGCTTTTTTAGATCATAACATAATACGATTGCCGTAAAATATGAAAACTTAGCAATTTTGAGGAGGATTCGTAACCTGATTAAAACAACTTTCGTTCTATAGACAAAAACTCACGAACATAGGTCTTAAACGCAGTGCATTCAAAATTTGTAATAAATTTTGCACAAAAGCTAAAAATATGACAAGTGCTTTTTGCGTTATTTTTACCCGACTACGGCAACGCAAATTGAGGGTTATGATTTTGACCGGTATGTATGTATGTATGTATGTATGTATGTTCATCTGTTCCCTCATAACTTCTAAAGTACTCATTGGAATTTGACAAACGATGAGTCATTCGAATCGTCTTAATCGTCCGCTGGTTATAGGCTATATGACGTCACAAAAAAATGAACACGGCGGCCTCTAGAGGTCATAAAGTCACGAACCAAAAAAATAAAAATAAGTAATGATGACGTGTTGTATATCATTTGAAAGAGCTCAATTAGCACATTTCAAATATATACATATTGTTAGCTTTTGCACCCGGCTTTGCTTGCATGCACCCGATAAAACATTAATTTATCTGGTAGGTAAGTCGAACTACGAATCTACAATCGCTCTGGATTCTATCTATCCGCGTGTTACGCGACTACGGCGATACAAGAAGGATTTTTCAAAAGAAATTTGTTTGGGCGCTATATTTTATAACGTGAATAGGTATAGAAGTCCAGATCAGCAATTTTTTTTACGAGATCGGGTTTGGTCCCATGGTAAAAGTTGCTTAGTATATTCACCTCGTAAAATTCGCAGTGGTCAGGCGAAGCATACTAAAACGTACCTATGTGACGCACCGGGCTCGTTCCAAAAGAAGACACTAAAAGGGTCAGGCGTAGCCCGATGTACGTGGCGCGCTGTACGCGGTCCAAAGCCGGGCGCCTTCGGCATCCTCATACTAAAAGAGTCGAGCGTAGCCCGACGTACGAGGCTCGCTGTACGCGTTCCAAAACCGGGCGCCTTCGGCGCCCTCATACTAAAGGAGTCGGGCGTAGCCCGACGTACGAGGCTCGCTTTACGCGTTCCAAAGCCGGGCGCCTTCGGCGCCCTCCTACTAAAAGAGTCAAGCGTAGCCCGACGTACGAGGCACGATGTACGCGTTCCAAAGCCGGGCGCCTTCGGCGCCCTCATACTAAAAGAGTCGGGCGTATCCCGACGTACGAGGCTCGCTGTACGCGTTCCAAAGCCGGGCGCCTTCGGCGCCCTCACACTAAAAGAGTCGGGCGTAGCCCGACGTACGAGGCACGATGTACGCGTTCCAAAGCCGGGCGCCTTCGGCGCCCTCATACTAAAAGAGTCGGGCTACGCCCGACGCACGAGGCTCGCTTTACGCGTTCCAAAGTCGGGTGCCTTTGGCACCCTCATACAAAAAGAGTCGGGCGTAGCCCGACGTACGAGGCACGATGTACGCGTTCCAAAGCCGGGCGCCTTCGGCGCCCTCATACTAAAAGAGTCGGGCGTTGCCCGACGTACGAGGCTCGATGTACGCGTTCCAAAGCCAGGCGCCTTCATGCCAAAGGTTGTCGGGCGTAGCCCGATATATATATGCGGCGCTCTGCGTGCATTTCTGTACTGAGGACGCCCTCGCAAAAGTAATATAAAGTGACTTCAAATATTATTAGTAAGTAATGAAATCCTGACCCCAAAATTAATTAAATAAAAAATAAGTTCAAAAACTAAAACCCGACTACTGCAAATCGCGCTCTAAAAAGTATGAAACAAGATAGAATTCTTATCTGAAATTATCATACAGGAAAATCATGAGAGTTATCATTTTTTTATATATTTACAGAGATATTCAAAGGATCGCCGTGGACGTATGCCACGATTATAAACTTTAAGGTAAAGTGGCATACGACCACGGCTATCCTCTGAATCTCTGTAAATATATAAAAAAAATATAACTCTTATAATTTTCCTGTTTGATAATTTCAGATAAGAATTCTATCTTGTTTCATACTTTTTAGAGCGCGATTTGCAGTAGTCGGGTTTTAGTTTTTGAACTTATTGATCGAAGTCATCGATTACTTTTTTTGTAGGTAACCTAACTAAAACATATTATTATTGGTGCTGTTACGACCTATTATAGTAGATTAGGTAAGAACGATTTTTACCTCTGATTTTGCTTTCGTGTAAGTCTAAATATGCATCTTGATAATAATGCTATTCGGCCAATGATCTCGTACCATTTACTCAATCAGACGTAAACTAGGAAATCAACCAAGCATTCCTTCTAATTTAATAATTCAAAAATAACTCATAAACAGACTTAGGAATGTAAAGGACGCGCATGCTGTAGGCAGGGTCAACATTTGACAGAATAAATCTAACACAAATCTAAGGAGGATTCAGAATTTTGTAAAATATGAATCTACTTTATTTGATGTCAATAATAGTATGTTCGCGATTGTCACTCTCACACGCGTAGGGCAGTTAAATATGTGTGTAAGACATTCATTTTTATGATCTTTCATCATTTTCAGCCGCTTATCACCCTCTGCTAATCATAGGCCTCTCTTCGAGTACGGTACTTATATCGATCCTGGGTTATAAGCCACCAATCTACTTACTTATATTTTCTTCTACCTATCATCACTCTGCCTGGAAACATGTCCAACCCAACTCCATTTTACTTTGGTAATGGTCTCGTTTTAGTAATGGCGTAGTTGACGACATTCTCCACTAGACTCTTGATAATACAACTTACTTGATAATCAATGTAGTATGTGAGCCTCTTTAGAGAGGTTCCATGTTCAGAGCATCAAACTGATATTGGGATAATATTGGCAAATGTTTCTAAATATGTACGTCTTTGTTGGGATTGATCTTTTCCACCAAGCTCTAGGAATGCATAATTTTGATTATTACGAGTATATGCACAAATTTATTTTAATAGCTTAACTGCAAAAAGGGCCTCGTAGCATAGAACTAATCTCTTACCTTTACCTTTTAGTGCTTGACTTTTTCATATTTGAAAATTAAATAATATACATATAAATACATATTTGGAAAAACACAATAAAGTTAAAAGTATAATTCCAAACGATTATACACCTATTATTGATTGGAATAAACGTAAACAATGTTATTTTAATACATACAACACGTGTTGCTCATTATGAATTTTATAATAATCCTTGTTTCTCAATAAAGTCTAAAGCTTACAACACCCACCCACTACGAAACGCCATCGGGTGAAACGCAAAACAGATGCATTTACATGCAATAATACAAGAGTATTTTAATAGGTAGTAATAAATCTTGCTATGTAATATTAAATCTAATGCCAAAGTTTGTATATACAGTTATTTATTTGCATGTTCTTTGCTAAATTTTATAAGTTTTATAACCTGAAAAGTGACCGCATATTTTTAATCCGAAATTGAACGGTGTCGGGGAGGAGGCAAATTAACGACTTATTCACGACCAAAGCAGCAGGCAAAAGCTAGTATGTTTATAAACTTAATAATCAATGCAAACAAGACTATGAAAAAACATTCGGTTGATATGCCGTGTGACTTCTGACGTAGCAAAGAGCTTTTAGACAGTTTATTACTTCGATATTTTTATAGTGTTCATTGAACTGACATTCCTAAAATTTGGCTTATGTTCTATAAACAATAAAGAATCGGAACGTCCTTTGACTTCGTCTGCTAAAGCCGTTTAATTCTATTTAATGTATCCGCTTTTTAACGATCTTGTAAGAAATACTTTGTCAAGGTAACTTTGGTGAATAAACAAACAAGGTGATAAAACTGTTGGGATGATTATAATGCATTATATTGTCTTATTACGTGCGATATTTTGTTGGCATATGCGATGACAAGACGATAGTATATTAAAAAGATTCAATCTGATTATAAACATTAACTTTAATTTTTATTCTAAATAGTTGTTCTTCGAGAACCATTATTGAATTATATAGTCATGATAAAAAACATTTATTTGATCCTAAATGATAAATTAGAAATGGAGAAAAATTTATTTCTTTGTAAAAGACAGTAAAAGGACAAATAAATAACTTATGAACTAAATACATCTATGAATAATACTAAATTAAAACTAACAACCCTAAATATATCTAAAATAAAACAAGGAATATAAAAACTACTGAAAGAGGCCTCCCCGCGCTACCCCCGGCGCAAAGGTGCCCATCACACTCGCGGCGTTACCGCGCTGAATTGCGATGGACAGCCTTTGCACCAGGAAAAACCCGGAGCGCGGGTCAAGGCCCCTTTCTTGCAGGCGGCGACGTACTTCCCTAAGGAAGGTTTTTGCCTCAGCGCACCAACAACCGGACGTCTCTACGGCTACTGGGACGAACAGGTAATTGGTGAGTGCTGAGTACTTTTGGTGTTAGAAATTAGAAATTAGTCTAGGTCTAACTACAAAACCTAGATTATAAGCTTTCGAAATAAATTAAAGGATTATAAATGTGTTGATCCGAGACGTTCATTAAAAATTCTTTTTTTGCGACAATCATTTGGCAAATCTTCGAGCGTAAATTGCCTGGATATACTTCGCAAACTAGCACATATCTGATTATGTAAAATGTTATTTGTTACACCGAAGATCAAGTTCGGGAAAACAATACCATTAGGTATTATTTAAGCCAAGTTTTCGTTGGCAGTATTCCTGCACAAACTTTAGATTTTGCATCAGATCTTGTAACTGCACTTTGTCATTGTGACTTGTAAACCCATTGTAAAACTATTGAATAGTACATTGTGTATTAAGGGCGGGAAATAAGAAATTACGAACGAGTGTCAATTTTAAGCCCGACGCGAAGCGAGGGCTTAAAATGTTCACGAGTTCGGAATTTCTTTACCGCCCGTGGCACACACAATGTTTTTCATCACACTTGTAAGGAAAAAAAGGAGAATTAATAAAAACAAACTTCTGTATAAAACACTTTTCCGCCCTAGGGCGAAAATTTCAATTTCCCGCCCGCAAGCCCTACGTGTAAATAAGTGTTTTTCATCACACTTGCTCGGAAAAGATTTTTTCCGCCCTAGGGCGAAAAGTTCAATTTCCCGCCCGCAAGCCCTACGTGTAAATACATCTTTTCCGAGCAAGTGTGATGAAAAAATCTTTTAACTTTCTCGTACTAATTATGTAAGAGGCCAAAAAATACTTAGGTAGCTGAATGCATTCAGTTGAACTGACATACGGCTCGATTCGGGAAATGAATTAGAGATTAACTAGATACGATATAGTAAAGATATGTGACATTTCACGACACACATTGACACCAATTTTGGTGGCCTAGCCATAAGCCGCGCGTGGCGCTGTCGCCACCTAGCGGCCATATCTGTCCTGATCGTAACAGACGCGTTTTGTTAGAGAGTGAGTCTTCTGTACCTAGTACTATTATTTATTCTGTGCCAAGGACTAAAAAATAATTACCGCTCAAATATTTAGTTATTTGTTTTACAAGGGGGCAAAGTTGTTGTTTAACCGCTCGTGCTAATATTGATACCCGAGCAAGCGAAAGGTTCCAAAATTTTTGTCGAGTCGAAAAATTGAGTCTTGAGCGTTGCGAGGGTTTCAAAGCACGAGGGTTAAACAAAATTTGCCCCCAAGAGAAACACAAAATTTTTCACCACACCAACCCGAAGCAAATATTCAATGTAAAATATCAAACAAAATCAAACCAAATCAAATCCAAATGAATGTTATTAAATATTTATCATCCAAAATCATCATTTAAAAGTCAATTCTACCAGCAAACATAAGAAAACAACTAACAATTTGCATTTGATTACCTTGCCTCACATGTGAATATAATGCAACTTTGCTATCAGTTTTTGAAGTGCAAAGTAAGCCTTTCCGAGCTGGTTTGGTGAAAATGTCAAAATAACACTGTAAAACCCACAATAGCAACATTTTGTGTGTTTGATATGTTTTGTATCTAAACTTCTGCGAATAAGATAGTATTATACAAAGAAGTTTGGATACAAAACGGAACCAATAACAATACAACTAAACTAAATGCAAAATAACAAATCTAGAAATACAGATGTAATCGGGAGAGGATGGCGGCGTCACGGTCTCGTCGCTGCCAATTTATTCGCCAGCCAACCGCTGCCAGGATATGATTTCAGATTTATTGGCCGCTGCAAACGACTTCTATTTCTACGTCGAAGTTTTTTTACATTTTATATAATTTTAATTTAGGGTCATTGCGCTAGTTTCCGTCCATGCTCTAGTTTTCGTCCACGTGACGGATTAGCAAATAATATATTTCTAATTTGCTTGCTGCAAATAATAGATATATTGTTTAGACACTTTAGACATTAAGCATTATAAGTACAAATTAGTAGGTTTATATTCAAATTTCGTCTAGTGGACGAAAACTAGAGCTGGACGAAAACAGCACAATGAGCCTACATAGGTAGGTACCTACTGTTGGGATTTTATCAAGTTGATGATAAAACTAATCGTTTACCAGTATTTTAACTTTTTATCCATATGTTATACTCTTTTAATAACAAAGGACATTTATAACAATAACGTATTTACAACCACTTGTCCTTAGTCAAATTGCCTGGCCGTAGCTGTGTACCCACCCTTTTATAACAATTCAAAATGGCGGGAACTAGTGAAATGTAAGAGTCAATTTGATACTCTTTTAACTCTCATTCACTCATTCTTCCAGCTCTATTTAAAATCAAAAATAGACAGTTTTTGTCAGTTGATGTCTGTAGTCTGTAGGCTGTAACGCATGCTGGGTGGAGACTTAAGACGTTGAAGGAGAGTGGCAGAGACTGTTGTGATTATTTTAGCCGAGAAGCTTTAGTAAGAATCCATTGTCTTAGCGAGTCGGACCATTAAACGAACGAGCCAACAAACATCCTTCCCACCACGTCGTAGATCCATCGCTTTATAGATCCGTAAATAAATCTCGCACACTGTGTAATTAATGTGCTGTCGCGCATGTGAGGGTCGTGCGCGAAGTGCGCGTGCACATCGGGAAGAGAAATTACACAATAACTATAAATTTATATTGAATTTTTACACGTTTTAATCAAGAGCGAAATCATAAAAAAATTCACACTGAAACTAGACTATATTTGCTAGGGTGGACTCCCCAAGGGAGAGGGTTAGGGGTTAACGTTGGCTAGAGGGAAAATAATCACGAAAACATGTCTAGTTTTCATCAATTTTCAAGTGTATATCGTTACCCTACATACAGCAGTAAAATTTTAGTATAAAATAACTAGCAAAATTTGAAACAGAAATATATATTCAGAATAATTGACATACTTAAACAAAAGTTAATACTCGCACGACGGTCATATATTATTAATTATTATATACATATTAACTATCTTCCGTCGCCGTTTTCGCGCGGCGCGCCATCGCCATATCTTTTGTTTCTTTCTAATTTGTTGGCTTTAATATTTAAGCCTCGTCCAACTTATAGCAGCTGCATCAGGTGAGTTAATATTTAAGTATTTAAGAACCATCACTGATGGGAAGATTGGATCCGTTGGGAAGATAAATAAGGTTAATACCTATTCCTTCATGACATTCGTATGCGAAAACAAACAAATACAGTTTCTCACCCTATATGTATACATATACCAATATGTCACTTCAAAAATGCGAGAAACAAAAAATACATATATTATTAGCGGGATTCAGGATTTTTTTTAGTACACGGAACAGCGCCATCTAGCGTGCGTTTCGTAAACTAAACAAAATTTGTAAGAGTGACGGGTCATTATACCACGGAAAATCTTAATAGCGTGATTCAGGACTCTTAGTACACAGAACCCCGCCATCTGGCTTGCGTTTCGTAAACTAACAAACACTGTTTGATTCTAGAGCCATCAAATCATCCAAAGAAAAATCTTGATATACCGTGATTCAGAGTTTTAACCAACCAACTGATGTAAAATGTACAAAAATACATGCAAGACGGGCTTTAGCAAAGTTTTGTACCTTACTAATTTAACTTAAGAAATACTGCATAACTTAACGCAAATCAGTCCTATAAAAAGTGATATTTTTTTCACCACATCAACCTAATAAAGGCTCCCTTCATTCTTCGATAACTGATGAGAAAGTTGCATCTTATACACAAGAGTGCCAAAGTAATTTAATGCATATTTAGAGTTGTTATCTCATGTTGGCTACAATTGACATTTAAGTGATAATTTTGAATGACAAATATTAAAAAAATAACATTCATTTGGATTTGATTTGTAATGTTTTACAGTTAGTATGTTCCTCGTGTTGATGTGGTGAAAAATATTGTGTTTCACTCGGTAGCAAAGTTTGTTTAACCCACGTTCCTTGAAACCCTCGCAACGCTCTAGATTATACTTTTCGATCTTTCTCTTGTTTGATTCCACTGCCGTATTCGAACTACAAGATATTCAAGAGACGACACGTACTAGATCCATTCTAGATACGTTATAGTTTAGATATCAACTAGTTCTCTTTTGCAGCGCAATTCGGGCATCCAAGTCACTTTTACGTTAGATAGAGTAAGATATCTATTAGATGTGAATTGGATCTCTAAGTCATATCCTGTGGAAATCGTTCAACAGTATCTCCAGAATCGCGCAAATGTCAAATTTGACAGGTTAGATCTTAAACATATCGTTATCGTATCTTGGTGATGTCTAAAAGATCTAATAGATGTCTATTTCAAAATCCGAATCGGGCCCCCAGATTTAGAATCTTTTTCGTGCTCGGGTATCAATATTAGCACGAGGGGTTAAACAAAAACTTTTCCCCTTGTAAACAAGGTAATTATTTCGCGTTACGTAGGTATTAAATAATAAAAGACCAATGAACTTTCACTATTTTATTATGAATCAATTCGTAGTATCAGATAATTTATATAAAGTATTAATTCTAAATTATTCTTATTACGTATATAAATATATTTAATACGTAAATACTTATATAAGATCACACTGACTAGAATGCCACACCCCTTGTCTGCTTTAAGATTTGGTTAATTTTCAAAACTTCTATCATTATACTGATCGATATATTTTCGCAAAGAACTTTCCCAACTTGCTCAAACAATTAAATTTATCTATGGACCATGCGCGTTGGACGGTCTGCCATCTTGTGGCCTGAATCAGAAACATAAACTGTACATTTTACACTTCACACCAAAGCGGGCCCTCTGCAGTTAACGTAAGTTTTGTTTAATGCATTGTAAGGTCTGCCACCTTGTGGGCTACATTGAAAGCTTAAACTTCACATTTACACTTCGCGTCAATAAACAGAGGGCTCTTGTGCTGCTACCGTTCATGCAAGTTTCCTTTTGACCTAACATGCGTAAATAGAGTCAGACCAAGAAAAGTCTGCAGCGGATTTGATAGCCCACGCAGTGCAAGTGTTATTTTAAACGCCAAACTTCTATGAAATTAGGACATATAAAATAACACTTGCACTGCGTGGGCTATCAAATCCGCTGCAGACTTTTCTTGGTCCGACTCTAGCTATTTTATACATGTCTGAATTATCGATCAGTCTCTACATTGGTAAAAAGCTTCCACTTTTATTTTAAAAGTTTCAGCCAAACGTTAAATTACCGTTTATTGTGTTCGGTATTGTTTTTGGCGAAACTTTAATAATAAAATGGTTTTTTTTGTTTATAAATGTAACAAAACATGCGTTGGAATTTTCGGAATTACTTTCGTTATTGTTGCAAATAAATCGAAAGCGTGTCATTAGTTATGAATAGATACATATATAAACAATATAATATAAAAAATACACATACATATATAAAATATAGAGTAAAGCATACACACTGGGTATATTAATACATATAACATAATAAGCCAAATTACACAATATAATATACGCAGCATAAATAAATAAACAAATACCAACTAAATATAGTTTTATAATACGTTAGTATGATATGTGTAGGTATATTGGCGGTTTCTCATGGTTAGTCGATATATGAAAATTATAACAAAATCTATCTAATGGTAACTTACACCGACAGTTTTAATAATTTGACTATCTATATTCTCGTTATAATATATATTTATTATATAAGTGCATAACTGCATATTTACCTTATAATTATTTAAAATTACATATTTTATCATAGAAATGACGGTACTCAAGATTCAGCCACATATTGTTTTCGCTCTTATTGTGAGAATATCATTATAAGGTGAGTACTTAATTAACTTGAAGCGAAAATCATTCGTTTATTAATAAATAAACTTAACCATAAATAATTATATTTATTAAAATATTCTTTGGTAAGCTAGCCGTAGGCATTTTCACGAGCATTAGTAAAATCACATTAAAAGCTTTACATTTACATTAGATTATCGATTTATTTACACATTTTATAATAAAAATAAGAGTTACGTTACAAAATAACTTATTAAAATATATTATATTTCCAGTTTCATAGTCTAGTTTAACGAACCGTGCTTACATCATTTACGAGTAGTAAGAATTTGTACGTGAGTCAAATATATATAAGGTATTACAAATTAAAGTATGTGTTAAGTAACTATTCCACAAGCAACATTGAATTATAAATAAAATATAATAAGTAACACAGACATGTGCAAATAGATTGGGCGCCCAAGCGACAGTAAATAATATTTTATATATAATATGCTAATATACAATAAAATATTTTACGCGTGTTTGTGGAATAGCAGAAAGCCTCTCAAATGTTTATTTTATATAAATTGTATATCTTTACCATAATTCGATATTAAAATTATTAATGCAGTACTCATTCAATTGATACCTATTTTTTAACTTGTGTCGGTTAAAGAGAGTAGACTCACTGTAAGTAGGTAAATATGATGCGTTTTGGATTAAGGTCGATCCTCACAAATTTAAGCTTTGCTATATTTTTTACGTATTTCTGTTATATTGGTAGGATGCAAAAATCAAGCATATAATTAAATTTTCAATATTCGATAGTAAATGAACATCATTTCCAAAATATAACAGAAGTATCATAAACTTGCAAAATATACAAAAAAACAAAGAATTTTGTAAATTGGACCGTGAGGATTGACCTTAAGCTTACATGGCTATAGGTCAGTGAACCCGTGCCGGTTCTCCATGGTCTGTATGTGGTCGGAGTCCTCGGTGCCCGTGATCACCTGGAGCACCCGGAACGCCTTGGACTGCCGGGGAGGCGCCTCCTGCGTGAACTTGTGGTAGAACACCCTGGAATCATGGCATGCCGATTTTGACATGGACAAACTTTAAGAAGTGCGGTGCGGAAGTGCTTATAAGAGAAGTATATTATAGGAACTCACTCATCAGTAACGAGATATGAATCTATAACTCATTTTATACGCTAGCAACAGAAATGTTTGAAGTCGGTGCCAAATCAAATAATTTCAATACTGGTCAATAATAGGTAGGTACTCCAAAAAGTTGCCGACCATTGTAATTGATGATTGGGTTCTAGAATTTAATTTGATAGAAACATTTGATCACAAACTCGTACAAAGCGTTATGTCACTCGGACAATTTTATTCTCACAGTTGATTACATTTCGTATATAACTATGGTGACCGAAATAAATATCAACAATTTTTACTAATTAAAGTTTGTTTGCAAATATTTAAACGCTTAAGAGAATCTTCCATTTAAGACTTCGGCAATTCGAAGAGTCCATTATTTATTTATAGTTCGTTTTATGATTTTGCTAAAAACGAGATGCTTAAAATCGGCTACCGTATTCACTGAGTGGCTTTCAGTATTAACCTACAGATTTTGTTAAAATTTTGAAGTTTTCTCTTACTCTTATTTAAAATAATGGGACATAAAACACTTGTTAAAAAATAATGATAACAAAAACACCACTTGATGATATGTTAATTATTATATGAATTGTATTATAATGTCAGATCGGGTCAAAAGACTGTTAAAGAGAATTTTCTAGTGATGTTTTTTTCATAATTGACCTTACATGGAAAAAAGTAATGTAAGATTTATCTAAAACACCAATTACAGTAATGATCTAAAAACCGTAAGTAGTACCAACAGTGTGTAATCGATAATTAGAACAAGCTACCAGCAGTTACAGCCAATTATGCGCCCAAGGAGAACTTTATTAGTCCAGTAATTTTACAAAATTAGAGTTCGCAAGCGAGATGCTAAAAATAAAGCAAGCGTAACACTGATTCATTGTACAGACGGAGTCATATATATCAAAGCAAGCAAGGACTGCCAAATGTCTATAGATGTTTATACAAATATGTTAAATTATTCAATATTAATTGTATAGGTAGTAAATATTAACCCTCTAAACATTTCAAGTTACGCGGTATTACTTTTGTGTCAATACCGAAAAGGAAACCTATGAAAACACCTGTATTGCATTGCCTTTTTAAGTGGCAAATTGCACAATAGTTCGAATGTCGATAAACAATAGTAAAATCAAATTCATTCATTCATTCATTCATTTCAGCCTATATACGTCCCACTGCTGGGCACAGGCCTCCTCTCATGCGCGAGAGGGCTTGGGCTATAGTCCCCACGCTAGCCCAATGCGGATTGGGGACTTCACATACACCTTTGAATTTCTTCGCAGATGTATGCAGGTTTCCTCACGATGTTTTCCTTCACCGAAAGCTAGTGGTAAATATCAAATGATATTTCGTACATAAGTTCCGAAAAACTCATTGGTACGAGCCAGGATTTGAACCCGCGACCTCCGGATTGAAAGTCGGACGTCATATCCACTCGGCTACCACCGCTTAAAAAAAACCGCGTAAAATCAAATAAAAGTAGTTAAATCGAAGGTTCGAAATTTTCGAATTGGACTTTAGAACTAAATTGTAAAGTTAATTGATTCCTACATTCAATTTTTCAACACTACATAATACATATGTATAGACATTTTAACAACCGTTCTCTTAGATATATAAGATCCCGACTGTACACAAGCGGTGCATAAAAATATTCCGTTTACTTTGGACGCGTGCAAACAGCTCTTCAGTACCGCCCACCGAAGCTGAAAAATGAGCACATAAATATTCTATAGCCGGAAAATATGTTCCTACTCATTTATGCTAAATTATAATACAGAAAGGAAAACTTGGAGAAATAACTTGACGTTAAAGTCAATATCTGGGCCAATGAGCGCATATCTGGATCTTTGAAAACAGTTTCATGAGTATAAAATTTCAAATCGTTTGTTTTTTGGTGTTCTCAAATGCAAAGGATAAGGATGCACAATGCTCAAGAATCAAGGCTTTTTTTTTGTTTTTCAAGACAAAATCAGGACAGGACAAAGAAATTGTTAAATTATTACATTTAAACAGTGATATTAAAAAATCGGTTTCACTTCAAAATAGATGCGTTGGTTCACCAGAACGTTCAGGAAAAGGTTCACCAAGTAGTAAACAAATAAAATAATACATAAACCGGTAACCATTCTGATTGTATAAACATTTACCTTTTGTTAGCTCCATTACTGCCACCTTCAATTTGAATGGGGATTATCCGCGTTTTCGGCTGATTATCTTGATTGCTCGTCAAGTGCCGGTTTAGAGTCGGCAGTTCATGCTGAGACTGTCCTTCGTCCATCCTCACCAGCTGCGGCGATAGGACTCGCATGATGCGCTGAGTGGGCTGGGAGTACGGGGCCGCCTGCGGCTGCGAGTTGGGACCATTCGGATTCATACCGATAGTGATCCTCAATTGCGGAGCCTGACCCTGTCTCCCTTGGTCCCTTGTATCTGTACTTGATACCTCCATTTGAATCGGAATAGCCTTGCTACCAGTGGATCCAGGGGCTTCCCTAGGCACGCTTTTTCTATTCTCTGACGGAAGAGTCGACCACGATGGCTGTGCGCTCTGCTGGTATTTAGGCGGACTGATAACATCGCGCATACCTCTCTGCATTTCGTTGCTCTTTTTCACCCATTCTGGTTCCTGATTTGTGGTTTCCCTTGGTGGTGTCACCAAGTCCCTAGTTACGCTTCTTCTGTTGTCCAGCGGGCGCTGAACCCATTCGGGCGGAGGGGTTTTCGTCTTTTCTTTCTGTGATTTGACCCAAGGTGGTATGGACTTCGGACTATCTGGGCAGAAGTACACAGGCTCCTGGTTAACATACACGACTTCTTTTTGCGGGGGAGTGTTGTTGTAGTCCGCTGGTGGATTTTGCCGCCTCGATGTCACAGGGATTGACATTGACGACTGATAACGGGGTTGTTCTTGTGCTTGGGGTTGCGCAAGTTTTGGTGGAGCTTGTGCGGCTCTGTTGTTGTTATTGTCGGAAGACCTCAAGGGCGTATTGTAGTTTTCTTGCACTCCATTGTTGTTAGAATCTTGTGGCGTGACCCATGGCGGTGTGTACTGCTGTTGATTCGCATTTTGATTCCGTGCCTGAAGCCACGGAGGAGTGTATGCGCTTTCATTGTTATTCGCTTCATTACTCTTCCACGGAGGGCTATACGCCTGTTGATTTGGATTCTGGTTATTATTATAGGCATTGTTCTGGCTCTCTGGCTCTCTTGGATGTCTGTTAAGCGTATTGGTTCGCCACGGTGTAGGATCAGAATCAGCGTTTGATTGTTGGTATTGGTTGTTCTGTTTATTGTTAATCTCTTGATTCTTTTGGCCAACTCTAGGAAGAGTGTGATAAACGGGACTAGAATTAACTGGGGGAGCTTGGTTTTGGAAGTTAGAAGAGTATTGCTGGTTTGGCGTGAAGGGACTGCGGTTTACATGTGGAGACTGAGGGCTGTTGCTCGCATTTTGTGCTGGAGATTCTCTTCTCTCCGGTTGCCTCCAATTATTATTAGGGCTAGGAGAATACGGAGAACCGTTGCTAACAGGCGACTGTCCTCCGAAGGGTTGTGGGCTCTTGTTGAACTGAGAATCCTGTCTTTGTAACAGTTCTATTGTAGGAGTTTTTACACTTGGTGAATTTGATTTCTGGTGAGCATACAATGCTTCCGGTTTGTGAAGCGGGCTTTCTGGTTGCTTGTATTGGTTGTTGTATGAATAGTTTGTATTTTGAGATGGCGGCGTATACTGAGGTGCTTGGTTGGAGAACGAAGACGGAGGCATTTGGACCGTCAAAGGGCTCGGGACCTTTTCTACAAACTTCGGCACGGGACCCTGTCGCAGTGCGTCTGCTTTTTCTGCTTCCCAATGATACGGGCTGTTCGTTTTCCTAAGCATCCCAATTGGATTTTCAGGGATAACTATTTCGGGTCGTTCTCCTAATGGTACGGGTTTCGGGGATTTAGAGTTTGGTACTGCGATAACTAGAGGGGGAGGCGGGGGTGGAGCGGGCATACCAGGAGGTGGGGGAGGAGGAGGATTCGGGGCCCCTTGTGGTTGGTAGCCACCGCCACCGCCGTTGGCTTGAGGAGCGTAGTTTTGCTGAGCATAGGCTGGTTCATGCTCCTCTTGTGACCTCTGCCTTGCCAATCTTCTGGCCATGCTAGGAGTGCGTATCTGGGAGAGGTCCAAGCCTCCTGGCGTGTACGTGAACGGCTTCTTATCTTTCGTCATCATCGCGTTCTGTATGCATGCTGGGGGCTCATTGTTGCCCAAGGGCTGGAATGGAGAAAAAAGATATTTTAGTTCACTGAGAGTAAGTATTCAAACAATTGATTGTTACTTTCTTTTTTCATTAATTTATATAGCAAGAAATAAAATCAAGACACCTTCCTCAGAGTAGTAAATGTAGGGTGGTGTAACTACACACACTGATTAAGTTCGTACCTTTGTGTAATGTATACAGATGTAGTGCATAATTATTTCCATCGTAGTTTCACGGAAACGTACGTACGTGTCTTGCTATTTCAATCAGTCTAATCTAGGTACAAAACTAGGTACTAGGTATCTTACGTTGATCTGTTGCAGTATTATAAGTTGCAGTCATTGGAGACCAGACGCAAATGCTGTGACGCAATTATTGTCTATAATATATGTAGAGGGCAGTTTAACAGTATGGAATTGCTGGAGCGGATACGGTTCAGAGTCCCAGCTCGATGCAGCTCGCGCTCTAATGCTTTGGTCTCAGTTCCCACCGCCTCTAGTAACGCCGGGTTGCGAGCCCCTTGCGTCGTATTTGTAACACTTACAATAAAGAATTTTTCACATCACCTAATCAGAAAATGGATTTTTCTTCCCTGCTAGAAGGGATCAAAGTGGCAGTTTTCTGTTCAACGACATTTCATGGCCAGCATAAAATATTAATATAATTAACTATGAACATCGTATGTACAGCCTGGCAAAAAAGAGTAGAAATTAAAAAGTGGCAACACTGTAGTGTCAACACTAAGATATTTTTTTATTTTCCTCATAGTTGATGTGAAAAGCAGTACCTATGTGTCACACGGTATCAAAATTATTTCGTCTTGGGCTACACTTGAATCCCTCATTACGCTCAGGATTCAATGTACCTACGCCCTTGACGGAAATATATCATTTTGATCCCTTGTAACACAAACTACTATACTTCCATCGATATATTCAATGTCACTAGGCCCAAATATCGTAACCAAATACTCAATATCCTCAACGGCCAACATAGTATCCGTCAGTAATGTGTCGTCATCATCGCTACTATCTCTGCTGTCATTGTACTTAATAATCATTGATCAGATTGGTTGTCAGTATTTTCAACTTTCTTTATATTTTCTTGTTTCGCTAACTTAAATTTTAGAACCTCAATAATAAATATTATAATTCACATAAGAATGGTCTACAACACTTGGTTAACTTGTATGTAAAGATACGTTTCAGTTAAGTCCGTTTATTTAAAGTATGTTTTAGTGAGAGCGTTTAAGGAAGTAACTGTTCATCTCATTAATATATGTATGTACCTATCAATGTAACCTATTATCCTGTCGCATACTGCTGTTGTTTCTCCAATAAATAAATAAATAATAAAAAAGTACTGACATTGACTGAAGTAGCATTACAAATTCGAACGTTTCCGAGAATAAAATTAATTAATTAAAAATTAAAAAACACGACTGCGAAAAAGCGAACTGAAAAGACAAAAATAATTTTTAGTTGTGTTAGTTACTCAACTTAATGAATGTAAAAAATTATTAGAATATGAGTGTTTAGTGAAGGTTATAAACAACAAACGCAAAAGTTTTATGCTCATTTAAAATCGTGACTGTACCTGTGTATTTTATTTCAATTGCAGTCGGGGACCTTGATGTGTGACTGCAATTGCAATTGAAATAAAATACACAGGTACAGTCACGATCCTAAATGAGCATAAAACTTTTGCGTTTGTTGTTTATAACCTTCACTAAACATTCATATTCTAATAATTTTTTACATTCATTAAGTTGAGTAACTAACACAACTAAAAATTATTTTTGTCTTTTCAGTTCGCTTTTTCGCAGTCGTGTTTTTTAATTTTTAATTAATTAATTTTATTTTATACTTTTTAGAATTTTTACATTCATTAAGTTGAGTAACTAACACAACTAAAAAATATTTTTATCTTTTCAGTTCGCTTTTTCGCAGTCGTGTTTTTTAATTTTTTATTTATTTAATTAATTTTGGGGTCATGATTTCGTTAATAACCATTTGAAGTCACTTTATATTACTTTTGCGAGGGCGTCCTCAGTACAGAAAGGCACGCAGAGCGCCGCATATATCGGGCTACGCCCGACTACTTTGGAACGCGTACAGTGCGCCACGAACGTCGGGCTACGCCCGACGCTTTGAGCAAGAGGGCACTGAAGGCGTCTTGGTAAGGGTACAGCGTGTCACGTATGTGGGCCTACGCCCGACACTTAGTATGAGAGAGTCGAAGGCGCCTGGCTTTGGACCCAGTGCAGCGCGCCACGTACGTCGGGCTACATCCGACTCTTTTACCATTAGGGCGCCGAAGGCTCCCGGCTTTAGAACGCGTACAACGCACCTCGTACACGCCCGACGCTTTGAGTAAGAGGGCGCCGAAGGCGCCCGGCTTTGGTAAGCGTACAGCGTGTCACGTACGTCGGGCTACGCCCGACACTTTTAGTATGAGAATGTTGAGGGGACTGGCTTTGGACCGCGTGCAGCGCGCCACGTACGTCGGACTACGCCCGACGCTTTGAGTATGAGGCCGGCTTTGGTAATCATACAGCGTGTCACGCTACGCCCGATACTTTTAATATGAGAGAGTCGAAGGCGCCTGGCTTTGGACCGCTTGCACGTACATCGGGCTACGCCAGAACCTTTAAGTGTGAGGGCGCCAAAGGCGCCCGGCTTTGGTATGCGTACAGCGTGTCACGTACGTCGGACTACGCCCGACGCTTTGAGCAAGAGGGCACTGAAGGCGTCTTGGTAAGGGTACAGCGTGTCACGTATGTGGGCCTACGCCCGACACTTAGTATGAGAGAGTCGAAGGCGCCTGGCTTTGGACCGAGTGCAGCGCGCCACGTACGTCGGGCTACATCCGACTCTTTTACCATTAGGGCGCCGAAGGCGCCCGGCTTTAGAACGCGTACAACGCGCCTCGTACACGCCCGACGCTGTGAGTAAGAGGGCGCCTTCGGCGCCCGACACTTTTAGTATGAGAAAGTAGAAGTCGCCTGGCTTTGGACCGCGCGCAGCGCGCCACGTACGTCGGGCTACGCCCGACTCTTTTAGTATGAGGGCGCCGAAGGCGCCCGGCTATGGAACGCGTACAGCGCGCCACGTACGTCGGGCTACGCCCGACGCTTTGAGTATGAGGCCGGCTTTGGTAATCATACAGCGTGTCACGCTACACCCAATACTTTTAATATGAGAGATTTGAAGGTGCCTGGCTTTGGACTGCGTGCAGCGCGCCACGTACATCGGGCTACGCCAAAACCTTTAAGTGTGAGGGCGCCGAATGTGCCCGGCTTTGGTATGCGTACAGCGTGTCACGTACGTCGGACTACGCCCGACACTTTTAGTATGAGAAAGTAGAAGTCGCCTGGCCTAAGACCGCGCGCAGTGCGCCACGTATGTACGTCGGGCTATGCCCGACTCTTTTAGTATGAGGGCGCCGAAGGCGCCCGGCTTTGGAACGCGTACAACGCGCCACGTATGTCGGTCTACAGCCGATGCTTTGAGTATGAGGGCGCCGAAGGCGCCCGGCTTTGGTAAGCGTATAGCGTGTCACGTACGTCGGGCTACGCCTGACCCTTTTAGTGTGGGGGCGTCTTTGGCGCCTGGCTTTGGACCGAGTGCATATACTTGGACAAGTTGCAGGAAGCTCACATCTTTCTTACGCTCTGAGCCGTAGGCCCTACGTGGAGCTCACCCTTCGGCCTTAAGAGCGCTATTACATTTCGGCGTTGAGCGAGTTTAGGTATTTTACGCGCTGCGGCAGGCCGTGCGAGCTCAGTATGCCGATCCCTTCTACCACACTCGCACTACAATGATGGATTAAACATTCTTGATCCTTCGCGAAGCATATTGAAATCAACCATAACAACACTAACTGTACTTAACTTTTAAAGTTCTAAAACTGTTATTTGGTAAGTACGAAAATACTATATGCAGTGCAAATGTACATAGGGGCTGTTCATAAATTACGTCATCTATTTTTGACGATTTTTGACCCCCCCCCCCCCCACCCCTCAAATCATCCAAAAATCAAGCTTCGGATGAATCTGTTTCCTCCTACGTCATGTTACCATCATCCGATGTCCAGACCCCCCCCCCACTCCTCCCATTTGAAACGACGTAATTTATGAATAGCCCCATACTCGTACTTATGAAGGTATATTACTCGAAAGAAATTATAGGTACCTACTCGCTTATTTACATGTTTCGTCATTGCATTTGGTACCTATAGGTTGTAAAGTTTGTATCAACGAGGGTTTAAAAACGAACTGGTACTGAGGATCTGATGATGATTAAGGTGGTCACGGATACCAATCAACCATGTAGTAACATGATTAGGCTCGTTTGATTCGTCTCAACAAGATATTTGACACTGAAGATACACAGGGTCTGATGATGGAGCTGGAAGGTGGCCACGGGTACCAGTCTATCATGTAACTAAACAACTTCGTGTTTGGGCTCGTTTGATTCGTCTCAACAAGATCTTTGGCACAAGATAATACTCAGGGTCTGATGATGGAGCCGGCAGGTGGTCACCGGTACCAATCAACCATGCCACTAAACCACTTCGTGTTTAGGCTCGTTTGATTCGTCTCAACAAGATCTTTGACACAAGATAGTACTCAGGGTCTGATGTTGGAGCCGGAAGGTGGTCACCGGAACCAATCAACCATGCAACTAAACCACTTCGTGTTTAGGCACGTTTTATTCATCTCAACAAGATCTTTGACACAAGGTAGTACTCAGGGTCTGATGATGGAGCGCGAAGGTGGCGACGGGTACCTGTCTATCATCATCAGCTCCATCATCAGACCCTGAGTAGTATCTTGTGTCAAACATCTTATTGCGACGAATCAAACGAGCCCAAACACGAAGTGGTTCAGTTACATGGTAGACTGGTACCCGTGGCCACAGTCCAGCTCCATCATCAGACCCTGAGTACTAACTTGTGTCAAAGATCTTGTTGCGACGAATCGAACGAAGCCAAACACGAAGTGGTGTAGTTGCATGGTTGATTGGTACCGGTGACCACCTTCCGGATCCATCATCATACCCTCAGTACTACCTTGTGTCAAAGATCTTGTTGCGACAAATCAAACGAGCCCAAACACGAAGTGGTTCAGTTACATGGTAGACTGGTACCCGTGGCCACAGTCCAGCTCCATCATCAGACCCTGAGTACTAACTTGTGTCAAAGATCTTGTTGCGACGAATCGAACGAAGCCAAACACGAAGTGGTTTATTTGCATGGTTGATTGGTACCGGTCACCACCTTCCGGATCCATCATCAGACCCTCAGTACTACCTTGTGTCAAAGATCTTGTTGCGACAAATCAAACGAGCCCAAACACGAAGTGGTTCAGTTATATGGTAGACTGGTACCCGTGGCCACCTTCCAGCTCCATCATCAGATCCTGAGTACTATCTTGTGTCCAAGGTCTTGTTGAGACGAATCAAACGAGCCTAAACACGAAGTGGTTTAGTTGCATGGTTGATTGGTACCGGTGACCACCTTCCGGCTCCAACATCAGACCCTGAGTACTATCTTGTGTCAAAGATCTTATAGAAACGAATAAAACGAGCCTAAACACGAAGTGGTTTAGTGGCATGGTTGATTGGTACCGGTGACCACCTGCCGGCTCCATCATCAGACCCTGAATACTATCTTGTGTCAAAGATCTTGTTGAGACGAATCAAACGAGCCTAAACACGAAGTGGTTTAGTTGCATGGTTGATTGGTACCGGTGACCACCTTCCGGCTCCATCATCAGACCCTGAGTATTATCTTGTGCCAAAGATCTTGTTGAGACGAATCAAACGAGCCCAAACACGAAGTGGTTTAGTTGCATGGTTGATTGGTACCGGTGACCACCTTCCGGCTCCATCATCAGACCCTGAGTACTATCTTAAGTCAAAGATCTTGTTGAGACGAATAAAACGAGCCTAAACACGAAGTGGTTTAGTTGCATTGTTGATTGGTACTGGTGACCACCTTCCGGCTCCATCATCAGACCCTGAGTACTATCTTAAGTCAAAGATCTTGTTGAGCCGAATCAAACGAGCCCAAACACGAAGTGGTTTAGTTGCATGGTTGATTGGTACCGGTGACCACCTTCCGGCTCCATCATCAGACCCTGAGTACTATCTTGTGTCAAAGATCTTGTTGAGATGAATAAAACGAGCCTAAACACGAAGTGATTTAGTTGCATGGTTGATTGGTACCGGTGACCACCTTCCGGCTCCATCATCAGACCCTGAGTACTATCTTGAGTCAAATAAATACATATAGAATGTCAGGTCGTTTCAAATATTTTTAATCCTGTCCGGTAGTTTATTAAACTGTACCATTATAAATTATAATACTATAAAAACAGTGCTAGGATCAAAGTCTCTCGTTGCGGTTTACACGCACACAGTATAGCGTTTTACACGGCGCCCGCCGCACACAATGATAAAAAACCTCGTCGTCGCCGTTGAAAATGTGCGGAGCCGACCGACACACGTCCTGCCTCTACAAGCTCTGCCGCGGCACTGAGCTGGCGCAGCGCGCGTCATCGGTAATATAGAGTAGTTTTCAAAAAATTGCCAAAAAATTATAGTAGAATTTCATAAACACTAATGTATACCAACAGTATAAGCAAACGTTGCAGATTGCTTGAGTATGAAAATGACTTCGATATTAAGTAGATTTTCGTAGGAATTGACACTTGTTTCGGAGAGAAAATCGAGTTCGTTTTACTTTGATTTTCTCTTTCTCAAAGGTATGTAGGAAAAATATAGTTTGATATGCCTAAAGTACAGCGGGCTTAGCAAGGTTATATCATATTGCGCGTGGAATCTACTGTCGTCTTTTAACGATAGTCGTATTTTTATCGTTTTGCTGAACATGGTTACGGGCTACGATAAGAATACCACGTCGATATCGTATAAAGTTATCCACTATCATTCGTAAGTGACCACGATTGTCTATGCCTAGAGTTTATGAAAAATCCATTTAATGCCTGGCTTTATTAAAATGTCGGACGTGTGTCGGAAGATGTTTGAAAACGAATAGTTAGTTTTATTACTACACTTCCAAATTGAAAAATGTTTAAATGAGTGACAGCTTTATACAAATTGACTTACATTATAACATGCACGGATAATCGTGTTTTTTCAACTGACAATTCACTTGACATTGACAAGCATCGCGTACGCGCATGATTCAGTGAATTTAGTGAAAATACAAACCAAGTCGAAGAAAAATACTGATTTGCTGTGTAAACTAAAGGAAATGCCACCCAAAATGTAAGTTTCTCTAATTTATTTATAGAAAAAGTTATAGTTCGTTTGATCATTAACTGGTTTTGTCATGAATATGTTTAATTTCAGTCGATGCTTCGGCGCACAAGAAAATGCTAGCCAAATATATAACTCAGCATCCCCTGTTCGCCTACACCTACAGGGAGATTCATGAGCCTCTCGGAACCCAGAGATACAAAATGCAATGCTGCACAGTGCACACAAGTTCTAAGATCTAGAAGAAAGGATTGAAGATGTAAGTACACCTTTCTTAAACTAAAATCATGAAAAGTTTCTGGTGCCTTTTAATATTATTGACACTTAATATCTATTTCTTCTCATTCTATCTATTATGTTCTACTAAGTGACAAAAGTTTGTTAAAAACCTGTTCTATCACTACTATAATTGCAGGAAGTTGATTTGGCAATAATGATGTGTAAAAGTTACACTACAACACTACCTATGCATACATTTATTCACACTGCATAAAAAGTGCATACTTAAGGGTTCTAACAAATATTAAAATCTTTGAAACCCGTAGACCTCACTTTAAAAACTTATATATTTTTTTACTCTGTTTGTATATTCTAGAAGCTGGTTTTGTAGCAAGAATAAAAGTTTATTGAAAAAGAAAAAGACACACTTTATGCCATAAATCTAAGACATAAAGATAAAATATTATTAATAAGTATTTAGTTTTTATGCCCGTTCCGGATGTCCCGCTCACTTAAACTTTAAGTCCTTCCTCTTCATAACCGTTTTATGTATGATTGTTTTGCCGTTCAGGCAACCTATCTATGGAATGCACTCCCTCTACCTGTAAGACAAGCCCCAAGAAAATTTGTTTTTTGAGTAGTCATGCTCGGTAGTTATCTGTTAAATGTCTCGTCTAGTGTCTATCATCCCATATACATATTAGTACATTTATTTTTATAACATATATGTATGTTTATCTTAGTATGTATATCTAAGATATACCTACTGCATTTGCTTTTTGATTGGTTTTTGCACCAACCTTTAGTGTTTATATGTGACGTCCCACGGGTAAAGGTACCTTATGGCGGTTGGCGCTTACGCTATTAACTATTAACGCCGCTCCAATATTATTGCGGCGCTATGCGACGTAAGCGCCAGCCGCCATAAGGTACCTTTTGCCGTGGAACGTCACATATTTGTTTCTATGGTTGACTAGTAGGTGATAGATAATGCCTTTTGGCATTAAGTTCGCCATTTTTACGTAATTCTATATTTTTGTGCAATAAAGTTTATAAATTAAATAAATAAAGTAGCCATACCCACAAGTAACTTACAAATTCCCTGCAAGAGTTAGGCCGGCGCCCCACTGCTGCGCACGCTATGTACACGACCCACGTTCTTATACAAAATTTCGTGGGCTTGCCCACGGTTTGTATTAAAACGTGGGCCGTGGATGTAGCGTGCGCAGCAGTGGGGCGCCGGCCTTATTCAATACAAATAAATTGTATTAGTACCTATTCTACTAAGATTATAAAATAATATAATACCTACTCGTACAATATTCTTACTTATAACATGTAGGTAATATAGGAATACTAGGAACAGTTATGTTAGCACTAAAGCTGGCCATATACATTTGACAGCTAAGTTTGACCCACTTCCCGATTTCCGATTGAGCTGAAATTTTGCATACATAACAATATGTAAATCGGATGACAATTGCAATATTATGATGACATGGAGCTGATCTGATGATGGAGACATGAGGTGGCCATGGGAACACTGTGATAAAACAACGCAAACTAATTGTGCTTGGTGTTGTTAGAATGGACTCATGGAGTATTAGTTGCCTGTTGAAAGAAAAGTACAGTCAGCGATAAAAGCTTGTACCAAAAATTATATTTTTGCCAAAAACTTATTTATATTGTTAGGGCTTGGGAGTAGAAGCTGGTTTCTTTACTGCTGGCAGCTGGAATATTTTTTTTGTGTTTGGTAAAGTGGTCTATTGTACCTATACCTGACTATGGGAATGATTTTAGCAGCCTATGTATGTGTGTGGGTATGTTTGTGTCGTATATTACCCTAGCATAGAATATCTGAGATACATTTTGATAAATAAGGTGTTCGTTGGTTTGTTTTTATGACGCAAGTGGTACAGAACTACACTTGATACATAATACAACTTTAATAACGGATAAATAATTACTAGAACAAAATTCAATTTATTTTCAATCGATAATTTGGACAACTGTAACAAAAAAATCCCCCTGGCTTAAAAACGAGAGCTTTCTAAAAGTGACATTAATTTCACATAATTTGCCAATGAACCGCTGTAAGTACTAGCCTGCGCCTGACCTCATCTAATATAATTTGTTTCTGTTTCAGTCATAACATATTGGAGGCTTGAAAGTGCACATACCCATAGATTGGACGTTAAGCTCAACGAGACCATGCGATGCATCTCAGGCACTATCCGATCTACAACCGCCACTGGCTGCCGGCATTGAGTCACATTGCCCCTCCTCACATCCGACGACTCAAGGCGTTGAAGAGGGAGGCTGAGAATATCACGAATAACCCCACAATGCCTGTCCACGAGGAATTCTGCCGCCCGACTGCCCGCCGACCCTGTGCTACAGCTGGGAGCCTGAGCAGCTTTAATATTTCGGATAGGTGGATAGCGGAATGGTCAGCTTCGGCAGCTCGGAGTTGCTGTATATCTGACCCAACTAAAAAACAAAAAGGGTTTGACCTTCCTCGGAAAATCTGGTGCCGCCTGAGAACCGGACATGGCCGGTGCAATTCAGCCACACAAATGGAGATAGACGGCTTTCCCACTTTGCGAATGCAGAATGCAGACCACTTAGCATATCTTCCAACGCTGCCCACTCCACTCCTCCTCCACTCCTGGGCCTGTTGAGGACCTGAAGACCGTGACACCTGACTTGGTTGCTTGGCTTGGCAACCTCAAGGCTACACTCTGAATGCCCTCATCAGTTTATGATATGAAATGAAATCACTTTATTGGAGCATTCCACGAGCTGTCCCGTACAAACGCATTTTATTTCCTGTGTTGCGACTTTTTTTTTCGCCATTTAAAGCAAGCGATTAATTGTCCGTGCAAGTTTGACCATTTGTCATAGAAAAGGAAACTCTTATACCTGCAAATCTCCAGAAAATCTGCATTTCTACGGGACAAACGGTAGACAATTGCATGGAATGCTCCATTGCCAAAACATGATAAGTTGATGGTAGAAAAAATATTAGGAATACAAACCATATACCTACATATAAATTCTATGTTAAGTATGTACTAAGTTATTCTAGGTTAAGTACCAACTTATTGTCTACTCTATACATAGGTAATTACATTTAGCAAGACATGTTGGCCGTGGGTACCAAGCTCAGCATGTGCTAGACTGGCGTCCAGCGCTGGTTTTCAGTTTGGCCCCTTTTTGTTGGAGGTCTGAGAGGAATGTTGATCTTTTCACGGGGGGCACGTGCCTCGGGCGCCGTCCAAGGGGGGGCGCCAAAATGGGCTAAAGACTACCTCTCCGCCTTGCCAAAGGCAGCAGGGAAACTTTTGTCAGTCGTATTTACCACCACTGTGAAGTGTGAAATGCGGATGGTAATCTGGCCCACAGCGCAAAAGAGAAAGACGATCTTTTAGGAACTCTTTTTGCATCGAACTCGACCTTGAAAGACGACGGTAGCGCCCTACCGCCCACCATCCCGTAGTGTGAATACTCTATGCCAGAAACTTCTATCAAGCAGAGGGATATTCGGCGGGAGTTGCTATGCTTTCGTTTTATAAGGCGAGCGGGCCAAGTGCTTCAGAGTTGTGTTGTGTCCAGTGTTAGCGCGTCTTACGTTAGGGGTCTCCTGTCGATGTTACCATCTTATGGACTGTCCAATAGACTACCTATTATGCAAGTGGATCGCTAGCCCTTTGTCCGGCAGGCGCATATGAGCCGTAGTTGACGGAACCTGCTTCAATAGCTGCTGCTGCATATCTGTGACATGTTGTCTATCGACGACATTCATCGATATGTGGACTACTGAGGCTTCCTATACACTATACAGGATGGCTAAAAAATAACTACATTCCCGTTGCCAGGGAGGTTTTGGGATTATACCGAGTAACTTTTGCTACGGGACCAACCTCGAAATCGCGAAAAAAATAGTTTACCCTCCCATAGAAATTGGACCAGCCAAAATGTATGAAACAGCCAAATTTTTTTTCGCGACTTAGGGGTTGGTCCCATTTCGTTTCGGAGAGGGGGGGGGGAGGCGCAAATTTGGTGCCTGCCCCGGGCGCCATATGACGTTCCTGGTACAAAAGCTGTTCATACTTCATAGTAATCCAGCGATAAAGCTGCTGGCATGATGGGCACTTTCACACCGGGTACGGCAGCCAATGATTTGTTTGTACACCTACATTTAATGTGTAAATAAACTTTGTTTAATTTTTTGGCAATAGTTGTTTTATTTACCCATTTATAATATTCTCTCTAGCACAGAGCCGAAATTGTTAACTTATCTATAGAGTTTAGTAAACAAAAAAGAGTTGACAACACCACAAGTGACGAGAATTGTCATTCTTGTATCTACCTAAATGGAATTTAACATAGTTTTTAATATTCAACATTAGTTATTGGCGTATTGAGTCTGACCGCAGTTATAGTCACTAAAGTAGACTTATTAGCATAATAGAGCATTTAGGAATATTCTTATTTGACCTTTTCACCGCCAGACTCACTAGACGCGTCGTTAAGACGCGTCTTTTCATACAAACGTAGTCCACATTTTTCTCTCTGGATAATAACATTAAATATTTTGATACAATTTGTTGTATATCATATCAACATCAACTACAGCCATGCCCCTACGTTTGTTCTTTTTTTTAATTTTTAATTATTATAAGAGTTAGAAGCATTTAAAAATTTGTATGTAATCTGTCTTCCGCTCCTAATTTTTACAATAATCAAAAATTCGAACGTAGGGGCATAGCTATATGGTTAATATACATTAAATTATGTAAAAATATTTTCCATAATGTCAATATCCAGAGAGGAAAATGAGGACTACGTTTGTATGGAGAAGCGGAAGCGGCCATCTCCCTTTCCTCTTAAGTAAGAACGTGCCTAAAATGTTTTTATTACCTATGCTTTCATTGTACTATACTGCATATGAGTCGGATTTTACATTTAGAAGCTATAATATCACAAATTTTGTACGCATAAGGCTAAAATGAAAAATAAGAATAAGTGACACCTACATTGAAGCATGCCCGGGAATGGTGTTCTGTGTGAAGATTATCCGTCTTGAATGTTTACTAGTCTCTACTTGTATAGAAATATAGGTAAATTAGGTAGGTATTTGTGTGATAGTAAAACATAGTAATAGGCGAAATATGTATTTATTAAGCTTATTAAGAGCCGGTTTTGTGCATGCTTGCATGCTTAGGAAGTTTTTTTAGGAGCGTCTTCTCTAATTTTTCCCTTGATCCACGAGAAGTTTTCTGGAAGAAAAAGAAGGAAATAAGTAAAAGTAGGTTCATGTGGCAGCGATGGAGTAAGTATTTTCACATGAGTGCAGTCTAGTGCACTCAAGATATATACTAAACAATCGCCAGGAATAATATCCATTAAACAAGGCAGCACATTAGAACTAGGTGCCTTAGTTAAACCTAATAAGTATTGCATTCCCAGATTATATATCCCAGAGATAACTACTTATCATACATAACTATCAAACAATGGGTAGGTACATATCTCAATGCATAATACAGCCGCACTCATACTTATTCAAAAAAGGAAAAGTTACTAAGACAGTCCTTGTGGAAAGTCACAGTTTTTTATGTCTAATACTTAATTCAGTGCTCAAAAGAACTTACCTTCTGTTTACAGCATCTACAAACTGCTCGAGGTTCAGGCTTACAGTAGTGTGGCCAATCCAGTCAGTAGTGCTCCAATGGACAAGCCATGATCTTGACTAGTCCCACGTTGGTAGTTAATTGCCATCAGCTAGCAGGTGTAACTGTTACACACCAGCAGCTGCTGCTGCTGCTGCTGGTGTAGGTGTGCTGCTGGTGTGGTGTATACTGTTAGAACCTAAAACAAATAAGTATCTAATTACAGTACCGGCCAATAATATATCACCTCCATGCTTTTACGGTATAACTTTTTTTTATATTTGTGAGTGACTTCCACAGCTTTAGGTAGTTTAGTAGTATTCCTTGTCCAGTGATGAGAAAAATTGGTCTATGTAATGATTTTTTTATAGAGGTTTTTTGTTTTAATGTATGGTCAACTTCATTATTTTTAAAGAGCTTTTTTAGTAATATGCTGAGTCTCTTATTGTAGTTCACAGTATTTCAGTATTCATAATATCTTATACCTTTAAACGAGCAATTCTTGTATATTTATTTATTTATATGTATATATATTTCGGGGATATCGGAAACGGCTCCAACGATTTCGATGAAATTTGCTATATGGGGGTTTTCGGGGGCGAAAAATCAATCTAGCTAGGTCTCATCTCTGGAAAAACATGCATATTTATATAAAATGACTAGTAAAATATGAAATCTACAAACTAACCTACTACAAGTTCATACAAAAACACACAAAGGTGATATGTTATTGACCGGTACTGTAAATCTAATTTTGTCAAGTAGATTTTCCCCCTGGAGGTTAGGATATGAATGTTGAAGTAAATAGTAGCTTAAGTAACCTCTGTTAGTAGGTTAGTAGCATAAGTAAGAGATTGTACAACAGATATCTTAACATACTAACTTTTACATATAATAATGAGGCCGGTACCTAGTATTGAAGAGTTTAGTAGCATTGTCATTAAGACGTCTGTTTTACATAGAATCAATGATTTCAAATATAATAGGGTCTATGCATAGAATACATATTAACTTTATAAGAAACACTGCAATTTTATAGCTTTACCTTTGAGATGTTTTGGTAGGTAACCCATCACCGTTTTGAAGCACGGCGTTAAATTCGGCACATAAGTAAATGCACTGCACACTCCTTACGCACCATGTAAATATGCCGAAACTCTTCGTCCGTCATATCAAATGGGCTGCAAGTGTTTCTTAAAGCTGTTTACGATATTTTTCTTCAACAGCAGCCGCGAGTAGGAATAATAAAATTTGACTTCCCTGCGAAGAAAATATTGACAATATTATATACAGCGGAACATTGTAACTAATAACTCTCAATATAATCATAGAAAAACTGATATTTACCTGTAATTTATACCTTAAAATATGATTATTCACTACTTTTGCTTTCACGACAAGGCTTATCGTCATCTAAGAAGCACGTGGTTAAAATTAACTAAGTTGAACTGTCAAAATGGGACAATCTGTCAAATTATCCACATCTTATCCAACGACCATGTTATGCAAATTGTCTTCTATCATCTACCGCTGTCAAATGTGGATAACTCCATATATCGTCTGCAACCATAGTATGGATGATAAAACCGACGATAACGGCCGTTTTATCCACACCTATTGCGTGATAACTACCTTGTCGTACAACCTTGCTAAGCCCGCTGGGTATTAGTAACACAAAATAGCCAGGTTTAGCAGAGTAAAATTCTCAACATTTCCAAATAAGAGCTCGCCATTCAGTGCTTCACGGGGTTTTTCGGAAACGACCATCAGAAAAAAAATCATTACTAATTTAATAAGTCCTTTTTCTAATATTTACAACGATATTTATAAAGATAAGAAGACGCTTTTACTGGAACAAGTACTCATTGTTTCTAATAATGAGCGCAAAGTCCTGAATTTCGTCGACTAGTATCATCAATTTTGCATTATTTCGACTTTTCTTGTAAGAGCGCTCTTAAAAAAAATGTCATCATCATCATAAATGTTAAAATTAAATCAAACCATACGGTTATAATGATACTTTCACGATTTGTTCTGCCAAAGTCGGTGCAGAGTTAGCTTAGACGGACTCTGTATCGTATCGATTAATAAATAGAAGTTATATTTTAAACTTTTCGATTCCATAAGCGCAATTACGAACATGTTTTAAAAACTATGAGTAGTGTGTACCTACCTAATATAATATAAGTAATTATATTTTTTTATGATCAGCGGTCAAACCTTTTCCTTTTATTTTAATAAGTATCCCATTCAATAATAATATTTGGTTTTATGAGATTAGCTTCTCTTAACATATTTTGTCAATTCTTACTTTCTCAAAATGAAACTTAAACCCACATGTTGCATATATAGTATCAATCGGCTTTCAGCCCTTCATTTTGATACCCTACTCGATAGGTTTGCACGATATTTTTTTCTAAAGGTTGCGTAATATGGCGTATTAAGTCCGCCATATTGTTTTTATAATGACGTCACATAGCCTATGTTACCCGGGATGACGTAAGGATTCTAATGATGTATCATACGTCTAAATCGGATAAGGCATTCAGAAGTTAAGGTGGAATAAAGAAACTCACATACATACAAACATGAACGCTGAAAACAATACACTCTTTTTGTTTGGGCAGTCGTGTAAAAAACGATGAAAACAATGATGCACTTCATCTGTAACTACTTATGTAGGTACCTACAAGTTGTGTTTTTAAAGATATTTATTTTAAATATGTCAAATATGTAGTGACTGATTTAATAATATTCTACTATACCTAACGTTAAATGAATTTAACGACAAATAACAAGCTAACTACGGTAACTAGCAACTTGTCCGTAGAGAATGCCCTAAAACAAGATATCACTTACATTGACCTGAGTTTTCCCGTAGTTCGGTATCCTGCCGACGTGCCCGGCCATCGGTCCGAACCTGGAACACCGCCAGACGTTATTTTTACCGTGGACAGTGGACAGCGCCGTAGGACAATGTTCACATTCATATATATATTTATGCAATAACCCTACTATTTTATACAATGCACATAATAGTAGTTTATGTGACTGCCACATAATGAAAGTCATTAAAATACGTGTGAAAGTTTATGAAATGAGCTGAACGCGAGTTTCATAAATAATCATACGAGTGTTTTAATGCCTTATTAATCTTGTTAAGTACACTGCTTTGTTTACACACATATTATAAGCTCTCTATGATATATTCAAGAACCACATTTTACGACCGCCATTGCAGTATTTGATCGGGTCTCTATTTGTTCCCATATTTTTTTTGTTCCGATTTTTTCAGTCCATAACGTTTTCCATTATAATTTTTATTAGTCATATTGTCAATAGTCATAAATTTTAACAATATAAATTGCAGTTCCGATTTTTGCAGGTCATTATTATTGTTAGTCATAAGATTTGTTACTCATAGTATTCAAAGTCCAGAAAGTATACCATTACATAATGTTGAAGGCAATAAACTTGCTTACAATAATCGTTGTAAGGTCTTTTATCGCAGGTTATAATGATAAGTATGGACTCTATTGCATTCCCTAAATTTTAAGTTCCGATTTTTTTTATACCATAACGTTTTCCATCATAATTTTTACTAGTCATATTGTCAATAGTTATAAAATTAAACAATACATATTGCATGCTTGCCTACCTACCTGGGGATTATTTTTTATTTGGCTTACTGATTTCCCCTCCATTTCTTATTTTTCATGTAGTTTATTAAGCCATTTCGTCCCGCCAACGAGTCGACGGAGCCCCGGTTAGCGGGGCTCCTATTTCAGCTCTGAGGGACACAAGGTAACTAACAAACCTACCTGAGGAAACATATTTCTTTTTTCTTTATATGAAGGATGATATTGATTTGGTTTCTTAGACGTAATTTACTTTAGTCATTAAAAATGGGGGTCCCTTTATTTGACATAATTATTGAAAGTCATAATGTTTAATATTATAGCACCTAAATATTAGAATATTAGAGGATATCATTTTCTGACTATAGAAATTCGAAACAGTAAGTTTATGGGAAACAAAGGGATGACATTAAAACGATATGATTAACGACCATTAGTCCGATAAACTATGCCTTAAAATATTTCTGAATAATTATTGATATTGAATTTATACTCATCAATTTTATAACTTTTGTGATTATAGCGTTTAATATTATAGATGTTTCACATTAGAACTATGAAACGTTATACTTAACAAAAATTATGACTATTGATGTTTATGTCTATAAAATTATATGGATATCAATTTCTGACTATCGAAATTCGAAACAATAAGTTTATGGGAAACAAAGGGATCCCTACTTGATCACACACTGGACTGATAAAACGTCATCTCGACTGATACCTACTTGAAATGAGGACAAATCAGATTACTTTGTTTTTCAGAGATGCTCGAAATAAATAATAAATAAATAAGGAATTTGCCGTAGCAAAACAGTTTATCGTTATGTTGGTAGTAATTTGCAGTTTTTGAACGCATCATAGAGGGTCGTAGACAAAATGTTTTTATTTTAAAATATCTACGTGATTGTTGACGGCACTACATTTATACAGTTAATTAACCTGTCATAAACCTTATTGCAACGAGTTAAGGTCTACGAACTATCAGTTAAGTGTGTTATCCCATGAACAACATAAAAGTGAAATGAGATTAACTTCGCCGGCAATAGAATTGATATCTAAAGTTGGTCAAGCAGATCTTGTCAGTAGAAAAAGGCGGCAAATTTGAAAAATGTAGACTCGATGGGATATCGTCTCATAGAAAATTTGAATTTCGCGCCTTTTTCTACTGACAAGATTTGCTTGACCATCTATATATGAGTGCCAAGTTCTAGTTCACATGGGCTGTAATTAAAGTTCAGGAATTTTCTGATTATGAAATCTTAACAATTTTTTGAGAGAATTCAATGTTAGATGTTTATCTAACATTGAATTCTCTCAAAAAATTGATTCTTTGTTTACGAGAAACAAAGAATAGAGACACAGCAACTTGTATAGAAAATAAAGCAAGGGCAGATAAATAGAAGAGATATATCTTACCCGTTCTGAGCCATTTTGAATCAGTTGTTTACCATGCAGTCGCGGCACGGCTCGGCGCGGACTGTAGTGAGATCACAGCTTATTCTTGATCTTCAGATCCGTGCGATGCTCAGCAAGGTTGCCTGCAAACATCGGTCATACCAATAAGTTTATGGGTATTTATTACTATCTACTTACCTACTTAATTTTCTGTACATTGACTGCTAAGTTTGCAAGGTAAGGTTGTATCGAAAATTAGGATTTACAAGATAACTACATTGATTAAGATTAAGATAGACACATCCAATTTATGTAACTTTTCCTCGTAATATCGTGTTGAATTATCTATAGCAATTTGTTTAGATTAACCATTAGTCTACTACCGGCACCAAACATATTGCAATCTGTACATTGTTAGTATATTATACTAACAATAACTAATTATATAATTGGTGTAGGGACTTAGAATAAATGTCAACAAAAAATTTGATTTGCTTTTTTAATGTTAAGAGTCAAATTCCAGTGTTAAATATAATTTATTTGGAACTTTCTTTTATATCTATAAGAGTTCAAAACTCGAATTGAATTTGTAGGTACTTGTACAAGTACGCGGGACTTATGAGGTTATAATAACATTTATAGCCAAGTCCAGTTCACGCAGTCGGCTAGGACACCATCATCAGTAAATAGATAGAATTTGACCTCGCGTAAGTCTCATCAGAAATTCAGTACATGTTACTATCGCTGATTACAGGTCTGTATCTTGATATCTATCTAAGTGCATAACTGCATATGTAATACTCATGACTTAGTCACTCGGACTAAATAGCAGCATGCCAGAGAAGGGATATATCGTACGGTAATAGAAATTTGGCACTGGCAGTATAATAATATCCCATGGCCGGTCGCCAGGTATAATTTTAACACTAACTGCGACTTACCATTCCAGAGAGACATTATCCCACTTAGTTTTGGTCATAAATCGTTATGACAAACAATTAGGCTAGAGACGTATTTAGGTAAGCTGGAATTAGGAGCTATGATTCGGTCAAATTGTGTTTTTTGAAAAACTAATTATAGCCAGCCTTTCCTTGCATTATAGACTACATTCATAAAAGGCTGGCTATAATTTGTTTGTCTTCCCCATACATTAGAACACAACTTAACCGAATCATAGCTTATTTAGCTACCTTCATTTCATTTCATTTGGGATACTTACCAGCTTTTAGTTATTGCGCATTCTTAAGAGTATTTAGGCGGGTTATTGTGTTTTATTTAGTTCTTTAGTTTTAGTTAGTTCATAAATATTTTAATAATTAGAATAAAAAGTTAGCCGGAAATGTTAGGTATTCATATTTTGTAGTAAAAAGTAGTTCAACAATGGGACCCACCCAAAAGGGGAATTTTGAAATAGTTAAGGTAAAACACACACACAGGTATATCAAGCAAAACACAATATTATATCAAAAAATATTCAGTCAAACCCTGGTCTGCATGTACAGCGAACTGCAGAATTGCATTGCAACATTATGAATAAATCTACTCGACTGTACCTGGGTCAATTTTTGAAGAGGGCGTTTTTTCGACATTTGTATGGCATTTTTTTATTTTTGAAAAATCTGATTTATAATCATCGTTTTAGGAAGGGTTCTTAACAACAAAAAATATACTGTAGGAGACACCTCTGTACTTGTTATAGTTAGCTAGATATGGACGTTTAAAGATCGACATTTGTATGACACTATGTAGCCATTTGTAAGGCGCTTTTGACATGTATAAGGCATATTTTCGACATTATATGGCAGTATCAACATGTATATGCCACTATTTATTATTTTTATTGCATTTATAAGACCCTGACGACATTTGTATAACACCTTCTCGACATCTGTATGGCACTATGTCGACATTTGTATGCCACAATCGACATTTATACGGTCAAAATAGCCGTATAAATGTCGCCATACAAATGTCACGACATGTCGCCAATAATATTTTTAGCGATATTTCCTACACAATACAACCGATTCACTTATTTATTTTACTATATATTTTAACACTATATTTGCAACTATTATTATAAAATAAACATTTTTATTCCAACTATGTACCAACGTATTAAGCGTCCATACAAATGTCATTGTAGTCGTACCAAAATATATCGAAAGAGATTTTTATCTGTTTTTAAATAAATTAAACTGTTTCCGGGTCTACATTTGATGTCAATCGATGCCCAACTAACCGCACTATTGCGTTGTAAATTTAATCTAACCGTTATTCAATAGACAAAGAAGATTATAGGGGGTATATTTAAGTCATAACAAAACAGGTGCCGCGCGGGACAGCGATAAAAAGGCTTCCCTTGTTTTATTAAATAACGAATTTGGTTTATCAATATGATTAAATCAATTCTCTAGAAAATGCTCTTTATAGAAATACAAAGTTGTTTATAATACGTTGCCTACATCCAAAGTTATGATTTTTTTTATTGCGCAATGCCGCCACTGGGACATGCGAAAAACGGCAAATTTCGCCGTTTTTGGAACTTCAAATACGATTTTCTCAGGAACAAATAATATTTTAGGTACAGCTGTGCATTATTTTTAAAGCTTATAATACACTGAATGAAAATATATACATACCCAGTCTTTTAGTCCTATGGACTTCGAGTTTTAGCCGTGGGACAGCAAAAAATGCCTATTTGAAAATTGACCCACCTATGCCTATAAGATAATATGCCCATACTGCAGTGTAGCTCCACACCTGATCGAAATCGGGTCAAGATCACATAAACAGCTTCGTTTCAAGTACCAATTAATATCTTTCATCGAAGGTTTATTTATAGATATAAGTTTACGCGGCCAATTTATTTAAGTAGGCAACTATTTATACTCGTACCTATACTACCTGTGTATTGCATAGTTCCTAAGGAATGTTTCATCAATAACTTGTTCTGCTTTATCGTCAAATAAGTAGTAATTGTTAAAATAACCACGTCTTATTTACATTCATGAATCAAACTGTAGGGTCTAAATTCTGCAACTCGTTACGTATTTAACTCGACTCTTGCACAACGGGTTAACTTTCGTGTAAATGGTTTGCAACAATAGCCACTCATTTTGTATTCAATTTAGCAGTGCAAAAAGTAAATAACGCATTACAAATACTCGTGCTTCTATTCTTACATACTTACATCTACCTATGTGTTACGGTACCTATTTCACACTAACACTTAATTTTATCTTTCTAATTTGTCACACGAAGAAAGTTATGTCTCAGTCATCATGCGCGGCCGAGTAAAATATGAGGTGTGCAAGACGCTGGGCCACCGGGCGTGCGATCAATCCGCCCACGGCCACGTCTCCACACCTGCACCTGAGAAATGGGACGTATTTGTCCACGGCGCAACTAATACCTTGCTCATACTCATGGGGTAAACAGGCGACTCGGCTTAAGGCGGGTTGTAGCCGTAGGCCAGTGGTTCCCAAAGTTGACTGGGCTCCGACCCACCTAACAAAATCTGCCAAATTCGGGAATCATTTTAATACAGCCGTCTTAAGCCCCTGCTACACGGTCGCCGACAAGCCTTCAGACCGCGTGGCCTTGGTCTGTCCCGGACCGTGTAGACAGTTGTTACCAACAAAATTTTACCAAAACTGATCAAGGACAGACCAAGGTCAGACGGTTAGAAGGCTTGTCGGCGACCGTGTAGCAAGGGCTTTATACAGGGGCCATAAAATATTATTTGTAACGCTCAGATGTCCTAGGAGTTTCAGGGCCCACTCGTATTCGCTCGCGACCCACCAACTTACTTACTTTTTGCATTAGATCATAAAAACCTATTTCATGAGGCGTAGACATATATAAAGAACTTTCCCCGCATAACTTTAATTTTTTAATGATAAAAAGCTTTCAAATGATGTTGACATATGTGCATGTATTATATTGTATCGTAAGACCAGTACAGACCTACATCAACGTCAGCGTCACCAATTACTTTGACCCTACGATCAATACCTAGGTTTTACATTGCTCAATCTGTTTTTGACTGTTTCCGAAACATCAGCAGACACTCAAAGTACCTACTGTCAAACACTATACACTTTCGTGACACTCGTCATATCGCTACATTTGCGCTGGTGCAGCATTCACCTAACTAATTCGCTGCATAGATTAACTAATAACCCAAATTATTGTACTGAAGATATGCTAATGTATCCAGTCTCAGTCTATAAGCATCCCGGTGCACCTGACGCGTTAATAAGCAAAATATTGGGCAACGCATTCCTCACCTGGCCCAGATCCCGGCGCTAACAATAGTCGGCAACTTTTGCTAGCTCGTATTTCTCTTTCACGCCTCGTTAAACTGAACTTTACACGGTTAGCCCAAGGTCGATTTTACTGTAAACTTTAGCTATGCTCTATTTTATATGGTTCAAATGTAAATTTAAATGTGAAACTGTCGCACTCATTTAACGATAAAATTAATACAGCTGGGTTCCTTGTCAAATTAACTATTTAACGGACAAACTAGTGTGGATTATAGCTGTTAATTTTGTTGATTCTTCTAATTTTTAACAACTGGATTATTTATTATCGGCTTTATAACATTGTCACATAAGAGGAAATAAATATGATTAACTAGGTAGTTCAAAAGCATTACCAATTCTGTATTAAGTAAGAATATGAACTGTTAGCGCAGAATCTTACCTTTAAAGTGGTAACCCTACTAAAGCTAGCAACTTGTGTCAAGTGTATTATTTTCATAATCATAATCATTTATTCGTCGCAATCCATGGTTTTAGGAATAAGTAAGTATGATCTTGACAGAGCGGTCGTGGTCACTCGTGCGTTTTGGCGATGCTTCTCAAAATTCATCCAATTTCCTCTATCTAGAGTTTTCGTTGAAGAAAGCATTCGTCAGTGCCCAGACTTGGTATTTCCATCGCATTCGTCGTATTACTTAACGCGTCCTTACATTTTAATACTTTTCTATAACATTGCATCTTGAGTATTATCAAATAATTTGTCTAGATAAGTACGCTACCGGCTAGCTTTAAAAACTCTTCACTCAATAAGCTACGCTCATAGTACATACTACCAACAGTTATAATAAAAAAAAAACTACGCGATCGTGTTAAACTTTCAAACTTGACACGTTTTTTAAAGTGTTATAACACTTATAACTCTTCTAGACAGCCGTGCTTCCGTTCGTGTCACGACTGTACTCGTAGTCGTCACAACACAAGTCATTCAATGTTAAAAATACTCTTGACTAATGCCGATCTTTTATATTCTTATTATAAGTGCCAGATCGAATCGCATCCAAAAATAACTGCCCGTATAAATAGTTAAGGATACCTACTCATAATGAGTGAATCTTTCAATTGATTTAAGATTTTATAATGAGTCATTTTTGTATTTGTAAAAATATTTTTTTTTGTAATATATACCGTTTGTGCGGTTTGTGTCTGTCTGCTTAGCTTAACCACCAGTATAACTAATAGATACCTCCTTAATCAAAAAATAATGGTTAATCTTAATGATTTTGCCGCATATTGAGCGACAACCAATACAATTCGGTTTTAAATAATTCAATAGACATCAATCAACAATACAAATACACAAATATCTGGTAGACCAAGCTTTGCTCGGAAAACATATAAAAACTCAAAAATGCGCGTTTTCCCAGAAATAAGACCTAGCTAGATCGATTTTTCCCCCCGAAAACCCCCATATAGCAAATCGTTAGAGTCGTTTCCGAGATCCCCGAAATATAAATATATATATAATGTATATAAATATACAAGAATTGCTTCAATTTATTCAATTCAATTCAATTTATTTGACACCTCACACACCCACCGCTGAACAGCTGCCAGGATTAATTAATAATGATAGTATGGCACATTAACTAGAGGGATTTCGTTGCTCTATAAATTGCAAACCTATTTCCGTAGCTAGCTCTTAAACCAATACTACACAGATAAAATGATCCCCTTTTCCCCAATCAACTTCTATCCACCATGCATTATTTCATCTAGGTATTTCAAAAGCACCATTCGATATTTTAGCGAGCAAGGTTCAAGAACGCCCAATAATAACAAAATATTTTGTTTAAATAGATGGAGTGCATGTTGCCAGATATCTTCAGCACATTATTTTGCTACATTTTAGCGGTCAGAGAGTCATAAAGTGCAGACGACGTCAGTGTGAGGCACCGCTGACTCAATCTCCGATTTAGATGCACGCGCGTGAGTCTTATTACGTGGCAAGTAAACAAAAATCACCGGTAGCATTATGAATGCTCGATCTGAATTTAATCGCTCAGAAAACCAATATAAAAGAGCTCTATTTACCTTTCTTGTTTAGAATCTAACGTAGTCCACTTTATATTGGTTTGTGTAAGATTATTACTTGCCCGCGCTTGCGCATGCAACGGGAGTTAACGGTCTGTAGAGCTTTCAAGGGCGGGGTTTACACGAGTACCTACTCGTACGCTGAATGTCAGCAGCGGTATGGGTTAGTAGAAGAAAAAAATTGGGTTAGGGGTTCCGTAGTCAACTAGAAACTCTTGTTGAGTTGTAATTTCTCCATGTAAGTCTGTCTGTCCGCGTCTTAGCTCACCGACCATTAATGCTAGAAATCTGCAAGTTTGCAAGGGAAAGTATATAAATAAATCACGCCGACAAAGTGATAAAATACAAACTAGAAAAAAGTTGGGGATGTTTTTTTTGCTTTTACCCTATGGTGGGTATCGTTGGATAGGTACCTATTTCAAAACGAGTAGGAGTCTTCACGAACTTTTTTTAGGATAGTGTTTTTTTTTTCGGAAATAACCGCTCTACACAGGTAAGGAAAAAAATACTCTAGCTTTGTTACACAACATAAAATGCACATTTACTGCTCTATCAAACAAAACAATATTAATTTGGATACCTATTAACCTATTCTAAATAAAAAGTTATAGCTTATTATTAAATGCAAGTATGAATTAAACAAAATTTTGAACGCTTGGATGATAGGTATAAAATTAAAAAAATGGAAATGGTTTAGTACCACATAGGTTACACAATTAGTAATTTCCTCGACAAAGCAGCGATTGCTGAAACTAAAAGCTAGCTTTGTCGAGGAAATTACCAATAGGGGATATTACTGCAATGTTCTGCCGCCAGAGTGCAGCACTACCGACTCAGTAAATTCATAGACTAACTTAATACATACTGCGCCTTAAACTGTTTTTTGACAAGTTTTCACAGACAATAAAATATGACATTGATGCATCAAGGCGGTTTGTTAACAAGGGCCTACCGGTAAACGCGAAAATCGAAATTTAGTTATCTGCCTCTTTATCGCTCGAATATGCAAGAGTGATAACGAAATGTCGATTTTCTTGTTTCGCGGTAGGCCATGTGATTGACGTGACGTGTGATGTGTCAATGTGGTTTGTTTACTGTATGTGCCACAAAGGTGCCACCTACGCAAAGCTTTGCCTAATATTCCCTATTGTGTACCGTTTTAGAGGAAAACGCTTGCTGACGGAATTTCCCAAAAAATCTTAATTTTCCTCAGTGATACATTTTCTTCAGTCGGTCCCTCAATACTGAGGATCGTGACATCATATCCATCTGTTGAAGACCAGGTTCCTCCATAGGGTTCTGTTCCCCGCCAAGCGCATGGCCTCGTGCAGTTTTAATTGCATAGATGCCGCAATTTGAGCACACCATCTAGTAGGAGGAGGGCCCTGAGGTCTCGTGCCTTCAGCTTTGCCCGTCATTATTACTCTTTCCAGGCTATCCGGAGAGCGACGTGAGAGGTGTCCGAAGTATGAAAGCATTCGGTCCTGGCATATCGTTGACAACCGGCGTTTTATGCGTAGCTCCTCCAGTATGGACTGACTTTCAATAATTGGCCATCTTATACTAAAATGAATTCTATTTATAGGGGAAATAGAATTCATTTTTAGTTGAGGGCGGCCAGTTACTAAGACCGGCCAGTTGCTGGCGAATTACCTACATACAAATATGAATAATACGGACGTTTTTAACTGGTCTGCCGAGCAAGATCCGTAGCGTTAGGGGCAGTAAACGTACTTCAGAACCCCTAGTGTAAATATCATTCGATAGCGTGACGGACGTACGTGTTTGCGTTAAGTCTCATTTTGTATGGAATTTGGAGCAGCGCGCCAAGCGGGACGTTTTGGAAACTCAAAATCCCTTACAAAATGAGACTTAACGCAAACGCGTACGTCCGTCACGCTATCGAATGAAATTTACAGTAGGGGTACAGTTACATAACCAGCCGATTTTACACATACTCAAATTCGAACTTTTCATTATACGTCAGTATTCACTCTCAGTAAAATTAGACATGGCCTCGGTTCGGCCTCGGTTCGATTCTCGGTCGAAACATTTAATTTACGTAAACTTTGCGATGAGTAATCATGTGCGAATGTGACATGAGAATAGTTCTGATTGTTTTAACACATTCACTGCCCCCAACGCACATGTGCGTTCACCGTCATACAAGTTTGTTCCTAGGCCACGCTCCCTGGCAGTGAATGCGTTATATTAATTCGAATTATTTTTCTCTTCCGATATTAGTACGTGTCTGTTTGACTCTATGGCGCTGGCTGAAGTAGAATGATATTATATTGTATGGCAAGAGCATATACATGTAGGTGGTTTAGTGCACTAAAGATTGGATAAGTAAATAAATAAGTATGAAATACATTCAAGAAACATTTAAAGTGACCCGATTCTATTGCCCTCGAATTTATGAAGCGTTATGGAATAATCACGTGTGTTTGACTAGGTATACTTAGTGTACTTACATGTGTTACAGGTTTGAACTTAAGCCTATAGGTAGGCTTCATTAAGGACAGAGGTAAACTGTGGACATACAATACAACCGGCTCTACCTACTTCAAAATATTAGTCATCACGCTTGAGCGTGATTATGAACTATGGTCAATCAGTTTTGATGTTTAAAATAAAATTACGCCTCAAAGAGTACCTATCATTTTGTTTTAATCAAGAATTTATCATAATAAAAACTATAAAATGCATTAATTCCATGAAGTTCGTTTTAATTTTGCAAATAATTTAGCTTAACTCAGATCAGTCAGGCTTTCATAAATATCGAAAAATAAGTAGTAGTAGCAGCTTATAATTCGACAAAATAAAAATACTTAACAACTCCTACACAGAGTACGTAGATAATATTGTTTTTATAGGAGATGCAAATTATAAAACCAAGCTCAATCGAAAGAATATCGCAACAGAACTCACCTTCAAATCACGAATAAATAATCCAAACTCAGGCACTGCACTAAAATTCAAATTTGGAATAGCTCGTTCGAAATTTGAAAATGGTAAAGGTGCGTTCGTAAACACGGTCGCGTGCGGTTAGCGTTCGTTCGTTCGGATGCGCCGCCGGGCGGCCGGGCAATACGCGCGGGACGACGCGGGAACAGTAGGGATGTCGCAGAAAAATAAAGTTGTCGATGGTTTCGCGGGTAAGAATGATTTGTGGAAAGTAATTTTCACAGCTAATATCGAAGTTCACAGGCAACTTATCGGTCGAAATGTATGTAACATAAACAATATATGATGAACTTACGCAATTTTCTTTTAATATAGCTGGTCAAGCAAATCTTGACAGTAAAAAAAGGCGCGAAATTCAAATTTTCTATGGGACGAGATCCCTTCGCGCCTACATTTTTCAAATTTGCCGCCTTTTTCTACTGACAAGATCTGCTTGACCAAGTATAGATAATCTTTACAAAACTTATTTGAAAATAGGAGGGTTTGTGTAAGGCACGAAGTTAAAAAAGTAAAGATCCGCGGACAATCCATCGCTGCTTGACAGCGGCTTCCGTCATAAATTCCAATATGACTTATCGTGCCCTAGCCTCATTCAACGGTTTCTTATATGTTAGGAGCTTTTCCACATAGTGTTTTGCGGTATATTGGTCCATCCACCCAAGAATATCTTTCAGTAGCCTCACTTTTAAAAATTCGCCTGAAACCAAAACAATTAATAATGATGCTGAAATACCAATTTGTCAGCTTTGTCAGTAGAAAACGACGTGGTATTTTTTTTATCGCAGCTCTTCCCTTAGTGCCTACATTTTCAAATGTTGTGCCTATTCTACTGTTTATGAAACTATATATAATTAATTAACTATCGACAGCACAAATTCCGCACTATTCGCTAATAGTTTCATTCGGCGGCAAAGCAGCGAGCTTAGGAGCTCTCGCGATAATTGTCTCCCACTCTCTTCACTTAAACGAGAAATAAACCCCATCTGCGGTGTCGGTTCTAATGGAGCAAAAATTTAGTTTTAGATATAGTTTCACTGCTCTTTGATATTGAGCACAGTTTTGCGGTTGTTTCTTAATGAAAATAATGTTTTTATGACAAACGGAAATAACATAAAGAATGTGTCTGCAGATTGTAAATCAGGGACAGCTCATTTGCCCGTTTGATGTTTACTTCTACTTAATAGTTTCTAGGCACTTTTTAGTTACAAACTATAATACTTTGTATGACAAAGATCCTGACCGAATTTTTAATCATATTTCTGCATTTTTTTTAACAATTTTTTCTGCTCTGTACACATATGAAAGATTAAAGTCGGACAATATATTAAATGAATGTTTGTCAGCAACCTTAATTGCATCGGAAATGCCAACGCCGGCCACCTCGCGCTCACCTTCGCACAAGAACATGATATTCAAGATGTTATGATTCACCTGCTTATTTAAGAGGGGGCGTTAAGCCAGGAAATTAGAAGGGGATAAAAGATGTATGTTATCATGCCATCGTCTCGCTATTATCCCCGCACCTCCCGCCAAAATAGCACAGCTCATTCCCACTTCTTATTGTTAGATACACGGCACACCAAGAATAAGCGGTCATCTCACTCGTTTCTTCTCAGGACATGCAGAATGTGGAATGAGTTACCTCTTTCCTTTACACTATTACGACATGGGGTTCTTTAAGAAGCTGGTATTCAGGGATCTCAAGGGTCGGCAACGCTTAAACCCTTTACCGCACACGAAGCCATACATGGCGGATATGATATTCAACTGTATTGCCAGCTCTATTAAAGTTCAAATAAAAAAAAATATTACATGCAGTAAGGGGTTAAGTGGCTCCTCCGATGTTGCTTATGTTCATGGGCGGCAGTGACCACTTCCCATCAGGCGGCTCGTCTAACTATCACTAAAATTAAATTAACAAGCGCTATTCAAGTGTACAATCACCAATTTAATTTATTTATAAAGCTAGGACATGAAAATCGTACACAACATTACTGGCAGTTTGGAATGCCCTCAGCCTATTCGCACACCTGTCTGCGAATTAGTCATACCTAGTCACTGGCATCCAGACAATAGATACCTATACCTACGGTATAATCAGCAGCTATCTGCACGAATGATTTTTATTTCTCAAAATGCTGTCGGCGATTGGGACCCTTAGGGCTTGTGCACAAATCACGCGAGGTTCGATAGGGGGAGGGGATCACGAAAAAATCACGATAGATCACGTTAGGGGAGGGGGGGTATAAGGAGACCTCTTGTGTACTCTCTGTTTCTACAGTGAACGAAACTAAGAAAAAAAATCTACCACATGAGTAGATACTTTTTCTCGCTTTCGTTAAACATAAATCTTCACTCTGCCATTCAAAATAGCGAGTCTATTTACCGAAAATAGAAAAATAAACAAGATTTTCTATATATGTACAATATAAAAATAGGTCGAATGAAAAAAAATCATAAAAATACACGTGAGGTTGTGTGGGGGAGGGGGGTAGCTAAAAACCTCACCAAATATCACCAAGGAGGAGAGGGAGTCAAAAAGTAGCCGAAAACACCTCGCGTGATTTGTGAACAACCCCTTAATTGTAACCACCGTGCAAAATTGTGAGCACCCTTTTATACTTTTACAAATACGAGTATCATACAGAGATCTCTTCAGTTCGCGTCTTTTGTTTTATACTTATGGGTCCGATACTAAAATAGCAATTCTTAATGGTTAAAATGGTTCCTTAACCCACGGTACCCTAAGGGAAGTTAAGCAAGCCGTCATACTGTAGGGACTGAGTTATAAGAGTAATGTCGGAGATAAAGTTCCGTCTTTATTTTATCGTTCATGCTTCTTTCGTTGGCATATCTAATGACATGTTGTGTTTTAAACGACTGCAACGCCTTCTGCGTTAAGTTTTGCGCGTTAACTTGGTAGCCGCGCAGTAAGCCGTAGGGCCTACGACCAACGAACTAGAATAACTACAGAAGTCTAACTAGAGCTCAAAAATAAGTTTTTGGCAAAAATTTCATTTTTGGTACAAGCTTTTATGGCTGACTGTACTTTTCTTACGACAGACAACTAATACTCATCGAGACAATTCTAAAAACCCCTAACACAATTAGGTTGCGTTGTTTCATCCCAGAGTTCCTATGGCCACCTCCTGTCTCCATCATCAGATCAGGTCGACAGTACGCTACGATCCTTGGAAGATGGTTAAATTAGTTACCTTAGATTCCATTACATCGATCTAATAAAAGCTTGTTAAGGCCACCTCCTGTCTCCATCATCAGATCAGCTCGATGGTACCATAATATTGCATTGTCATCCGATTTAACCCTTATACATGCATGCAAAATTTCAGCTCAATCGGAAACCGGGAAGTAGATCAAATTTAACTTGCAAGATTTGATTACATACTTACATACAGGTCGACCTAATAAAAGCTTGTTAATGACCCCAATATTGTATTGTAAGAAGTTAGACTTAAGGGATAACTTTGTCAGATAAGTGACAGTCATGTCATATTCATATGGTTCGATTTACGAAGTCAATAATGTATACAGGGCGATCAATCCAAATGGGTCAGTATGGAGACGTCAGAAACTATGAGAGATAGGGAAATCTGTTCTTAGGAACCATGGCATCGATTTTTGATTTAATAATAATGACATTCAAACTTTTTTAAACTCTCATACATAACCGGGAATCGAACCTGGGGGGCAATTTTTGAAATTCGATCGCTCGATTACGTCACTCGAAAATCGGTGGAAAACGGCAAAATGCTAATTTTTGAAATACGAGCGATAGAAATTTGGAATCGAGTGGTATTGACCACTCGTTTTCAATTCTATTAGTAGAATTTAAATGCCTAGTAGCGGAGATATTATAGAACGAAATGCACGAAATCGAGCGGTCGAATTTCAAAAATCGGCCCCCTGGTCAATATTCTTTATGTAATTGCGTATACGTATAGTATTTGTTTGTATAATTGATCCTGAAAGTACAAGGACCAAATTTTGCTATGAATTCTTGTGTAAAGTCTATTTCAATAGAACTTGCTAACTATGTAAACAAACAACGTAACTTTGTTTAATCACTGTTTCTCTTTGAATTTTTACACCACCTCATCAAATACCATTGAAACCAAACACATATACACTATTGAAACGGTCCGTTCCGTAAAATACATAAATATATAACTGTATCTTGGATATTCAATTAAAAGTTTAAAATGGGTTCATAAGTTAGGTTATGAGGACCTAATGGAATGACGGTTTTGTTTCTTTTAAATTCTACAATTGCCCATGATGGGTAGTGTTGTGACTAAAGTTTGTGATATAAACCCGCTACACACTACCCAACCCATGATCTGTACCTACCGCCGCGGTTATAAAATACATCAATACATCATTCTTAAGTAGTAATTTGTCTTCTGATCGTGATTAAACAAATTAAAAATATGTAACTACATGTTTTTTACTTTTGGTATTTTATTATTCGAGATGGTTTGACATTAGTAAAGTAGTAAGTAGGAGTCTTGCCCATCACTGGTAAATTCATCATTCAGAGACAATTTCAATATGGCGGTTTGTTTACATAGTTAGCAAGTTCTATTGAAATAGACTTTAAACATTATACTGAAATGCCCACAATTTAAATAATTTGCAAAATGTTGTCATTAATATGAATCGGTCATTATTATGAATCATTTATCTGAATAGACCAATTATGCATATCTTATCTGCATGATATTATGCAAATTGCGTTTATTTAAAATTAGAACGCATTAGTTCAGCGGGCGTGCCAATTGATTTAAAATTTGAAAATGGAACACTTAATAACTTTTTCACTTCTCATGCTCAAAAAGTGCACCTTTATGTCGTGCGTAGACGACATAAAATCGCATTTTATGCTCTAGAGCATAAAGTAAAATCATCTATTACGACCCTTATTGACTTAGCAATAAAGTCCAAATTCTGCCATACAAACTGCCAGCCCTGCCGGCGCGCCCCCGACCGGCGCTCTCCCGATCGGCGTGCCCCGCCGGTGCGCCTCCGACCGGCCCATTCGGCCCAAGAACAATTTTCTTTAGTCTTGAATAAATACGTTAAAATAACCTAAAATATTTGATTTTTTGTATATTTTCCTCGCAATCGAAGTGAAAAGCAGAGTGTACAACAAGGGCATAAATGTCAATTTTTACCCTCGTCTACTATTTTGGTCTTCGCTTCGCTCAGACCAAAAAATTGCCTCGGGTAAAAATGGGTCACTTTATGCCCTTGTTGTATAATCTACTATTTGTTTTCTTGGTACTACACGCGATTACATAAAGAATATTGACGAGGTTCGATTCCCGGTTATGTATAATCGAGAGATTTAAAAAAAATTGAATGCCATTATTATTAAATCTAAAATCGAAGCCATGGTTCCTAAGAACAGATTTCGCTATCTCTCATAGTTTCTGACTTCTCCATACCACATTCACTGCCCCCGACGCACATGTGCGTCCACCGTCATACAAGTTTGTTCCTAGGCCACGCCCCCTGGCAGTGAATGCGATACTGACCCATTTGGATTGATCATCCTGTATATTCTGTCGCTGGGTACGGCTCCCAATTATTGCGTTCTCAACATTAAATGCTTTGCAGTCCCAAAAAAACATAAAATATATTCAAACACTAGCGCGTGAACACAGATATATTCCAATTATGAAACCCACGGATTCCAGCAAAATAACATCGGGTTAGACGTGAAATCACGCTCGTAACCGAAAACATGTAAACAGGGCCGGCCTCGCGCTAAAAATACGCGCTTTCGGAAAATTCCGCCGTTTCACCCGATTTATATTTGAGCCGAGGATTAGCGAATTGCGGTTATTTAGTTATGACTGTCTTGCCCCTCTTCAGGATATAGTTTTATTAGTAGTTCAACATGGATAGGCATTAGTCATAATTAGTTGCGCAGAGTTGATACTTGATACGTTACATTGAGTCTTAGGTCCCAATCAATGGTAATAAGTAATATCTTATATAATCGTCGTCCTTCGATCTGTCATTAAAAATCTTTATATCCTGGCCCCCTGGCATTTGTCACGAAGTAGAAGTCTATTTATTGTTATGAAGAAGGACAAGGACACACAAAATCAAAACATTGGTTATTTGATTCAACATTTGCCTATGCTTTGGTATATTCAAAATAATTACGTATGAAATAGAAAAAAAAATATTCATTAATAATTTACCCGCCGTTTTCCTGTTTAACATTAATTTCTATAATTAAAAGCTTAAAGCTATTCACAGAAGTCCTATCCGGATGTTTCGAAAATTATTGAGGTTAGACCTCGCCACCTCGCGCACACCGGCGGCCTTGCGGTTGCGTTTAAACATCCATCGATGTTTAACATAATATAGGTACTTAAACGATTATGATCGAATGAGTACGACTAAGCAGGATAAATTTGGACAATTAAATATAACGTCATTGGGGTATGAATTTGGCGAAAAGGGAAGCTAGAATAGCTTTTAAAATCATCCATCTGAGCCAACAAGGTGTCATTAAATCAGACATTAATCACTAGAAGTCTGTGCGGAAAGAGAAGAGTCGTGGGATTTGAGGGCGCGCCAGTGCTATTTTATGGTTTTTGCTATGCTGACAACACTGGTCAAGTGATTATAGTACGACACTAAAGGTCATGATACTTGAATCCCTTTTGTTCCGGTTTTTTACCACGGCTTATTAAACGGAGCCTGGTGGTGGTGCCGGCTCGTCAACTCAATCCTCTGATTTAGTGCAGGCACTAGTGTTTTCTTTTTAAAACACACTCTTGTTTTTATGTCTCAGATACTAAAAAGTGACAGTGCGATTGACAAAACTGCTAAAACTAGTTAAGAGAATCTGCCCAATACAACTGTAACTGTGCATACGTAGGTAGGCCTCTAGGCCTTATTGGGATATGTGCGGTTCTCTTATCTCACGATATTTTACTTCGCCGAAAAGTCACTGCTAAATATGAAATATAATTTCGTAACTAACACAACCTAGTAAACGAACTTACAAATAAAGAAATGTTTTATTAGAAAAAGTTTTATTCAGAACCTAGTAAACGAACTTACAAATAAAGAAATATTTTATTAGAAAAAGTTTTATTCTTTGTAATCGAAGTCTGAATTAAAATATCCAATGTCACTTATGTTTGAGCTAGCTTCAGAACAACCAGGGACACTCATAAATCTATCTTCATCTGAACTGGATGTGCTTGAATCCGGCACGTAGATTACGAATTCTTGCATATCACCTACTTAGCGGTTTTTTATTCGAGATACCGTAGGTACTTTTACACAATCCTGAAAATAAATTTACATATAAATATGCACACAATGGCAAGTATCAAGACTAATTGTCAGTTATTTTAAAGATCATGAATGACCTGCATATTTATGAAAATTAATATATTTTGAATGAATATACTTACCGATTATGTACCGGAGACAAGTTACTTAGGGGGCTTATTAAATAGGTAATTATTTAATATTAAATACAACATCAATACCCGTGAATAGCGGAAACACGTTCCGCGACTTTTTGTAAGTCGATAGTCGGCTTTTAGCCGTTTTCTTCCCGCTGACAAAACCGAACAATGTTAAATATAATTTTCCTTGTGGTTTTATGTACGGTTTTATCGTGTTTTGATAATATTGTATACATAAAACTTGCGGTTTTTGTTAATAAAAATATACAATGACAGAAGTTTGTTTACTTTTTACAAGACAGTTGTCAAAGGTTTGATTGCCATATAAAATTTAAAATTTTAGTTCCCGTTTCTGCCACGACTCTTCTCTTTCCGCACAGACTCTATTTCGATTGACAGTGGTAATAAAATAGTTACCTCAACTCACAAAATTAAATATTGGGAAAGATGTAGAAGTGCTACTTAGCCACTACCACTACTATAGGACTCTATCGCGAAGTGGGTACCTATTAGAGTCTGTTCGGAAAGAGAAGAGTCGTGGAATGTATTGGGCAGTAGGCACCCATACATTTCACGACTCTTCGCACAGACTCTACGCAATTTAAGGGGTTTAAGACCACGTGATTGTACTTGTTGACGAGTGGCAACCCTATAGGTATATTGAAGGCACTGTGAAGGTTGGGTACAATACATTACACAAATAAACAATCACCACCAATCCTCTCATAAATCTTCACGCAGCGCATTATAAAGATAAGCGGAATAGGGACGCCGAAATATGAATAGGACGCCACGGCCAGTGTCGTAGGAATAACGACGCACAGAAATAGCGCGGCTCAGCCGCAACACTATCTCGTGCTGTGTCTAGACGATTAACACGTAAAAGAATGCTTTTATCACTGCCATTGCTACGACAGTTGCCAGAGTGAGTGACAAAAAACGTCTTGAGCGACGACCGTGAATGAGGACACACTTAGGTATATAGAAGGCTCACAACAAGGTGAATTGACCATATCGTCTAATAAATGGCAAACTTGCGTAGGTATATGTAATTTTGGTGAAGTGAAAATTTAAACCTGGATGTCTCCAGTCAAGCTTTCAAATCAATCAAAATGGCAGAACGGTGTGTGGACAGCAGGGAACCTAAGCAGTCGCGTAGCTTGACGTGGCCTCGCACTTAGGGACGCCTCGCAAGCCAACCTTTTTATTACGTTGGGAATACACACTGAAAAGGGCCTCGTGATGTGGTTTCGCCCACGGCTAGATTAGTTCACGTTACGCCACTGCCTAAGCTGAAGGCTTTCTAAGTAACGCACACGCACAGTCGTGTAAATCCTGAGGGCGGACATACATATCCAGCCATAGACGTCTTTCAGCTGATATATAAACACCTACGATTCTATTGATTACATATGATTAGCAAAATATGAGACTTGAAATGTATCTATGAAGTAGAGAATGTACACAGTGGCTCGCCATCGCGATCTATCCCGTGCGGCGTGAATTTTATAGTCAAGCGATAGCTTAATAATTGGTTGCCAGACAAGTGTCACTGAGCGCCATAAAGACTGCTTTCCTTCGGGTGCGCTTTCTTGCTTTTCGGATCCTCTTGGACTCGCGTTGAGATGTTATCAATCGTTTGGTGTGAGAAACCTCAAATTCTTTGGTATCTTAAATGATATCTTAAACTTAGCTCTGTATGTCAAAGGCCTCAAATGAAAGCACATTGTCGAGGTATGGGAACTTGAAATCTCGCGCTCCCATGAATCGAGCACAGAAACGGGCACAGGTGACACAGCCGGCAGCTGGAAAGCAGTGTCGAAATAACGCCGCCAACGCTCGCCCGTTGGAATGGTGCCGCTCGGTGAATCGCCGGTATAAATAGCGGCGGGTAGGGTGCGGCCGCTTGATCGCGGAAACTTGCTACACGGCTGTCAGGACCTGAGGCCTACCGCGAACCACGTTGGACGTGTTGCCTCTCTGTCGCACTTATCGTACGTAAGCCCTCAGAAGGCCTACCGCGAAAAACGAAATATCGTTAGTCAGACCAAGGTAACTCGGCAGCGATTTTGATAGCACACTGTGCAAGTGTTATTTTAAACGTCAAACGTCTATGAAATTATGTAGCTTAAAATAACACTCGCACAGTCTGTGCTATCAAAATCGCTGCCGAGTTAGCTTGGTCAGACTCTATCTGCCTCTCAATCGCTTCCGCACAAGCAAGCCATACTGTCTTTTGAAAAGAGTTCATCGCAGTAGAAATCAGCAGTTTCGGAAATCTAATGTTGTTCTGATCTTCTGATTAGAGGGATCAGAAGATCAGAACAGTACGATTTTTTCAAAGACTGGAAGAGCCACAATACCGCGATTTGCCGATGCCGTCCCCTGCTCTACTAACTAGACCGCTGATGGTACAATGTTTCCCGAAGAAACTTGTAAATTGTACCTCTAAGATTTTATCATACTTATTTAAGTATCCCATTATCAACACAAATAAATGCCCTTACCGGGATTCAAACCCAGGACCTCCAGCTTCTTTGACCGGGTCACTAACGATTGGCCTAGGAGTCCGTAAAACCTACTGGTCGCATGTTGACAAAATGCTATTAGATAACATATAAAACCTTTGAAGCCATTCCAAATATGTTGTTTTTAGAGTACATACATACATAATGTTCAAAATAGTATTGTTATTCATCCCACGTTGGCAGCTGGTTCGACCGCTTGCATAAGGACAACACCCGAATACATAACGCATTTTCTTCGCAGCATTAGATATCTAATAAAGAAATAAATAATACTATATATTCTTGAACCCGTAACTACCTGTAAACTCACGCCATACTACGAAATCATCCGTTGTTTTTTTTTCGTTTATGAATAGTTTCTCATATGAGAACAAGTTCTGTGAAAGAACTCGTGATTCAGTAACATAAAATTATTCAAATAACAAAAATGTTTGTTAATAAAAATGGTCCAGTTTCCCTCAGTTACATGGCACAGGCAACCGTATTGTTTAATGTTTCTTTTGGCAACTTAACTTTTCACTATTTACCGCTAGATGGCGGTGTTACATGCGCAAACTAGGTAACGGTAGGCAACATAGGTTTATTTTGGGTACCAACTAAGATTAAATGGCGGTTTTTATGTAATCTTAATGATTACGTCTGATTTTTTGCAAGCTCTTGCCAGAATATTCTGAATTGAAGAGCATAATATGAAAACTGTATGAACTGTAAAAATATAAGTATTTATAAACATTTTTGTCCAGACGGGGATCCGGAAATCCCTTTATTCGATTATTTTTTCGATAGGGTATCAAATGGCTAACCAAAATAACCACATGATATGGTTACCCTATCATTGTGTAAGCCTATGGATATGGAAACACCTATGATGTGGTTTCCGTGTCGAATAGGGTATATTATACGTAGCTTTAAGATTTATCAATTACCCTTTTCTCGTCTCTTTTTCACGCAATAAATATCTTCAGTCTAAAATAAGTTTATTGCATTCTAGAAACGCTTGATAGTTTCCCTATTAAGGGTTGATATGGTGGCTTACCCAAAATTACAGTTCGAGTTCTTTTCTTAGGTAATCAAAAGTATGTTCCTATTCGGCAGACAGACAGCAAAAGCAAGTCTCTCATTAACTCTGCAAGGGCAAGCAAAAAATACAACAATATCCAAGGTTATAAATAAAACAGAAGATATCGTCAGTGACACGTAATTTTATTGTATTCCCGACCACGTTGTCTTCAACGAGGCTTCGGTTCGCAGTATTTACAAAAGCGGCAAGTTACGTTCAAAATCTGAACAACATAATTATATTAGTTCACAACTTTGGACAACTTTAGTATAACCCCAATAACTGCAGTCAATGATTCTTAATAAATTGTACGACAGACTCCAAACACGGTAGCTCTCTTATAACTGTGGCATGTAGAATTTGACATTATTCAAAACTTCAACATCATTTAAAAAACTTACCACGTACTTTTAATATCATCTAAAACCCTTTGAATCCTTTTGATCACTATAAAGAGGTATTTTCGATAAACGATTTTGTGTAAGCCTTCTAAGGGAACATTTAATGAGTAATCGTTATTTCTAAGTAACGCCTGAGGGCCCACCATCAACATCAATAATTGAAAAACTATATCTGCCTCTCTATCGCTCTTACAGATTCGAGTGATAGAGAGGCAGATAAAGATATTTAGAATTTCCCTTTTCCCGGTAGGGCCTCTGTTATCGCGTTAGTAAAAAATATTTTTTTATTTTTAGATTTTACTATATATACAACTCGAGTAAGTACTCCGATTCTGTACAAATTCATTGGTAACAAACAAATGTAAAATTCCGAAGCGAAACGTAAATATGTCAATAGCAATAACAAAATAATAAACAATGTATGGTTATTCGTAAAAGTAAATCAATTCGATCAACGAATTAAAACAGCGAATGCCGCCGCGAGTAAATCATATCGTAATTAATAAAAATTACAAAATATCAATAAAATGTAACTTTGTCATAGACAAAAAGCTCACAGTTATCGTGTAATAATATTTACACAATTAATCGTAAAAAAATGAAACCAAAACACTATACCAACAGTAACTAATAAAATCATTCAACACGAGATATCGTAAATCTGCCGAGTAAAAATAATTAAAGCAAAATCTTAAGCCAACTATGACAATCTCAAAATACTTAAAAAGTTTCAAAAACACGTTACATATTACTTAAGTCTATTACAATCGTTTGCGATTCCGTACACAAAATATGTCATTTGTTAGTTGTATTTCTTTTGAAGATAGTATTATCCTCACCGCGGGGCGCCCTACATATACTTTATTCGTTACAACATCACAGATCCATTTTCAACATCTTAGAGGGGCTGCGGACACTTCCACTTGACAAAACTTGGAAATTTTAAAACTGATTTTAAAGCCTTCACAAAATTGAAGTATAACGGCCCGGCCACGACATGGCGCGACCGGCGACGGCGGCGGTCGGAACGAAAGCGTCCGATCGCTGTCTCGCTCCAACCTATGGTTGCAGCCGCCGCCGTCGCCGGTCGCGCAATGTCGTGGCCGGGCCGAAACATTCGTCTGAGAACACGTTCAACGTTTACTCTCAGTCGAAATTAAATAATTTAAATGCATACTTTTTTCTTTACTTTGCATGCTTTTCTTACTGGTCCAGCGACTCAACTACTTGATAAAAAAATATATTTTTATAAGGTTGTTTCTATATGCTTATGGCCTTAAAACAATGCTTCTAAGAAGTCACAGCGATACGATACCGATTTGTTAATGTCAAAAGTGACGTTTTCGTATCGCTGTAACTTGTTATAAACATTGTTCGATTCAGGCCGGTTAGTCATTATATAGATCGCATCGATTCTAGACTAGAGTATTCATTACATTTGTGTTTTGTTTGAAATAATTTTAGGTATTTAGTGTGCAACCCCTCCAGCAGGCACATTCTATACCTATCCTAACCCGCGCCCCGCGCTACTCCTACGTATAAACATTTTAAAGTATAACTATCATAAATTACTGTGTAACCATAACTACCTTACCTTACAACACTCTAACTTATCTTACCCTATACAAAGCTAATTCCCATTTGGCTTCTTTCAAGTTGAACTATAATTATGTCTTGTGATATTTAAACTTACACGACTAGTGTACTTTATATTTAAGAAAATGCCTTATTTTGGTATCGCTGTTAGTAAATGGGGCATTATCTATGAAAAGGGACCTTATTGTCGATGGCGCTTACGCCGCACCGCGTCGCGCGGCATTGTATTGATATCGGAGCATCGTTAATAATGGCGTAAGCGCCATCGACAATAAGGTCCCTTTTCATAGATAACGTCACAAATTATTATAAACTCGACATGTAACTTCACAGACTCGCTTGAGCAACCAGTTTCCGTCGAATCTTTATACTAATGTCAGAGACGACGAAATAATAAGGAACCTCAACACAACAAAAAGTGTTTCTAAAATAGAGCGTAATAAAATCACGTTTTTTTAACAAGTTTTCACCCGCCACATATTTTATAGTAGCTTTCAGGCCACCATTAACAACGCCATCTAGTGAAACCTTATACGAAAACTTGACGAGTCATTATTATCTACACGTCTCTGCTAATATCTACCTCATATAGGATTTGTGAAAAAATATTATACTGAGATCGCTTAGTGTTCTTTAGTATGTTCCGTCTCAATACTGTAAACGTAAAACCTATGTTAGCGTTTATCCTATACGTAAATAAATACAAGACATAACTGATTAGTTCACCTTTCTTTAGACACGAGCGCTGCACATTCTCTTAAATGTGCAATGTTTGTTTCGCATAGATTTATTAGATTAGATATAAAATAAAATTTTGGAAGACAGGGGTCCTAAAGATTTGTTTTGTAGGAAAGTGAACTTAAATGCTATATGGCATAAGGTTTAAAGCTGCACCGTCACGGTTCACATCACTCGGAGAGCGTCCATCGCGGATATAACGGCCGCACTTTGATCGCTTATTCAGTTCCACTGTTAACACATTCACTGTTACGTTCAGACGTTGGGATTAACTCTTTGACCGCTAAAGGGGCACAGCATCGGGAGCATCGGGGGTCGTGCATGACGCAACGCGCACGACAGGCGTGGCGTTCAAAGGGTTAGGTCACCACGGAGGGATGTCCTAAAAGAAGTCCCGTTTAACAGGTTATCTTAACCGCTGTTCTACCTTTGCACCCGAAAACGTCAAATAAAAGACTTCGTCTTTTTCGCCCTCGTTTTAGAGGGCCCAATAATACAGCGGTTGTTATTGTCCATCGAATCCTGACATTTAAAAATAGTGATAATGACGTTATCCATTTTGCTACCGGACTTTGGAAGCTATCGCAAACATTACTCGTCATCTCTATTTCTATCGCTCAGGGTGGTATTCCACCTGTCCAATTTCTTTGTCCAATATCATTGCGGCTCACATTGCACATTGGACCATAGAAGGTAGGATCCTATAGAAGTGGTATACGCGTGCCACCGTGAGGGACAAAACATACGCAATGCGACACTATGATTGGTCGAATTTATTTGTTGCCCACCATAATCCATACTAAAAAAACGGTGGGGAACAAAAAATATGTGAGACTGTGACAAGGACAAACAATAATAGCGCTTTTGCTGCTACTCCTACTGAAAGATACATAAGACTATCCCGTTCTGTCAGTTACCCCTACCACTCATGCCCAATCCAGTTTAAAACTAGATTCATGCATTGGACAAAGAAATTGGATAGGTAGAATACCACCCTCATTCACTTTTCGCTTGAGACGCGAAATATTATTTCGAATTACGATATTCACTGAATTCCCTCCTTCAGTACCTTCTGAGCAATCTTTGTCACTTGACGAATATGTTATCGACAGCGATAAGCGATAAAAGCGCGTGCGCGATACGCCGGCGCGCGCGTGAAACAAACTTGCACATGTGTGGTGTCGTGAAGGCCTCAAAAGAAGCCGATCAACTCCTACTCGATGTTGTTCCGCGGCCCGTCGATCGGCATCGTGTGGAGCACCTCGTCGAGGAGCTGCAGGGCCCTGGAACACAAGGTTAAGGTTTAAATTCAGTACCGCTGGAGTGACGAAGCCCAAAAAGACATGTCCGCCCTCGGAATACCCAACTGGCGTGAAGTGGCGCAGAATAGGGCAGGATGGCGCTCTCTTGTGTCAGAGGCCAAGATCCTCTTTGGGTCACTGAGCCAGTGATGTATGTATGTATGGATGGACGATGATCGCTGGGTCAGGAAATTTCGAATTACAGAAGTGCATGAAGTTGGGGAAAGGTTCCAAAAAATTGGAAAAATTCTCGGAAATTTCATAGGGAACAAAGGAAACTTTAATTTTGGAAATGGAATATTTCGATGCTTAATACAAAACTAGAAGTTTCTGAATATTGCCCCAAGTGGAAATTTTGGAAACATTCCGACGGCACTTCAGTAGTTCGGTTCGGACGTAGTCAGGCTACCCCCTAGCAAGGTGGACTGATGAGATCATGATCCAGAGGCCAGATGGCCAATATCGTAGGGAGCCGTTTGATTAGAGCAGCGCAGGATAAGGTATTGTGGAATATCTTGAGAAAAGCCATGTACAGCAACATTCTTAAAAGTTTAGGTAAATATTAAATCTTTTTTATGGTATTGTAGTACTTAACACCTGACGATAGGAAAGAACAAGCGAAAAGCTATTTATTTATCTGTTAATGCGCATACCACTACTGCCATCTAGTGTGAAAATATGTAAATATATCTAGCACGTTAGAAACTTATAAAAAACTAGACGGGCCCGCAGCTCCGCTCGCGTAAATGAAATAAAGAGTGTGTCAACCCTGCCAGGGTTCATAACGGTGATAGGGATTTCTTATTTGTACCCGTTATTTGGATAACTTAATACGCAAAATATCTGAAAAAAATTATGTGATTTGATAAAAGGCAAAATTATACTTTTTCATCTACGTAGTTATTTATTTAAAACTCGTTTCAACATAAAAATATTATTTATTTTTATAAGCCTAATTGCAAAAACGTTCATTAGATTAATTTCCGCCTTAAGACGAATATGGCCGACCACCGCCCATAAATCGCCTTTTGGTACAAACGTACATACTCCCCATTTCCCTTTCTGAATACTAACATTACTTACTACGGTTATGTGAATCCTGGCCTCCGAGAAAAGACAAAACAAAACACACCATGTTTCTCGGTCTTGCGATAGCTCTCGCCAGTCCCCATGGCCGAGGATAAGCAGATCTCGAGCAACTACGTCGTTCGAGCGGTAGGTACCTATGACGTCCAATTGGGCGTCTCCCATTTCGTTGTCCCAAGTACGCTCTCGTCACGGCACGATCCTCTCCCATTCTCTCTAAATGTCCGAGCCAATGTAAGCTTAGCCACTTTTGTCTCTCAGTATTCCGCCAGTATATCGGAACACATCCTTATTTCTATGGAAACAGAGTTATATTACGATATTTGGCCGACTGCTGACTGTACGTTTGCTTATTTTCACCAGGTCGTTTCGCTCAAAAATATCTGAACATGCACTTAAATTTTATCTACCTACATTATAACTTGCTATCAACTTTAATTGTATTTTTGGCCCATCTCGGCAGCCCGGTCCCCGGACGAATTTGTTTGCCGAAGCTGTGAAAGTAAATCTGAATAACATAACTCAAAAAGAAATTTAAAACAACAAAATACAAATTACTATTGATATTGATAAGTCATTATCAGTCATTATATGGCATGTCACTCGTATGGGCATAAACTAAGGTAAAAGGTTGAGGTTGACAGCACTTTTTATTTTACTTCGAGTAAAAAAGGCCGAAATCACTGCATACCAACATAACAAACATAATTTTGGTTATTTGAAGTTCGAAACGAAACCAACCGAGAGTTTCCGAAAATAGCCGATAGTCGTAAAATGAAGAATGTTATGAAAATTTCTTTTGCTTATTGTAAATTAAATACGCATCGAAAGCGATAGTTTTTATGCTCTAGTTATATTCTCATACTTAGATAATAGATTAGAACAGTTTTTTCTTATCATACGTGCGTCGTATTCGAGAAACGTCAAAAACTTTTTTAGAAATTTGTAAGGCGCCATCTCGCTTCATCCCTCGTTTTTTATCCCGTTCTGGTTTTTCAATTTTATATACAGGGTGGAAAGGCACGACGATCCTTCCCGGAAGTATAAGGTCGTTTAAGTGATACAGAGACTATTGGTAATGGTAAGAATCGTTAATTGAGTAAAAAATAAAAATTGCAAAAATACTACTTTTTAACTGTGGTGATAACCCTATAGCATGTGCACATGACGGCTAGATTAAGGATCTCCGTCGGGAAAGCTCGGGACTTTACACTTTTTTCCGATCGTTGACAGTATCGCAATGATGTATGAATGACGCATAAATGTCAAATAAATCAAATGCATGCAAAAATATTACAAACAATTTTATTACTTTCTTAGATAATTACTTTTTTCCAATATTTAATACTATCTTCTTTTCACATACGGTGTACAAATGTACCTCCGTGTATTACAACGCCGCCGCAGCCCGTACCCGAGTATGTCGATGCACATGCGGTCATTTATCCTCCGCAGAAAGCACCAATTAGCCTTTGTCTCATTTCGTCCGCAGTTTCACATTCCGTTTGGTTTGGTACACCATATCTTTTACACAGCCCCACAAATTTAAATAGCCACGAGCATCTAACATTTTTATTTGAAGAATATGACATTCAATAAGTATAGTTCAATGAAAATTTAATTTCAAACATCAGACGTCTTGTCTATTTCCTACCACGCAAGAAGGTTTGTTAGTTTGGTATTGAAGAAGTATTTATTCTTGATTTATTCTTAGTATTTAATTTTTGCAAGTTCATTTGATGCAACTAACACAACCTACTTGTTATTTTTAATTATTTTAGATAGTTTCCAATTATTCGAAAATAATTTTGTGAAACGTGTTAAGAAACTAAAACCTTTTTATCAGTCAAGGAAACCAGAGATATTTATAAGACGATTGCGTACTTTTGAGTGGTTGTCAATGTCACCATTTGAACTGTCGTTGTAAACAATGTTGTGGTTAGTATTATTAATATTAAGGAATAACATAACTATTTCATTCAAGTATTGAACAAGTGGAACCACTAAGAAAGCGAAAATCCTGCAATGATTCTTACCGTGCTGTAAGCAGACCTAAAAATGGTTAGATGGCAACAAATTAGCATAATTTCCTGTCGAATACTGATTGTTTACAAGTAAGTTCATTGACCCTGTCACCTGTTAGGGTTAGAACAAAGTAGTTTTTTGCGTGGATGTTTAAAAGGTCATAATTTAGAAACGGTTGCCCATATTAACATAGTTTCTATGGAGAAAATATAGAGCTTAGGTTAAACTATCTCCCATTTCCGGAAAGGATCGTCGTGCCTTTCCACCCTGTATATGATAGATTATAAAATGAGCCTTTTTGCAGCGATACAAATGCCCGCATCGCGACACCGGTAGTAATAAAATGACTGTATACAGTAGGGCGGATCGCTCAATGTATGAAAAAAATTTTTTTCACGGTTTTCGAAAACAATGGGTGCGATTTTGATGCCTCTTGTGGAGGCCATACTAGGAAAAATAATGAAAAAAATATCAAGTATTGGTAAGTGCCTCCACAAAGCGATTGAAAGTAATGAAAAATACATTTAAAAAAGGTGTTTTGGAACCTAACTATTTAGTACTAAATTGGTCATGTATATTATTGTATATTGTTATTAATTACTTTTTACTAGTTTTTCATAAAATTAGACCTATTTTCATTCATAATACCTGTAGAGTCATTATAAATATCGATGAGGGTACATAGCAAAAACAATGCACCAATGCAATGTTATGTGCGACTGTGCATGACTTCAACTCTGGTGAAACTATCTATTATACGCGTTGTTATCATTGCGGGATACGTTTGTTATTACGACTTTTTTTCGTAAATAAAGTATATTCTGCAATTCGCGTGTGTTGTATATAACATAATGTCAATACGAAGGAGCTCAACAGCTTGTCCAATACTAGGAAGCTCGCGTGAGCTACCACATAATGTTTTGCCTACTTATAAGGATGTGATATTACATTTGTTGTGGCTGCAGAGTAATGGTCAATCCTACTCTAAATCATGTCAACTTGTAGCGGCTAGAGTGGAAGAACAGTGAAAAAAAACGGATATACCAATAGTGCAACACTGTAATGTTATGTCACGAATCGGGATAGGGTTGCCAGATGGTCGGGATTTGGCGGGATTTTCCCGATTTTTAGCATGTGTTCCTGATTCCCGACAAAGGCAGTTAATAATAAACTTCAAATAATTAACTTAATTTATTTCAAAGAAGTTAGGATTTCTAAGTTGTATTGTAGGTTTATCATATAGGTAATTTATAAAAAAAAAGTGACTTAAGATTTAGTTTATATTTAATTTTAATGTATTTTTAAGTCTACATAGTTTAAATATTTGTGTTTAGTTTAGTTACTTTAAAACCTATTTTCGTGTTATTCAAACCGATATCAAATAAGGTTTTATTAAAAAAGTTAATCAATTTTAAACAAGAAAAAAACGACTTCAGTGGGGAAAGCCGGTGAAAGCTAATTGTAAATTGGTGCTCTTCTAGATTTCATGCAATACCATCTAATAAATATGTTAATAATTAATATGAAAACACAATCCATAGCGACTCTATTCGTTCCATATTCGTTCGCTATTTCACTTTTGACGTAAGTCATTGGGTATGTTACAATTAAAGTCATTGGAATAAAAAGTTTTAACTGTATCGCAGTTCTTATTGCAATTTTGATACTTAGTGCTTAAAACAGTAAGTCGTTAGTGGTATGAATGTTTTTCTTTGAAATGAGCGTTATTAGCATCAACAGGAACATCATAGAAAAGTATTTTACTGCCATACTTTTTTCTTTGGCTCTAGACGTCCATTTATAAAATGTCATTGATTCTATGTAATGGCGCGGGATGTGTTGATTTGGTTTAATTACTCTTTAACTTATTTTCGTTACTAAGAAGTGTCCGTTGGAATATCATATATGTATGAGATTGTAAGAAATATGATTAAATTTATCGTATATATAGCATCCTTATCGAATCGTAGGCCAAATCCGACATGATCCTTTGATCCACTTCCCGGTTTCCAATTGAGCTGAAATTTTGCATACATACCTATGTCGGGTGACAATGCAATATTATGGTGTCATCGAGCTGATCTAATGATGGAGACCGGAGGTGGCCATAGGAACTATGTGATAAAACAACGAAACCTAATTGTGTTTGGGGTTTTTAGAATTGTCTCGATGAGCATTAGTTCCCTGTGGAAAAAAAAGTAGAGTCAGCGATAAAAGCTTGTACCAAAAATGAAATTTTTGGCAAAAACTTATTATATAAAAACGTCTATGGGCAGAGCAGCTGACGTAGGGCTAATAATATAAAATAGGTATCGTTGTTTTTAATACATTACTATAATTTGAATGTTTTTTTTTCCCGACTTAAGTCCCAAAATCCCGAAAAATTGATATTTTTTCCCGATAATAGCGCCTTTCGATCTGGCAACCCTAAATCAGGAGCTACCACGATAAGTACAAGAATCTTCTAAAACCTTATAAACAACGGAAAAATACACCTACCTATCAAGAAAAAAATCGTATATTTGTAAGAAACAGTGAACGTTTATTTGACATCGCAACGTGTAAATGTGCTATTTTAGAAAACTGTTCCTGTGTTAGAAGTCGGAAAATACCGCCACAAGAACGAGACTTTTTACTTGATCAACGTAATGAACGTAAAATGATATTTGGTAGTGTGGATCAAAAGGCCACACGCAGATATGAAATGCCGATTGAAAGGAAACTACACCAAAGTCATACCTTTAAAACCAAACCACCTAAGTTTGACGACGAAAACCCTCAACCATCCACATCTACTGATACTAAAACTTTTTCAAAACGGAATTCAGAAACGCAAACTGAAAATGAACCGGAGAACAGTACTTTTGCAAATATAGCACTGACGTTAGATAGATATGGAGTATCCGATCGGGCTGGGGCTGCCGTTGTGTCTGCTACTCTAGAAGCCGTGGGTATAATAACGAAAACAGACCAATCCAAAATCATAGACAGGAATAAGATTCGCCGACTTCAAGATAAAGAAAGGTCGAAGTCATCTGAGTTCGTCGGTAATCAGTCTGATATATTCGGTTTGTTCTTCGATGGTCGCAAAGATAAAACGTTGACATTTTCAGACAACAGACAAAAGGTAAAGTCTGAGGAACATGTAAGTTTGATAAAAGAGCCTGGATGTCAATATATAGGACATATTACACCGACTACTGGTAACGCAAAGACCGTTGCAGAGACCATTCCGACTTTCTTAAAACAAGAACGAATTCCCATCGAAAAGCTAGTAGCGATTGGTTGCGACGGGACTGCCGTAAATACTGGATGGAAAGGCGGTATAATTCACCGGTTGGAACTTACCTTAAGTCGTCCAGTTCAGTGGCTAGTTTGCCAATTGCATGGTAATGAACTCTTACTTCGTCATTTGATCGAACATTTGGATGGGAAAACAACAGGGCCTAGAAGTTTTACAGGTTTGATTGGGAAAGCTTTACATAATTGTGAGACACTTCCCATTGTCCGTTTCCCATCGATGAAATGTAATTTACCTGTTATTTCCAATGCAAACGATCTCAGTACAGACCAACAATATCTGTATAATATATGTCAAGCGATCGATAGGGGGTCCTGCGATGAAAAATTATCAAAGAAAAATCCGGGCAAAATTGTTCACTCAAGATGGCTTACTACGGCCAATCGTATACTGAGATTGTATGTTGCAACTGAAAATTCGTCTGAAAATTTACAAACATTGGTGAAGTTTATTTTAATAGTGTATGCTCCCATGTGGTTTACCATAAAAACTAAACCATCTTGTATCTACGGTGCCAACCATTTATTCAAGACCATCCTGATCTCACGCTACTTACCAGATCCTCTTAAATCCATTATTGATCCTGTAATCCAGAGAAATGGATTTTTTGGCCATCCCGAAAATATTATTTTAGCCATACTGGCTGATGATCGCCAACATGTTAAAATATTGGCTCTTAGAAACCTATTAAAGGCACTGTCACAGCCATCTGCTGCAGTAAGAACATTTAAATTGCCCCAATTTAATTTTTCAGACCAAGTTTATATTGATATGGTTCCAATTCAAGATATATCAACCCCGCCGATGCTAAAATTTCTTGATGAGAATGAAATAAACACGTTAATAAATAATCCAGAGATGGTAGAAGAGGTTGTGATATCCAAGATAAATAAAGTCCCATGCCACACTCAAGCCGTCGAAAGATGCGTGAAAATTGTAACCGAAGCGTCGGCCTCAGTATGTAGTCCATTAAGAAGAGACGGGTATATAAGAAATCGCTTGAAAAGTCGAAAAATTATGCCTCTGTTCGAGAGCAAAAAAGACTTTAAATTGTTATAATTTTAGTAATTTTTCGCAATATTTTACTTTTTTTTCCAAAACGAATATAAAAGTTTTCTGAGTTATTATGTGCTATATTTGAACATTAAATCTTATTCTAAAATATAAAAAAATTAAACTGTTATTTTGAGCGTTTAATTTTCATTTTTTAAATCATAGCTTCAGGTACGAAAATTGTTCGTTTTTTTATTTTTCGATAGCGTTGTGGAGGCACTTCCCATTATTTGATATTTTTTTTATTATTTTTTAAGTCATTTGCACCCTATAGAGCACCAAATCCACACCCATCGTTAAAGAATTTCTTAAGTTAAGAAAAATGATCCGCCCTAGTATACAGTAGGCCTAGCACAGGAGGGGCGCGACAGTATCTCGCCCGCGAGATAGACTACCCGTCTTTTTCTAAATGTATTAATTAAACGGGGACGGGTAGTCTATCTCGCGGGCGAGATACTGTCGCGCCAATCATGTGCTAGCCTGGCTGCATCGAGACTGTATCGCGATTGTATAGTTACGAGTCGCAGTGTGTAAAGCCTTAGATCGTCGCCAGAAGAGTACCTGTGGAGATGGACCTCGACCCAGCAGGGGGTCTCCTTGATGGAGGTGCGCGGGTAGTCGGGCCCCCAGCCCTTGACGAAGGACAGGCGCACGATGCACAGCCGCCGCAGGTCGTCCACGCCGATGCCCGCCGCTGCTGTTAGACCTGCAACATTACACCAACTTACAATACCTATCTAGATCTGACATTATTTAAGACATATCAGTACATACTTGTTTCGAATCATATTTAACACATTTTTAAACTAATGAGCTCAACGCGGATGGCGCTGCAATCTTTTAGGTTCCATATTTGTTACCATTGATTGATCGATTGATTGAACCAACATACTCAACATTATCTTTAGAATTGATTGTAATAGAGAGAGAAGTCTAAGAAAAAAATGTGCCCTTTAGTTTGACATCCTTAGCATGACACTGTACTGCGGCGCCATAATATGTTTTCCGGTCACTGAATGTCATACGTCAACTTTTGACAATCGGATTGTATAGAGCTGTACAGCGCCAACAAATTCGAAGCACGAAATTATCTTAGATTTTTTACGCATCTTACTGAGTCAATGTATCTTTGTTGTTACCTAGGAAATATCAAAAGCACGAATGACTAATACGAATAGTTTGATCAAAGACAACTACAGTACAGTTCGAGGAAGAATTCCGTGCAATTTTGAGGTAAGGAACTAGAGGGATGCGCCGTGCGGTGTAGGAGCAAGTAGGGGTACCATTTCTCGGAATAGGGTAATTGACTACTAGTCAAATCAGTTTCTTTTTTCGAATAGTCAAAACGATTTTGCTACTATGGAATTTATATGAAACACTAGCATGTGACGTCACAATCAAATTACCTACTCTTTATAGTTTTATATGGGTTTAAAAATAGAAATTGTGTCTAAAAATAACTGCTGTCCACGTTTTTCTATTAATCTACTGGTGCTTTATTTCATGCATGGTGTTAAATGATTTATTTGAAATACAGTCAAATACCCTATTCTTATACTAATGTAAGGGTCGGTTGCACCAACAAACCGTTTGTGACCTATAAAACTCGCTAAATTTAATTGCATGGAAACTTTCAGTTTTCTCCGTCAAGTGTGGTTGGTGCAACTGACCCTAAATGCTGGAACTACTTTTATCTACCGACGCCACCAGAACTCGCACACAAGGCTACAGTACTAACACTTGTTCATGCCTGGGTGCGCGGGCTGGATGTGTCCGGCGACGGCGGCGGCCTGCGCGGCGGCCGCGGCCTGCGCTGTCGCGGCCTGAGACTGCATCTGCCGGTGGCACTGCCGTAGGTCAAACACCTGTAAAAATTACGAGAATAAATATCAGTTTTATTACGTTTTCAACTAAAATAGTACCTATTTAAGTCAGGGTTCGCTACATAAGCGTAGAAATCCGACGCTGCTTTTATAAACAAAGCATAGTGATTAAGTTGCAGTGTCGCGGCAGGCTGGTCTCTCAATTGCTTCGCTACAAAGTCCTAGCAAATAGCGAGTGTGACAGAATAAATTTTCATGTTAAGGATGGTATTCCACCTATCTAACTTCTTTGTCCAATGTGTATTGCGTATCACATTTTGCTTAATGAGAGAGTGAGACGCAATGAACTTGGACAGGTGGAATACCACCCTAGACTGAAATGTGAGATTCGCATAACGGAAAATCGTAATGCCGTTTCGGACTCTGAAAATTGGAAATTGAGCTGTACCAGTGAGTTATTCTTACAATATTTTCAGTATACACTTTGCCGGCGCGTCTAGATTGTTCGTAGGCAAGCCGTAGCTAAGTTGCCCTTCCTTTTCTTCATAAGTTTAAAGAGAATGGCCCAAGAGCCTGAATATAAGACAAGCCGATGGGAATCGAGTTCTATGGACGCTCCGCCACTATACCGTACCTTGATGCAGGCGGAGAGGTATATCTTGTGCACCGCGTCGCCCGGGGCCCGGTCCGCCTCGCGGTCCAGGTAGTAGGACTGCACGAACACGGAGTGCTCGGACAGCGAGAGTAAGTACCTTGATGCAGGCGGAGGGGTATATCTTGTGCACCGCGTCGCCCGGGGCCCGGCCCGCCTCGCAGTCCAGGTAGTAGGACTGCACGAACACGGAGTGCTCGGACAGCGAGAGTAAGTACCTTGATGCAGGCGGAGGGGTATATCTTGTGCACCGCGTCGCCCGGGGCCCGGCCCGCCTCGCGGTCCAGGTAGTAGGACTGCACGAGCACGGAGTGCTCGGACAGCGAGAGTAAGTACCTTGATGCAGGCGGAGGGGTATATCTTGTGCACCGCGTCACCCGGGGCCCGGCCCGCCTCGCGGTCCAGGTAGTAGGACTGCACGAGCACGGAGTGCTCGGACAGCGAGAGTAAGTACCTTGATGCAGGCGGAGGGGTATATCTTGTGCACCGCGTCACCCGGGGCCCGGCCCGCCTCGCGGTCCAGGTAGAAGGACTGCACGAGCACGGAGTGCTCAGACAGCGAGAGTAAGTACCTTGATGCAGGCGGAGGGGTATATCTTGTGCACCGCGTCACCCGGGGCCCGGCCCGCCTCGCGGTCCAGGTAGTAGGACTGCACGAGCACGGAGTGCTCGGACAGCGAGAGTAAGTACCTTGATGCAGGCGGAGGGGTATATCTTGTGCACCGCGTCACCCGGGGCCCGGCCCGCCTCGCGGTCCAGGTAGTAGGACTGCACGAGCACGGAGTGCTCGGACAGCGAGAGTAAGTACCTTGATGCAGGCGGAGGGGTATATCTTGTGCACCGCGTCACCCGGGGCCCGGCCCGCCTCGCGGTCCAGGTAGTAGGACTGCACGAGCACGGAGTGCTCGGACAGCGAGAGTAAGTACCTTGATGCAGGCGGAGGGGTATATCTTGTGCACCGCGTCACCCGGGGCCCGGCCCGCCTCGCGGTCCAGGTAGTAGGACTGCACGAGCACGGAGTGCTCGGACAGCGAGAGTAAGTACCTTGATGCAGGCGGAGGGGTATATCTTGTGCACCGCGTCGCCCGGGGCCCGGCCCGCCTCGCGGTCCAGGTAGTAGGACTGCACGAGCACGGAGTGCTCGGACAGCGAGAGTATGTACCTTGATGCAGGCGGAGAGGTATATCTTGTGCACCGCGTCACCCGGGGCCCGGCCCGCCTCGCGGTCCAGGTAGTAGGAGTGCACGAGCACGGAGTGCTCGGACAGCGAGAGTAAGTACCTTGATGCAGGCGGAGGGGTATATCTTGTGCACCGCGTCACCCGGGGCCCGGCCCGCCTCGCGGTCCAGGTAGTAGGACTGCACGAGCACGGAGTGCTCGGACAGCGAGAGTAAGTACCTTGATGCATGCGGAGGGGTATATCTTGTGCACCGCGTCACCCGGGGCCCGGCCCGCCTCGCGGTCCAGGTAGTAGGACTGCACGAGCACGGAGTGCTCAGACAGCGAGAGTAAGTACCTTGATGCAGGCGGAGGGGTATATCTTGTGCACCGCGTCACCCGGGGCCCGGCCCGCCTCGCGGTCCAGGTAGTAGGACTGCACGAGCACGGAGTGCTCGGACAGCGAGAGTAAGTACCTTGATGCAGGCGGAGGGGTATATCTTGTGCACCGCGTCACCCGGGGCCCGGCCCGCCTCGCGGTCCAGGTAGTAGGACTGCACGAGCACGGAGTGCTCGGACAGCGAGAGTAAGTACCTTGATGCAGGCGGAGGGGTATATCTTGTGCACCGCGTCACCCGGGGCCCGGCCCGCCTCGCGGTCCAGGTAGTAGGACTGCACGAGCACGGAGTGCTCGGACAGCGAGAGTAAGTACCTTGATGCAGGCGGAGGGGTATATCTTGTGCACCGCGTCACCCGGGGCCCGGCCCGCCTCGCGGTCCAGGTAGTAGGACTGCACGAGCACGGAGTGCTCGGACAGCGAGAGTAAGTACCTTGATGCAGGCGGAGGGGTATATCTTGTGCACCGCGTCGCCCGGGGCCCGGCCCGCCTCGCGGTCCAGGTAGTAGGACTGCACGAGCACGGAGTGCTCGGACAGCGAGAGTATGTACCTTGATGCAGGCGGAGAGGTATATCTTGTGCACCGCGTCACCCGGGGCCCGGCCCGCCTCGCGGTCCAGGTAGTAGGACTGCACGAGCACGAAGTGCTCGGACAGCGAGAGTAAGTACCTTGATGCAGGCGGAGGGGTATATCTTGTGCACCGCGTCGCCCGGGGCCCGGCCCGCCTCGCGGTCCAGGTAGTAGGACTGCACGAGCACGGAGTGCTCGGACAGCGAGAGTAAGTACCTTGATGCAGGCGGAGGGGTATACCTTGTGCACCGCGTCACCCGGGGCCCGGCCCGCCTCGCGGTCCAGGTAGTAGGACTGCACGAGCACGGAGTGCTCGGACAGCGAGAGTAAGTACCTTGATGCAGGCGGAGGGGTATATCTTGTGCACCGCGTCGCCCGGGGCCCGGCCCGCCTCGCGGTCCAGGTAGTAGGACTGCACGAGCACGGAGTGCTCGGACAGCGAGAGTAAGTACCTTGATGCAGGCGGAGGGGTATATCTTGTGCACCGCGTCACCCGGGGCCCGGCCCGCCCGCGGTCCAGGTAGTAGGACTGCACGAGCACGGAGTGCTCGGACAGCGAGAGTAAGTACCTTGATGCAGGCGGAGGGGTATATCTTGTGCACCGCGTCACCCGGGGCCCGGCCCGCCTCGCGGTCCAGGTAGTAGCACTGCACGAGCACGGAGTGCTCGGACAGCGAGAGTAAGTACCTTGATGCAGGCGGAGGGGTATATCTTGTGCACCGCGTCACCCGGGGCCCGGCCCGCCTCGCGGTCCAGGTAGTAGGACTGCACGAGCACGGAGTGCTCGGACAGCGAGAGTAAGTACCTTGATGCAGGCGGAGGGGTATATCTTGTGCACCGCGTCACCCGGGGCCCGGCCCGCCTCGCGGTCCAGGTAGTAGCACTGCACGAGCACGGAGTGCTCGGACAGCGAGAGTAAGTACCTTGATGCAGGCGGAGGGGTATATCTTGTGCACCGCGTCGCCCGGGGCCCGGCCCGCCTCGCGGTCCAGGTAGTAGGACTGCATGAGCACGGAGTGCTCGGACAGCGAGAGTAAGTACCTTGATGCAGGCGGAGGAGTATATCTTGTGCACCGCGTCACCCGGGGCCCGGCCCGCCTCGCGGTCCAGGTAGTAGGACTGCACGAGCACGGAGTGCTCGGACAGCGAGAGTAAGTACCTTGATGCAGGCGGAGGGGTATATCTTGTGCACCGCGTCGCCCGGGGCCCGGCCCGCCTCGCGGTCCAGGTAGTAGGACTGCACGAGCACGGAGTGCTCGGACAGCGAGAGTAAGTACCTTGATGCAGGCGGAGGGGTATATCTTGTGCACCGCGTCGCCCGGGGCCCGGCCCGCCTCGCGGTCCAGGTAGTAGGACTGCACGAGCACGGAGTGCTCGGACAGCGAGAGTAAGTACCTTGATGCAGGCGGAGGGTTATATCTTGTGCACCGCGTCGCCCGGGGCCCGGCCCGCCTCGCGGTCCAGGTAGTAGGACTGCACGAGCACGGAGTGCTCGGACAGCGAGAGTAAGTACCTTGATGCAGGCGGAGGGGTATATCTTGTGCACCGCGTCACCCGGGGCCCGGCCCGCCTCGCGGTCCAGGTAGTAGGACTGCACGAGCACGGAGTGCTCGGACAGCGAGAGTAAGTACCTTGATGCAGGTGGAGGGGTATATCTTGTGCACCGCGTCGCCCGGGGCCCGGCCCGCCTCGCGGTCCAGGTAGTAGGACTGCACGAGCACGGAGTGCTCGGACAGCGAGAGTAAGTACCTTGATGCAGGCGGAGGGGTATATCTTGTGCACCGCGTCACCCGGGGCCTGGCCCGCCTCGCGGTCCAGGTAGTAGGACTGCACGAGCACGGAGTGCTCGGACAGCGAGAGTAAGTACCTTGATGCAGGCGGAGGGGTATATCTTGTGCACCGCGTCGCCCGGGGCCCGGCCCGCCTCGCGGTCCAGGTAGTAGGACTGCACGAGCACGGAGTGCTCGGACAGCGAGAGTAAGTACCTTGATGCAGGCGGAGGGGTATATCTTGTGCACCGCGTCACCCGGGGCCCGGCCCGCCTCGCGGTCCAGGTAGTAGGACTGCACGAGCACGGAGTGCTCGGACAGCGAGAGTAAGTACCTTGATGCAGGCGGAGGGGTATATCTTGTGCACCGCGTCGCCCGGGGCCCGGCCCGCCTCGCGGTCCAGGTAGTAGGACTGCACGAGCACGGAGTGCTCGGACAGCGAGAGTAAGTACCTTGATGCAGGCGGAGGGGTATATCTTGTGCACCGCGTCACCCGGGGCCCGGCCCGCCTCGCGGTCCAGGTAGTAGGACTGCACGAGCACGGAGTGCTCGGACAGCGAGAGTAAGTACCTTGATGCAGGCGGAGGGGTATATCTTGTGCACCGCGTCACCCGGGGCCCGGCCCGCCTCGCGGTCCAGGTAGTAGGACTGCACGAACACGGAGTGCTCGGACAGGCAGCGCAGCCACACGTCGCCCTCGCCGCGCAAGTCGAGCTGCACGCCTTTGCCGATGTGCAGTCTGCAGAGACAGAAGTATGCAATTAAGTATGGTGAATGCTCTACTCGTTGCACCGACAGCGCGCAGATCATGTTATGATAATGCGAATCTACAACCCCTCTACAAACTTACCCCCTTATTCATAAAACGTTACGGGCCTGATTTAGTTAAATTATTTTTTATCCTTTTTTTACAAGTACATAAGTCAAAATGACAGATTATTAGCTAATTGAGGTTTGTAGCGCGTAATATGAGTAAGGGGGTTAGAAACTAGCTAGAGCTACCGCAGTATCAGCGTTACAACCTACAGACGATCAACAACAGATATAAAGTTGCATTAAAAATAACGGCAGGCCCGACAACAAATGCAATATAGTTACAGCTTGCAAACTTAGTAGCTAGAAAAGTTTACTGGTCTAACCTAGACTAAATTGCATAACATATTGTTTATCTCTTGAAATGAATGCTTACCTTGCGCGTTCGCTCTGCTCTGTTCTGTGAACGTTGCTCAAAGCGCCGAGGCAAAATCTGTTGCCTCCTGAAGGGTCTACGTAACCGTCAACCTGAAACAAATACCGAATAAGTATGATCAACGCTCGAACGCATGAGACGGACTTTACGTACAATGTGTGTGTGTACCGTGGTCCGTGGGACTTAGTCAATTTGTGTAAAAATGTCCTATAATATTTATTTTATTTATTTATTTATTTAATGGCACCCGCGTGCGTGCACCCGCGCCAGCTAGCGGACGCCCTAATTTGGAAGAGAGAGACATATATATATAGGCCAGGAATATCCGTCGTAGCAATTTAAGTTTTAAGTTACGGTTTTTACGCTTGTTTACATTTGAGTCTTAAAAAAAACATAACATTTTAAACTTGAAAACTATCTATTAAAAATTATAGCAGCGCAGTCGAAAGTCAAATAGATATCTATGAATATACTCTATAGAGTTTTTGGCGAACCGCAAGTTCTCATTAGTAATGTAAGAAACCGGACAAGTGCGAGTCGGACTCGCCCTCCGAGGGTTCCGTACTTTTTAGTATTTGTTGTTATAGCGGCAACAGCAATACATCATCTGTGAAAATTTCAACTGTCTAGCTATCACGGTTCATGAGATACAGCCTGGTGACAGACAGCCGGACAGTGGAGTCTTAGTAATAGGGTCCCGTTTTTACCCTTTGGGTACGGAACCCTAAAAAAGAACTCACCGTGACGTTGGGCCTGCTCGACGGCACTTTGAACGTCTCTCCGACCTGCGTGTCTAGCTCGAAGTACGCCACCGAGCACCAGTACTCAGGAGCAGGCAGCTGAGACAGCAACGGCTGCCCGCCCGGGTTGCCGTTATCTGTATTCAAAGATAAGCTGTAAACTACGCAACAAAAAGGTATAAAAATACTTACAAGCCTGTCGGCGCGATTCGGGAAATGAATTAGACATTCACTAGATATGAAATAGTAAAGATATGTGACGTCCCGCGGGTAAAGGTACCACATGGCGGTTGGCACGTACGCTATTATTAACGCCGCTCCAATATTATTGCGGCACTATGCGACTAGTAAATGTCTAATTCATTTCCCGAATCGCGTCGTGTCTCTCTCAGGCCTTGAGTTTTTGGTAGCATACTAAAATAAATACTCGCACGTTAAAAAAAGACACACTAAAACGTGACGTAATAAAATGGACAAAGCTGGGACATTTTATTTTTATGGGATCGAAAATACAAAATATTTGGAGTGGGATAAACTCTGAAAATGTACAGATCAGTGAGAACCAGGTTTTCGAAGTTTTAAAATCCCCACAGCGCATTTTTTCCTAAAACACACGCTTTTACAAAAAAAACTAAATCGAAATCGGTTCCTTACGAGCTACGACGGGAAAAACATACAGATGAACACATAAAACTCATAACACTCCTCCGTTTTCGAGGGGGTTAGAAATTATATAGCTAAAGGAGCGTGCGTTCCGAGTTCCGTGGCCTTCAGGTACGGCTATATCTGACTATAAACAAAGCAATGGGTGTGCCTTATGCCATCTGCATAAGGTCTGTTATCGGTTGACGTACAGTAGTGATGGTGTTGTGGCGGCGCGTCTAGCGGCGCTGGCGCGGGCGGCGCGAGGCTCTGCGTGTACGTCAGCGTGTTGTTGCCCGTCCAAGTGCCTACAACAACAACGCACAATTATACAATTACCCGGGTCAATCAACTATTTTTTGTCATTATTCTGTCCCATCAGCTAGGAGACAATAGTAGCATAGTTTCTTAGAAGAGCTACTGTACCATGTTCTACAAACGTGCTTAGTAGATGTCCCATTGTAATATGCCTACTTGAATAATAAACTATCTTTATCTCTTTATCTTTATCTTGAGTCAATCTGATTGAATATTTTGTTTCATTTGATTGACTTAAATGCCGCCTGCCACCCGAGGGGTTAAGCCAAACGTTGAGTTAGATATGACGATGACGATAATGACATGATAAGTCTGAATGCGTTCACGAATACTGTGGGGCACCGCACATGGGCTGGCATATCTTTTAGGTAATGACCGCGAGTTGTTTTATACGGTTCAACAGATAGGTCCGATTTTAGATACGGCGTCTAGAAAAAGTGAAGTTCGCAGGTAATGTGGACGGACAAGAGAGTAGCTACTATGTAGACTTGCTTGAAATAGATAATTAGCCAAACGCGTTATACCAACACACGAGTTGATAACAGTAGCATACCTTCTTCTTTCTTTGACTTAAACCCAATGTTTTAATTTTGAGTGGCAACCGCGAATCTAAGAAGGCAGCAGAAACAGCCCTCATCACTGATGGAAGAGAGCTGGTATGACCGGTCGTTGTTGAGATCCTTGGGCAGCCTATGTCTAGCAGTGGACGTATTTCAGCTGATATGATGATGATCATTTTCGAGTATAACATGTTTTTACCTTGTTGATGCTGCGTGCGCGGCAGTGGACTAGGTTGCGGTGCGGGACTGCCTGCTGAGGCGAAGCCGTTCTGTTGGGAACTCTCGGCCGATCCTGATGACACTGACACAGGGCCTGCTAGATGAAATTATAGAAATTAGTATTTGTGATAAGTGTGGAAAGTTAGCATTTTCAAACCACCCTACATTATTTCTTTTAAAAATATCGAACACACTTTCCCGCATACTAACGTGACTATGCGGATCCACGTAAAGCACTGTTAGAGCATACACAATTGTAAAATATAATTCGATACGTAGAACAGGCGAGGAACCGATTAATCTACTCAGACTTAACCCTAGTTTTAACTTGAGTAAATTCTGTTTAAAAATAATAAAACCCCTAATAATATAAAAATCTTCGAAATCAGAATAGAAACAAAATACAAGGTGTTTTCAGTAAATATGCATCTAACCTGATATAGTCTGTGTCATTTGTGTTTCAGTAGTCGTCTGCTCGGCCGTGAAGAACGTCGTGTTTTGTCCGTCAATGAGGGGCGTCGTACCGCCGGGCGACATACTCACCGGCAGGGCAGCTGCAAACCACAACCATTATGCACCTTATCCGCAGTTACATAAGGCTCAAAATCAAGCAGAAGAATGCACGTTTTACAAGCGTGACAAAAGCAAAATAGGTGCAAAATAAAACAAAGCTTACAATGGTTCATTCTTTTCGGTAACCACATCGCTCTCGCGTCTATAGTGTCCGGGGGTTCCAGCTTCGGCGCTATGGTCCTCTGCTGGCTCATGGCCATCTGTTGCGGACTAGGTATCGACATCCCCTGGCTTATGTTGGGCATTTGCGGAGTCCCCGGAGACATCTGCGTGGGCGCGGGCGCCATGCGCGGTGACGGCATCTGCGGCGTGTTGGCCACCATCTGCGGCGTGCCCGGACCCATCTGAGGAGTCCCGGGGCACATTTGAGGAGTCCCCGGACACATTTGAGGCGTGCTCGGACCCATCTGAGGCGTTCCTGGGCACATTTGAGGCGTTCCCGGCCCCATTTGAGGCGTTCCCGGTCCCATCTGAGGTGTTCCGGGGCCTAGTTGAGGCGGGCCGGGCGTCATCCGTCCGTGGTTTGAGATCATTTGGGGCCCGGGGGAGAGGTGTGGCATCTGCGGCGGCTGCGCCATCTGCGGCGCCCCGGGCGGCCGGAGCGGCCGCGGCCCGTGCGTCGGGGAGAACATGTTCGGAACGCCCTCTGGCGCTAAAATAAAGCAAACGAAAATAATGCAAAATAAAATTCGCAAATAAAATAATCACTTCAACTCATAAAAAGAAGTATCCAACTATCGAACGAAATAAAAGACTGGAAGGAAAAACAAGTTAAACACGGCAATTTGGGTCTCACAACGAAAATGGCTCACAATCAGGATGTGTCTCGTGGGTGCCGACATTGGACCTTGTCAAACACTGGATTTACAAATAAAATAGGTATTACACAAAAAAGTTTTTGAATACACTTGCCCCACACTACAAACTACAACTTTTAACTTCACATTCACAATATCAACATACTCAACTCCATTCAACAGAATTTTTGTAAACGCCCAGTTACCTTGCGTTTGGTTGATAATGATGTTGGTGCCCTGGAACTGCTGGTGGTGGTGTGGCAGCGAGTGATGGTGGCGCGGGCTGGCGGCGGCGTGGTGCTGAATAATTCAACGTTAGTTATTCATCAGAAACCGATTGATTAAATCAGATGTTATTTTGAGCAAGTCCATTTCAATTTGGAAAAAAAAGTTAAAGGATATGATTTAATGGGAATATGGAAATAGTGTAAATATTGTAACCGCAAATTTGATAGCTGAAGGAGTTTGTACGGCGTTTTTTGGTTACTGGATTGTCAAACATACTTAACAAAATAGTTAGTCTGTGCGGAAAGAGAAGAATCGTGGAATGGATGGGCTCCCTTACGTCACGACTCTTCTCTTTCCGCACAGACTCTAGTGCATAATGTATAAAACCATATAGTCCAAACCTATGGCAAAATATATATATTTCTTAAATTCATGTTGTGGGAACGACCGAGAAAACTTACGCCATTTCCAAATTGAATCCTTTTCACACAGCATACTGTCGTGTATCGTGTCGTCCTGTGTCATTATGGTGTGTAGCATCAATTGATAAAATTTACCTGTATTGTGACCAACTCGCCGGTGTCCATGTCCATGCCATTCCCGCTCAAGCCAGCTGTGTACTCGTCCTTAACTAGGCGGCTTGGGCCAGATGTCAATGTCAGCCCGGAGAGATCTGGAATTATAAGGAGATTATTATTTGTTACATAGGTCATTTAATGTTATTATGTGGATCAAAATTCTTTTCATTATCTTGTTTCTGACTACTCTGTCGCGCTTTCCATCTCTATCAAATAAATAAAAAAAGTTGAGTGCTATCGCATGTCATTCTAGCTGTAGATTATATTTTACATGAGATAAATTAAAAACTAAATTACATCTTATACAAAAAGCTACACAAGTCACATTTTTCGGGACAAAAAAATAAGACAATGAAAAGAATTATGACCCATTTCTCATCATGGACAAATTAACCCTTTGACTTGACCAAAGGCATCAACAGACGCGCGCGGCTACAGTCCAATATCAACCCTCGTGCATTCCGACTAGGGCCATAATGACGCACCGCACACGATGGTCGTGGCGTTCAAAGGGTTTAAGGGTTTTTCTTGGCACATGATTATGTTGGATTTAGCACAGAATAAATAATAGTACTACCGTACAGAAAGGACACTTCCTACAAATACAATACAATCCCTTTCTAATGTATGGCACTATCCCTCTCGGCTATTTAGGGTTGTCAAAATTCAAGTGATTATCTTATCTGTGGTTTGTGGCCAACCCTAATAATTGCTCGGAGCAATGCTGAGCCGAAAGGAGCCTAGTTTGTCCGATGTCAGGAGTGTCTCCCTACTGGATTTAGCTCCTTCTATTCAAGTCTACTATAGCCTATGTTGCCATTGCCAGACAAAAAGGTAAAATCCTAATTCAATTCGAATTCTCATTCTGACTGAAAGTTGGAATTTTCTTCAATTTCCTCTTGGCATCATTTAATACACATTCAGTGTTATAATGAAACTGGCTCTGATTATAAGAAGACCAAGATGAAAGGTTGTCTTTCTGGGTTGACTTAAAAACTTACAATGGAACTCATACTCGTGCAGAAAGAGAGGTGTTGTATGGAAACATTAAGCTATGACAGTGATTCCATGCTAAGACACTGTGTGTAACAAATACTAACCAATACCTGGTGATACCACCCGCTCGTAGTGGTAAGGGTTGACGCACACCGAGTCACACTTGAGGTCGAAGGCGAACTGGCAGAACTTGACGTGCTTCAGCTCATTCTTATGCAGGTCTGGCCAGCGCCATATGCGAGCGTATATCACGTGTGGGAAGCCTTTGCGGCCTGCAACCTGAAATATTCAAAAAACGTTTAGAACAAACACACCTCAAAGTATTCTAGACTCCTGTAAGAATAAAATTGATTGAAGGGAATAATTATTTGTATCAGGCATACCTGTAATCTGCCATCTAAAGTCCTCTGTATTGTAACACATTTGCTCGGGTGAGCTCCATTTGTGGTGATGGCTGTGATCAGCGAGTCTAATTCATCCCGTTTCTCTTTGAGCTTCTTGACAAGAGATTCTATGGCACGTTTGGAGAAGCCCTCACTCTCTCCGCCCTGCCGGTGACACATGAGAGAGTGCACAATACTCAGGCAGGCGTCTGCCGATGTGGGAGCTGTGGTGTTCATGGCTGGAAAGTTATTTAACAGTGGTGTATCTAGGTAGAGCTTGAATCAAAATATACACAAATAATTACTAAACAAATAATTAAGAGCGCTCTTACAAGAAAAGTCGAAATAATGCAAAATTGATGATACTAGTCGACGAAATTCAGGACTTTGCGCTCATTATTAGAAACAATGAGTACTTGTTCCAGTAAAAGCGTCTTCTTATCTTTATAAATATCGTTGTAAATATTAGAAAAAGGACTTATTAAATTAGTAATGATTTTTTTTCTGATGGTCGTTTCCGAAAAACCCCGTGAAGCACTGAATGGCGAGCTCTTATTTGGAAATGTTGAGAATTTTACTCTGCTAAACCTGGCTATTTTGTATTACTAATACCCTGTACTTTAGGCATATCAAACTATATTTTTCCTACATACCTTTGAGAAAGAGAAAATCAAAGTAAAACGAACTCGATTTTCTCTCCGAAACAAGTGTCAATTCCTACGAAAATCTACTTAATATCGAAGTCATTTTCATACTCAAGCAATCTGCAACGTTTGCTTATACTGTTGGTATACATTAGTGTTTATGAAATTCTACTATAATTTTTTGGCAATTTTTTGAAAACTACTCTATATTACCGATGACGCGCGCTGCGCCAGCTCAGTGCCGCGGCAGAGCTTGTAGAGGTAGGACGTGTGTCGGTCGGCTCCGCACATTTTCAACGGCGACGACGAGGTTTTTTATCATTGTGTGCGGCGGGCGCCGTGTAAAACGCTATACTGTGTGCGTGTAAACCGCAACGAGAGACTTTGATCCTAGCACTGTTTTTATAGTATTATAATTTATAATGGTACAGTTTAATAAACTACCGGACAGGATTAAAAATATTTGAAACGACCTGACATTCTATATGTATTTATTTGACTCAAGATAGTACTCAGGGTCTGATGATGGAGCCGGAAGGTGGTCACCGGTACCAATCAACCATGCAACTAAACCACTTCGTGTTTAGGCTCGTTTTATTCATCTCAACAAGATCTTTGACACAAGATAGTACTCAGGGTCTGATGATGGAGCCGGAAGGTGGTCACCGGTACCAATCAACCATGCAACTAAACCACTTCGTGTTTGGGCTCGTTTGATTCGGCTCAACAAGATCTTTGGCACAAGATAGTACTCAGGGTCTGATGATGGAGCCGGAAGGTGGTCACCGGTACCAATCAACCATGCAACTAAACCACTTCGTGTTTAGGCTCGTTTGATTCGTCTCAACAAGATCTTTGACACAAGATAGTACTCAGGGTCTGATGATGGAGCCGGCAGGTGGTCACCGGTACCAATCAACCATGCCACTAAACCACTTCGTGTTTAGGCTCGTTTTATTCGTTTCTATAAGATCTTTGACACAAGATAGTACTCAGGGTCTGATGTTGGAGCCGGAAGGTGGTCACCGGTACCAATCAACCATGCAACTAAACCATTTCGTGTTTAGGCTCGTTTGATTCGTCTCAACAAGACCTTGGACACAAGATAGTACTCAGGATCTGATGATGGAGCTGGAAGGTGGCCACGGGTACCAGTCTACCATGTAACTGAACCACTTCGTGTTTGGGCTCGTTTGATTTGTCGCAACAAGATCTTTGACACAAGGTAGTACTGAGGGTCTGATGATGAATCCGGAAGGTGGTGACCGGTACCAATCAACAATGCAACTAAACCACTTCGTGTTTGGCTTCGTTCGATTCGTCGCAACAAGATCTTTGACACAAGTTAGTACTCAGGGTCTGATGATGGAGCTGGACTGTGGCCACGGGTACCAGTCTACCATGTAACTGAACCACTTCGTGTTTGGGCTCGTTTGATTTGTCGCAACAAGATGTTTGACACAAGGTAGTACTGAGGGTCTGATGATGGATCCGGAAGGTGGTCACCGGTACCAATCAACCATGCAACTAAACCACTTCGTGTTTGGCTTCGTTCGATTCGTCGCAACAAGATCTTTGACACAAGTTAGTACTCAGGGTCTGATGATGGAGCTGGACTGTGGCCACGGGTACCAGTCTCCATGTAACTGAACTACTTCGTGTTTGGGCTCGTTTGATTCGTCGCAATAAGATGTTTGACACAAGATACTACTCAGGGTCTGATGATGGAGCTGATGATGATAGACAGGTACCCGTCGCCACCTTCGCGCTCCATCATCAGACCCTGAGTACTACCTTGTGTCAAAGATCTTGTTGAGATGAATAAAACGTGCCTAAACACGAAGTGGTTTAGTTGCATGGTTGATTGGTACCGGTGACCACCTTCCAGCTCCATCATCAGACTCTGAGTATCACCTAGTGTCAAAGATCTTGTTGAGACGAATCAAACGAGCCCAAACACGAAGTTGTTTAATTACATGATAGACTGGTACCCGTGGCCACCTTCCAGCTCCATCATCAGACCCTGTGTATCTTCAGTGTCAAAGATCTTGTTGAGACGAATCAAACGAGCCTAATCATGTTACTACATGGTTGATTGGTATCCGTGACCACCTTAATCATCATCAGATCCTCAGTACTAGTTCGTTTTTAAACCCTCGTTGATACAAACTTTACAACCTATAGGTACCAAATGCAATGACGAAACATGTAAATAAGCGAGACCTATAATTTCTTTCGAGTAATATACCTTCATAAGTACGAGTATGGGGCTATTCATAAATTACGTCGTTTCAAATGGGAGGAGTGGGGGGGGGTCTGGACATCGGATGATGGTAACATGACGTAGGAGGAAACAGATTCATCCGAAGCTTGATTTTTGGATGATTTGAGGGGTGGGGAAGGTCAAAAATCGTCAAAAATAGATGACGTAATTTATGAACAGCCCCTATGTACATTTGCACTGCATTTAGTATTTTCGTACTTACCAAATAACAGTTTTAGAACTTTAAAAGTTAAGTACAGTTAGTGTTGTTATGGTTGATTTCAATATGCTTCGCGAAGGATCAAGAATGTTTAATCCATCATTGTAGTGCGAGTGTGGTAGAAGGGATCGGCATACTGAGCTCGCACGGCCTGCCGCAGCGCGTAAAATACCTAAACTCGCTCAACGCCGAAATGTAATAGCGCTCTTAATGGATTGCATGTATTTAGCAAATGACTTGTTCAGAGAACTAACTGTTAGTAAAGCCAATTTATGATTATGCATATTTATGCCCATTTAGGGTTGTAATATAAAAAAAAAATACAATCTGACATATATTAAGGTTTTAAATGAATACTTTGATCAATGTTGTTTTAAAATCAAAAAATAATAATTTGCGTTTCATTAAGTTTAGAATGCTTAGAACTAAACGCCACATTGCAGGCTAGCATGCACTGGGCCCAAGGCAGAGCGGCTTGGAGAGTGCTGGTGAAAAGTGTCCACATTCGACATGTCCCTCAGCCATGAGGATATGACAAGGAAGAAGAAGAGGACTAAACTGGAGTTAAAGAATATTTTAAGGGAATTCTTGCCTTCAGACAAAATATACAGGAATAAATTTAATATAACAATGAAAATACAGCACAAAATATAACTAGCTATCAATTATACCTATTACTTAATAAGTAATAACTATTAGTTAAAAATTGGTGTGTTTGTATTATCCTAAGCAGACCTTAGATTAGTTTGTGTGCACCTGAATCATTTTTGGTAGTTGCAAATTAATGAGTCATAACACAACTATTCAGTAATTTGTGGTGCAGTTTAGTCTGCCAAAATATTGGAGAATCTAGTGCATGTAATAGTTCCATCACGAATATACATTAAAAACTGTATTTTCAAGTAGCACAAATGAATTATCATTGAAATAATGTATGCTATATTACCAAATTGCTAAAAATAACAACAATTAATAATTGTTCTGCCTAATAGAACCTAACGAAATCAAGCGGCCTTTAATTACGCTTGTTGTAAACATGTTATGACATAATTGCACAATTGTTTAGCGGACACAAGGCTTTTTAATGGTTCAAGTTCATGATTATAATCTACGAAGTGATAAAATAATACAAAATAGACAAAATAGTCGTTAAGCAAAATGCAGTGTTCAGTGATGCAATAACGGACGATATAATAATTTACCTGCGAGCTTTCAATCAATTACACTGGAATTTGGTGTTTGTTTTGCGTTAAGAATTATCACAAAAGTCATCGATAAGTTATGAAAATTGATTTCCTTTATTGTGAGATGATACCAAAACAGAAAGCGACATTATGGCGGCGCATAGACTATTGTCTATTGTAGAACTGTGACGGTATTGCTACACTTAAATGAATTATATTACGGTTTTTGGACATATACTTCACCAACGTGTCGCTATTTTTTATTAAAATATTATAAGGTGTAGTGATAATTCAATGTGTGATTAATTGCATCCCATGAATGTAATTTAAAACCAGATTTATTTTGTTCTCAACAATTTGTTGTATTTGTGATGATAATGAAACGAAACGTCACTGTCGTGTTGGGTGGCTGTCAAGCAAGTCAGCGACAGATTTTGACAACCAAAATCCAGTTTTTAATCGTAAAAAAGAAATCAAAACGAGTAGAAAATATTGAATTTTCCCTCAATATTAACAGTTTATATTATCTACCGTGGAAAAAGTGTAATATTCATATGAGTGTGGTTATTATTTGGTTAAAGTAAAGTGGGTGGATTCTTACTCGTATGTAATTAGGCGGAATTTAGAATTTGTGTCATGCCCGCACAACCGAGGGATTTCACTGATAATGAAAAATGAAGGGGGTCGATAATTCGCCAGCCAATCGCGAAGGAATGACCAATAAACCTATTGTAACATGTAAGTTTATCGAAACCAATTCCTGTGTGAGAGAAGTTTTGCACAGATGCTTCCATATTTACATATTTGATTATTTTTTAGGCGCTGGGGATTGGAACTTGTTTTGCACGTTAGAAGCTCCGCTAGTGGCCGCGATTCCGCAGGATTCGTGTGAGTGGAGGAGATCCTATGGCCGGGTCACAAAGTCTGTTTACTTGGAAGCTTCATTTATTAAATATAATCCAGATAAAGTGCAATCTGAGCTCAACTTATTAAACCGCCCGATCCTGCATATTTATTGGACTGACTGTGTGGTAAGTGAATTATTTTCTCAGTCTGCATACTTCACATAAGTGGATATCATCCCTCTCGTTTGTGTACAAAAAAATTGCTGATAATTGCATAAATGAATTTTCCTAGCAACTCTTTTTTATGATATTGTTTTCTTTATAGGATATAGAATATTACAAGACCACACTCAGAGAAGATATAGAAATATGGCTCAAGCAATTAGAAAAGAAAGGCATCAATGACTGGATGATAATTCTAGTAGAAACTTATGACATTAGGAAAACCAACAAGTTGCTACCTAGGACTACAGTTTTGGATAAAATAAAAGGGGATTTTGCCATAAAACAGACAGAGGATAGGTTTTTGTCTGTAATTAATCCTATTAAGTCTGAAGCGAGGAGTGCGGAGTCATGGAGGGCGCTGGTGGCAAAGATGAGGCATTTTGTACTGGTGGCATACAACAAGGCATTGATAAAGTTCGAAGAGCACATGAGGGAGCAGAGAGAGAAAAGAAATGACCCGGAGTGGGATTTTTGTAAATATTTTATTCTACAGGTAAGATCACTTCAATATTGTGCAAGTAAGTTTAAAATTTTTGATGTTTTATTTCTTGATAACTTTTCATATACTTTTACAGTATTGAAAGTTCAGAACTTTATTATTGTATTTAAAATTCAATTTTACAATTAAAATTAAAAAAAAAAACCAGTGTTTTCCACTAATTCCACTTCTGATACTTAATTTATAAGCCTGGCTTTGTACTTAATTTATTTCAGGCACTCCATAATTAAAATTTTTACAAATCATCAGCAAAGTCGTAAACCTTGTAATTCCTCTGGACGAGTTAAGGGATTTGCAACTTTAGGTATTGTTAGCTAAAGTAGCAAATTCCTAATCCTTGAAATGGAGCTTTGAAGTTAAATTTATTTAATAGTAATTGAAACATTTTTTTTTTGTTTCAGGAACAACTAGCATTTGTATTAGAAATGTTAGGTTTGTATGAAGAAGCATTAGTCCAATATGACGAATTGGATGCATTGTTCTCCCAATTTGTGCTCAATTCCAATGTGACGGAGGGTCCAAAATGGCTTGACACGTTTAAGCAGCCCATCACGTCTTGGCAGGCGGTCAGGCTGACGGCACTGGTGCCGCAGCATCTGAGAGAGCTCATTATTAAGAAAAAAGCTTCCCTCTTAGACTTTAGGAGCTATTTGTTTCAACGTCAAAGTGCCATGTTACTGCTTATGTTTAAACCTTGTGAGGTAAGTCATTAGATAATTATTATCACTATTAAATAAATAACTTGAAGATAAATCTCCCCAGACTCAAGAAAATACTATTATTCTCTTAGTCAAGACAACTTGGTAATCCTAAGGCTATCATAGTTTTTTTTAAATCAAGACCATGACTTTAAGATGTTTATAATTCATACATAGTATAAAAATATTCAAAAAATAATTAATTTAACCCTTAATTTATAAGGCATGAGGGTTTATGCAAAATTGAACCCTATCACTTTGAAATAAAGTTCAAAATCAAGTGGGAAATATATTCCCACTGCCTTAAAGTTGTATTCCCAAAGTTGCACTTAATAATGTCGAGTAATTGCGAAAATATGAATTATTAAATTACCCAAAACGTTTTAAGTATTCTTAAATACTTAAATCCAACTTACAAATTATTTTAACTCAAATACGCTGCTACCAAAATGCTACGAAATTACTGATGATCTAATAAATCATGTCATATAGCACAATCAAACGCACTATTTCTGCCAATAACCTAGACATTGCCGTTCATTCCCGTTGGCCAGCCACCTGTGACGCATCATTACCAGTCAATTATCGTGTGTAATCGCGTTGACATACGCACGACGGCGACGTATACTTTCGATCATCGGAATTGGCAGTAAATCTAGATTGACGGCTACTTGGACGATTTGCGAAAAAATGCAGTAAATATTAAATGGCTGGATTGGAAATATGAGTTATGTTGCTTTGCGTGTGATAGATTGGTTGAGAAATTTTATGATAGGTAAAAATACCTACTATTGAACTGCTGATATATTATCACGCTGCTCCCCCGGGACTTACACACAAAACGGTCCGGGTTTTCCTATACGCCAGCCACGCCAGGGGTTCCCAAACTGTGCGCCGCGGCAGCGCCCTAGGGTGCCTAGGCAATCAACCTCACCATGTTACCTGTCTATTTCTAATAGCTTAGGTAGGTTAGGGCGCCGCCGCCGAAATTTTAAACTTGCAATGCAAGTGCGCCGCGGACTGAAAAAGACTGGGAACCCCTGCTGTAGTCTATTAATCCGCGCGCCCGGACTCTGCCCTGGCAGGCTCAAAACGAGGACAAGTCCGGTCCGAGCAAACCCAAAAGATGGCAACCCTCCCAAATTTTGACTGATATTATAAATAAGGCGGTTTATGAGGTTTTTTTTTCTTCATTATGTTTTCACATTTTTGCGACACATTCCGCGCTGTATCACAGATTAATAAATAGTTACTGCTGTATGACATAAATACATTTTTCTACTGGAAGATAAAACATTTCTAATAAAATTATTGTTTACTTAGCATAAATTATACCTACGTTTTATACATATTTAATGACGCTTAGTGCTTTATTCTTGTTAAAAGTCAGGATTAATAAATAGGCTCAGTACAGTTGTGTCTTAATTATGAAGTCGAGTTATATCGCGTCCGTTTGAAATGAGGGCACCGCAATTAAATTAGAGTTGTTTCTATCCGCCCCAATCTAATTGGAGTTAAATTTGAATTAAAAGGTTATGCATGCAAAATTAGAGGAGTTAAGAGATGCTTGAAATAAAAACCCGTCAGATTTTACAAGCTTTTATTTACTTTTCCCCGTTCCGGTGTTAGTGTGTCTGTAATCTTTAGCCAAATCCTGCAAGTTGATTTTTACTCTTTTCCTGATTTCCCACTTCGATCTGATAGGAATTTTTAGGGTTCCGTACCCAAAGGGTAAAACGGGACCCTATTACTAAGACTTCGCTGTCCGTCCGTCCGTCCGTCCGTCCGTCCGTCCGTCCGTCCGTCCGTCTGTCACCAGGCTGTATCTCACGAACCGTGATAGCTAGACAGTTGTAATTTTCACAGATGATTTATTTCTGTTGCCGCTATAACAACAAATACTAAAAACAGAATAAAATAAAGATTTAAGGCGCGGTGTGTAGTAAAATGCGCTTTTTTGTCACCATATTTACAGACTTTTACAAGGATTTCATGCATTATTTTCTAGTATGTATAACTTCAGGCCTTGAACTACGTTATTGCTTGTCAGAAACACGACGGCTCATAATTTTCTCGATAGAATCTTAAGTTGAAAACATGCCTAACACTGTCTTTATTTCCTTATGTTAGAAGTACTACGACGAAAATGTATATGAAACTTACTTCAGTCGATAGCTTTAAAGTAAATCTTCATTACTGCTTGTCCTTTTATCGAAACGTTAATGTTTTCATTCATCATTTGATGAATTCAACATTTTGCTTACTAAATTACACCCTACGCGGCAATACCTTGCGCCCATTCCTCACGCCAGTACGCCCGTGACCACTGTCGGCGTCGGACCTATGCTAGTTTAGCGGACGTTTCATAAAATGGGTAATCCCAGTATAAATATGCAAATATGTTATACACACAATGTTTTTCAACATGCTTACGAAGAAAAGCAAAATAATTCTTAAATACGGTGACATTTCAGACATTCGTCCGTCATATTGTCATTTTATAACAAGTGCAGCAAAGGCACACACCCATCTAACCAATCCGGAATTCAGTCACGATTGATAAATTGTGTAAACATATTTTAAAAGGCTATAAAATTAATCAAATTGAATAATTTTTAAACATAGATATACAGGATTCAAATATTTTAGACTGGTCATATTTTTCATAATATCGATTTCGACTGGCAAATCGTAATAATCGTATTACTTTTTGGCAACAGGATTTTTTAACCTAATTAGACCCCGCTGAATCTCGCTTGCTTGATCCCGGTTGCTTGATCGAATTCTTGACCGGAAGTGAGATATTTGATAGGTATTAAAGGACCCTTTTTTTAGTTTTTCGTAAATAACTCTTAAACGGTGGCGCATAGCAAAACATATTCTATTACATAAGTAATCTGCATAAAATTGCCTACAAGAAAGATTTAGTACATTTTTTTGCTAGGATCAATATTCAAAGAGATATTAACGCGGGAAATTCAATTATAATCACTTAAGGTCCCTTTTTTTAGTTTTTCGTAAATAACTCGTAAACGGTGGCCAATATCAAAAAATGATGTAAAACGTTAATAATCTACACAAAATTTTGTACAAAAAAGATTCAGTACACTTTTCGCAGGGATCAATATTTAAAAAGATAATAAAGAAGGAAAGTTAATTATAATAAATTCTAAGGTTCCTTGTTTGTATTTTTTCGTTAATAATTTGAAAAGTATGACTCATTGCAAAAAAAATCTTATACATAAATAACAACTTACCCGCTGCTTTGTCTTTTTAGGGTTCCGTACCCAAAGGGTAAAACGGGACCCTATTACTAAGACTTCGCTGTCCGTCCGTCCGTCCGTCCGTCCGTCCGTCTGTCACCAGGCTGTATCTCACGAACCGTGATAGCTAGACAGTTGAAACCCGTTTTTTTTTGCATTATGGTACGGCACCCTTCGTGCGCGAGTCCGACTCGCACTTGCCCGGTTTTTTTTTTAATATTGATCCTAGCGAAAAGTGTCCTACATGTTTCTTGTAGGAAATTTTATGTTTATTATTTATGTATAAGATTTTTTTTGCTATAAGTCATACTTTTCAAATTATTAACGAAAAAATAAAAACAAGGAACCTTAGAATTTAATATAATTAACTTTCTCTCTTTATTATCTTTTTAAATATTGATCCCCGCTAAAAGTGTACTGAATCTTTTTTGTACAAATTTTTGTGTAGATTATTAACGTTTAACAAGATTTTTTTATATTGGCCACCATTTACGAGTTATTTACGAAAAACTAAAAAAAGGGACCTTCACCCCCCCTCCCCCCTACACCCTCAGCACACCCGCTAAGCTCGAGGACATTAAGTATGGTTATCTGGACACCACAAGGTATAACTGTGCCAATTTTCAAAATTATACGAATGATTTCCGCAGATTTTTTTTATTTTCTTGAGCTATTAACTAACTCGAATGTCGAAGTAGAAGTGTTTTTTGTCATTACAATCTTTAAATGCTTGACTTTTACTCGTCAATTCAAAATTAGAAAAATAGTAAGTATTACAGTTAGAGTTATAAATTGTTATAATTCTTTTTTGTGAAGACAGCTAATTTTATGTACTTATTGGAGCTATGCATAACTCAATAGTCCCACAAATTATCTTAGCTTTGCTAGTATTCTTCCTTATTTTCACTACCTACTTGCCCGAAATTGACTGCTAGAGTTAGACCAAGTCTGCAACGATTTTGATAGCATAGGCAGTGCAAGTGTTATTCATAATTTCATAGAAGATTGACGTTTAAAATAACACTTGCACTGCGTGTGCAATCAAAATCGTTGCAGATTTTTCTTGGTCTAGCTCTATTACATTTTTAATGTCTATTAGTAAGTACTATTTTTTGTCTCATAATAATTTGGTATCATTTGATTAGATTCTCAATTTGTCGCGGTATACACTTATATTGTATATAATTAATAATTATTTACACTCACCGTCTTACCTACCATTATTCATTTCATTAAGTACTCACCAAAATTCGAATTTGCTCATAAATCTTATTCAATATTGATTGCCGGAAAAAATCCCGGAACTGACAATTCAGAATACCGATGTCGTCAGAATAAGGACGTAGACGTGCTGCGCGGGCATGGTGCGGTGCGCCGCGCGGGGCGCCCGCCTGCTCGTTCTACCACGCGTCTGCTTCACCCCCTTGAAAACGTAAAACTCGAGTATAAGAGCGCCTTAAATGGGGCTCCCATACAACAAACGTGATTTTTGACCAAAGTTAAGCAACGTCGGGAGTGGTCAGTACTTGGATGGGTGACCGTTTTTTTTTTTGCTTTTTTTTCGTTTTTTTTTTGCATTATGGTACGGAACCCTTCGTGCGCGAGTCCGACTCGCACTTGCCCGGTTTTTTAGTAGACGCAACCCCTAATTTAGGCTGTTAAGATTAATTAACTAACATTTTTGGACTGTTCATACCCCGCTGATTTATAAATTAAAATATAGCATTTAATTTACAAAAAGGCAGTTTAATTACCTACTGCAATTAGTGCAAACGATTTTAGTAGCGTTTGAGTATTCGGTCGCATGGCGTTTATTCGGTTTTATAACTGACACTGATCACTTAACTACTAGATGAAGCTTATACAAAACCATAAAAAATGGCATTTTAGAGACACAACCGAGCTGTCTACGTATAAACATAAAGTGGTGTAGGATGCAACTGGATCGGATAGTATTTTTGAAGCAGAGTATTAGGTAAAAATTTAAAACACGAACAGATTTTGAGTGCGGTTTTAGATAAACTTTATTGTGATACCACCACCTAAATCACTAATAAAGTAAAAGTAATATATTCGATGTCATCGTAAACGCTCCATAAAGGAATCCATATAACGCGACGGTAGACGCACGAAGCCTGCAGTTGAGTTTTGCTCGTTAATAACCCGATGCTTGTCGTGTTGTATGAGTGAACTCGATGATATGAAATAGGTAGGTGCGTCGGCAATATACCTAAAACCAAAGATTTATTAATTATACGAGCACAGCGTCCATATGAGGCAGTCTATGATCCCTGCACACTGCCAATGCCACATGTGCCCGACTGTGACAGTGCGAGTTATCGTTTTCACGCAACGCTAGACGCTCATAGGCCTGCAGTTGCGTTTTGCAGTTTTTGCACTGCGATTTGCTCGTGCAGTGTTAATTAGACGTGCGTGTAGAGTTATTTTGTTTAATGGATTAAATAAATAGTTCGTAACATGAATTTAAAGAAATAAAACATTTATGGAGCGCTTATAAGCAATACATTTTTCATACGATTGAAAGTAGCGTTTACTACTGATTGTGTTAAGAGAACTAGAGCACTCTTGTCTTGATAAAAAAAACTAACTAAGTATATGCCTTTGTTACGAAATTGTGCACAAATTAGACACCGAAAAAAACTTGCAACCGTTATATTGGATAGCACCCTAGGTTGTCCTTAGGCATTATACCTTTTCTATAAGTCTGCCGTTAAATTTTAACACTACGGTTTGGAGCAACTGACCCTTAGTTGCTCCAAACATTGTATGGGAAGTCACATAGTGACGTTGATCAGTTCGCTAATTGTGGTAGCCCTTATTCCAATAAATTATTTTTTAAAGTCATGCTACACCTTTTCATCACTTCCAGATTGCCTCTCGCTGCCTCAGTACCGTCCACAACACATTAGTCGAGCTCTCGCTACTGGGCTGCGCGGGTGTGGACGGCGCGGCGGCCTGCTGGGCGCAGCTCGCCTGCGCAGAGACCCTGCGCGCCTGCGAGCGGCTCTCGCAGGCCAACAGGGAGGAGTGCGCCGCCATGCAGGCGCCGCTGCACAACACTGCTAAAGATAAGGTATACCTCTCATGGTCTTGTGTCAGCACACGTTAGCTCTCGCTACGGCGTGGGTGTGGACGGCGCGGCGGCCTGCTGGGCGCGGCTCGCCTGGGCTGAGACCCTGCGCGCCTGCGAGCGGCTCTCCCAGGTCAACAGGGAGGAGTGCGCCGCCATGCAGGCGCCGCTTCACAATACTGCTAAAGACAAGGTATACCTCTCATAGTCTTGTCTCAGCACACGTTAGCTCTCGCTACTGCCGCGGGTGTGGACGGCGAATTCCCAATGTAACTTCAGACTCCGGTGCCTGTTAAGAATATTTTTACGGTTAGATGTTGATATACGCCACCCTGAGGTGTTTATTAAAGAAAAGGTATGGAATTTCGCAATTCGCACGCATCTAGTAGGCCTCCATAGCTCCGTTGGGAGAACCGGTATTCCAATGGTCGCAAGTTCGAGTACATTTTTCTAACAAACTGTGCTACTTATAACTCCTGGTTATAGGGAGAACAACAGTAAAAAATAGTTATCCATCCATAGCAACGATAAATCTTTCAAAACAACATTAGTCCTTTAAACGTCAAGCTGTCTTCGAATGTTACGTAACATATTTAACTTATTGTTCACAGCTCCACGAACTAGGCAAGCTCTGCGGCCTCCTCCCAGGCTCCCCTGAACCTACCTCCGAGCAGCTCCACCTAGTCGTCATGCTCTCCGCCGGCATGGGAGACAGCGAAGCCAACAACCAGCACCCGACGCCAACGGACCGGCTCAAGGAGGCGTTGTGCAGCAAAACTAGCTTTCAGCAATATTACTTGGAGTTGGCCGAGTTGGCTATGGGGACGTATAAACATATAGGAAGGTTAAGGTTAGTCCTTTTAGAGCTTATATTTATATCCGCGACTATAATTATATCCATTTCAACGCAGCATACAGTTATCTGTATCCAATAACTTTTAAAAGAACTGTTTCTGAAATATCGATTAAATATTTTCAAGGAGCTTAGGTATGTTAACAGTTCGATGACAGAATAATCTTGGAGTTATGCTCGTATTTTTCGGGACATCAAAGAAGAAAAAGTTCCATAACACCTGCTTTAAAACTCTAGCAACTGCTGGGGGCCGTTCATAAATTACGTCATCTATTTTTGACGATTTTTGACCCCCCCCCCCCCCCCCTAAAATCATCCAAAAATCATGCTTCGAATGACCCCGTTTCCTCCTACGTCATGCTACCATCATCCGATGTCCAGACCTCCCCCCCCTATTTGAAATGACGTAATTTATGAATAGCCCCCTGGCCATGTTTTCTTAAACTGGCAAGCTGTATGCCATAACTCATATCTTTCATTTATTTTTGCAGATTCGCGCGCCTCATCGGTCGGGACCTAGCCGCGTTTTACTCAGAACTCGGCGAGACTCAGAAAGCGGTAGTATTCCTGATGGATGCCCTCCGTTCTTACGAGGAGCAGGGATGGCGGGACCTGGCCGCGCAGACCAGACTAGAGCTGGTGGCGGCGGCTAAGAAGATGGACGACATAGATAGGTAGGGAAAAAAGACATACAAAACAACTTGATAAAAATAATAGGGAATTTCACTCAGAATTAGGCGAGACTGTTTTTTTTTGTTATGTTATTTAGAGTCGTCTGTGGAATGTGAAACTATGTTATGCCAGTAGGCTGATAATTGGTATATATACTCTTTATAATGAGTTACAAGTAGTACTATGCTAGAAATTATACTCAATACCCCTATAAATGTTTTCGTGATACACATTTATTTTTCAGATACACAAAGCTCTCTGCAACAATAGCATGCACTGCCGAATTAGAAATCCTAGTCAGAAACTTCTACTTTGAAGAAATGATGAAATCAATCAGAGATCTCTCTCAAAAGCCCGAACCAGTTCTGACTGAGCTCAACGAGTGCTTTAAAATAGTCTCAGTAACGCTACTGCCGTCCGATCGTGGTATCTATATCACTGATAACAAGGTCCAATGTCGCTTGGTGGTAGAAAGCAATATGCCTAAAGATATTACTTGTACGCGCGCAGCGATTAGTATAGAGACGTTTAAAGTGGATAAGCAGACGGAGAAAAGAACGCCGGCGAAAAGTTATAAGACTGAGTTAAGTGCTAATAATAATGTAGGATCGCAGAATAGTTCGCCGAGGAAGAGTGCGCCGGAGGGCGATAACGAATTACCTAATTTAATTACAAGGTAAGTAAAAATTATACTCGTAAGGCTCACGGTAGTCACGGTCCTACGTATAGTACGTATTAAGGCTCCGTCACACAGGCGCGTTTTGCGGACGGCGCGTGAGCGGGGCGCGCCGCTTTTACATATAAAACGCTCACGCCCCGCCCGGAAAACGCGCCTGTGTGACGGAACCTTTAAGTTCGATGAAATTTAAATCATTATCGATAGGAATAGTTGCATATTATTGTTTCGTTATATTTTCCCCCAAACCAAAATCAACTCTTTTTCCTACACTATAGGTTCAAATTTCACTGGCAAATTTTGGATTAGTTTATTGTAAAATATCAACAGCAACACCAACTTATCATTGGTGGACCTTACACCCAAGGCCAAAAGTATGGAAACAAGCTTATACTTTGATAGAAAAGTTTGATTTTATATTATTCATTGACGATTTGAAAATAATATTGGTCCTTACCTATGAAATTGGCGTTTTTGTTCATAGATATAAGTCTGATCCTAGTTTTTTTTTTTTTTTTTCATAAGTACATACACAATTACAATAAAACTACAGTGCACTCAATAAACAACGATTTTACATACAATTAATTGTTATTTTTTATTGTTAAGTGTTCAGAATTAAGCCTTGAAAATAGGTCTTTTCATGTGCTGTCGGTTCGAGTATTAAAATTACTTATATTTTTCTAATGGTACCAATTTTCAAGAAATGGAGATATTGAAAACATACCTTAAAGGTGTCAAAAATTACTGGAAAAATTTTGTTTGGTTTGAATTAGCCATCAAAAAAATATCCGCAAAATTAATTGTATGGAAATTCGTGTTTCGTTGAAATTCTCCGAACAAAACGCCAATTTCATAGGTAATGAATGACCTAATATGATAAAATTAATAATAGAACATTTGAATAGTAAATTACTCAAATGCTGGCTATGATAGAGAGGAGGATTTTTGTATGGTGTCCATAGAGAAATAAGCCCTTTTGAAAAGACTGTCCTCAACTATCATCTTTGTCTTAACTTTTTTTTATCTTTTCGACAATATTTTAGGATATTTTGATATGTAGCGGGAATTTTTAATATTTTGGGGTTGCCCAATGCAAATTTTAGGATACAAATGTACAACAAAGATAGATACATGAGACATTAAAGAAAACAACGTTGTTTCCATACTTTTGGCCTTGGGTGTATGTCTTTGCAACAAAGTTTACAAAGTTTCAATTAAAAGTGTGCATGTACCGTTGGTTTGTGAAGACTTGCGAACTCGACCGTACCACGCAAATACTAGAAATTGTATTAAGACTTCTACAATGTATTTATATAAAATGTTAAAAAAATCTGGCAAATTAGGAATCTGACCAAATTATACGAATGGTATTTTAAAACAAGCAAGCAGGGCTCGGAACCGGTTTTTTTTAAATCCCAAAATAGCCCAATATTTTTAATAATTTTATGCTCTTTCCGTAGGACTGAATCATGTATTTAGGTAACGACTTCGTATTATTAGATTGACTTATCAAAAATGAAATAATAAACCAAAGAACGAAAAAGAACGTAATAATACCGGTATTTTTCTTATGAACAAAAAACCAGTTCCGAGCCTTGCAAGCAAGTATCTCTATAGTCTATTCTAATTATAACAATTTATTTTTTTATTTCTTTCAGTATAAGACTGGACGATTTAAAACCTAAGAATCCTCTGCTAAACCCTTTACACATAACCTCTCAGCTCCACTACAAAGAAGACAAATCCTTACAAAAAGCCACAGTAGAATGCGTCAACCCTAAAGTAACTCTCAAGCGCTCAGACAGCAGCAAATATAGAAAACCGTCCGCCACTTTAAGAAGCAACTACGAACATTCATTTACTTGTGACAATTTCACTTTAAAACCAGGCTCGAATGAGATTACCTTAGAATGTATATCGAAAACACCAGGTACATTTAAACTTGGACAAATATCTTTGCTGGTTGAAGAGAAATTGGAGTTTTTGTCCAATGTGCTGACGAGTTTGAAAGTGGGGTATGACGTGGTGACGCAAGGGGTGAATGTGTACTTGAATAAGGTGGAGCCTAAGAAGGATTTGGTGGCTGGGCTGGAGCATGCCATGGAGCTGGTTGTGACTAGTGGGAGTTCGCATATAGAGGAGGTGAGTTTTTGGAGATCTCTATACCCTATACTAAAGTATTTTTCAAACTGGCAACGCTGAAAGATGTCATCCCCATACAATTGATAACCTTAATATGCCAAATGTCGTAAAATTGTATTGAATTGACATCCATCAGCGTAGGTACCCTTCCAGTTTGAAAAATACTATATCGTCACTACTTTGAAAAAATCTCGTATCTCACATTGCTACTCAAATTTAAAAGGCAGTAACTCTGTATGCATCCCATACATAGACACCACATTTATCTTATGATTGACAGAACAAGATACAAGTTTTTTTCAAAGTAGTGCCGATATAAGTATATACTCCATTCTGATTTTGGAAGATTGTCAAAAATCACGTGATTCGCTCGTTCGACCAAAGATTTATTCATTCCATAGATACAAAATATCGCATTTTATTGGCTGTATGATGCAATCCTAAAAGTAACTCTTCCAATACTCGGATAAAAACAGAAGTCCAAGAGTTACAAAAGTCCTTTCACAATATACGCATTTTTTAAACTATATTTACATCAATTTTTTTTTTTCATCCAGAACGCAACAATACTCCTAAAGACCTCGTTGGGCCTGGTGATCCGTCTCGCTGTTGACGGTGGTGACAGCACGGCCCGGGAGCTCTCCATACCGGTGCCGGCGAGCAAGCCGTTCGAGACCACGCGGGTGCCGCTCAGGCTGTTCGCGAACCTGCAGCCCAGGAAGGAGAAGAGCCTGGAGCATACTGTGAGTTAGAGTCCTGTGAAATACTCCTAAAGACCTCGTTGGGCCTCGTGATCCGCCTCGCTGGTGACGGTGGTAACAGCACGGCCCGGGAGCTCTCCATACCGGTGCCGGCGAGCAAGCCGTTCGAGACCACGCGGGTGCCGCTCAGGCTGTTCGCGAACCTGCAGCCCAGGAAGGAGAAGAGTCTGGAGCATACTGTGAGTTACAGTCCTGTGAAGTCCTTGGGGCCTGGTGATCCTCCTCGCTGGCTCGGTCAATGTGAGGTTTTTAGGGAAAAGTGTGCGTGACAAGCCATATTGACCATACTATCTAGAAATGCAGGAATGGAGTCTTCGCAGGCTTCCCGAAGTTACTTTGGACTCCTCAACCTTTGGCAAAAAAGAAGAGAAGAGAGGAAATTAGAACATGCAGTGAGTAAGGTATCCCTTAACCTTTTGAACGCCAACCTAAAAATGGGGTGTTTTTCAGTAGATTTTCATCAAAAAACGATCGACGTCAATTGCCGTCTTTGGCGTCGTTGTAACGATTTTGCGTTGACGTCAATTGCCGTCTGTGGCGTTCAAAAGGTTAAATGTGAAGATTTCAAGCAAAATATTGCTCTATTGTGTACCAGTATACCAGTGTGCCAGTATACAACGGCCTACACAGCTTTATCATCTATTATGTGGTCTACCTAGCCGAACTCCGTCGAGAAGTGCATAGTTCTTCTGTCTCTACAAGTTTAGCATCTACTAAAGTAATCTAGAATTCTTGTAATTATGACTTTTGATTTGTGCACTATGGTACTATATGGCATATATATATTAGTCTGTAATGTATTTGTAATATGGGCCTTGTTGCCTGATTTAAAATGTTAAATAAATAAATAAAACCAAATTCTCCTCGTAGTTATTACTACCGTGCACTCCGTTATCGATTTGACGTGGTTACATTGGCTCATTCGTCCTATTCCAGGTCTGGCTCAACTGTCCCTGGTGGGAAGCAGCGATGGAAGTGCCCCTCCACTTCTCCCCGCCCATGGTCGCGTCCTGGCGTCTCCTAACATCGAACACGAGGAAATTAGTCCACGTCACCCTCAAGTCCACGGTCGCCCATCTCGTGCAGTTCGAACTGACTGAGCCCAAGTTGGAGTGCGACGGCAATACGACCGTCTCGGATATGAATCCGAAGAATGCCAAAGATATGGTGAGTCATAGTTTATTTTATCATCAGAGATCGGACAAATTGGCGTCATTGCTCGCAATAATGTGGACATGACTCCAAAATTGATTAAATAATTAATCATTTAATTAATTTCTTACCTGAGGTCTAATTTTGATTCCTAATCAATAAATAATACAAAGATTTCTTATAATGTAAATTTATTAAAGAAAATAATCAGTATGTTTTCCAGATTTTCTGTAAGTACTCATTTTTTATATCACAAATATATTTAAGTGCTATTTATTGACTAGGGAACAAAGGTCAATCTCAGGTCAAAAATGAATTAAATGATTAATTATTTAATCAAATTTGAAGTCATGTCCACATTATTGCGAGCAATGACGCCAATTTGTCCGATCTCTGTTTATCATTAACTCTTTGAACGCGGTGTATTGTGCGCGGTGCGCCATAGTAAGCCTTCTCGGAATGCACGAAGGTTCACATTGGGCTGTAGCCGCGCGCGTTTGTTGACGTCTTTGCCGATCAGAAGGTTAAATCACCAGATGTTACACAGAGTGCTCCCTTGATGTTTTAAATGGACTACTCGTCCTTAAAAATCGATCCTTTACTCGTCAAATGGATCACTTATCACTTTTCTCAATCTTTAAGGTTCACGAGCCAAACAAATTTCATCATTAAATAACTCTTAAATTGCTTCAAAATCTGTCATATAAAGCGTCGTGAACGTCAGCTGCGACTCCGGCGGTGGGTTGAGGTTTGCACATAAAAGCCTTTTCTTTACTGAACTAACATAAAATACCTCTACATTTCAGATAGTAGCCTCAGACGGCACAACAGCGTCCTTCATGTGGGAGCTCCTCAAAGACCCCCTAGTGAAGGCCGGCCCCATGAAAGCCCTATTCACCGTGCAATACCGCCCCGTTGACGTCGACGAGCCTTCTAGAATGTTCTCGTGTCCGTTCGATGTTCAGGATTGTACGACGCTGTTCGTTATTAGGACTAAGCTGGAGCCGAGCAAGGGGTCCGACTTCTGTAGGGCGTCGCAGGTGTGCTGCTTGCAGCTTAGTGTGCAAAGGGTAAGATCTATTGGCTGGTGAACAAATTAAAATTTACTAAAAAATATAATTTCAACTTTCTAGGTTTTTACAAGCTTATATGTTAGCGTCAAATCATGCAAGCTAATTAAGACCCACTTGCTACTTCGCATACGAATGTATGTGGAGGAAGGTACGAGGAAAGGAAAACCGGAAAAGGTGGATGGACTGTGTGAGAGATGATATGAAACGAATGATGAGATGACGGACGACAAGGTATGGAAGAAAAAGACATGCTGGCGCCGACCCCAAGTGAATGGGACAAGGCCAAGCGAATGATTATAGTTTCTGCTTTGCGTTGAAATCACGCTTTGGGCGATAGACGGTACATGGTAACATAATTGTGCCATTCATTTCCAGGTCAACGAAACGGAATACACATCTCTAATGTACGAGGTTTTAGCTGACCAAACTATGTGGGCTGTATTAGGAAGAACTGCAGGTACACAGTCAACATTTCTTAAAGTCTTGCTTACACAACAATGTTGTAACTTCTATATTGATAGACACAAGCACTGGTAGCCTAGCGGTTAAAGCGTGCGACTTTCAATCGGGAGGTCGCGGATTTACTTAAACCTCGGCTCGTACCAATGATTTTTTCGGAACTTATAATTTACGATATATCATTTAATATTTGCCAGTCGTTTCGTGTAAGTCCTGGGCAAAAGCTATTTAACCTTTTATAGGGTGTCAGAAATTATGCAAAATTTAACCCTATCACTTTTAAATAAAGTTCCAAATCAGGTGGGAAATATATTCCCTCTGGCTTATAAAGGCTTAAAAATACTAAATATAGTGAGTAAAAAAAAGCGTTAATAAAAGAGTATTTTGGCAGGAGTGATATCATTGGAGTGTAGTGCGGAGGCGAGCGTGACGCTGGACGTGATGCCGCTGGTGGCCGGCTACCTGCCGCTGCCCGCCGTGCGGCTCTCTAAATACATCGCACAAAACACCAAAGGTATTTATAATTGTCAAAACTTACAAATACAGCGTTTTGGTGGCATTGTTGACAAGCAGAAGCTGTAAAAAAAACAACTTAAAGCAACCAAACCTGGGTCAGGTTGGACGTCGAGACTGTTCTGCCATGCCAAGTAAACCGTCTTAGTTTTGTGTACGTATAAGGGCCACTTGCACCATCTCTCTAACATGGGGTTAAGTGGTTAAACTGTTAACCCAGTGTCAAATTGTACTGGTAACAATGATAACTCCAGGTTTAACCGGTTAACCTGGGTTAGTGGAATGGTGCAAGTGGCGCTAAGGGTGGATTCCACCTGTCCAATATTTGACAATATTTGATCAAATGTGCTTTGCGTGTCACTCTCTCATTAACCAGCTGACTCTGAGAAGACAGTGAAAACCCAATGTGTAATACCTATACTTAGCTTAACCAATAGTTTCACCTTAAACTTTTTCAGTCAAATCAACCTAAACTTTAACCCTCTTTTTTTCAACAGATCCCAAGAAGGACATCACGGCGCACCCGCGCCTCGAGCCCTTCAGCCCCGGACAAGTGTACCACGCGGGCAAGGCCAAGCAGGTGCACGTGCTGCCCTCTATGCCTAAAGAACACCTCGAACCGACCGTCTGAACTGTTGCTTCTACACATTCAACTATTTGAAAGAGAAATTAATCTATTTGCAGCGCTGGTGGCCTAGCGGTAAGAGCGTGCGACTTTCAATCCGGAGATCGCGGGTTCAAACCCCGGCTCGTACCAATGAATTTTTCGAAACTTTTGATATTTACCAGTCGATTTTCGGTGAAGGAAAACATCGTGAGGAAACCGGACTAATCCCAATTAGGCCTAGTTTTCCCTCTGGGTTTGAAGGTCAGATGGCAGTCGCTTTCATAAAAAACTAGTGCCTACGTCAAATTCTTGGGATAAGTTGTCAAGCGGACCCCAGGCTCCCATGAACCGTGGCAAAATGCCGGATTAACGCGAGGAAGAAGAAGAAAGAGAATAAAACTTGTCGCTAAGAAATATCTTAACACTGCTAAGCTAGCCTCTGGAGTCTCTGCAGGTTGTCTCACACAATAAGCTGCAGAGATAACTGGACCCCCCGCGCAAACAATGGAGGATGTAGTAATTCTGATGAACGAAAAATGCCTCATAAAAAATAACAGGCCTGATAATAATTAGTTACATCAAAATATATATAAAATATATATAACCTGTGTTCTATAAAGTAACATTTTTAATAAATTACTTGCTTTGTGATTCTGCTGTATATTTGGTTTCTGTGTTTCCACTGCACCTGAATACTGCTGGTGTCATTTAATTTTGGGAAAATGTTCTTTTTATGTACATGTTATAAAAAAGGAAATAAAATTAACACGCAATCTTTATGAAAACATATATACTAGATTTTCAACTAACGTAACATGTATGTATCTGTATTTATTGTTAGAAATAAATGTCATTGAAAAGTAATAATTTAGATATGAGGACATGTAGGAAGGCTTCCTTGCTATTTCCCACGCTTCTTAGGCACTTGTCCCACCAAGAGCGAGTAAGCGATTAACTATCGGCGATTTTCTCGCCCAAGAAACGAACGATTAGGATCCTGTGTTAGTAAAAGAGACACATATATTAATAGTTCGTCGCTGCCTGTTCACACTGCCGGCGAGAACACTCGCTCTACTAGTTTGTCGCCGCGATAAGATAAAACTAGCTCAGCGGTACTCGCTCGGCGATGCTCGCTTCGTAGTTAGAACTCAAGCTGCGAGACCAATCAGTCTGCGTGTTCGGCTACGCTGCACCGCCCGAGCGAGTGACGTGACTAACCCGTCGCACTCGAACACTCGCCTATAGCCGAGCGACAAAACTATTGGAGCTAACACTCTCTTCTCGCCGCTCGACCACTCGTTTCTAGTTTATCGTTCTACTCGCTTATCGCTCATCGTCGGCGGTGGGACAAGTGCCTAAAGTCACTCAAAATGACGAACCGGTGAAATATGTGCATTAAATTATTAGTGTCGTATCTACGGGTCGTATTCCACCTATCAAATATGTGTATTTCATCTCACAATTTGCTTTAATGAGAGAGTGAGACGCACTGATATTGGAAAAAGAAATCGGACAGGTGGAATACCACCCTACGATACAGAATGTGGAGTCTCAAAAACAAATGTAATAAAAGTAGAGTAATAAATGTCTAATATAGAAATTTTCTCAGAATATGTAAGGAATCGGACCATGGAATCGATGTGATAATTCAATATTACATGTAACTATAATGTGTACTTTATACTTTATACACGTATTCAAAAAATTGAACTTTTACAAGGTTCCAAATAAATTATACTTAAATTGTCATATTTGCTTGTAAAACTCAATGGAATGAGTCCTGTGCACGCATCACTTCCATAAATCAAAGAAGTGATTTGGCTTGAATACATACGCATCCCATGTCCTACCAAGTCCCGTGGGCCTTTTAAAAGGACAAATTCCAATCGAATTTTGAACTATAATGGAATACAAGAAGGTCCCGAATTCAAAACTGCAAAAATGACACTGGGACTTGGGAGGAAATCACCCTAATCCTATCTCGTCTTTCAGTGTTATTTATATCATAGCTACTTTATATTTCACAATTCAGAGATATTGTAAATTATATTTAGATCTAATTTCCTTGTGTAAGGTGAAACAAAAAGAAACAACTACACACATACATGAGGTCTTCTGATGTAACGAACGTACTACTCGTACCAACTTATCGTACCGATGATAATGTCGATAAGTTGCTATTCGCAGCTCCCTTGAGAAAGGTAATCAGATTGGGATACCAGGCGGTAGGCGGTGGGAGGCAGGCGGCAGACCTGGTTCTTTAGGTAACCCAGTCATAATTAATCCTGCATCCATATTCTACTATAAATATTATCTGTTTTCTTTTCTCACACGGGATATGGTTGACAGGGTTTTAGTATACGGTTCTCACACCTGCAATTATTTAAAAATTAGCTTTATCGTCGTGCATAAGAGTTGATATTAGAAGTTACATGCTTACATAGTTACGTGCTAGATATTGTGTATTTGGTGTTGTTGGGAGTAGTTGGAATGTTTAGTACATTGACAAAGACACAATAAGGTATACAAATGCTCATATTGAGTCTTTTTTGATGGTACTAAAATGACAATAGCAGTAGTCTACTCTAAGTGAATAATGACAATGCTTAGTCTAAAAAACCTATTTACTTTAAAAAAAACAACGGGCTGCACTCCGGGAGTGCCGGCAGAAGTGAAAACTCAATATTCACTTCAAAAATATTAAGAGCGCTCTTACAAGAAAAGTCGAAATAATGCAAAATTGATGATACTAGTCGACGAAATTCAGGACTTTGCGCTCATTATTAGAAACAATGAGTACTTGTTCCAGTAAAGGCGTCTTCTTATCTTTATAAATATCGTTGTAAATATTAGAAAAAGGACTTATTAAATTAGTAATGATTTTTTTTCTGATGGTCGTTTCCGAAAAACCCCGTGAAGCACTGAATGGCGAGCTCTTATTTGGAAATGTTGAGAATTTTACTCTGCTAAACCTGGCTATTTTGTATTACTAATACCCTGTACTTTAGGCATATCAAACTATATTTTTCCTACATACCTTTGAGAAAGAGAAAATCAAAGTAAAACGAACTCGATTTTCTCTCCGAAACAAGTGTCAATTCCTACGAAAATCTACTTAATATCGAAGTCATTTTCATACTCAAGCAATCTGCAACGTTTGCTTATACTGTTGGTATACATTAGTGTTTATGAAATTCTACTATAATTTTTTGGCAATTTTTTGAAAACTACTCTATATTACCGATGACGCGCGCTGCGCCAGCTCAGTGCCGCGGCAGAGCTTGTAGAGGCAGGACGTGTGTCGGTCGGCTCCGCACATTTTCAACGGCGACGACGAGGTTTTTTATCATTGTGTGCGGCGGGCGCTGTGTAAAACGCTATACTGTGTGCGTGTAAACCGCAACGAGAGACTTTGATCCTAGCACTGTTTTTATAGTATTATAATTTATAATGGTACAGTTTAATAAACTACCGGACAGGATTAAAAATATTTGAAACGACCTGACATTCTATATGTATTTATTTGACTCAAGATAGTACTCAGGGTCTGATGATGGAGCCGGAAGGTGGTCACCGGTACCAATCAACCATGCAACTAAACCACTTCGTGTTTAGGCTCGTTTTATTCATCTCAACAAGATCTTTGACACAAGATAGTACTCAGGGTCTGATGATGGAGCCGGAAGGTGGTCACCGGTACCAATCAACCATGCAACTAAACCACTTCGTGTTTGGGCTCGTTTGATTCGGCTCAACAAGATCTTTGACTTAAGATAGTACTCAGGGTCTGATGATGGAGCCGGAAGGTGGTCACCAGTACCAATCAACAATGCAACTAAACCACTTCGTGTTTAGGCTCGTTTTATTCGTCTCAACAAGATCTTTGACTTAAGATAGTACTCAGGGTCTGATGATGGAGCCGGAAGGTGGTCACCGGTACCAATCAACCATGCAACTAAACCACTTCGTGTTTGGGCTCGTTTGATTCGTCTCAACAAGATCTTTGGCACAAGATAATACTCAGGGTCTGATGATGGAGCCGGAAGGTGGTCACCGGTACCAATCAACCATGCAACTAAACCACTTCGTGTTTAGGCTCGTTTGATTCGTCTCAACAAGATCTTTGACACAAGATAGTACTCAGGGTCTGATGATGGAGCCGGCAGGTGGTCACCGGTACCAATCAACCATGCCACTAAACCACTTCGTGTTTAGGCTCGTTTTATTCGTTTCTATAAGATCTTTGACACAAGATAGTACTCAGGGTCTGATGTTGGAGCCGGAAGGTGGTCACCGGTACCAATCAACCATGCAACTAAACCACTTCGTGTTTAGGCTCGTTTGATTCGTCTCAACAAGACCTTGGACACAAGATAGTACTCAGGATCTGATGATGGAGCTGGAAGGTGGCCACGGGTACCAGTCTACCATGTAACTGAACCACTTCGTGTTTGGGCTCGTTTGATTTGTCGCAACAAGATCTTTGACACAAGGTAGTACTGAGGGTCTGATGATGGATCCGGAAGGTGGTGACCGGTACCAATCAACCATGCAACTAAACCACTTCGTGTTTGGCTTCGTTCGATTTGTCGCAACAAGATGTTTGACACAAGGTAGTACTGAGGGTCTGATGATGGATCCGGAAGGTGGTCACCGGTACCAATCAACCATGCAACTAAACCACTTCGTGTTTGGCTTCATTCGATTCGTCGCAACAAGATCTTTGACACAAGTTAGTACTCAGAGTCTGATGATGGAGCTGGACTGTGGCCACGGGTACCAGTCTACCATGTAACTGAACTACTTCGTGTTTGGGCTCGTTTGATTCGTCGCAATAAGATGTTTGACACAAGATACTACTCAGGGTCTGATGATGGAGCTGATGATGATAGACAGGTACCCGTCGCCACCTTCGCGCTCCATCATCAGACCCTGAGTACTACCTTGTGTCAAAGATCTTGTTGAGATGAATAAAACGTGCCTAAACACGAAGTGGTTTAGTTGCATGGTTGATTGGTACCGGTGACCACCTTCCGGCTCCAACATCAGACCCTGAGTACTATCTTGTGTCAAAGATCTTGTTGAAACGAATAAAACGAGCCTAAACACGAAGTGGTTTAGTTGCATGGTTGATTGGTACCGGTGACCACCTTCCAGCTCCATCATCAGACTCTGAGTATCACCTAGTGTCAAAGATCTTGTTGAGACGAATCAAACGAGCCCAAACACGAAGTTGTTTAGTTACATGATAGACTGGTACCCGTGGCCACCTTCCAGCTCCATCATCAGACCCTGTGTATCTTCAGTGTCAAAGATCTTGTTGAGACGAATCAAACGAGCCTAATCATGTTACTACATGGTTGATTGGTATCCGTGACCACCTTAATCATCATCAGATCCTCAGTACCAGTTCGTTTTTAAACCCTCGTTGATACAAACTTTACAACCTATAGGTACCAAATGCAATGACGAAACATGTAAATAAGCGAGTAGGTACCTATAATTTCTTTCGAGTAATATACCTTCATAAGTACGAGTATGGGGCTATTCATAAATTACGTCGTTTCAAATGGGAGGAGTGGGGGGGGGGGGGGGGTCTGGACATCGGATGATGGTAACATGACGTAGGAGGAAACAGATTCATCCGAAGCTTGATTTTTGGATGATTTGAGGGGTGGGGAAGGTCAAAAATCGTCAAAAATAGATGACGTAATTTATGAACAGCCCCTATGTACATTTGCACTGCATTTAGTATTTTCGTACTTACCAAATAACAGTTTTAGAACTTTAAAAGTTAAGTACAGTTAGTGTTGTAATGGTTGATTTCAATATGCTTCGCGAAGGATCAAGAATGTTTAATCCATCATTGTAGTGCGAGTGTGGTAGAAGGGATCGGCATACTGAGCTCGCACGGCCTGCCGCAGCGCGTAAAATACCTAAACTCGCTCAACGCCGAAATGTAATAGCGCTCTTAATAACAGCGCCATCTAGTGCAAAATGTCTGCAGCACTATGTATAATTGAGGTTAACGCCATCTAGCGTTATTTCGTCGCATTACTTGAAACCCCCAAGCACATCACTGTTAGTACTCGAGTTATATTGGCATTTAAATCAATAAAGAAAAACTCAATGACATTGTAACAGTTTTACAATCAGGTCACGTGTCCGTCTTACGTCTTACGAATCTTACGCTGTCGCGAGTTTAACATTTTTTCCCCATCACAAAAAGTGCACAGCGCCGCTAAAGAAGTTTTCATTTAAAAAAATAATGCGAAAACGGCTTCCAACATTTAAACCCTTTCGTGCGCGGCGCGTCATCGTGCGTGAACCGTGACGGAATGCACGAAGGTTGATATTGGACTGTAACCGCGCGCGTTTGTGACCTCTATGGACGTCAAATGGTTAAAAGTGAATAGTTATTATTATTGAATCATTATAAAACAAGTTACGAGTTCTTCGTCAATGGTTATGGAAATTATTGGGTAAGAGTATTCTCAATACTTATCTTTTTGTAATACAGACCAGTCGACTTCATTATTAATTTAAATGTCGTCTCATTTATTCAACAAGTTGATGGAATCGTTTTAAGTAGGTACATTTCTTAGGGGTCATCCATTAATTGCGTCACACGTTTAGGGGGCGGGAGGGGGTCAAGAAAATGTGACAATTTGTGACATGGGGGTGGGGGGAGACACAAACTTTGTGACGTCACTTTAACTTCATCAGTAACCGAATTTTTTTTTTAAATTATTTTATTCGCTGTACATTTAAATAACAAGTTTTTAAAACGATAATCGTTTTTATTCTTTTAATTTTCTTTCCTAAGCAGTTTTGGGTTATAAAATTACTAATATTTATATCGTCAAAACTATTTTGATAAAATATTAATAATACTTAGGTACTTACTTAATTCGATTTGGCGATTTCGTAGAAAAAATGTGACGTCACACTAGGGGGGAGGAGTTTGCCAAATGTGACCAAATGTGACAAGGGGGGGGAGGGGTCAAAAAACCTAGAAATTCGTGTGACGTAATTAATGGATGACCCCTTAGTGTAATTTTTTCCTGAGTACTTTTATAGTCAATAAATATGTGTTGACTAGGTCCGCCACTATATGTTACGTAAATGTTCATGCCAAGTTTCATGAAATTTAAACATGTCGTTTTAAAATGAGAGTGTTTCTTCGATTGTATGTAAGCGGCTTTTTGGCGGCTGGTTCGTATGAGTCAGAAGTTATTTTCGTAACACCACCTTTTATCTCAACGAAATGCCATTTTATTTGACAACGACTATTATTTTTACCTAGTCCCAGGTTCTCGTCTTTTCTTACTTATAAATTTAAGTTGTACATAGTTAATTTGGTGCTGCTAATTGTATGAATCACCACAACTTCATGGCATGTGTATTAAAAAAAATGTAATTTATGTAGGTAGGTTATTTGATTTTCTTTTATTAATATAACTCTTGCGAATTCGCATTTTGAAAAAGTGTTGTTATAAAAACAACCTTATAATGTACTAATAAGAGCTGTAATCCTGTAATGGAAACTCCTGGATGGTGTTATTCAATATGTACACACCGTGGCGGATTTGCAACCTTGGCCGCCCTACAGGCCCCTTATTAAGTTTCACTTTCTGTATAGACTGCCGCCCATAATATCTAGCCGCCCTAGGCCCGGGCCTACTCCAGCCAGGGCAAATCCGCCACTGTGTACAAAACCTTATTTAATTTCATATTATTATTTTCAGGCAGGTTAATGTTAGGTTTTCGGTTAGGTCGTTTTTGTATATCTTGTTGTGTTTAGTCTATCAGATTTATTTAATTTAGTAAAAAGATTCAAATATACTAGTATTGTACCATTTTAATCTTGAAAAGTGTATTATTTCATACTTATAACAAAACCATGTATAGTGCACTCAAGGTGCACTCGCTTTTATTTATAATTATAGATTCATTGTAACACAAATAACATGTTTAATCGTCGTGGTAATATGAATACTCATTATGTTTAAATTACCCTCCCTATTCAAATAGGAAATATTGAATTTACTAAAGTAAAGCTATCTGCTATAGATGTCAAACATTTTTTTATCTTATTCAGTTGTAATAGGTGTAAGGTAATCCTTATATTGTGTGCTATATTTGGTGGAAATTATTATACAATTGAACCAGTGAATTATTCATATGAATAGGCTAGTCGCCTTAAAACATAGTAACGGAAATTGTTTTTGTGCTATTCTTTCAACTATCCAAAGAATAACTGTTGAAAAAAATGCTGCAAACAACTTGTTAATATAAGAGTCTTGCTGCAAAATCTCTAAGTACCTACGAAATTTTACCTAATATAATCGCTTTTTTACAGAAATGTGTACTGGACGATAGGAATGTATATAGACGTATAATGTATAACTGGAGATGTATTTATGTTTCATACTATGTATAATAACTTAGGAATATCAATATAATGTTTATTGTTAAAAATTTGTTTCAATTTGCCTGGACCCTTACTTTTTTATTATCCTTAACTTTCAGAATATAAAACCTGGTAAATTGTAGTAAAACTCATTTACATAATTATAAGATTCAATTCGAATTGAATCGGGCTCATTTAGACGGCGCGCGAACTCGTATACGATTTTAGTTACATTGCGGACCATTGAGGTTACATCAATTCAGCCGACCGATGAAATGTAATGAAACTCGCATGCGAGTTCTCGCACCGTCTAAATGAGCCCTCCCAGGGATTGTTAATAGAGTTAGACCAAGAAAAGTCTGCAACGATTTTGATAGCATACACAGTGCAAGCGTTAATTTATTATATACGTTTTTTTTGTTCAGCCCTCTCCACACTCGAGTTCGCGGCTTCGCGCCGCGATTCACGCACGAGTATGGAGCGGGTCAACTGCCAGTAAAAAGCGTCTTATTCACTGTCCGTCTTTAGCTATATTGGATCATTTAGTCTTTCCATAAATCCATAGACAATTGACCAACAATCGATTATGTTATATTGTATCGATAGTAATAAGAATTCTTACACTATGCTAAATGAGAACAGAGGGCCTACCGCGAACCACGTTCAACGTGTTGCCTCTTTGTCGCACTTGTAAATTCGTACGTAAGTGTGACAGGGAGGCAACTCATCAAACGTGATTCGCGGTAGGCCCTCAGACTCTTTACGGAGCACCAACGTCATCGAACAAATTTTAGTATCCTATGATTGGTTGTTGTTAACTATATGTTTAATGTTGGCAACATTGGTATCAAAGTATACGTTCGATTGTGTGCGTGAGTAGCTGTCGACGAACCAAATTGATAAGTTTGTTTTGTAAAAAAAATAATACCAATTTATAAATTCAACGGACCTCAAACCATGTGACAAGTGATAAACAGTTCAATAGTTTAAATTAAACACAAATCTACACCACGTTTTGAATAAGTTTCGGTGGTAAAATGAAGTGTATTGTTGGGAGTCTCGGTGGATGTCACACGCGATCTCACTTTGAGGAGGTCTCAGGAATTGAGTAAAATTTCGAGGAGGAATCGTTACATGTACGCAGCGGGAATGACAATAATGGCAGTTTCTGTTGGCGAAATTTGCGAGAACACCAAGCTGGCTCGGGAGATGGCCCTCACGGGTAACTACGAGTCAGCGCTGGTGTACTACGAAGGGACAGTTCAGATGATACATAGACTGCTGGTGACCATCGCAGACCCCACACGCAAGTCCAAGTGGCAGTTGGTGAGTTTGAGCTCCGTTCTACATTTAGATAATCTTTTTTCGACGTAGCCGTTTGTGGTATTGTGGTTTGCCTTGAAGTAGGTGACATTACCTTATACGATAAGTAGTGCTAATTAAACTCGAGGAAGGCGGAAGGCCGACAAGCGGTTATGTTTGTTTGTGTGGTCATTTTTATGGCAACCAAGTATAACAGGTGGCATGCTACGGATCCTTATAGAGGTGCATTTAGTAAAAACAGTTGGTCAGGCATGATTTAGTACTTTTTATCTTATACTGTACCAATGTTTTAAATAAATTTTATTTCATGTTAGTGTTAAATCACAGATTTTTAACATACTATTACAATTTAATGGTTAAAATGGTGAATACAGTAAACAGAGAGATAAAATAGGAAAGCTGATATCAGCAAAATTATGAAATAATGGGACAAGTTTACAGAAAGAAACTGTTCGTCTTGGGGCTAGGTTGATCTGTGTAATTGTCTCCCAAATATATTTTGTTAATAAGTACATTAGTATACATGTAAATAAAGTAATCAGTTACTTAATTAAGTATATTGGATTTTTGATGTATTATCCTCATTGACCATTGACAAAATTATTCATATTCCTATTTACCGTACAATTGAGTATAATATTATCTGAAGTTACTACTTCCTCCCAAGTATTCTATACTTTTGAAATTTGGGATCAATATGAACAGCTATAACTTTAAGTTATAGATCTGATGTTAACTAAAAAATGCATATATATAATTGTTTAGATATTTCGTCTGAACAAATTACGTTTTAAATAGTGAGTCACTATCACAAAGAAAGTAAACTATTCTATACAAATACCATATAAAACTGCAATATATTATAAGGAGGTTGATTGGAAATTGAACACCCTTATTAATTTCATAACACTCAATTATTTTATGTTTTATTATCTTTCTTTGAAAATTTTATAAATGGTGGAGATGTGTCTAGCTCGAGGCAATGTTGCTGAAGCACGTTACACAGACCAAAGCTGCTTTTCGTGTCAATTTTGTCCTGAGGTGGCTTGTTCTGTGTGGACCTGCAGACCCGTTTCATATTCCCAAATTCATATTTGGGCATTTATTAACATGAACAATACTCAGTGGCGGATTTGCAGTCTTTGCCGCCCTAGGCCCCAGGCCCTATAACCGCCCCTTTCGCAGCAACCATCATATTGACTACATTTTAAGTTATTTCTTGTTATCATCAGCGAATTTTTTATCACAATTTGCCGACCCTGATTTTTTGCCACCCTAGGCCCGGGCCTAATGGTAATGGGCCTTAGGGCAAATCCGCCACTGACAATACTATTATTTAGGTAAAAAAAGTTTTAAAAGTAAATCACACATAATTAATGTACCTAAGATGACTAATATGCATTTATGATGTATGCAGTTGAATATTCCTCATGTCTGAACACTCGAGTAAATGTCAATAGCCATTATTTACAAACTGTGTCTTGTTGCATGTTTGATAAACTTCAAAACATGGCTGTGTCACTTGTATGCTGAAAGTAATCTGATTACAACACTGTTTGTCTTACCTGAAATAGGTATGGTTCACTCTAAAAAACTAAAGAAACAACATTTCCGTCTTCACCGCTTAGATGGTAGGATTGCCAACCATCTAAACTGTGCGTTTCTCCGGTAACTTCCTGCCTCACACAATTAAACTGTTTTCAGTAGTTCCAAACCAATACCACATTCAAACCCTTGAGAAAAGAATTTAGTCCTATCTTAAAGGTTGACAACGCACTTATAACCCCGTTGGTGCAGGTGTTTATGGTGATGGTAATTGCTTACCATCAAGTGATTTGTCTGCTTGTTTGCCTCCTATATCATAAAAAAAACTAGATGTGTGAGTTAAGCTCTCTCTGGTCACAACCAAAACTCACTAATTACCACCACAAGTTCATAGCCATAGTCAACCCTACAAGTGCAATTAATAAGGTTGATTTTTGTTCAATTATTTTTTAGTAACTACATAGTGAGTTTTGGTTGTCACCTGATGCTATTAGAGCCATCAACATATTCGTTTGTGAGTTTTACTTACAAACACTACTCTTTTAACACTAGATATGTTAGAAAGCCAATTTCTGGTCTGATAGTATTCATTTTAATAGTAGACAATATTCTCAAAATTGTCTTCCTAACATTCTCAGAAAAATAAAACCAGAAGTATTTATAAATAACACTGCTGGCATGCTCCATTATAACATTTTTAACTTAAAGAATAATGATAAACAATTACATACCTTTTTTCTGTGTTGTATTGTGCATTGTAGGATTTATTCAAACAATTATTTTCTTCTTCTTTCTATGCTATTGACTTCCAGCAGTTGGCAACCATCTTTTCAAATCATAATTTATTAACACACGGCAATCTTTAGATGGAGAGTATTTGTCAGGTGGCAACCAAAAGTCACTAATTATAAATTTTATAGTTACTTAACGCCTTTAGATTCAGCACTGTAATTTATCAAAAACCTCTCAGAAGGTGTTTTGATTTTTGAATATATTTTTTACATGGGTAATATTTCTGTAAGAGGAGAGGTACCTCTTTGTCGACATGATATGGTTTGGGAATTAATTTTAAATAAATAGTATATGTATTTTTTCCTAATTTTATTGAAAGTTTATATGGTATAAGAATACCATAAATCACATGTTTAACTGACAATTTGTGAAATTTATTGTAGAGACTTATGGTCCAGACATGGTGAATTAAAAATTTTGCTGTTAAATAGTACAAAAGTAAATAAAATAGTCTATACAACTACTGTATTCAACAGTGATGTATGAAATAAAAACTGGACAAGTGCGAGTCGGACTCGCCCACCGAGGGTTCCGTACTTTTTAGTATTTGTTGTTATAGCGGCAACCGAAATACATCATCTGTCAAAATTTCAACTGTCTAGCTTATCAGTTATCACGGTCAATGAGATACAGCCTGGTAACAGACAGACGGACAGTGGAGTCTTAGTAATAGGGTTCCGTTTTTACCCTTTGGGTACCAAACCCTAAAAAGCAGCCATCTAGAACTCATATGTGACGTTCCACGGGAAAAGGTACCTTATGAGGGTTTCTAGTTTCGGAGATATGAAATGTTTTGTAAAGAGGTGAAAAAATGCTCAATTTTTTTTTATTGTGTGATCTGAAACCTTAATGCGTAACGTTTGTTTACCTGTTTTTATTTTTGTTATAAGTTAGTTATAAGCCTAGTAATGTCGTCTCAGAGTTTAGTAGAAAAGGTACCTTATGGAAAAAAGATTGAAAATTCCCAAAAAAACTAGTCAATACGGGAAAAGAAGTTTGGTAGAGAACTGTATTAGCATTCTGCAAAACTAATTTGATAATTTCAGTTCTGGTTGGGGCGCCTCGCAAATATTATAACCGTACATCGACCGACATCACAAATCCAAGTAGCCTGCTATTATACCAAAGTTACTCTCGTCAAGTCTTTCTTAACTAGAATAATCTTCATTTGGTTTGGTCGCATGCAGTAAATCAGCCATTGGTTTGCTGAAAATTGCCAATACCCGACGCATTACCTTATGGATTATCTGAGGTCATTGAACCTCAATGCCGCTTATCTTCAATAGCAACCGAAATATATTATTGATAAGAAATAGACGATTTATACCATTACCAAAATATTATTAGTTTATCCTAACTGTTCCATCATCATCATCATCATGCCTCATCATGTAACTTAATCACAAGGTACCTTTTCATTACATACAAATTATTGGTCTTTTTTAAGATTATTATGACGAAGAACTAATTAAATTTGGGGCAGTTTAATGTAAATTAATATTTTCTATTCATAAAAGATAAACTGTAATATGATTGATATTTTGTAGTGATGTATTATTAGATTTATTTCCATAAGGTACCTTTTCGTAAATGTATGGAGCCAATACTGTTATTGTTATGTAAGTTTAAAGTGGCATAAGGGGTTAAATATAGTATTTAGTTGGGGTTTTAGGATTTATTTCATTTGAATGACAGAATTTCTTTCATATGTGCTCAGAAAAATTGATTGTGTGTCACATTAAAAGTAAAAATATTCAATTTTGTGATTTTATATGAAAAAGTCAGAAAATACCTTTTTACCTCTAAATCGGTATTGTTTTTTGCTTAAACTGTCTGTCAGTGTCGTTTTCTAATAGATAAAATTTAAATCTTGAGAGCTCATTGCAATCAATCGTGAAAATGAAATAAAACTTAATTTTCAAGAGATTGGTTAGTATCAAGTTAGTATACACATAAATCAGTCGATATCAAAAGTTTCTATTTGCATTACAGAACAAGTCGCAATATTTTTTTAATCTCAGATATATAAGGTATTATTATTTGTAGTCAACTATGTAACTTACTTCAGGAACATAGTTTTTTAGGCGGCTAAACTTAAAACTTCTCTATCGTAAAGTTGCTCATTTCACAACATTATTTTCAAAAAATCATATCTCTGTAACTACGCAACCTAGAAGGTTGATCTTTTGTGTTATCGATAGCTTATTTATTGTAGATTACTGGGGTATGCATAACTCCATACCCGCCATAAGGTACCTTTGACCGTGGGACGTCACATATTATTTAAGGCAGTTGTAACTTAATACTTTGCAATGGAAGTAATGAGCGGCAGTTGCCTGAGGTCAATGCTACTATTGAATCACTCATCTCTGTCTGCCCACACATGACATTCCCGGTAGGTACGTGGCGACATTGACTACAACTACAACCACGACTCATTTTAATCTTTAGGTTAAATTACAAGATATTTTAATTAAATACCGTCAACCGGGGTGAATAGGAATGGCTGGGGTGAATAGGAACAAAACTTTAAATGTGATTTACCTATTTCTTAAAAAATACGTACAAAAATTGTATAATTCCATTGAAAACAATAGTAGATTTTGTTGGATACAATTTTTGTGGGTAGTCATTAAGGAATTGTCAGGTACATGATTTAGATTTAGATTTATTTATTTCATAATATGAAATTACAATATAAATTATTTTACACTAATCTATACGAATTTATATTATGATCGTCAAGTAGGAAAATAAGAATTGATTATAATTATACAAATGTCAAGCAATAAGTACACAATTTAAAAACCATTATAACTATTATAAGCAATCAATTAATTAACTAAATTTTTTAACAATGTCAAATAATATAAAATGTAAAAACAATGTCAATACAGTAAGCATGGATATGTCATAATGATCGTCAAATAAAAATAAAAATGAAATATAGGTCAAAGAAAAATTAATTACATTCAGTTTATTGTGTTACATGTCATTTCCATATATTCATTTACAGAATATAATGGATTATCCAATAAAAAGAGTCTCAATTGGCGTTCAAATGTTTCGTCAGATGGTTCAGTTCGCAATTTTGCAGGTAGACGTTCATAGTATGTTGGTCCAATCACCCTCGGATTTTTGACTGAAAGTGCCATGCGACGCGGCACTGTGCGTAGTCTACCCGTGGATCGGAGCTGTTTGCCCGCAACCTCGACACGTTTGAACATGAAATGAAGTTTTGTCCCTATTCACCCCAGCCATCCCTATCTACCCCGGTTGACGGTACCCATTTTCCTTTGCAAACATGTTGAACAAGTATTAACTTTTTGAACGCCTCGCGTATGGGGGTCATCCATTTTCATCTCTTATTTTCATCAATCGGGTAAAAAAGTCATTTTTATTTAGGTAATGGTAAAACTAGATATTTATAAATAACAATTTAATCTGGCTCCATTCTTTCACTTTAATGAGTCACAGACTAACGGATCAAGATTGTGTGACTAAGATTTCAATACAAAGATTAGGTATGAGAACTTAGTCAAATGTACTCAGTCTCAATACCTACTTAAACACTGACTTAACAGCTCACACGCTCACAGTGTATTTATAATACCGGCTTATTATTAAAAATAAAGTTGTGCATAAGTCAGAAAGGGGTGGGAAAAATCATTCGAGAAGTCTTAGCAGTACTAAGTAGCCGATAAGCATAGGCTTAGAGACAGCATGCTTCGTGAGAAGGTTCTACATCTACATGGCCGGTGGTCGATAAGGGTGATTTCCTTTTACACGTTTATGCCAATCATATTTACACGTAGGTACGTATTATTATACATAGTTAACATATATAAAGAGATCAGGTGCCGCTTAAACCTCTAGACCACACCAAATGTGTACATTGCAAACGCCATTAGGTCTCCTAAATTCGGCTCCACGTGATGGCAATCCAAAAATAACCAAATCCATTAAATCCGACCCTCGCTACAGAAACGGAGACCTGGACATGGCTCTCGGGTCTGTGTTTAGGAACCCCTGCTATATATGCTTTTTTTTTGGCTAATAGCCAACATTTTATATGTGTATAGACAACATTTTATTTATCGTACTGCGACATATATATTTAAGCAATTCGTCGATGCTTAATAAAATTAGTCAGAGCCCTTGACTCATAGGCTCGTTTCCGTGCTAGTCAACTGATAAGTGGTGCAAACTGGTTACAGAGGGGCTACCGCGAAAACCGAAATTCGCAAATTGCGGGGATCTTACTCTTTTACTCCAATGAAGGCGTAATTAGAGTGACAGAGAAAAATGCCCGCAATTGACGATTTTCGGTATTGGCGGTAGCCCTACTGTATAGTCTGCAATGCAGAGCGTTGACTCGCTCAAACTTCGAAGTTCGAAGCGACATGCGAATCGGACGCAGTAGGCCAGGCCCCTTACGTTACGGCCGAAACCGAAACAGAGGGCCTACCGCGAACCACGTTCGAAGTGTTGCCTCCCTGTCACACTTACGTACAAATTTACAAGTGCGATGGAGAGGCAACACGTCGAACTCACTACCGAAAATACAGTTTCGTTGCGGCCGAAAGGTTCGGCTGTTTTATGGCCGAAACCGAATGGTTTATTAATCAATTGTCAGATACCTGTGTGGACGATGGTATTAGCGTAGGAGTCTACTTTTCTCCTATCGAAATTAAAGTGTGAAGACAATAGAATATATGAACAATCTTGGTTTCACACCCCACTTAATGTAAACAAAGCCAGTCAACATATTGTCTAATCTTAATCTCGAAAAAGCTATCTATCTTTTTCAGATCTTAAAAATAAATGAGTTCCATACCTACAATTTTTACTTTACTGCGTTGCCTGTAGACCCTGTAGTACTGACGTATAATAATTTATCTATCGTGATTTACACGTGTCATGTTTAATGTAATCATAATAATTTTCATAAATAGGCTAAGTACTAAAGTATAAATTAAGTATTTTAAAATTCAGTTACGTACCTTCTACAGTTGATTCAATCATTAATACGGTGGATAGAAAATCGAAGTTTCCAAAGTTCATTCAAGGTTAATCATACGATAGCCATACCTAAAATTGTGCTCCGTAATCTGATGCCAATGTCAGATATTAATTTACAAAATGTAACATATAACATACTTCATCTCTTCACATGTATGCGTCATTGTGTTGACAAGACGTACGTAAATTTTTAATTGATATGGAAAATTTGAACTTTTTTGGACGTATTTCGACTCCACTTCGTTTATGTTTAAAAAATAATAATTTCGTAGCAAACCAATCCCATCTAACCATGCTGATCGTTCCGGCCCTTATCATAAGAGTCATATCGTAGTACTTATCATATCGTAGGAGTCTAATGGTTTTACCAATTATATTTCCCCTGAAAAGCACTACCGCGTATCCTCTCCATATGACTGCGACCAAGCCCAAGCTGCATCCAAGGTCTTAAGAAAAAGCAGCAACGGGGTAGGTAACAAGACTATTACACAGTTAACTGACAATTCTTAAACGTTATTGCAAAGACATGAGACACACCGATGGTCAGGTAAAATTGTTAAGAGGATAGTGGACGACCGCTACTCCATACAAACGTAGTCACCATTTTCCTATCTGGATATTGACAATATGGAAAATATTTTTACACAATTTGATGTGGGCATAGCTGTGGTTAATATACAGGGTTGGGCAGATTAAATGTCCTAGTTTTGTACTGCCATTTTACTGAAATATAGCGCAACTTTTTTTAACTATTTTATTTTTTATTAATCGAGAATTTATGCGTCTTTATGATTTCTAGACATCAGCTTGATATCTATTGTTTTTATATTGTTATCAACCAGTGTTGGGCATTCAAGAATAAAATCATTATTTGAATAAGAATTCGTAGGAATAAAATCATCTCGATTTTATTCCCGTCAAAAATATTCAAATAATTTTGGTCGGGAATAATTCGTATGAGAAAAAATTGAATGAGAATAACTTATTCTTAATCAAATAAATATAATCATGATTTTTAATCGAAATAATATTCCACGAATAAAAATGTAGTCCGGGTACCGTATAGTAGTAGTTAGTCTCTTGTCTAATTTATACCTATTTTATGGAATAAAATCTTACAAATTGACTGTCGCATTACGCATAGTTTCAGTAACCGTATTATTTTTAATTTACTAACCAAATCATTAGGTTCAATTTAGCTGGTCTAAGCGCTTTGTCTCTATCACTCTTACATATTAGTGCGATAGAGAGACGGAGGTAGCGTTCCGTTGACGTAGCGCAAACGATTGGCATATTGGCTACGAACCCAAGGTGCCTAGCCAAGATGACAATTTTTGTTTTTATTTTAATAACCAAATCATTAGGTAAATTTAGTTGTTCTGGAGGCCTAGCCAATATGCCAATCGCTTGCGCTCCAACAACGAAGCGCTTTCTGTCTCTATCACTCTTACATATTAGTGCGATAGAGAGACAAAGATAGCGTTTCGTTGTCGTAGCGCAAACGTTTGGCATGTTGGCTACGCTCCCAATGTGCCTAGCCAAGATGCAATTTTTTATTTTATTTTAATAACCGAATCATTAGGTAAATTTAGCTGTTCTGGGGGCCTAGCCAACATGCCAATCGCTAGCGCTCCAACAACGAAGCGCTTTCTGTCTCTATCACTCTTACATATTAGTGCGATAGAGAGACAAAGATAGCGTTTCGTTGTCGTAGCGCAAACGTTTGGCGTGTTGGCTACGCTCCCAATGTGCCTAGCCAAGATGCCAATTTTTGTTTTTATTTTTATAACCAAATCATTAGGTAAATTAAGCTGTTCTGGGGGCCTAGCCAACATGCCAATCGCTTGGGCTCCAACAACGAAGCGCTTTCTTTCTCTATCACTCTTACATATTAGTGCGATAGAGAGACAAAGATAGCGTTTCGTTGTCGTAGCGCGAACGTTTAGCATGTTGGCTACGCTCCCAATGTGCCTAGCCAAGATGCCAATTTTTGTTTTTATTTTAATAACCGAATCATTAGGTAAATTTAGCTGTTCTGGGGGCCTAGCCAACATGCCAATCGCTTGCGCTCCAACAACGAAGCGCTTTCTGTCTCTATCACTCTTTCATATTAGTGCGATAAAGAGACAGAAATAGCGTTTCGTTGTCGTAGCGCAAACGTTTGGCGTGTTGGCTACGCTCCCAATGTGCCTAGCCAAGATGCCAATTTTTGTTTTTATTTTTATAACCAAATCATTAGGTAAATTAAGCTGTTCTGGGGGCCTAGCCAACATGCCAATCGCTTGGGCTCCAACAACGAAGCGCTTTCTTTCTCTATCACTCTTACATATTAGTGCGATAGAGAGACAAAGATAGCGTTTCGTTGTCGTAGCGCGAACGTTTGGCATGTTGGCTACGCTCCCAATGTGCCTAGCCAAGATGCCAATTTTTGTTTTTATTTTAATAACCGAATCATTAGGTAAATTTAGCTGTTCTGGGGGCCTAGCCAACATGCCAATCGCTTGCGCTCCAACAACGAAGCGCTTTCTGTCTCTATCACTCTTTCATATTAGTGCGATAAAGAGACAGAAATAGCGTTTCGTTGTCGTAGCGCAAACGTTTGGCGTGTTGGCTACGCTGCCAATGTGCCTAGCCAAGACGCCAATTTTTGTTTTTATTTTTATAACCAAATCATTAGGTAAATTTAGCTGTTCTGGGGGCCTAGCCAACATGCCAATCGCTTGGGCTCCAACAACGAAGCGCTTTCTTTCTCTATCACTCTTACATATTAGTGCGATTGAGAGACAAAGATAGCGTTTCATTGTCGTAGCGCGAACGTTTGGCATGTTGGCTACGCTCCCAATGTGCCTAGCCAAGATGCCAATTTTTGTTTTTATTTTAATAACCAAATCATTAGGTAAATTTGAGGGGGGGTCGAAAATCGTCAAAAATCGATGATGTAATTTATGGACAGCCCCTAATATGTAAGAGTGATAGAGACAGAAAGTGCTTCGTTGTTGAAGCGCAAGCGATTGGCATATTGGCTAGGCCCCCTGAACAGCTAAATTGTACCCAAAGATTTGGTTATCAAATTAAAAACAAAAATTGACATCTTGGCTAGGCACCTTGGGTGCGTAGCCAATATGCCAATCGTTTGCGCTACGAGAACGAAACGGTATCTCTGTCTCTCTATCGCACTAATATGTAAGAGTGATAGAGACAGAAAGTGCTGCGTTGTCGGAGCACAAGCGATTGGCATCTTGGCTAGGCCCCCAGAACAGCTAAATTTACCTAATGATTCGGTTATTAAAATAAAAACAAAAATTGTCATCTAGGCTAGGCACCTTGGGTGCGTAGCCAATATGCCAATCGTTTGCGCTACGACAACGAAACGCTATCTCTGTCTCTCTATCGCACTAATATGTAAGAGTGATAGAGACAGAAAGTGCTGCGTTGTCGGAGCACAAGCGATTGGCATCTTGGCTAGGCCCCCTGAACAGCTAAATTTACCTAATGATTCGGTTATTAAAATAAAAACAAAAATTGTCATCTAGGCTAGGCACCTTGGGTGCGTAGCCAATATGCCAATCGTTTGCGCTACGACAACGAAACGCTATCTCTGTCTCTCTATCGCACTAATATGTAAGAGTGATAGAGACAGAAAGCGCTAAAAACAGCTAAATTGTCCTAATGATTTGGTTATTAAATTAAAAACAAAAATTGGCATCTTGGCTAGGCACATTGGGAGCGTAGCCAACATGCCAAACGTTCGCGCTACGACAACGAAACGCTATCTTTGTCTCTCTATCGCACTAATATGTAAGAGTGATAGAGAAAGAAAGCGCTAAAAACAGCTAAATTGTTCTAATGATTTGGTTATTAAATTAAAAACAAAAATTGGCATCTTGGCTAGGCACATTGGGAGCGTAGCCAACATGCCAAACGTTCGCGCTACGACAACGAAACGCTATCTTTGTCTCTCTATCGCACTAATATGTAAGAGTGATAGAGACAGAAAGCGCTTCGTTGTTGGAGCGCATGCGATTGGCATGTTGGCTAGGCTCCCAGAACAGCTAAATTTACCTAATGATTCGGTTATTAAAATAAAAACAAAAATTGGCATCTTGGCTAGGCACATTGGGAGCGTAGCCAACATGCCAAACGTTTGCGCTACGACAACGAAACGCTATCTGTCTCTCTATCGCACTAATATGTAAGAGTGATAGAGAGAGACTATGCGCAACTCTACGTAGGGTCAACGTTTGGTATGTTGGCTAAGCACCCTGATCGGATGATAGAACTAGATAGTGTATAGCGGAACTCTTCAATGTGCACTATACCTAAACTATAGTAACAAATATCAAATCAATCCGACTTTTAAATAGAAGGGTGAAAATCAACTTACAAAATATAACCGATTGTACTACAAAAATTAACTTAATTCTAAATAACATTTTAATTGAATAAAACCTTAGTTAGAATAGGCCCACTTCTAGAATAATTATTCTGTTTTTTATTCCGCATTTAAAATAAGAGTCACATGATTTATTCACCTTAATTTTATTCTAAAATAACTAGTGCAAGAATAATTCTAATTCAAATCGATTTGAATAAGAATAAAATTTCTGTTTTTATTCTTATTCTTATTCAAGTTAATTTTTGCCCAACTCTGTTATCAACATGGACGCGGAACGCCAGCTCGTTGTAAATTTATACAAGCGAAAATTCCAAACGTGCAAGATATTATTTTTTCCGACGAAAAGATGTTTCAATTGCAAGATAGCCACAATTAAGGGATATTCCAGAAGACAAATTAGCCGTACAGCGGTTTCAAAGCGTTCGTCGGCTGTCATGGTATGGGGTGCCATATCACCTAGGGGCAAACTAAAAAAAATAAATAAAAATTATCTTAAATAAGTAAAAATTATCTACGACTATTATATTCAGAACGTGTTGCAGGGTCATATGCTAGAAAATATCCGAAAGTTCTTTGGGGATGACTATTATGGCTTTCAACAAGACAGTGCCCCGTCTCACAAAGCTAAACGTACACAAGATTGGTGTCGAACAAATTTGACAGATTTTATACCGTGGCAAGAATGGCTTGCATCTTCACCAGACTTGAATCCGTTGGACTTTTCTATATGGGGATACATGCTCAGCAGGATTGGCAGCACACAGGGAATGAATTTAAATTCATTCAATCATCGGTTGGTCAAGATATGTGACGTTATACCAGATGAGGTAGTGCGTGCCGCGTGCAACTCATTCTATGGTAAAACGCGTAAAGTTATACAGGTTAAAGGAGAGCGATTTGAGCTAATGAATTAATTTTGTAAATATAGAGTATGCTTAAAATAAAAACAAGTTTAATATTCAAATTTGAAGCTTTGTTTTAATTTTATGGTTATTTAAGACTAGGACACTTAATCTGCCCAACCCTGTACATGCATCCAATTGTGTAAAAAAATTGTCTATCCTCCTAAGACCCAGAGTCATTTTTGCAGGTTGGAATTAGGAACCTTCTTTTATTCCACTATAGTACAAAATTCGATTTTAATTTGATCTTTTTAAAGGAACTCGGGACTTAGGAGGCTATAATGTTAATATCTAAAGAGGAAAATGGGGACTACGTAAGGTCACTGTGGGTAAGTCCGTCTACAAGGCAAGTCCGTCAAAACGTTATAACTTTTGAATTTGAAGGCGTATGCGACTTTGGAGTCCAGTCGATTAACCAGTTTTTCGCGCTAGTTCCGTCTCTGTAAAACAGATGGCGCTGTGACAACCAACTTCAGAGCAATCCGCCTCAATGAGTCATTTCGTGTTTTGAACTCGAAGTCATAGTGCGACAGCCGTTCGAAAAAAAATTGTTAAAAATAGTTTTTGAAAAGATTGTGCATTAGAAAGTTACTACATAGGTAGCATAAGAACCAGCTGTCTTTATTCTATTTTTAAAATATTAGAAATTAGCTTAGTTTTGTAATTATACGTTCCACAATTTATCATATTAAAATTTGACTAAGTTGGAAAGTCCGTCTTTTATGTTCAAGGCAAGTCCGTCATATGCCGGAATTTCGTTAAATCAGAGATTACCAACTGTTTTTGCGATTTTAATATTATAACGATTTAATAAGGTATCAAAAAATCCTCCAGACTGTGCGCATGATGTTACTTTATTAAATTTTGATCTCAGTATATTAAAAGAAACGATAAAACTTCATTTTAAAATTACTATTGATCTTTTATTTCGGAAATCAAAAAAATTATTATGTTTAATTATTTGCAAAAAAGGTTTACCACCCCATTTCGGTAGTATAAGCCGGACTTGCCTTTGTTTTAGAAAAATGGTGTTTATTTCGAATCTGAACCGTATATTAACAAGTTTAAAATACACTTTTCATTGTCTTGATCCGTTCTTTTTAGGAATTTGACTACGAACATATACGCACCCATATATTGGCTGATATCATAACTAGACGGACTTCCCTTAAACTGCACGGGAAGTCCGTCTACTCGCCGAATTTTAAAAAATGCCATTGTTTTTGCTTAATTTGTGCTTGAAATGATCTGTCACTAAGGCTACACTATTAATTATTAAATTCTTCATCGTATGCGATTACAAGCAGTGACATAGGTGAATAATTAACGGAACTAAATCACTCCAAAGTCAAAAAAAAATAAAGTATGCCGGACTTCGCCAGATTGACCTTACAGTCAGCAGCAGAAGTTGCTAAGCGGGCGAGGTGTTCAAAATTACCTTGACACGCTCTTATTCTCTTAACAACAAAGTCGCGTCAAGATCGCGATTTTGAACACCAGGCCCGCTTATCAACTTCTGCTGCTGACTGTACGTATGGAAAGGCGGTTTCACGCAGTCGTACACTCTTTACTGACCATTGGTACTTTAATAAACTAGCTATTTCAGGGAGTACTAGATCGTAAAACCCATATAAAGCGTTGGTTTAGCGTACGATGACCGGTCGCGGCACAAATTCTTATAAACACTCGCGTCGTCCTTGCGATTGGCTCATTAAAGTATTTAATAAAGCCGTTTTCGTTAACGTGAAACCCGACAACAGTTTCACACTCGATCGGGTGTAACGTCTAATCTACGGAGTTGTGAAACCTTTCCGGGATTCTCGCGATTTTATGAAGGTTTCCTATTAGGGGATTACAATAGTATTACAGCTAGCTGGCGTAAGGTATTAGTTGGACTGTTGTTTCTGTATGTTGCCGGTAGTACCTATAAAAGCGCTAGAGAAACGCTCATAAAACAAATTCTAGAAAATATGATTCAAAGCCATCCCATGGGGATGGCTTACCGAATAAAGTTGGTTACGTAAAGCAACAGATCAGAAAAGCAGTCAACATTTCTAGAGAAACAGGCTTCGTCCTAGGATAATCCGTAGCTACAATCACTCTGTGAACAAGTTGATGTGGAGAAAGCAAACTTGATGTTTGTTGTGCTCTGAGATCTACGTTAAAATTAAGGTCTTGAAGGTTGAAATGGAGTAGGATATCGATAGTACTAACTCTATCGGGTGTTTTACTCAGCATCTACCACCTACCATATTACCTATTCAAATCATTTGTACTTTAGCTAATTAATTGCCGACGTATTTTTCTAAATTGTAATAGTTTTCCACATAGAGAAATCTTGGAAACTTCTTACAGTTTCCCGAAAGGAATGATTTTTCCAAAACTTACCTCAATTTGCGCGTCTGTAGTTTTAGCTATTATTATGATTATGTGAGATCGGTATTTCTGTGCGTTGTTCAGCGCTATCAAGTTACCATTTTGTTTTTCAAGCGTTACTATCATATTTTCCTAATCGCCAAATTCCTAGCTAATCCATACGGATTAACTTGTGTCTAGGAACGCGAATAGCAGAAATATCTACGTTTCATTACAGAACATATAGTCAGTATTACCTCTAGTCATTATAGGTGGCTAGCGGATTTACGAGAAACTTTTTCTGGGAAGATAACGGGATTTATGTAGCAGTCGGGTCGGTTCTTATAACTGGATGACATCTGTACTTGACGGACGAAGGGAGTAAGCGCAGACCTTTTTCTACCTATAACGGACCTTGTACAAAAACAGTCGCATAAAAAAGCTACTTATCTACGAGAAATGTACGATGTAGCTAACTACAATTCATATGTGATTTACTAAGGCTTTAATTGAAATGGAAGCATCACTCCAATAAAACCAGGTTTCGTTAAAATCGTTACCATGTTATGCTTGTATAAGCTAAGAAAATAGCGATTCTTAAATCCTATGTATATTCTACTTCCTCAATCCCTACCATGTAACTCAGATGGTTGGTGAGGTTGTTAATGGTTACCATTTACTAGAAAACCACCTCGAAAAGATTTCGGCAATTTTCGGGAAAAAATCTAGTTAAAGTACCTACCTATTTGAGTTTTACGTAAGAATTATATGGAACACAAAAAACCTTCAACTATACCGCAGTCGACAATTAAAACTTCTTACTAAACGCTTCTGTCGAGCGGTCTCACCTATATTGAACGCATTTTAGTATCGTACTCTGCTTACATATCTGGTTGAAAAGCCTAACCGCTATACTTAAACGATTTACAATAACCACAACGTATTTAAATAAGTGATCCACTTGTTTACTCGTCTTGCGAACGTAGCAGCTGTGACATTAAAGCCTTCGCGAAAGCAGACCGTAATAGTGACATAATTAAACGAGTGGGAGGTCACCGGTTTGTGCCGCAATCTCATTGAGGTGAGGACTCGTACGGTTACGAACTTCCCAAAGAGGAAACCGAAGACAAAAGAGGACCGTGTTAAATCATGCTTGTCCAAGATTTTTGTAACGCGATTTCTTAGAATGCTGCTAATTTTATTTTTCCCGTGCCTTTTTGAAAATACGCTACCACTAAACAAGTGTGAGCAACTCACTATCAGCTCATCTTTTGTCCAATACTTAGAGATAACTTGGTATTGGTACCTGGCATTGGTATTGGTACCTTATAAATCGATAGGTATTGAATAGACTCTTTGGGTAATTAACAGCGTATGACCTCCTCAAAGTCATCGTTACTCACCATCTGATCAGATGGGCAACGTGAGTGCAATTGTGGTCTATCTCATTCAGATGGTCGCTTAATATACAAAGATCTACTTTAACAGATAAACGAATTACCCAATCACATTTTCCACCTTATCTCCTCAACTAGATTTAATTAACGAGATAGCGTACGTCATAATGAAAAAGGTAATTTATCTCTTTGTTCATAAGTCATCATCAACATAAAGCCTAGATTGTATTGGCGGCTTGTCTCTTACCGTAATGACTTCCATAAACCGACTTGTAAACTTGCTATCTTTATGGCGATGTCTAACGATGGCTATTATAATAACCTGCTACATACAGTCGCCATCAGATATATCGGAGCGGCCGAGGTGCTCAAAAATATCTGAACACGCACTCTAACGCCTTGACAATAGAGGCGTGTTCAGATATTTGTGGGCACCTCGGCCGCTCCGATGTATCTGATGGCGAGTGTACAAGAAAGCTTATATAGTAGACTTTCACATGACTGGACTGGAAAAGTAAGATAAAGCAAGAATTTTCTTATGCTTAAATTCATAAAAATCATAAAAAATCATGTATAGATCTTAATAATTTCAAACACCAGTTAATTTTAATTCGAAAACATTAATCCACGACAGCGCCAATTGCATGTTGATAATTAGCTCTAACGATTGTACCTAGAAATATTTGACCTAAATACGTCTATTATGCCATATTTTAGTTTTTCAACAACCCCACGTAACTAGTCTGCACTAGTGTGCCATATTTCTCCACAAATTGTCAAGAAAAACATGCAACGGTTTTTATTAAAATGAATGCTATGTGGAATATTTTTCCAATAAAAAAAAGAAATATTACCTGAAATATATGTCATATTATTTAAGAAAGAAAAAGTGATTAAAACTTCCAGTACCCATGCAGATAACTTTAAAACTACATATAACGTTGACCGCAGAGAAATTACAGGGCTGCTCTCAAAACACCGGTTACTTTTCCGTTTCCGCTAAACCTTCGTCTTGATATTTACTGGAGTATAATTTTGTTTCCGCTTATAGTATTAGGGTACTGAACTTCTGATGCCGCGTCATTATTCATATATTCATATCTCATCTCAGTTAAATAAAAGGCAAGCGTAGTATTGTTAGATAAGGTTTTCAGTTCAATTTCTTACATAGAGAAGTATGAATCCGATTACTTACTAATGACATCTTACTTCTAACTACGTACTTAAATTAAATTGAAGAACAGCTGAATTTCCAGCAAGACCTGCCTACATTTCAGAAATACCATGACGTTTTAAATAATGATGCTACTTAGATTAAATTTCAAGCAAGTTAAGCTGGCTCTTGATTAATTCCTTCACATTTCCAGGAACAGAAACTAAACTAAGTTTTCACGAGCCGCTATCAAGCCATCGTGAAATCTCCATCATCCATGCCCGCCATAATGACGCGGCCCGCGACTAAACCCCAGAAACGTGTAATTAAATCGTTACACTTTTACTTGCCGGCGTTTTTAAACGTTACACGAGTTCTTCACCATTTGCATATTATCATAATCATGATCACGCGCAGCCGTTTTAATCATCCAGTTTCATCACTGGCTAATCATGTGGAACACGGAACAATTAGATGGTAGAAGGAATGTCTGTAAAAACGTGGCCAATTACGCGGCCATGGGTGTTCCATTTAAGAGCGCTATTACATTTCGGCGTTGAGCGAGTTTAGGTATTTTACGCGCTGCGGCAGGCCGTGCGAGCTCAGTATGCCGATCCCTTCTACCACACTCGCACTACAATGATGGATTAAACATTCTTGATCCTTCGCGAAGCATATTGAAATCAACCATAACAACACTAACTGTGCTTAACTTTTAAAGTCCTAAAACTGTTATTTGGTAAGTACGAAAATACTAAATGCAGTGCAAATGTAAGTGTGTGCAGTGTTCATAAATTAATTTTTCATCTATTTTTGACGATTTTTGACCCCCCCACCCCTCAAATCATCCAAAAATCATGCTTCGGATGACTCTGTTTCCTCCTACGTCATACTACCATCATCCGATGTCCAGACCCCCCCCCCCTCCCTCCATTTGAAACGACGTAATTTATGAATAGCCCCATACTCGTACTTATGAAGGTATAAGTATTACTCGAAATAAATTATAGGTACTCGCTTATTTACATGTTTCGTCATAGCATTTGGTACCTATAGGTTGTAAAGTTTGTATCAACGAGGGTTTAAAAACGAACTAGTATTGAGGATCTGATGATAATGATGATGATTAAGGTGGTCACGGATACCAATCAACCATGTAGTAACATGATTAGGCTCGTTTGATTCGTCTCAACAAGATCTTTGACACTGAAGATACACAGGGTCTGATGATGGAGCTGGAAGGTGGCCACGGGTACCAGTCTATCATGTAACTAAACCACTTCGTGTTTGGGCTCGTTTGATTCGTCTCAACAAGATCTTTGACACTGAAGATACACAGGGTCTGATGATGGAGCTGGAAGGTGGCCACGGGTACCAGTCTATCGTGTAACTAAACAACTTCGTGTTTGGGCTCGTTTGATTCGTCTCAACAAGATCTTTGACACAAGACAGTACTCAGGGTCTGATGATGGAGCTGGAAGGTGGTCACCATTACCAATCAACCATGCAACTAAACCACATCGTGTTTAGGCTCGTTTGATTCGTCTCAACAAGATCTTTGACACTAGGTGATACACCAAACACGAAGCCCAAACACGATGCCCAAACACAAAGCCCAAACACGTAGCCCAAACACGAAGTGGTTCAGTTACGTGATAGACTGGTACCCGTCGCCACCTTCGAGCTCCATCATCAGACCCTGAGTAGTATCTTGTGTCAAAGATCTTGTTGCGACGAATCAAACGAGCCCAAACACGAAGTGGTTCAGTTACATGGTAGACTGGTACCCGTGGCCACAGTCCAGCTGCATCATCAGACTCTGAGTACTAACTTTTGTCAAAGATCTTGTTGCGACGAATCGAACGAGCCCAAGCACGAAGTGGTTTAGTTGCATGGTTGATTGGTACCGGTGACCACTTTCCGGCTCCATCATCAGACCCTGAGTACTATCTTGTGTCAAAGATCTTGTTGAGACGAATCAAACGAGCCCAAACACGAAGTGGTTTAGTTGCATGGTTGATTGGTACCGGTGACCACATTCCGGCTCCATCATTAGACCTTGAGTACTATCTTGTGTCAAAGATCTTGTTGAGACGAATCAAACGAGCCCAAACACGAAGTGGTTTAGTTGCATGGTTGATTGGTACCGGTGACCACCTTCCGGCTCCATCATCAGACCCTGAGTACTATCTTGTGTCAAAGATCTTGTTGAGATGAATAAAACGAGCCTAAACACGAAGTAGTTTAGTTGCATGGTTGATTGGTACCGGTGACCACCTTCCGGCTCCATCATCAGACGCTGAGTACTATCTTGTGTCAAAGATCTTATTGAGACGAATCAAACGAGCCCAAACACGAAGTGGTTTAGTTGCATGGTTGATTGGTACCGGTGACCACCTTCCGGCTCCATCATCAGACCATGAGTACTATCTTGTGTCAAAGATCTTGTTGAGATGAATAAAACGAGCCTAAACACGAAGTGGTTTAGTTGCATGGTTGATTGGTACCGGTGACCACCTTCCGGCTCCATCATCAGACCCTGAGTACTATCTTGAGTCAAAATTAATACATATAGAATGTCAGGTCGTTTCAAATATTTTTAATCCTGTCCGGTAGTTTATTAAACTGTACCATTATAAATTATAATACTATAAAAACAGTGCTAGGATCAAAGTCTCTCGTTGCGGTTTACACGCACACAGTATAGCGTTTTACACGGCGCCCGCCGCACACAATGATAAAAAATCTCGTTGTCGCCGTTGAAAATGTGCGGAGCCGACCGACACACGTCCTGCCTCTACAAGCTCTGCCGCGGCACTGAGCTGGCGCAGCGCACGTCATCGGTAATATAGAGTAGTTTTCAAAAAATTGCCAAAAAATTATAGTAGAATTTCATAAACACTAATGTATACCAACAGTATAAGCAAACGTTGCAGATTGCTTGAGTATGAAAATGACTTCGATATTAAGTAGATTTTCGTAGGAATTGACACTTGTTTCGGAGAGAAAATTGAGTTCGTTTTACTTTGATTTTCTCTTTCTCAAAGGTGTGTAGGAAAAATATCGTTTGATATGCCTAAAGTACAGGGTATTAGTAATACAAAATAGCCAGGTTTAGCAGAGTAAACTTCTCAACATTTCCAAATAAGAGCTTGCCATTCAGTGCTTCACGGGGTTTTTCGGAAACGACCATCAGAAAAAAAATCATTACTAATTTAATAAGTCCTTTTTCTAATATTTACAACGATATTTAAAAAGATAAGAAGACGCTTTTACTGGAACAAGTACTCATTGTTTCTAATAATGAGCACAAAGTCCTGAATTTCGTCGACTAGTATCATCAATTTTGCGTTATTTCGACTTTTCTTGTAAGAGCGCTCTTAATGTGATTCCATTTGAAGATAGAAGGGGAGTGGTGATCTATGATTTAACTGGCTTTCAGCGATTTGGGTCATGGGTGGTTGGTTAAGCAGACTGATTTGTAAGTCAATTTGCAATGTTGTTGATTCTTTTTAACGCGATGGAGGTAAGGCATGCCTTCTGATGGATTAAGCAAAATATAGGCAAACAAATCTAAAAATGCTGCAAAGTTCTTACGAGATGTTAAATTTGTGCGACTTATTTCTTTTTCTCCACATGCTTCTCACCGTGTACTATCCGGAAATCAACGTTTAAGTTCATTCAACGTAAATGTCAAACATGCAGTAAATAACGATTTCAAGCGGAGACCGGATGGAATTTGGTTGCAAGTTGCAATGGGCATCGGAAATCGTATAAATTCTCTTGCGGGTTCTCGATCTTGCCAAGCGTCTTTGTATCACTCGAGACGTTGTGGAACAACTTGTCATAAGTATGAAGCAGTATTAGATTGGCAAACCAAGTGACATTGACCTTGACAGACAATTCTTCACAGATTATAAAGACAGGGTATCCTAAACCTGGTGAGCAATGTTACAAATTACCTTTTCCAAAAGACCTGAAACATAGAAAATGTACCTTCATAGTTTTAAAGTATCGCAGATGTCACATGTAAACATGTAAATTTGAGCTAACTGGCCCTTAGAATTCTCTGCCATAAAAATCATCAAATCTGCCATAGCAGTTTTAGCTGTATTTTTAATCGTGACATGATAATTAATTTGTTATACTACGAGTATTAATACCCATTGTTTAATATTAGTTTGCACGCGCGAGAACACCATAACAACATTTGCATGCAATTTCGCGGCAATTTTCAGAATTCCAATGCGGTGGCTAGACTGTAACAACGCGATAACTCAGTATTTGCGCAAAATAGTATCTATGGGAATGGGATTTCAGAAAATTATCCCGCATTGGCTTGGACAGTATTATAGAAATTCGCAATAATGCAAAAACTACAATGGAAAAAGTATCCGTAGGTAATGTAGATAAATTGTAAATATGTTGTTTAGGTATCTCAGATATGAAATCGTAGATATGTATATGTCTCATCCAAAATCATATCCGCTCATCAGTTGACAAGCTCAGGGGATTGCTCATTAGTCAGCTAATTAGCATTTAGCCGGCGAGTCGGTGAGACACGTCCCGCTCGCGGCTTGTCCGTGCGATATTACCACTAAATTACACACATTTATATGACACGCACCATAAAATCCTTTACTTATGCTGCTAAATTGGCCTCACTTCAGCCTTAATTCGCATGTCGCAGTTGATTATGCGGCGGTAGGCTTTGAGTCGGTTTAGGTCACCTAGTCTAATTCAGTGGCTGGATGGTCGCCAAGCATTTGTTCTTTTGTCGTGCGTCCGTCACAGTCGTTTTGTATTGTCATGCGTGTTACCGTTCGGTTCCCAAGTGTTGATGTCGCGGTCGTTGAACTGTCGATAAATTTTATCGTCACTGTGACGCATTTGGGGTGGCTGCTTCGGTTTTTAAAGTTGGAGTTGGGGAGAAATCATAGCTCGCTAAGGATTAAGTGAAAAGTTACGAGTTAGATTTTAGATCCTACTTCGATATTCATATTACACAACGGATGTAAGATTCGTGTGGGAACATTTTTATTGTTCGCCTTCGAGATCATTGTGTGCTAATAGTTGTGGGAGATCGAATTTCACTTTTGTGGGTGCTCTGCTTGGTGAAGGAAGAAATTGACGAACCTATTCAACGTCTGGTAATCGAAAAGTTTCTTTGCTTTGTGCATTGCTAAATATTAATGACGGGAGACCGTTTCTTAGTTAAATATAGTTAAGTTTTATTACCTATTGTACTAACGCGGAATTGTTTCTTGCCTCGCGAGTAAAGTAGGTTAGTTATGAATGAAAACGCGGCTGTCGCACGCTTATTAAATTATGTACGCACCGTGGTCGTGAAATGATTTACAGTTCACTCCGAATTTTGTCACATTGTTGTTAGTAACTGTAGTTTTACTGAACCTGATATTTTAAGTAAATCTTCTGAACCTTTGCTATCGACTTTCGATTAGATTTCACTTTTAGTTTGCCTAACAAGGACGTTTGCGAGCTCGGGGAAACTTTCTCCGAATAGCCTTATATACCACCTGGAATGGACACATACAGACTGTATTGTACAGTCACCTGCAATATTACTCTTCAAAGGCCGCAAAAATATGTGACACGCTCTTATGGCTCTACAAATAAGATCGTGTCAGATATTTTTGCGGCCTTCGTTGTGTAACATATTATTGCCGGTGACTGTACAGCAATAGGGGATTTTACTGCAATGTTCTGCCGCCAGAGTGCAGCACTACCGACTCAGTAGTAGTAGCGGTTGACCAAAATCAGCTGCAAATGGTGTTAAAGGTATGAAAATCGGCACGATTAATCTTTAGGCCATTTGAATCAATTTTACCCGTAGCACAAAAAAAAAAACAAACAGAAAGGAGTTATGCCGTCATCTTTTTTTGTATGGAAAATAAAAAAAAATTGTTCAGAAACCTATCGTGTGTGGTATTAAATGAAAGGGCATTTGGAGCCAGTTCTAAAAATATATCACATTATTATATTTCCGTCACTTGCAATCAATTAAAATTTAAATAATTTTCTTAACATACCAAGTTTGGGCTCCTCCAGGTACGAAACCGTTGAATTATTTTATATAAAATATACCTCAAGTAATACCCAATATCCTCATATCTAACCCCAAGAAATTAATTTCGAATATATTTAGTTCTAGTATTTGTTTTAAATTTTTTATTATTACAAATTGTGATCTATCAATCTATCAATGAAACGGCCTGCTAGCCTAGTCGATAGTGACCCTGCCTATGAAGCAGGAGGTCGCAGGTTCAAATCCTGGTAAGGGCATTTATTTGTGTGTTCATCATCATCATCAGACAAATAAATGCCGATATACACATATATACAAGCCCTGGTAAGGGCATTTATTTGTGTGATGATGATGATGAACACACAAATAAATGCCCTTACCAGGATTCGAACCTGGGACCTCCTGCTTCATAGGCACTTCATAGGGTCACTATCGACTAGGCTAGGAGGCCGTTTCATTGATATCACCATTTGTAATAATAATTTTTTTTTTTTTAAATACTAAGACTAAATATTTTTAAAATTAATTTCTTGGGGTTAGATATGAGGATATTGGGTATTACTTGAGGTATATTTTACAAAAAATAATTCAACGGTTTCGTATCTGGAGGAGCCCAAACTTGGTATGTTTTGAAAATTATTTTTATTTTAATTGAATGCAAGTGACCGAAATATAATAATGAGATATATTTTTAGAACCGGCTCTAAATGCCCTTTCATTTAATACCACACACGATAGGTTTCTGAACAAAAGTTTGTTTTTTTCCATAGAAAAAAAAGATGTCGTTATAACTCCTTTCCGTTTGTTTTTATTTTTTGGTGCTACGGGTCAAATTGATTCAAATGGCCTAAAGATTAATCGTGCCGATTTTCATACCTTTAACACCATTTGCAGCTGATTCCCGAATTTCAGGGTGTACCGCTATCACTACAGTAAATTCATAGACTAACTTATGTGCTGTGCCTTTAACTGTTTTTGACAAGTTTTCACAGACAATAAAATATGACATTGATGCATCAAGGCGGTTTGTTAACAAGGGTCTACCGGTAAACGCGAAAATCGAAATTTAGTTATCTGCCTCTTTATCGCCCGAATATGCAAGAGTGATAGAGAGATTAGATAACGAAATTTCGATTTTCTTGTTTCGCGGTAGGCCATGTGTCAATGTGGTTTGTTTACTGTATGTGCCACAAAGGTGCCATCTACGCAGAGCTTCCTAATATTCCCTATTGTACAAATGTCAATTAACTATAGCAGTTTTAGTTAGTTTAGTTATCGGAACAACATAGCCTGGAAATGTTTATTACAATCTCGTTTTAGTTTGTAATAAAACATGCACTTAACACTGTATTAGTACAAAATGTGATCACTAATGTATTTTCACCACACCAGCTCGGAAAGGCTTACACTGAGAGAAAAATCATCACCAGGAATTAATAAACAGTTCTGTACTGGGGGAAAAAATGAAGTTTTAGTAGTAATCATGGAAGTTTCACTATTTCTGTAAAATTTATTTATTTCTACAAACAGCTCAGTAATACTAAATCTAATTTCAGCAAACAGACTTTAGTAAATGGAGCATTAAACAAAGTTCAGTATTTATTACAATCCATTTTTATTACTACTAAAATTCTCCGATTTTTACTAGTAAAGTTTGTGATTTTTGGAAAAAAGCATCTGTGATTTCAAGTTATGATTTTAGTAAATGTCTCACTTACATAGTTTTGTAATATCTAAAAAACGAGTTCGCGGGAATAACATTACCCCATTTAAAATAACAATTCAGTTGTTACTATAGCGACATTACAAAGTTTACTGGTATTTAGTAGATAGACTTGTTGTGTTTATGTTCATTGTTGTACCAATCACTAAACGAGTTTTGTAATACCAACACAGCGAAACGAATGTTAGTGATTTTAGTAAAATTTACTACTTGCTACGTTCATTTGGTTAGAGTTAGTATTGTGTCGGATGTCGGGCGGGCGTGTCTCGTGTCTTCTTTGTTTAAAACATACTTAAGTTAAATAATAAATTTAGGATATATTGTGGGCCATGGACATATTAACCCGCGACCTACTGTGTAGTTGGGGTCTACAGGAATATATTGTTCTGCAACTTCGAGCTAGCTGTTGTTATTCTAGTGATAATGACATCAAAGGTAAATCTAAACTGTTTGCAATTCCAACCTCCCTAGCACAGGTGCGCCGCGAGAGCATGTTGCGCGCGTAATAACTACTAGTCTCTTTCTGACTGTATGAATAAGAAAGGAATGGGTAGAATATCTCGACAGGCTTTTATAGTGCCTCTTTAGTACAGAGATATACTACCAAATGCTTTTTTATTCATACAGACAGAAATAGAGACGGGTAGCTACCACGCGCGCGACATGCTCTCGCGGCGCCCGTTTGCTAGGGGCGGAGGAATTGCAAACAGTTTAGTTTTTGCCTGTGACGTCATTATCTCTAGAATAACAACAGCTAGCTTGGAATCGCAGTACAGTTTAGTAAAACCTATGACGTCATCGTCTCCGATATTGCTAAAGCACGCTTAGAATTACAAAACGGTTAGTTTTCACCCATGACGTCATCACCGCCGATATTGCTAAAGCACCTCTCGGAATAACAAAACCAAATTTCTGAAATTACTCTAGCATACTTCAAATTACAAATATAGAAGTTGTATTTCCTACTAAATGGAAATTGCAAAAGTCAATTTGTTCCTATTAGTTGACTCTCCTTGTCCCCGGATTAAGTTTTATTTTTGTAATTCTAAGTGTGTTTTTGTTAGTTTTTTGTCTCAGTGTACGTTGCACTTCAAAAACAGATAGCAAAGTTGCATTTTATTCACATGTGAGGCAAAGTAATCAAATGCAAATTTTGAGTTGTTTTCTTATGTTTGCTGGTAGAATATTGTTTTAAATATTCTACCAGAAAATAAATATTTAATAACATTCATTAGGATTTTATTTTGTTTGATTTTATTTGATAATTTACATAGTGAATAGAATCAGGCGTTACTTTGCGGAAATCCATATTAATTAAAACCAAAATATTACTTTGCTAATCCGCGTAAAAAGATAACGTGCTAGTCAATCAGTGCTAACCCGTTATACTTACTTGCGTATTATTTGCACGTTTTTTAGCACGTTATCTTTTTACGCGGATTAGCAAAGTAATATTTTGGTTTTAATTGATAATTTACATTTAATATTTGCTTCGGGTTGGTATGGTGAAAAATTTTGTGTTTCACTCGGGGGCAAAATTTGTTTAACCCTTGTGGTTTAAAACCCTCGCAACGCTCGCTTTTTCGAACCACTCGCTACGCTCGTGGTTCAATACTGGAATCTTTCGCTTGCTCGGGCATCAATATTAGCACGAGCGGTTAAATAAATAAATAAATAAATAAATATTAGGGGACATCTTACACAGATCAAACCTAGCCCCAAACTAAGCAAAGCTTGTACTATGGGTACTAGGCGACGATATACATACTTGTATAGATAAATACATACTTATATACATAGAAAACAACCATGACTCAGGAACAAATATTAGTGTTCATCACACAAATAAATGCCCTTACTGGGATTCGAACCCAGGACCATCGGCTTAGCAGACAGCAACAACTAAACAACAACTTTGCCCCTTGTAAAACAAATGACTATTGTTAGGTATTGACTGTGCCGATGTATCCAATACATGTTTGATTAGATCAGTGTTAAACAAACAATTGATGTCTGACCGCGAACTCGTTGTTTATACAGCGTTCAAAGAGACGTAAAAACTATAGATGGTCAAGCAAATCTTGTCAGTTGAAAAAGGCGAGAAATTCAAATTTTCTATGAGACGATATCCCTACGTGCCTACATTTTTCATATTTGCCGCCTTTTTCTACTGACAAGATCTGCTTGACCAACTATATCATAATTGACGTTTACCTACTCCTAACTTAACCGAAATAAATTAACCAGCCCACCGTACGCAGCAACTTTATATTTGAAACAGATTTTTTTTAACACCCTATTTATGTCATATTAATGCTGGGCAAAGGTCTCCCTTTTCTTCCACTATTCGTCACGATTCGCTGCATCTACCTATGTGAAATTGTTTATTATTATTATTTTCTCTATTCGTACACTTCGTTTGCCTGTTTCGTACACGAATTGCCTGCTGTTGAAATATCTTTTGGGTTATTTATTAAATTATTATGTTTCTGTTGTCCAGGTACAAAAACAGATGGCGCGCGAATACGAACAGCTAAAGGCGACGGTAGCCACGCTGCAGATGTTCCAGCATGAGGGGGAGAAGGCCATCACGCCTATGACTGGCAGTAAGTCCACTCTTAATTTAAATTATAGCGAACATTTACTGGTACAAACGTGGTGGTGGTTTTATGGGATTTAGAGTGTTTAGACCACACTAATGAACAAACCTACTCTAATGATATTGTAGAAAAGGTACACTGAGAGAAAAAACTAACAAAAACACACTTAGAATTACAAAAATAAAACTTAATCCGGGGACAAGGAGAGTCAACTAATAGGAACAAATTGACTTTTGCAATTTCCATTTAGTAGGAAATACAACTTCTATATTTGTAATTTGAAGTATGGGGTCATCCATTAATTACGTCACACAAATATCTAGATTTTTTTACCCCCCCCCCCCCCCCCCCCCCTTGTCACATTTGATCACATTTGGCAAACCCCTCCCCCCTAGTGTGACGTCACATTTTTTCTACGAAATCGCCAAATCGAATTAAGTAAGTACCTAAGTATTATTAATATTTTATCAAAATATTTTTGACGATATAAATATTAGTAATTTTATAACCCAAAACTGCTTAGGAAAGAAAATTAAAAGAATAAAAACGATTATCGTTTTAAAAAGTTGTTATTTAAATGTACAGCGAATAAAATAATTAAAAAAAAAAATCTGTTACTGATGAAGTTAAAGTGACGTCACAAAGCTTGTGTCTCCCCCCTCCCCCATGTCACAATATGTCACATTTTCTCGACCCCCTCCCTCCCCCTAAACGTGTGACGCAATTAATGGATGACCCCTATGCTAGAGTAATTTCAGAAATTTGGTTTTGTTATTCCGAGAGGTGCTTTAGCAATATCGGAGGTGATGACGTCATGGGTGAAAACTAACCGTTTTGTAATTCTAAGCGTGCTTTAGCAATATCGGAGACGATGACGTCATAGGTTTTACTAAACTGTACTGCGATTCCAAGCTAGCTGTTGTTATTCTAGAGATATGACGAGACACGCCCGCCCGACATCCGACACAATACTAACTCTAACCAAATGAACGTAGCAAGTAGCTGTGTTGGTATTACAAAACTCGTTTAGTGATTGGTACAACATAGCTAGTTTGTTAGTGCACGACACCTTGCACTTTGTGACTATGCGCTGAAACTTGGCACAGTTGATTCTTAGCTGGTCATGAGCAGATACAGACCGGGAGACCTCGAGAGCCACGTCTCATTTAGTGGGGGGGAGGGGGGGAAGTTCGACGCCGCCGCGCTTCACTTGGAGCAACATTTCTCTAAAACTGTACCTATTAGGGCATGTGATATATCATTTTCGGTTAAATTAAGGATGAGGAATTTTTTTTCGGAACCAAAACAATGCACTTTCTAACAGAAAAAAAACATAAAGTAGAAAAGACAAAAAAACGTATCTTGGATTTTTTCATAATTACCAATTTTTTTTTAAAGTGTAGTAGGAATCTGAAAACAAAAAATATAGTTGTAAAGCTACACTTATTACGTTTAAGAAAATATATAGTTTATTATACAAAACTGTTGATAAATGGGAGATAAAAAATAATATTAAGCGTGGGCCAGAGTGATCTCAATACAAAATATTATTAATGTGGGAAAGTTACTTATAATTTGTTCTACAATCGTTTATTTTTTTAGTTTTTCGTAAATAACTCGTAAACGGTAGCCCACAGCAAAAAAATATCTTTTACGTAAATAATCTGTTTCAGATTTCTTATAAAATAAGTGCTCCTTTTTTTCGCTAAGATCAATATTAAAAAAAATATTGAAGGGAGAAAATAAATACTAAGGTCCTCTTTCTCTTTGACTAAATCATTCGTAAATAACTCGTAAAGGATGTCCAATAGCAAAAAATATTTTAACACAAGAATAATTAGCATAAAATTTCCTACAAAAAAGGTTATTCAAACTTTTTCGCTAGGATCAATATTTAAAAAGGGGACCTTAGAATTTATTTTCTCTCTTTAATATCGTTTTTAATATTGATCCTAGCGAAAAAGTTCGAATGACCTTTTTTGTAGGAAATTTTATGTAAATTATTCATGTACTAAAAATTTTTTTGCTATTGGCCTTCGTTTACGAGTTATTTACGAATGACTAAAAAAGGGGACCTAAGTATTTATTTTCTCCCTTCAATATTTTTTTTAATATTGATGGTAGCGAAAAACAGTAGTACTTATTTTATAAGAAATCTGAAACAGATTATTTACGTAAAAGATATTTTTTGGCTGTGGGCTACCGTTTACGAGTTATTTACGAAAAACAAGAAAAATAAACGATTGTAGAACAAATTATAAGTAACTTTCCCACATTCATAATATTTTGTATTGAGATCACTCTGACCCACGCTTAATATTATTTTTTATCTCCCATTTATCAACAGTTTTGTATATTAAACTATATATTTTCTTAAACGTAATAAGTGTAGCTTTACGACTGTATTTTTTGTTTTCAGATTCCTGCTACACTTTAAAAAAAAATTGGTAATTATGAAAAAATCAAAAATACGTTTTTTAGTCTTTTCTACTTTATGCTTTTTTTTTGTTAGTAAGTGCATTGTTTTTGTTCCAAAACTAGATTTCTCATCCTTAATTTATCCGAAAATGATATATTACATTCCCTAATACGTATAGTTTTAGAGAAATGTTGCTCCAAGTGAAGCGCGGCAGCGTCGAACTTTCCCCCTCCCCCCCCACTAAATGAGAGGTGGCTCTCGACGGCTCCCGGTCTGTATCTGCTCAAGACCAGCTAAGAATCAACTGTGCCAAGTTTCAGCGCATAGTCTCAAAGTGCAAGGTCCCCATACAACGGTGTGCAGTAACAAAGCAGCTAACAATGAACATAAACACAACAAGTCTATCTACTAAATACCAGTAAACTTTGTAATGTCGCTATAGTAACAACTGAATTGTTATTTTAAATGGGGTAATGTTATTCCCGCGAACTCGTTTTTTTAGATATTACAAAACTATGTAAGTGAGACATTTACTAAAATCATAACTTGAAATCACAGATGCTTTTTTCCAAAAATCACAAACTTTACTAGTAAAAATCGGAGAATTTTAGTAGTAATAAAAATGGATTGTAACAAATACTGAACTTTGTTTAATGCTCCATTTACTAAAGTCTGTTTGCTGAAATTAGATTTAGTATTACTGAGCTGTTTGTAGAAATAAATAAATTTTACAGAAATAGTGAAACTTCCATGATTACTACTAAAACTTCATTTTTTCCCCCAGTACAGAACTGTTTATTAATTCCTGGTGGTGATTTTTCTCTCAGTGTAGAGAGGGATCAATAGAGAGTACTCTCTCCAGGCGGGTGCTATGCCTGGGGACCGAAGTCCACTGAGAGGTAGTCAGTAGGAGTATATATGTATAGTAAGTGACATTAGAAACTCCGTTAGCGCGATGTAGGTTTCTACCTAATGGCGTTTTAGCTTCCTAGCGCCATCTGTTAGAACATTGTGGCATGACGTCGACAGTGACAGAGGAGACGCCACAGTATTAGACTTAATAACAGATATGCACGGGTTACTAACAGCAACACTCTTTACTGGCCATCGTTGAAGCTTGTGTCATTGCAATATGATTTAGGAATTGTCCCTTAACAATGTCGACGTACACGTTCTATGTTTCGTCGTCCATCCGTTGACTTTATTCTGTGCTCTTACGCCGTTTTCATTTTATTAAGTATACACAAGAAACAAGATTGCTTCACTTAGAACGCTCGTGCTCTATCCTTTTTTTGGTTTGAATGAACCCGCCTAGGAGTGTACAAATATGGGTTCAATGTACCTTCACTTCAAATATAACAAGATCAATTTTATCTTATCTTGTTAAAGGGAGCCCGTTTTGGGTGCACTTCGAACCACTAGAATCTTTTGTGCGCCCGGTACAAAAACTACCAGAATGAAGTCACGTTTTAAGTGCTCCCATATAACTGTTCTGTAACCACAATTATGGAGGTGATGTTGTATTCACTGCATCTCTCCGCTGTTTGGTCGCCGCTTCTCGGTGTCTTGTTTCCATCCACACAAATGAAGCGTGCAATTAGGTGTCGTGTCGCTTGTATCCCGATGCGCTTCAAACAGGTATTTGTTTACTTCTGCTAATGACAGGACACCCGATAGTTTAGGTTCGAGCATTGTAGACATTATTTGCCATTAACCTTTTATTTGTGCTTGATGAAGATCCTGTAGCGCTAAGATGGTCGCCTTTTTATCATATGTCACTATGCCTGTCACGTTCTAACAAATATGAAAGTGCGAAAGTGACGCATGACATGACAGATGATAAAAATGTGTCCATGATATCCGTGCTGACCACATTTTTCAGTCACCTTTTACATTTTTTTAGAACGATTTATTTGCTAAATACGTCACGATCACGAATTCACGACTGAGATTTGAACCCATAAACAGACGAAAAGTTACAAGTTATAGGCAATTAGGCACCCAGTAACCCTTGCATATCGATGGAACTAGGAACCAACTTACCTCATCAGGCGGCCAGTGAACCTCTTTACTTAGTCCGAGTAATAAAACAATAACTTACTTATACAGAATTGGAATCATATTAAAATGCAAGAGAGTAATGTAATGATCTAGCACAGAACAAACGCAACCTTATCTGTCTATGTTTGGTCCGTTTTGTAATCCATTTGCGCAATTTGATTTAATCTCGTAACACAATCCGTATTGTAAACCACATCTTGGTGGCAAACATGCGAATCACTGGGCAAGGGCATGACGGTGGGAAATAAAGAAACGCCGTAAACTTTAATTAAAATAAACTGCAATAACAGTTTGCGGTACTGAAATATGTATTTCAATAATACGAGAATGAGAGAAGAACCCAGCGTCATATGCCGTGTCAGACGTGTCCGTGTAAAGTAATTTATTAGTAACCTGAGTTGCAAGAAAATAAACATAAACCTGCCTGCAATTCAGGATAGTTGCCTTGACATTGTACCCAACTGTCTAAGCCATTTTAAGGCATCTTGGAGGTCTTGGAGCCATTTTAGTTGTCATTAGCTTACAAAGGTTTCATTTAGTATGAAACTGAAATATTCAAAGCATGAACACAATAAAAGAAGCTATTTTTCAGCCGACGGTACCGGACGTGACGTGCAAAAGTCACTCCACTTATGCAAATGTAGTTCCACTCATTACGAATATTTGCCACCTGAACACTCATGTATTATATATATATATATATTATAATGAACGTGCATGTATTTGTCCCAAATAGTTTCGAACTGGAACACGCGGTTTTGCTGCTCCAATATTCCATAATCCCTCCCCTGCTACGTTCGCCCTAGTTTATAAGGAAATACGTCATTGAGTTTGCGTAGGTGGAATTATGGGCTTCACGTCTCTAACATTTATAAGAAACTTTGTTTTAAGTATGTTTTCAATGCTAATATCTAGCGCATCAGGATAGTAAATTAAAAAGTGAATCTTTGATAAAATCAAAATCATTTCTGCCGCTCTACCTTTAGTATTTGATTTATTATTCTTATTGTTGTTAACAAAATCCAGGATGTATAAGAAACAAAACATTCTCAATCAAAAGCCACTAAACAAAAATACAAATCTAAATCGGTTCTTCCGTTTGTATTAGAAGATACACGGACACTTATGTTAAATGTATTAAACCGCTTCTTGCGTCCGGTGTTAAAAATAAAATATAAGATTTATTTCTTCCAAATTCATGTTATTAGTAAAGAAAAACTAACAACTATATTTAAAAATAATATTATGAAACCAGACTGATATAGGCAATGCTAAGATGAATCTGACGACACTTTTGGTTTCGTGCAAAATGTAGTACTTAGGTACTCGCATAAAATTGTCGAGGAACGGAAAGAAACGTATTGTCTAAAAAGAGTTCTTGTTTATGCGGATATTTTCGAGCATTCTAATAAGGTAGACGTTCCAGTGCTCGACATACTAACGCCCAATAGATGACATCCTGTCGTCACCTTTATTGCTAATGACATAAATCGAAAAAATAAATGACATGTATAGTTGATTTTTTTTAAGCTGACCGTTTAGAACTATGAGCTCTCATTAGTCTTAAACGGTCAGCTTAAAACATTTCAACTAATATACATGATGGGGCAGTGGCGAGCACTCGGACGCCGAACTTACCACACGTACCTACTTATATACACGAATCTTTCTCCGTCTACTGTTTAAAAACATGACAAAGCAGTTCTGCAGTCACAAACGCAACTAAAATATCCAAGTAATCCCATGAAATTCCTGGCATCCGCGTGACTGAAAACCTCAATAAAAATAAATTTCCGGCTTTTGCCATTCACCGCCCGCTCGGCTGGCTGCGGTTCTTATGGAAATTGAATCAACCATAGCTAATTATCCATGCACGATTCCGACAGGCTAATAGTTCCGTTTGCATTCAGTGCATAAGGACTTGTAACGCTATGGTAATAGTGTCTTATTTATGCATTGGAATTATAATCGCCTGCATAAGTTCTGGCACAGGTTACGAATGCAAGCAAGTAACAGATGCGAGCAATAAGAGTGGATTTTTTTTTTATATTTGTATCCGAAAACCTACATAATGTGTAGTCAGTCTACTTACTGCTACTTAACTCTGAGTATGGTCTGATTTATGAATGAAATGAATGAAAATATCCATATGCAACATTTAGCCATTTACCCTTGCCTTCAAGAACTGTCCTAGTTTTTTTTAAATATAAAAAATGTCAAAATGTCGGTCAATAAGGTGATACTATATAGGTATTCATTCTTTTAAGATATGTGCACTGAAACTGCCAGTTGTTTTAAAATTGTGAAGCCAATTGAAATGTGGTTCTATAAACGGCTAATGCTGATGTGCTCACTGCTCACCTTACTACAACAACAAAATGTGAAGCTGTTTTACGTACCTTGGTAACCTAGGCAAGTCTCATTCGTTATCCGCTCATAATTAAGTTCGTCCCACGCCTAACTTAGAGCAAGATTACGACATTAGTTATGTAGCGTCCAAAACTGCGCCGTTTGATGTGTTTAGCGCACGTTGGCCTCACGATCACTTTACTGTCGCTAAATCAATCCGTTCGTGATAGGAATGGGAATAGGCTGCCTAGGCTAAAGTCTTGTCACATAGCACACCTAATTATTGAACGTACGAGAGCATAAATACGTATGGTAAATAATTACCTCTAATTAGTCCTATCGACCTAAGGATAATGTTTTCAAGACTGACCAGTTTTGACTGGACAAAAAGGTGGATTACCTTGTGCAAAGGGAACTGATGAGAGTTTTTTGTTCACAATCACACAGGGCGCATCACAATCACATCAGGAAGCGCTGGTGGCCTAGCGGTAAGAGCGTGCGACTTGTAATTCGGAGGTCGCGCGTTCAAACCCCGGCTCGTACCAATGAGTTTTTCGGAACTTATGTACGAAATATCATTTGATATTTACCAGTCGCTTTTCGGTGAAGGAAAACATCGTGAGGAAACCGGACTAATCCCAATAAGGCCTAGTTTCCCCTCTGGGTTGGAAGGTCAGATGGCAATCGCTTTCGTAAAAACTAGTGCCTACGTCAATTCTTGGGATTAGTTGTCAAGCGGACCCCAGGCTCCTATGAGCCGTGTCAAAATGCCGGGATAACGCGAGGAAGAAGAGGAATCACACAGAGTCAGGCTGGGCTCTGAGCTGTCAACGCTGTTTATCACCATCAAATATATCAGAGCGGCCAAGGTCTTCACAAATATCTGAACAAAGCCTCTATTATCAAGAGACGTTAAAGTGTATGGTCACGGTCAGATATTTTTGAGCACCTTGGCTGCACCGATATATCTGATGGCGAATGTAGCGACTTAGTTACTATCTACTACGTGAAGGCCTTATTTAAATTGCACTAACGTAGTTCCTTGGATGTGCACCCTTCAAGGGCAAAGCTAGCTGTCAGCTTGCCCTGCCGAACTGTACGAGTATAATCAAACTTCTTAATACTTCATTCCATTTAGTATCGCAACTTGCTTGCAATCGTCGGAACTAGGTACATTCTGGTTTTAGAGTTGGACAATTAAGAAAAGTTCGGTTGCTATTTGGTATTCGGCCAGGTTTTCAGATTCACTTTTCGGCCTTATCCAAAAGAACCGAGAGGGTAACCGAATACTCAGTATTAGGCGAAATCGCCATCCGTGGTGGACTTCAAGTTAAGTTAAGTTTTTTAATAACAAAACTTCCGTGAGACACAGACATATTAAATATATTAAAAACGGGTCACTCACGTATTTTATGTCGAAAGCGTTTTTCGACTTAAAATACGCGAGTGACCCGTTTTTAATATATTTAATAAGTTAAGTTTCAACACACCAAAAGCACATCGTCAGAATAAGTCCCATCTGTAATGCGAAGGTACTTAACGGCGACGGAAACTTATCGACACGATATCGTGCAACGTGACATGATGTATTTAAAACTAAATGCTGATCGTGCTTCGATCGCGCTCGTGAGCTGACTGAAATGCATATGGATTGTGCGCGACCACCGCAGTTGACATGTGCATCATGGGCAGTTTGAAGTAATACCTTAGTGCTTAGAATAATAAAGCAAAGAGGCCCACTACCATTGACTATACAGTCAACCATTCGTAAACTTTATATCTGCTTATTTTTTCAGTTGTCATTGATAAAACTTACCTTCAATCTAAAACTACTACCAAGTATTCAAGCTCTACAAATCTAGGAGATTCATAATAGCCGCGTAATTTGTACTGAACTGTCAAAATTAGCTTACCTATAATTTATCCGCGTTAGCTTTCGTGAATCAACTCATATCAATGCTTGCATAAAACTCCCAATAGACGGAACAGTCAACTCCGAAGAATAACACACCACAAATTTTAAAATAACTATAAATTATTGGAAAATCCTTGAATTGTGCACGCAATTGAATGGTCGTAGCGACTTTGACTTACCATATTGTTATAGAAGAGGACTCTTAATGACAACATTAACAACATTAACAACATTGTAAGATGATATCCTTTTTATTATTTCATGTTAAAAGAAACTTTAAAACTTAAATTACATAAGGTTCATATTATTTTTCAAAATACTGCCAAGTGTCGTTTTTCCACTAAAGCTCTGAAATCCGATTGAAGCTATCGAATGGAACGAATATAGACAAAACCAATTAAGTCTTCGCCTTTAAAGATCGTACGCACGTCATTCAGGTGGGCCATTCTATCGTTTAAACAACACGGCATTGTTCTTTGGAATTGGACAAAAAACAAGCTCATTCTGTCATTCCGAACCCGAACCGAACCGCCCGAACTGACCGGTAGCTAAAACTATAGGGCCATATGAAAATATGGTAGATAAAAGTAGGAGTAGGTAAAAATTTAGAACAGACAGCACATTGTATCCTTTCCCCCTACAGGAGGCTTGGATACCTCCTTATGTACTCAAAGTAATCCAAGGAAACTAGCCAATCGGAATCTTCTGTTCTGTACCACAGAAGAAAGTTATCACCGCTCTGGGAGCAAAGAGGGATGGGATGGGAGGAGAAAGAAGTGTAATTTTTTTTTATATGTTATTAGTATGTATTTTTTTTCCTTTTCTTTTGTTGTTGTTCAGTATTTATAAATTTTAGTGTCTCTCTCTCTCTTTTTTATGTCTGTTTTTTTGTGTGTCGCTGGCGTATGTGTTGTCGTCTCATAGTTTTAAGTCAGGTCCCCACTGAAAACCAGCGCCACGGATTGCCGCGGCATTATGATGAGTGGGGTCCTATTTTAGCGTCCAATGTTTTTTTATGTCTGTATGTCTTTGTTTTCTAGATGTAATATGTTGTGGCATTAAATAAATGTGTTTTCTTTCTTTCTTCTTCTTTCTAATCTTCAACCTTTTGGTTTGCTTTGTAAGTTAGGATTGCCATGATTTGTCTCGGCTTGTTATGTCTTTCAATAAACACCCTCGTTAGCGACGATTGAAGGGTTAAATGTGCTGTCAAAAAAAAAATTCAAAATTCAAAATTATTTATTTGGTATCTAGGTGGATTTATACAATAATTTGTGGTGGATACCTCCTGTTAAGTATAGCAATACTTGTGTTAGGAGGTACCGCTCCTTCCAAACGGAGTGATTCAGGTTTAATACCAGATACATATTATAATTGGTACATAGTTGTTATTTTTACAATAACTATAACTATACCTATAGCTAATTCATATAAGTTTTTTTATTTTTTTTTATTATATTTTTACAATTCAATATTCAGAGATTTATAATAAATTATACATATCTAATATGATACTCCCAACAGTGTTCATCATCGTCTTCTCATCAACAAGAACACAATAGCGTCGAAGATTGGCCCCGGCCCTAGGTTGAAATGTTAATCGACTTTGACCTTCGATTGGGCGCGCGTACGCGTAATGGGCGCATTATGTCAACCGCGGTAACAATGGACGGACAGGAAGGGAAAGGTTTGTCGTCTGCCTATTTAAGGTGAGCAGGGCTGCCTTGCCAGTGTACAAAGATCCCTAGTTCCAGGGTATACTACAAAACAATCGTTTTCTAGGCGAGAGTTCAGCAATCATCATTTGGAGTATCAAATTCCGCTTCGGCTATTATAGTTTGTAAATTTTCCACTTAGCCCATATAATAAAGTATTCGATTATGTATTTACTAGCTTTTGCCCGCGGCTTCGCACGCGCAGGAGAGTTTTTTTAATAATCTATGTACTTTAATGGTTTTAGGTATTTTGAATGTAAACAAACCGTTTAAGATGATAATTATTTTAAAAACGATGTTTGTGTACTGTTCAATTATTAGAAGGTATTTGTAATCTTATAATTTTGTAGCTCAAAAAATTTACTTTAAGGGATTGAATTCTCAAAAGTCTGGATCACGTGTGGCTGTAAATCCGCGTGTATGTTACAACCGTCTATGCTATCTTCATAATTAGCATTCCCCACCAGGGGCCATAGTTCACGTCGGCTACGTTATATTTTAATTTTGGTCCCATTTTTTTATTTTTGTAATTAGCGTCCCACAAAACCATGGAAATGATACCCATATTGATATTTTGAAATTTCAACCCCATTGCACCCCCACCAGGGGGATGATTGTTCACTTCGGCTATTATTGATATTTTGAGATATCAACCCTATTGGGGACTTTTCCCCCTCTTAGGAGTTCAATTTTCAAAAAACCTGAAACACGTGTTTACTCATTTATCTTTAGGAATACTCCTGTGAAATTTGGAATAAAATAGTCTAACTTATCTTGTTTCCCCATACAAACTTTGGACCCCCATTTCACTCCTTTAGGGGATGAATTTTGAAAAATCCTTTCTTAGTGCACCCCTAGACCTTATGAGGAATCTAGTTGCCAAATTTGGACTTTCTAGTCCCAGCGGTTTGGGCTGTGCGTTGATTTAAGTCAGTCAGTCAGCCAGGTCTTTCACGTTTATATATTTAGATTTCCAAGGCCGTCTTAGATCTGTTTCACTTAATAATGATTATTTAACACTAATTACCTATATGTATACTAAGAAGGAGGGTGGAGTGAGGCCGATAGCTGTAGGGTGCACCCTTCGTCGCCTGGTGGCGAAACTTGGGTGCCGTGCAGTTAGAGGAGAGATGGCTTCCTACCTTCAGCCACATCAGGTAGGGTTCGGAACTCGATTGGGGTGTGAGGCGGCAATACATGCCGTTCGAGCTTTTGCATTGGACCCAGCAAATTCAGGCTGCGTGATTGTCAAACTGGATGTGAAAAACGCGTTCAACTCCCTGGAGCGAGACGTTTTGCTAAATGAGGTCAGTAAAAATATTCCAACGCTCTTCCCTTTCCTTCACCAGGTGTATCAACTTCCTTCCAATCTCTTTCATGGTTCTGACCGTATCCTTTCTCAGGTAGGTGCCCAACAGGGGGATCCTCTCGGTCCGCTTACCTTCAGCCTGGCAATTCACAAAGTCATCACCGAGCTCAAATCTCCCCTTAATATCTGGTACCTGGACGACGGCACAATTGGAGGAAAACCGGATGAGGTGGAGCAAGACTTACTTATCCTTTTGCCGCGTCTAAGGGATTTGGGGCTGGAGGTGAATACCTCTAAATGTGAGTTCTTCCCCTGTGGGCCAGAGTCTTCTTGTCTTTTCCCTCGTTTCTCTTCTTTACTTCCTGGCCTCAGGCAGCTAGACACCAACTCTTTTTATTTATTGGGGGCTCCGATATTTCCGTCCGCAGTTCCTGAAGCGCTACGGGTGAGCAGAGATCTTCTTCAGCTCGCTAGCGAGCGTCTCAAAGAAATAAGTCCGCATATAGCTTTGGTCCTAATGCAAAAGTGCTTTGCCGTCCCGAAAATGACGTACCTGCTACGTACATCCCCAGTTTGGCAGTTCCCGGACGAAATAACTTCCTTCGACGACACCATTAAAGCCACGTTCGAGGCGGTTGTCAACGTCTCTCTCAGCGATGACCAATGGAGGCAGGCGGCTTTGCCGGTCCGGCATGGGGGCATAGGTGTGCGACGTATCCAGGACGTTAGTCTGCCGGCCTTCTTAGCGTCGGCCCATGGGGTGGCGGACCTTGTTGCTGATATTTTATCCTTGAACGGCGACAGGGCGAGCATACCTTTCGTGGCCGACGCGCTGAGGGAGTGGTTGGCTCTCAATCCTGGAGCAAACGTGCCGGAAAACCCGAAGGTTCAGCGGGCGTGGGATGACGTGGGGTGTAAGGACACGCTGAACGGACTTATTGAGAATGCTGTGGGCACGGATCACGCAAGACTTCTGGCTGTATCGCAGTCAGAATCCGGGGCATGGTTGCATGCGCTGCCTTCTCCACAATTAGGCACCCTGCTGGATAGTGACTCATTGCGGGTGTCCGTTGCTCTCCGCCTGGGCTGCAAGGTATGTGAACCACATATATGCATTTGCGGTACCATGGTGGGGGCCGACGGCCACCACGCTCTGAGTTGCCGGCGTTGTGCTGGCAGGCACCCGCGTCACCATGCCCTCAACGATATAGTTCAGAGGGCTCTCAGGTCGGCGGGCATTCCGTCGGTACTCGAGCCTCCAGGCCTTAGTCGCACGGATGGCAAAAGGCCTGATGGGCTAACGCTCGTACCGTGGGAGAGAGGGCGGTGCTTGGTGTGGGACGCTACGTGTGTCAGCACCTTCGCCGCCTCGCATATCAGTCGCACGGTGCGCGCGGCTGGAGCGGCGGCCGAGTCTCAGGCTGCAGTGAAGCGGCAGAAGTATATGCCCCCCTGGGAGCAGGTTACATTTTTGTCCCTTTCGCGGTAGAAACGGCGGGCTGCTGGGGGGCGGACGCGAAAAACATGGTGCGCGACATAGGCCGTCGACTTAGGCAGAAGGGGGAGGACCCCCGCTCCGAGTCGTTTCTGGTGCAAAGGCTATCCATAGCCATTCAGCGCGGCAATGCCGCGAGTATTATGGGCACTTTTGCACCGGAAGCGTCTAGGAGCGGCAGCAATGTTTAGTTAGTAACCTGTGTGTGTTTAGTTTGTAAGTATGACTAACTGTATGTATGTTTTGATAGTTACCAATAAATATTTTTGTATACTATGTATTAAACTGTTCGGTCATATAGCAATCAACAAAAATGACTACTAATGCTATGACAATTCTTTAGATAGGCGATCTGTCCAATCAATCTGTTTTCCATTATCCATTAGTAACGGCTATTATTCGATTGGAATTTGAATACGTACAAATCACACCCCTGCCCTACCTGTTCTACTATATAAATACAATGAAACAAAAGCGATACCGTACAAAAGGGCTTTGTGAAGAATCCTTGAATTTTGGGAACTTGTCGATAGTTTGTTGACTCGCCCTGTTATCTTACCCGTACACGTTTTTACTCCGTTTTTTTGTACCTCACAAACCTCGCAACGGACCTTTGTATTCCTTAGTATCATTTCGGAACACGAACTGGGTTGTTTAGGGAATTCTGAGAATGTTTTATGATTAGTTGGCCTTACATTTTCCGTAAACGGTTTACTAGAAGCCGGATAGTGAAACCTGGTTAAGTGGGACCTGGATAAGTGAGAAACCTCTATAGCTGGGACTCATGGTGCGGTCCCGACACTTTAGCACTGAATTACCTCTGTTAGTGAGATAAAACGAACCTCTATAACTGGGATTAGTTGTTCTGATTTTATAGTCACATTTACCTCTATAATTGAGACAGAGAGTGTATTTTACCTCTTTTACTGAGACTATATTTATAAGATTAATTTTCCTAATTGTTTTTTTAGAATTTTATACGAATTACCTCTGTATCTGATATAACGTCAATTTATGACCTCTCTAACTTGGACTTTATTGGTCTATTTCCGTATTCTTACTAACTCTTAGTCTATCCACAAATTCCGCATTTGCTTAATTGTGTCTAAACGACTACAAGTTTCATTTAGTTACTTTATGTAGTTAAAACTATCGAAACGAAAGCTGAAATCTTGATAAGTAACAAGAATAAACAAATTTTCATTTAATAAATTTCTAAGACGCAATGAAGTCCGTATCAAATTTAATTGAAAAATCTATCCTTTGGAAAATCATTCAAAATAAATTCAAAGAAATATTTAAACAGACTTAAAAAATATTTAGGGACAAGTATTATTTTACCTAAACATTTAAAGTTAATTACAAAATACCTTATTAACCACCTCTATAACTGAGATATATCCTCTATTCTCACCTCTATTAATGGGACCCTCTGTAAATGAGACAGAAATTTATTTGTACTTGGTTAACTGAGAGCCTGGGTAAGTGGAATACCTCTTTAAGTGAGACAAATCTGCTCGTCCCTTGAAGTCTCACTTATCCAGGTTTCACTGTAGTTATTCCAAGCTTCTTAAAGGTGGAGGTTCGCGCCGCGACAGAGACAAGCGACCGAGACAGAAGACCGCGACCATCACTTGACCATAGGCAACATACCTTAATATGCATCGATCAGTTGGGTTCATGTTCAGATAAATATAGGCTTAGAACTTATTTTTCCGATACTTCGCTCGCCGTAAAGCTTTTTACTAAACATTCGGAAGTAATATTTTACTTTAAAGTGTTTGCTGCAAACGTACAGTCAACGGTAAAAATATGGGTGTACAAATCATCTCAAAAATATGTCCCATAACTCTTATGTCAGTGAATTAAGAACTATGGGACATATTTTTGAGTAAGTTGTCTACATCCATATTTTTACCGTTGACTGTACATGCTTTACATGTCTCAGTCACTAATCACTATAACTTTAAAAAGTTAATGGACGCATTTAATAATTTTGAACAAGTAGACGTTAAATTGATTGCGATGCAAGGCCAATGCCGCGCCGGTACTGTCGCGGTAAAAAACTTAATGGTCTCTATATTTATTCATTTGTAGCTTCTTGCACCACTAAAAAACAAATACTATAAAAAGTTGTTTAATTTGTCCAATTACTGTTTTAGAAGCAGGTATACTATATGACAGAAGCTAAGAAACCTTGAGCTATTTTTACAAGCTTTTATTGACCGTTGTCTGTGTGTAATAAAATCTTACAAGTTAAATTTGATCCAGTTCCCGGTTTCCGATTGAGCTGAAATTTTGTATACATACGTAAGTCGGGTGACAATGCAATATTATGGTGTCATCGAGCTGATCTGATGATGGAGACCGGAGGTGGCCATAGGAACTCTGTGATAAAACAACGAAACCTAATTGTGTTTGGGGTTTTTAGAATTGTCTCGATGAGTATTAGTTGCCTGTGGAAAGAAAAGTACAGTCGGCGATAAAAGCTTGTACCAAAAATGAAATTTTTGCCAAAAACTTATTAAATATCAGCGTATGATTTAAATTTAAGTATCTGCAAAGTTCCAAGCACCATCTTCACGGCTAAAGTGTCATTCAATAGAACTTGCTAACTATGTAAACAAACCGCCATACTGGAATTGTCTCTAAATGTCAATATACTAGTGACTTTTGTTTACATAGTTAGCAAGTTCTATTGAATGACACTTTACCACGAGTTGACGTTTGACATTTACGGTAGCGTCTGCGTAAACTTGATAGTGTCCCCTCTCTATCGCACCAATACACCAGTGCGAGCGACAGACTGCGATCGAGTTTACGCAGTCGCTAACGTAGACGTCAAGTGTCAACTCGGGGTACGGTTACTGAAACAAGAACTGTGTCATTTTATGCTACTATTCAAATTAGACGTCGAAGTTAAATAAGCTTAAAGACGGATTAAGATAAAAATCGAGGTAAAGGGACCAAGACTGACAACGCTTACGAAGCCCAAAACCTGATGTTGATAAAAACAGTTATGCAATATGGTTTTATGTCACTTTCAATTTTGTTGGCACAGGCTCTCAAACGAGGCGGGGTAATCGGCCGTGACGGACAGATGAAATCGACTTTCCCATTTGCATTATAATCGTTATTAAATGATCCATGTTGTACGTTCAATACTGGTATTGGAACGATTGCGGCTCTTCGCTTGACCACGTTCTCATTTTGAAGCTTTACTAGGAATTTAGTGTACTATACTATTCAACAAAAGAGCGTAGTTACAGAAAGTACAGGTTTTAAGCTAATCTGCCACGAGATTTTGTACTTAGCTGTCGATATTTTTAGGTATATAAATTCTGTGCTAACTCTTGCTAAATGTAAACAGCGCCATGACGTTTAAAAAATGCATATGCCATATGTATGGATAACCAACTTTTGGCCTTAGCCTGCATTCAGAATTTCAATTTCAACATAAACAAAACATTTCCTTTAATGGAAGCACAATTGCTTCGCCGCAACCCGAACAATGCAATACGCTCGGTGTTACATATCTTGCGCCCGGGCTTGCTCTCCGCAAACTCACAATCATCTCTTTCTACATCGCTTAACAACAGCAGAGCGAAAGGGACAGAATTTAGAATGTAGCAACCCTTCTCCAGTCGAACTGCATTATCAGAACAATCGGATCAGTTATTAAAGGCATATTTGTCACAGCTTTTAGCCAGACTGCCTTTCACTAGCCTAGATACGAAAACTCGGGAAACGTACCGGCCCACGTTATTTTGATGAATGGTTTGTGTAGTTACGTGTTTCGGAGAAGGTTAACTACACGTTTTCACACTTGAGTGTACACGTGTGTGCCGCAAACACACGCAAGAGCTAGGAAAACGTGTACCTACACTTTTTACTGAGATTCAACACATAAACTCGGTCTAGATGGAAATTATGAAATTATATACAAACCAAATATTTCGAAGCGTTTGTAGTATCGATAAGCACAACAATTAAGAAATTACAGACTGTTCAATATAAAAGATTACAATAGATATAATAACCGTATACAATATATATAATAAGCGGCAGGCCTAGACGGAGATGGCGGGACGACCTTTCTCAGTAACTGGCGCTATGTCGGGAGTCGTGGAAGACAAGGGGAGAGGCCTTTGCCCAGCAGTGGGACACCTTAATAGGCTAGCAAAAAAAAAGATATAATAACACAAGTGCCAACTGACTAAAGTAAGAAGATAGCAGGATGACAAGTCAAATGGCAAGAGGTCAGCGAACGATATACACAAAGTACTGTGTAATTTTTTCTAAACAACAAAAAACACGCTGCATTAATATCGTCCATACAAATCATACAATTTTCGCGGTCCTTTTGTCATAGTGTGAGAAAATGTTTAAGCAAATAAATGATTCGGAATTGGAGCTGTCTCACGCTTGTCTGCGTAACGGTTATTAGCTTCGATGCTTGTGCGTGAGTGGCGGGAGGAAATGTCAGGTCGGCGTCATTACGGGGAAATTACATTTACTTGATTTGGAACACGGTCAAGAAAGTGTTTTGACAATAAAGACATCTAAATTGGACGGGCCGACGGACTGGCGGGTTGATGTTCTAAACCTCAACTGGAGACATGCGACCTTTACAGTAACAAGGGAAGTTTGGTCAGGTGGTTGACGGATTTGAGTTTTTATTAACCTTATAATATCATCCAACCCGTAGATTATCTAGATGCCCTGTAGACAACCGTACATGGGTATGGGTAATTACCTTGTCGGATAATAAGAAAATTATCTGATGATCTAGGTGTCTGATGAAAGTTACATGTATGACATTGAAAGAAATGATATTTCGTTCTTGATAGAAATGTTAAAAATAAAAAGACGCATTCAACATGAAATTAACCGCTAAGTTAAAATTTCTGTATCTTCGATAATCTGCGTGACTCACAAGATTCTGAGAAACCCTTGTAACTCTCACTTCACAACAAGCGGTAATTCCCACTTCCAAAATTAAAGCATAATATTTTAATTAATTAACTACATACTTAATCTCGGGCTACCTGCAACATGACTTGACAAAAGCTACAACAATGAATTCTAATTAAACGTAACATCCAAAAAATCTACAAGTCATCCGTGAAACATTAAAAGTTGGAAAGCTCCATTGAAATCTAAGCGGCCGGTAATACCCCACAAGGTCGTGTATCCGAAATCGTGCACAGTTATATCGAGATGAACTGTATCGGTATAAGTTCTTTTGTTTTGGCTATTAGTGGTTACCGTAAGTCCGACGCAAAACGAATCGGTCCGCGGGGGGCCGCTTAACTGTACTTGTGCCAGGATCGATCTGGTTCTAACGGATTGGAAAAAACAATTTACTGTGTTGATTTAGAATAATGGTCCCTGTCCTTCCAGTGTTTCGCCTCTGTCTATAGTGCTTAACTTAGCAAAGCTTGCAATGAATGCCGAGGTGAACATCAGATGACAAAATTCAATAAACATGAAGATTTATCTGTTCCAAACAGTTTGAAGGAAAATATGCACACAGACAGTTTATTACATACCTAGATTAAGTAGAGTTCAAAAGCGCATTTTGTTTCCAACTCAAAGTTGCGTGTCATTTTCTGTGTAAGTTCATTACTCCTGCCCGTATCAATATCAACATGTAATTCAATACTGTTGCTAGCTCATCTATACGGACGTAAAATATCTCAAATTACGATAAGATAATGATGAAACAGATATAATGATTGTTCTAGCACAAACTACGATGCTCACATGATATCACAGGACCCTTGTTGTAGTGCGTCGATAAATGATAACTTAATTACTGATAACGACGTGCGTACGCCCACACAGAGCACCTGATTACAGCATAACAGAAGCTGTGTTATGAAATAATAATAATACATAAACACTTGTGGATAATGGACTTTACATGGACATAATAATAAATGCTAGAGGAGTACGAACCATGTCATTAAAATGCGTTGCCACGTACGTGTCTTATTTCTAGTAGTTCTGTGTTGTTGTTTGGTACCTCAATATGCGTATTTAATTTTTGGAAAAAGTAGAACTATTGCATGGCTTATTGTAGGTACAATCTGCATGAAGTGAAAATTAACATGTATTGTTTTGAAGTAAAAACAGAAATCGTCGGTTGTCCTGTGGAACATCCAGAATCGTTACAAATAAGAGGCGCTTAGAAATGTAACAAAGGCGTTTTGAAAGCTATTTTATACTGGTTGTCAAGGCGTTTCTACAGGCGATAAGTCTCCACTTATAAGTTACCCAGACCCTCACGTTTGCCATTGTTGCAGATTACGATGACTTCCCAACGCGAGACCAGATGTGGGGCCCGGCGCCGCACGAGCTCGACCCTGATATATGGCCGCCGCCGCCGGACCGGGACCCCAATGCTTGGCCCTCGCCCACCAGCGTCGAACACAAGTTAGTATACTTCAACTACATAGGTACCTGTATCGCAAAATCGAGAGAAACGATGAAAACCTTTCTGCTTTCCCCTCAACATCAATTATTCCAACTTGATTTTCCAAAGAGTTCGCCGTGATCTGAAAATTATGCTACAAAGTTTCTATTTAAAAAACGCTCATGTAAAGAATTAAGTTACTAAAATAAACATAGCATTTATTCGTCTTTTGAATGTACTTCCACATAATAGAATCTTTCGTATAATTGGGCATCTAATTGCATTTTCATTTTACAACCAATGCCTTCTCCCACAACATCCAAAAACTGCATTACTTTATTGTCAAAAAATCTTTCTTTTCTTAGAGCTTTGAAGGAATCAAAGGTATCAAAGCTCTAAACTTTTCATCATCTCTGCGTCTCTGTTGTCTTCTTAACCATACATTGTATAAATATTGACTGAAACTATTGTGTTGAGTGAACAGTAACTTCAAATCAAAACCCACATTTGTTCCAGAGGTCCTCCACCCCTGCGCTCTGCGCGCAACAACCCCCGCAACGCTCCTACCAAGAAACCAACCGGCAAGCAAGCAACCACGTCGCAACGCAAAACTTCAGATGTGCGGAACCCTAAGCTCGCGGGCAACAAGAACCACAGTCACAGTGGTACGTCATGCTGATGTACCTTTAATCTCTTTATACAAGAAAATAAACCATTGGTTGGTGGCCACCACGTCGCCACGCAAGATCTGTCGTGCGGAACCCTCTTCCACAGCACATAGATTCGTCTCAATTTGCGTGAATGCTGAGTTGGTCACCGTTAGAAGCCGGCGTCTAGCTAGAACTGCAGTCTAAGATCACTATAAACTGCTACTTTGTTTCAACATGGTCCATCTAAAAAACCATACAAATATTGATACGATGAACCACTGCTGATTCCTCTTCGGACCAGAAGATAAATCATTGATTCCAGCAGCATTGTCAATTTTTAAAGCTCAGACAAATGGCAGAAACTTTACTTATACACACGGTTGCCCATTACTGCATCGCGATGACGTAGATAATCCATAATTTTAAACTAAGTATTCAAACTTTCATAAAAACTACAGTTGACTTACTTGACTTAAAGTCCTATGTCCCCTAGGTGGGGCAGAGGGCGTCCACAGTCCGCCGCCATCTCGTTCTGTCTTGGGCTGCGTGCTTCGCCTCGGGCCATGATAGCCCGATTGCCGTCAAAAAAATAATGATACAAAATATCTTCTATTCACAGCAAGATCAAAAGAGGCGAACAGCAAAGAACCCGCGGGCGGCAAAGACAAGCAGGACCGCGACAACAACAACGGCGACACAGACGACGAGAAACACAAGGAGGACGAGCGGCGGTTCGAACCGGCCGCGGCCTGCGACGGGGACCTCGTGGACATGCTCGGTGAGTCTCCAACACACACACACACACACACTAGCAGGACCGCGACAACAACAACGGCGACACAGACGACGAGAAACACAACAAGGAGGATGAGCGGCGGTTCGAGCCGGCCGCGGCCTGCGACGGGGACCTCGTGGACATGCTCGGTGAGTCTCCAAGACACACACACACTAGCAGGACCGCGACAACAACAACGGCGACACAGACGACGAGAAACACAACAAGGAGGACGAGCGGCGGTTCGAGCCGGTCACGGCCTGCGACGGGGACCTCGTGGACATGCTCGGTGAGTCTCCAACACACACACACACACACACACACACTAGCAGGACCACGACAACAACAACGGCGACACAGACGACGAGAAACACAACAAGGAGGATGAGCGGCGGTTCGAGCCGGCCGCGGCCTGCGACGGGGACCTCGTGGACATGCTCGGTGAGTCTCCAAGACACACACACACTAGCAGGACCGCGACAACAACAACGGCGACACAGACGACGAGAAACACAACAAGGAGGACGAGCGGCGGTTCGAGCCGGTCGCGGCCTGCGACGGAGACCTCGTGGACATGCTCGGTGAGCAGAACCTCTTAATTGGCCAATCGTAAACCTTATTACGACGAGATAAGAATCACCAATGGTCGGTTAAATTAATGTTCGTGTATATCATTTTGCAAGAGTTAATAGAACACTGCGGTACTTTGCTGAAACAAGAGGCCGTCAGTCTTCAAGAGTAAATGTCAAGCCCATTTATTCTCAACAAAATTTTTGCCTTTACATCGTCAGCTAACTAAACTGAACAGATTTCATATCAACACTTCCTTTCCTTAAAAGTTAAATTTCTGGCTAAAGTCTATTTTCCTGACACTAATCAAATGGAAAATATCAATAACGGATTAAAAATACAGCGAAGAATACGGCGTTCTACCCCTACTACTCATTTATTTATTACGATAATTTTCAATCAAAAATGTACTTACATTGGCATTTGTTAGACATTATTTCGTAGCAATACAGTCTACGAACGAACATTGTGTTGACGATAATACACTGGTTTTTGCTCGGATACAAATAACGCAGACCTTAATCCTCCATACGAACTTAATCCCTCTTGAATAACGTACATTCAAGTGCGCTGGTTCAAGTGGGCTTAAACTAAGCCTTTGAGCCCTCTGACGATTGCATCTGGAATAGCTTAAAGCAGTTAACATTGGACCACACAAGATAGTTCCAGGAACAGAGGCCTTTCAGATGTTTTTTTGTGTATTAAAATGCGTGACTGAATACTGAGTTTAACATTTCAAGATATTCTTCAAGACCTACGCTACTAAGACGCTTACCGCGGCTCGCGAGTCGCATGTTGCTCTTTGGAGGTAGGATTGCGACTCTTCAAGCGACCAAAACAGTCACATTATGAGTTCTTAGACCACTTAAAACATGACTTTCGTCTCTTAGAGATTCCTAAAACTGATGATTTCTACTGCGATTGGATCTTCTTTTCAAAAGTTTGCCGACCTCTGCACTATACCATTGGCTTTTGTCGCTTTGTCAGTGCCATTGCCATTTCTGGGTTATTCCCACTAGTTACCACCAAGTTGTTACCAGTGGTATGGTAACTACTGGGAAAAATAATTCCCAGTAGTTACCACCAACTCGGTTTGGTGGTAACTACTGGGATTTTTCTTTCATAGCGTAAAACCAAATTAGGTTGAACCCTAAGAGTCTTAACAATTATAGACTGTTACCATACAAAGCTTTTTTTGTCTTCTTGTTGTCTAACATAGTCGTTGTAATTTCCAGAGCGGGATATAGTACAAAAGAACCCCAACATCCGGTGGGACGACATCGCGGATTTATCAGAAGCCAAGCGGCTGCTAGAGGAGGCCGTAGTCTTGCCAATGTGGATGCCTGACTTCTTCAAGGTACGTTTAAAAGTGTCGCCTGAAATAATGTATTATGTGTTTATCAAATATTTCTTATCAAGTTCTTCTCAGACTATATTCAGTCGTAGTGCTTCAGGGAGTCTTTTTATGGAGTCTCATACTCGTCGGAGGCTATAATAACTCGTAAAATGCTTCAAAGAGTTCTTTTAGGAGTCTCAAAATCGTCAGCTGTGCCTCCGTTGGTGGATTGAAGAATAGCACCATTGTTTCTACGTTACTGCTCCTTATAAAATTCGACAATGGTACCGGCATCTGACGATCATGGGGCTTCGACATGCCATGGTATAATAATATACTCCGCCTGGTACTCTATTCCGAGATTCGCGTATGACCTAACTGACACGGGCCTACGTCATCATGCTGTTTACAGGTTCTCAAACTTTAAAATGTGGGAGAATTTTAACCAACGGTGAAAATTATTTTAACTGCATTAATTTTAAGTTATTCATGTAGAAACATATCAAAATAAAACAAATCTAATGTATTAAATTAAACTTTATTTATCTATACAAGACGAACGTTTGAAAAACTAATTCACAGTTACACATTAATTACCAAGCTTACGGCGTGAAAAGTTTGGAAAACACTGCGACTGCTGACACTGAGCGAGAAGGAAATAACAATTAACACGCGTTCGACAAGGATGACGGTCAGGGCATGAAGTTATCTAGATCCGAATTGTCAAATGTGACAGCGCTATCCTGTGTTGTCAGTAGTGTAAACAGAATTACCCCGAACGTCTGAAATTTCTGTCGTGAATCGGAAGATATTGCTAACGAATAATTAAAAATGACGTGTTATTGTAAAATTTAAGATAAAATACATTATAAATGAAAATTATAAAATTATAAAGAAATATTTTAACTTATTAACCATAGGTATAATGTACCCATGTAACATGTTATGTTGAAATAAAGTGGCAATGTTATTGTGACGTAGGCCCGTGTCACTCTGGGAATAGAAGACCATGTTTTATTAGACCATGCGACATGCTACTTTTATTGAACTGGCCCGGGATTAATTTACGCATCAAACAAAGTAAAAAATGTCATCCTCTCTTTAGCTCCTAGTTCTGCTGACTTTTACCGGTTTCTTCTAGTATGTTTGTTACTAAAAGCGCCTTAAAAACTTGTACCTAAACGGGTTTTAGGGATCAACAGTTTCGGAATCCCTTTCGAAAACTCGCAAAGATTAATGTGTTTCCAGGGCATCAGACGGCCGTGGAAAGGCGTGCTGATGGTGGGTCCGCCGGGCACGGGCAAGACCATGCTGGCCAAGGCCGTCGCCACCGAGTGCGGGACTACCTTCTTCAACGTGTCCTCATCCACCCTCACCTCCAAGTACCGCGGCGAGTCCGAGAAGCTCGTGCGGCTGCTCTTTGAAATGGTAAATACTTGTAATAGTAAGGGACACGCTTAAGAGACAAGACCATGCTGACCAAGATGGCCGCTGAGTGCGGGACCACCTTCTTCAACGTGTCCTCATCTACTCTCAAGTATACGCAACACTTCACTCTTGGTGTTAACGATTACGAAATTTTTGTCTTTTGATATCATTTCTGTCTCCGTCATGGACTACTTATATTATTAAACCATTATGAAAATCGCTTAATAATTTTGAATGTAACCAATTTTACAAACTAATTTATAATGTTTTGTAGGCGCGGTTCTACGCGCCGAGCACAATCTTCATCGACGAGATCGACTCCCTCTGCTCGCGGCGCGGCTCCGACAGCGAACACGAAGCGTCGCGTCGCGTCAAGTCGGAGCTGCTGGTGCAGATGGACGGACTCGGCTCCGCCACGGATGAACCCCACAAGGTAAACTAACAGTCACAAGAATTGGACTCGATATGCTCGCGGCGAGATTGAAGCATCGCGTCGCGTCGCGTCAAGTCTGAGTTGTTTGTTCAGATACCTAGACTGACTCGGTTCGGCTACGGATGAAATCTACAAGGTAGACCAACGAGCAGACCACAAAGCCTACATTAGAATGGTGCAGTCTTAAAAGATAAGTTTGCGGATCGGACTTGCGGATTTACATAGACGAATGACTCCCAAAAGGTAAACCAGGGTCTGAACATCAATATCAGAACGGTGGAAATGGTAGAGTTAAATCGAGATCTAAGGTTTGAGGGTCTCGGTTTTAAGTCGAGTTTAACTTCATATCACGTGTATGGGGCACACCGCAACATTTTGATAGAACATGGCACTATACAAAACTCACGAAGTTAATCGGAGACTAAGGTCAACTCGAGCCATAACATTCAATATGTTTACTGATTATTCCAGGTGGTGATGGTCCTGGCGGCCACGAACTTCCCGTGGGACATCGACGAGGCGCTGCGGCGGCGGCTGGAGAAGCGCATCTACATCCCGCTGCCCACGCAGGACGGCCGCGAGGCGCTGCTCGCCATCAACCTCAAGGAGGTCAAGCTCGACCCCGAGGTCGACCTCGCCGCCATCGCCAGGAAACTGGAGGGCTACTCCGGGGCGGACATCACTAATGTGTGCAGGTTTGTTGCTTGCTAGCACTAAGGGTTCCCCCACATCGGATTTTGCCGAAAAAATTTTTTTTACATATGTCGCCGCGGAATCGGCAAAATCCGATAGGAATGAGCTTTATGTCCGCGCAATATGAGCGCAAAAGTCGTGTTGCCGCGTCGACGGCTTTTTCGCTCTTATTGCGCGGACGTAAAGCTATTTCCTATCGGATTTTGCCGAATGCGTGTCGATATATCTGGGGAGAACCTAACATTGCTTGTAGAACAAGTTTTATGGTTACATACTGCACATAAATTAGATTGATTCAGAAAATTAAACGACAATTTCGTGCATATTGCGGAAATTTGTTGTAGTTTGGGAATGAAATTACACCCTGTAATGACGACAATGGGACGAACTGTGAAGTCCCCTTTAAAAAAATAGTCTATTACTCTTTGACGAAATGGATAGAGCAGTCAGAAGAATTGATTTCTTGCCTCCCACATACAGTCAGCAGCAGAAGTTGCTAAACGGGCGAGGGCTTCAAAATTATCTTAACATGTCCTTATTTTCTTAATAATAAAGTCGCGTCAAGATCATTTTGAACACCTCGTCCGCTTAGCAACTTCTGCTGCTGACTGTATGTAGGATACAAGATATGAATTTTTCGCCAAAAACTTATTCGTTAAAAATAATAACATAACACTTTAAACTCTCGCGTTTTGTACACATATTTAATTACACAAACGGGTCTACCGCGATATAATTTCATTGTTTTTACCTTAAATTCCGACGTTTCAGCTGTGGTCACGGAAAGACTGACAATGAAACAATGAAATTATATCGCGGTAGGCCCGTTTGTGTAAATAAATAAAAATAATAACGTTAACTGTGTGTGTTTTATTACAGAGACGCGTCCATGATGTCGATGCGGCGCAAGATCGCCGGCCTGAAGCCGGAGCAGATCAAGCAGCTGGCCAAGGAGGAGCTTGACCTGCCCGTCACCAAGGCCGACTTCCTCGACGCGCTGCACAAGTGCAACAAGTCCGTCTCCAAGGGGGACATACAGAAGTACTTGTCGTGGATGGCAGAGTTCGGCTCCTCTTGATTGTTGGTCTGAACGAAAACGGACGTTATGTGGACGGTTGTTGTTGCGATACTGATCAAAAATATGCAAAAAGTTTTTAAGTCTCAAAAAGTTCCACAGCTGCAGGCTTATTATGACCATTCCATTCGTGCCAGCTTTCGTTAATCGACCTGTAATCAAACGATACGACCATCGTATCCATACTAATGTAGCAGTACGGCGCCATACAATATGCAGTAACTTAAGTTACCAATACCTGGGAGACCGAGTATTGCTCGGAAAACATATAAAAACTCAAAAATGCGCGTTTTCCCAGAGATAAGACCTAGCTAGATCGATTTTTCGCCCCCGAAAATCCCCATATAGCAAATTTCATCGAAATCGTTAGAGCCGTTTCCGAGATCCCCGAAATACAAGAATTGTTCGCATAAGACAAAACATACGGCGCCGTACACTGCCATCTAATTTACCTGTCAAACTCAAGGTTTATAGGCTGAACTGATGTCCTGATTTTTAACCAGGCGGCTTAGCACGGTCGCGTTTTTATCCCTTGTCACCATGCCTGTCACGTTCTAACAAGTATGTAAGTGCGAAAGGGACGCGCATAGTGATAGTCGATAAAAATGGAACCGTGCTGAGCCCGCAGGGAACATCACGAAAAATGGAAAATTCAATTTAGGACAGGATACATGAAAAATCTAAAATTACATTTATCACGATTATTTTTTCTTTGTGCGTAATTTTTGTATCAGTGTCGCAAACACAACTAGTTTGAATCATAGGGACACCATGCGTCGACAGTTTCATTTGTAGTCAGTTCTGAGTGTTCTAATCACAAATTCTTATTGTACACGTTTTAGTGCAAGATATTACTGTTATGGTCGCGTGTGCATGTCATACGTGAATAGTGCATATTTCAATCAAAACTTGCAACCAATTAGTAAATTCTAGTACTGAAACGGATTTGACTAAAACAGAAATATGTAAAATCAAGCGACAAAATGTGTGGTAATTTTGATATATGGAAAATTATAATGAAATTATCCATTACTGTTATCAAGTTAGGACCCTCAGAACCCCACAGAAATCTAATATCATTCGTGTATAACACACTAGAGAAATATACCGTTACTGTTTTAAATCGTGATTCAATTGCAAATATAAATGAAGAGTGAATCACTCTATGCCTTATTAATTCATAGACGTGTAAGCTATCGGAGCAACATTAGGACTGTTTCAGTATTAATAAAACAAGTATATAACATTTTATAGTGGCATATCGAAATTGTTTAATAATAAGTGTCAGTGAAGTGTAGGAATCAATTATCAAGAGGAAAACATTCCGATTTGAAATTAATATAATTTATAGGCTCTAACCTAAACAAGTGTATAATAAATTTGGCATTTTAACATTTAAAAAGATACACTATTTTTTCAAGATAAATCCATAGTTTTACATAGCACAAACTGTAATGAAATAGGAGTGTACAATAATTTTAAAAACGAGTTCGCTATATTATATCCCTACAGTAGATCTGCAGGTTTTATACATCCAGTGACCACCTAGCCATAGCGAGCGCCTTGCCTCCACCTTTGTAAATTTAACGTTACATTTAGACTTTTATATACAGAATGAACTTCAATCAATTGAAGAACAACCGATGCGTGCTTTCTTATTACTATTAATTTGAAGCAGATATATTTGCGAGTACGCATCAGTTCCTTTCAAAAACTACATTCTTGTGACAAATCTGTTACTTTGTTATTGTTTTAGAGCAGTGATCTTTGTACTTATTAGGTTAAATTCGAGATTTGTTTATTGTTAAGAAATAATTATAATGCCATAACTAATTTATGTGTACTTTTTATAGATTTATATTGAAAACAAAAATCGTAACTTTATTTTGATAAGTATGAATTATATATTTGGCATTTATTCATAATTTAGCTCAACTAAAATCTAGAATTGTGTTTGGAGTTTTTTTTATAAGAGATTGTGAATACCTTTATAGCCTATATGACCAAAATAATGTTTTTTTGTACATAAACAAAACACAACAGGAACTTCCCGCGACCACCGCATGCATGTGCCTAATGCTTTTAATATCTATGACATGTTTTTTTATGGAAATAAATTTCAATTCTTTAATAATACGCGATAGGAAAACTAAATCTTAACAATAACGGCGATTACTATCATTTATAATTTCCTACTAAAAAACAATATCGAAAATAAATAATGTATGGTTTGTTTGTAATTTGTATTCAACCTCAGGTTGCTAGTTTAAGAATATGATTGTTATTACCTCTAAGATCTCTTACATAATATAATAGTAATAATATTCTTGAGCTTGTAAAACCTAAACTATAATTAGTGGTCCTCTAACTATAAAATGTGTGACACATAATAATTATGTGTAACTCGTACAGTAAATCGTTCATGGCATTGATGTTACCCCAGTACAATACACAAACTTATAACTAGTATAATGGGAGGGATATGGGATGTATGTATCAATATAATGCTAATAATAATAAGGTGGTGGTACCTACTAGTGCTCGACATGCTAATGCCCAATAGATGACACCCTGCTGTCACCTCTATTGACAATGACTTAAGTTTCAAGATGACATGTACTGGGACCACGTCGAGCTTCAGTACCACCACATAAAAAAGAAAAAAATAATTTACACATTTCACTCTCACCATGTTGATACACATGCTTATATTATAGGACACCAATCAGAATACTAATAATATTTTGTCAAATTCACCAACATGATTTTATTGTTATAAATATGGAGTTCAACGAGGATTCTTAACATTTTAAGTCCTCCAAATGTAATGCATGTTGCCAGAATATGATAAATGAAAATTTTACAATCTCATTTTACAAGTTAGAGGGCCCAAGATCTATTTTTGCAATCTTGTTAACAAATCTTGCGTTAAAAATAGATGAAATAAAACCATTTTAATAATGAATTTATTTTGTTTTATTTTAGATTCTGTAACTGGAGTATCAGGCCCCCGTCTAGCCTAATAAATATACTTACTATACTCTTTGGGGTATAGCCGGCGACTGAAAATGTACTTAAGGTGTTAAATAAAGGGCTCATTTAGACAATGTGAGAACTCGCATGCGAGTTTCATTACATTGCGGGTTTTGGTCAGTCGGTTGAATTACTTGAATTGGACGTAACCAACAGTCCGCAATGTAACTAAAATCGCATGCGAGTTCGCGCGCCGTCTAAGGGCTCATTTAGACGGTACGAGAACTAGCATGCGAGTTTCATTACATTGTGGTTTTTGATCGATCGGTTGAATTGGACGCAACCAACAGTCTGCAATGTAACTAAAAGCGCATGCGAGTTCGCGCGCTGTCTAAATCAGCCCTGAATTGAATTTAGTTGTCATTTCGGACGCAATATCTCGACTGGGGCTCAAATCAAAAGGCGTGATAAGGCTGGCGTCCACTAGACTCGCCGAGGCGAATCGAATCGAATCGCAATAATTCGCCACCTATATTTTCTATGCAACTGCGTCCATTGACGAATTTCTGCGGCTACGCGTTTCGACTAGACTCTAAGCTACGTGAAGTGCTTGCTTGTGTGCGCACGTTCGTTCTTCAAGTAAATAATGAAAAATATAAAAATGAATCCATATTTCTCTTGGTCACGGCATCGCACGTGAACGGCTGGACCAATTTCACTAATTCTTTTTGTCTTAAAGTTGGTCAAGCAGATCTTGTCAGTAGAAAAAGGCGGCAAATTTGAAAAATGTAGGCGCGACGGGACTTCGTCTCATAGAAAATTTGAATTTCGCGCCTTTTCTACTGACAAGATTTGCTTGACTGTCTATATGTTATAGTCGGTTTAGACTCTCGCGCGAGCCACGAGACGAGCCGCGAGCCGCGCCACGAGACGCGAGTGTGAACGGTAGGCTCGTGACTCGTCTCGCGGCTCGGCTCGCGCTCGCCTGGCTCGCTAGGAGAAGCGGTTTTTTGGGCACGAGTCAAAGGGGATCGCGCGGGACGCGCGCTTGCGTTCACACTCGCGTTCGACTTGTCATCCGATTATAAACCTTATGCCGTGCCGTTAGTGTTTAAAATATATTAGCTCGACGAGCTTACGAGCCATGAGACGAGCCTTGAGCCGAGCCACGAGGCGAGAGTGTAATCAGAGGGCCTACCGCGAACCACGTCCGAAGTGTTGCCTCTTTGTCGCACTTATAAATTCGTACGTAAGTGTGACAGGGAGGCAACACGTTAAACGTGGTTCGCGGTAGGCCCTCAGTAGCTCGACGGGCTCATGCGCTCAAGGCCACTCGAGGCGAGCCACGAGACGCGCCGCGAGACGAGCCGCGAGCCGAAAGTCTAAACCGGCTATTAGTTATTGTCAGGAGCAGTTTCTTATGACAGAAAAAAAATAAGAAAGTTGCGCGGAACATTAGAAAATTTAAGAAAACTTAACTACCATATTAACTTTGATAACATGTTTCTTGCGTGAGCTTCTGCGGAGAACTGACGATCGACGCCGATATCGGAGGCGTGTGGAGCATGGTATAATAATATACTCCGCCATGGTCTAATAAAACATGGTCTTCTATTCCCAGAGTGACACGGGCTACGTCACAATAACATTGCCACTTTATTTCAACCTGATTTCAACATAACATGTTACATGGGTACATTATAGCTATGGTTAATAAGTTAAAATATTTCTCTATAATTTTATAATTTTCATTTATAATGTATTTTATCTTAAATTTTACAATAACACGTCATTTTTAATTATTCGTTAGCAATATCTTCCGATTCACGAAAGAAATTTCAGACGTTCGGGTAATTCTGTTTACATTACTGGCAACACAGGATAGCGCTGTCACATTTGACAATTCGGATCTAGATAACTTCATGCCCTGACGGTCATCCTTGACGAACGCGTGTTAATTGTTATTTCCTTCTCGCTCAGTGTCAGCAGTCGCAGTGTTTTCCAAACTTTTCACGTCGTAAGCTTGGTAATTAATGTGTAACTGTGAATTAGTTTTTTCAACGTTTGTCTTCTATAGATAAATAAAGTTTAATTTAATACATTAGATTTGTTTTATTTTACTATGTTTCTACGCGAATCTCGGAATAGAGTACCAGGCGGAGTATATTATTATGCCATGATACTCCGCCTGGTACTCTATTCCGAGATTCGCGTATGACCTAACTGACACGGGCCTACGTCATCATGCTGTTTACAGGTTCTCAAACTTTAAAATGTGGGAGAATTTTAACCAACGGTGAAAATTATTTTAACGATATTAATTTTAAGTTATTCATGTAGAAACATAGTAAAATAAAACAAATCTAATATATTAAATTAAACTTTATTTATCTATAGAAGACAAACGTTTAAAAAAACTAATTTACAGTTACACATTAATTACCAAGCTTACGACGTGAAAAGTTTGGAAAACACTGCGACTGCTGACACTGAGCGAGAAGGAAATAACAATTAACACGCGTTCGACAAGGATGACCGTCAGGGCATGAAGTTATCTCTATGAGTTATCTAGATCCGAATTGTCAAATGTGACAGCGCTATCCTGTGTTGCCAGTAATGTAAACAGAATTACCCGAACGTCTGAAATTTCTTTCGTGAATCGGAAGATATTGCTAACGAATAATTAAAAATGACGTGTTATTGTAAAATTTAAGATAAAATACATTATAAATGAAAATTATAAAATTATAGAGAAATATTTTAACTTATTAACCATAGCTATAATGTACCCATGTAACATGTTATGTTGAAATAAAGTGGCAATGTTATTGTGACGTAGGCCCGTGTCACTCTGGGAATAGAAGACCATGTTTTATTAGACCATGGTGTGGAGCAAAGAATATAATGGTGTGGAGGCACTAGGAACGTTCGATTTATCTGCACAGTCGGACTGCACAGATTAATCGCTACGATTTATAGTTACGTGTGTAGCCAGCATAAGAAGATACTATCATAGCCAAATAGGCAACATCACTAGTTAACACAATAGTTGACAAGTCATTAGTCATTACCGTCACTAGAAAAAGGCGGCATATTTAAAAATGTAGTCACGAGGGGGGCCAAAGATAATTAGAATTTCGCGCCTTTTTCTACTGACATAGTGAGTTTGCCAGAGTATAGCAGCAAAGTCCAATAAAATAAATAAAGTTGAAAGCTTTTAGCCCCCATACGCACAGGAGCTTTTTCAACGCGCGTTAAAAAACGTTTGAATGACACAAATGGATAACCATGTATGTATAGATGGTCAAGCAAATATTGTCAATAGAAAAAGGCGGCAAATTTAAAAAATGTAGGCGCCAAGGGTTATCGTCCCATAGAAAATTTGAATTTCGCACCTTTTTCTACTGACAAGATTTGCTTGACCAAGTATATTCACACGACAGCGGTGGCGCTTTTTATCAAGCGTTGTTGGATTTTCGACTTTAAGCCTTGGTCTTTAAATCAAATTTAGAGTGCGGACAGATTCAAGCGCTTTTTTAACGCGCGTTGAAAAAGCTCTCGTGTGAATGGGGTCTTACTGACAACTGGTTAACCAGACTATAAAACCTAGCATTCATTATCCTGCCAAACCCAGCAGAACTTGCAAGTAATCATTTCATAATAGCCGTAATAGACTACTGCACCGCACCGCGACCTTGGTGCGGTCAAAATATATCTTTCTCGCTATAACTTATAGTTGCGTCCTTAACGCACGTACGGCGACCACTTCAAGTCGCGGTGCGGTTCGGTAGTCTGTTACGGATTTTTGGATTGGGCTGATTGGGCGCACGGCTGTTAATCTACGTACAACGGAATGTGTACGATAGCGCCATGTTGCTTTTAGATGATACTGACAACTTGCCGCGCTCTGATTGGCCGATCGTCGCCTAAACGTCAGTTGTCAGTGGTTGTCGCCCATGTTTGTTGAAAACTTTGAACAGTTTAAATTATTTTCAATTGCAATAAAGTGTTGATCGAGTGAAGTTCTTGTACTTATCCTCTCCGCTTTATTTGTGATTCATCCATCACCCAGTTCTGCAAGCATTTATGCATTGTGCAAAATGTATTATCAGTGCTGTGTGTGTAAAACTCTGCGAAAGGACGCTTTTACTTTGTACCGTTTTCCTAGTACTGAGAAAAGACTCATTATGTGGTTGAAGTGTTTGGAAACAAATGGTTTTGGAAATATGTCGCCGGAGCAAGTTCGAAAAGCTTATATTTGTGAGAAACACTTCGAACAGCGGTTTGTTTCGGCATCGACACGGCGTCTCAACGCGAAGGCTTATCCTTCGTTATTCAGTCAAGATGAGATTAACAGTGGGATCCCATCTCATGAAAATGCCGGTAAGTGTAGAAAATGATAAGAAGTGATATAATAAATCAGTCTAATCTAATTCGTATCATTTACGACCATAAAAGATAATGTCATAAACTTCTATGCAATTGATGACTCATGAATCACGGCATGGTGATTTTATTATGTGTAGGTAATACAAAGTGTTTGTTTATTCCTGTAATAAGAGCATATGGTTGGGGTGTAGCAAAGGGGGGGCTGGGACTTAGAAATTTTTTTTGCAAAGTGGTGTCATTATGACACCACTTTTAAATGATTGTAATGTGTAGATCACGTGAAAATAAGCATCTTTTATTAGAACAACTTTTCTATAAAATTAAAAATGGCCGAGTTAGACGCCTCCAAAGATTGGTGTTTTTAAAGGGAGCTGGGACTTGTAAAATTTTCATCGAGAGTGGTGTCATTATAACATATATTTTAAATGATTGTAATGTGTAAATCACATCAAAATAAGCATCTTTTATAAGAAAAACTTTTCTCTAAAATTAAAAATGGCCGAGTTGTTGGACTTTTTATAATGTATATTTTAATATTTGAAGCCAGTGGCAGCGAGCGAGCGAAGCGAGCGAGCAAGACCTTCCTGGACAGAGCCGACTTGGATATGGTTAGGTTAGAAGACTAAGGCGGGAGCTTTGCTCCCGCCTTAGTCTTCGAGGTTATTTTTTTTTTCAACAACCCAAAAAACGTAATTACACAGCAACTTTCGGGTCAAATATCCCAATTTTCGTGTCAAATATCTCGGCCATTTTTGACTTTAGAGAAAAGTTATTCCTACAAAACAAGCTTATTTTACCATGTTGTCTACGATTACACAATAAAAAATAGGTGTTATAATGACACAACATCAAAAAAAAAATCTAAGTCCCAGAAACGGCCCCCCTTTCGTACACTCTGACCGAGCATATGTTTCTAGTAAGATAATTATTTCATGCGATCGATATTAATATCTTAACACTTGTGTGTTAATTTTAGCTTAGCATTTTTGTACTTCTTTGGGTAAAGATATCATTGGCAAGTGTTGCAGTCTTTTATTAATTATTTTATTTATATAGAAATTTCCCAATCCTAAAAAAACACCATGCAGAATTTGTAGATAAATAATACCACATTTCACTTTAGTTATTTAAAAATAATATTTTGTTATCAATTTTAGAAAACATGGATCCGCTGAAAGAACATGCATATGTTCGTAAATCACATGACGACCACACATACTGTCAACAAGTGCCTCAAAAAGGTTTGTTTAATTTTTCTGAAATGCATGATAGCCATGATAGATACTCAATTACATTTTAGATGCAAATTAATGCCTTCTTATCAAAGACATTATTAATATTATTATGCACATATATATTTCATTAATGGTACTTAGATCTGCAAGCAATGTAAAGAATCAATTTCTTGTATTAAGGTCAGGCATGGCTAGTGTTTCCATGGGCAACATTTTTTTTTATAAAATATCACCACAAAAGTAAAAAAAAGTCAAAAGTATTTATTTGTCAAACATAAGTACAGGTCCCATATACATCACTGTATCACTATGTTGTGCCGTAAGGCATACAATTTTTCATTTATGGACTGTGACTGCATGCTGTGCGTAGTTACCATTAATTATCAAAATCATCTAACAAAAATTCACATACACTATAATTATATGTTATTAAATATTTATCATCCAAAATTATCATTTAAAAGTTAATTAAAATCTATTTATACATAATATGCTTTGTTATCAAAAAATTTAAATAACTTACTTTTGAAACTAATCATGTCATCTGTATTTCTTAGTTCAATAGGAATTTTATTAAAAAATTTGGCGCCATTTCAAATATACTTTTTCTAAATAACTCCGTTTTGGAAGGCAATGAATTTATTTTACCACTCTACCCTACCACAGTAATATTTCCAATAAGGAAACAAAACTGTCAGAGGAAGGACCTACATGCCTTACCAATATACGTACATTTTAATTACGCATGTATATAAGAAAAGCCAAAGTTATCCCATAGAAGTATTTCCGTAACTACCCATAACAAATTTGTAGCAATGTGCACTGTGTAGGTCCTTTGGAAGATATTTTATAATAATTATAAGCCCTTATTAACAATAATTTTCAACGGTTTTAATGTGTTTATTATGTATTTCTGTTTTAGCGTCTCCTGCCATTCCATCCACATCGGGGGTTAAATCAACCGCAGTGGGCCATACACCAAAACAGACTATGGGTAAGCTAAATAAATGAATATGACACTATTTCCTATGTATTTTAATATTATCACAAGTTATTAGTAAATCTTATAAAAAAAAATTAAAGTGCTATTTTATGTTACAGCCGTTTCTATAGCCACAGAACCTGTCCCGACAACTTCAGACATTGAAAAGGAGACCATGCCCGAACTATGCAGCAGCTTTATTACAGAACTTGTTGTAGCTGAGAAGGTTACAGCTTGTATTTCACCTAGTGTACAGTCACACAATGAAGGTTAGTGAATTCTTATCATTTTTACAAGCTTTTATTTACTTTCACCTGACCGTTGTCTGTGTGTAATCAAATCTTGCAAGTTAAATTTGATCCACTTACCGGTTTCCGATTGAGCTGAAATTTTACATACATATGTAAGTCGGGTGACAATGCAATATTATGGTGTCATCGAGGTGATCTGATGATGGAGACCGGAGGTGGCCATAGGAACTCCGTGATAAAACAACGAAACCTAATTGTGTTTGGGGTTCTTAGAATTGTCTCGATGAGTATTCGTTGCTTGTGGAAAAAAAAGTACAGTCGGCGATAAAAGCTTGTACCAAAAATGAAATTTTGGCCAAAAACTTATTTTGTGTTATTGTATGGCAGTGACAGTACATATAATAGTACTTAATCATTTTTAAAGCAATGGCAATATTTTATGTTATTGTATGGCAATGACAGTGTTTACATAAAATAGTACTTAAACTTAATCATTTTTAAAGCAAAGGCAATATACCTATTCCCCACTATCATTTGAAACTTTATTACAATGTGATAGAGTTCAATTTTACATAATTTCTAACACTCTTATGCCCATTATAGGGTTATCTCACTCTGTCTTTCGCGTTATGAGTATGATGATAGTCACTGAGTAATGAAAAATAAAATCAAATAAATGTGTCATTCTATTTTACGTGCTCAGAATCACGAAGTCTCTCTGTTCTAATAGGAGAAAAAAAGCCCCAAGGTTTATATTCCTATTTCGTTACCATTTTCCATACTAAGTGTATGGAAATTTAATAATTTCAGAAGTCAATTTGTGTAACTAGTAATTTTAATGAAACTAAGTTTTACCTGTTCAGGTCTCGAAATTCTTGAATAACGATCATCATGTGTAAGTCTAACTAGAGTATGCCCCGTGCGAGCCTGCTAGAACTGAGGCATGATCCATATGTGTGAGACTGATTGTTTCATAATTGTTATTTCTATTTCAGCAGTCTTTGTAACAACTGCTGAAGCTGCAATCAAACAATCAAATGCTGAAGAGCAGCAGATTTTGCCAGAAGCAAATATTCCAGAATGTGTTGCGGTTGAGGAGGTTACCTCTACCAATTCACCAAGGGAACAGTCTCAAGTTCAAAGTTAGTATTTACCTTGACAATATTTATATTTGATATTTTAGCCGCAATTTGTACATTGTAGTACAATTAAGTATAAAGTACCTGGGAGATTGAGTTTTGCTCGGAAAACATATAAAAACGCTTTACACACTAATTCAATCGTCCTAACTGGCATCCTAACTAAACAAATGGTTCTAGTTAGTGCAGTCAGAGTCTTACTAAACGCAGTTACAAAGAACCGTGTCCCGATTTGGGCCATGGTGCGTCCATTAATGAATCGCATACTAACGGATAGGGGTTTACGAGTACATTCACGGAAAAATAGTTTCATTGTTAATCAAAGTGGGCATATGATTATAGGCAACCCAACACTGGTGGCTTAATTGCCGTTTATGTCTGAAGATTCTTCAAGGATATTGTCAAATCTTATAAAATATGTCTCCCATTTCTGTTCATAGACGTTTTATTATTGTGTTAGATGCCTTGCATACTCTTATTACCAAATAATGGGCTAATTTGGTTATTTTTTTTAATGAGTTTTTCGGAACTTATGTACGAAATATCATTTGATATTTGCCAGTCGCTTTTCGGTGAAGGAAAAACATCGTGAGGAAACCGGACTAATCCCAATAAGGCCTAGTTTCCCCTCTGGGTTGGAAGGTCAGATGGCAGTCGCTTTCGTAAAAACTAGTGCCTACGTCAAATCATGGGATTAGTTGTCAAGCGGACCCCAGGCTCCCATGAGCCGTGGCAAAATGCCGGGATAACGCGAGGAAGAAGGAGAATGCGCTAATTTGGCCCGGTAGCAACGAAATCATACCGTATACCCAAAAGAAGGGGAGAGGGGAAATAGTCGGCTCCCCAGGTCTAATCTATGCTATATTTCTTCATTTTATTAGCAATAAGGGCAAGTTATATATCATTTTTGTATAATTTAGAGACGAGGAATTCATTTTTGAAATAATCGTTATACCTTTTCATACAAATAAACTGAATTTTGCACAAAAAATGAATATTATATGTATTTTTAGGACAATTTTGGCCTTTACAATCACAGTGTGGTGATTTATACTAAATAAAATATTGGACAATTTAGCTCATTTATTCCTCATTCTAAAAAGTATCACTTTATAATAGGCACTCATATATTTTTTGTGAATAATAATTTGTAGCGCGCGGCGGTAACGATTTCCATTTAAATTGAATTATGGCCAAAGTCAAACATTTTAAAATGTTAAAAAAAACTGAATCTGTCATTTGAAAAGTATGAATACAATGTTTCAATATTTTACAGATAAATTACATAGGCCAAGCAATAAGAAGGTATAGAGGGAAATGCTAGGAACACAATTTTTGACTCCGTAACTTTGTTTGGACTAGTTAGGAGGTGAACATATCAAAAGTCCCCGGCCGTAGCCCCGGTGCTGGGGGTAGAGGGGGAAAAGAAGGTCTCATTTTTCGGTTTTTCACTTATATCTTGGAAACTTTGCGTCTTAGCGACATGACTACTAAGACAAACTAAAAGCTGATAATTCTTTTTACAAGTTTTATCAAGTCAAGTTTTTCGATATCTTAAATAGTTTTTGAGATATCCGCTCTTGAAAGTTTATTTTAGGGCTTTCAATTTTATCTTGATATCTACATTAGTGAAGCTGATAGGCCGTGTTTGGTATCATTTTCGTATAAATAGGGGGTGCTGGGTTTGGGGGGGGATGTCGCTAAGACGCAAAGTTTCCAAGATATCAGTGAAAAACCGAAAAATTAGACCTGCTTACCCCCCTCTACCCCCCAGCACCGGGGCTACAGCCGGGGACTTTTGATATGTTCACCTCCCAACTAGTCTAAACAAAGTTACGGAGCCAAAAATTGTGTTCCTAGCATTTCGATGTAGGCTATGCACTATATCTAATGATATATAAGTTACTTCGGGACGCGACATGGCCCAGAACCCATACTATCCGGAATACGGTTCTTTACGATTTAGGAAGGATTTTGGATTAAGTAAGTGTCCACATAAAAATTTCCTAAATTAAATTAAATGCTTATATTTTTCAGGTGTTGTTGAAGTTAAAGTTCAAAGTGCGAAAAGGCCACAGAAGCAGAGGAAACGATTGATTGGGAAATTAATGAACCTGACACCAACGGGCCGAATGATATACGACGAATATAAAAAATCTAAACGTCAGGCAGATTTTTACCACAGGGCTAAGAGGGCCTTGAAATTCAACAAAGAGAAATCCTTTCAAGAATTGACAAAAGACATGAATCCGTATGCGAAAACTATTTTGAAAATGCAAATCAACCTTTGCAATAAAAATAAGAAAGGGCGTCGATTTTCATTGGAAGAAAAACTAATAGCACTGTCGATAATGAAACAAAGCCCTAAGTGCTATAGGTTCCTGCACAAAATTTTTATCCTGCCGTCGCGATCGACTCTAAATAAAATGGTTGCAGGACTTAAGATCGAGTCTGGGATTTGTCCTCAAGTATTTGAAGTAATAAGAAGAGAGGTATGTATCTACGTCATAAAATCTTAGGATCTACATTAAGTAATTGATAACTGAGTTAAACAATATTATGAAATCATAATTTTTAATAAAAAATACATTGCGAAGATTGTAAAAAAAAAACTAAAGCAAAAAAGGCATATTAAATTTGAACTTTCGTATTTTGATCACATATTAAAACAGTTAAGACCTGGTCTTACGCGAATTTATTGTGTAACCTTAATTTCCGACGTTTCGACACAGGTTTCAGTGGTCGTGGTCGCAGCTAACTGATGTCCTAGTAAAAAAAAATCGCGTTGGACCCGGTTTTAAATATATTTTAATAAAAGGAATATGTAAAACACGAGGTGGTGATGGTGAGGTTCCCTCGTGAGAGCGCTGACTAGTTAGATGGTTTCTACCTAGTTGGCACTCTTATTAGATGGTGATGGGTTCAGGCCTGGCTAATCAGAAACAAGACAGATCTTCCAATAAGAATTTTATTGAGCACACACACAGAGTATAGGTACACAGTTATCTTATAAAGCACCGATGATGAAGTCCGTAATGACACTAGCACTGCACAATTGTCTTTGTTACATATGTTCACTATTCACTACGCGAATTCAAACTGTTCGTTTACTTAGGTAGGCGACCGACCGTATAGGTGATACGGGTATGGCGAATTAACGATGTGACGAGACGTACTCCGCACTGGGCTTACGCCTTACTAGGGTAGGAGTTACACCGTGTGTGATCGGAATTGCGACCGTAGAGGGTTTATGCAATGTGTGATCTGGACGGGCTTGCTCCGTATTAGTAAGGAGTTCGCTTGGAGGACTTGGTCTAGTAGACAGCCGTGTGAATCGGAATTGCGACCATATAGGGTTTACGCAATGTGTGATTCGAGACTGCCGTGCCTAGAGCAAGGTCCTAGCTAGGAGCCGACTGGGATGTCAACTGATTTGGGTCGTGACCCGGCGACCTTTTATACTACTTGACCGCGTGGGTGAAGCGACGCTCTCGGGGCTCGGCGTCACCTCGCGGTGGGGGTGTAACCGATGTTTGGCGCGCGAATCTGGAGCGGGCGACAATTGCATCGTAGAGAAAAAATGGCATGGCGGCGGCATTACTGGAACGCACGACCGTTGCACTATAGAAAAACTGCGTGGCGCCGGCGCTTAGCGGAAGGGCCGGCGAGATCTGCTACCTGCGTTACGCGTCGTGGTCATTTTGGGTCGAAGTTGAGTTTGCTGGTGCTACAAATATTGTTTTCATTTTGTTGAAAATTATAGAGTTTCATTGTAATAATTGTAATTTAAAAGGGACCTTGACCCGCGCTGTGAGTCATTCTTGGCTGTCCATCGAAATTGAACGCAGCAAGTGTGATAGGTACCTTTTCACTGGCGGTTTATTTAGTAGTTTCATATTGTGTTGAATTTTAGATTTATTAAGGGATCTTAGATATAATTTAGTTTTATTTGTATATATACATTTAGTTAAATGTTTTTAACGCTTATCTATGTATTTAAATTTCAGACCGAAAAATGGAGCTACAAAAAAAAACTGTGTTCAGTCATATTTGACGAAATGTCTTTAGAGGCTGGCTTGTCTTATGACAAAAACAAAGATAAAATTAATGGGTTAGTAGAGCTTGGCGAGAGAAAAAATGATTTCGCTGATCATGCCCTCGTGTTTATGTTGAGAGGAGCTGTCCACAAGTGGCAGCAGCCAATAGCCTTTTATTTTTGCCAAGGCGCTACTAAAGGCACAGAATTAAAAAGTATACTCGTGGATATTATCACAGCGGTTGTAGGATGCGGGTTAAAGCCGATATCCCTTATTTGCGACCAAGGGTCAGCTTTCCAAGCGGCTCTAAATTGCCTGAAGGCTGACACAGCGCGTGACCAATTACTGACAAATCAGGAACCAGGTTAGTAGTACTTATAGGTTTAATAACACTTTGAATTGATGTATGTTAAATAATTCTTCAAGGCTTAATTTTTTTTTACCATAGCGCGGGGCAGATCATTGCAAAGCCATCGTAAAACAGTTGTAACTCGAAAATAGAATAAGATATTTCAAAGGTGTGATATTTGAAGTGTTTTTTTAATTTTCTGTGTTTTTTTTAGATGGCACAGTAACAATAAACGAAGTCAAACTGATGGTTATATTCGACCCTCCTCATCTTATTAAAGGATTGAGAAATAATTTTTTGAATAAAGACATTTGTTTTGAAGGAAAATTATCCACATGGAGAGACATCGTGGATGTATACGAAACGGACTGCAATAATATGGAAACAAGAATGCTGCATAAGTTAAATGACCAGCATGTGATACCTGAAAAAATTAAAAAGATGAAGGTTGGTGCCGATTTTTACTAAGACTGCGCAGAGCGTCAAGTGACGCCCTCATTAGGGGGTTTGTGTTTTCTAATAAACCAATTAATTTCTGTATAAATAAGTATATATTAATAGTGTTGTCCTACTTATCCCACAATAATTAATCTGTGATATAGTTTTATATGTTACTTACTTTTGACTTCATCACTTGAACGGAAAAAAGTGGCCACCATTTGCCATTTAGATGATGTAGCAAAATAAAGCTATGAGACAATAATGATTATAATGAACAAAAGTTGGTGAAATCAATAGGGCTACAATTTTAATATATATACTTACACTTACTGGATTATAGACAAATGGATTGGTTTATTAGAAAACACAATAATGAGGGCGTCACTGACTCACTTGACAGTCGATACCCTCTCAATGTGTGAAATCTAGTATAACTAAAGATTTTCTTATACAATCAACTAGCATATGCTTTACCTATGTACTGTAGTAAATGGTTCCGTCCTTATAATCAGCCTATAGATGCATTGAGAATGTTATGACCAGTTGGAATATTTTAATGATTTTATATCCTAATACTCAAGTAATTTATACTGCATTCACATTGCTGCATTTTATCCGCTAAAATATAGTTTGGTTATTGGTATTTTAATATATTAACGATATATTACATATTGAGTACTGAAATATATATTTCTTTTCAGGTCAAGAACTGTGTAAAAGTATTTAGTTACACACTGTCTTCGGCTCTATCTTACACAGCCAACTTCTGTAAGTAATTATTTTTTCTCCTTTTCACTAACATAAATAGTTAGGTACCCATTTGTAGAATGCAAGAGTAAAAAGATAGTTATACTGGGTGTGGCCTGTAACATGAGCAAATAATTAAAACATAGACTCTACTCCTTAAACGGTGATACTTTTGTTCAACAACTTTTAAAAATTATGAAGTATTTTGACTCCCTATTTTTCATACAAAATAAATATTATCTTCAATGGACGCCATCGCCGCGCCATATCATTGTGATAGACGTTGCTTGTCATGCCTTAAACATAACAAAATTCGCAATACATTGCGTCTTAGAATAAACTTTAAAGTGTATTAGAAATCAAACCACAAGTTATTTTTTAAAGTCGCTGAACAAATGTTGGTCAGTATGAGGAGTACAGCCTACAGTTTAATTTTTTGCTCATATTACAGGCCACACCCGGTATATAGGTACATATCTAGATTAATATCCGGTAGACCGAGAAGACTCAGAACACGAATCCCTACTTATATTATATGCGAAAATATTTGTCTGTCTGTTGCTATAAAGTGCTGCAGGGAATGAAATGAAATTTATGAAGATAGAACAATAGGTATAGATAGTGAATACTATTGATGATAAAGTACCTACTTGAACTTCACAAATCTATTATGCATAAAATAAACAAATATGGTCATTTTCTTGTTTTTAGCTCACTATGCGGACGGCAGACCTGTGAGTGAAACATTAAGAAACACTGCTGAAACAGTTTTGTTCTTTGATAAATTGTTTGATAGCATCAACGGATCAGCAACCTATTCACAAAAGAAAGGAAAAGAGCTACGCTGTGCAGTGACAGAAAAATCTAAGCACCATGAATTTTGGCCGGAGAGCATCGAGAAACTGGAAAAAATTAAATATGTAGATTCCAAGGGAAATCCGAAATCCGTGCCTTCCTTAAAAAACTTTATTGCCACGGTAAAAACATTCATGAAGCTGTGGCAGTTTTTTAAGAGCAAAAATATGACAATAATGCGCCCAAGGTTCTTCAATTCAGATCCAATTGAAAACTTCTTTGGCCAAGTCAGGGCCTATAATTATAGGAACAACGACCCCAACTGCCACAGTTTCAAGAACACCTTTAAATCATTATTGATTACTAGAATGATAAAGTTTCATGGTGACGCTTATAATTGTGAGGATGACTCGGCAGACCAAATAATTAATTTAAAATCATTATTTGAAGATAGTGAAACTGCTAGGGTCGAGCCGGGTCGTCCCAAAGTAGGAGATGTAGAAGATACTGTAGAAGAGGCCCAACGGGAGCAACTAAATGTTCTCCATTCGCGAGCGTACACTGCTGGATGGGTGGTAACAAAAACAATGCAGAAATATAATAATCAATGTGACAGTTGCAGAAAAAGCCTTACTACTAAAGAAGGCGCAATCCACAAATGGATTCATCAAAGAGAGTATGATGCCGCCACGAAACGCCTTACTTACCCATCCAGAGGTGCTGTTCGGTGTTTCGGTACAATTATTAAAGAAACTAACGGATTCTTGGAACACCGAGCCCATGAATTAAATCTGACGGCCAAAATTATGGAAAAAATTTTGTTCAACAATCCATTTAGTTTCTTTAAATGTACCACACACCGTGAAATTTTGTCATATTTTATTTCCGTGACAGTAAAGTTCTCGATTACAAATTGGTGCAATAACATTAATAAAATATTAAAAGGAACGGATATTGTGCGGATAAAAAACCGCACTTTGCCTGCGATGCAGCAGAAAGCTTTTTTAAAATATAAGAAAAGACTGAGGAATAAATCGTTTAATAAATAAAATTGTGTTTTATTTAAATTATTGCGACAAGTGTAGTTCCCGGCATTTAAATTGAACACTGACTCAATTTTACTGTATAAGTCGGTGTTCAATTTAAATGCCGGGAACTATATCAATTATAAGTATTAATTTCCTAAGGAGGGGGGGGCTGGTCACGCAAGGTTGGCTGTATAGGCACCGTGCAGAAACTATAGATGGCGTTATAATCCCGACAGTAGAGACACCGTGCGAGTAAAAAAAGAAACTTTCCAGACCCATTGGATGTCACTGTCAAGTCTGTAAATGTGATTTTACTGATTTTACAATGAATAAAATTATAAAATATGGTTTTCTACCAATAATCAATGATCGCCAGCGTGGTCAAAATATATCAAAAGGCCAAAAGCTATTCGAGTCAGGACATGTTTTTGATGTCACAGAAACAGTTGGCCAACAAGAAACAATATTAACTGGCAAAATTGTTGCTCAGACAAAAATTTCAAATGTATATGATGTTAAGATAACAGTAAGTACTTTTCTAAATTAATTGTTATTACAATATCTTTAGAAAACCATTATTACTATTTTTAATTTTTATTTCTGTCGTTTCAGCTTGATTGCAATAGAAACATCAAAAGTGCAATTTGTAAATGCAAGGCAGGTCTATCAGGACAATGTAAGCACGTCTGTGCCTTAGTCCATTACGTAAATTCTGCAGAAAGTGCAGAATCGAAAACCAGTCATGCACAACAATGGGGCAAACCAACGTACCGAAAGTTACTGGGTTATGATAAAGGAGTGACAATGGCAGAGTTATTTCCAACCCCACCAACAAGTATTAAACTTAATAATTTGATGAAACAACTAGAATCAAAGGATATTTCTACAGCTACGTTAGGTGAATCGTTAGCTCATACACCTTTGTATAAAGTTTTAGAGTTAGAAGAAAAACAAGAGAAAGAAATTATAGCAGCAGAAACGTTGGTCGACTTAGTAAGAATTACTGAAATAACTAAATTAAATGAAAAGATTAGCCAGCTAGTGCTAGAGATTTTTACATTGCAGGGCTTTGCTATTTATTATTACTCCTCTGAACTATCACTACCAAAACATTTAAAAGACTTTTATAATGATAAAATTTGTTGTAATGTTGATTCTGGTTCAAATATTTGTTTTGAAACCATTGACCAAGCAAACAGTTCTCGTTGGTACACGGAAAGAAAATTGAGAATAACAGCAAGTAATGCACATAAGCTAAAGGGTGATCGTTTTGATGTAAACAGAGTAATAAATGATTTATTAAGTACAAAAAACATTGAAACATCAGCTATGAAGTACGGTAAGAAGATGGAAGAAGTGGCTTTAACAGAATATAAAAATAAATATTTTCCACATTGTGAAGTATTGAAGGTTGGTTTAGTGGTAAATATCCACCAGCCATGGTTGAGCTGCTCTCCAGACGCTGTTGTGATTTGTGGCAATAATATATGGGAAAAAAAATTAGTAGACATTAAGTGTCCTGCAACATGTACAAATAAACCTGTAATTGAAAGAGATAATTTAGTTACAAATGTAAAATATTTACAATTTGATGAAAATGGTTTAAAGTTGAAACAAAATCACTCAATTTATACACAGGTTCAGATGCAAATATATGTTACAAATATACCTGTCTGTGATTTGTTTGTATATTCTCCTAAGGGAAGTGTACTAGTGTCTATTAAAAGGGATAATATGTTTTTATCTAACTTAGTTCTTCGTCTAGAAAAGTTTTATTTCACTTATTATTTACCAAAGTTATATGCCAATTTATTAGAAGAAAACAAAGAATAATTTTGTATTTATTTTATGTATAGTAGGTTGTTAAATAAAATAATTGAAGTTCAGTTAACAAAATGTTTTTATTTCCTCTGTTTATAACTTTCAAATTACTAAACAGATAAAGCGGAGTTTATAAATTGTACTTGAACAAATCAACTTGTGTTGGGCCGGGTTCGATTACTAACCCGGTGCTACACAATCTTAATTTTAAAAAGTTGATTTTTTCAAGTACAATTATAATGTTTAGTTTACATAGTGTTAGTCAGTATAAAAATACGTTATAAGCGGAGTTTCACAAAAATGTTGCTTTAAAACAGTACATAAAATATTACATTTATTGTTTAATAATTGGATTTTCAACATTTACTAACGCACAAACAACATAAACTATTTGATCTCTATATTTTAACAGACTAATTGGTATTTTATCGAAAATATGAAATTGCTTAATCCTCTGTATGACTCTTTCTATGTGGATTCGCAATGAAGCAATTTTATATGTTTCTTCTACTTCCTCCGGTGAAAATTGTTGTTCATGAAGAAACGGCGGCATAACTACAACAGCTTTTTTCTTATCAACTGATGTTTTAATAGCAGGAAACCCTTTATCAGCAAGGACAGTATCACCAGGCTCCAATAAATCTATCACTCCGCAATGATTTGTTATAAAACAGTCACTAGAGCGACCTCCATAACATTTAGATACAAAACTTATGAATCCACAAGGAGTACAACCAACTAAAAATTTTACTGTATAACTATGTTTATAATCTGAGTACATTTGAACCCTCTGTTTAACTGTTGGAGGACATTCTGTGTGAATCTCAGTACAGTCTATTATGACACGAGTATTTGGATAATCGATTTTAAATGACTCTGGCATATTAATTTGAACAGTTAATTTTGTGGGCCATATAATGAATTTTTTTAACACAGAGTGTAACAAAAACAAGTAGGTTTCAAATATTCTATGTACGGTTGTTCTGTGTATTTGAAATATAACACTCAATGCTGAAAAACGTAATCCTGTTTTTAGTTTCATCAGTGTAATAAGTAACTTTGTTTTTTTATTTATAAACTTGGTTTCGACATCAGGAAGTAAATTCAAGAGTAGATTAAACACTGAAAATGAAACCCCTGTTGTGTTAATTAAATTTTCATCAGTTTTCATTGAACTTATCCCATGAAATCCAGGGCAAAGCAGAATTTGTGAATGTTGGTCAATAGGGTCACAACTAAAATCCTTCATAACTTTGTTAACTGTAACAATATTTGCTTCACAACTTTTATGTGTCATTATTTTTGATACAATGTTACACTGGACCTCAGCAGTGCAAACACCATTATAATTAAATAAATTACATAAAAAGAATGGAGTATAAATCTCATTTTCACATGATATATTATCATTTTGACATCCGACACTTCGACTGGATGGTTTTTGAGGTTCAAGTTCAACACTATTTTCAGGTCTTAATTTCTGACAGGGCTTATCTTCTTTTACTGATCCTGCTCGTTGCATTCGACGTTGGTGTCTTTCAAATCTTTCAATTTTTTGTTCCAAGTTTTTTATATTTTCTTTAACAGGAAAAATTGTAGGCACATACGACGGGTGTAGAGGATTTTCTGATTTTTTGTTGCCAATAAAATGGGCGCTGCAGATGGTGGTATTTTTAGACGGGAGCCAGTTATTTGGACGTCTACTGAAAGAAACAACGGTTATAGGTTAGGTTCAATGAGCATCGAAAATTAAACTGTCTTCAATAATAATTACCCACAAAATTGGTGGTTTTTATATAAATAAAATCAAATAGTACTTTTTAAATACTTGAATGCATACTTACGTGTGTTTTACAACTGCATTTATCCATTTAATTCTTTTATCCTTGAGCCATGGCATGTGAGTACTATTAGTAGGGAAATAGTAAAATTTTACACCCTTGGAGTTGTTTTTGGATGTATTACAGCATCCAGAAATACAACAATACATTTTGATAACTGAAATTGGCAAAATTTAACACGAAAATTCAGAATTTTTTCCGTGGTTTGATAGTAGAATTTTTGACACTTGAGGTAAAAGTTTCGGATACGAGTCACGAGATGGCAGAGTCATCGCTACGCACGGTGCCTATACGTTACGTCCTTTGCTACGCATCAATTCAAAATTAAAAAAAAAAGAAACGTCATACATGACTAGGAGTACAGATAAAATATACTTGTCTAACGTACATAGTCTTTGTTCCCGAGTTGGCGGTCTGATCTCTTTGTAGTCTGTGATTGGGCGGCAAACAAAGGAAGTTATATATTAAGCGGGAGCGAGCTGTCACTTTTTTTGTCATACTAAATTGAACCTTATCACCGACTCAGAAAGTTGTTCGTACCAGACTAGAGAAAACGGTCCACATGAGATAGAAAACCAGAGCCCCGTGTCTCACTCGCAAATGTTGCCAATGTAAAAAAGATACCATTGTGGCAGTATTTATATCAATATACTACTGAAAGTAATTACCTTCTTATACTATTTTAGTGCTTACAGTTCTGATATCTTTTAAGTAATTTGTTAATTATTATGATGTCAATATTATTAACTGATTAAACCAAGCATGTGCACAACAAAAAAACATTAAATTGAATATGGTAGAAATTGTAGTAACTTTGAATATTAATTGGTATCCCCAACTTGATGACATATTTTTCATGTACACACACACACACATGTATACAATACAAGAAAACATTGTCAAACTCCAAGGCCCCAACGCTTTCTGTTCTCTTTGACGGCGCAGCAACTAGTACCATTTCTCTCTCCTTGCTCTTTTAAAAATGCCGTTTGTCAAAAAAGGACAACCATACTGTTGACAAGATGGACTTCAAATCCAAGTGTCCCCTTTTTAGGTAGACCCAGGTTGTGCATGTGCACGTAAAAACGTATATGTGTGCTCTTTTAGGGCACGGACGTAGAGAGTAAACTGGATAGTGTACACTGGCCAAAAAGTGTGTCCACATGAGATGTCAAACCTGAGCACTCCATCTCTTTCTAATTAGGGTGACCATAAGTCATATGAATGTGGGATATTAGCATAAGATGGAATGTATAGTTTGGCCAGGATCTTTTCTCATTCGTGCATAATCAGAGAGAAACATACTGTATTTTCCCTATGCTAGTATAATTGCCCCAGAAAAGAGATGGATAAAGTTTTTTTCTCTTCTGTAAAACGCTTCACACAACCTTACTTAATTTAGTAGTTATAAAGTTATAAAAGCTGTTACAGATGGGATGGGCGTATTGGATCGCGATCAATGCGATCATGGTTGATTGTGAGGAAGGTGGTCCGCCGTACGTCCATCGTACGTATTGGGTGAAAACCAGCGTAGTGTCTTACAGACACTGCTTATGCTGAGCGGCATCCTATTTGGTGTATGTTATTTACTGTATTCTTAACTTTATGTTGTACTTACCGTAATCTAGGTATGTTTTTGTACGCCAAATAAATATTTTCTATTTCTATTTATTTCTATCAAAGACAGCTATAAGAGAGAGCGAGACAGATATTCAGGGTCGGGTAAAACGTTGTAGTTGTACTTGGTAATTCGCAAATCGTATCGATTAAAAACGCTGCCTTCGGTCGTGTTTTAATTTATCACCACTCGTTGCGAATTTAATTCCTACTTTCAACACTTGCAACGCAAATAAATTTATATTATTACTATGCCCACTGGTTATCGATACTAGTCATTTTGTCAAGCCCTAGCGTAGCGTAACAATTTATGTTTTTACACGAAATTATCTTGATTATTGACTAAAATGATAAAATATTAGCACACGACGAAATAAAAACTTACATTTAACTGTGTAAACCGGCATTCTACACTATTTATGCTCTTCATAATTCATAATTTAACAAAATACCTATCACTATCAATATCATACTCATGGTGTGTTCATATACGTGATGACTTCCCTTTTGCATACTTTAGCTATTCTTTAAGCGTCATCGTAGATCTGTAATTGAAACAAAATTTTCAAATTTGCCGCTTTTGTATACTGACGGAAATGTCGGCTCAACCTATATAGAATCGATTACATATATATAAATAGTTAGAATTAACGTTTCAGTAATTAAATATTATGTATAAATATGAGTCTGTAATGTCCAAGGACTTCGGGTTTAATTTTTGGCAATTATGTAGCTCTCATTACGTGAATCGAATAATTAAACATGCCGAAATAAGTATATCTTTATTTATTTATTAGTATACTATTTAGGTAAAGTTATTTTTACATTAAGTATGAAATAACAATTTTGTAAGACCGATCCAAATCGTACCGACATCATGGTCACCCTAATCGTCATCAAGTTGGGGATACCAATTAATATTCAAAGTTACTACAATTTCTACCATATTCAATTTACTGTTTTTTTTGTTGCGCACATACTTGGCTTAATCAGTTAATAATATTAACATCATAATAATTAGCAAATTACTTAAAAGATATCAGAACTGTAATTGGAATATAGCACTAAAATAGTATAAGAAGGTAATGAATTTCAGTAGTATATTGATATAATTTTTACCACAATGGTATCTTTTTAACATTGGCAACATGTGCGAGTGAGACACAGGGCTCGGGTTTTCTATCTCATGTGGACCGTTTTCTCTAGTCTGGTACGAACAACATTCTGTCTCGGTGATAAGGTTCAAATTAGTATGGCAAAAAAAGTGACAACTCGCTCCAGTTTAAACAATATAACTTCATGTCTAAACCATAGACTTATAATATATAGAGACGGTGTCTCAGCGAGCTGTCACTGTTGCCACTTTTGTTTAGTGTACGATTAACAATGAGGCCCACCTTGCTGTAGCCATGTCGATAAAGTCATATCGATAAACTATCGACATTTCTTGCAATTTTAATTTTACTTCAAAGGTTTAACGGTACCTAAAATGAACAAAAACGCTTTTATTCTTTATTGTGGTTATCAGATCACAATTTTATAGTCACGCCCCAGCAGGGAACCAAGGGAAAGTTCAGATATTTAATTAAAATACATAAATACCTCCTAAAATAGGTGTTCCGTAATAATTGAATTATATTATAATATATTCATTATCCATTAGCATTTCAATTATGTTCATGTTTAACGAAGATATTGAAGCTTCAATTAATCGCTATTTCGTTCCACTGTGTAGCGTTTATCGATATATAACATGATTAAAATCGAGTTTTCACATCCCTAAAAGAGCACACATATACGCTTTTACGCACCCATACACAACCTGGGCGCATCAAAAAAGGCAACACTTGATTTGAAGTCCATCTTGTCAACAGTATGGTTGTCCTTTTTTGACAAACGGCATTTTTAAAAGAGCGAGGAGAGAGAAATGATTCTAGTTGCTGCGCCGTGAAAGAGAACAGAAAACGTTGGGCCCTTGGTCTAAACTCACGATTTTGTTAAGCTCTCTCCAGACTATGCGCGTGAATCGCGGGCGAAGCCGTGAATGCGGGTGTTGAGGAGGCTTTGCGTGCAAGACAGGGGCAAACAGGGGGAATCTACCTGCTAGATTGTGATGGTAATACCCTGCGATCATATATAACCACGGTAATACCCTGCCTTTTTACTTTCTTCCTTGCAGCGAACTGCATCCTGCAGTATTGTATTTTAATATTTGCCGCCTTGGATTGCCGCGTTTTCATAGAAGGCTTCTATCCCTGTGTTAGAAAGAGACGCTAACAATGTTTACAGGTTACTAGAGTCTGGCTAGCCAAAAATTGTTGACAGATATTTCGTTGTTGTATCACCAATTGTCTATGATTTGAAAAAAAAGCTAAAAGTCAGTTGACAATTTATGTCATTCATTCAAATTGTTTGCGGTTTATAAGGGGTTTATTTTAAGTAATATTAATAATGTCTATACTGAGTGAGGTTCGCGAACTATTATTTATTTAAGTTCGTAAATAATTACGACAATGTGCGAAGTCGACCTATATTACTTACTTTACTCTTTGGAGATAACTTCATGCCCTGACGGTCATCCTTGTCGAACGCGTGTTAATTGTTATTTCCTTCTCGCTCAGTGTCAGCAGTCGCAGTGTTTTCCAAACTTTTCACGTCGTAAGCTTGGTAATTAATGTGTAACTGTGAATTAGTTTTTTCAACGTTTGTCTTCTATAGATAAATAAAGTTTAATTTAATACATTAGATTTGTTTTATTTTACTATGTTTCTACATGAATAACTTAAAATTAATGTCGTTAAAATAATTTTCACCGTTGGTTAAAATTCTCCCACATTTTAAAGTTTGAGAACCTGTAAACAGCATGATGACGTAGGCCCGTGTCAGAGGTCATACGCGAATCTCGGAATAGAGTACCAGGCGGAGTATATTATTATACCATGGAGTAGAAGCAGCTATCTGCTAAAGTGAGAAAGTAATAGCAACTTTTACTACTTTCCCACTCTTACTTGCCTCATGTTCTATTCGATTGTAATAGGTAGTTGCATTCGATAGGCCATCAATATTAACAATCGATATGTTTTCTGTAATAGAAAACTTACTAACTCCATAGACAAGGGTACTATAAGCGTTAACTTTTTATGTAAATCGAAGCGAAGGCGTTCGTATTTTCAGCCAATTAATAGTAAAGTAAAATCATGATAAAATTAAAATAAGGTAGAACTATATTACGCCTACTAATAATTTATTGTTTATTTATTTAGGCAAATATTACTTAACAAGTAAAAAAAGTATTTTCACAGACCATTCCAGTCAACCTATCAGTGAAGAAGAATGGACGGGTTTATTCTTATTTCAAGTATTATGTTAGCATTTTGATTTTTGGGGAAAATATTTTAAAGAATGGATAAATAAATCACTTGTATTTTTCCTATATTTATCGTATGTTAGTGCGTGAAGTTAGCAAGAAACATATTGGCGCCAGCGGAACTTGTCACAAGCTAACTGCGCTGAGGTTGGCTACACTGTAGTAACTACGTGGTCGCAAGAGTACGAAAATGTAAACATGCACAAACATTTTTTGATATTTTTCCATTATTGGAGTTATAATAAACAATTTACCCTCTAATGAACTATATTTAAGAAAAATAATTCAAGTGATATATCAAAAAATATCTATTTAAGCGAAGTTTCGACATCAATTTATTTTCTGTAACCGTAGTGAATATAGGTGGAAGCGTCGTCAAGCGCTGTAGAAATTTCAAGTCCGTTTAATGGCGGACGCCAATAATTTGGAAGTTTCGTGATTCTATTGTTCTGTTTTCAAGTATTTCAATCGTTTATTGATTCGGGAATGAGTTTTGTTATTAGTGATCGCGCTCAAAGTGTTTCAAACGTGAAAGTGCTATGAAATGTTCTGTTTTAACGTGACAAAAGCGCCTACTAGCTATGTAACCTTTTCCCTAACCTCGTTTACGCCAATGGAGTAGATATGTGATCGATGTGTGTGCGTCGGTGAACGATTTTTCGTCCGTTTCGCGTTATTCTGTGCGAAGTTATTCGGGTTATTAGTGATGGAAGTGTCCGCGTCGCGGTTTTGCAATCCGACGCCCGATTTCGACGTAACGTAAGCGAGCCGGTCGATCGCTAGAGCCGAGTGTAAGCAGGCGGCCGTCCGCCACCAGCCGACATGGCTGCAACGCAGGCCGAGTCTCAGCGTAGCGATACGAACGTAGATCAGACTCCATCGGAACAGCTCAGTGAATCTCGGAACGCTCTATTACAAAACGGCACCGACAAGTCCGTCGGGCGCGTTCCGCCCGATGGCGTCGTGAACACAAAGAGTAAATCGCCGATGTCAGGCGAGCCGGGGCCGCCACGAGACGGCGGCGACGCGCCCGGTCACGACCGGATCGCAGACCGACCGCCGGGCGATCTGTACGGTCAATATAGGTATCCGGATGGCACGGATCCGTACTACGCGCAGCGGCCGGGATTCGGCGGGAAACCGCGCGGTCCGCCGCCGCAGCAGCGCTTCTTCCCGGGGCAGCCGACATCGCAGGCGCCGGGACCCACGCCGACGCTCAACTCGTTGCTACAGTCGAGTGGTGCGCCGCCACACCGCTACCCTAATAGTTACGAGCAGCCGCCGGCGGGCTACGGGCCTGGGCCTGGTTGGCCTCCGCCGCGGCCCATGCCTCCCTATAACCCTCAAGCTAATCCCTATAGGAATTCAACGGTGAGTCAATCTTAAATTAAAGTATAGTATGTAATTTTCTTCTCTAGCTCTGTACAAATTTAGAAACAGCCCCTCCCTGAGTGGGAACTCTTGTACCAACTCAATATATGTGAAGAATAAGGTTTAAATGGTAATAACACACAAAACAAACAATCTAAGTACAAAGAAATACCTACCTAAGTAGAAAATGTCAGGGCACCCACATGTGCTTTTAGTGTCACAGAAAAATAATGATAAACTAAAATAGATAATAACATCAAACATTAAAATCATTCTACTCTTTGTATAGTTGAGTCAACAAAAATTTTACAAGCCAACATTCCAAAATATTACATGCCTCTAAGACCCTGACAATAATAAATGATTGTGTAAATATATTTTTTGAACATCGGCTTGTAAAGATGCTTGTAAACTCAGTCTTACCTAATTGCTGCACTCTCTTTATGAACATTTTCTGCTGCTGTGGTATAACAGAAATGGTTGTGATGGTATAAAAGAAATTTTATTACTGAGGCCCTAAAGATATCAGGATTAACAAACAACATGGTGAAGGAAGAGTCAAACCAATCCCTCTTTCTTTAGGTAATTTATATGTAGTGATTTTCTTTAATCACTTGCTTACATTAGGCTACTATTTATTTACCTGATAATATTTAAATAACAATGCCTACACTCACGTGAATTTTTGTCGTTATTGGCGACATGTTTCGGACCCATCGGGTCGTTGAGGGTCGGGTCGGGTTGTTATTTAAATATTTATAAATATGGCTCAGGAAAGTTTAATTTCTATTACCCTTTTTTTACCTGATAATATCTGTAATAAGTTTAATGACTACTACAAAGTTATCATAGTTCTATTTGAGATAGATATAACTTACAAGTGAGTTAAAGAGTTCCAGGTATATGCCAATGTTGTTTGCTAAATAATATTTTCAGACACACCTTGTACATGTTTATGATTTTTATAGATGTGGATTAAACATCCATTTATCATTTACCAATTGAGGTAGATAATTTTAGTAACTTGTAATCCCAAGTTTTAGGTAATGCCTATTGTGGATCTTTCACCTAAAAATATTTTTGACTGCACAAAGAGTTAATATAAAGTAAAGTAAGCCTAGGACCGCATTATTAAGAAATGTGTATTGGTGTATCTTTTTATTCTTTTTGGATTATAAAATTACTGTAATTATTAAAATAAAAATTGTGTGTAGTACTATAAAAAATATGAATATCAAAAAAAGTTAATATAAATAAAAGATCAGTGTCATATTAAACAATAATATCTGGGAGACATTCCATGGCTGGAAGGACAAAAACAAAAACATGGACCAGATTAGTTCATAATAAGGAAGAGTGGAGAAGATTGGGGAAGGCCTTTGCCCAAAGGCACACAGAAGTGGTTACCGTAGAATGTAGATTAAGGAATCTGTAGATATAGTATAAAAAAAATGTACCTATTCTGAAATAAGGCTATAAATAAATAAATCTGGGAGACCGAGCTTTGCTCAGAAAATTTATAAAAATTCCAAAATGCGCGTTTTCCCAGAGATAAGACCTAGCTAGATCGATTTATGACTCCCGAAAATCCCCATATAGCAAATTTCATCGAAATCGTTAGAGCCGTTTCCGAAATCCCCGAAATATATATATAAACAAGAATTGCTTGTTTAAAGGTATTTGATGCAAAGCAAGAATTATTTATTTTATTATTATTTTGCCACTTAGTTTATGTTACCTCTTCACGCTTAAACTGCTGAACCAATTTAGTTGAAATTTGGTATGGTGATAGTTAGAGTCCCGGGGAAGGACATAGGGTAGTTTTTAACCCTGAAATCAGCCTTTAAGGGGGTGAAAAGGGGGGTAGAAGTTTGTATGGGGAATCACTAAAAAGCAGATTGGATAAATAAATATTATAGGACATTTTTTTACTTGACATAAGGCTTGTCTTGTGGGTACTAGACGTCGATATGTATAATATACACATATATACAAATACTTATATACATAGAAAATATCCATAACTCAGGAACAAATATTTATGATGAACACACAAATAAATGCCCTTACCAGGATTCGAACCCGGAACCTCCTGCTTTGTAGGCAGGGTCACTACAGGGGATAAAAAATAAGCTACCCAAATTACTAACTCCATGCCAGTCCATGCAGATGAAGTCGCGGTCAAAAGCTGGTAACTAATAAATGATTCGGTCAAGTTATGTTTTCATGTATGGGGAAGACAAACAAATTATAGCCAGCATTCAATGAATGTAGTATGATACCTTTGGGTATGGTGCTTTACGCACACTAGTGTCCCATGCACGCCCCCTGACGCAACCCTCCCTTTTAGCATGAAATATGTCCCGGGTGACGGTTTTTTTTAATTTTTGAGAAAAGTATTAGATTTAGGAATAAAGTGTCAAGGCAAGAAATAATCCTTAATAAATTTTAAACAAAAAAGGTTACATGCAACTTTTTGGTAAGTCTCACCATATTCATGTATTAACTTGTTGAAGTTCAATATAACATAGTACATGATAGTACTGAAAGAAATCTTATACGGAAAATAAGCTTGCAAGGTTATTCTCCGTGTAAGATTTCTTGTGCACACTAGTGTGCGTAAAGCACCATACCCAAAGGTATCATACTACATTACAGCATTTGATGCTGGCTATAATTTGTTTTTCAAAAAACACAATTTGACCGAATCAAAATATCAACATTCTTACTTCTGCAGTGTTGTTTATAGCCTCCTAAGATCTAGAAGCAGTTGTTTTGTTTTTAAATATAGAACCTTTAGTTACTCAATAAAGTAGTAGGTTTTGGTAGGTTATTTTATTTAGTTACCCCCCTTATTCATAGAACTTTACGGTCCTGATTTACATAGTTAAATTATGTTTTATCCCTTTCTTATAAATACATAGTCAAAATGACAGATAAGGACAAACGATTATTAGCTATTATTAAATTGTATAAAGGCCTGGCCAAACAGCCGGCGCGACGCAGCGCCGCGGTCGCGCCGCGCGACCGCGGCACATGCTAACAGGTTACCGATGTCAAACAGACTGCGTCCCGCCGGTATCACGCCCCGCTTCTGTCGTGCCCCGCGCCGCGCGGCGCCTTGCGTCCACGCGGCGGCCCGCCGCGTCGCGCAAGGTCACATCAGTCGAATCGGACGTTAGGCAGCGAGCGGTGCGCCGCGTTCCCGCGCGGCCGCGCCGCGTTCACGCGCGCGATGAGGGCGTGTTGAGAGCGTGAGGCCGGCGCGATCCGCGCGCGCCCTGTTTGAACAGGCATCGCGTCGCCATCACGCGGCGCGGACGCGGCGCTGCGTCGCGCCGGCTGTTTGGCCAGGCCTTACCGGGACTTAATCGCGTATTTAAGTTTTAAGATTTACCTCGTTGTACAATTTAATAGTGTGTAAAAATTGTGAAAGTTTAATTTAAATCAGCGATTATTAGCTAAAGGTTCCGTCACACAGGCGCGTTTCCCGGGCGGGGCGTGAGCGTTTTATATCTAAAAGCGGCGCGCCCCGCTCACGCGCCGCCTGCAAAACGCGCCTGGGTGTCGGAGCCTTAATTGGGTTTGTAGCGCGTTTATGTAAGGGGGGTTAGTACAGTCAGCAGCAGAATTTGCCAAGCGGGCGAGGTGTTCAAAATTACCTCCACACGCTCTTATTCTCTTAACAATAAAGTCACATCAAGATCATTTTGAACACCCGGCCCGCTTAACAACTTCTGCTGCTGACAGTACTTAATAATCATTTTTTACAGCCTTACACTGGCTGCGTGTGCGTAGACGTGCGCGTGCGCAAAAATGTTTGAGCCACGCACGCACAGGACACGCAAGCGCTGTGCCGTCTCTCATAAAGATCTGTATATTGCGCACGTGCACGGTACGCACATGGACCCGGTGTACGAAGGCCTTAAACGCGCAAATCGCAGAAAGGTTAAAAACAGTTCTGGAACCATTCACCATATTTAAGCGATGTTTCTATTATAGATTTAAACGGTGAATCATCTTGGAAATATGGTGTGTCAAATTGTCGATAGAAGAATCAATGCTCGGGTTCTTTGCAAAAAAATGTTGTTTCATTCAATTTGTTTGCTGTAGGTACATGTGTTATTGGTGCGGGTGGCGAAGAACTGAAAGAAATGAAGAACTTATAACTTTTCCTCTTTACTTCTCTAAGCGCCACTTGCACCATCCCACTAACCCGGGTTAACAGATTAAACCTGGCGGCTTAGCACGGTCGCGTTTTTATCCCTTGTCACCATGCCTGTCACGTTCTAACAAGTATGTAAGTGCGAAAGGGACGCGCATAGTGATAGTCGATAAAAATGGAACCGTGCTGAGCCCGCTGGAGTTACCATGGTTACCAGTACAATTTTACACTGGGATAACGATTTAACGGGTTAACCCCGGGTTAGTGGGATGGTGCAAGTGGCCCTAACGAGGTTAGGAGGTTAAGCATGTGTACATGTGATTTTTTGTCAGTAAGGTATAACAATTCCTAATTTTTTTTTATTAAAAGGTTCTTGAGAGGTTTAAGATAGTTCCTATCAGGGATGTTGCGAACATCCGCATCCGCAACTGCGGAACTTCCGCATTATATTTAACATCCGCATCTGCATACGCATCCGCATAAAATCGATGCGGAGCTTATGCGGGTGCGGATGTCGAACAAGTCGGTACAGGAACGTCTTAGCGGTGGCCTAAGTCATTGGCGCCGCCAGGATTACTTTACGTGCATATTTGGAATAGAAGCACTTGATGCAGTCATTTGTTTTTTTATGTCATAATAATAGTTTGACCAATCACAATTGGCTAGCTGGGTAAATTTTTGAAGAGTGGGTTTTTTTGTATGGCTTTTTTTCTTTTTTTGCAATATTAGAATAATGATTGGGTAAAGGGGGTGTTTTAACAACATAAAATATAAGGCATCAATCTGCTTTTTGAAATATGAACATTATGAACGCTTAAATATCGACATTTGTATGTCACTTTGTCGACATTTGTACGCCACATTCGACATTTGTATGGTGTAAGTAGCCGTACAAATATAATATTATCTTCAAAGTTTTTTGACCATCTTTCGTACATCATGAACCCGATTGAAGCAGTTATTAGACACGAAATTCTACCATCAGTTTGCTAACTATAATTATAAAGAAACACAAATCATTTGTATATCAACAAATAAGGGCCCATACGAATTTCGTAGTAACCGTACCAAAATATACGTCCCTTAAAAAGTTAACCTTATTTTCTTCAATCAAAAACACCGACTCTGTGTCCACTAGTGTTGGAGATCGAAGCCCAAGTGATGCACTATTGTATCGTATGATAAACGTAAGTAGTGAACCAACAGACACACTATATTTTGGGAGGCATTCTTGAATCATAACAAAAAAAGTGCCGCGCCGTCAAATACATAAACGCTATCCTAATTTTAATAAATAACGCATTATTTTTTATAAACAATAAAATCAGATCTCTAAGCTAAGCTAAGCAAAGCAATGCTCTTTGTAAAGGTATTACGTTTTTGACAATACGTTACCGAAGTCCAAAGTTATGATTTTTTGCTGAGCCCTCACGTGAATACTGTTCGTTAAATGTAAGTAGGTACTTGGAATTTTAGCCTTAGGAAATATACTTAGTGTTCACAGGAAAAGAGTAGAGGAGGATACTGAATTCCTTGACAAGGTGATGAACAAATTTGGACAGCAACCTAGCCTTTTTTTTATTGAAACAGTAACTTAATAATGCTGGTGTAATCGGGTAATTTTTTTTTTTCTATTTATTTTATTTCCTGACAGGGGGGTGCAAGTGCACCCCCTTGCACCCTGCTGCCGGCGCCCATGGCCTAAGTGCTAGGTAATTTCGTCATTACCTATAACGAAATCGTCTAGATCCAGAAAACTCGGCCAAGTTACTGTTTATTAAATATAACGCACCTATATTCTTGCTCCAATACTAAACGTATCGTTTTTTTTTTAAATAATAAAATACTAAAAATGTAATATTTGACGTTTTCTAAGTACCTAATCTTGACATACGCCTCCGCATCCGCGGATGTGAGCCTTTAAATATCCGCATTCGCATCCGCGGATGTCAAAAAATCTGCATCCGCAACATCCCTGGTTCCTATATAATTACTGTGGACCTTAATGTAAATTACGATTGTGTTTTTAGAACATAGGACGCGGTTTTTGTTAAAGATACCTAATGATATCGGATATTGAAAGTAGGTATGTACCTACTAGGTATTTCACTTTCGAAAACTGTTCTATTGTGATATCTGCCAGTGACGGCGTGTCGAGAGGAAGCAAACAAGAAAAACACCGCGAAGGAATAATAACGCGGTCCGTCGCTGCGGGTTGGTGAGATATAAAAACGAAAGCGCACAGCGATAGTGAAAGTTTGATGTGTAGGCAAATATTACTCGCTTCCAGGCGGAGATTTGTGCGTTCGCCTCTCGGTTCCGAAATGCGATAAAGCTTGCCGAAATGCGCGGATACACCGGCGTTTCGCAGACTCCTCTCTTTGCACATACATTATGTAGCCAACACCGGTGGGACGTGTGTTTGACGGAGCCTGGCTGAATGGAGGAGGCCTTGACATCTGACACGTGTACTTACACATCCAGCTTGGCTTGGGAGATGAAAGGGATATCTTTTTTGTTTAGTTCCTCGTTGTAACCTGCCAGCATCGTTGCCTGGTTCATTTGAATACCCAACGTGGAATACGGAAATTGTTTTTTTTCTCTGTAGTTTCTTTCCTCGTATTTTTCTACGGTAAGTATGTTTGTAATGGCTTATCATATGTGTGCTAGCTGCATCTAATAAGTTCGGTATCTACCGACAACAACCTACCTAGTACCTACTTATCTTAGGAAAGATTATGATTGACATAACACCTACTCGTGTTCTTCGGTTGAGTTTTCTTGAAACCTTAACTATCGCAATTCCGTAAAAATAAATTCCAAAGGCAGTCAGTTGTAAACAAAGTTGTACGGATATTCGCAAAAGCTATTTCAAGTTGAAATCCTACGACTGAATCGAGCAGCTATAACAGGCGGCCATAAAACAATGCATCGAGCACGTGTTTACACTTTCGAGTTCACATTCAAGGTCGTACGCATTTGTAAAGGATGTGCCCGTGTAGGTTGGCCGGTGAACAAATACCGGTTACGTAACGTTGTCCCACTTCCCACGACTCCATTACGATTATCTTCTGACACTTGCGGCGAGCTATCGGCATCGTTTGGGGGTTGGGGAAAGTGAATTTTGCATATCATATATACGACACGATACTTAAATATGATGTGCACCTTAACGTGAAAACATGACGGCAATCTAGGAAGGGGAAGTACAATGGTGCTTATCATAGGATTTCCCCTTTTACATGAAACAAGAGGCTAGCAGTCACGTCCATGCTGTACAGGGAAAGATCTGATTCAAAAGGGTTCACGTCTCATACGCCTTAACCCTTACAATAGTTACATTATAATGATAAAATAAACAGAAAATATAAAACAAAATCATCGCCGTGTATGAACCTGGACTGGCTACCAGGTGTTGATGATTATGATGAGTACCTAAATTTTCTGAGAAAAATATGTCAAGTAGATAATCTACATTTTTATATTATTAGAAATAATGTTTATGTTAAATGTATTTAAAATTTATTTGTATAGGTATATTTGTTAACAACATATTAAAATATATTAACTCACATTTATAGACGGATCTAACGTGAGCTAATGTGTTCAAAACGCGAAAGTTTAAAATATTATATTAAAATATGTTCCATTTGTATAACGTGTAAATTGGTTAAGTATATGAATAACAAATGACTTATGACTTTGTTTACATTACCTACCTATTGATAAAATCACTATTGTACAGAAAAGGTAATAACGGTAAATTGGTTTGTTGACACTATTTTCAATATCCACCGTTCCAAACTCGCAGTAGTTCTCGCATCTAATGGCTCACAGTAGTTTACAATGACCAATTTATAGAAAGCTATTCAAATAATACCCTATTTTCCTGTGCACGTGGATGGCTAAAACAAATTAAAGCGATACGAAGTTATAAATTGCATTCCATTAGGTAAAATTGAGGTCAAATGCTTTGCTTGTCTATTTGGGATAAATTATTGGTACTATTTTGGTTACTTTGTATTTGTACAGTCAGCATTAACAGTAGCACTCTGGATTACTTTTCCAAATGGGGATATATCTCGGCAGTACGTTTTCATAAGTATCTGCTGCAGTTGCAGTCTAATTATTCTATAGAGATTTATCGCTCCCTTTTAGATAATGGTAGAAACTTTTGACGTCTACTGAGTGACTAGTCTGATCCTACTCTGTTCGGATGTTTTAATTTACATAGTTTTGTTTTGGAGTGGTACCTAATTTCCCCAGAATTTTGTTACTCTTTCGATACTGTAATAGCTCGTGTACAAGAAAAGCAATGTATTATAAGACACTAAGGCCTACTGTCCACGGAAGGGTAGCTGCATAGACGCGTATTCGTCATTGTACGCTTGGTGTACGCCGTGCCGCTATATAGTTATAGCGGCGTGTAAGCGCGGCGTGGGCGTTTTATATGTAAAAGCGACGCGCTGCCCGCAAAACGCGCCTGTGTGACGGAGCCTTAAATGTGAGACGTTGGTAGTTTTGCCCTAGGCCTAGAGTACTTTTGAGTTTGACTACTTATGATTGTATCGTAACGTAATACAGGTAGGTGTCCAGTCCACACTTCCCAACTCCCAACTCGACGACTATAGCGCCTGTTTTGCCTGAAGATTTTGGTGTAGTTATTAATGCACAGATTAAAAAAATTCGGTAGTTGATAGGAGGCTGACTAGTAAATTAATAGATTATTGTGGTAAAATCCACATGGGTAATTGTATCTTTTATTGAATATTGTGTGACCACAGTGCTCTTTAGGAATTCCAGCGTCTCGGACGTGAAGGCGCATTGTCATTGAAATCGCTATGACGTTACACTGATTATTTATGAATGGGCAAGCATTGTGGAATTAGTAATTTATCTCGGCATGTCGTTTACTCACAATCGTGTTAGATAGTTGTCGATAAGGAGACACGTGGTTGCGAGGTCGACGACCCTACATACTCGTGTACGCCGACAGCTCGGTAATAATAATAAAATGTTTCCTTGCGACTGGTTCAAGGGCGAGTCGCTGATATCGGCAGCGCCCGCTATATTTAGATTTAGCTGTGTATTGTGGATATGTATTGCTACACTTGTCTTATGTTTTAACACGCTCGTTTCTCTTCTCTACCTATTTTCGCTCACATATGTTTTACCGAACGTTTCGATCCAAAGCCCGATGACAACTACTGCTTATGTGGCACACCTTTGACAGGTGTAAATAATGTATTCCCACCTGTTCCTCGCTTCATATGCCGTGCCAGCAGCGACAGTATAACATTCGACATAAGCGTCGTACCTACATATATATTAGTAGTTTCGGCTTATCCAGTTAGAATTTGCTCGTCGGAGAAGTGATCGATTTCCTATTCTCTCGTATTTAGGGCGATACGTGGTGCGTAGTGCAGCCGGAGTAAATTTCGCTCTCGCTTTCGTATCGCAATAGAGGCAGTGTGTACATGAAAACGAGATGAATGGGCCGACGGAGACCGTTCGTTCCGAGTCCGTGATGTGGATTTCGTAAAATCAATGCGAACCGTCTCGGGCCCGCGTGCGGCCGATAATCGTGTCATTGTGTTGTGCTTGGATAATGGGGACGGCCCCGATCGTCTACCGCAACTACGAGGGGTCACTGACCGTTTAACTGCTTTAATGTGTTAAAATTTCACTTGCTTCATACCGAGACTGATTGATATTCCATGGTATAATAAAAGGGTTTATTTTGGTTGGAGTAAGACCTGAGCAGGTGGACAACTCCTGAAAAGATTGCTTGACAAAAAAGTGTTTATAGTATGTACGACCACGAAACAAGGCGACGGCTCTCTCAATACTACCGCATCAGAGTGTTGTTGTGCAGCATCTGTAATGATGTCACTTCTGTGAATCTTAAAGTATCCAACATGAAGCACCTTGCATCATCGTGATTCGTATCGGCGGAGTGAGACGTCACTGGCACGTCACACGCCTGCATTCATTCATACAATATGTTGAATGTTGTAATGGGGTCGTTAAACCGACCTGACGTCACATAATTGCCGGCTCCCTTCGCCACTCGCCAGTTGAAATCAAAACGACGGATTAATAACAAAACAACGAGGGAGGCCTTTGTAGGTCAAGCACATTATCAATACCAACTATTGTTTCAATTAATGCGATAAGAACAAATTGTTATGTTCGTCATGTCGATGACAAAACAGGGTATTAATATATGTTGTAAACAGATCATTAATGAACTTAGTATTTTATTTACCTACTTGAACGTAATGAAATGTGCTATGATGCAATGATTTCCGTTCCAATGACAGGGTAATGTCTATTCTGATTTCTAGCTCTAAGCCTAAGCGACGAGTTCAAAATAGTGTGTTATTAGGTCAGCCTTCTATTATTATCTCGACACGACCTACAATCTACAATTCAAGTCATAGTGAAATGGTAATCAGTAACCGAGCTAACATTGCGATACCGCTTTCGTCAAAAGATGTAATATTATGGAATAGTTTGACTTCAATTATCATGTCATTTCTAGACCCGCAGTCTACAATTCTTATGACTGTCTCTAGTGTTAGATCAGGTTTTGTAGGACGTTAGTAACTCGATCCTTATCTTAACAGTGTCATTCCTTGGTATTTACGGGTGTTGATAATTTCATACTGGCCATGGCTAAGGAGTAAGGAATGCAAATCGGTTATTTTTTTTGTATGGAAATAACCGCGGTTTCGGTTAAAAACAGAATATTTCCATACAAAAAATAACCGATTTGCATTCCCTACTAAGGAGGAAACTGGTTTTAAGCTAACCTCGTCGAGATACTCGTAATGAAATGTTTGAAAGTTAAGGATACTTTGCGTAATCTATAATGACGTAGAATCGAGTCGATCGTATTAGCGACATTGTCGCCGAGAAATCCAGACGTCGAATGAAGACGAATGGTGGCATACCGTATCCAGCGAGGGGTGAATATTTCTTTAATCCATGAGTTGTCGGTACATAACGGGGCGCGCGTCTATACATAGTGTACATCTACATTGAAAGGTCACGACCGCCACTCTTTATGTACTCCAGATAGTAGGTACCTATAGGGAGTTCTTTATTGAACCGTCTTGGGTGAAAAGGGGTCGGTTTATTAGGTCAGTAACACTTGTAATCCGTTTGTTTACACTTGTGGCGTCTTTGAAGGACGAGTTTGACTATTTAACTGTTAAATGAGGAAATAGTTACTTAGTGTAGGTAGATAGATGGTATCGTTTTAGACATTGTCATTACTTGATGAGATGAGAAATGATACTTGACAACGGCTTATATAAGTAACTTTAGCACGTGCATAATTCAAGTTTACGGCGTAAAACTTAACGGCGTTAACAATACTAGCTTTGTAGTTTGTTTAGAAATTGTCCTTCAATTACATTCACACCGCTATGCAGCAATTCATTCATCGTCTTCAACGATCACTCGATCATCACCGATGATCAAAGGCTAATAATACCGATTGATACCCAATTAGACTTCACCTTCACCCTCTCCCAAGGAGATCTCCCTGGCACCTGTACACGTGACGTGATGTGCTCTAAAGTTTACTAGGACGATTAGATAGTAAACAAAGAATGTGTCGTGTAAGATCGGAGTGCAAGCCACCTGTTGCCCAACAGCAGCACCTAGTTACCGCGAGCTTGACATTCACGGGGCGCTCGTGACGGCGCAGACCGAAATAACTTGCCGTAACCGACCGCATAACACGACGTAATGCTCTTTCTATTTATAGAGTCTTATAATTAAATACACAGACATTTGTATTTACCAACCGCTAGTCCGTGACGCCATCGCGGATTGCGATACGCATGCGCGTCGCCGCTCACTGACGGCCGACCGATGCTGCAAAAGTATATGTCCGGAAAAAAAAACACCTTTTATGAATTATTAACTCGGTCCGTTTTAATTAGCACCGTTATAATTAAATGACAAAGCATGGGGACCGGTGTAAAAAAGTTGACAGAAGCAAGTTGTCGCTCTCGCGCCCGTTACTTCAGGCACACGTCGACGGAAGTCGGAACAGATGATTCGATGAATACGGTTTACGTCCCATTGTTGTAACTCAAACTCGTATAAAAAGTAAACCGGTCAGCAGGCCTTTTATCGCTCCTCGCAGGAGCCGATGAAATTAAGTAATAATAGTAATAACAGTCAATCTCATTCATTTTCCCTTTTACTCGCAACAATATATGGGTTCGAGTTTTTTTGTAGATACGCAAAGGGATACCCCGACGGCGTTTTATGTAAAGGAAGGCAAGGTTACACTCACACATTTACATAGTGGTGTGTCGGCGTAAGGTGCGTTTGTAGTGGAGGGAATCCCCAACTTTTTACAAACACAATCAAAGTTATGTAATGTTTGCTCGTATCCGCCGGCGCACGGGCTGCTACCGTTGTTTGTACGAATGCCGATGTTACACATAACTTGCCTCTTGTATTAGTCATAGGTCATTAACATTACCGTTAAACGGTGTTTACATTTTAACACTCAGGGTAATAAATTGTTTTACCTTGACTTTGGAATTTATTTATCCGTCATATTATTATGTTCTGTGGATACAAGTGCAATAATTTTGTCGAAATAATTACATCAGTTGTGCATTATTTAAACAAACTTATTTCTTTCATAGTACATATTTTAAAAATTTGTTCCCCTTCCCATTAAACAAGCATTGTAGTTGTAGCAAACTGTTAAATGATTCAAAATCACCATTGTAAACGTCACACGTCGCGTTGTAAAGGGCGAAGGTGTAATTGCAGTTATTATGTAATGTTTCGGCCGTCGGTTGGCAATGACATAATAGTGATGCAAAGTGGGTGAATGCGCCGCTTCTACCGGCCTGGAATCCGGTCACATTCCTAACGGCCTGCACTTGCACTCTAGTGCCTGCAATTATATCACAACATTCACAACACATCTCACTTCGCGACATATTTATGTCACTCTAAAGTAAACTAGTTTACTAAGAAAACGTTGGAATTGGATTCTAGAATGGGATTATGTGTGCTTCACCAGATAGACGCAATTATATTATGTGCGTATAAGTGTCTTGCAACTTATATTGTGCACGTCAGCACGTCACATTCTTACACCATTGTTCAAAATCGTTGATTCTTATACTATAAATAAATAAATATTATAGGGACATTCTTACACAAATTACTTCCCACGGTAAGCTCAAGAAGGCTTGTGTTGTGGGTACTCAGACAACGATATACCTATATAATATACAAATACTTAAATACATAGAAAGCATCCATGACTCGGGAACAAATATCTGTGCTCGTCACACAAATAAATGCCCTTACCGGGATTTGAACGCAGGACCATCGGCTTCGCAGGAAGGGTCGTTGTCGTTACCCGCTAGGCCAGACCGGTCGTCGACTATACTACATAAAGATGAAGGTACCTATTCATTTATATTCATCTATACAAATTCCATACGACGGAAACAAAACTAAATGACATTTGGAACAATGTTTCCAGCACTAAAATACTACACGTGATAAGAAATTACTGATTACTTGACTTACTTACCCCTGTTTTCAACTTACCTCAACGACCTTAGCATACATTTTAGCATCAAATACAGATCAGACACCTCATTTCTTGGCTTTGCTTCAATCGAATACCTAAATAGAGCGAAAATCTTATGTAAAAAAATAATAATGCGGTCCTGAAACGCCTGAAGTACAGTTTCTTTTATTTTTTAGGATCGTACCCATACAATAACTTGGTTTGAAAGTTGTTAAAATATCAACTCTTTATACTTGGATCATCGCTTAGGTTTCACTGCATCTTAATTTCATTTTACCCGTTTACCAAGATTCCTAGATCTCAAAAAGGAAGTGTCAAAATTCTTAAATCTCAGAATGTCTAAATTTATTTCTCATAATACCACATTTTCATAATGACTTGTAGACAGCTTGTAGTTGATTAAAGGCGAGTACACAATAGATAGGTATGTATTTATGTAATGATAATTGATAATGCAGCCGGCTCTTTCCGTAAACACGCCCGTTGTAATCCCATGTACTGTACTACGTAGAGTACTAGAGTATCATTTCAACCAGAATATTCATCCAAATAGATGAGTTTTTTATTCGTGTAGCTAAGTTCTTGCTTTGCTACGTCCTAATTGCCCAGTTTAAAGGCTTGGCCACACACAGAGCGCGACGCAGCGCCGCGTCCGCGCCGCGTGATGCCGACGCGAAGCCTGGTCAAACAGGGCGCGCGCCGATCGCGCCGGCCTCACGCTCTCAACACGCCCTCAAGGCGCGCGTGAACGCGGCGCGGCCGCGCGGGAACGCGGCGCACCGCTCGCTGCCTACGTCCGATCCTACTGACGTGACCTTGCGCGACGCGGCGGGCCGCCGCGTTCGCTCGGCGCAGCGCTGCGCACGCGCCGCGCGGACGCAATGGGCCGCGCGGCGCGGGGCGCGACAGAAGCGGGGCGTGATACCGGCGGGACGCAGTCTGTTTGACGTCGGTAACCTGTTAGCATGTGCCGCGGTCGCGCGGCGTGGACGCGGCGCTGCGTCGCGCTCTGTATGTGGCCAAGCCTTTAGCCTCGAAGCATGAAACCGAATCCATTCCGTTGGATATAAAACGCTTCCGAACCACATTCACTCCTCATTTTACACTTTGGCATTGCTTGTTCAAAAGACTTACCTCTGTGTTCACACACTGAATGAACCTTTGAAGGTAAACGAAGTGTAGCATTGTAAAACAAAACTCAAAAGGCAAATGAGCTTTAGAAACAGTTTGGCTTAGATAGCAAAAAAGGAATTAGAGCATCGGTTTTACTTGTTTCAATCTGAATACGAACTTTGATTGGAAATGGCGTTTTAGAAAGATTTTACATTCCTTCTCATATTTAAATAATATTAAATATGAGAAAGAATTCCAGAAACGGATAACGCCGTCCTTAGCTATTTTTATTCCTATATGTTAATAACAACACATTTCCTGTTCCTTAAAAAATAGGGACATTGAAAACTGAAAACAAAAGCCCAGGTGAATTAGTGAATTCGAAGGCATAAGGTCTTCGTTAATTCCTCATTTTAAAACCACATAAGCGATTATGGAACTCGTTCCTCTGGTTAGGCATAAATACTTGTGGTCCGGACAAGTGATCCTTTACCCCCCTACCTTTCCGACAAATGCCTCCCTGTACTGGCCTGACATTTATGAGACAAGGTTTACGTTTCGAGGCCAGTACATTTTGTTAGTCAATGGACTTTGTATTTGCAATAGTTTATGCGTTGCAACTATGGATAGCTATGCTTGTTTGTGGGCATATGAGGATGCGTGGAGGGCGTAGGTGCGCAGCCCGCGCACTGTCGGCCAATTACTCCATAAATCAATACGGATGTCGCCCTATGCGGTGGTTCTTTGTTCCAGCAGACTGGAGATCCATGGCCCGTCTCAATGGCTCCAGCTCCGGAAAACTCACAGAGGTATCGCGGGGCCGGATGATTACTTATTAACGTAGGTGGAGGCTGGCTGGCAGCACGGGCGGGCCGAGCCGAGCTCGTCGCGCGATCGATGCCGTGTCGGCCAATAGCGCGCCGCCGCCCCCCGGCTTCGCGCCCTGCGCAACCCTCGCCGCACCCCCCCGCGCACCGCACACCCTCAACACCGCCCCCATAAATCATTGAATCCGCCATAAAACACCCCCGATGTTCGTAAAAATGAAACTAATTGCGGACACAATTCTCATATCTTCTAGTAAAATTACCTACATCCGAGAACCGGGCCGGAAAGTAGTTGGAAAAGTTGCAGGTTCCATCTAAAACATTTACTGCGAACAAAGCGAACGCCGCTCCCCGTCACTCTTTTGCTTCGTAGCGGGGCTCGTACGAATAATTCAATTTCCATCATAGAACAAAATGAAAACTGAAGCGGGGCGACTTTGTTAGCACAACGAATTATTGCGGACGTCAATTTGTTAGACATGTTATCTGGATGGAATTTACATTAAAGATAAACTTATTATATAACAGTCTCCTTTTTGATGAAGCATGGCATGAAAGGGTAGGGAAATTATTGAATGCTTTTATAAGATACTTACTGCTATGATAATGTCGTATTCTGTTGTCGCTGTCCCAGGTGACAGTTTATTTGGTTACTCTGTTTACATTCTCGTACTCGCGTCCGACGCCGACGGAACCTGGATTTAAGTAATTGTATGAACAGTTTTGTTTTGTGGTGTGTGTGAGTTTACAGATAACTGTGTAGATGGAGGTACATATCATAGGCACAAGGACAAGTCTGTTTCTGCAAACGATATTAGACTAAAATTACTGGTGTGTTTTAACCCATAGAAATCTAGTGCGATGGACTCACAATTTTCGAGACAAACACCAAATTGACCGTACCGTACCGTGACCGACAAATAAATAAATAAATATCATATTAGGATATTATTACACAGATAGACTACGCCCCACAATAAGCTCAATATGATAGATACCTATAGATAAATACATAGAAAACGCCCATGACTCAGAAACAAATATCCTTGCTCATCCTCATCACACAAATTTGATGTTACTAATCCCGATAAATAGCTAAAGTGCAAGGATTTCTGAGTGTGATTGTACGAAGTTTTAAGAAGGGAGTCTGGCTGGAAGACTGGAACCGACGGTAGATTTAAACCATCTGACAGAATTGGAATTCGCAGTAATACAATACAACGATCAGTTATTGCTTGCATTGGAAAAGCCGTGTTACTTATGATAACTTGTTATGACTCAGATATTAGTTGAATTGTAACCATTTATTACGTAGCGTACCTAGGTCAGGAACGACATTATTTTTGACCTTCATTTGCATTTTTCCTAACCCAAAATCATTTGGGCAATCGAGGGTCAGGGACGAACTACCTTGGCTGTTGTGCGGTTCAAGGTTGCATGGAATTTCATTTCTCCCACCTACTCAAGTCCCCCTAGAGATACCCCCTGTGGTCTTAATTAAGGCATGATCTAATGTTATGTGTGTTGTTGTTTATAGCCACCGCGAGGCTTCGGCGGGCCTCCGTACGGCGCGGGCGCCCCGGGGGGCCCTCAGCAGCCCCCGGCTGGCTACGGGCCTCCAGGGTCCTATCCTCAGCGGTATCCACCGCCTCCCGGCCCACCGGGAGCACCCAACTCCAGGCCGCCGTTCTCCTCGCATCCGGTAAGTATCGAAACGCACTACACACCACAGGGCTTATTACACCTAGATAAATGGAAGTGAAGTTCTCTCCGCCATATTGCATCACTCTTAATTATCTTAAATGTGTCATAATCAGTCAAAAGTGTTGTAATAAGACAATAACATTCACAATACTAGTGATCTTGTAACGTTTTCAGTTGGCGTTTTATGGACAAGTTACTGCTAACTACCTACCCTTTAAAACAGTATTCTAAATGACACACAATAAGCACAAATACGTATGTTTACACACAATAGTTCTACGAACTAACTTATGGAGTAGTCCGTTGCAGTTATGTTTGTGTAAGTGTATATCATTGTCATTTCATTTGCTGAAATCACTTCACATCCCCGTTGCAGCATCTGTAGAGATCTTTATAATTTGAAATGATGACGCCTCTATTGTCAAGGTGTTAGAGTCTTAGAGTGTGTGTTCAGATATGTTTGAGCATCTTGGCCGCTTCGATGTATCTGATGGCGACTGTACTTACCGAAAACACCGCACCGTACACTTGGTTGATTTGGTAGTTCTTCCGAACAACACCTTCATCGTACTTTGCGAAATCGAATTACTTATTAATTAAGTGTAATTTAATTAATTTACTACACATTGTCTTATGTTCTCTCGTAGACAAAGATGTCCTTAGAAAGATCTATTGTTTTACTTAATACTGTAATAATTATGCTTTCTGAATCATATTTAACTCTTTTTATTATTGTTGTAAGATATCAATTTGTGGCATTCAATATACGGATTGATAGTATTATGTCGGATGTGCCTTTGATCTTATCAACTTGACCGATTACAATCCCAATAGCACTATGCAGATTGTAATTTGCGTCTATGTATCACATTATGTGTATGCAAGCCGCAGATTAATTCTGATTGATAGCTCAGATATGTGGGGATTAGGGTCAATAACCTGAGAACATATGTGCGTGTTAGCATAATAATAACAGGTACCCGTAACTTGATGCCTAATCTACATCATCTTTATTAATATGACTGTTTAGCATTATATCATGCTTCAATTGAGTTATTGTCCGTATGACGCTGTCATGTGTTTGTTTAATGCTTTAGTCTTCTTTCATAATATCTAGCAAGATCTTTACGTGTTAATATGCCTGAATAATAAGAAGATTAACGTGATTAATTTCAATATAAGCGTAGGTCTAATAAAGAAACGTGTATTCCGCTCTATCGTCGCCGTCGAGGCATTATTACACGATTCATATTTAAGTCCCAAAGTAGAGAGCCGAGTCGAACGTTTTCTCAGAATCGTTGAGCCGGCGGCGGCGGCGCGTCGGAGCCTCATCCACTCAAACGAACATAACGTTCTATCATACTTAAGCTTCTCTTAGCGCGGATCTAAATCCAATAGCATAGGTTCTAAGTTCGCTTGACAGCGCGAGATACGCTCGAATGACGTAAGCCGCTTCGCGCTCGCTGACGTAAGCTCGTTGTGCAACGGAGCTCGGAGGTACGGTTTGAAGCAGGGCTCTTGGAGCGAATTCGTGTAGAAATCGGAGTTAAGAAACCGTCTCAATAGGCGGGAGGACAGCTCGGAGGCAAGGGCTAGTGCAGGCTGTCATTAGCGTTTAATAATACCTTACAGTCCCTTACACTCGTAACATATTACGTATATAAAGCGTAACTTTAGTATGATTATTTTCGTCAGCAGTGTATCGTAACCATAATGAAAGAGGGGTATGTAGGTAACTGTCTTCTCAACATTAAGGTTTTCTTATTTGCAGAAATATATTCCCTACTACATATTAGCGTATTGATATTGACACTTCCCTGCTGATTTAGTATGATATGCTTATATCAGGTTAATACTGTTGAAACGTTAATTAATAGCTAGTACAGAATAATACCCTAATTTAAGTAATACAATATGAAGCTGATTGCGGTGATGGCGTTGTTTATTAGCATATTTGTCGCAATTTCTTATATATATTTTTGGGTCAACCATTATAACATTTTTAGTGAGTCTCTTTATGGTTCTACCATGGATACCCAATATTTAATCATTCCATGACATAATCATTTCCCATACATAACTCGCACTTTCGATCATGTAAATTTCCTTCGTCTTCCAAACAACTAAATATCTACACAGACGTGCACTACTATGTCATAATTTCTCACTTTACCATTTTTATATTTAAGTTTAGTTTTTAATTAGTTTATGTGTTATTTTAATTATGAAATAAACAGTTTGTACTCTTTACCATTATTGAATCACATAAATTACACTATAACAAATATTAATAAGTAATATTCTCATTCAATAGAGTTGCGAGCGAAAATGAAAACGTGGAAAAAGTCCGATAGCAAGCCAGCGTCTGCGATTTATTATTTGATTCAGTTTATTTCTAATTCTCCGTTAGCGGTAACTTGTTTGCCATTTTTCAGTCTGCCAATTCCGTTTGACGTAGAATATAATTTCACATTTCCCCGGTCATCTCTGTTTGATTACTTAATTGGAATTTAGATATTGCTTCAATTTGTAATAAAATACCTATAACTTTATTTTAAAAACACCTATCCTATTTTAAATTATGAAAATACTTGCCAAAAGTTAATAGTTCTAGGGTAACGGGAAGTAAGTACATACTCTATACATTTTGATTACCTTGAGAGTGTCGAAATCAGGGACCGTTACCGGTATTCTGACTACAGGTTATTATTGAGGTATAACCGGTGTAATTTGAATTTGGGTATTTATATCACTAAACCTCCGAATAGAGGTATTCGAATACCGGTATTCAATTGTGTTATCGGTTTAGCCAATTGACAACAAATACTACTATTTGATAGTTTACTCCTAAAGCTATTACCGGTAATAAGTAAGTGCCAATACCGGTTGTAGTAGTACTACGATTCGTTCCTTCGCTACTCGTCAAGGACGTGTTCTAATATGCACAGCATTTGCAACGCCAACGTCATGGAAATGTCATCGTTAATGTCAAATTTCTATGAAAATATGACGTTTATATTTTAATAACACTCCCTCACTTTGTTCTGTTCTAATTGGTGCAGAATTAGCTTAGACCAGTGGTTCCTAACCTGGGGGTAATTACCCCCGTGGGGGTAAAACTGGTATTTTACGGGGGTAATAAGCTAACCTAATATAACAATACAACAAACGTACACATTTTATTTTTTATTACCATTGGGAGGAGGGGTAAATCAGATTCCCTAGTTAGTCATAGGGGTGACCGGACTGTAAAGGTTAGGAACCACTGGCTTAGACAGACTCTAATATCTAACAAGGTCACGCCGATGCCACGCCGATAGCACAGCGTCGGCGGCGGCGGCACGAAAATTTTGGCGGCGAAAGCGGCGCGCCGGCGCGGCGCTCATATTTCATATGGAAATGTTTTCTAAGATTAATTATTTTCATTAATTCATTCATTCATTTGGATTTAATTCGTAATGTTTCTTGGTTAGTATTTTCCTTGCGTGTCGTTTCACTCGGTAGCAAAGTTTGTTTAAAGGATGACTCACGTTAGACCGAGCCGTGTCCGGGCCGGAGCTTCCGGAGCTTACTTTTCTATGACATGACAGGCGATCACGTGATGCTTTTCATAGAAAACGATGCGCCGGGAGCGCCGGCCCGGACACGGCCCGGTCTAACGTGAGTCATCCTTTAACCTCGTGCCTTGAAACGGTCGCAACGCTCAATTTTACAGTTTTCGGACCACTTGCTACGCTCGTGGTTAAATTATGAAATCTTTCGCTTGCACAGCGATCAATATTAGCATGAGGACTTAACAACAACTTTAACCTCTTGTAATAATTATTTGTTTTACAACCGCTAAGTTGTTGGTCTTTACTCTTTGATCACGTGCAGTGAATACCGGTATTAAATACAAAGACCATTACCGGTATTCTGAATACCTGTTATTATTGAGGTATTAATGAATACCGGTATTTGATTATGTCAAATAGTGTACAAATAGCGATAAAGACAAAAACGGAATGACAGCAATACCTCTAATTCAAATACAGGTTTAACATTTCAACCGGTATTCGTTTGGCAGTTTTTATACAGGTATTTAATAAAACCGGTTATACGGTCCCTGGTCGAAATATACGTTTTTTGCGGCACAAACGGTCGTAGGTATATTATTTTTTTGCGTTAACTTAAAGTTTGATTTTTTCCCAGCTTAAAGGGACTGTAGACCTGAGTATAATTTCAACTCGATACCTCCACGCGTTCCCGAGACAAAGGGTCTTTACAGACAGATGGACGGACGGACGGACGGACAAAAAAGTGATCCCTAAAATTACTAGGAAATCTGAGCGTTACCAATAATATTTATGCCCCCTTTTCAAGACGTTCAAGAGTTGGGCCCTAAAAATGGCAATTTTTGTTAGGTGGTAGTCCCAACTTCCCAGTCAACTTTGGGAACCATTGCTATAACTATAAGTGTTCCGTTTTTTCCTTTTGAGGTAGGAAAGCCCAAAAAATAATGGGGTCTAATATATAGTTCGTTGAATGAATATACAGTGTACAGTGAACAGGTTGCCAACTAAGATAATTAGGTGCGTGTATTGCACTAATGACCACGTAAGGCAATATCTGGCCTGATGCGATTTGCATGTATTTGTCCGCTAAAGTGACTGTGTCATACATGGGATGATTGGGATATATCGATTGAGTTGAAGTCCAATTATTTTACAAATCTAGGAGTTCTTGTCACATGCGCGTTTAAACATTGCTAATTTTCTTTAAAACATAGATACATATATGTACTTTATTGTTTGTCATAAGATTATCATTGCTCATGTTGACTGATTTTCAAATATTACAAATTTGCGTTAAAATCACTAAATATTACCAAGAGGGAGGGGGGGTCAAAAATAGGCCAAATATGATCACATGATTTCTGGACGACCCCATGATACTCAAACGATTTCCGTACTGTGGCGTGTCCACCGTGTGCCACTAAACACCACGCAGTTGATGCTCGCATAAAACTTTGGTAACCCCTGCACAAGCTCGTGACTTCTGGTCAGTGTTCCCCGTGCGTCAAGGTTGCAAGTTTCCGGAAACACGGATCTGGACACGGGTCTTTGTTTATATTGACCGACCAATCACTTCCACCTCCATTCATTTGCACCAGATAGGGATGTTAGCACATCATGTCGAATAATTTACTATCATAATACATAATTATATAAAAATAATGCGTTTTTTTGACAAAAACTTCATGTTTAATACAGCTATTATCGCGACTTCTTTCAACAGCATCATTATGACAGGCGTCATAATTCCATAGAAATTTGACGTTTATGGTAAAACTACACACTCTGTGCTGTCAAATACGCTGCAGATTTAGCTTAGCCTGACTCTATTATAATTTATAACAGTCCTCCAGACCATTCTAACAAACCCAAACACGATTAGGTTGCGTTGTTTTATCACAGAATTCCAATGGCCATCTCCTGTGTCCATAATCAAAACAGCTCGATGATACCATAATATTGCATTGTCATTGTCACCCAACTTACATATATTATGTAATATTATGTATGTGAAGTTTCAGCTCAATCGAATATGATGATCGTTTATTTTTTGTACTCTGTATATTTGTTATCTGTATTATATATGTAATTTTATTTATTTAAATTCACGGTATATTAAGTATATAGGGTGGAACATCTCTTGGGACTGAGCTGAAAGGATAGTGTTATCCTAGTGATCTACAATCGAGTTATTATAATCGTAAAGCTGGAATTGACACATGTCATGTCATTAATAGGATCTTCTTGCTAAGGTTGAAAGATGAAACATACAGATTTTTGCACAAATGTTTGACAAACTGTATCTCAAAAACGGTTAGAAATATTAACGTGATTAATAAGTGAAAAATAAAGTACTTAGCCTAAACAATTCCCCGTTTGCATAAAAGTCCCTCATTCTGTTCCACCCGATATAGCGAAAACGGGGTTTACTTCTACTGATCTGTTGAAACTTAAAACAATCGAAAATACAACACTGTCGAGTTTGTACTTATAAGAAACGTCTCGAAAAGTGATTGATACATGTGCTAAGGAAGGTACAGTCGGTAATAAAAATGTAAAAAAGAAACACTTATATAACGAAATTTGTTGACGTGTTAGAGATCTTCACTTTTAGTTTCTTGCTTTGTGGCGGTAGAGGCAGATGCATCGGAGGGAGTCACTTTCTCCTTGTAAAGGAACTAGGGCGCGAGTATATTGTAGTAAGGATTCTGCCGCGTGTCTCCGTACATAGGTTAGGTGGTATCTTGCGGGTATTGCGGGTTGTGAGATAAGGCCCGCATCCGGGTGCAATGAATGCGACGGTTTCAAGGGCGCGCCTCAGGTGATGACGTACGGCACCCCACCGCCACCCACCGCGGCTCCCGCGGGTGTTCCGGCACCCACCTAATAATGCACGTCTGCGCCCTGTCTACCGCGTCCGCACCCGCTGCAACCTTGAGTGCTCTTGGGGACGCCCGCAAAGAAAAACGAAGAAAAAAAGACAAAAGTCTGCGACCATCGACACAAATCTTGGTCACCCTAGTCTCATACTTCGCGCAACCGCGACGGCTTCTATACAGCCGTTGAATCCTCTTAGCTTTAGTCGTCACACGTGTACTCCAAAAACAATAACAAACGCTCATAATAAGAACGACTATCTAAACAAGAACGTCGATATTGATTGTAGCAACTGACGGCAGATAACAACAGTGCCGCTCGTCAGCGTCACTGCAATTAGACATTGCGTAGTGAATATCACGTTGATAGCTCTCTAATTATCATAATAATAGTGGAGGCGTACGATGGGGGTGGCGTCCCCGTCAGCTGAGCGAAAACGAAAGTAAACAGAACTCGGTCAAAGGGTTTGTACTCACCTACCCGCAATATTTATGTGGGTACGGGGGGTGTACCCACACCCGATCCGGTCGCCTTCCTTTGATGGATTGGTTGGCGACTGGCGCGGATTATTCCACTGAAACTCGCTTCAACTCCACAGGCAGGCAATAGCCGCGATTTCCTGTTTTGCTCTTCCAGACAAACTTTACCCCCGAAGTTATAACTCTGGGAAAGTGGTCGTTCATATTTTGTTTTGTTTGCGACCCTTCTTTAACAGTTCTTTTTATAAATCTGTTGACAGGAATCGTTGTTTAACAATATATCTTTCATAGAGAAAAAGTTTATACATAAAGGTGTACCTACCCGACTACCCATTGTGCATCACAAACAAAAAAAATATAGGTGTTTATGCTTAAACTAATAACGCATAGACAGATAGTCCCCATACGGCTAACCTGTCAAAAGTGAAGCCAGAACACGATCGATGTGTGCGTGCAAGGCTCGTGTTTTACGCTCAGCAACACACACATATATAGAAAAACGTGTGGCCAGTAGGTATATAGATATTTCCCTCAAAGTGGGGTATTTTAACCACATCCTTAACACTTGGTTATTAATAATTTGTAAGTGTGTAGATTTGATTTTGTAGCAAAAGCTTTTTATGTTCCTTTTAAGGATTTTTTGCATTTCTGTAGTTTTCAATAAAAAAACTGATATATATTTACTATTTTTTATTTAAAATGTGCATAAAATAATAACAATAATACATAAATTGGAATAAAATAATGAAGTATTTAAAAATATATCATTATTATTATAATTAATAAAATACGTTCATGTTAACCGACGACTATTTATTGTGTGACAGAACGACATGACAGCAATTCATATAAAAACATATTTGGAACACCACAGTTCCATATTTAAATCAACACTGTAGATGGCGCTGCTGGATATCATAAAACTACACCCCCACTATATCTAAGCATAGCCATCAGCATCATCAGCATTAAAAAAACAGCTTTAAAAAGAACTACACATACCTACTACTTAGGCACAAGTCCTAACTTCTCAACAAATCTAAAGTGCTTGACAAACCCTAGACTCTTAGTTAATAAGTCAGCTGGCATCTCAGCTGTCGCTAAGTATTTTGCTTCTACCACACCTTTAGCTATTATATCCCTACTAAAGTGGTAACGTATGTCAACATGCTTCGACCTATTATGAAACACAGGGTTGGCAAATAACTTCAGAGCACTTTGGTTGTCATTATAAATTGTAATTAATGACATCTTATTTGTAATTTCATGGTACAATGACCTTAAGTACATAGCTTCTTTAATACACTCAGAAATACTAATATATTCTGATTCACAACTGCTCAAGGACACGCTATTCTGCTTCTTACTGCACCATGAAACTACACTGCCAGACAAAGTGAAACAAAATCCTGAATAGGACCTCCTATCAAGAACATTACTGCCCCAGTCAGCGTCAACAAACCCTGTAAGCTTTGAATCAGACTCGCTACTATACCTGAGGCAATAGTGTTTTGTTTTCTTGAGATAACGCAAAACACGTTTGGCATGAGCCCAGTGTTCTCTACCATGACAGTTATTAAACTGGCTCAGATACCCTACACTAAAAGCAATGTCAGGCCGTGTCAAAACCGCTAGGTACATGAGACTACCAATGAGTTGTTGATAAGGTAATTCAGTATCACAGCTCTCACCTTTATCTAAGCTCAATCTTTCCTCCATAGGAGTTTGAGCAGTGTTACAGTCTGTCATATTGAACTTATGCAACAACTTGTTAACATAATCCTCCTGATCTAAAGTTATTACATTATGTTCTTTATCAACACACACATTCATACCTAAGCACTGTTTGACCTGACCAAGATCTTTTAATTTAAAATGTGAAGACAGTACCTGTTTCAAACTTTTGGTTTCCTTTTCATTATTAGAAAACACAAAGAAATCATCGACATATAGAGCTACTACAGTCAAACCATTGTCATTTTTCACATATAAGCAAGGTTCAAGTTTAGACCTAGTATAACCATACTCGGTTAAGCAATCATCTACCCTCCTGTACCACGCCCTTGAGGATTGTTTGAGACCATATATGGCTCGCTTCAACTTAAGCACCTGTCCTTTACCTTCAGATGAAGGAAAGCCTTCTGGCTTCTCCATATAAATATCCTCCTCAAGATAGCCGTTCAGGAAAGCAGTAGTCACGTCTAAATGAGAAATATCTAAATTTAATTGAACCGACAAAGCAAATAAAAGTCTGAGAGTTGTATGCCTTACCACTGGCGCGAAGGTTTCGTCATAGTCCACTCCGTACTTCTGAGTATAGCCCTTGGCTACTAACCTGGCTCGGAACCGCACATTGCCCTCACTATCGTACTTCTTCTTAAGTACCCACTTGCACTTTACGACACTAGAGTCTTTTGGAACGCTGACAAGCTCCCAGGCCTCGTTGTCTTCGAAACTTTTCAACTCTTCTGCCATAGCTTGTCTCCATTGCTCTTTCTCTGGTCCGCGCAAAGCCTCTGATAGTGAAAGACCACTGGCATCATCCATCCTGCTAGCATCTGAACATAGATTTGAAATGCCATACCTTTCAGGCGCTTTTCTTTGTTCTGCTGTTCTCAGGACTGGACCGATCCTCTCAGGAGCAGGAACATTTTCAGGAACTGAAACACTCTCAGTTGTGGTGTCTGCATCCTCATACTCACTAGGGTTCATTGACTCAAAAGATGAATCAGTCAAAGTTCTGGAAATATCTGGACTCTCATCCCCCACTGAACTTTGACACCCTACTTCAGCTTTTTGTATTGTTTGTTGTTGAACTTCAATTTGGCAATACTCTTGTTTTTCAAAAACCTTTACGTCCCTCGCTATGAAAAATGTTCTCTTTTCAGGATCGAAAAGTCTATATCCTTTGACCCCTTCTGGGTAACCCATTAGGATAGCTTCCTTAGACTTTTTCTGCCACTTCACCCTTTTCTCTTTGGGGATGTGGACCATGACAGTACTGCCGAAGATTCTTAGGTGACTTAGGTCTGGCTTTGTCCCTGTCCACATTTCAAAAGGTGTTTTGTTGTTCAATCCTGAAGCTATTGTCCTGTTCCGTAGATAAACTGCACAACTACATGCTTCTGCCCAGAATTCTGTGGGTAGCTCGGAGTCAAATAACAGGCATCTAGCCTTCTCACACACCACACGATTCTGGCGCTCGCACAACCCATTTTGTTCAGGCGTATAAGGGTTCGTCCGTTGATGCAGTATCCCATTTACCTTCAGGAACTCGCTGAACTTCTTGCTTGCATTTACTGATGTCAATCTTGTCGCTAATACTGAAACCTTCCACTGCATCCTTCATTTTCGTCATGTATGAGCTGTTAACATGGGCGAGACGACGGTGCCAAGTCTCGGCAGACACTGCCATAGCAACGTTGGTCGTATTTTCTGGCATATTCAATTTGTAAACGCCGTTTGTCAAAGTAGCCGTAGCAACAAGCTGTCCACTTCTGTTGTAAATCTTACAACCTTTCTTAGTGAAGTCTACTTTATTACCTTTCTTTATCAGTTGGCTTACAGATAACAGGTTCGTAGTTAAACTCGGTACACATAAAACATCTTCAACAGTTATGTCGAATTCACTGTCGGGAGTCACAGTCGTAATCTGTACGTTTCCGGAGCACAACACTGGCATACATGCCTTATTTGCTGCAACTATCTCGCGAGTAGCCGGCTCGTATGATGCATTCATAACCCAACTTTCATTTGCCGTAAAATGGGTACTAGCGCCGCTATCAATGTAGTAATCATTTTTCTTAAAGTCGGCACTTAAAAACACAGCACTGAATGCATTCGACTGTTTACGGGTAGTATTTTTTTCGATATTTGGGCACTGATTTCGATAATGCCCCGGGACCTTGCATCGAAAGCATTTCACATTGACAGTTCTGACTTTTGACATTTCGCCGCCATCCTGTTTACCACAGACAATCTTTGTTTTATTCTTATTGTTATGTTGGTAACTTGACGTACTCGCGAACGCACTCTCAGTCTCGTTCCCATTCCTTGTCAAATTTGAATTTTTCTCTTCCATGTCTAAAAGTTTTGTTTTGATGGCATCTGTCGTGATAGAAATGCCGGAATGCTCTATTGCCATGATCATTGGGGAATATTTCTCAGGCAAACCTGCTAATAATAGCGAGCCGATCCATTCATCACTAATGGCAAAACCCGTACCACTTAATTTTTGACCATTTTCAACCATTTTCGTTACGTATTCTGTCATCGAAGTTGAATTTTCGAGTCTTATGGAAATTAAATTTCGCAACAACGTAATTTTTCTGGCGAAACCAGAGTCATCAAATAAGCTTTTGAGTTTAGTCCATAATTCAAACGTAGTTTTGATGCCTTTTACATGGACATACAAGGAAGGGTCGATTGTCAAAATCAATTTCGCACGGGCTTTTTCGTCATCTGCAACTTCTGTACCCGTAGCTTCTGGCTTACGCGCAATAAACCTTTGCGTGCCCTCTAGGATAAGAAAATTCTCTGCAGCGAAAACCCATTCACAATAGTTCTCTCGGCCACGTAACTTGGGCACATTCGTCACATAGTTTGGTGACGACATCTTCGGATTTCTGTCACAGATCACACTCACAATATATCACACACGATACACTATAAACTGGCAATCTAATACTTGACTAACCCCCCGTATTTATCACTTTAAATCGCCCATAACCTATAATTAATAAAATACGTTCATGTTAACCGACGACTATTTATTGTGTGACAGAACGACATGACAGCAATTCATATAAAAACATATTTGGAACACCACAGTTCCATATTTAAATCAACACTGTAGATGGCGCTGCTGGATATCATAAAACTACAATTATACAATTATACAAGGAACTTAGCGTATTCATTTTAAACGTCATGTCTCATTTTGAGGAAAAAATATTAACTACACTGGCAACATTTATGAGAAATGGCGGCTGACGAAACTTTGGATTTTTGTATTTACGATTACGTAAAAATATCACATTAAACTCGATACTTACGCGTGAAATGTAATGTCAGTCTGTTTGTTTTTATGATATGATGCGTTGTGAGTGTTGTGACGTCCATTCACTGCACCAGTGGTGGGCAAAGTACGGCCCGCGGGCCATCTGCGGCCCGAGAATGGATTTTATCCGGCCCGCCGCCGGTCCTATGAAATAATTAGTATATGGGCTATATGGTATTGGCTCACGATTATCACAAATAAAAAAAATGGCTACAATTCTGGCCCTCCACTTAAATTTCCTAAACTTTCTGGCCCCCCATGAAGAAAGTTTGCCCACCACTACACTGCACAAACAACCATCTTTCCATGTGTTTTTGATTTTTAAACGGGAGGTGTACACAAACCGATCTGACCTTGAGAACTGCCAGGGCCGTTCGAATACGGTGACACGAGTGCGACGACGTCGCACTTGAAATGGCTTCACTTGGTATGTACGGACACTCTATCTATGCCTTATAAATCTATGTGTTTATGAATATCTCGTTTGGAATTGGAACCGACCCCTTTGATTCCATCGATTCGATACGAATGACGAGTGTAGCCGCGATGTTAATTGGAATGATAGCCACCGTCCTATCGTATTGAATAGGTATTTAGGTTTCGGCTTTGCTGGGAAATAGGCCGCTGCATACCCAATTACGCATGCAGAACTGGAAAACCCAAGGCGTACCGACGCCCTAAGCCGATTGAATCCTTGCCCTTTTGAACTTCGTTTTAATGTCTTGATAGGACAGGACGTTATAATAACTTAAAGACGCCTCCAAGTTTGGGGAGGAATAGTCGATGCCGCCATCTACATAAATTGTACTAACGGTACATTGACCTTTGTCCTTATGCTAAGGATAGAAATGGAAGATAAGTACGTAAGGTTAATAACATGACATTTCATTTGATTTCGAAACCCAGTGACTGAAGAATTCTTTATTTATACAAATCGTTTGTCTTTGCATATGATAGAGAAATTACTTTAGATATCCATTTATGTTTTTCGAATGAGTGTGATTTAGACCCACCCCGGACACCCCGGCTGTCTGTGGCTATCCTATCGCATGCAAATAGAGGAAGTGAAGCAAATGACTCCTTGAGCCGGTGTCGCAAATATCGGCACAGGCTTATCTGACAACCTTGAAACGTGACCGCGGAGACCGCGGGCCCGGAGTGAAAGCATTCGGAGATTGACTGAATCACCGCTGCAGTGAACCGTGTCGAGCACGCCTCACTTAACCGCAGGGGTACTGCTGATAACATCGTAAATACTAGGGATGTACCGACTAGTCGCCGACTAGTCGGGAAAGCCGACTATCCGGCCTCATTTGTAGTCGGCGATTAGTCGGCGACTAGTCGGCAAAAATGGCCGACTAGTCGGCACTTTATAAGTGACAGAAAAACAGGACGAAAATAAATAAACAGCAAATATTTATTTTCATAAGATTTTCACCTATTTCACCCAAATTCCTATTTAGGGTGCTTACGAAAACTGTTGTTCAAAATATTGACCGTGTGGTCGCTTTCTTATGTCCGATTGTCCGGTCGTCGTATGAAATATAGCCTTAGATTTTTTTTATTTTATTTTTTAGCATTAATACAATATGATAAATAGCGCGAACGATTGTTTTTTACTGCATCTGAATCGAACTTAAACCAAACTAATGATCTGGCCGACTAGCCGACTAGTCGGCCGCCTAATCGGCCATCCGAGCGCCGATTAGTCGGCTAGTCGGCCAAATCAATAGTCGGTACATCACTAGTAAATACTACTTTACTTGCCTTCGGTGTTCCTCTGAATACCATAGAATGTCTAAAATAAAACTGAGCCTGTTTCTAATCCCTTAATCCTACCTTCCTTACTTTTAATCTTATGGGTACTGCGTTGAGCTACACCACTTTGATGTCAGCCAATATACATAAAAATATTTCATAACCAAATATTTGGTATCGTCTTGGGTCGTCCCATTCGTTTTTCATCAAGTTCTTAAATTAGTCCTATTCTGCTTTCGTCACTCATTCTACATTCGTCACAATCGTCGGTGGCTTTCAATTTATCAGAACAAGTTGTCGGTACAAGATTGATCGAAAATTTATGTTATGTCTTATTGTGTTGAATTAGGTATGATATAATTGAAAAATCCCGGTTGTGCTCTTGGTAAGAGAATTGAAATTGAAATTGCATAATGATGAAAGAGGTTACTCATCAAACATTAATGACGTGTAGATTTCTTTTGCGCTCGTCTTATTAAATCCATTCCTCGGTGAGCTCAGTGTAATTGCAAAGAGGATGGAGCATAATGCCTTTAATATGCGTACCCATTAGATGCATGGTCAAGGCCATAAGTAAATATAGTCTCGGAAAAGTAGAAGACTCATTTGTATACGTACACATAGCTGCAAAAGTGCATACCCACTATAAACGTGATTCATTCATAAAGTGGATATGCACTTTCAGCTCGCTGTACCTCATACGTTGAAATAGTAGCAGGGAATTGAAACAGAAGCGTAATAATCTAATAATTGATTGTGCATAACAAATGCATTGGTCTCAAGGCCGTTGGTGGGCGAAGTAGGGAGAAAACACCCCATAAAGTAACATCAGAAAGCTATTACTTCGAACACGTCACTCCAGCCATTCATGCACGGCCGACTGAAATGAAATGTTTTCTGCGCCCACCTCATCCAATATTTAGCGAGGCTCGACGTTAATTGCGGCCTGTGCAGACATTGTAGTAGGTACTGGTAGGTGCGTAGTGCACTCGTTCGCAAGTAAACGGGTGTGCATAATGGATGCACGGTCAAGGCCGCGGCCGACGACCCCTGCACGTGCGCAATTGTTTCATACCTTATTGTTGTTGGATGGTAGTTTCAAATCTTTGGTTGATTATGAGGTGAATTCATTGAAATTTGATTACTAAGTTTGGCATTAGGTATTTGCTGCAGGCGCCCTATTGAGATACCTCAGTTGTGCTATTAAAGGACATCTTGAAATCAAATCTTGACTTGACTTGACCATGTGCTTTAAACGCGATTTCACTTGCGACACTGTAATGTATTGTTTCACATTAATGTAAGAATACTTAGTATTGTTTTCTTTTTAACATTTATGTGTCGCATAGAAAAATGAATGATTTAGAAAATCGTCCTCCATACATGTTTGATGAAACATACACACCTCGCACGAAGTACCTATTTTGCGATTTCCTATTACGAGTTTACTAGCATACATAGTATCTAGAATCGTGTGCGGGCCTATTAAGATTGAAAGTTGTTGCATAATTAAAATATGAAAAACAGATAATAGCTGAACAACAAAAAGTAACAATGTTAACTCACGTTATCATATTCAGCATAGTTGCAAATATCTTCGACAGAATGCGGTAGCGTGCCAACAAAATATAGGTTTGTGTCGGTATTGAAGTCGGTTGATTCGATCGCTATGGGATTGTTTAAGTGAGTCATGGCCAAGGACGGCTTAGATGATTAATCGTACGATCTCATACCGATTAGATTGTTGCTCGACATCTGTACGAAACATGTTTACCGCGGTGCTATTTTCCGCAACTTCATGCCATGTGGTTTGATATCTTAATCGTTCTATTAAATTCTTCGTTCTTACATGGTACTTATGATCTAATTTTTTTTTATTTAATAGCCTATTTTGTGTCCCACTGCTGGGCAAAGGCCTCCCCTTTCTTCCGCCACTCATCACGGTTTGGTGCATGTTCCCGCCAGTCGCTGCAAAAAGCGTCAAGGTCGTCCCGCCATCTCTTTTTTGGTCTACCTCTGCCCCGGCTAATCTGGTAGAGTCTGTGCGGAAAGAGAAGAGCCGTGAAATGTATGGGATCCAATACATTCTACGACTCTTCTCTTTCCGCACAGTCTCTAATGATCTCAATGGTCATTTAATTTACATCTCAACTTCAAGCGTTTTAGATAATAATTAATATGATAGGTGTTCAATTTCATTGATATTGTTATTTTATACTTTGCTGTAGCAGGGTTTTATTGATTGTAGTGACCAAGAGAAAATAGATAAAAATGGAATTATATTCTGACCATCAATACATTATACATTTAGTGCAGTGGAAGTAATCAGTACGACCCCTGCTGTTTAAATAAAATATTGATGAACATTGTTGCTACCAAATGTATCGTTCTTTTTAGGGTTCCGTACCCAAAGGGTAAAACGGGACCCTATTACTAAGACTCCGCTGTCCGTCCGTCCGTCTGTCACCAGGCTGTATCTCACGAACCGTGATAGCTAGACAGTTGAAATTTTCACAGATGTATTTCTGTTGCCGCTATAACAACAAATACTAAAAACAGAATAAAATAAAGATTTAAGTGGGGCTCCCATACAACAAACGTGATTTTTGACCGAAGTTAAGCAACGTCGGGCGGGGTCAGTACTTGGACGGGTGACCGTTTTTTTTTTTGCCGTTTTTTGCATTATGGTACGGAACCCTTCGTGCGCGAGTCCGACTCGCACTTGCCCGGTTTTTTATTCTTAAATAAAGTCATATATGTCCAATAGTCTGGCCTCTATGCCACTGACATGACACATCAGGCAGGTTCATCTTTTAACTACTTGTGATACAGTTTATGAACTATTGCTTCGTTAAATTAGCCAATGCTAGTTACTGTTGATTATTATCTCATTCAGTTTTAACGTATCGGAATATTTTCAGGGTTACGAGAGAGGCGGTTCGCCTCAGCCTCCTTCGCAGCCGCCGGGCGCGCCGAGCCCCGGAGCGCCGCCGAGCGCGCCCGGCGGGATGTCCCCGACGCAAGACTCGCAGCACCCGCCACACCACCCGCCCCACGGGGCGCAGCCACCTCCTCAGCACCAGGTAAATGCCAGCACCAAACAGAGGCTCGCTCGCAACTAGAGCACCGCCAAGCGTGGGAAGACTGTCACCGACACAAGATATGGAGTGGCTGCCCCAAATCCACGCGCCGCTACCTCATTATCTTAGGGCCGTTTGTACTAAACTTTCTGTTAACGTCATCATCATTCAATTTAAGAGCTGGGCTCTTGTCGATGCAGCGTGATGAAGTTGTCTCCACCTTGGCCGATCTGAAGCCAGCCCTTTAGTGTCCTGGTACGACACGGCCCCTACATGCTCCTTTACTTGGCTCATATAACTTTACCATGTTTTTCCCCTCCCTCTCCTTCAATTTATCTATGATGTTTCTGATGAAGTGGTCGTGTCATAGCAGGTGGCCGATCATTTTCTGTTAACGTCATTGTAGTTCAATAACTACCAAGCACAATTGCTTGTACAAAAATTATCTATGGGGGATGACAGCTATCACCGCTGTTTTAATTTTAAACGATCAGTTTGATGATTGTGCGTGGTTGCAAGTGGTGCAACCCACAAGTCGTGTTAAGCTTTCGAAGCCGTTGAGCAAATTCGCCACGAGCAAGCAACTGTCGGATTTTTGTACCCTCGACCCTCACACCGCAAAGCTTCGTTTCGTAATTTAGATGTGCATTGTTACTACATTAATGCAGGCATGTAGAGTAGAGACTGTGGAGTTATACTAAGGAAGCCTGCTCGTAAATATTTATCAAAATTAGAAGAACACATTTCAAGTTGGTCTGGTCTTAATGTATTAATATTAAGATCAAATACTAAGGTTCTTACTTGTACTTGCCCATTGTAGGTGCATATAAGGCTTGTTCGTAACTACTTGAAAGTAATATATCGTTTTATCATACGAATATCACTATGACTGTGTCTCAGTGATACAGTAACTTTAAGTATCTCGGTCCCTTTATCTTGATTCTGCAATTGTTATAAAATGCCCTCATATAACATACATCAATAATAACACGGGCATTTTTGTATGGGCATTATTTAAAATATGTGGGAATGGAAATCCATACCCAGAAAATTGCAATCAGTTGATTGCATAGCCTGCTGGATGACGCATGTATAAAAGTAGAACTGTGCAATTGATAACAAATCGCTGTTATCGATGTACCTACCTTTATCAATTATCATACACGGCCCGGCCAGTGTGTTGGACACGACGAAAAGGTTCCGCCGCTGATTACGGTTCGTACTAAAGGAAAGGAACGCATAACGATCACTTTGTTTTGAAAACTATCGTAACCGGTGTTTTGTCGGACCGTAATGTAAGCCACATGTGGCGATGAGCGAGCTGGTGGGCGGACGACGTATTAAGTGTTGTCAGCTTAGCAAATTAGGTGATTCATTCAGTATTTTTTAAGCAGTCGTACTTCCTAACTTTTACCCGTTTCTTAGTGCTGCTAAATCAGATTGACCAGTAGCTGCGGTTTCGCAGCGTTTATGGTTCTTAGGTAGGTTTTTTTAAAGTTTGGAATTGATAAAATACCATAACTTAAAATGCAATGTACGTCACTTTATCAGATGAAAGATACAATTACAGAGTTACAGATCGGCTAGTAATAATCAATTATGATGTGAAGCAATACATATAATAACAGATAAAAAGAAAGAACACTAACAAAACTATATGGATGGATGTTTTCAGTAGTTTAGTATTACACATTATGATTTGGCAGCTTTTTAAACTCGCGAGTTGGCAACACTGGTCATGTTTGCATTTCGTTTATCGCCCCGATATCGCGGCAAGGCGGCGTCGGCGTCGGCGGCGGAAATTTTCGATAATTTCGGCCGAGTCGACTGCTCCACTGAAATACGTTTGCGCGAGATAGCGAAGCGAACTGGCAAGATAAACGGCTTTTCTCCGATTCCGAATGCTCTGAAGTTGATTTCGTGGATGTTTATCTAGTTCCGGGCTTTACTAATACAGAGTCATTTGATGTTTACTTTGCGTCCTTTACATCTTCATCTTTCTGTGACACGTTTACGAGACAAACTGTACATCTTGATACCTTATTTATTAATCAGTAAGGCCCCGCAGAATCATCATATTCACCACTATCACGAAGGATCTCGTTTAGACATTCCCGAAAATGTAACAGTTCAATATTAAAATTATAACGTTTCGGTGCAAATTTCGTCTCGTCTACTAAAAAGACTTAGCGGAGTTTAATGAAAATTGTCTGCCAAGGTTGCCTTAGAGAAAATATTTCACTCACGAATTGAAATCTCCGAAGGAAAGCTTTATACCTACTTTAAAATTGGCGAGGTGAAACTCGGGTTATGAACCTAACTGTTATTGCATTGGACGCAACCCTCGGCCCGTGGTTTTGTTTATTTCAGCCGTGGGCATGGGCGGGGCGGTAATAAGTGGCCTTTGTCATAACTGTCTTATTTGTTTACTTTGTCCTAAATGAACTAACTTGCTGCTTTATGAAGCTCCAGTGGCGAGGCGTCCGTAAAACTCATTCCTGGTTGCATATTTTGATTCTGGAACGGAATGGAACACCTTGGCTATGAGTTAATTCAGAAAAATAGGGTCGTTGCTCAAATAGGGCTTGCCTTACGGTTATTTTGATGAATGATGAATTGATGACCATTGCAAGGGCGCATTATCTTTTAGGTAGATACATACTTTTGTATGTATTGCATGAATGGTTGTAAGCTTAATTAAAAATTCCAGTAATTTCCCCTTATTATAATAAACGTAGGCATGTCATACATGTCGTGCCGTGTCATATGTGTGCGTGACTCCATATCATCAGAGCTACCTACTGCAGCGATCGAATAATTCATTGTGAAACGTGAGCGAAGGGTTTTTGGCACGCTCGGTTCCTCGGAGATTTACATATCCCTACTATACTCCCGAGTTGTATGGACCGCACGTGGCCGGCGGCCTGCTGCCAACGATAAGACATGCTCCTTAACTACATCTTCCTACATATTAAACGTATTCCATAACCATGCTCTTGGCATCTACTTTAAATTTGAACTTTATGTACTAAGGTAGAAGGTTGCTTCCGATTTGTGTTTTCTAGAGTTGCCTGAATGATACGATATTAGCATGGTAATTAGTGCTTACTAACGTAGATACAACTATCAAAGTGACATTACTGTTTATGGAAATGAGCAGGTTAATTTAATTCTCATTATATCAATATAGCATTATAGCTGTTTGAAAATCTTTTATGCAAATATGTACCATGTAGCACTTTTTTGCTGGGTGTGAATAGAATATTTAAATGCACTTTTTGATACTCGAATAAATATTTGTAAGTCCTTGACAATTACAAAAGGAAAAAATTATCTTTCAAGTAATGTAAATAATGTAATGCAAATATATGGAACGATTTATTTCCCCCTTTTTATCGAAAATTTTCATTGAAACCTCGCAATTCATGCTTAAATGCTCGTCGATAATTCAGAGAGAAAATACTTTAACGTAGAAAAAATTAAACGTCAGTTAGCTATCACATGATAGACGGAGCAGAACAGCAACCCTCGGGAGCGGGCGTCTTCTGTCGATTTAACTTTACGCTTCTCTCTAAACACTCCGTTAGGGTTACGGGAACTTCGCCTCCAATTTATGCTAACGTAACCGGAGCCGAGAGCGCCGATACCCGTCTATTCAAATCTTTATTACACCTGCCAGACAGCCGGCAGTTACCCTTGTTGCCGACCGACGGCAAAATAAGATAAAGTTCTGCAAGAGTCATTAACAATGTACCTAATGATAATACTATAGTTAGCTAAGCAAACAGTGAAGTGTAATTTGCCTAATTCGCATATCGATGTAATAACGTCTAAAAAATAAATTGTTTCTCAGTAGGCTTCACAAAAGTCCCAGCGAGCGACGCGCGGCTAATACTCCACGATGTCAGTAGAGAATTTCGAGAGTCAAGGGCCATTCCAGCATCGTGATCGCTAGTGTCCTACGCTCGAAATGAAACGTCGTATCTTATTTTATGATTAGCGGCTCGAAAGCGCTCAGTAATTTTGTTAGTTCCGCCTTTCTGGTGCTGGGGGCGAGTACGGCGAGTGGAGATCGATGCGCGTGTTGCGTGCGAGAGCAACAGGGACAGAACCAACCGGCGCTAGCGCGGTCCCTATCGCGCGCACCGCCTACCAGGCAGCCATGTTTTGCTCGACCTGCGCTCGCCCGACCGCCATTGTAGCTAGTGATGTTCCCCGTAACTTCGACTCGATGTAACACGCTATTATACCAACTCTCGCCCAACTTACTCGGCCTGCACCAATAACTGCCGAATTGCTTTTCGCTCCTATAAATCTACGGAAGGGATCTAATAGAAATTGCTACAGTATTTTCTGTTTAAAATATGTATTTAATTCTCGGCATGTTTATAATGGTTCAAAAGATCAAAAATGTTTGTTTTGGGACTTTTGAGTTTGAAAAAATCGATGAAAATATACTCTTATATAATAGTTTTACTCTACCACTACCACTTAGGTAAATTAGATTAGATAAAATAAAGAAGACGCTGCGCCATTTTTATGAATGTTTATGCCAAATTGAATGTAAATTCATTCTGAATGCTCACAGCGACAGCAATCAACGGAGTTGTAAGTTCGGCGTCATGTAAATAGCTTGCTTTAACGTAACAATATAGAGAAGTTTGTGTGTCGATAAAATAATGTCGATATAAAAGGCTTGCGGTGCGGGTCCGGAATTAAAATGTCAGACGCGCGGCTCGGGCGAGCGAGGGGGCGAGTGGGGGCGCGGGGCGGGGCGGGCCGGCCGGCGTTATTAATAACCATAAGCCTGTAGACGCACGAACGTCCAGAGGGGCCAGCGCGGTAATGAGGAATCACTAATTATATTTTACTGGACTCAAGCATTAAACCAACGTTAATTACGATGCAATGCTGTGGTTTATACTTGTAGATTTGTTTTTTATATCCAATTGAAGCGTCATACCGCTATTATAACCCTTATAATGCTTCATATTGACTTTAGTTGCTAAAGCTTAGGTCTATAAAAATACAAAAGTGTCGTTTACTTAAGCCGCGCTATCTCCAAAGCTCGCAGAACACAACTGAGCCAGAATGACAAGTTATAATGGTCCGGCGGACCGCTTTAATATTCCCCCACAGTCGCTCGCGACAGCTCTGCGCGCTGCTAGCCCGCCAGTAAAAAACAGATAACACAGTATATTTTATTGTCAAGGAAATATATTGTCAAAGGCCGTGCGATTAATTGCTCGACTCTGAAGTTGGCTTTGGGGATTTTTGCCTTAAGGAATTTGACTGACATACTTATGCGATTTGGAGTTTCTTTAGATATTCAATGTTATGAAGTTATGATTACCTATTGATATTACCTAAATCGATTTATTGTTACTAAAAAAGTTGAATATTGGAATTTGGTTATGAAAAGATTGCTTTGTGAACGCTGACATACATTTTTGTACCATTGTATTTTTGGTAGGGCTTGCAATTCGAATATTCGAATATTCGAATATGTCGAATATTCGACCTGTTTTGATATTCGAATATTCGGCCGCTCAGGTTTCGAATATTCGAATATTTTTTATTACTAGGTAAAATCTATTTTCATCCGTTATAGTTACAGTTTCTGTGTATTTTGCCGGGTATTAACAGTGAATGAGGAACCGTAGGTACCCAAATGCGAAGGAAATAATGTTTTTACTGTATTCCTCTCAATAGGCTTCGTGAATACAGTTAAACCTAAGAACCTAACTCAATTTCAAAGGAAACGAAATCAAAAAGTATGTTTTATTACGGTGCGGCTAATGCTTTTTCTAGGTACAAGTAACTTTACGTAAGTTTTAAGATAAAGGGTAATTTTGTTTATTGAGTAAAAGCGTACCTTAAGCGAATATTCGAAGTCTAAACCTTGCCCTTTATCGCAATTCACAAATTTGATCATACCAAACCTACCGAACTAGTTCTAACCATGCACCTTTAGCTAACGAATGATCCACCCCGTAGTCAGCCAACTTTTTCCCTTAAATATTCCAATACCAATTATATAACTTATTATATAACAGCCGACCATTAGGAATCAAAACTAAACTTGCCAAGACTAATAAAGTCAATAAAGATTCAAAATACAATGGAATTAAAGGCCATTTTACAGGCTTCTTAACGACAAGAAGTTAATTTAAATCAGAAAATGATTAGTGATTACCTACTAAAATGTTTTCTCTCTTACATACGTGTTTGGATGGTTAAAGTTATATTAATTCACGAAACGACGCATTTATAATAAAAAGTTTTATCAAGAAATATTGAAAATGTCTAATTTTTGCGTTTTAGGTACTTACTTGCTTTTATAAACGTGGGTATTTCAGAGTAGGATGATAAAATCTAGTCAATAAGTGGATTTCTGCAAAATATCATTAATTTTAGCAATATGTGAAAAAAGCTTTTGAATAAAACGATAATAAACCGATTTTTCGTTCCTTTTCTTATTTTTTTTAAATATTCGAATAATTATTCGAATATTCGAATATCTCGTCAGAAAAAGTCGAATATTCGAATACCTGAAAGTTTCGAATATTTGCAAGCCCTAATTTTTGGTCGTATTATGTAGTTGTTGATAATTACTTAATTAGGTGTCGGTGATATTCCGATTAATAAGTTTTGATTTCAATTTAGTTTGAATTTCATTTGCCTCTAAATTATGATGTGAGCTAATGCGAAAACTCCATTCTAAAAGAACCAATTGTTTACTGTTCCGCTATGCAACAAGTTATATTCATATAATAGATGGCATCCGGGGAATTTAACCCTCATGAAACATATTTCAACTCAAAAACATGATACAAAATATGTAGTTCGTGTGCTTCAGCCCGCTCTCATAAACACACAGCAAAATGTTACAGATTCTGCGAACTTTAGTGTGGCATATCGCCCTCGCTAGCAGGAAGCCTTTAAAGCGCTGACTGCGGGGCATTCTCGGGCACGCCTGTCGCTCCCAACGCTTGCATACTCGTTTACTCAAACAAACCAGTGTACCACCACTCTCTGATCACACATCTTTGTTACGTATCCTGAGGTCAAGTTACACTTGGATCCCAACTCGCCTCACTCGCGCAATCAACGAGCATACCCGGCCAGGGTTGCCGAAATGCACACTAACAAATGGGGCCGAGCCACCCCTGCAGAATAATCATATTCTAGCCAAGTAAAAGGAAACTAAAATTAATACGTCGTGCTTTATCTCACTTAGCTCCTTAAAATGTGTTGTGATTACAGTTTAATGCAGGACATGCTCAAAGTTCTGCAAGGGCAGAGAGGGTTTGTTGATCGTGCCAGCATTTTATTTTTACTTTATTCGCTCTGTATTATAAAAAAAGAAAAATAGCTATCAAAGGAAGTGCGTCCTGACTAGAGTGCGCAAATGAAGTAAGAAAAATCAAAGGAAACATTCAATGTAGCCAACCCTATTTGAAGTGACTCTCGGAACGGACGTCAAAGGTCTAGCCTGACGACGGCACGATTTAGTGCGGGCGGTTGCAGACTGTGCTCTTGTTTCCTACCGAGCACAGGCGAGCTGAACACTCTGGCCAACCAGTGTAACGCGACCTCAAAATCCGTAACAGCTATGCATGAGGAGAGATCAATTAATACCAATTCGTTTTCTATTCTAATAACATCCCAGTGCGAAGGCGTACTGCAGCCGATCCGTGCCGGCTCTAACCGCAAACTCTCATTTACACTGCATCGGCCACATTCGAAGTACTCTTTCGGTTCACTACCGCCAGTTACTTCTATCCAAATCTAAATTCGGTATTCGAAGAGATACCGCAATCTCTGGACTGTTAGTCCTGGTACTTACTAAGCGCAGGCGAACTAGTATTTGTGTGACTTGAAAGCCGTAACAACTATTCATAATGGGAGATAACACTTATACTGGTTTGTCTGAGGTTAACGCTCGTTAAGCTCCGGGAACGAAGGGTCTGGGAGTCGTAGTAATTTTGGCCCCCCGGCTATTACACATGAGGAGCACGTTTGAAAGATTAGAACTTGTAACGCCGTCGATATCGTGCGACGCCGCTTCAAACGTCAGTTTCACGACAGACGCCCCAATATTAAAGCTATTCTGCGAAAACATGCTCAATTTCTTGCTAACATCGCTCGATTAATCCATTTCGGGCCTTGTAGGTTATGGCGGAATAGGGATTAAGATAAGCGCTTTAAAGAATATGAGCTATCAAAAGACAAGTGACCGCCTCGTTCAGCAAGTTTGATCACTTCAAACTTAATACTTCTGAAAAACGTATAGTTTTAAGCTTTTTAATAAGTTGCATTATTCTAACGCTTTAAGTAAAATTATGAAAACAAACTAATGCAATTCAAAAAAAACAAATTACAAGACAATAATAGGACATACATTTACTATGTCTATCGTTAGTTAATGTAGACACATTTAAAACATCCATTCATTAAGGCTAAAGGAAAAGCTATGATCAAGTTTGACTTGCCACACAGACGGGGATAATGAGGGTTGCCTGTGGACGACAAAGTAAATTGTCGACAAAATAACTACGTTTCGCTTTGGCGCATTCGAGACTCATTTCTTTCTTCCCTCCGATGTAAGCACGAACTTGTTTTTGTCATTCAATGTAACGGGAGAAATTGAGTTTCGACTTAGTTCGGCTGTCGTTTAAACGCTTAACATGAATCGAAACGATTGGACTCTTAAAACGTCGACAGTTTTACTTTTATGGCGAGACAGTTTTTGCGTTGGTTTTAAAACGGCCATTGCTAAATAACGGCGGTGTTATTTTACAAAAGGTTTATGTTCAATTCAATCGCAAACATCTTTTATCTTCCTGCAATGTAGCTCGAGAACGTAAAGTTATTCCTAGTGGCTTAGTATATCTCCTATAGTATTCTCCGCGTCCGTTCCAAGAATTCTCGGGTCGAGAAAGATTTTAAAATATCTCTCATGAAGGCAGATGGAAGTGGAAAGGAATAGTTTCGTAGAAGCCCGCCGCCGTTTTCAATTAGTCGCTTAACTGAGTTGCCGACTACAATCTCTTAGAGATTGTATGCCTGACACCGGTCTTACATTTATTTGACATGACATTTTGTAACTTTTAATATGTTTCACTGAGCATTCCAATATTTGGTGCCTAAGATATGACAAATTAAAAGGTAGTAACAAATTGGAATCCAATATCGGAAATCAGTTCCGGAATTGGAAACCATCCGATATTGCAAGCCCTAGTAACAAGTAATAATATGTTCTAAATGGTAAAAGATTGATTACTTATAAAGTATTGTTGTCTAAATAGAATGATTTTCGTTTGTTATGTTTATTATTTATGTTTTTACTTTCACAGGGTTACCCACCACCGCCGAGGCCACCTCAGCCGTCCACACCAAACGCACACGATCCTGATTCGGTAAGTCATTTTTTAATACTATTTTTACTTGTAGGAGCTTCATTAATAGCCTGTCAAGTCACCGAGAGTAATCTTTATATTACGGAGGTATTTTTAAAACCTGTTTCATGAGCAAAGTCAATGAAGTGAACAAACAGCAGACAAATCAATTACCTTCTAGCAAATTACTGCTAAGCTTTTTTTATTTTCATGTTCGTGTTGTTAAAAACCGTCTTCAGCCATCCGTTAGCGTTTGAATTTATCTGCACAGCGTTGTATAAGACTTCTCCGCAATCAATCAACGACGACATGCAGCCGATGAGTCACGGAACCGCTTATTAAAAAGCTATCAGGCGCGTGCTAATATCGAATAAAATGCCTTCTGTGTAAACACCAAGTCACTTGCAGAGATAGTGTAGGCTGTGTAAGTAGTCGAGAGTTTCTGCTTTGACTTTAACTGATTAAACATCTTTCCTATCCCATTGGAATGCAAATAACGAAGCAATTTTGTATTGAATTAGCAACGTTGGACAAGAGTGATGTACGCTAATGGCTGAGTAACGTACCGGGTAGAGTCACGTACGCAAACAATCAAGTAAAGCGCTATACTTAGTGCACTACGTACGTAGTTAATGCTGAAGTAGTCTTCTCGTGGCGTTTAGTGCCAGTAACATTCCGCTAAGAATGTTGCCGCTAAAAAGCACCTACATTAATAAGATGAATTTTCAGTGGAATATGATAAAGATGCCGCATTAACTGATTAATGAGATCATTACAAGCGCAATATTCGTAATTACCACCACCTCGCCGGCTCACACGTGCGGGAGCCGTACTCCAAACGGAACGGTTATGAATAAAAATAATCGTAAACGCCGCGTCTTCATTAGCGCACAGCACATGTGGGCCCTGTGAATATGAGCGGAGCCGGGCCGGGCTCTATTTGCGGACTGACACTCCATATTCCGAGTTAGCAAGCGGACTCACTTCACAATAAGCTTGTTTGCTAAATTGTGCCTCGCTACGCTCCGTTTAAAACGAAAACCTTGCGCCGTAAATAATATTATTTACATACGCCGCTATTGTTTTTATTCGCGAAATGAAAGCAATTTCCTTATTGTACCTGGAGGAAATCGAAGCACCTTTGCGCGTTGGTAACATGAATGAAAGTTAGATTAAGTTAGGAGGAGCGGAGCGGAGTGGTTTTGTTGATCGGGTGTCTATTTGTGCTGCAGCTATTCATTTGGCCATTTCATTTGGAGCGGATCAAAGTGATGGCTGTGTCGGACGGGTGATGGGAGAGTTCATTTAGCCGGCGGGCGCGCCCCTGGTGCCGTGCCGCTTGCGTGCGTTGCGTTGCGTTGCGACCTATGCGATAAAAGTATTGCCGGCGACAGTGACATATTCGTTAAGGGTTGTCACACGCCCTAATGGACAGCTAGTAATGTCAGGTCAGACATTATCAGAATGCATGGTCGGCATCACGGTTAATGCAAACTATGTATTTGCAACTAGGATTTTTAGTACCTATTTTACATTTGTTATTGACTGTTTTACTTTAAAAATCGAAAACAAAAGTATCGAAACGGCGTCGACATATCTAGAGTACCTAACACAACTTTCTAGTACTTAAATATTGCACCCGTTTCGAAAATCTTAGTACCTAATTATATAATGTCAACATTGTACGGTTGCCAAACAGATATAATCTTTTCAGCAACAGCTGACCTAATCTCCTTTTTCCTCTTTAGTCTTTTTGTCAGTATCTTTCAACCCTACAACCCGTGTGCTTGTACGCGAGCCTGTTTGATGTTGATTGATACCGTTAGGCGGGCGGCATTGTCTCGGGCCCGCGGCCGGGGGGCCCAAATGAGTGGAATTATTAAACCCGGCCCGTACGATGTTACGTTTTTGTAATGACTGTCCCGAGTCCCCTCGCTATCTATTGTAGCGCCCAACAACAGATCCTGTCCTGTCCGTATTTTTTATTTCGCTCTTTGATTATTTCAAGTGCGATTTTTAGATACGATATTAGAATTTTATGACCCCTATTTTGTATATGATTAGCTTCTTGTTTTGCTAAGGGGTGGGAAAAAACTCATTGTCATATTATCGAAGTATGTACATACTTATAAAATCATGTTTCTGCAGAATCTGCACAACGAAGTATACATATTTCTTAGAACATTATTTTAGAAATAAAGTATTATTCTTTTGACAAATTTGATATTTATTTTGCGCACAATTCATATATTCAACAAAAGCTAAGAAAATTATTCACCGCCTCTGCCGCTGCTCGCAAGCAACGCGAAGGGTTCTAATGCAAGTTATTTATTTATGCAACTCCAGGCTCTCTGAATGACGGGTCTAATGTGCCGGCTCAAGAGGAATAGGCGCCGAGGGGAGTGCTTTGTACAAATGTCCTTATACAATATCATTCATAATCGCGCGCATTACCGCGTCGCGCCCGAATGAGAAACAATATACTACGATTATACAATGCCTTAACGTTGGAGTTAACAATGCAGTTTGCGTTGGGATTACCGTATAACCAGTCATATGTTCAGGTAGAATGTGGCGTTGTGCTGCCAATGTATCTCATATTTGTTTCTCAGTTTTGAAATGAGGTTATTGAGTAAATGTTAACTGCTATTATTATACAGTAATGACAATATGCTATAAAATAACAAAATGGGAGCCGAGCCGGTAAGGCACAATTTTATTTACCGTTTAAATGCATAATACCCAAACTCCTAGCGTCTTGCGCGAGCATAATAATGCTCTGCTGGAAACGTTACTTATATAAGAACGTATAAAAGTAATGCGTAATATTCAAATGTAAAAAGCGAGAGGCAGGGCAGCCCGGTGCACGCTCATAACAAACGAGATTGAGTGGGGCGGGACGCAAATGAATGACGGCACCAGCGAACGTCATCAGAATCAGAAGTTGGTTGGTTGGTGGTGGTTGGTTGGTTGGTTGTAATCAGAGGGCCTACCGCGAACCATGTTCGACGTGTTGCCTCTCTGGTGCACTTGTGTAATTTCGTACGTAAGTGTGACAGGGAGGCAACACGTCGAACGTGGTTCGCGGTAGGCCCTCAGGCGACGGTGTGATCCGGCGAGCGTGGCTCCACGGCCGACATTTCCAACAAAATAACACCCATTGACATGAAAAATAAAAAAATAAACCACTCGTGATCCCTCCTCGTGATTTTTGTATAGCCCTTAACCTCCGAAATGCGGCATCGACAATTTGCGCCGCAAACAAAATATCTTTATCGAGTGAGCCATCGCAGCCGGCTGGCGGGTCCTCGAGCCGCCCAACTTTCTGATGGAGACCTCCATCCCTGTCTGCTAAATTGCTAAGGGTTGACACGAGACACGTCCTTATCTCTGGATTGTTGTTACGTAAAAATATTACTACAAAATCTTATTTAAATACGTACATAAACGTAGTGTCTTGAGAATGTTTTACAGTTATCAAATAGTTCATCCATACTTCAATCAAACAAGAGCCACGTGTTTTATCATCAATCATATTTTTGTAGGAAAATGTTAAGTAAGCTTTTTGAATCCTTGAATCGAATTCTTGAATCCTTAGAATCTTACCCCTACGTTATTTACTGTTTGTTTTATACCTTTAATTTAAAACTAGCAGCCAAAACTGATGCTACCGATAAAAAGCGATGGCGCTTCGCGAATTTTCGCGAGCCTTCCTCCGTTCACGACCGCCCCAAACACAAATTTCATTTGGGGAACATGAGCTCTTCCTCCAAAATTGCGAATAGTCAAGCGCGCGAGTTCCGTTTTTAATTGAATAAGCTGGGGGTGCTATATAAACCGGCCCGGGCGCGCCCCGGGCCAAAGTCGCGTAAGCAGCCTACGCAGCCTGTTTGTTTTTGATCTGAAATTTGTGCCTGTTTTGTACGCTGGCGGTGTTATCATTGCTAGTTATACCTTTTGACGTTTTTCATTTATTTGTAAAGGGCCCTGGCCCTTTCGACTTAATGAAAGGGAAAAAACTGAAAGTTGAGTTCTTTGTTTTTTGCCAGTCCACTCATGTCTATGTATGTACAATTGGATAAGGACATATTGTATGGAAAATTAATCTTTTGTTATATTTAAACCGAATTTATAACTTATTTCAACCGAAATTAGTTTCGGTAATGAAACAAATTTAATACCTCATTTATTTGTTAAACAAAACATGCGGATTATTCGTTCCTATTCAATTTTCAAAATGTTTGGTGTTCAATTAGTGTTTTGTAATCACGCAGCGAATAGGTACATATTTATTTATTCATAATTGAGATGGAACTGAACGTTGTAAATAACATTAAAAATCCAATACCTATCTGACTCGATCAACATGAACTATTAATTAAACATGTTCAGAGCCACATTATTATGTATCGGTCGGGTCGGCAAAATGTCCACTTTTATATTGATGCAGTATTGCAGTTGGTCCAGATGGACGGAGTGGCCGCGTTTGGTCGAATGTAATTATTGCGGTGAGATTTCGATAATGCGCCGCGAGCCGGCGCTCGGACAGAATGCGCTCGAAAACGTGCTGCGTTTTAATAATTTATGCGGTTCACAAAACAGATAAAGCATTTTCATGTTTTTCATTTATTGTAATGTAACATCAGCGTAGTATTGATTCAATTACATGCTGTCGTTTTTAATCAGCCCTTTAACAATATCAAAAATACAAATACCTACATATATGAAATGGTTTTATCCCGGTGCACTCATCGACTCTAACTCTCACCTAAGTTTTGTATCGTAAATAACTATTTTACGTACGCTATTCAGGTATGCGCATACGGCTTTCCTATGCAAAGAGGCAACGGTCCGTTTGGCAGTAGGGTACACAATAAAAAGATTTACCCCAATTACTGCGCCGTAGCTGTGCCGGCGCCGGGCACTTTAATCGCGCCGTAAAAACGATACAGCCGGTAACGAGGCCGTAAACCGGACCGTACGATACGGCTCTGATACGCAACCGAACCTTCTCAACTTCTGCGAGGCTATATTTCTTCTCGGATTGTATGTCATAAGACTCACAAGTTACGACCAGAGTTTGGAATTAATGCTTCTGTAGAGCAAAAATTCGTGCGCGCTATTTTTATGAAAAATAAGTAGGTACATATATTATAATATTCTGTGGATAATAAAGCTTTTTGCAGTTTTTTCTGGTGTAGGTATGTCCTGCAAGATTGTAATTGTATGATTAATTCAAACATCATCCTTGTTCCTTACGGACTGGATGTCTTTTAAATGTTAGTAGTCACTTATAGAATTTTGTCTACTTTTTATACACGTTGAATACTCGCTGAATGAATACGCTTGATCAGATTGTTGTCTGTCTGTATAGCTATATAGGTACAGGTGCATGGGTATATGGGTATGCACAAACGTTATCATATTCAAAATAACAAATCCATTAACAACAACTGATCTTGCATAAAATCCTAGCCTATTTAAAAAATCCAAATCGCAAAAAAATAGAGAAAGCAAAATAGACGGTTGCAAAATGTTTCGCATTCGGGTAGTTAGTTAGTTAGTCTGTTTCTCCTCCGTGAGCCCCGCGTGCCGGCCGCTGCATTTACTTTTAACTGCATCAGACATCGCTGTAATTTCCACCCAACGATATTAACATACTTCTCATTGCAACCACTATAAATTTAAGCCCAATTGTGACTTTTACTACCGCCCTAATTAATTCTTTTTAGGGTTTTTATTTTCATTTCACATTAAGCGAAATCCGGGCGTGCTATAAATACTTCACGGCAGTCTTAAAATTCTCGATCAGGCCACGATGTGTCAGATATAAAGTTACGACTATATATGACCAGATAAGGAAAACTTCCAATTAAATGTCAGCTGATAAAATTTACCGCTTTCCATTTGGTTAGTTTACTTAACCTTTTAAATAATGTAGGGCTATTGGTTAATCGCCGTGTTCTTTTTATGGGATAGTAGAGTTTATTTGCAGTAAAGTTGTCCTTTTCGAACTTCGAAAGTCCATTTGATATATTTTTAAATTGTGTGTGTTCATGTAATCTAGTTAAATAATAATAAACTGTTATGTATTCTGTTCACTTTGGCACTTTGGTGTACAGACCACAAATATTGGATTATTGACTCAATAGAAAATATTACCTACTTGAAATCTGCTCCACATGGCGGCGCGCCGCTGTGGGACTATCGATTTTAATTTTAATACAGTTCGATAAAAAAAAAGTAAACTACCACTTCGACTATCGTCTTATCGCAGCAAAAATTTGTCTGCCATCCTTTCTAAATTCGTCAATAGGAAGTGCCCAAACAAACTTTATTGAGAAAGAGTGGGTCGTTATTATTTCAGCCGAGTACGGATGTCGAGTCGTCGTAAAACGGCCGTGTCGTTTACGGCAGCGGCCCTACGGGGTCGCAAGCCCACCGTTCCGGGCGGTCGTAACGTAACCCAGGACCACCCCACCTTGTTTATCAATTTTCATAAACTGTAAACAGTTGTTACCGTAATACTGACTTACTAAAGTAACCTACAAAGATACGAGTACGATAATACCTATTAGGTGTAAGTCGTCTGCTGGTAGGCAGAGCGGCAGCAGCGGTGAAATTTGGTAAATTTGAAGCATAAGCAATAAGATGTATTAACAATATATTAAGTTAACAATGAATTAGGCAATTAGCTAAGTCTACCCATCTATGTTTTTAAGGGAGTTCCCTCTGCCAACAAACTGCCCTGCAGTTTGGCAGAAGAAAAAAATCTGTATAATAGGGTTTATTTCATTTGAATACATGTTTTTTTTTTTTTGGTATTGTTTACAAATTAAACTTCATACGTCACCGTAATTAAGATTAAGACCGTAGCTAATACCACTACTTAATCTGTATGTAGCATTTTGTTACTCGTGGTAAAATCACCTGAGCTAGTAGCCTAGTACTGATGTTGAAATCTAGGGAGTTTGTTAACACAGTCACATGATGTGACACCCGTGTAGGCTACAATAACCGCTTTCCATGTGCCGCGTGGGGGCTCGTCTGGCTGTTGGAAAGGTTACTTGTATAATTCAACCGGCGCCCGCCGAGCTACTCAAATTTATGACGTACGAAGGTCAACATAAAGATCGGCCTAAAGGACTAGTTATAGGTAATCGCTCATGACGGCATTGACCCCGCGACCCCAAGTGGCGTGACGCAACGATGTCGCGACCATCAATCACCGGCTCGTTGGTGACGTTTCGCGACCCGGCGCACCGACTGTTACCTAATCCCATTGTTCCTCTGCTTCCAATACTATGTTCCTGCGACGAAACATACGGCATTCAACTTTTTGTGGTATGTTTGTTGTCGTGGCATCGTCTCCGGATACTCATTTTTACAAGCTTTTATTTCACTTTCCATCTTTCATGTAGGGTGTGGTGTACAACAAGTCATATCGAGCATTTTATTCAAGAAAAGAAAAATGTGTAAGTTCTCTACATTGGTATTTGACGTTTTTGCTCGATACCAAATCGAACAAGTTTGTAATTGTTCCTCGTCAATCCTGTTACACAACCAGTGATCGATGCTTTGGTAATTAGCTAGAATGTAGACGTTTTTGTACGATGTGCTCGTAGTAATTTTTGTACTCGAAACAGTAAAACTATTTCTTACACAAATCTCTCTATTTTTATATAACTTTCAAAGAACACTGCAATATTCCAGTTGAATGATGTCATGTATGGCCGGCACGGAGTCGCCTGGTCTTACGACCGCTCCGTGACCAAGACTGCAAACGACTCATGCATACCTAGTGGCAGACCATGCCGAACACCGCGTTCTGCGAAGCATCAAAACGAGCCGTTTTTGTACCGAGGCGCGGGTGACTGCGCGCGACGGCACAAACGGACTCGTAAACAATTGCTTTCCCATGCCGTACTGATACGTATCTAATGCAAACTACGCTTTAAAGTTTAAGTAATGGGAGGATATAAATGACTATTTTTTGTCATATTTCCACGCTTAACCCTTTACTGCATGTCACATTTGTTTTGAATGTGTATTTGTCGCAGTCAAAAGTGTGAACTGGTCAAAAGAACTTTTAACCGACAAAAACAGGCAAAACTGCTTTTGACTGAGCATGTTGGTCAAAAGTAGTTTTACCTGAAAATCATTGGTTAATAGTAATTGTGACTGTTACTATCAGTCAAAAGTACCCGCAGAGATAGGTAGGTTAGGGTTATTTTTGCCTGTTTTTGTCGGTTAAAAGTTGTTTTGACCAGTTCACACTTTTGACTGCAACATATTCACTATGTTTGGGATACACTGTTTCTGAAACACCTAGCGTAGACGGTCTGAGATACAATGAACTTGGGGATAAACAATAGTGTTTACCGCAACTGTTTCTGTCTTTCAGAAAGACGAGGATTTAATTATGTTTCTGAAACAGTGTCTCTAAACAAAATGTTTATAGTTACGCACCTTAATACGTATCAATAGAGTTGAATATTATAACTACCATATACGGCTTCGTATACACCAAGGTGAGTAAAGGGTGAATGAATTAATTATTGTAGATGCGGGGTAACCTCAAACTTTTTATTAGTTATTATTCTTATGACTACAGAAGTTACAGCACTAAGGTATGTTTTTGTTTACATAACATTTTATAGAAATAGATAAAAAAGAAATATCTCAAAAACGGTCTATCTAATTTCCACACGGCTTTGTACGCATTATTATTCGGAATATATTTACAGATGGCCCCTTCCGGTTGGCGGTGATCCAACGGGGAAACCCCTACGTATACCAGACGATTTGATAATTACCGCGTGGTGTGTTGTAATGTGTACGATGTTAATATGTATTAGACGGATAGATATTCTTCCATTCAACACATTCCGATTTCATAGCCGCGTTTGGGTCAATGTCACGTCACCCGGCATCTATCTTTGTTTTGTGTAGTTGTTGTGTATTTATATTGACGTTGTAAGCACGTGCCTGTTAGCAAGCATCCAAGCGTTTCTTGCTCGAAAGTGAGAGTTCCAAGTTTCTCGAGATTGCGCTCTGCGTCTCGCATCGACCGATCCTCGCGGATTTATGTAGCCCGTGTAATTTGCATAAGTATGTATTACCCTACTAAAGCGTCACAACAAATTCGTCTCGCAGTCGTCTGCTCTGTTTAGATCATCAATAAAAATATACATTTCTTTGAATGCGTCAGTATTATTCACGAACATTGTAGCATTTGTAGCAGGAATAAAGGTTTCAACGATGCTACGCAACGCATAAGACTGGGCAAATCCTATCAAAGTAGAGCTATGAATAGACGTCGTGTCAGCTGTTCATCGGATCGCTCAGACGGTTGTTACGGCCGGGTCGTCCCGATAGCGGCTCTTACTTTGTTGTTCTGTACCTATATATATTGTATAAGTAAGTACCGAGGGCCGGAGGCGTTCGTGAGTGGGGGATGCCGCCAGATAATAAATAAAGAGTGCAACGATTGCGGCCGCCGGGACAGGGGGGCCGGGAGGAGGCCGACCATTTTAATGTTCCGACGCCAGACTTTATATTAAACATTCGACCTTGGCAGTGGCCTACATCGACACTGGGACACGCACTCCCACTCCCACTCTAATGTCACGAATGCCTCATTTAACTTTTCGATGCTATAAATAATTATCTGTCATTAACAGGGAACTGACTAGCGCACGACATTGAATTAAATACCTTATCTAAGTTACAGTTGTTGACACCGGCCAAGGTCTATGTCAGCGGTGTTTTTGTCCTGTCTCATTTGTGTTTATTTTATCCTTATCTATCTAACAAATTGTTACAACGATATGATATCAACTATTTAATATAATAACCTAATAAGTATACAATTTAAATTTAAACTTCAAAAGAGTAATGAATACAAGTTATTTTTATATGTAAATTGCACACACTTGTTTTGTAGTGTGTTAGTGAGTAAGGGGAGAAAAAACAACACAATACCTACTCAAAAGCTTACGCGAGAGTAATTAAGTTTTGATATTATGTGAAAAAATGTAAATTTAAACTTTAGTTATAAATTATGATTATATATATATATATATAGTTATAGTTATGAATTATGATAAATTATCCAGCGGATATAATCATGCCAATCTTTGCAGGAAAAAGTGGATTGCTTGAGATCAATTTGGCCGTGGTTATTCGGCCTCACTTGCGCATGTATGTAGATCACCCACTCAAGAAGCATGCGTCTAAAGTGAGTCTGCACTGCCTAATACGTCCGCGTATTGTAATCGTATAATGGTCGAGTGATGTGGGTCAGTGACGAGAGCGAGATGCCATTGAACAGTGACGTTCAGTATCGTTACTTAACTTACGTAATGACCGTGCATTGTTTTGCATGTGAGCCGCCCTACAAGTGCATAATGTGTGATGTCATGTAACATGTAAGGGAAATGGTAATGCGGCAGTAGTGATTGTGTACCGGAAGTTGACCCTACACATGTTGCTAGTAAACAGTAGTGACCAAACAATTATACATGTACTTCTCCCCGTGACTCCGTCTGCGTGGAATGATGATAATGATATTAATGATAATATTTATGATTGATAAAAAATATCCTATATCCTTCCTCACACCTCAAACCACATATCTCCATACCAAATGTCATCTTAATCGGTTCAGCGGTTTAAGCGTGAAGAGGTAACCGTCAGATTGTTACTTTCGCCCTTATAATATTAGTAGGGGTAATGATAAAGACCTTTGTATGTCCACGTCTTTCAAACTCAGTGATTTTGACGTAAGGTTTAGTTTTATCTGGCCTGTGGGAAAGGTTTTTTCACAAGACACAATAAATTTTCTACACTTTTAGTAAACTCGAGCGCCGAGAGTTAAGTTTTAATCACGTTATTAAACGAAGTAGAATTTCTCGTTTAATTTAACATAGTGTTCAGCGCGAAACGTGTGGAGATTGCCATTGTGGCCGACGTTTCCGGGCCGGACACGCAGACCATTTCCTTCGACCAATTTAATGAGATTTTTAATGAAACAGCCGATTGGACTCGACGTTTCTCATACTATAGCTGAGATGTAGATAAAACAAGTTATCTTAAAGGAGTTAAAGGAATTAAACAACAAGTATTTGACGGTAATAAGTCATTAAATATAAATGAAAATAGATTAATGTACAGTCAGATGCAGAGAAAAGGTACCACCCCTGCATACAAACTTCTATGTAGCGGTGGTACCTTTTCTCTGCAGCTGACTGTACCTACAAAAGAATTTAGGCAGACTAGGAATTGTAGTTTATGCACTGCAAAATTTCCAAGAAGATGCACAGTATACGTTTCATCAAAACAAACGCGCTGGTGTGGTGGCGGTTATGCTGCAGGTGTTCGGTGTCTCCAAACTGGTCGGGTATCCGGTCCGCGCCGCGCCGCGCCGGCCGTCCGACAGATGGCGCTGCCTTGCGCGGCGCCCCTCGTTCCCATACGAATTAAGAGCCAACGGGAGTGGTCATTTCTCCATACAAACGTACTCCTCGTTTTCCTCCGTGGTTTTTGAAGCTAGAGCAATGATTTTTAGGGTTCCGTACCCAAAGGGTAAAACGGGACCCTATTACTAAGACTTCGCTGTCCGTCCGTCCGTCCGTCCGTCCGTCCGTCTGTCACCAGGCTGTATCTCACGAACCGTGATAGCTAGACAGTTGAAATTTTCACAGATGATGTATTTCTGTTGCCGCTATAACAACAAATACTAAAAACAGAATAAAATACAGATTTAAATGGGGCTCCCATACAACAAACGTGATTTTTGACCAAAGTTAAGCAACGTCGGGAGTGGTCAGTATTTGGATGGGTGACCGTTTTTTTTTTTGCTTTTTTTTTGTTTTTTTTTTTGCATTATGGTACGGAACCCTTCGTGCGCGAGTCCGACTCGCACTTGCCCGGTTTTTTCAACACAGATTAATATTGTCAATATCTGTGTCGGACCGTTTTGCTTTTTTTGATATTTTTGTTTTTTAAGGCGCTAGAGCCCTTCAAAAATGGCCAAAATGGCCTAATTGACTATGCCGCAATGAGAGGCGTGGCATTCAAAACTGATATCAATTAGCCGAAAAAGCAAAACGGTCCGACACAGATAATTTCATAATCATTTAGATTTCCAAATTTGGTTACGATTGGTTAAGTTTTGGAGGAGGAAACAGAGGAGTACGAAACCTCGATTTTTGAGATTTTTACGCAGGATTTTTCGCCTTGTCCTTATCGCACTACTTTTAGGTGCCGCTTCCGTTAGCGAGACGGGTATATTTACCTAAAATATTTAAAACTCAGCTCCTGTTTCGTCTTAACGTTCCTTGTGAATGCCGCGCAAGTAAACAAATTCCGACTTAACAATTGCGCAGGACTTGTACTTCTTACAGGGGACCGTTGGAAAGCGGTAGTCACTAAGTCACTGTCAGCCGGATTACAATAGCACCATAAAGATCCAGAGTTCCACATGATAAGGTTAATACTGAAAAAGCAAACGACATTTTCAACTAAGTAAACCTAATCTTCTTGTAGATATAATGATATTTTTATCTGATGATGAATGATATGAAATGCATCTATCCTGTTATTGATATGTTCTAATTCAAATAAAATAAACTTATATCCCGTAAGTTACCGGATTTATTGAAAGAAGTTCCACATTCAACTTGCTTACAGAAAGTTCAGCACAGATCTCATCGAGTGGCTATTACGGTATAAGTTGCTATCTCGGAAAATAATTTTATGGCAATATCGATAATAAGACAAATGGTTTAATTACGGCGAGGCCCGGCCGCTTATGTAACTAATGGCGGCATAATCGCTCCAGAGGAATCCGATCGTAAACAGGCTCGCTAACCCACTAAAACATATTTCTTTTATTTTGCGGTGGCCTCCAGGGCCCGTATTCCTATCGCTGACAGAACAGGCGAGTCTTTCCCTCAGGCTATCTGACTTAAATTCTACCTCAAGGCATAATAATAATAACGATGCGTATCCTTTATAATTCCTAGATTATCATGAAATTACAATATTGAATTAGTAATATAAATTAATTACACTTGTAGCAATACTAATTTAGTAGTGTAATTAATTTATGGATTTCTTAAAAAGTGCATTAACCTTGGCCTCAACAAGTAGCTGTGGATTACAATTGTGACCAAGCCATTTGATCTGAGCGAAACCATCAACAGTTAGTTTTATTAGTGTAGATAGAGTTTTTTCTTTATGAAACCGTGTATGTATTGGAGATGGATCACCACATGGTATACCTACTGGTTTCCCGGAGACGAGTGCTCCGGCGATGCGTTGAGAATACCCGGCCTGGCATCAGCCGCCTCGAACAGGTTTCTATATAAATTTACGATAAAAGCCTGCGAGTTGCCGCCACAGCCTCACCCTTTCTGCATATTTTCCTAATTCCGTCTTGAATTTGAGCGCCGCATTTATGTAACGCTCCGAAAACACTGTGTTGGTTTTTCTTGTAAAATACCGTCATGACTTCGTGCCGAATGGGTGTCATTCTGAATCCCTAACAACGTTTGTCCTAAAGTCACTTGCCCTAACTGGTTTGTCCTAATGGGCACACGCTCTAACGATCAATTGTCATAACGATTATTTTCCATAATGTAATGGTTAACCTAAGACTCATTTGTCCTAAGCATTTGTACCATAACTATCAAGATCCCTAATGTTTTTTACCATATTTTTCGAAATCCCTAACAATGTTTGGCATAAAATAACATGCTCTAACTGTTTTGACCTAATGGCTATTGCCCTAATGATCAATTGACATAACAGTTACTTTTCCTATTGATCAATTATCATAAAAATTACTTTCCATAATGAATGGTAACGAACTGTTGCCACAAAAATGGGTTAGATTAGGTTAGAACTGTGACCCTCGCAAAAACGAACTGCTGCCACAAAAGTGGGTTAGGTTAGGTTAGAACTGCGATCCTTGCAAAAACGAACTGTTGCCACAAAAGTGGGTTAGGTTAGGTTAGAACTGTGATCCTCGTAAAAACGAACTGCTGCCACAAAAGTGGGTTAGGTTAGGTTAGAACTGCGATCCTTGCAAAAACAAACTGTTGCCACAAAAGTGGGTTAGGTTAGGTTAGAACTGTGATCCTCGCAAAAACGAACTGCTGCCACAAAAGTGGGTTAGGTTAGGTTAGAACTGCGACCATTGTAAAAACGAAACGAATTAGGGAAATCAAAATTAGGGCATACGAGTGTTAGGTCAAGCAACGATAGGCTAAGTAAAATTAGGTAACATGATGGTTAGGATATATAATTTTTAGGCCTAACAATAATTAGGCAAAAAAAGAATTATGCTACATAACATTAGGATAAATACTCAATATGGAAAGTGCCATTAGGGAAAAACATATTAGGACAAAAAAAAATCGGCCATTCGATAATAGGGAAACCAAAATTAGAGTATACGAGTGTTAGGACAACTGATCATTATGAGAAACAATATTAGGGAATGCAAAGATAGGAGAAAAGACTTTAGGGATTCAGATATAGATCCGTGCCGAATAATATTTATAGCTTTCATAACAAGTTTGATGATTATCCCTCACTTTGGGCATTTTAAACGTTTGTCCAATGTTTTAATTATGAAAATAAAATTGTCTAATGTGTATGTGATTTCATCTAATTTTTTAAATTTGTGAGCCTTTACTACAAAATTACAAATAAAATTTGATAATAGTATTTTTCCAAATCAGAGCTTTTTAGGGTTCCGTACCCAAAGGGTAAAACGGGACCCTATTACTAAGACTTCGCTGTCCGTCCGTCCGTCCGTCCGTCCGTCCGTCCGTCCGTCCGTCCGTCCGTCTGTCACCAGGCTGTATCTCACAAACCGTGATAGCTAGACAGTTGAAATTTTCACAGATGATGTATTTCTGTTGCCGCTATAACAACAAATACTAAAAACAGAATAAAATAAAGATTTAAATGGGGCTCCCATACAACAAACGTGATTTTTGACCAAAGTTAAGCAACGTCGGAAGTGGTCAGTATTTGGATGGGTGACCGTTTTTTTTTTTGCTTTTTTTTGTTTTTTTTTTTGCATCATGGTACGGAACCCTTCGTGCGCGAGTCCGACTCGCACTTGCCCGGTTTTTTTAGTTTCTTGCATTTCTAATAGCAATACTTTTAACTGACCATCGGTAACCCTTTTTCTTATTGACGTTTCTTATGGCTTCGGTCTTCGGTACCTGCATAGATAATTCGATATGCCTAATTTGTGCTAAGTTGCGATTTTATAACCAACTCAACTTTGCATTGCATTGTTTTTTGTAAATCAAAATTTAATATTAGGTTGTTCAAAATATAATGAATATAAGAATAATGCCCCTGCGCAGACCGTTGGGCGTCTATTGTCCGTAGGCCGCAGGCGCCGCTGTGGCGCCGCGCTTCATCTAAACTTATTGGACGGTCTTTTCTTTATTGACCACAGACCTTATTTTTAAGGTAGGCATCTTCTATTATTCCACGTAACCAACAGGGATATCTCAACGAATAAGTTGAACATTTTTGTCTTTCTTGGCACATTTGATAAATTAATGTAAGCTATTTATAGGACAATATTCGATCCAGCAAGGAAATGATCTTTGATAAAGATAAAGATAAAAGATTTTTATTCGTGACGATCACAAAACATGTACGAACATGTACAGACAACAACAGCAAGAACAGAAGAGAACAATAAGTGTGCATCACGAAATGGACCCAACTCAGCATAATGTTAGCTATAAAGCCAGCGCTGGTCTTCCGTAGGGCCCATTCGGTAGGGTTTTGCTATTATAAATAGAAGTATGTGACACTGTGATAATAACAGGGTATCTGCTGGTCTCTTTCACGTACGCTGTGTTAAAGTAAAATGTGACATTCGACATACCTGTCCTCTATCACTATCACGCGTGTTAAAAGCGGTGTCAACGGAGTTAGAAAAGGTACTAAATTTTACATACTTTGACATTGAAAATTATCATAACAAACAATATATGTCTCATAAACCATTTCACTTCTATTTGGAGGTGGCATTTTGCTGTATCGTAGATATGTGATGCACATACATCAACATACATTTGGCCCGCATCCCTAATAGGTAATATAGGAATATTGTTTGCAGTACGGGCGCGCTGATGTTCGATACACGTCGGTCGCATGCAGATCAATATTGCCTAATTACGCTCTCTCTACACAATACACAGTTACACATCCATCTATGTATATCTCATTGCTTTTTAAATTAGTGTTTCAATTTAAAATCACTGAACCGGATCAAATGTTTGTAGATTTGTTGGCTGATGCTAAACTTTATGTTTAATTCGATAGATCAATCTCTACTCTCTACAGATTATTGTATAAGTTTCTGTCACACATTTCATTTTAAAACCCACTTAATTTCTACTGATTGTATTAGGTACCAGATTATTGTATGAAATACACATTTGAATCCGGTGGTAAAAAAAGAACTGAACTTGCAAAGACGAAAGCGAAAGATTTGTAAAGCGATTAAATCATATTAAACGCTTTGATTTGATCACGCTAGTTGAATACTAATTGCAGAAAAATATACTGCAATATTAAGCTTAATTCATTTTGTATCAAGCAGAGACGTCCGCGAACGGCGTTATTAAGCATATAAATAAATTAAAAGTGGAAAAATTCACTGTCTTGGGTGGGACTTGAACCCACGACCACTGGATCACTACTCGTAGTACAGTGCTCTGCCATCTGAGCTACCAAATCCGAACCCAATACAGCGAATATTTCCCCCATATATGAGCCTGCCGTAAGATACTTACACCTCTTAAACCCACCTCACCTCACCTTTTAAGAGGTGTAAGTCTCTTACGGTTTTCTAATATTATGCTTTACAAGTTTTCCTATTGTTCGGTGGTAAACTAGAAAACTCCGAAATAGGACGTCTCCTACGTTTTTGCTTTCAAGGCACCATATCTGTAAATTGAAGACTGAGAGCATTGTCTGTAATGTCTGTTTTGGCCTATCCATGTCATTGATATTAACGACGCTGTTATCACACGTGTATGTGAACGATTTCATGTTTATTGTGTATACGTTACCTCGGCATTATTCGCATCAGAGAGCCGGCTTTTATTATTCAAATATAATGCTCTTGACTGAGCACACGTTCGTAACCTTTCATAATAAAATGAAGCTCCGACCGCTTGTTCACATACTTTTTGCTTGAACCATTCTGTTTATATTTACCATTAACGATACAATCGCTTTTATCGTTTCTAATAACCACCTAGTGTCTATGTGAGCTCAGAATACAAACACAGCACGGCCCGAAGCCATTATTTCTGTGCAGCTATTTCTTCTGAGTCATGATCTACCTTCGTAATACGAAATATGGTTCGAGCAAACAAACAACTGGTCGAGTTGGAGACTTGGTCGGGTGCGTGCAGGCAATTGTGTGTTCTGTAGCGACCCCCCGCTCTAGGTTGGTGGTTCGGTTTGCCCTCGCTCGCTCGGAGCTATACATACGTACATATGGGTCGCGGCGGCGGCGCGCGGCGTGCCGTCGCAATATCAGCCCGGTGAAATCGCTCGCCCGCCCGCTTCGCCGCACCGCATGCCTCGCCTGCGCCAGTCGCCGTGCGCCAACTGAAACGCGCGCACCGCTAGCGCAATCGAACGTTCAACAGACCCTCGCTCTCTCGTCGTCCACCTCCACCCACCCTGCCCTGCACCCTGTACCCGCCGATATCGCCACGATTACAAACGAGACGCTTTAAGGGAACGTTTTTGCCGTCACTGTAGCGCCCTTAAATCGTGTACTGTGTTCTTGTGTGAGTGCATGTGCACGTCGAGTATCTGGTGATCTGGAGCTGCACAGTTAAAGGTTTCGAGACGGCCCTCATCATAAGGCTGCCTGCAAACACAGTGAGTATTGCCGCTCTACGTCCACATGACTGTAAAATGGGACGATTCTTATCTACTGCCGATATATCGCTGTACATGTGTGTGTGCGTGAGTGTGCTACATCGAATGCGCCCGCTTGTGTTACATACCGCCGCCTTCGTGTGCGTTGGCTCAATACTCAGTTCTATTTTGTAGCCGCTAAATGTTTGTTTTTATTATCATATGACCGGCGACTGCTCCAAGTTCATTTAGAACTATTGTCAACTTTATGAAATTGTGATAGAGCTTTAACATATCATTTCTACTTCTATCGCTATATGCAACTACCAACATTCAATCGGTATCAGTGGTTGATGCAATAACGTCAATTTTTATTTATTTCATCCAACATTTACTTTGACACCCCTACTTCATATTGTTTAGATCCATATGCCAGGAACGTCCGATGAAACAGGCTCTCCAAATGGTCGGATGAACGTTGCCGTCGGCACTTTCAGCCTCGTTCAGCGTTTATTTTACTGCCATTGCTTAAGTTAGTATTTTATTAAAACTCTACCACCTCTACTTAACTGTCAAGCGTTTTAAATCAACTTAACGTTTGAATTTCTCATGCTTCCAATCATCTTTATACACAAGTGGAACGGGTGTTTTATGTATTTTCTTTTTATTGAAATACCTACCTAAGATTCTTGGAAAGTAACTGGATGAAAACGGATACTCTACATACGGATGTAACCTTTCCATCAGGTATCCTTCAATGACTAATTCAATAATTTGGATACCATAATGAATGGTAAATAAATTCTCGTGAATTTTCTTGTATCATTACGGCATCCAAATTATTATTTCTTTTATCAGTAGGTATAACTTTATTATTTCATAATATTGTCTTCGGTTACCGCGATACCTAAGCTATTATTCTTCGCGGTTTTATTCTTTCACTAAAATTTAATATTTAGTACTACCTGTGTTTCGTCTTGCATATTCTTGAAGAATAACATTTCTTTCCTCACAGTTAAGTCGGGATAGTAAATAAAGTGCTAATGTTAGTCTTCTAATAGGTTTTTAGCAGTTGATTATCTTTTTTCGGTGCAAGGCTATTCAAGGCAATATTTTAGAATTAATCTAGTTGCTTACACCGATAATAACGATTATGAGGAGTCTCTCATGTCATGTGTTAACTATGATTTTAGCTGCGTTTGAATATGAATATCAACAATGGTTTATATCCTTGTTAAAAAATTCTAACAATAAAATTCACCTATACTTACCTAAAGCTACACTACAAGTAATTGTGAGAACAAAATAAAATGAAGGAAGGAAGGAAGAAATGGAACACATTTTTTGGTTGCAAATTGGTGTTTGGTTTATGTCTGTGTAATCCGCTCCCGTCGCAGTTTTGTTCGTCGATTGTAGTGACTTGAACAGAACAGTCGCGTGGTGAAATTATTAACGTCATATTTTCATAGAAATTTGACATTAATGATGACATGGCCACACTTTGTCATTGAAAATGCCATGCAGAGTTAGCTTGGTTCGACTCTACTACAATAATAAATTATGGGACAGTTTAATGTCGGGAACTTTTTGAATATATTACAGAACACCGCACGAATCTAAACTTTACTGTAAATATATAAAGTAGACCAGTATTGTTTATATCGAGGAGTTTAGTTATCGTCGCACGTGTGTTTGTACTGGTTGTATGTATTTCTGATTATTTAATGCGATCTCACATCGTCCGCGCCCCGTCGCGTAACGTCCTAACTGCCTGTAAAGCGAATCGTTCACAGCTTTTATTATTCTTGTCGTAAAAACGATAATGGCGGAGAAAACGTCGGCGTATCGCACATTCCTCCGTCGGTCGCTCATACAAATTATACGATGTGTGTTACGTATAGCTAGGTAGGTGGGCCGTCATTATTTATGTTCTCTCTAACAGTCGGCTGTGGTGTGGGTTAAAATCGGAGCAGTCAGCTGATCTTCAATGTGTGTGTGCGTTCTTCGGGAAACACCTTTCGATGACGTGTGCGAGCTCCGCTTAATTGGACATTCACATTGTTCCCTCGTGTTTTTATGTACCTATCGTTGTAATGATTGATACGCTTGATAAACTTATTTCGTTATGAATTAATAACTGGACGCCATTTATTTGTTGCTTAATTCATTCATGAATAGCATTGTCATGCTCTTATTTTATCAATGGTTTCATAAGTTGCCTATTCAGTGTTCGTTGATTTAGTTTGGCAAATGATATCTGTTGCCGCTTAGACGCATCGCCCGATCTCTATTATTTTTACAAACAAACGTGCCTCGACGGCCGTTGTACAAAGTTCTTATAGTATAGCATCAACCGTGCAAGGAACATGTCATTTGGCAAAAAAGCCACTGCAACATTGCTACCACTGATTACACCCTCCGTAGGAACGTGTACACCATAATTTCCCCGCTTCGGCTCGTCTCTCCGCCGCTGTATTATTTCTGTTGTTTCTGTCGGTCGCAATGACACGCGATCTCAGAATAATGTGTCAACAATTACGTCATTTTCTAAATTCCATAAACGGAGTAATTGTATTATAATGAGTCACGAGGTCAACGCACTCATATTATCTAATCACAAGTTGCTAGTGTTTATACATAATCCGATTCTCATCATCGCTAAATCTAACTACATCAGTACCTATAAGTTGCCGGCGAAAGTTGAGCGCGCGCCCTCCACCCCTCCACGCTCGTCACAAATAAATGAACCAAAGTCGGCATCCGACAACAATAATAATAATTCGCTCGGGCCCGATCAGCTGTTTAGTCGACACCGACCCGAGTAACAGGTGGCCTATAAAGACATTCAATAAAGTGTACCACTTGCCTTTCGCTTGGAACCTCTATTTTACACAAATGCCCCCGCTTCCTACGCATACACCCGTAAACTCGGACTTGTCAGACTTTTTATAGCTGCCTTTACTGTCGTTAATTACTCGCTGTAGTAATCTGACGGCGATAAAGATTTGGTATTTAAGTTGAAATGGATTAGATGAGTAAGTAATTAATCAAATTAATCGACTGTCAAAGGTGTTTGTTTTCCATAATTAGTAACCGTTATTAACAAACAGCTCCATTCAAATGCTTAGTATACTTATAAAATCAAAGTAGTCAATTAGTCATAGTGTATTTAGATATGTAGTTCCTTTTCAATGTACTGAAAAAGATTTCCAGTTAGTAACATTAATTTGACTTTTGTTTCTAACAATATTTTACATAAACGTTATATTTCATTGCTTCGTTTCTGATCAGGCTTCAGTGCGACTGCGCGAGTGTTTTAAGGAATACCTTCTTATAACGCAGCGGCTTGAAATTTTAATAGGCCAGTCGAGTGGTGGGTGAGGCTGAAAGAAAATGGGTGACCGACTCGACTGGGGAGGCGACCTTTTGTCCTCCCCAACACGTGGCAAAGTACACGAACCATATGATCACTATTATTCGGTAGGTACATATAGACACGTCAGTTCACCGACGTTCTGTATCTGTAACCCGGTCTCAGCGAGCCGCCCGAAGCGCCCACAATGTTTAGCTTTCATTTCCAAGTCAATCAAGGCCCTTCTCATCTTCTTGAATGCTCGTATTTCCCTCTGTAATGCAAGCGAGAAATTTTGAAGTTTGCTTTCAATTTCATGCTTTTATCTTTATATCGGGTTACTCTGTGTAAACTATCTTCCATTTCATGGAAATTGTTGTAGCTTAGATGGCAGGAGATATTAGGAAATTTTAAAGCAGCTTACATTTCGACACTATTATTTCATCATGTTCATGTTACTAGTAATTTAGCTGTGTTATAAGGCCTTATAAAGTTCTAGTTGAGGACGGCTTCTGTTCATCATTCGCTTGTTCTCTTCCCGCATTTATGAGTTGTGTAAGACTTATAGGATTTAGTATTGTCACAAGGAAATGAAGTGTGATGAATGACTAACGACTTCCACGAGCGAACTTGTATCAATACCTCGAGCGCGTTCGTCGAATAGGCTAGTTGGTGCAGCGGCAGACGCAGTGCAGATAGTTCGCAAGACTCGGCATTTCGCTCTCGATAGCGCGGTCGTCAATGACGGCCGGTTATGTAATGTAAATGTTTACGAACCTACTACACGTGCTGCCGCCACGTGCCCACCCGAGAACACTAGCCTTGTGAATTATTTATTTACGAGGCAACATTTTCACACGCCGGTCGACGAACTCTCAATGATCTTGGAACGCATTTACTCTGATTAATCTTGCCATTTCTTGAATGACGCCGATGCACCTACTTCTAAGCGCTCTGATCGGTTCCTGTCTGGTAAGTGGTACTGTTTATTTTGGCGACGTGTTGCGACAACACGCCGCCGGGTTCCAACTCGTACCTTAATATCAACAGCAACCAATCATTGTTAATCATTGTTCGCAGAACTTGCCTTAATTCGAAAATGGTTTACCAGTGGTCAGTCAAGTGCTGCTTAGTACTTACTCTTGCGACGTAAAGTTTCACTAATCTACTCTCTTTCAACATAATACCATAAACCATAATAGCGTCATAAAAACTGTAACCAAACATTTCAACAGAAAAATGACTACAAATAGCCGCAAGCTTGTAACCGCCAGCCGTTGCAGCCGCGGCTCTACGTAGGGGATGTGCGGTTATTTCGATGAGTCCGACTATCAGTGTCTATTTATAACTTTCCTGTGATGCGTGCCACTGACCTAGCTAAACGTTATTTAAACGTCCCTTTTGTTCGTCCTGCCACGTGTTTCCTCTAAAGTGCACCCAAGTCAAGTGTTACCGACAATCCGGACAAGAGTCTTTAGTCTTCGGTTTTAATACTTTTAATCTTGGGCTAAATGGTAAAAGGCTTAGATAGGACCCATTAATACTACTACTAATAGTACAATAGCACCTACCTACACAGAAGATTTGCTCTTATTGGCACCAGTGCATATGCACCCCTGTGTGAGTCTCACTATCTCATTAAAGCAAAATGTGAGACGCAATACACATTGGACATAGAAATTCGATAGGTGGAATACCACCCTAAGTTATTAATTGCTACAGTAGCTCGTAATCGCAGAATTAGTACGAGTAGTTACCATAAAATAGTCCAAACAGACTGCACTGAACAACGTAACACGTAAATATATTGCACAACGGGCTCCAACTTTCCCTCAAAGATCAATGGCGAAATTCGTGATTGTCGTCGCCTGGTTCCGCTGCACATAGCCTTAGATCTATGTACTATGTGGAGCTCCGCGTGCTTCTATTTACTGCGGGCACATTGTGCGGTAGACGTACTACAGGAGCGTTCGGTGTTTATTTGCGTCGGGATTTGGGCCAAGTGCATTCGGTCGACGAATTTAAGCCGATGTCGTTCTCGCCGATATATCATAGAACACGCCCGAGCCGAACAGCTGATTGCCGTTGGATTAGTTGACGACTGATTTGGACGCTATTTCCGGCTTTGTTGAGAGATGTGCATTGTTTCTTGATTGAGAAGTTCCTCTGAGGTCGAAGCATACTTACAAAAAAAAGCATAGAGGAACAGAAGCCTTAATTTTTTTTTACCTAATTGCTGTGTTCATTCCATGGCAAGTGGATATACTTAATGGTCAGATTGCTTATTAGGATCAGAGCTATTTAAACAAATAAAATATGCCACTATCATTCTTACACTTGCTAAGATAATAAACATAAAAGTTAAGTGGTTTATTCGCTTCAAGTTAACTTAAAAAGGATATGCTCTAGGTAGAAGACGACCACAATTTGTAAATTGTTAGTAAGTAATAACTTTAATTTGCGATACCCAAATATTACGATGGAATAAAAAAATATTATTGATAGTTGCAGGCCTATCTTCTTCCAGAAATTAATCTAGATTATTATTTAACAGAAATACATCATCTGTGAAAATTTCAACTGCTTAGCTATCACGGTTTATGAGATACAGCCCGGAGACAAACAGATAGACAGACAGACAGACGGACAGCGAAGTCTTAGTAATAGGCGTTTGTACCCTTTTGGTACAGAACCCTAAAAACTAAGCTATGCCTTGCTTTTTACAACTCTACCCAAAGTATCCCTACTCGTACATGTACAATGTAAGTACATCCGTAAAGAATGTGACAGTGGCACTAGTTGAGGAAGTTTATCAAAACATTCCTCGTTGTAAACCGTAGAGCAAATACAGAGAGCTATCATCGGGTCTCCAAAGGCTAAAAAGTGTTCTAAATTGTTTTTACTTCACTAAAATCGACAATGCGAACTGCTTTTTTCTTTGAAATTCACGATGGCTAAAGCCAAAAAGAACTTAACCTTTTGGCCGCCGGACCTAGTCCGCAAAGACGCTAACTCACACGCCAGAGCAAATTTTAAGTAAACAACTAATAAAAAGTTTAGGGATTCCAAATAGTGATATCGATATTTACAATTTATGGTAAAAATCTCTTCAATTTAGCTTTGTTCTTATCCAGCTTTAATTTCTTTACAAATTACCAAAATTAAACATATGTTTTACACCCGAAAATGTTTAAAATACAGGGATTTGTCATAAAAAACAACCACTAAACAATATCGATTCAAGAAATAATATCGCCGCACTAGGCTGTACGAGAAGTCTTTTATACAAGACAACGGCGCTCATGGATTGACCGGAGTGCAGACCTACAAGGACCGTTTCCGCGCGGATTAAGTAATAATAGTCTCTAGGTCAACGGCGTAAGCGCTTGTCGGTACGTAAACTTTATTAGTGTAACGTTAAAGCCGTGCATCATGTGTCGATAACGTCAATATACCGGAACTGTTTTGGTGAAAATTACACGTGGGTTGAATTTTCAATGAGTGAAGAAATTATTCCGGAATTAGAATCATTCGTTATAATTTCAGTTCGGTATACATTCAATTTACGGTACGGTACGGTATACATTTAATTTACATACAGATTAACGTTCAACTTTAAAAAAAAAACCACATTAATTTCAATGTTACTTATAACAAAAAAACGAAGATCTGTTAAATAGGTATGTCTATCTGTACCACTCTTGTGCGAAGCAGTCGCTGCGGTGTATCCCTTCCCAATACGCTATTAACTCTAAATAAAATAAATTTATTTATTTTATTTATCTCTTGCAACAATCCACAAGGGGAAATTTACTTGTCTGACGCTACTTTTTAAAGCTAAAGAAGCTTCCTGAACTTTACATATAGTTATGCCTATCTGTCTCTCGTTTTACGTATTCTAGTAAGTAGTTACCTACTCGTTACCAACAATTGGCGATTAACAAGTGTTCAAATACCTACTTAAATAAAAACATATTTCTGACTTTATATTTACTTTGAAAATTCCCATATCGAGTTAACATTCCCATCCCTAGCTGTCTTGTATACAAGACAACGGCGACGAGGGACATGGAAAACGTTGAAATTTGGACCAATTTTATTAAATGCCTTATTATAAAAGAATGTATTTATGTAGCTGTATAAAAAGCAAATAAATGAAAAAACAAAGACCTAAAACATGAACTAGAGTGTAAAAGAAATTGCAATTGTTATAATTTTCACATTAGAGTGGTTGAATTTGTGTCCTGTATACAAGACGACGGCGCCAGCGTATCGTTCTATCGTTGTCTTGTATACCGGACAACGGCGGTCAAAGGGTTAAGTGATCTAACCATCCCTGTATTGAAAGAAGAGGTTTTTTTAGGAGTCGGGTTAACGTTGTTCAAACGTTTTCCTTGTTCTTGTGCAGCTTTTAAATGATAGCAAAACTGATCTCCCGAAATGTTTGAGTCCATCCATTCGTCTGGCTCTATACCAATTTACTTAAATCTAAAGGTAAATCAGAAAGCAAGTTACATACATACAGCAAAGAATTAGACGCGGCCCAGCACGTCCCGACAGCTCCCAACCATAATAATTAATTGACTCGTCCGTTCGTTATCGTGCTTTTATATTGACGTTCCCGAGCGAGCAGCCGAGCGAGCGAGGCGCGTTCGGAATGAAATTTCCATAAAAACTTTTGTACTCCGGCGGACGTTGCGAGCGCACGTTAAAATCGTCGGCCGGCAATAAAACAGCGGCCGGGTGCGGCGAGGCGCGACGACTCGCCGCGGGTGCGAGCGGGACGCCAAGAGAGATAATGGACTCTGTACGAAATGAAGAACGCGCTGGAGCGCCGAGCGAGCGAGCCGGCCGGAGCGCGGCAAAAACATCGGCGCGGTTATCGCGGCCCCTCCCTCGCCCCGCGCCCGCCCGCGCCCCTGGGACCGGACTCTGATCGACACCGGCCGGAGCCTCTCGCAGGCGGGCGGACTAACCTCGACGCAGGCGGCGTGGGGTCGACTTACTCGTGCGCCTCCTTCGCTCGCTCGCTTCCAACGGACAAGTAGAGCCGACTAATAATATTACTTCGTTTTATAACTTCTAAGCTCAGTTGCGCTCGTTCTTGACAGTTTACTGCCATGCCACTTGGATTGGATATACCAAAATCACTATTTATCCTTTTGTTTGTTTGGTTTATAACTTGAATCTATGAAACAAGCCAAATCAAGATAAAAATGACACAACACAAGCCTTATCAAAAGTATCAAAACTCAAAAGCATATGCGAAAAGATTTAGGATAAGAGTTTGAAAACGTCAGAACAGAACCCTTATGGCCAGCTCCGAAAGATGATCCGCAAAGACAACGTCTCCGTCGAGCCAGCCTCTCGTTTTGTTTTTATTTGGACCGGTGGGCACAGGCATTGTTTGCATTTGCGGGATTCCGCGCGTTGTTTTATTGTGCGATTACCGCAAGTGCCCGTGCTCTATTGACACGGACTGCCATTGTGGGCTAACTGCCGAGGTTGCAGTGTCAAGGCAACTTCCTACCTTTACTGTTTATGTATGCTAATTATTACCCTTCTGAAGTTTAATTTGACTTAATCGAGCGGGTTGCCGTCGTAAACAACTTTCCGAATAAGGTTAAATGGTTCAGTTATATTCATATTTTATGCGGATGGAATAACTTGTGCGTACAGTCACCCGCAACAAGATGTTATTTTAAGGCAAGTTCCAAAACATCTGAAGAAAAATGCTTGTAGGGTGATAAATAGACCTTGTTTAGTGTTTTTTTTGCTTTGGCGCCTTGATCGATACATACATATCTAGAATATTTTATACTAATAAATTTGTACGCGACACATTGCCATCGTGGATCCTCCACCGACTACCTTGTCACGAAAAATACAGACCTGGGGTCTTAGGGAAGTCTACTACCATGCTACTTCAAAGTAACTCGAACATGAAAATCATCAGGAATAACTAGCGGATGATGTTAGTTATATTTCACTCAGTCCTGTCCAGTCCCCGCAGTGGCTTAGAGTGAGGTTCTGTTAAAATTTAAATAATCTCATCTTCTGTCCATCAGTTTAGCATCGCCTGCCACAGTAGGTGGAGGACTGAAGTTGACGTAGCTTTTGATAAATTAACACATTTACAAATAAGTTCTTCAAAACTCTTCAAGAGTTGATTGTAGCGGACTCGGTCTCGCGCTGATTTGAAGTGGGGAGTCGGCAGAATAATCGCGCTTGATAGCGTCTATCGCGTTTAGTACGTGCCGCCGTAGATACTGGGTTTGTCCGTTGACTCAGACATAATTAGCTTTACTGCGAAGCCTTTTGGAAGCGCTTAGCACGTTTAAGAACTTCATATGGGGCATTATCTATGAAAAGGGACCTTATTGTCGATGGCGCTTACGCCGCACAGCGTCGCGCGGCATTGTATTTATATCGGAGCATCGTTAATAATGGCGTAACCGCCATCGACAATAAGGTCCCTTTTCATCTATAACGTCACATATGCTTAGTACAGACTAACACATAAAGGTGACATTGACTACTCAACAATTGAGACTAATAAACACAAAGGTGACGTTGGCAAAAATATTTTGCATTCAACATGTTTTTGAGAAGAAGGGAAGAGTGAAATGAATGTCATTAAATAAAAACGGAGTCCTCTTTAGACTAAAGTAAAAAGAATCAAAATTATATAATTATACCAAAATACTTACTTATTTTGCTTTAAGTAGATAAGGACTACGGCAGATATCTTGCTATTTTAGGACTTCTGAGGAAATTCAGCAGTATGTAAATATAAAAAAAAATAACTTTGATATAGGAAAATATTCTGTGAAATACAACAGCCTCGTAAAATAATTCACAGATTTATGAACAATTCAGATGTAACAACTATGAGTATAGACAGACAATGCATTTGGATTTAGAGTGCATCCAGGTGGATTATTCCGAATGGATGAATACCTACCAAAACATCTCACATTTTGACATCAGTGCTATTTTGAAATAGTAATGTCTGCATTATTTATAAGTATTACCATTGTAGGCTTTCTTGGTCAAATTATTGCTGGTTAAAATCGGTTGAGAAGTAACTTTTGCATAAATAACTACGAATCAATAGAGTCCGTCTAAGCCTAGGGTAATTCTACACTGATTTGGCAAGCATCAGCAAGTTGAAAAGGCACTATAACATCAAATTCCTATGAAAATGTAATGTTTATAAAGCTCTGTACACTTATTTTGAACATCGTCAAAGCATATTCGAGTAGCGACACGGGATCTTAACGGGATACGGGTAATAGCTGCCCCTCCAGCAGCTGCAATAGTAGCTCTGCTGTTCGGTGACGTTTTAGTCCATTTATTAGGCTTAAGCAATGAACAAACAACATAATCGAAATATGTAATTTATAGTGAGATGTCGTTTAATTGTTCCAGGATCTGACCGGTCAGAACAGCAATGACTCGGGCGGCAGCGGAGGCGCGGGGCGCGCTTCGACGCCGCACCTGAGGCCGACGCCCAGCCCCACCGGCTCCAGCGGATCCCGCTCCATGTCACCGGCTGTCGGTGAGTGTTACTTGCGTACAACAAATATATCAATCAATAGCTTTCCTAAATTTCTGTGACAACCCTGACTCTCGAGCTCTTGCCTCGGGCTGAAGCGGCATGTGCTTAGGATCAAGTATTAAGCTTGAGCTCCGATTATTAGTGGTCCTTTATGCTTTCCCAGGATGCGAGGAGGTCCGAGGATCGCTTCATGCGTTCATTGAAAATGCGTTCTTTTGTCTTCTTCCCAATTGGTGCCACTGGCGAATTGAATTGGCGATTCTTCTTCTTCTTCGTCGTTATCCTCACAGCTGAGGGTCGTGACCACCATAAGTAGCGCTATCTATAAGAAGTCTCCAGGCTGCTCTTTTCTGAGCCTGATGAAGTGCGGACTGTGTGCCACTATTAATTGCCTCCAGGAGAGGATCCGTCCAGCGAGTTGGAGCTCTGCCTCTACTTCTTGTTCCCTCGACACGGCCAATCATTATGATTTTCTCGAGGTTGTGTGAATTGGCGATTATGCCCGTCTAATTTAAATCGGAATAGGTAGACCTTTGAAACTTGCCGTGAACCCCACAAAAATGTGTCGGTCTTTAAGGAACTGGCGCTACTAGCTGCATTGCTCTCATTCCCCAATAATTAAAGGGAAAACCAGCAAACCACACCGCAAAATCTTACTTATTCTTTTTTTTAAGGTAAAACATAAAGATAATATTAATTAGGTTGCTATTATTTAAATCGTCCTCCTCAAGCTAATCTCAGATAATTCTCACGCAGTCAGAAACTGTTGGTTTGGATAAGTATCCAAACCATGTCCCATTTTGACAAACGATCGCTCAGTTCATCCGCCGCCGTGTTACAAGTCACTGACCCATCTATACAAATATTAAATCAATTATTTTAAGCAGAGGAAATCCGCATTGCATGATATGTTATTATAATTTGTGATAATACCAAATGTACCTACTTAATTAATTATAATGTATAAAGGTCTCTGCCCACTACACCGTATCATACCATGACCGTGCTATGAACGTGTCAGGCAAAAAAAATTATCTTTGTATTAAAAAGTATGAGACTATGCCCACTAGCCCGTTCCGTCACCGACCATACCCGTAGCGTGCCATGCACGGACCGTCAAAAATTGACGGCGAGGATATTTTGCCGGTGCCGAAACGCTCCGTGCACGGCACGCAACGTTGCCAGAACGGTGCGTGCAGGCGGCGAAACGGTGAGCATACGGGTTATAACCGCGTATGGTGACCGTTCTGAGCCCGTTATAAACGCGTTGCCATATTTCTTGCTCGCTCTTGCCAGTCTATACCGTCAGTTTTAGAACACGCACGTTAATTTGAATATTAAAATGTATGACTAAAAATTAATTGAGACTGTCCGAAAATACGAATTTATATACAATTTAAAGCATCCTAAATATATGGATAGTACCAAGAAAGATCTTGCGTGGAATGAAATTGGGGAGGAAGTAAAACAGTCTGGTAGGCATTTTGTTTAATTGTACTTTCAATATACATATAAGTATTATCATAGACGACTTAAGAGGAAAGGGGACGGCCGCTTCTCCATACAAACATAGGCGGCAGGGGAAAAAAATGTAGTCAAAATATTTTCAAAAATGTTTATATTTGAGAGGAAAATGAGGACTACGTTTGTATGAAAAGGCGATTTCGCTCGGGTCCTCCACTTTTGTCTTAATATACTTATGGTATTATTATCGAGTAATTTATTCAAAATGCTAGAGGGTACTTGAATATATTGAATACTGTTATTTTTAGGTTATTTAAGTACCTACTTATTAGATATGAGCGCCGATAGGCACTTAGCCGGCGGCGGCGCGCCGGTCAAATTCGCTCGGCGGCGGCGGCGAATCGGCGGCGTGGCCTTGAAACATCTTTGATTAATGAAAAAAGAATTCAAACCAAAATTTTACCGTAAAACATGTTTTTGCTGTAAGGAAGTTATAAAATAAGTGCATTTTTCAATTTTAAGGATAATTTATTGAATAAAGGTACGGTAAAAAAATATATATAGTATAAACGGTATCGTGCGGCATCAGAGGCGGTCTTAATCTTGGCGGGAAAATCTTTGTGAGACCCTTATCTTTTGTGCTAAGTAAAAAGTAGTGGATTCACTGTATCAGGGAAACGTCTTGACGACAGTCCAAAGAGCCGAAGTGAGGAAAATCAAGCTCCGTCATTAACCAATATCAACCCAACAAAACCGATTTATGTCAAAAAGTGAGGCCCAAGGTCGAGCTCCACCTAGTGAGAGTAGTGAGCTGCCGGTAAACATACAGCTTATAATCGAACGCCAAGTGTGAGCTTGGCAGACGGCCGAATGCCTGGAGTGCCGATTGCGGCGCGCTTCTGTGCCAGGCCGAAGGCCAAGCTGCAAGAGAGCAGATCGAGCTTGGAATTGAATTAGTGGTCCAGTGTAAGCAAGTCCGAAGACCGATAAAGACCGAGGCCACAGTGTTAAAGACCTTGAGCTTTCCTGTAGGCGCATTCGTGCGAGGCCAAGGGCCGTGCTGCAGTGGAGCTAAGATTGGACAAGAACCAATGGCCAAGCATTTTAAAAGCGAGGCCGATAGTTGAGCTTTGAATAGGGCTAAAGACTTGGAGATTCATATAGCGGCTTACTTTCATGCGAGTGATGCGATACCAAAGATTGAGCTGCGAGAGAGCAAACCTTGAAATTTGAACAATAGCAAAGTTTAAATGAGACCCGATTCCGTTTCCGACGCCCTTCCGTACGAAGCCAACGGCCGGACCTTTGGACGTGAAAACGCTTAATATCTTGAAAAAAAAACCCTTTTTACACCTAAGATTCAACCATGCTTGCAATGGTTAAACTCGCGGTGAATGACGGATGAGCTAACCAGCTGACAAAATTAGTAATTTTGTTGCCGTGGTCTACCAGACAGAAAAGTTTGAATTTACCATCGATATTTTTGAATTATATGGACCTAAAATACCTTTTAAATGTCTATAAGCTATTTCGGAGTGGCGCCGTTAAAGATCTAAACTAGATAAAATATATAATCTGATTCTGAAAGTAGTAGTATCTATCAAGGTCACGCCGATGCCACGCCGATAGCGCAGCGTCGGCGGCGGCGGCGCGAAAATTTAGTCGGCGGCGGCGGCGCGCCGGCGCGGCGCTCATATCTACTACTTATACATCTGCAAAGTATTCACATTATCTGAACAATTGATGTTAGTTCACATCAATATATTACATGTATTACATTTATATAAGTACCCTTTTTTTAGTTGAACACAGCTACGGGGATGATACGCGGATACTACGGTCACTAGTAGGTATATCATGCGATACCTCGAAGGAGGTATGCGTGGCCGCGCCCGCCTTCCGGCTGTGACGGCTGTTTCGGGTCGCTCCCCACCTCGTGGGGAGGTCAAACGTCATCATTTTATGGATGACAGTGCTTCTGTTGTAAGGTGGGTTTCTGTGCGTCCATGTTGCTAGCAGACGCGCTGGTGCTGCAGGAGATGGAGCTGTGGTGGTCGTCCAAGGTCGTGCGGGCGGTTAGGTCCGCTACGGCGATGGTGTCTGTAGTTGTAGTCGTGCGGGTGGTGTTGGTGTGGCCCGCTACGGCTGAGGTGCTAGAGGTGTAGAGGTCATGGGCGAGCGGCGCATCTTGTCCGAACGGCGATGGTGTCTGTAGCTGTAGAGTAGTAGAGTCCATAGTCGTGCGGGTGGTGTGGCCCGCTACGGCGATGGTGTCTGTAGTTGTAGGCGCCATCGGGATGGGACGTGAGTCCGCTGCGTCGATGGTGCTTTGTAGTTGCAGGAGCCTGTGTCTTGCCAAGATGGTATGCGTGACACACACGACTTCGTGGCATGGCACGAAGTATACGTGCGGTCTACGGTCACTAAACCCGTTATGCACGGATATGAAACGATGTGGACACGGTGTAGTGGGTATAGTAGTCCGTGTCGCGTTACATTCCGTGCCTGATACGTTCATAGCACGGTCATAGTATGATACGGTGTAGTGGGCAGAGACCTTAATACTTATAGAATAAGAAAATGACATGTAATTTTTTTTTTTATATTTTTATCAATAAACTATCTATCTATCTATCTGTTGACTTCTCTATCTAGCATCAGTCATTAGTCTCAGTACTCTCAGTTGCAACAAATTAGACGATAAAAATCTTAATCGCTGTTCTAAATAATATATGAATGGTGTAGCTATATACAGCCTGTTTAGATGGTTTGAAAGGATATTGGTTAGTTAATTCGTTTTATAATGTAATTATACCTAATATATCTCTCAAGAAGCCTTATTCACGGTTTTGACGGTTTATACAAACATACATAGTTATAACAAACGTAATGCCCATATACTCGTAGTTACTAGGAACAGTATCTTTTGGTCCCTTTTAATTTTATGGCCTTACGCCTCCTCTTAATGGAATGGGCACACTCTTGCACTCAGTTGCTTTTATGCATATAAAATCTAATTATATGGAGGCTTTCCACGACGGTAGATTTTGGGTTAAAACTTACATGTGTTATTTGAATTGACGTTGCTTGTATAGTATAACAAACAACATTTCAACATTACGTTCGATCACGCTATAACAAATTTCCTAAAAGTAACGCAATATCTATAAGAATGATTTCTTAATAGGTTAACGACGTCTCGTATAGGCGTGGTTAATTTGAACCTTATTCTTTGGTGATAAGGATCAAAATTAGGTTTGATTAGAGTTTGTAGGATCCTTTATTTGGCCGGTGGCGTGTTGATCAGATTCGTTGTGCATGCTTGCTTCGTCACCAGTAGACACGGGCTTTCCCGACATTGACCCACATTGAGCGGGCTCCCACAGTACGCCGTATTTTGCCCCTTTTGCGGGCGCGAACCACCCCACCCGCCTACCTTATGTACGAGCCGGGGTGGTCGCGGTATATAGGGCCTCGTGAAAAACTTACACCCACCGTCGGGGCGAGCACGCAAAACAGGACCTTCCACCCCTGAGTCCCGACGCGTCGGTCTTATGTGCCGGACCGTCGGCACAATTATGCCAAGATCTCTGTAACGCCCTTGTCGGGCTTCCCTCAAAGTGTCCTTGACGAGTTCACCCGCCACCTTATATACTTACCCACTGACACGAATTGCTTTACATACATAGGTACGTCTATCTGATTTCAGAGTATTTACTACTACTTCATTCATTCATGATACGGAGACTGATTTTCCTGATTCAATTACATGCGTGCGAGAATATATACATATATTGTTTTTATTGTCTGGCGATATTGCCGTGTCTCTAGATTATACATTTGAATCATAGCGCACAGCATGAAGAACTTAAAATGAATAAAACTATTCTTCGCCCCGTCGAATGGAAATGAGAAATGAATTCATGATTGCTTTCAAATCGGACATCACTGACTTGTGTGTTTAATTTCACGCTAGATTTTTATACAGGCACCAAATAAAAAAAAAACAGTACGCTAGCTTGAAGTAATTTCTTTCCAGAAAGGCTCTTATTTAATGAAGTCTTTTGCTCTTTATTACAATTATTATCTGTCATTCTTAACTGCAGTTAGATAGAATATATTTTAAATTTATTTTTATACTATACAGACTTGTAATTATACCCTATCACGTCAGTTATAAAACATCTACCAAAAACGATTCTTGTTTTGTTACCACGAACGATTGCCTAGCGTGGCTTTCTCAAAACATCGGATTGTAGACCGGGCGAGCCGCAACTGTGCCGTCGCACTCGAATACCGGTTATATGACCGCAATATACCTTCATTTCGATTCGTATGCGCTATCGAAACACTCCGCTATTTCTGATCCAATGCTCGGTTTGCTCGAGAGCAATACTAGGCTCTGTCCGCGCCGCGCCTTGTACTCGGCCTCCACCGCCAACTTGGTCGCGAGCTGGCGAGATGGTACAAGTTCTACATGACGGTATGACGTCAACCGTTCGGCTCGTGGGGCTTCTTGGCTCTCGACAAACACTCGGATGATGTGAAGTCTCGTATTAGAAAATTAAAGACCGAGCGCTTGAGGAAGTCCAAAACGTAAAAGAGCTTTTTTATTGGTGCGCCATGTATGTGTAAAAAAAATTTAACAACGTTTTATGGTAGCTTCATAAATATTCTACTTTATTTTCTCAGCTTAATTATGAAACAGCATGATGTGTACGGAAAAATAGCATATTCAGGCCAATTGAAAACACACCGGTTATTTTGCATCTGCCTGTTGGACGTCATCTCTCATTTTAGGCATTGTCCGTATATAGTGGACAATCGTTATCGATTCTCAAAGTATCTACTATCGACAGCATTGTGCTCTTTTCCAATCTAAGTTCCATCGTTATTTGAACACAATGAAGCCGCAATACCGCAACCCGGCGCGTTCGAAGGTGAATTGCGTATTGTTTGACGCCCGCATGCAACGTGACTTTCGAAAACGACTTTAATTTCTGTCCAATAAGGTTTCTTTTGCGTGCTAACTATATTTCTACATTAATATGGTATTTCCAACCTTACTGTCCGTTTATTTTAAGTCGATTTTGCTAGTGTGAGGTGGTTGTTGAATAGTATACGGGCGCTAAAAGCGTTTCGCAGTCGTCCGTCGTGCGTATCGGCGGCCGAGCGCAGGAATGCCATCAACTAAGATAAGGCCGGCTCTGGGGAGCGCAGCGCGCACCGAACGCCGCCGTCCGCTGTCTCCAAAGACATTTAAAGCTTCTACGTAAATTTGCGTCTACCTACGACCAATTTAATTACAACGCAATACAGTAACAACGTAAAAAAGAGAACTGATTTGCTAGGTGTACATTGATCAAAAATACATTTGGGAATGGGAATACCTACGCGTTCAAGATTTTAAATATTAAATATTTACTTTTTGCCGTTGTACGCGTAAGGAACGTTTCCAAAGACAACAAATGTTATTAAATTGACTGATGTGATGGACCCGATAAACCAGTTGACCCATGCTAATCCGTTATTTTGCATTTCTAAACATCCCTTTTTTGTATACATATTAGAAACATCGTAAATGTTATATGTCTGTGTGATTTTATTAAAGTTAGTATCCGTCTCCTTTGTGATCCATTATCAAGGGTCGGTTTACGACCCTTTGGGACTATTATAACAGTAATTGTACGGCCGGTGTGTCTGTCATCACATAAATGCTCCCATTCCGCCGGCCACGTGCCCCGCGTCCTTGACAGGGCAACGACCTCCCTAATCTAAATAAAAAAGAGAGTAGCGTAAACCTTCCCATCTTGTTTGTTGACGTCAACAAGCTCTCGTGATTCGTGAAATCTTTTTTCGTGAATCTGCGGTTAATTCTATCGCTACAAAGCCTCTCTGTCATTCAAATTGAATTTATTATTCGTTTTTGTTTTGTACGTTACTCTGCGTCACTTTTTAAAACAAAATAAAACTCCGACGTTTTATCGTTTGAAGCTTCATTTTCGCTCGCGTCATATACTCTACTTGTATTTATCTGTCTATAGCCAAAGAGAATAGATAGTATAGAGGGGTCCTGTCATAGTAAATTTTGTAGTCACAGTAAATTTACTGCCATCTATCGACACACGACTAAAACTCAAAATGAAAACGTATAAAACTATCGAAAAGATTTATATATATGGATAAATTATTTTTATATAATTTTGACCCATGTTCATTCACTGATACCTATGTGTTAAAATTGTTAAATATAAAACGGTGTCGTCAACGCCATCTAGCCGACCATAGGCCAAAGGTGTGTGCGCCATCTATCCGAGAATGACTTTTTCTTGATTTCCGAGGCACGTTTTTTTCTTAGACTTTATTCATCTTATACGGAGTTACATATGTCTTTGCTATAGCTTAGCGTGTACAGCTTGCTCTCAGAGTTAGCGTTTAATTTTATCTATTTAACATCATTTTTCTGTGTCTACGCCACGATACATTTTGCATTACACATGCAGTCAAATCTACTTATGACTTTACTAAGGATCGTAAACTTATTGCGGTTTATAGTAAAAAAGTTATAATTAGTCAAAGTATTAAACTTGGTTAATGCGTAAGAAAAGTAAGTAAGGATATAAAAAAAAACAACGGAATGCACTCCGGGAGTGCCAACAGAAGTGAAAACTCAATGACTAGTCCAAAATGTCTGCAGCACTATGTATAATTGACCCATCCTCCTTTCTATTGAAAAACTTTAGTTCCGAAATTGCTGGTCAGTGAGTTTGTTTAAAATTCGAAATTCAAATTTGTAGCGTTGATTGTTTAAAATTCGAATAGAAATTGTAAAGTTACCTTGCAGACCTCGCATCTAAATATATTTGGTCATGATATTTTGAGTTTTATTCACCAGTACTAGAGCTCACTTTTATTCGCGATTTCATCAAGATGTAGCTTTATTGAATTATATTTGAGTGATATAAAGTTAGAATGCAACTGTGAGATCCTCGTATTTCAACCCGTACAAGATTAGAACCTTTTTCATGTAATGTCATTTAGTTTTTCTTTATTGATTTAAATGCCATCTAAATGAGTGGCCATCTAAACCTTAGGGGCTGTCCATAAATTACGTCATCGATTTTTGACGATTTTGGACCCCCCCCCCCTATAATCATCCAAAAATCATGCTTCAAATGACCCCATTTCCTCCTACTTCATGTTACCGTCATCCGATGTCCAGACCCCCCCCCCCCCTAATTTGAAATGACGTAATTTATGAATAGCCCCTTACGGTCACGTGATCGCCTTACGCTGTCTCGAGTTTATCATTTTTTTCCCCACCTCAAAAAGTGCCCAGCACCGCTAAAGAAGTTTTCACTTCAAAAAAATTTGGGAACTTGTTGCGGGCACGGGGCTGGCCCCGCCCGTTCCCATTGCCCATCGCTTAATTGTATTCAGATTACCCCGGAAAAGTGATAAATCTCAGTGAGTCAAGGTCGGCCGAGGGTTCGACAGCCCATTCACCCCGTTCCGTCTGCCCCCTCTAATGGTGCGGACATTCTTTAACAGACCCCAGCCAGACTTACCCGTAGGTACCACTTATACATATCCCTATTTACTTTTGCCTTCCCGTCCCTCGCTTGATAATTAGGTGGGTACCCTCACCGACATCTCAATTCCATTCATGGTGTTTCTTGAGATATATATCTACCACATAGTTGCCTTCGGAGGCCCGCTCGTGAAACGTGTAACCAGTTTTTCTCGTCGTTTCTTTATGTAGCTGACAACTAACTAAACATTGTCTTTAGACATTAACATCATTTAGTGCGAGACGAAACAACAGTCTCTAATAGATTAGGAGACAAATAAGGTTTAGCGAGAAAAGCCAGTCGCGTTGATAACGTAGTCTCGCTGCCTGCCGGCGCCAGCGTTGGTGGTGATCAACTAAATGGGTCGACAAACACGGCGGGCGTCGTGACGCCACCATTTGTCTCAACTAGGCCGCTCTTGTTAACGCCATTGTCTATGCTCTGTTTACATTGCCGGGGCGACTCGCAGACCCGTTCTGATTACGATCCAATCGAATAACTTTAGAGCTTTATTGACTGGCCCCGGACTTATCTGATTGCAATTTAAATACTGTTACAGTCATCATTACGATCGTATGATTTTTTTAGTCGTGTTACCTACGACATTGTTGCGCATACAGGTCCGCCATCTCGATACGTTTTGCAGAGCTCGTGACATTGCCGATTTTGTAACTTCAGTAGAACGACTCTGAACTCTCAAAGGATACATTGTAGGTAATACATGAACACCTTTTCCACGACATGCAAAGAATGTTTGTGCCACACCTGATGTAATTGGTGTTTGGCTATTTTTAGGCATTCATGAATTCTAGGTATACTCGTATAGTATATAGTAACATTATGCAGTGTAACGTGTTTCGGAATGCATGCGGTGCTTTTGGTAAGGGTGTGATCAAATGTTTGGAATGTGTTCGGCTCTAGTGTGCGGTGAACGGTCCGCGGCTCGCCGCGCCGCACATAGCTCGCGAACCTCGGCTGCATGCGCCGCGCCGCGCATCGCCCAACGGTACTTACTGCATATGTGCACGATACTCATATTCGCGCACCAGCGTCAACTTATTCCTTAATGCTGGAATACGAATGTGCAGTTAGCTAGATATTCGTGGACACGCAGAAAACGGTGCGAGATGTCAAGCACAAGCCTTATTATCTGGACAATAGAGCAGTGCTGACTTTTTGGGATTCCGATGCCAAAATAGCATTTATAAAAGGAACATTTGTACTAGTAGATGTCTTACCGATGATTATGTCAGTTTATGCCGCATATGTTCAAAAAAATATGAAGTCAAGTTCTGGAAGTGTTACATATCATTCTAGTTAAATAATATGTAATAAAAGTATAGGACGTGGATGCCATGCCGCTACTTGAAAATTATTTCAGAACCAGAACAGGAGACCTTTCCTACAAGGTATTTTTTATTTTATTGAAATTATTGGAAAAATCTTTACTTATATATTTTTAGGGTTACTAAAGAAATTGAAAAAATCAAGTTAGTGCACAACAAAAGTTTTCCACCAAATTTCACAATTGGATAACGTAGGCTGCATCATAAAATATCAATTACTTTTAGATAATAAGACGTTTATGACCTGCAATGATGGGCGAGGGGGAAACCGGTTAGAAGATTATCATAATGACGACTATAAATAGTCGGACCTTAATTGGTATAATTAATGAGACCAATTAAAGCCTTTAACTTAAGCTCCCTGTCGAAAGAAAACTAGAATTTGATAAAAAAATATAACTGCTTAGTAATTTATTTAGCTTTTGTAATTAATTGGTTCTATATTTTATTTATATATTCTTTCAGAAAATATTTTTTACTAAAGTATAGGTTTAAATGGCTGAGTACGTCAATATCGACAAAGGCAAAGTTAGCTCGTATCGTAAGATCGTGATCAATCCTTTAATGCGCTTGATATATCACTGCCAACTACCAAGAACTCGCGTCGTATGTTTAAATCGAGTGCCTTTTATCTCGTCTCGCTCCAACTGCCTACCCTACCATGCCATCGAAGGGGACGGGAGATCTGAGTCGAGGCAAAGCTCAGATGGGAAAGTAAAGACCTCGGCGTGGTGGCCGCGGTGACGGGCTCTGCCCTTGACAGAGCTGGTTTTGTACTAATTCCAGTTTCAGAATTGCAACTCGACTATAACGAGAACGTTGTTACTTTAATCATAGTTGCGACTGTTGCGAGGCACGTTCTGTACTTGAGTAAATGTGTTTATGCATGTTATGTTAAAGGTTAAGGTTTGAGCTACAATCTTATATGCGTAATCTTAGCATATATACGAATATATATTATACGAAGTAAGTTTTCGGTTGAGTTATCTTTACATTTACCACAATAACGGGACGCTTTTGTATGGTTTCTATCTATATACTCTTGAAATAAAATCGCATAACCTGCTTTAAGCGCTAACAGCGACTTTTCGGCCAGAATAATCCTCTAACTAAGCGACCGATACAACGTACGTCGATCCGATGTTTCCCAATCGACAGAATTCAATTTCAATGCAACCCAGTGAACTCCGATCCGCAGCCATAAGTCTCGGTCGCGCCTAGTCGTGCAACATTGGAACCGCTGACATTCAGAACAAGCCGTGTATATCCACCGATTGCGCGGCCACGGGCAAGGCGAGCTCTCTGTCTCCTCCAGTGTTACGTGATCTCGAGATCCGTAAAAACTGTGGGTAATCAGAGAACCACATACTGGTTTGCCTGAGCCTTCGATTCGTCCGCGCTTGGGAAGAAATTAGAATGACAACCATGAATTAGCCGGAGCCCCATGATTTACTGCAATACTAATAAATTCCAATCAAGCTCAAGTTTACTTCACAGCAACAGCTTATCTTATTTGTTATAATAGCTCCCGAGAACTTAAGCAGTGTATTTGAGTGTTTACCTAACTAGGTACTTGAATAGTATGTAAGGAACTCTGTCAAACTAAATTCTAGGTATATGAGAGAAGTTAGCGCTAAGTTCGAATAACTTTCTATCTAGAAGTTTACTCTCGTTGTCGAGTACTTACGCTTGTTAGCAAGGTCAACGTCTCCTTGGATTACCGACGCTAGGAGGGCAATACCTACTTAGGAACGAAGTTGTGTAACTAAACGTAATAACGACATCGAAACGCTCTTTACTCTGAAGTTTACGACTTTTTATTTGAAAACAAAAAGCTTATTTCTGCTCTATATTAGAGCGAAAGTACTGGTTATTCACTGAATGTTTTTTATCCGTCAATTGGGTTCGAGTACCTAGGCTACCAATCCGGCGCGGAGCCATTACCAGTGGCAGTCATTAAAGGTCGCGCTCATAAACAAATAGGTACGCGGCGCATAGGTGGGCGCGTATGGCACCGTGTTATCTATGATTAAGCGGCGCCTTTCCGTCTGACGGCCGTCTGATCGCGCCCCACACTCGATAATGGCCCACTCCTGATGAGATTAAATTGACTACTAACACGTGCCTCTTTTTTCCTCTACGCTCATGCAAAAGGCAATTGAACACTCTGATTGCATTACCCGTACACAAGCGCTCCCGTTCTTTTGCCAGTCTACTCTCGCAATCAGGTTTTTTCGCCTTTCTTTTTCTGACACTTCCATGAATGCGCTCTGAAGCCGTCGGTGATTGAGTGCAAAAGCTCTCTCGCGATTGTGATCAAAGTCACGCTCCCGACGGGAACGTGTGAAGCGGGCAGCTCTGACAGACGTTAGTGTAACCCTCACGTAACACTAACGCGACCTCGTAATGCCAATTCGACCCACATAAAAGTTGCACTACCACTTTCGTCGTCGCAAATCACTGCCAGCCCGTATCTCTGCCTCGGTCAATGCGTTGCGTGCATGTCGTATGCACTTATACGGATGTAATAAAGTGCAGCGAGAATTCGCAGGCTAGCGGTGCATGCCGCTCACGTGCCGGCGGAAAACGAAAGTGAATCGGTGCGTCTCTCCGCCCTCGATTGATGCGCCCGGCTTAGGCGAGCCCTCGTTAACCGTATTATTCAAATACGAGCTCCAGCCGACGATCGATCACACCCGATACCCGAAAACGATGCCGCTTGCACTCTCGATACAGCTTAATCACACTAACATCGAGAATTATGTCTACATCCCGAGCCGTGCCATTCCAGGGACTTGCTAATTGAAGCGGTTAAATTCCACATCGATTCTGGTCTGTTGTCAGCCGCTAGATTAGATTAGACGTTTGCTGACGGGAAATCTATCGACTTTGTGAAATGTTAGCTAATGTTTTCTTGTCTTTGTCTGGTGCTTAATTCACATTCACTCTTAAGGATGCAACAGATCATCCGCGGACGTTTAAATTATCTGTCAATCTCATGTGTCATTTGGTGTCTTAGATTTCCTTGCTGAAATTACATCCTATTTCCGTACGCTGGTCGATAAAGCAAGTTCTTTTGGTTATGAACACAAATAAAGTCAAATTCAGTTTAATACGCTTGTAATTAAATTTATATTGTTGACTGTTACAGGTACGCAGAACGTACCGATGCCGCCGCGGCCGTCGTCTTCCCTGTCGGACGGCAGCGGGCCCACGTCGCGCCCCGGCGGCGCGGCGCCCGGGCCGGCGCCCAGCCCCGTGCCGCCGCCGGGCGCCATGGTAGCGCAGCCCTACCACCACGGCTACAAGCCCTACCCGCCGCAGCCCTACGGCTACCCGCCGCGGAACCATCACCCCTACCAGTACGGGTACCGGCCGCAGCCGCCGCACCCGCAGCACCCGCCGCCTCACCCGCCGCAACATTACCCGCCGCTCAAAGTAAGTTGCTTTCGATTCTGATTTTAAGCCAACTATTATGTTACTTAAGAACCCCTTGAAGAACCATTTAATATTGTTCGTTGGTTAACAGCACTCGCACATTAAGAAATATGATTTAAAGGACTGAGCATATACCGCAGCGTAATTATGTATAGTGTTACGTTTTCCCCATATATTTTGCAACGTAATAAACGATGCGTCCAGTTGCGGTACGGTTAGTCTGTAAAATAAATCTCCTATCGTGATAAATTCATAGTAGTTACTATTAGAAGTAGAGACGCAGGTTTCCAACATTTATCATAAGTATCATGATTTAGAAATGCCCATGAAATGTTCGTTTTGCTGTTGACGTTAACTTTTGACGTTATTTTAACTCTAGAGAACGATAGGCGCTCCTAGAATTACGCCATTAATAATAGCATAGTAAAGCGAAAAAACGTTTAGGCCATTTAGTTTTTTACATAATTGATGAATACGTTGACCTCATTCTGTACAACTAGGTACGTTTAATTAATTGCCATTACAGTTGTTTACCCTTGTATTACGTGTATGTGAGACAATGACGTATTAATATATTGAAGTTCAATTGTTTCACGGTCTCCTAGCGTAGACGCTAGACGGTAGTATCGGGCTTAGGTCCGAATCCCACTAGAGCATTTATTTGTGTGTTTATCACAAATTGTGTAGTGTGCTAAGAATGTTTTTATGTATTGGTTCAATTTGGAGCTAGGTCGATTTGTGTAAGATTGACCGTAATGTATTTTCAGCAGCAGCAGCCCCGGCACATGGGCCCGCCGGGGCCGGGGCCGGGGCCGGGGGCGGGCTCGGGCTCGGGCCCGGGCATGGAGGGCGCCATGCCGCCGCCCACGGTGCCGGCGCCGGCGCCGGGCGGCGAGGCGCACGACAACGGGCCCGCGCCGCCCGCCACCGCGCTCGTCACCACCGGGCCCGACGGCGCGCCGCTCGACGAGGGCAGCCAGCAGAGCACGCTCAGCAACGCCTCCGCAGGTAACATTACAACTGCCGACACTCTACTCCAACATGGAGACAGTGGCATGTCACCCGTCACCCAATAGGTTCAAAACTGCTCCGACCAGTAATGTTGCGAATGATGAGAAATAGTACATTATTGTCGAGGCTCGGAAGTAGCTACTTGCAGGCTGAGGATTCGTTTTAAACGGACGACCTTGGGAGTCCATTTAATTGAATCCGAAGCCAGCAAGTAACCTTCTAGCCGAGTCATATATAGTGCTTTTCTCAAAAATGGTGCAAGAAATATAAATATCATAGAAATATGTTACAAAAGCAACGTTCTTACGTATATATTTTCACAGAAAAAAGTAGAAACAATTGAAAAATTATCTATGCCGCCTTTTTATTTTTTTAATAAAAAAATAGAAGTGTATTTTTCTGCCGAAAATACGCCAACCTATTTGAGACAGCTAAATAGTCGCGGTACTAATTATCTGTTTGGCTGTTTAATGGGCCTGTGCCTTCATTTGATATGGCCATTTTAACTTTTAAAAAGTTTGGAACTCGACAAATAATGGAATTTGTATGCAACATTGCAGTCCCAAAATCGAGACTGCAATGTTTTTAACTTTTTAATTTTTGACTGACCATAAACTACGCGCTTCGCGACCTATTTTTTAAACGGCAAAGTCGACTTTGCCGTCCATTTTTGAGAAAAAGAACATGTCAGGCGTTGGGAGGGATAACATGTTAGTGAGTTTAAGGCCGGATGCACTATTTACAATTAGCAGACTGATTAACGTTACTCAGCAGTGAACTATGGAACTTCTCATACATTTTAGCGAACAGTTTGACCGCGACAGACGTTTTAGTGCAATCGACCGTCTGTATGAAGGAGAGCGCGATAACGCCGCTACCGGTTATCGTCATATGACCAAAGTTATTCCCACGAAAAAAGGTAAGGTTTTCTCATAACCTTCATAGATTGGTGGATGGTGGCATCGGGAACCACGTGTGTAGGATCTTTTTATCCCCTGATTGTGCTACTGTTTAAAGAATGTTTGTGTGATATTCGCTAACGTTGGCTCGTTCCGTTTCCAGCGAGCGGCGAGGAGCCGGTGGGCGGCGGCAAGGCGCGCAAGGAGTTCGGGCTGGGCAGCGCGGCGCCGTCGCCGTCGCCGGGCGGCGGCTCGCACTCCTCCGCGCACGACGACTACGACGCCTCGCCCTCCTCCTGGCCGCGCCCGCCCTCTAGTCCCGTGAGTCACGACCACAACCACAACCACAACCACAACACCCCCTACTACAAGGTTTCATTTGAAGAGATAATGTCCATTTCTTTCTGTCGAGCGATGTCAGCGACAAGCGCGACTCTCCTGGCCTAAGAACTATCCACGAAGTTACGCGTATGTTTCGGGGGATATACGGTACGCTTTCGTGAACTGTTTGCCCAGCGATGGGATTCAAGAAGACCGTACATGTGGGGAACTAATGATATTATAAATTTTAAAGAGGCGTTTTGCAAAATATCATTAAAATCTCCTGTCTATAAGTAAATCTTTCATACGTATGGCTATTTAGTAAAAAAAATATTTTATCTTAAAATATCACTTGTCACCTGTATATTTTTGTCTGGATTAAATAAGGCAATCCTTTAAAGAAAGCACGAAAGATATCGCTTCATGTGTTTGAAATTTATTCTTTTGTGTATGTTAAATGTGTCGTCTGGGAATCTTTGTTTTGTCTACTTCCCTATAAACATTTAACTACACAATCACCTACAACTAAACACGTACACACATTTACACGAAGCTCGAACATGGCAAAACATTCCAATCTGTCATATATTTCAGGTGTTTAACAGTCACATACAGCCGGAGTCCTACAGATCAAAGGTTTATATCAAGTCAAAGATCATTAAGCATGTGTAGTACTCAAGTTAGCACTCGTAACTTGTAGCTTGTGTTAGCAAATGCATGGTAGTCGATCCTTCTGACGCGAGCGCTCCTTTTCGGCGGTACCGGAGGGCTTCACCACGGACAGTGAAATTCGAAAATTGTCCATCTCCATTTTTATCGCTCTTATAGAATTAGAGCGATAGAGAGGCAAATAAACAATTTTCGATTTACTATGTTTGCGATTAGTCCCCCTGCATCATCAGCGCTTTTCGTCCTATTCGTTCGTCGACATTTTTCTGTACGAGTCTCATGAAAAATGTATATCGTCTTGTTCGCCACTTGATCGTGTCACGTTGTGTTTTTCATTTTCGATTGCTATATTGTTTTCTTGATACAAACACTCCTAACGATTTGATAAATAGCGATTGTGGCACGAAAAAGACAAAAAGCAAAATAACATATAAAAAAAACGAAAACTAAATACACCGAAGTGGATACCAAAGAAGTGAAGAAGTGAATAAGAGTCGAATCAGTGACCAAAACACAATGAGATTGGTACCAAAAGTGTCGAAAACCGAGCGGGACGGGAAACGACGATACCTTTTCGACGCTCGCTTCCGCGACCTTGAGCATCTACTAACTGTGAAGTTACATTGACACTGAAAAATGCATGACAATGCGTTTTTTGTTACAAAAACTTAAACCATTATGTGGTGTGTCAAATATAGTGTCTTGCTTTCTGCTGTTTCTTTTCTATCCGGTGTTGGCATATTGGCTTTTGATTTAGGAAAATTGATTTGCCATTCTTATTTGTTTCTATACTATTCATATATGATACTCTACATCCTTATGTAAACTTTCTGTATTGTGTATGTTACACGGGGAATATATTAGCTGCGTAATGAGATGGTTATATTTATTGCATTTGATGTGTTGTCCGTAATTGTATTTCTTTCCCTAATATTGTGAATGGATTAGCTACTTGTTTATTAGTTAATCGCTGCTAAATATTTCCTTATAGTAGAATTGAGTGTATATTTATAATTATTACACGTAGCTACTTTAATTGCAGGAAATTGTTATTATATCGGATTTTTTTCTCAGTATATTTTTTTTATACTTCTTTCTCTGTACTTGTTATTGTTACTATCAATTAAAATATTAAAAAGTTTACTTACATAGTGATTTGATAGTAAAACTCGTCATACGTTATAATTATACATGATTCAAGTTTATTATTGGCTAGTATAAAATGACGTCACGGGGCTTTCCTTGTTGATACTGTCACGCGTGGTACGAATGCTGCCGCCTGCGGCCAGCCACACTGACTCACCCGAGACCTGTTAAGAATTGCTAATTTACTACGCTTTTCTTACAATAACTGAAGATATTGGAATGTCTGCAATCCAAATATAGGATGACAATCATTTATAAAATATTACCTTGGGACCTGAAATACAATGATTACTCAACTGTATGGTATGCGGATTAATACATAAAATCGACATGGTGAACTATCCGTAAGCGTGGCTTCTTAGTGCTTAGCGAAGATTTGCTAACGACACAAAAATGTCGCGTCATGGATTGCAGACTGTCTCGTATTACGACGTCCAGACATTTACTTGACAACTATCAATCTCAATAAGACTTCGTGACACTAGGAAAAACAATATGTTTGCGTTTCGGAAGACTAGGAAAACTATTTTTGGTTAAATTCGTAGAAATATTAATAATGTTATTAACGGATAATCGATCGAGATAAATGGGGAATCCCCGTGGAGGAAAAAATGCTATACCTATAGTGAATACAAAACTTATTCCAATAAGCTACTTTTTAATACCATACAAGAAAGGCAGTTATCAACTCCGTTACTGTAATCGTAGCAATTTGGGAGTCAGGGTGACGCAATCGACACCATTATTTCCCCGAGGCGTGCTCTGGTACTCCAAGTAGGAGTTACACCATTTTAATTAATTTGACTATTCAATTTTAAGAAGGTTTCAGGCAAAAGTTAATCTAAAATTTTTATCTCATCGCGTTACACTTTAGCCAAAGAGGATGTCTGTAGATTTAGTGAATGCACATTTTTTCCCTTTCCTAAACATTATACATATTTAAGCCGAAAGCCAACTGCGTCACGCACGAATTCGAACCACGTATAGTGCGGCAAGCACATCAAAAAGGCGGTACCTAAATTTCGATGCCAATTTAAAGTTACGTGCGTTAGATGAGATGTGTCTCAGGTGGTTTTCGGCTGGCTGGTAATAAAGTGTAGATGTATGACTCGCGTGTATGCGCCAGAAGTCGGACTCGCTGGGCAAGCTGTACGAGATGGACGACGCGCCGGAGCGGCGCGGCTGGGTGGAGCGCCTGCTGGCCTTCATGGAGGACCGCCGCACGCCCATCGCCGCCTGCCCCACCATCTCCAAGCAGCCGCTCGACCTCTACCGCCTCTACCTGCTGGTGCGCGACCGCGGCGGCTTCGTCGAGGTACTAACAGACCCTTTCTTACTTTCTATGTGTATATATCGTGTATGAGCCGCCCCGCAAGTCCCTGACGAGGCGGGTTTAAGTATGTCTAACTACGGTCACTATGCGCCGCATTTGAGCTTGCGCTGGCAACAGCGCAACATAAACGTACCTTAGATGATGTTCGCATCGTGCGACTTAAACTCGGCGTGGTCACGTCTCACCACACCGTTAAAGTGGTTGACACAGGGACATTGCTTGAATATTGTCAAGTATTAACCAAAAAGCTTGGGTTGGACAGAAAGTACCTGTGTGAAAAATTACTCTTAAAGGATTCTTAGATTGTAAATGTTTGTAATCTTGCATATCTCTAATCTCTAGTATGCATTACAACGCGATCGTGCATTGTGCGGAACTTGTAGTCGTACAATAAATGCAGTTAGTTCAGGATATGAGTCTTAATACTAATCACATCGGGTATGGCGAACACGACATAACATTGAATAGGGCCTTAGAATGCGGCTAAGATCTTCGTTAATTTAAAAAATCATTGTAAGGTAAAAACAGGTACTAAATTTTGATTTCAGAAACTTTAGCCCTAATTTGCATTGCCCTAATTGGTCCAATGCGTTATTATTTTTGTATGATGTTTATTCTCTCGCGTAAGTTTTGCTACATGTCATAAAGGCCAATTACATGCAATTGTATTTATCTGTAGACACATTTCGGAACGTAAATATTAGTACTCCGGAATATCACTTAAGCGCTGCTAGTAAAACTTACGAGCGGCGCTCGTGATGCAACCGAGGCTAATGGGCTCCGCTCGGGATTTATGTTAGTGCATGTACCGGCTTTATGGAAATAGGCGCCATAAACTCGCCGGGGCTTTAACGATAGTTAATAAATTTTTATCATTGGAGCGTTCGCAAAGAGCGCTCGGCACAATGTTGCCGCACAGCCGCGCCGGCCCGCGCCGCCGCCGGTCGCCGCCGCACGCCGCCATGGTCAGTCCACTCGTTAACATTCCGACTTATCGCCGCTCTAAACATGCGCACTTTATGTCCCGCCGTTTACGTCCAATCGTGTTCTCGCCGATTAGTAATAACCTGAAACGCTCACGCGCGACTCTACTTCACATTTCAATCCATGATTTCTCGAATATAACTCGGCATTAGTTTATTGCCGCCTGCACAACTCGGCCGTTTTTACGACGCCCGTCGACTCTCTCCTAGCACTTTCGTTCCTCAAGTCAAAGTGTTCCGGGTTCCAGGTGACGAAGAACAAGACGTGGAAGGACATCGCGGGTCTGCTGGGGATCGGCGCGTCGTCGTCGGCCGCGTACACGCTGCGCAAGCACTACACGAAGAACCTGCTGGCGTACGAGTGCCACTTCGACCGCGGCGGCATCGACCCGCAGCCCATCATCAACCAGGTCGAGGCCTCCACCAAGAAGAAGGGCGGCAAGTCCAACACCACTCCTACACAAGGTCAATATTCACACAATTTTTTTTTTTTCTAATTATTTAAACTTTATTGCACAAAATAATAATTGGTTAATTATGTTAACCTTTTCTTATCCGACTTTCTCTGTGAAGATTTTAAAAAGCGTATTTGTTGGATAGATATTTTCTGACTAAGATTTAAAATATTATCATTTAAAACCGATTTATTTATTTATTTTTCATTCAATTTTATTTACAATATAAAATGTTAGCTTAAGCTGTTACTGGTGAACGTATGAAACAATATCAAAAAAGTGAATGTGCATTTTGCGTTTTATTGAAGTGTACGTGTATGTGAAGAACAATACTAGATACAGACAGTGCCAGTTGTCAATATGATGGATATTTATTACACAAAGTTTACAGTCTTCCTTGTGTATTCCGGTATTTTCTAAGTCTATTGTTTTACTCAACATAGTTGTTCGACTGTAAACTTTAACACTAGTTCAATGTTTATGTTGCATTAACAATACTAAGCGGTAAAATTTAGGGTTTATTATGGAACCATCCCCACACTGGTAACTGTACATCGGTGGACCTAATGCTTTTGTAATAAATTTTTGATTGTCAAAAACTTAACTTAAAAGTTTAATAACCACACCGGGCGGGTGAACCAGTTTTAAGTATTCGTCTGGTCAGAAAATACGGTTGTACAATTAGAAAGCGGAACCTTATCGAGTATGAGTAGTGAAGTGGGATGTTGTTTCCCAGCAGGGTCGGGCAACTCGCAGGAGTCGTTCCCCGGCGCCGGCGCGGCCGCGGGCGCAGGCGCGGGCGGGCCGGCGGGCGGCATGGACGGCTACCCCGCGCAGTACCCGCCCTACCCGCCGCAACCCAACACCAGCCAAGGTCAGCACACCACACACCACACACCACACACCGCACCACACACACTGATTACACCACCGTAGGCCGGTCGCACTACACATACCAATTTTGATCGTTCCTTTTTATATTACGCACGAGACGCTAACAGCCCAACAAGTCCGGATTGATATGGGTGTTAAAACTACACGTCTTGTACCCCCCGACTATGCTTCCGTTGTATATTTTGAAGGTCTCGGCTGAAACATTCGGGCGTATACGCAGGAGTTAAATGCGTATAAAAACATATGTGCCGTGTGACCGATCTTATTTTTTTCCCTCGGGTCGGTAACTTATATCTCCATAATTGCGAGCAACTTCATAGACTGGCGAATGAATTAATTGTATCTAGCCTTCTTGCTACGATTGCAGCGAATAAGTCCCGTCGTTGTGAACAATAATGAGTAAAAATTGGGAAAGTTTAAATCAGTGGACCCTTGTTGCTGTTCCATCCCTTTATTTATTATATAAAAGGAAACATATTTGAGTCCATATTTGCAGAAATAGGATCCAATATAAGTTACCGACCTTAGAAGATGTAAAACACTGTTAACTCAATACGAGCAACAATTATGCCAACTTAACTGCATCTGAATATTGCCGGCAGTAATTTGCATACATGCTGTAGAGTCCTTATGAAAACTAGGAAATTTATGAAAAGCTAAATTACTTGAGCGAAATTAAAAGTTTATCGACAAAATATTGAACTTTCAGATTGTCTATACTATTTTATTTCTGTATCCAAAGTACTGCCCCATAATGTGAATCAATTTGAATTTAGTGTAAATTAAATTGTATCACAGTTGAATACATCTTTAAAGTAAAATCTACTCAGGTGTATAGTATAATGGACGATAGCGGCACCTTGTGACATAATAGCACTAAAGTGATATTACTGTACAGTTTTAAACTATAGAAAAAATATTACGAAAAGAGTATTTTTTCGCATTTGATCTTACACATGTTTAATACGTATTTGATCTTTTAGTTTTTTCATAGAACTTTCTTTTCGTAATATTTCCCCTAGAAAAGTCCGTGCGCTCTAAAGCATATGACGTGCGGCGTGCGGTGCTTGTTTTCTTTATTTACGCAATATTTTACTAACTCCATCTCTTAACCAGATAATCACAGCTAACCAATCATTTGGCTCATGTGATCGCTTCTCACTAACCCTTAACCGTACACCACATCCCAGAGGAATTTAAGACTATTAATTTTAGTAATACCGGCGTTAAATAAACTATAACTAAGGGGCCGGGAATGCTATTTTTAAGAGACACTTTGTATATTTTTATGAAACAAGATGAAATACTTTTCGGCTGCACCAATTAAAGTCGAAATCTCAAACAAGTCATCTACGTATGTGAACGAGGACGTATGCACTTCGTCGGGTTTCCAAAATGTAGAAAAGTTGTGTTTGATATTCCCCTGGGCTGGCTGGGTGTACGGTACGGGGCCTGGCGCCTGGCACCTGGTAGCCCGGTACACGGCACGGTACAAGTTGTGTGGTTGTAGGCGGCGGGCCGGGCGGGCCGGCCGGCGACAACCTCGCCGCCTCCAACCCGTTCGACGAGCCGCCGGGGCCGCGCCGACCCCCAGGTAACACCGCCCGACTCACCGACACCACAAGGAGCGCCCGGGAACATACCGCTTGTCTCATTCTGATCTATAGGAAATACCTTTCTTTTATCTAGCTTTAATACGATCAGAGGAATCGACGAGTTCGAGTCCTTGCGAATAAGATTATGTTTGCGAGCGCTCCGTCTCAATTCCCCAACCGCGCGCACACCTTAACCGCGGATCTAATAACCACTATGCATGTTCATCATTCTTGATCATACGTCCACTTATCATATATATTTTGGATAACGAAAATATTGTTTACGATTTACAATATAAATGTGGCACACGCTCGTCATATTCTTTCTTAAAAGAACGCCTAGGTCAAAAAGAATAGATAGTATAGAGGGGTCCTGTCATTGTCAATTTTGTAGTCACGGTACATTTACTGCCATCTGTCGACACACGATTAAAACTTAAAATAAAATTGAAAATGTATAAAATAATCAAAATATGTTTACGGATAAATGATTCTTAATTTTTATTGTTCCATACTGACCCATGTTCCTTCACTGATATGTGTTAAAACTGTTAAATACCAAGCGGTGTCGTTAACGCCATCTAGCTGAGAATAGGCCAAAGGTAATGGCGCCATCTATTCGAGAATGACTTTTTCTTGGCCGTCCGAGGCACGTTTTTTTCTTAGACTTTATTCATCTTATACGGAGTTATATGTATCTCTGCCTAGGTAAACAGCACCTCAGTAGTGTACAGTGTACAGCAAGTTTTTGGATGTATCAACGACGACCTTATTGCTATAATATTGAAGTATCGATTATTTATTTTAGTAAATATGACAAAAGATGAAAGAAAGCCGACAACGTTGAGTGTGAACACGCGGCCCGTGGTTATTAGTTCCGTGCCTCACCCAGGCATCGGTACACTCATTAAAGTCAATCGACACCTTGTTGAGTCAGCTCGAATTTGAATCCTTTACATATGGCAACAAGGTTCAAATTTCTTGTCAATGTCTTTCTTGCACAAGTTTCACAGAATTCAACGATTTAATAGTATCACTATTAACGTTAAAGTATTATTCAGACTAGTGATGGTTTAAGATTTAATCACTATCAGTGTAATTTACAGAAAATGTATTTCGTAGGTGTGACTCAATTCTAAACAATTTCCATTGATATGAAGTAAAATATTCATTAGCTTTCGCTTATTATTGTCAAGTTTATTTTGCTAGTCTTATTGTTAACCTTGATAATGATTGTATAATACACTTTCCTAATTATGCATGGAATAACATTTTAACATTATAAAAATGGAGCATGATAGTACATATGTTATATTGGACCACATTATTAGCAGTGTGAGTAACTTGTATTTGTTTATATTCCAGGTTACCAACCTGGGTACGGATATGAATACGGGTCACCTTACCAGTCCACGAGGCCGGTATATCCACCTTACGGCCCCGAAGGGGATAGGTAAGATTTATACATTTTCATTACTAAACAATTTACATCCACAGTCATTAACTGTGATCTTCTTTTATTTATTTGAGATATTTTTTATGACTGAATATTTAATATTATGCTTACTTATCTGATTATTCCTTCCATCTCTAATCTTATGCCCTTATTGTTAGTTTGATAAATATCATTAATGATAGAGCGATTTTCGCTTCGGCCATTGTGTGTATTGTGACCCAATTTTGTCGTATGTACTACCTACTCATATGTTTCGATCCTAAAACCGAGTATTAACCGGTGTACGACGTTCAAAAATGTGCGCCTAAATAAAAATGTGGAGAGTAACCGGACGGGAGATTTTCCCGCCTCGCCCCGCACGATAACTTGGTGATGTTAATCAGAGGATACGGTGCCGGCAGCGAGTACCGCTACGGCGGGTACGCGTACCGCGGCGCGGCGCCGGGCGCGGCCACGCCGCCGCCGCAGCCCTACCCCGACTACTACCGCCAGCACCCGCACCCGCACCCGCCGCACCCGCACCCGCACCAGCAGCCGCCGCACCCCAGCCACCCGCAGCATCCCGCGCATGTCGCGCACCCGCCGCCCAACCAGCACGAGGTAACATATTGTGTTTTAAAATTACTTCATGGACACGCGTAACCTGAGGGCGACGAAACGCACGCACCGAGCCTGAGTACGCTCGATTCTGAAGCTGACACCGGCCGCCCATACATTGTTTAAAACAAATGTATGGCGGTCGGCGTCAGCGTCGACCGTGCAAACTTGGACCAGGCGTTCCGCAGCTCTCGGGTAGTTACGTCTTTATAGTGTGGGAGGCACGATTATTTTTCTAGCGTTTACTCAGTCAACTGTTTACTTATTTGCATAGATCGATAAACCCGTATCCCGCATGCGAAGAGCTCATGTTATGTCGTTATTTTTTTATTAAGAAACAATGTAACTTCGAAGTGCGAAGTTCATAGCACGTGGTGGCGGATCGATCTGTGTAAATGAATCTGTAGGATGGACACAAGACGTCTATTTCACTAACCGACCGCAAATACAATCGATTCCTTTCCAATTCTCAAGTCAATTTTGGATTTTCCTAATCGTGTTTATGAAATAGACGTTTTTTTTATGTCTATGGATCCTACTAGGTCTCAAATCTGAAATGCGGTAGGCGTCATAGTAAAGTTAATACAGTTTCAAACTAAACGGGACATTTTTTTTTCACCTTTCGAATGGATTGTTTTTTTGTAACTTTGTTAGTGGACGAAGTAGCGAAAATCATAATTCATAACAACATAATTGTGCGAAAAAAAGCAATAGAAGATTTCGGGCCTGTTGTAACTATAGACCTTTAGTTGTAGACAAAGAGTATTTTATCTATATAATAATTACCTACTATGAATATAAATGGAATGTGTGTTTATAGTATCGGCCTGAGAATATTTATGCCCTGCATGCCTGGCATGTCAGGCGGCCTCAATGTGTTTGCAATATTGTGCCTTATTGTATTGTATTCTGTACCTAATTATTGCCCGTTCATAAAGATGATTTTGGTAACACACGAGTTACTTTTTTTTACTTCTACACATATAATTAATTTTAGTTGTCAAATTACATACATAAATATATAGCTTGTGTGTTACTCTTGCCTGTCTTTTTAACTAGTAGTTTTTGTAACAGGTACTTTACCTTAGCATGAAAGTAAATTCCTACCTTGAAATTGGTCCAATATGGTAGCATGATTAAGAAAAGTCAATTTTCTCAACTTGACAGAGCGCCGAAACTAGGCTATATTTATCATTATGACTTATTTTGTAATGTTTGTATGGTACCTACGTAAGTAAATCGTAAGATTTTGTTATTGTTGTTACTTTTTAATGACAAGTGTGGCGTATAATATTAAAGGTTGTGAAAAATCAGTGACCAGAGGAAAAGGATTTAATCGTAGTAATGACAGAAATGATGCTCTGAATGAAAGCTGATCAAAACGGCATATGTGGTTGGTATATTGTGGTATCTATGTTATCTTTACCCCTCTTTTGTTTACTTAGTTGTTGTAATTGTGGTTAATTTGTTCAAATCTATGTAAAATGAACAGTCGTTTCTTTTCTGCATACCATTGATTCTATAAAAGGTAGACGTGTCACGACAACCACATATGTCGTTAGTTATGGAAGCAAAAAATGAGTTTATCAAGACGTCTGCATCGAAAGACGAAACGATCTGCGATTCCGGGGTAGTACAGTCAATAAGGATAATTTCGCAACGACACTTACCGTTTTACAAAATTGGAAATTTACTTCCGAAATTTTTTATAAATTACATACTTCATAAAAAGAGTTTGGAATTTTGCGGCAATCATAAAACTTATATTTTGCGTTTAAATAAATATGTTTTACCTGCTTACTGATGTCAATAAACGATTGCGCTTAGCACTGCGGAAATTGTGACTAGTGATGTGCCGTGGGAATTTCCCGGGGAAATCTCCCGGTGTTCCCGGGAAAATTCCCCAAACGGGAATATTGAAACAGATTAAGTGTATTACAATTTTAATTAAAGCTAGCTATAACGACAAGTAACTGCGTTTAGTAAAATAAAGTACCTAGTCAAAAACCGTAAAATGCAAAGTGGCTTCCCAAAAAAAAAACTTGGAAAGTGGATTTGCTTACAACATTCGACACTTTGGATGTTTCTCAAAAATATATGGCATCACTTTAAGCCCCCGATGTACCTGAATGCGAAGTCAGATCATTTAAAATTTTCTCCATACAAATAGATACTTATAATTTTTTTTTATCTCCAAAAAATTATGGCTACAGAATTTTTTTTATTAGATATTTTGAATAATGTAATGCAAATACATTCACAAGAACCCGTCCTTAACACTCGTATGTAGAAGAATTTCTTGGTAAAAAGCTTACGGAACTCCACTATTCTTATTAGTACCTAACTTATTTTGACCCTGTAAACTGTGATGATTTGTATCGATTTTGTTGAATAATGGCGTATTATTGTAAAAAAATATATTTTGGCCGAGAAATCATTCCCAACAAATTTCCCAGGAAGAATGGGAAATTTCCCGGGAAGAATGGGAAATTTCCCGGGAGTATAGGGAATTTTCGTAGGCGGATGAGATACAGTTTATAATATTTTAAAAAAAGTTTAAGATGCTAAGTGTTTACTGAATTTCTGATAATCTATGCGCCATTTCAAAATTCCCCTACTTTCCCTTCATATGGGAAATTACCCCGGAACGTTTCCGGGAAATTTCCCACCAGGGGAATTTTCCCGGGAACGGCACATCACTAATAGGGATGATGACACATGTTGAATTTTATAACAAAATCTAGTAAAATAGATAGCAAATGAGCAATTTATCACATATTGCGGATATTAAAAAAATATATGGAAATAATACAAAAATACAGCACCTGAAAGTTTCAAAATATAAGTTTTTTTTTTAGCTTCTAAAAACGAAATAAGTAAGGATACCATTCGATTCCTCACATTTTATCCAAAAAAAAATTGTATAGCAACTATATGCATAAACGCAATACGGTCACTTATCGTTTTGTTAGGGGCGTTTCGCGAGTGAAGTACGACTGTCGGACTTTGACTATCATTTCTGACTTTTGTATTGCTTTAATGCAATGGGTCCCATATAGACATTTGATCCTAAAAACAAACCTGATTGATTGATACCATCAATGAAAATTTGTCATCTAGCCTATTGTGACGAAAAATCCAAACTCTGTAAATAAACAATGATACTACGGCCAACTGTAAGAATCGGCCGCTCGTCGCTCGTATTATATCCTTGTCGATTGAACTATCTCGGAGGCTGTAGTGGTCGGCCGCAGCGTGCACCGCGCACCGCGCACCGCGCAGTCGACGGTACGCTAGACCAGAGGTGGTGAGGAGAAGGCTGACGGCAGAGTGTCTGTGTAGATGTCGGTTGGCGGCGGCGGCGGCGGCGGGGGTATAATGAGCTCGCAGCTCGCGCGGCAGCTGGTGGCGCCGCTGCCGGCCGCGCCGCGCGCCTACCATGTACGGAGACGGACCGTTTGTACCACGCACTCCACCACGCTTCCGACATTGGCGACCGGTTCATCCGCACACACCCACGTCCCACAAGATCCCCCGCGACTGTGTTTACCCCTATCACCTCTTGTTCGATAGTAATCCCCGGTGAATGTGATGGGATATTCGGGTACGATTCGATCACAGGACTATCATTCTAGATACATTGTGTGTTATGTTATTGTAGAAACTTTTATTGTTTAACCACTTTTATATCTCTCTCAATTTTTGATATATGTAATATATGTTGGTTTTTCAATTCGATCCTAAAAAATGCACTCAAAACTTAGCTCTTAAAACTCGAGCCCAGATCTTAAGCTTAAATATAATAATGTTTTTTCAGAAGAAATTTCGGAGGACCTTCCAATTCACTGTAAAGTAAATACGAAAGATGGGTCCTGTGATGATAAGTAACCAAGTAATTTCACATCCTGGGGAACTACAGCGAACAAGAAATTGAAGCAGTATTGCACATATCCGCAAGATTAAAGTATTGCTTCGCTCATATCGAATCGATTACAATTCAACTCGATAGACCGACGAAAATACTTTAACGCGATCGATGTGGGACATAATCTCATCCGTGGTTTTGGCTTCATTTGTTTTATTCAATTAATACCACTAGCTAGTTTGAACAAGTTCCAAGCCTGTCACTGTTAAATCCTTCTTTTTGTTGTACACTAAATTCGGCTTGCGGTACTATCAATTGGCTTTCCGGTTTGTCCATTCATCAGGCCAAAACCCGTCCGTCAAAATTTAACCAAAACATAATAAAAATATGGAAGTAAAGGTTTAGAGTGTGTGGTGGTGGCTTTTATGATAAATCTTTGGTCACTAAATCATCTGCATGCATTTAATTACACGGATCATGTTGGCTTAGCCGCGATTGAGCGGAGCCGCTTTGTACATTGCAGCGGCTCGGGGGCACGGCCGCGACGCTCTGGTAGTTCTGAGAGTTTTGGACGCTATTCGATACACTGGCGTGCAAAACAAGGCACCTGTCTTAACCATTAGCGGCTAACTTGGTGGGGCAGCTGCCTCGGCTGTAACTGCCAAAATTGGTATTCGAATTTCGTCTATCTTCAACAGAGCTATTTTGCTCTTGAAATATTTGATTAATAGAGTTAGAGACAGATTAATGTCGAAACTCTGATTTTGCAGTGGAGCCCATGAACTACTAGGAGAGTCGAATGGCAGCGCGCCGCCATGCTCTCTAGGCCGGCCACAAGCGTCATTATTATTTCTATTAAGCGTTCACATTATGGGATCACGGCCAGAGTAATAACACTTATTGTTGCTTTTTTATATAATTGTGCCGATATTTAAATTAACCGTCTGACTGAGCTATTTTAGAATGAATTATTTGCTAATGTGTCGAGTTCCAAGATATTGGAAAACTGATAAACGTGAATTCAGTGAATCGATTTGTATACCTGAAGCTTTCAACTTTTTAATAATGACTCATAACTCAGGAGAGACGGATGATTTAAATTAAGTTTTTTCGCTGTGAATAGTCGAAATTTTACATTCTTAAGATGAAGGTTCGAAAGCTACATGTAGCTTTCAAAACTATATGGAATGTTTTTCAAAGTTTTGGCTATTCAATTAATGGGAAGGCTGACGGTGCAATCACACTGGACGGTTCGTCGAATGAAAATAATGTCGGTTGTCTAGCATACTAGGTATTTTGATTTTGCTACCGCATTAATTGAATAACCCAGTGTGACCGCACCCTAAAAGTTGACGCATCGCACAAAATTTGTAACCAAAGAAGTCCCGGAGATAAAATGGTTTTATTTCATTTCGGTATCCGTGTTCAATTTGTCGATCGCGTTTGAACTCGTCGCGCATAATCAAATGAAACAAAACTATCATTCGAGTGTTTCATCCGGGGGGCATCGGGGTGAACCGCTAACGAAGCCGTCTGTCCGTCCACAGTACGGGGCGGGCAAGCCCGGCATGGGCCCGGGGGCGCCGGGGGGTGCGGGGGCCTCGGGGCCGGCGGGGCCGGCGGGGCCGGCGGGGCCGGCGGCGGGCGCGCCGCGGCGGCACCCCGACTTCGCCAAGGCGGACGGCTACGCGGCGCCGGGGGCCGGCGGGGCCGCGCCGCCCGCCCCGGCCGCGCCGCCGCGCTTCCCCGCCGCCTGGCCGCCCGGCCCCTTCCCGCGCCAGCAGCCGCCGCCCCAGCAGCCCGCCTGGCGCCCGCAGCAGCAGCCGCCGCAGCCCTGGCCGCCGCACCAGCCCTACCCGCACCAGGTAACACACACCCACACCCACACCCACACCCACCCCGCATCACGATCCACTTACAGACACCCGGGTACGGATGTCATACTCTTTACAGTAACCCTCGTTCCACACCATCATTTAGTACCATCACGGAGTCGAAATATATAATTCAAACTACTTCTTATCTACGCTCAATTATGCTCGACTCACTTATTGGACGGCTTCACATTTTTAAACTGAACGTGCGCCCTCCCTCACATATTTAAGCAAACTGGCTTCGACACGAATCATGAATAAAAATGTCATCCATTATCGTTTCTTAACTTATCACTTTAAAATTCGTAATAAATATAATATAATATATAATTACATTCTTTTCTTCGATGTTCGTACAAATAGAGATGTCTTATTATCTCATTTCATTCATACAAAATTTGTACTGAGGTTTACCTTCCATCACGCGAATTCGTTCAGTTGACGGTAAACAAGCGATATTGTTTGTAGGGTCAGGCAGGGGCGGCGTGGGGCGGCACGCCGCGGCCGCCGGCGGAGTCCTACCCGCCCGGCGTCGTGCCCTCGCCCGTAAGTCACCTCATTCATTTTTACACTGTTAAGCTCAACCCGTTGTTACAGTCATAATCACTATACGTCCAAGTAGCAGTTTACTTTTACTAAGATGCGTCTCGTTTCGCACGCAGGGACCCCCCAGCATGAGCCTCCCGGGCGGGCAGCTGAAGCGCGAGATGACGTTCCCCGCCGAGTGCGTGGAGGCGACCGCGCCCGCCGGCGAGAAGCGGCGCCGCCTCACCAAGGCCGACGTCGCGCCCGTCGACGCCTGGCGCGTCGTCATGGCGCTCAAGTCCGGCCTGCTCGCCGAGACCTGCTGGGCGCTCGACATCCTCAACATCCTCCTCTTCGACGACAACTGCATAGGCTACTTCGGCCTCCAGCACATGCCCGGGCTGCTCGACCTGCTGCTGGAGCACTTCCACCGCGGGCTGGCGGAGGTGTTCGACGCGCCGCCGCCGCCCGACGCGCCGTGGTACGCGGCGCCCGGGGCCGCCTCGCCCGCCGCGCCGCCCGCGCCCGCCGGCGCGCCGCCCGACCCCGCCCACCGCGTGCGCGTGCTGGCCGGCGAGAACTACACGCTGGCGGCGCGGCGGCGGCGTGCGCACGTCGCCTACCGCGCCGAGCCCGACGCCGCCGCCGCCGACCTGTTCGCGCCCGAGCCGCCCGACGAGCCCGAGGACCGCCACGACGCGCTCGAGCCCTGGCAGCTGGCCGACCACGTCATGCCCTGCTTCCGCGCCGAGTTCCTGCCGCTGCCCTTCGTGCGCGTGCTGCCCGGCGAGCGTGCGCCGTCGCCGCCGCCACCACCGCCCGAGCCGCGCGCCGCCTCGCCGCCGCCGCCCGAGCCGGCCGAGCCCGCGCCCCAGCCCGCCACGCCCGAGGAGGACCGAGACAACCTGGAGGCGGAGCCCATGGAGCTGGAGGTGGAGCGGCGGGTGACGCTCGCCGTGCGCGACCCCGCCGGCGTGCTGAAGCGCCGCCGCCTGGAGGACTACGAGGACGAGTGCTACACGCGCGACGAGCCGAGCCTCAACCTAGTTAGCGAGAGCCGCGACGCGCTCGCGAAGCGCTGCATAGCTCTGTCCAATATTCTGCGAGGGCTGACGTTCGTGCCGGGCAACGAGGCGGAGTTCTCGCGGTCGGGCGCGTTCCTGGCGTTGGCCGGCAAGCTGCTGCTGCTGCACCACGAGCACGCGCCGCGGGCCGCGCGGGCGCGCGCGTACGAGCGCGCCGCGCGGGACGAGGCCGACCAGGACGCGTGCTGCTCGTCGCTGCGCGGCGAGGGCGAGTGGTGGTGGGACGCGTTGGCGCAGTTGCGCGAGGACGCGCTCGTGGCGTGCGCCAACATCGCCGGCTCCGTGGAGCTGCAGCACCAGCCGGAGGCGGTGGCGCGACCGCTGCTGGACGGGCTGCTGCACTGGGCCGTGTGCCCGGCGGCCGTGGCGGGCGACGCGCCGCCGGCCGCGGCGCCGGGCTCCCCGCTGTCGCCGCGGCGGCTGGCGCTGGAGGCGCTGTGCAAGCTGTGCGTGACGGACGCCAACGTGGACCTGGTGCTGGCGACGCCGCCGCGGGGCCGCATCGCGGCGCTGTGCGCGGGGCTGGCGCGGGACCTGTGCCGGCCGGAGCGGCCGGTGGTGCGCGAGTTCGCGGTGAACCTGCTGCACTACCTGGCGGGGGCGGGCGGGCCGGCGGCGCGGGAGGTGGCGCTGCAGGCGCCGGCGGTGGCGCAGCTGGTGGCGTTCATCGAGCGCGCGGAGCAGACGGCGCTGGGCGTGGCCAACCAGCACGGCGTGGCGGCGCTGCGCGACAACCCGGACGCGATGGGCACGTCGCTGGACATGCTGCGGCGCGCGGCCGCCACGCTGCTGCGGCTGGCGGAGCACGCGGAGAACCGCCCGCTGATCCGGCGGCACGAGCGGCGGCTGTTGTCGCTGGTCATGTCGCAGATCCTGGACCAGAAGGTGGCGCACGAGCTGGCGGACGTGCTGTACCACTGCAGCCAGCCGCGGCCCGAGGACGCCCCCGACCACCACGAACAATAGACGCTCTAGTGCGGTGTGTGGTGTGACTGTGACATGAGACTGAGTTATACCTGTCGGTACGTGTACATATAGTGATACGGCGCAGGCCGACAAGAGGCCGTAGCGGTGTCTGACGTGTTAGGCTGTACAATCCGATTTTGTTATTTATGTCCACGATGATTTATTTACAAGAATGTCAATGTGCTATAATCGATTTCTATTGTTCGATTGAGAAAAGATGTATTATAACTCGTAATTTTGATTTTTATAATAAAATGGGACTTGAATCTGTTTATTGGTTTTATGATGGAGATTTTTATACCGAGTACCTTTAGCGCCTTTGTCTATAAAAGAAATCTTAGTGGAGTGTGAGGAGCTTATGTGGGCTATAAGTTTAAATTAAGTTTAATGTGAATTATTACAATAATCTATAATATATTGAAATTGAATCTGAATTTTATTTATTTTTTGAATTGGCTTTTTTTAAATTCTGCTCACCTCAATTCAAAATTGAATACGCTTATTAAGTCCGTCTCAAATTCTATTTCAAAAATTAGTTTGTGCGTGACCAAAAAGCAATCCAATTGATTTTCTACCTTAAAGTAAACGAAATAACGTCAATATTTGAAGCACGCTGCCACTAAGTAGAAAATCAAATGTATAAAAACCGTCTGTCTACGTTTGACAGATGGTTTTTGACAGTCAAACACAAACTTGAGAGAGAAATGAAATACCTGCAACCTGGGGCCGATTGCATAACAACTTGTATCTAATAAAATTAGCGAAAGTCTTAACGAAACTTCCGCTAATATTATTAGTTACAAGTTGTTATGCAATCGGACCCTGGTAGTTTTTTTCAAGAGCTGAATTGTATTTCAAAACCCTCATATCTTAGATCAGTATTTGAAATCTAATGAAGGTGTTGTCTAGTTAACTGCAATAATATAGGTGCATACAACTTAGGGTGGTATTCCACCTGTCCAATATCTTGGTCCAATGTGTATTTGCGTCTCACATTTTGCTTATTGAGAGAGTGAGACGCAATGCACCATGGACCAACAATAGGGTATTTTCCTACTAGTCAAATCAGTTACTTTTTTGAAACTGTCTAAACGATTTGCTAATATGAAATTTATATCAGACATTACATCGTGATGTCACGGTCAACTTTTTATATTTCTATCCGATTTATTAAATAGAACTTGCGTTTAAAAATAACTCCTATCTGTGTTTTTCTAATAATTACTGGTGCTTTATTTCATGCATGGTGTAAAATAATTTATTTTAAATACAGTATAATACCCTATTGGACAGGTGGAATACCACCCTTACTCAAAAATATGTCTCGTATTAGGTATGTAAAAATTGTAGGTAGAGTCTGTGCAGAAAGAGAGGAGTCATGGAATATATTGGTTCTCAGTTCCCAGATATTCCACAACTCTTCTCTTTCCGAACAGATTCTAGTTGACTGACAACCCCCGTACAACGCCACAAGGTGCGTCAGTGCGCTAAATAATTATTTTGACATTTTAGTTATTTGTATAGAAAAACTATCACCCTGCTGCTATTTATAATTTCGAAAAGTAAAATTGGGCTTGCGCTTTTATAGACCTTAAGTACCCACACTTAAAGCATTTTAGACGTATTTTTATGTAATGGCGCCAGCGCCATCTAGTTTTAACACTAGTTTTCACTACTACACATAAATAAGAATATTCCTTAATGATTTTCTTTCCATTTAGATACATATGTGTGTCTATTGCAGCGGTCAGAAAAGTCGAATTTTACGTTTAGATGTCGTAAATAGCGGCAAGGTGACAGTTTTTATTCACACAAAGCTAATATCAGGCGTGACTCACTCCGCGATTTCGTCGCTTTGCAACAGGTACAAGTACATCCGTTCCACACCAATTTTGGTGGCTAGCCATAAGCCGCGCGTGGCGCTGTCGATGTCGCCACCTAGCGTCCATATCTGTCCTGATCGTAACAGACGCGTTTTGTTAGAGAGTGAGTCTTCTGTACCTAGTACTATTATTTATTCTGTGCTAATATTCAAAAACCGGACAAGTGCGAGTCGGACTCGGCCACCGAGGGTTCCGTACTTTTTAGTATTTGTTACCTATACTATAGCGGCAACAGAAATACATCATCTGTGAAAATTTCGACTGTCTAGCTATCACGGTTCATGAGATACAGCCTGGTGACAGACAGACTGACAGTGGACTCTTACCCTTTGGGTACGGAACCCTAGAAATGGTAGACATAAGGTGAAAAAATTGCAAGTTCAGTTGCATTTTACGATTGTTCGGAAAATAACATAATACTACCCTTATGGTTGCTTATGGGTGCTTATGGTAAAAATCTATCGAGTAATTCCTTTAGGGACCGTGCGCGTTGGAGGGTCTGCCATCTTGTGGCCTGATTGGTCTGAATTGGAAACAAACTACTGTACGTTGATTGTACGCCAAAGCAGTACTGCCTTCTACAGTTCACGTACGCTTTCTTGTGCAATGTAGGTACTGCCATCTTGTGGGCTACATTGGAAGCTTAAACTTGACATTTATTCTTCCTAGTGTTGATTAATATAATACGAGAACGGAAATATGTAGTTGCAATCCCAAGGCGGGTTTTTTCAGAAGCAGATCTGGCTGGCGCACTTGACGAAAATCTGGGTTAAAGAGTAGGTACAGTAAGTAGAGTTAGACCAAGAAAAGTCTGCAGCGATTTTGATAGCCCCCGCGGTGCAAGTGTTATTTATACGTCATAATTTCATAGAAGTTTGACGTTTAAAACAATACTTGAACTGCGTGGGCTATCAAAATCGCCGCAGACTTTTCTTGGTCTAACTTTATAAGTAGTAGGCTTATATTGGCGCTTTACTTAGTCACAATTTTAAGCGTTCTTGGCTTTCAAAGGGTTAACTGTCTTAAAATCTGTCTTTGGAACTGGCAGCTAATGACATGGCTGACGTCTTATTGAAGTTAAATTCTTTATTCAACTTCTATCAAATCTGTCATTTTCCATCTTATCCGTGTATGTTTGGTTAACATTTTAACGTAAATTAATTTATTGTAGTAACTTCTCATTAAAATTATATTAGTTAAGTTAAACACTTCATGTCCCTTATTAGACTGTAATGGAGTGTAAGGCGAGTGAAAGTAAGAAATTGGTTCAAGTGTTCGATGCAACAAAACGTAAGCGTGGAAAAAAGAAAAGGGAAGAAGAGGGCAGGTCCTTAGCGCGTTCCGCTAGTGACTGTACTAATACAAGCGTAAGTAAAATATTAGGCGCCTGGCAAAATAAGTTGGCAACAAACACACCATTGAACGATACCTTAGGTCTGTGCCTTAAGCAACGGGAAAGTCGCTGAGATAAAACTAATTTCATACACCGATTTATTCTTGTTTACGTAGCTCACGCACACATTCACAACAACGATAACTGAGTAAGGTGCATTGGGATAACTTCGAAAACTTGCGAAAATAATTTTGATAATAACTAATATCTACTGCCTACACGGCTATTCGGTATCTGACGACATGGAACGCAGCGACACGTGAAGTGAGATACAGATAGGTATATCTACCGGGTATCGTCTTGGGTCGTCCCATTCGTTTTTCGTCAAGTTCTTAAATTAGTCCTATTCTGCTTTCGTCACTCATTCTACATTGAAAGCCACCGACGATTGTGACGAATGTAGAATGAGTGACGAAAGCAGAATAGGACTAATTTAAGAACTTGACGAAAAACCAATGGGACGACCCAAGACGATACCTATATATCTACCGTGTCTATTTGTTTAACGTAATAGCTGCGTCCCTGTCGTCACTAACTTACTGCACTAAGTAAAGTGTGCGAAGGGCTTTACCATGCTATCTTGCTTAGTTAAGTACTGTTGTTATTGTTAGTAGATATTTGTTATTTTCAAAATTGTCCCGTTTTACAAGTTATCCCATTACACCTTAGGAATTTGTCAGCGTGCGAAATCAGCTTGTCATGACGTCAAGTTTTTAGGATTCCGTACCAAAAAGGTAGAAAAGAACATGTTTTAACCGTGCTACCACGGCTTTTGTACCACAGGGGACCACGGGTAATTTTTTTTCCCCGTAGACCCACTGCATCAAAATGGGACTACGGGTAATTGAAAAGAACTGTATTTTACCCGTGGACCACCGTTGTCATATTTGGAAGGTTATATTGGTAGGATTAATTATTACATTCTCTTACATTTAATTATTACAAACGGCGTCGTCATTATACAAACGTGAAACGTTATGTAAATTGCCGAAAGCAAATTGCAAAGAACCGTGTCCCGATTTGGGCCATGGTGCGTCCATTAATGAATCGCATACTAACGGATAGGGGTTTACGAGTACATTCACGGAAAAATAGTTTCATTGTTAATTGAAGTGGGCATATGATTATAGGCAACCCAATACGGCCAATACTGGTGGCTTAATTGCCGTTTATATATCTGAAAATTATTCATGGATCTTATAAAATCTTATAAAATATGTCTCCCATTTCTGTTCATGGAGGTTTTATTGGTTGTGTTAAGAGGCCTTGCATACCCTTATTACCAAATTAATGTGCTGATTTGGCCCGGTAGCAACGAGATCGTACCGTGTACCAAAAAGAAGGGAAGAGGGGAAATGGTCGGCTCCCCAGGTACAATCTATGCTATAATTTTTCATGCTCTTAGCAACTTTTATATATCATTTTTGTATAATTTAGGGACGGAGAATTCATTTTTGAAATAACCGTTATACCTTTTCATACAAATAAACAGATTTTTGCACAATAAATAAAAATTATATGTATTTTTAGGGCAAATTTGGCCTTTATAATCACAGTGTGGCGATTTGTACTAAATAAAAAATTGTACAATTTAGCTAATTTATTCCTTATTCTAAAAAGTATCACTTTAAAATAGGTACTCTTATATTTTTTTTGGGTTATTCCCACTAGTTACCACCAAGTTGTTACCAGTGGTAACTACTGGGAATTTTTTTCCCACCTTTTACCACTGGTAACTACTGGGAATAAAAATTCCCAGTAGTTACGACTAACCCGAGTTGGTGGTAACTACTGGGAATAAAAATTCCCAGTAGTTACCAGTGGTAAAAGGTGGGAAAAAAATTCCCAGTAGTTACCACTGGTAAAAACTTGGTGGTAACTAGTGGGTATAACCCTTTTTTTTGTTAATAATAATTTGTAGCGTGTGGCGGTGACGATTTCCATTTAAATTGAATTATGGCAAAAGTCAATCAGTCAAGTCAAATGTTTAAAAAAAAAACTGAATCTGGCATTTGAAAAGTATGAATACAATGTTTTTAATATTTTACAGATAAATTACGGACGATATTTTTACAAATGAAATGGGTTTTTGCCGCCCTAATTATGTGGGTCGTGTGGGTGTCTATTATAAGGGTCGGGTCCCAAAAACATCGTGAGGAAACCTGCATACATCCGCGAAAAAATTCAAAGATATATGTGAAGTCCCCAACCCGTATTGGGCCAGCGTGGGGACTATAGCCCAAACCCTCTCATGCTTGAGAGGAGGCCTGCGCCCAGCATTGGGACGTATATAGGCTAATTTTTTTTTATTTTTTATTATAAGGCAGTAGACATTTTTGCTAACGAGGTATGCCCACCAAATACGCTCATAAGAACGATATATTCTATCGATATAGGCTATGCACTATCTAATGACATATAAGTTACTTGGGGACGCGTCATGGCCCAGAACCCATACTATCCGGGACACGGTTCTTTAGTGTTTCTTCTCCAAAAACATTTGCTTCACAACGTAACTAGACGGCGGGGCTCCTATTTCTGGGCGGTTTGCCCTTCGGGCATCTGAAGCTACCTAACGAACCTAACCTACCTACTCGTACCTACCTTAACCTACGCTTAAATTGAAGTGGGTCTATGGGGAAATAAATTATCTGATGAATGACCCGTGGGCCCACGGAAAGTTTCGTATTCAAAAAGATAACTTAAAACTGGAGCAGTGGGTCTACGGGGAAAAAAATTACCCGTGGTCCCCCTGTGGTACAAAAGCTGTGGTACCATGGTTAAAACACCGAAAAGAAACTTTATGGTGCGATTTTGTCTTTAACCTTTTGAACGCCAAACGGCGCATCCATTTGCCGAACCACTGACGCCACGGGGGTAAAATTTAGTTTTGTGAATAAATAATGCCAACCTAAAAGTGGGGTGTTTTTCAGTAGATTTTCATCAAAAAACGATCGACGTCAAATGCCGCCTTCTGCGTCGTTGTCACGATTTTTCGTTGACGTCAATTGCCGTCTGTGGCGTTCAAAAGGCTAAGGACCAGTTGCACCTACCATAATAAGCAGACTGATCAACGTCACTCAGCACTGAACTAGAGTCGAACAAAAAAAGTCTGCAGCGGATTTGATAACCCACGCAGTGCAAGTGTCATTTATATTACGTCATAATTTCATAGAAGTTTGACGTTTAAAATAACACATGCACTGCGTGGGCTATCGAATCCGCTGCAGACTATTCTTCGTCTGATTGTATGAAACGTTCCATACAATAAAATTTATCGGTGACAAACAGTCTGGTGCAACCGACCTTAAGGTGTTCCGCGAGCTGCATTCGGAGGACCTGAACTCACTGCACCTTAACATTTTGAACGCCACAAACGGCAATTGACGTTAACGAAAAATCGTGACAACGACGCCAAAGACGGCATTTGACGTCGATCGTTTTTTGTTGAAAATCTGAAAAACACCCCACTTTTAGGTTGGCATTTAGCCTAAGCAAATTAGAAAAATCTGCGGAAATAATTCGTGTAGTTTTGAAAATTGGTACAGGTATACCTTGTGGTGTACTGAGGGTAGGGGATGTGCTGAGGGTGTAGGGGAGGGGGGGTTGAAGGTACCTTTTTTCATATTTTTGCTCATATCTCGAATATCTGTACGAAAAGCAATAAAATTACTTCGGACAAAAGTTTTATCATAAAATTTACTACAAATTTGGTTATGTTTATTTTTACTCTACAATCAATACTTTAGGAGCTACAGGCTGTTAAAGTTAAATAAGAGATAAAAAATAGACTATTTAAGAAAACGTCGTTTTTTTGTTATTGATCATCATAAATAAAATTTTTAGTTTAGAGTATGCAAGCTAGGCGACCTGCTGATAAAATATAAAAAAAAAACAGGCCATGAGCATGTCGGGCCATGCTCAGTGTAGGGTTCCGTAGTTACCCGTCTGTCAAAATAGACTATTTGCCAAAACTCAAAAACAGCTATACCGATTAGGTTCGCTATATTTTTCGTTGAAATTCTTTACTAGGCTATGTTTTCACGATTTTTTTCAAATTTTTTGGATCCATGGTTCAAAAGTTAGGGGAACTAAAGTGTAAAACACAACTTTTTTTCTTTCAGATCGATTATATCCGAAAATATTAAGTTGACCAAAAAATGATTCTTGATGCCCCTTATTCGTTTTAAAAGACCTATCCAACGACACCCCACACTATAGGGTGGAAGCGAAAAAAAATTTCATCCCCACTTTAAACACCATAAAAAAATATGTTTTCTAGTTTATATGATTAAATTTGACACGAATATATAAATTAGTTACGCTGACAAAGTCTTAAAATATAAACTAGAAAAAATATATTTTTAGGGTGCCTCCCCTACATTAAAGTGGGGATGAAATTTTTTTTCGCGTCAATTCTATAGTGTGGGGTGTCGTTGAATAGGTCTTTTAAAATGAATAAGGGTCTTTAAGGACCATTTTTTGATCAACATAATATTTTCGGAAATAATCGTTCTGAAAGAAAAAAAGGTGTTTTCCACTTTAGTTCCCCTAACATTTGAACCATAGGTCCAAAAAATATGAAAAAAATCGTGAAAGTAAAGCTTAGTAAAGACTTTCAAGGAAAAATATAGCGAACCTAATCGGTCTAGCAGTTTTTCAGTTTTTGCAAATAGTCTATTTTGACGGACGGGTAACTACGGAACCCTACATTGAGCATGGCCCGACATGCTCTTGGCCGGTTTTTTTTTATATTTTTTTTCGCGTCAATTCTATAGTGTGGGGTGTCGTTGAATAGGTCTTTTAAAATGAATAAGGGTCTCTAAGGACCATTTTTTGATCAACTTAATATTTTCGGAAATAATCGATCTGAAAGAAAAAAAGGTGTTTTCCACTTTAGTTCCCCTAACATTTGAACCATGGGTCCAAAAAATATGAAAAAAATCGTGAAAGTAAAGCTTAGTAAAGACTTTCAAGAAAAAATATAGCGAACCTAATCGGTCTACCAGTTTTTGAGTTTTTGCAAATAGTCTATTTTGACGGACGGGTAACTACGGAACCCTACATTGAGCATGGCCCGACATGCTCTTGGCCGGTTTTTTTTTTATTTTATCAGCAGGGCCGTGTTGCATAATAAACTACAACTAATATTACAAGCGGAACTCCTTTTCTAATAAGTGAAGTTAGAAAAGGAGGTCCGCTTGTAATATTAGTTGTAGTTTAATATGCAACATGGCCCAGGTCGCTTAGCTTGCTTATTCTAAACTAATTTTTTTATTTATGATGAACAATTACGAAAAAACAACGTTTTCTTAAACCGTCTATTTTTTCTCTTATTAAACTTTAATAGCCTGTATAGTCGTATCATCGAGAGCGTGGAATTGCATATGTAGTAGTATTGTTTGTATACAGGTATTCTATATTTGAATTTTCTATTTTCTTGTACTATCAGCATACAACCACTACAAATGCAATTCCATCTTCTCGATAATTCAACTATACCTCCTGAAGTATTGATCGCAGAGTAAAAATAAACATAACCAAATTTGTAGGAAATTTAATGTTAAAACTTTTGTCCGAAATAATTATAATGCTATTCGTACAGATATTCGAGATATGTGCAAAAATATGAAAAAAGGTACCTTCAACCCCCCCCCCCCCCATACACTCTCAGCACACCCCCTACCCTCGAGGACTTTTAGTATGTTTATCTGGACACCACAAGGTATACCTATACCAATTTTCAAAACTACACGAATTATTTCCGGAGATTGCCCAAATTGGTTAATTTGACGTGGCTAATTATTTATTCACAAAACTAAAATTTACCCCCGTGGCGTCAGTGGCACGGCAAATGGATGCGCCGTTTGGCGTTCAAAAGGTTAAGTGACTCTACCTCTTTATATGAACTCCGAGGCATTCAATTACGTTTACACTAATCGTAATCATGCTCCCAAAGCAGGGTCAACTTCGTGTCGTTTCAGCTAAAGCCAGTCTACAAGAAACTGTTCCTTCGAAAACTGATGCTTTTCGGAGTCACGATGAGAGGTGATACAAATTAATTATCTAAGTACGTGTTTGAAATATTTTCTATCAGTGAGGTTTACAAATGATTTGTACTTATGATCAGGACCGCCGACAGTAGCCCGTCAGTCCGGTCTCAGAGTTCGCCGCGTCGCCACCGTCGTCCCACGTAAGTTTTCCTACCATGTTGTAATTTTATTCAAATACTTACGTGCAGTATTTCACTTGAACAGTGAACACGCAAACTTTGAAGTACTTAATCTTAAACCTACCGTTGCCTTACTGAGGGTAGGTACAGAGAATGACGTAAGCCTTTGCCCCTCGGTAATAGGTAATTATTTAGGCTGGCCTGTGGCCTGTTCACCGATGAACCTAATATTTTGCAAGTATATAGGTAATACTATATAGCTACGTGTTGTATTCAAAAGTTCTTATTTTTCAATAGCAGAAGAGAAAATATGTCACTGGCTTTGAAGGCGGGTCTTGTATCCACGCCCCGTTCGGGTTCGCCGCAAATAGTAAGTTACTTTGAATGATTACATTTATGAAACCTTCCTAGCTGACCTAAATGACTGTAACCTTAAGTCCCCGAGTGTAATGTTGCCTATACAACAAATTCTACTTCGCTGTCTATGTAAAATTCGGTTGGCTTCCAGTGCCTAACGGTCCTTAAGGGTGGTATTCCACCTGTCCAACGTGTATTTGCGTCTCCCATTTTGCTTAGTGAGAGAGTGAGACGCATAGGGTTTCTGCTCGAGAATTCTCTTGGCGAGAAATCTCGAAAATTTGTCCTAAGTCGAGACGGAAAAAAAAACACTCAATGCCTCGAGAACTCGAGAAATAAATCTCTTGTGATAAGTAAAAAGAAAACACGCGTAGGTAGGTATAACACGTGATGTGTCTATAGTGTTATTCTTTAGGTAGTTAAATAAACGTAAACAATGTTTTTTTTTTTTACATTTTCAGGTACTTAAAATTAATATATTAGGTAGTTAACCAACCAAATAAAAAACTGCCTTGATCTTGTCCCCTGTCCTATAGTTCTGGCTTCAACCGATTTTCATGTTTTGAAACTTTTGAACTGTCATGACGTGTCTTTTTTATTAAAAAAAGCTTTAATAAATTTGTAACTATTACTTGTGAAAGCAAAATAATGTAAACTATCGTATATGAGTAATTGTTACATATTTGCGATGATCTAATTTTCAAAAGTGTTTTTCAATAAAAAGACTCATCAAAATCGCTTAATCTTCTTTCTAATGCTGAATAGCGAATTATAGGGCCATGTAATAACTACACATCGGTAACTCGTAGTGGCATTTAGGTAGCACTTAAAAGATTAGTGATGAGCACACATCGGTAACTCGTGGCACTTGACAGTTTCTAACAGACTAGTGATGTGACAATGTTCTTCCTATACGAGTCGAGAAAAAGAAACCACTAAAAAGGAATTAATTAAAGTAATCTTTTAAGTGCTACCTAAATGCCACGAGTTACCGATGTGTAGTAATAACAAATACATATACTCAATTACTATTGATAAATCAAATCATCCCGATATATTCTTATTAGCAAAATATCACAATTTTAGCAGCTTCATTGTTACGTTGACTATTTCGTAGTAAAACTTCTGTAAGTATGTCACATCGAGTTAAATTTGTTGACTTGAATATTATTATCTAATAAAATACCATATGTAGGTAGGTATTGTGGTTTGATTAAATTTTGTTAAATACCTAAAGAAATACACTATAGCATCACATTGCCGGCGCGCACGCCTGCACATATAGTTTTTTTTGGTTGTTGTTTAATTTTTGATTATTAAGTGCAATTTATGGTAACTAAAAATGTACCCTATGTTTGATTATTGATCTCGCCTACGATTCCTATGAGTTTGATTTGTAATAATGCAAAAAAATGAAAATAACCTGGTGTTTTTTGAAACTTTCAAAATTTCTCGAGATACTTACTCGAGAAAGTCGAGAAATCTTGGTCGAGAATTCCCGTGCCTCGAGAAATAAAAAAGGTCGAGAAACCAGAAACCCTAGAGACGCAATGGTACATTGGACCAAGAATTTGGACAGGTTGAATACGAACCTTATAATCGGTTCATAAATGGTTATCTACTTAATTTTTCGGTGATATACGTACATGCTATCGTAATGAGATTTATGTGACCCACTTGTTTAATTTAGGATGGTGACGGTACTTTCGAGTCGGTGCCGCATGATCAGGGCTCCTTCATCTACGCCTTCCTAGAAGAAGCTATTAAAAGGGATAAGAAGAAGTAAGCCAAAATCTTAATTATGCCCACTATTGCTGTTGCTGTAGCTTTGCTAGCACTCACTAGCCGGCGGGTTGTTTCAGAGTGTCTGAAACTGGTACTTACAGTGAAACATTAGGAATTCAAATAATAGCGACAAAAGAAGAGTTGACGCTAAGCTTGATACCAAAATGTAACCACTCCTACAAGGTACCCTTGTAGGAGTGGTTACATTTTGGTATCAAGCTTAGCTTAGTATTATACTTGTGGTAACGAAAATCTTAAAATAACTTATGATATGCGCGCAACAAGATATGTGAAACTAAATCGACATCTCAGAAACATGATCATCGCATTCTTTGGTACAGGCAACGTCATGCCCGACGCCATGAAGACCGCGAACGCGGGAGTCGCGCGCGACCGCCGTCCCCGAGCGAGCGAGAACCTCGGCAACACCGTGACCACCGTGACCGCCGGGAGTATCGGGACCGGGACCGGGACCGGGACCATCGCCACCACCGGCGCCGCGACGAGTCACCTCAGGAACCTGACAAGTACGTTCCTAGGCAACGTCACGCTGGTGCCATGCAGACCGCGAACGCGGGAGTCGCACAAGAGTGTCATCACGTAGGTACATGACGGTGCAAGCAAAAACCTTGCTAATACCGCGGCCACAGAATGTCTTAGGTATTCACATCTCCTGCAGACTCAAAATCTATTATTGCTCGTTACCAAAACTAAGTAACAACTATGTTACAGTATAAGTTAAGTATAACCCAGTCGACAATACTTAATAGCACCGTACCACTTAATCTATTATGCATGGGATGCAATTTATATGATTTATTTATTTATTTACTTAAACTTTATTGCACAAAAGAACAACTTAATGTACAAAAGGCGAACTTAATAATTGTCCCTTTTTGCCATACCACGAGCGATGATGGTGTTCGAAATGCTTACACCAGTTACACATTATGACCTTCTGATCCTGCATACTATGTTATTATTCTATTAAAAACGTTGCATTGTGTACTGTGGTTACAATCAATTTAAAAACATTAAAATTATGCTACCAAAGTAAAGCCTGACCAGGAATATATGACCATTGTCAAGAGGGCGCTATTATTCTCATTTATATGGCAACAGTTCGGTATAGTATGAACAATGTGGATTCCCAAGTAACAATTTGTGGTTCTATAGTAGTCGATAGAACGTTTCCCAAATACCTCCTAAGGTCCTATAAAAGACCTAAGAAGATTGTATAAAGCCGAAATGGCGCATCTTATGTGCCATTCAGTGATATAGTAGACCTGTAGCAGTGTCAGTCGTAACGTTTTAGGTCTATAAAAGTGATGTGATGATCACTTTTGTGCTAATTTGTTGTCAGTAACGCCATTATAGTGTTAATTTATACTATAGTAGCATTTGAGATTCCATTATATATAGTGCTTGTTTTATACTATAGTAGTATTTGAAATTCTATTATAGTGCTTTTTTATACTATTGTAGAATTCATAGTTCCTTTACTACGAAATTTGCTATCAAGTTTTCCATCAACTGTTGTGAGTGGTTTTGTTGTGTGTTTACTTCACAAAAACGGTACTAAGTAAAATGGTGATAAATAAAGACGTTATATTAATATGCGCCATTTAGATGTCGAATAATTCGGTCCTTAGTGCAAAAAGTATATGGGACGGAAGTTTTACCCTTAGAATAGTATTAGGTTAATGAGGAATTTTAAATGCCCCCTCGATTTATTTATGTTTTTAATAAAATAATTAAATAAATATTATGATATTCACCATAGTTACTACTATACAGCCAAGAAGTAAATCCGACGCTTTTATAGGCTAACTATAGAACTTACGACGAAATATTCACCGCCATCATGATTAAAATTAGGGTTCCAAAAGAATTTTGCTGTGACCCAGTTACACCTACAAACTCTTTAGAAAGATATAGGATTTTTTTTTTTAATTTAGATGTAGTCATTACTTTTGTTTCCTTTTTCAGTGTGATTGGTAAAAAAAATGTGCTAATAATGGATGTCGATAAATATCTAAACCGTCACGATTTTATGCTTGTATTAAATCATTGATGTTAAATCTCACCTACAATCACTAATATCACTGGGGTCTTTTTTATCAATTCATTAAAATATAAAAATATTTTGTACGGAACCACATTATGTGGCTTAGGCCTGAACTTATATAAGCAAGATATAAGTAGCCATTACAGATCAAATTGATCATTTACAAGTAGTCGTTTTCTACCTTTATGTATCTAACTCGGTTTATAAAAGACATAAAAACTCAGCTATAACGCTGTTGTCTTTTAAAAGAAAAAACAAAACCACTATACAACAGTTTTGTGATATAAAAGAGTCATTGTGACGTTTACAGCGATGAGATATAATAGGGATTTAAAAACTACTAAAGCGCTTTTTAACGCTATAAATATGTCCCAAAAACGCTACTATAGAGCAAAACAGTTCTATAATAGTGTTCATATGACTACTAAAGTATTATGTACTATAGCAGTGATATCTAAAGCCACTATATCCTATAATCGTTGTATAGCTGGGTTTTTGTCACTGTTTAAACACAAAACTATAGCGGCTTGCAGGGAACCTTAATAGCGCAAACTACTAAAGTATTATGTACTACAGCAGTGATCTCTAAAGCCACTATATCCTAAAATCGTTGTATAGTTGGGTTTTTGTCACTGTTAAAACACAAAACTATAGCGGCTTGGCAGGGAACCTTAATAGCGCAAATTAGTTGCATAAAAGTGATTATACAGTAATATTGCTCTATAGTGATTATATTTGAACCTGTTATAGTACACGCCTGTAACGGCTCTATAAAATGATGAAGTAAACCTTTACATCAATTGCTTATAGAATATATTAGCTGTATAAGCCTATAGAGCAAAAAGGTGTTGCCAAGCGCTTTTATACGACAGGTGGTCATCTCTGAAACCTTAATACGACGTCTATACAAGCTTTTAGCGATAAAAACTATAATTATAGGACTAAAATGTTACTTGGGTTGGCAACTCGTTATTTTGACTTATACTTTTAATGTTTAATAATCGTGAAAGTTTAAATCAGTGTTATACTTTTATTCACTCTAATCATAATCAGAATCCAAATATTCGGTGTTCACATTTTTTTACTGTCGGTTTTTACCGTATAAAATTCATGTATTTTCTTACGCGTCACACATAGGTCAAAATTACCTTACATAGTGTCTGCTACATTGTCAATGAACAAAATTGATTGTCTCTAAAGCCCATAGCAAAGAGAATAGAGCATATAGAGAGTTATTGTCATAGGAAATTTTGTAGTCACTGTAAATTTATTGCCATCTATCGACACAAGATTAAAACTAAAAATGAAAATGTATGTTATGTATATCATTGCCCATAGTAAATATTTTTCAAACACATCTTTGTTACTGTACTTAAGGATTTCCTCGCTTGTATAACATAACACTACAATAACCAAGTCGTAATAACCAGACTATAATGACATTTTCATTGGTTTACCTGTCAGCTCTGATGTTAATTTGAAAATGTTTCGTAGCGAAATAGTTTAATTTCCCGAATGGTTCTTTTCCAGCAGTTTATTATTGACATTATTTATAATACATTATTTACAATGTTTCGCTCTTGATTATGTATAGTTTTGGCCATTTTTTGTCATTTATTATTTAATATTCAACACTTAAGTATTATTCAAGTAAACCGCCACAATGACACTGACAACAGTGACAACCTATCATTAAAATTATTGCCAGTGTATAGTACATTGTAGGAGAGGACGTAAAACCGCTAAAAGATGGACGAGTGAGTTTGAGGGCCGACAGGTTAGTGGAGGCTCTCAAATAATACGAGTCCATCGTAGCGTTTCCGGCCGAGGCATTACATAGTCCTTTTCACGACTACTGCGAGGAAATAAGAAAACATTTGCATAACTAATAAGTACTAGCCCGCGATTTCTCTGGTAGCAAATTACTAGCCACTGCCTGTGCTGTCTCTTGAATTTCGGTAGGCGTCAGCGTAAGAATATCATTTTATTCATTTTCTTCACTAGAAGAACTCCTTTTTATAGCGAGCGTAGATACGTGTTTCTTGTATTTTTTAGTCAAACACAATATACACTATCCAATTCAGTGAGTATTTTCCGATCCCGCCTTTTTTACTTTTTTTATCACTTTTAAGAGGCGTTTTTCTGTTGTTTGCTTCAAACCGACTCTAAACTTAGAAGCGTTTTTGCTAAAAAACCACAAACAGCTACAAAAGTATAAAACGCCTTAAGCGTGAATCGAATGAACTGACTAAATGAATGAATGGTTTTGACATTTCTTTTTTTTTTAACAAATAATTGGTCCTATAAATAACCTAATTTTATTTTTGAAGGAAAAAGTTGCGCAATAAGACCTTTTATTGATTTTTATGTTTTAAATGATACTCATTGTTGTAGCGAACCATCACCAATGACAGATGATGATAACTATGAAACATTGTAGTAGTGGTGGTTCAGGTGCTACAGCTATTGCCTACTTTCCAGCTTGGTTTTAGATTTCCGAATAGTGGCGTGAAAAGAAATTAGTTCCAATGAAATTCCGCAACATGGCGCATGATCATATATTCCTGGTCAGGCTTTAATACCTACCTAGATTCCTATTTTATTTTGTTTATCGACAGGCCCCCAAAAATTGAGAATCCAGCGCCAGCTATTGATCAAAATGCTCTGATTGAAACTTTCGTTAAATTATGCACTACGCTAAACACGAAAACCGAAAAACCTTCTAACAAAAATATCGTGAGTTAAATCCTACTTCGTTCAAGAGTCGCCAGTATTCGATACAGAGCCGCCGCCATACAAACGTAAATAGTTAGGTAAGTATACACTCTCATTTTATAACGATATGCTAAAATAATATGAAATTTACCACGAACATTGGAGTAACATATATCCAACCTGTAATAGGGTATTTTCCTACTAGTCAAATCAGTTACTTTTTAGAACTGTCAAAACGATTTGCTAATAATTATATGGAATTTATATGAAACATTACATCGTGACGTCATGCACGGTCAATTCGGTCAACTCACCTACTTTTTATATTTCTATCCGATTTATTAAATATTAAATAGTTTTAAAATAACTCCTATCTGTGTTTTTCTAATAATTATCTGGTGCTTTATTTCATGCATGGTGTAAAAGAATTTATTTTAAATACAGTAGGTATACTCATTAGTTTTCATTGCTAGAAATTGTAATACAATGAAAATAAAACGATTTGAGGATTTATATACTTACCTACAAAAAATATAATTGCTATTTCATTTGTGTTACGATTTCTAGCAACGAAAACTAATAGGTATTAATTACAGGCATAAGTAGATAATATATTGTAGGTACTTCAATATTCATGCCAAGTTTCATATTATTCCAGCATGTCGTTATAAAATGAGAGTGTAGGGTCGAGTGTATGAAAATAGAATTGGGCGGCTCTGTGCTGGCGACTCTTAATTAGTTTGGTAAAGGTAAGTAGAATGCTAGAATGAACTCTTCGACATGTTTCAGCAAGGTTCGCTGAGCCACAAGTCACTGCAATGTGAAGGCGTATCGAGACCAACCTGTAACGATGTCGACCACCACCCCGTGAAGTTGACCAGTCATGAAAATTCACAAGGCAATATCCCCTTGTCATTAGCCCGAAGTCAGGAGGACTATAGCGGACGAATTCGTAGTCGAGACAACGTTGCCACGTCTCGCTCACAGCTAGCACAAGCAAGGGGCAGAAGCTCGTACTGCGTCCCCTATGACAAAGAAAACGCTATCGGAGAACAGCAACGGCATAGAGAACAATACGCCAGCAAACTTGATATCAGCGGATCAAAGATGCACACCTTAGCAGACGATAGACGACGTGAATATGCTCCCAAACCTGCTCCCACTAGAAGTGTGCTCAACCAATCTTACAGGGGTTACAGGGAACACCACCCCAACCGGGATCCCCTTAGAGAATGTGACTATCGTAGAGATGATAGAGAATATGATCGCGATATAGAACTCAATAGAGACTACGATCGAGTTATCGAACCTAATAGAGAAAGACCCTATGAAGATGAAAAGAAAAGACTCTACAACCAAACCAGCAGGAGCTATGATGTCCACCGGGACTCTTACGCGGAGGACGACAGACAACACAGAACAACAAGGAGTGACAATCCTAGAGATAGGTGCTATGACGAAAGGCGATATGACGACAGATACCGAAAGAGGTGCGAAGAAATGGAAAAACGGGATAAGTATTACGAAGACAAGCCGATTGCTACTCGCGATCGCAACTACCACATGTATAAAGAAAGCAGAGATCGCCGAATCAAGAAAAACTTGGATAGATTTGAAAGAGCTTCTGTAGCATCGAGGGACGAGGAATATAAAGAAAGGTCTTCTGAAAGAGAAAGGGATTCTGGCCTTAGTGTTGCGGATGGTGAGAGTACCGTCAGTGCCCGAAGCAACTACTTAAGATTAGTAAAGGTTGGTAAACTAATCTTGCTCCATTAGTTGGACATATAATTGAACTTTCATTTAGTTACTTCTAGTTACTTGTTGCATAATATTGGTTCTAACTACAATTGCAGCAAGAAATTATAGAGCAAAGGCAAGCCATGGACAAGATGATGAACTTATGGAAGGAGTTGATGCGATGCTTCAAGAGCTATTCACAAACATCGGGGGACAAAGCTGCAACTGTAACTATTTCATGTGTTATTCAGCAACAAAAATGTTATCCTATTAGGTAATAATTAGGTAATCTACCTAAGTCCTTCAAAACAACCGACTTGTGAATTCAACTGGGAAAACGTTTATGAAATTAATGACTAATAAGTGGCTATTTACTATTTTTATTGCCTAGTTATGATAATTTTAATACTTAGTTGGTACCTAGTTGAACATATTTTCCGTAAGTCATTTCAATTATCTCTGCACGTAATATATCATAAAGATTCAGGACCTGGTATGATGATGCGTCTTGAATGTTTTAAATACATCACAAAATACAATGTTTTCTAAAAATCACTTATGGACACGGAGCATGTAGGGAAATTGGACTGATCCATAATATTTTAATAGATTAGAACAGATTTTATTACTCGGCCAAGATGAATGTAGAAAATAATTTATTATTTTATTATTGTATGGTTAGGAATCGGCGGCGAACAATGCCCGCGACTCGGCCGCCGCCCAACTCCGGTTGTGGCGCGAGTGCATGCGCCGCTACGAGACCGTAGCGCGGGACGTCGGCGACACGGACGCGAGGCTCATACAGACCACGGTATGCTCATTATTAGGAACTTTGCCTAGATACGCAAGTCGAGAGCGTATTATATCGACTTGCGAGGCTCGAGCAATAGTCTCTCCCTTGTCTCACGTTTAATAAAGCTACCAAAAGTTACAAAAACTGACCAAGGCCTCCAGAGATCAGGGCTGGGACCGAACCCGTGTCTTCTGCATTCGCGTCAGACGCCATAACCTAGTGGCCGCCCAGATCATGCAATATTTGTGGAATCCGTAAAAGGCTAGGCGCCTTTGACCATACTTCTAAGGGGCGAGCAGTAGCCTAAGTTGTTTGCACATCCTATAGGTACAAATCCCTCACTGGATAAAAATACGCCCTCCTACGACGACTACACGGTTTGAGGACGTTTGGGTCCTCAAATTTCTTTTGTAAAGCCTGACAACAGTTTATTTAACCCTGAGATAGTGTCGCTGCAAACAGCTTACGTATGGCAATAATGTGCGTACGTCATGTATAGTCGGGGTAGTGGGCATTGGCTTCATGTTGATACGTGGTTGATACTCGTATAATGTCAAAACATTGCTAACAGAGAATTCGGTTCTCTCAATTTACCTATTCGTCAAAATCTGATTCTAAATATTCAATATTATTATATTCTTCGTTTTCTTACTCTGACGAAGTCTGATTTTCATCAGATGTTGTGTCGCTTTCAGGACCACCAACCTCGATTATAAAACGTTCAGTCTCCAATTCGATTATAGGATTTTTATCGTCGATCTATATAAACCTTAAATGAAATATTAAAGTTTAAACCTAACAACTAACCAGTTCCATAAAACCGCACTATAAAATGTCAATACCGGTCATGTCAACATTGTCAACGACCAACTTTAAAACATTGTTTATTGGAATGCTATGTAATCCTTCGTCTTTTTTAAGCTGTAGTAAGTATTTGATTGCATTCACTACAATTTTTTTCGCATCTTTGGTAATTTTTTTTGGCATTTTTTTAATAAAACCGTTTATATTTGAATATATTCGTAGATATTTTCCGTTTGTTTACATCGGTGACATTCGATGTGGATGTCATCGAATGTCAACGTTCGTTGTCAAAGAGTACTTGTTGCCAGTAAAAGAAATTAGTACCATTGAAAATCCGCAAAATGGCGAGGGTCAAATAAACTGTTGTCAGGCTTTATATTTTCACCTAAGCAGAATCCCGTTTCTTATTTATCAACTTTAATCATGTTAAGCTTCAAGTTCTGATCCGCATTATTTCTAAGTACGAGAACATATAAATTTAATTCACACTTTAACCTATTGGTATTCAGGAGGAGATCAACAAACAACGGTCGGAGATGGCAGAGATGGCCACCATGTGGCAGGAGTGCTTGCAGCGCTACCGCGAGATGAGCAATGACTTCAACAGTCTCAAGCAGAAGGTAGGCTGTCATCTGTCACCATATTAGGAACTACAGATGTAGTGCATTATTATTTTCCTTCGTATTTTCACGGAAACGTACGAACCGTGTCTTGCTGTCTCCGTCAGTTTTGGTACAAAAAGTTCTGAGGTTGACTGAAGTAGCATGACAAATACGAACGTTTCCGAGAAAATACGAAGGAAAACAATTATGCACTACATCTCGGCTGCCCTAAGCAGAAATCAAGTAACTCGGTTTTGACAAATTTTTGAGCAGAGCAAAAAAACGTAATTGGTTAGTTTTGTTAGGTATTTTGTCTAAAATGTTAAATATTTTTATACCAATAGACTAAGGGCGATATAATTAAGCTTATACACAGTTTACACACAGTTTATACAGAGTTTGTTTTTTTTATAATTTTGTACATAAAACTTAGTACAGACAAAAATAGTTTTCTGTGTAGTTTACTGCACCATAATAATGTGTAGCATTCTACACAGATTCAAGTATTTCAAGATTCTAAGCAAGAAAGAGCAAGCCCAGTAGATTTTTCAACTTATTAAATACAAGTAACTTAAAAAAAACTTTTTGCAGTCTTTAGTTATAATAAATAAAAACAGACAATCAAAGCTTTTTATTAACACTAAGAAAAGGTCATACCTAAATACATTTGTGACGTTCCACGGAAAAGGTACCTTACGTCGCATAGCGCAGCAATAATATTGGAGCGGCGTTAATAATAGCGTAAGCGCCAACCGCCATAAGGTACCTTTACCCGTGGGACGTCACATTTAGGCTTATGTAATATAAAGTGCCCAAAGTGCGCAAAATGTCATTTTCATAATTATTATGTTTAGAAGTAAGTATACTGTAGTATACTGTAGTATACTGTAGTAGGTATAATGCGGTTAACAAATATTTTTAATTAACACTAATAAAGTTATACCGTTTTGAAAATCGGTTTTGACATATGTATATTATTACTCGACACAAAATCTATAAGCTGATCGACCTGAAACTTGGCAAGTACTCTTCTACATAGAACTGTTCGATGGCTATGTACTAATAGCCCCGATATTAAAATATTGGACTCGTCGACAATGTTAGGTATCTGATTTATTCTGGATTAACTACTTCTCCATGCTCAATTAAATCAAGAGATTTAGCGTTTGTCTCAATAACTGCTTCCAAAATGTTTGACGGTTTTTAGGCATATGGGGAACCAGTTGTAACCATGTGTTTCTTGCTGACTTTGAATTGTATCCAAAGTACCAGTTAAATCCTGAAGTAAAATTAACAAATTAGCACAACAAATCTGAATGCTCGGTTTTTATATTGAACTCATGTTTTTTATTAAATATTATAAGTTTTAAATTACTTACCCGTTATCATTCTCCAAACACATAGAAAATATCCTTTTTGCCCGTTGCCGTGTATCGGAAGCATTCCAGTGTCTTATAGGCATTGTTATTGACAAACTATTATATGTACTAAATTTAATAGTTTTAACAATAATAATTCCTCGCCAAACGCACTCTCACTCTTTCACTTTGACACAATTAACAACTACTGCTTAATGACCGCTTACTTCTCACTGTAAACAGATATGTTTCCTATATATGTAATAAAAAAAGGTACTTTATAATTACACGACTAGTTTCTACCCTAAATAGCAGATTATATTAGGAGATACTTGTTTAACCATTGTAATGAATTCATTTTTAGTTACTAATTTCTACGCTAAAAGCAAGTATCTCGGTCATCTATATGAATTACAAGTATCTCTTATTAGTTACTTGACTTTAGCGTAGAAGTGGGGCATATACTTGAATTTAGCCTAGAACACAGGACTAAAAAAAGATACTTGGATTATTAAAACGCCAATATTTTGAAAAATACACATCATTTTATAATTTTCTTTTCAGTGAAAGATTTCCGAAAGTTTCCGAAACAGCAGTTTCCGAAAATCCAAAAAAACAGTTTTTGAAAATTTTGGAGATACTTGTTTTCTGCTTAGGGCAGCCGATCTGTACCTAATGATTGGCCTTTTGAAATACTGTCCTTCATAGCTTGGCTTTATTGGTCTTTTTAGGAAAGTCACCATTCCTTCCTTTAAATAAAGTTAAGGTACTATAAGTAGGTACATTAGATTAGTCAGGATCTGAAAGTTCGCTACAAAACTTGTCTATTAATTTTGTCGCGTGTAAATTCTCTTTTGAAATATGTATTTAGAACGGCTTATTACTATTTGAAGCGGCATAATCTCTAACTTTAATTTAAGATGAGTAAAATGTAAGAATAAATTTGCTCCGAATTTGAGCGTTGACGTAAATGGCGCAATTTGTCGTTGACTTTATTCATCTTTTACAATTAATGAATCTTTACTTATAGTGACTGAAAAGCCATACGACAAATAAATACCAGTTGAAATTATATATGTCATGCAGCTGGTGACGCCGGCAGCTTCAGGACCCGTGCTGGTGCCTCCGGTGTGCGCAGATGGCGAGGGCACCGCGTCACCCGGCACCTTCTGCCAGCCCGCATACCCGCCGCCGGTACTCATTTGTTTTGCAATATTGTTTTTTCTACCACAAAGAGTACATGGACATGGCGGTGACGCGTGATTAGTGTCAGCATTTTTGTATTCAGTACAAAAGGATCACCCAGTCAGGGCTACGCAGGGTCGTTTATTAATTACGCGAGGGTTTTTGAGGATTTTTAGACTCCCCCCCCCCCTCTTAATCTCACGTTAGATCTTTTAAATATTTTGAGTATAAATGCGTTTGATTTATTAAACAAAACACATTTTGCTTTATTATTTTTATTAATAGGTAGTAGTCAAGACGATAGGGGCAAATTCTTTACGTAATAATTATATCAATACTCAATTTTACATCTATTCATGGATTTTAATGAGGTAACTACTCATTGAATCATATAACACATGTTTAAGGTAACGTATAGATCGTGTAATTTACGATCACGCGCAGATTTGTCATTACCTTACGAGCTTAGCACACATCTTCGTGAATGAAACGATCTATGTTACTTGGTCGTCAAATCATCTCTGCCTTGACAAAGGTTTAAATTTCTTAACAAAACAGATGCCGGCAGCTGGTTACGTGGGTGGCTCGCCGATCCGAATGCGCGCATCACCGCCCGCGCCTCCTCCCTGGTGGTGGAACGAGTCGGGCCATGCGCGAGCGCCGCCGGTACGTCGCTTGTCGCCCGACTCGCGCGGCTCCTGCGACCGCGACCGGCACCGGGACCGCGACCGCGAGCGCCAGCGTCGTCGACACAAGGAGCGCGAGCAAGGTCAGTTATAAGAGCGTTTGCTTTAGCACCATTGCCTCCCCCGTGGTGGTGGAACGAATCGGGCCATGCGCGAGCGCCGCCCGTGCGTCGGTCGTCGCCCGACTCGCGCGGCTCCTGCGACCGGCACCGGGACCGCGACCGCCAGCGTCGTCGACACAAGGAGCGCGAGCGAGGTCAGTTATAAGAGCGTTTGCTTCAGCACCATTGCCTCCCCCGTGGTGGTGGAACGAGCCGGGCTATGCTCGCGCGCCGCCCGCGCGTCGCTCGTGTCGCTCTGGTATAGTTTTGTATGAAAAACTAAACAAACTTTACCAACTGATGAAAAGGCGCAGTAAAGGGGTTAAAGAGGTATTTCCCGTTGGATAGGTATATGGATATTACGTATTATTTTATGATTAATATGTACCGTATCTGCAGTACAGTTCCATAAGTTTGGTAAAATAGGTACCTGAAGTAGTACTGTGACACATTGTAATATTGAAAAAAAAATCAGCCATATCGTATCTGGAGGAGCACAAACTTGGTATGTTTTAAAAAATATTTTTGTTTTAATTTTTAAAAATGGCTGAAATGTAGTGATGTGGCATATTTTTAGAATCGCCTCAAAAAGCCCTTTCATATAATACCACACGTAGATTCTAAAAATTTTATTTTTTCCCATACAAAAAAAAATCGGCTCTCCCCTCCTAAGGGATTTGTTTTTAGGAACTGCGGGTCAAACAATTTGTTTTGACCTCTAGTATACCTACGTGTGCCAAATGGCTAACCTGTACATCGATTTGCGGTTTTTCTTTGAAATTGGGGTCGTACGGCTGCCGCTACACGAGTCGCGCGACTCTTGCGATCGAGATCGGCACCGCCAATCATACTAGGCCAATCATTTTAGGCGTCATTAACAATATAAACATAATATTACATAGAAACACGTTTTACAGTCTTTCTCAATCCACCTTCAACAACTAGTTCACACTAAATTATTTTTTGCCTAAATGACTTGCGCCATTTCATTTTATTTCAGACGATGCCAAGTACAAGGATAAGTCCAAACCCAGCGCCGCTCGCTCCGATCACAGACGCAGAAAAAGATAACAAACAACACAATTGTGTAGCGATGTAACGATACCGATACCGAAATATCGGCCGATATAATCCAATATATCGATATTGGCACCGCCGATTTCAATTCAGCCGATATCAGTTTGAAAAGCGCGCGAAACGAACGACGCTGTGCTAATACCTAATGTAAATAAACTTACCTAAAGTGAACTTTAATTAGGTACTTGGTTTTACTTTTGCTTTGATTGCTAATGTTTTGTTTGATTTTGATTTGCCATTATTCTTTATTTTATTTTTTACAGTTTTTGACACTTCACACAATCGAGTGTCTATAAAACATAAGTATGTTTTATGCATATTAAGTATAAGTATAATTCCTTATTTATTTGATTTATTATTATGCCCTTGATATAGGTATCTGTATCAGTATCGCCGATTATTTACTTCAAAAATGGTATCGGTATCGTATCGGCAAAATCATGTATCGTTACATCCCTAAACACAAACATTAAATTATCGACATAGTTAACTGGCCATTCGTAAACCTTATTTCCAGTTAATTGTGTTGCACATCAACAAAAATACGAGTAATATCTACCATAAGATTTGTAATATGAGCATATGTCGCCGTTTAATGTATGAAAATTAATTATTTTAGATGTTACGTCAGAAATTATGGTAGAGTCGATAATTGCACATTTGGGATCTACTTACCCGTTCACGATATCCGGAACCTATTGTTTTATGATTTGGACTATGTACCTGCAATATAATATTTAAAACTTTCGCGTTTAGAACACATATTAACTCACATTTATAGACCCTGTACCTGCAATTAATGCATTGAATTGTATACCAGTTTATTAAAAAAAAACCGTGTTATTTCCAAATCTGCAGGGTAAGTATAGTTTGCTATTGCAAACGTATGTATTTTGTAAATTTTGTTATTATTACATGTATAATAAAATATTAAAAAATCCCAAAATAGTCTTTTTATGGCATCAGCTTTAGCAACTTCTTCCAGATGGCACGCTAACAAAAACAAACGCTTATTATTTATTAAGTAAGTACTAAATTCTTTTTAATTTACTAAATACCAAACTCTTTAAACACTACCTATTTATTTGTCCTAATAGGGAATATTAGGCAAAGCTCTGCGTAGGTGGCACCTTTGTGGCACATACAGTAAACAAACCACATTGACACATCACACGTCACGTCAATCACATGGCCTACCGCGAAACAAGAAAATCGAAATTTCGTTATCTAATCTCTCTATCACTCTTGCGTATTCGAGCGATAAAGAGCCAGATAACTAAATTACGATTTTCGCGTTTACCGGTAGGCCCTTGTTAACAAACCGCCTTGATGCATCAATGTCATATTTTATTGTCTGTGAAAACTTGTCAAAAACAGTTTAAGGCACAGTATGTATTAGTCTATGAATTTACTGAGTCGGTAGTGCTGCACTCTGGCGGCAGAAGATTGCAGTAATATCCCCTATTATAACAAGTTTATTTTTCCTTGGTAATTTTGTCGGAAAGCTCCCACAGCTTGTCCGCGAGTTCTTTATCTTCGGAGCGACAGGATGATGCCGTTTCAATGCAATCTGAAAAGTATTTCCCCGTAACATCACACAGTTCCGGCGATACGGCTAGGTGGATTGAGGTTTGAGCTCCCTCCTCAGGTAGTTTGAAAACGAGACTAATTAGGAATCTGGAAAGTGCTGGTTGGTGGCGAAATATATCCGTGCTGACAGCGCCTGGGTGCAGGCAGTTGACGGTCACCCCCGTGCCCAGCAGGTCGCGGCTCAGCCTCTTCGTAAACAGCACGTTAGCCAGCTTGGAGTTGGAGTACACTCGAGAATGCTGCAGCCATCTTTTTGCCGGTTTGTGGATATTATCCAAGTCTATCGTGCCATATCGATGCAGCAGGGAGGACACGTTGATTATCCTACTCGGAGAAGACGTTTTGATCATTGGTAGAAGCAATTTCGTTAGAAGAAAGGGACCGAAATGGTTGATTTGCATTTCTACAGGGAGGTTATCTTCGGTTAGTGAATTATCTAGTTTCCCAGTGCCAGCGTTGTTAATAAGGACATGGATATGGGTCTCTGTCTCGAGAATTTGTGAAGCAAAAGTCCGTACAGACTTGAATGACGCTAGGTCTAGATGTTTGTAAACAACATTGTGATTGCCGGTGGCCTTAATAATATCGTCTCTCGCTCTGATGCCCTTCGCTTGGTCTCTGCAAGCGAGTATGACCTTAGCTTCGCGCCGGGCGAGATCTTTTGCTGTTTCGAATCCGATTCCTGTATTTGCGCCAGTCACGATGACCACTTTGTTATTAAGCTTTGTTTTGCATGTACATTTTCCCGATGTCATTGTATTGTAAACTTTGTATGTTAAATATGTCACGAAGACGCCCGCTAAATATATAATCATGGTAATTGTTTGGAAAAAGTCCGCCCGAGCTTGCAGCACGTCCGTCCACCGCGGATGCAAGTCGCGAATCAAAACAAACAAAATAAATAGTCTCGTCAGAGAACAGGTTCCTCGTGCCCCACAGATAAATAACTACTGACCACTACCACTGACATTCAGTGACTTGGAGGTTATAGATAAGCACATGCACAGAGTATACCAAGGTTGAGCTACAATCGATTTTAGCTGTTACGTTGTCAGTACTGATTGTGTTCTCTGTTTTATCATGCCTATCGACTTTTGCACCATTACTGATTAGGGCTTGTGGACAAATCACGCGAGGTTCGATAGGGGGAGGGGGATCACGAAAAAATCACGATAGATCACGTTGGGGGAGGGGGGTATAAGGAAACCTCACATGTATTTTTCTACAGTGAACGAAACTAAGAAAAAAAACCTACCACATGAGTAGATACTTTTTCTCGGTTTCGTTAAACATAAATCTTCACTCTGGACTTCAAAATAGCGAGTCTATTTAACAAAAATAGAAAAATAAACAATATTTTCTATATACAATACTATTTATCTTAAAATTAGGTCGAATGAAACAATTTCAAAAAAATACACGTGAGGTTGTCTGGGGGGAGGGGGGTAGCCAAAAACCTCACCAAATATCACCAAGGGGGAGAAGGGGAGGGGGGGTCAAAAAGTAGCCGAAAACACCTCGCGTGATTTGTGCACAACCCCTTCTTTTTGGATTTCAGTGTTCGACTGTTGGTGACTCCAAACACATCAGTAAGTAGCTCATGTAATCATAAGTATTTTTCACAGCAGCAGTTCGAACAAGGGTACTTTACTGCTTAAAAACATTCAGCGTAGTTCGATATTTCTGCGAGCGTGAGACAAAATTATCCTCAAGTGATTTCTTTATTAGAAAGTAATTTCAAAATGGAGTCGTCGTGTCGAAGTTGGAGCAGAGGAGACACGCAAGGCTCGTGATTCTATTATAATATTTACAAAATGTTTTGCTTTCTTGGTATTCTATCAGCACTCACAGCAAAAACTAAATTTGCTCTTGTTTCACAAATAACTATTATCGTCGCCATTCCATGAATAAGATTTTTCGCCAGGCATTAGTCGCGGCCAACGTACCCTGTATCTTGGAACGTCTAGTGTTGTTCCGCATACATTGGTTCCTTGGCACATGGTACAGTGCCTCTTAGGAGACGCTACGTTTTAGCACTTTTGCCCTGTCTCATTTGAGTGGAGCAAATGTCTTCATAAAACCTTAATAACAAAACTTCTGTGAGACTCAGACATATAATAATAACCGTAGCCTACTTATATCTAAACAGGCCACTCATGGGAAGCTATTGAAATATGCCGTCATCCGAACTTACATTACAACAGCGATTGTGGGTTGGTAATTGCCACCTGGGTGAAAAACTGATTTTAATAAAGGGTTGCAAATGAAACAAAGAAATTCATCGTTCTGAAATATTTTCATTTTCTGTTCACAATAATTACCTATATATTACAAATCTAGTATCATTCAATATTTACCACAACAACACAATTATAATTAACTATCAACTAACTACAGGAATATAACTTTGTCATTTTAACCGGAAAAGGACAAAATTATACATAGGATAAATATTAATGGACAATATTGCTTTTGAATAATAGAGGTATGATACATGTAAGCTTTACGTTTCAGTCTCTATAAAAACTCTTTATTCAGTCATTCAACTGCCCAAAACTAATTGTTCGGGCAAGAAGACCCAAAAGATTCCCATATTTTTAACCAACTTGTGAGGTTTGCTAACTTTGACTACTTATACATAATGTATTCAATCAATTCCAAATTCTCTATATATTCTTGCATATTAGCATTTGCTTAGCCACCAATTTTATCCTTTTTCATTATGCACCATTTCTATACATACGAAATGATATTTTTTTGGGAGAATTTGGAGAACGACCGACTTCTTGATGTCAAGGCAAATTGGTGAAAAAAAATAATTAATGCAATGTGGTCCAATGCAGCTTGTGCAGTATTTAAATGCACCTTGAATAAGATACACTACCTAGGGCCAGTGTAAAATAATATGTACACTCATGGACAAATTTAGAGGCACGCGAAAAAAAATTACTAATTATGAAATTACTTTAGGTGCTGTAATCCAAAAATTAAACCTTTTTTTTGCGTTTCTCTAAATTTGTCCATGAGTAGGTACTTAGGTAGTACCTACATATATGTATAAACAAATGCCATTATGCGCAAACAGCAAGTACTGGCTAGCAAACTATTGGGACCAGTACAGTATTGACCGGGGTGACTTTCAAATGCAGGGGCGACTTTAAAATTCTAGTTTTTAAGCCATAATATATATTTATGCGAGACTTTTTACAGTAGGTGAATATGAATATATAGTAATCTAACTAGTTACAGGAACATTTTCAGTAAATAATGAATAATGGTAATTCTATCGCCGTTTTAAATCTATCAAAGTAACCCCGAATTTTCCAAAGTCACCCCGGTCTACGATACCTAAGCATATCTGTGCGATTTTAGCTTTGACATACTTAGTCGATTCATGGAAGCTTCTAACATACCGTCATTACCGCATCATGCATCAAAATTACACATCTAACGCCCAATAAGGAAATATCCAAACTAAATTCACGACCGAAATATCTTATGACTTATTAAACTTGGAGATTTATCTTATTGGACGTTACTTGTAGTCATCTGTCTGCATTTATAGACGGTAATAAGAGCGCGAGAAGAATGCGCGATATTACTTAATCTCAAATGTTATCACTCGCTTAATTTACTAATAAACATATAAATTGACTATTTTTGCCCTAATATACGGGTTAGACAATTGATTGAGTATAGGTACAGTCGGCGTCGTATAGTAGGCAGCATCCAAAGTATTCAAATAGTTCAGTACGCCATACAAATAATATGGTGTACCGAACTATTTCAATAGTTTGGATGCTACCTACTATATGACGCTGACTTTACAAGAGTAAATGAGCGTTTAGGGCGTCAATTCATTGAATTAAATTGAACATCGGATACCAAAATACGAAATATACGTCTAAATAGACGTCTTTGGTAGAATACCAGCAGCCTAAACGTGTAATGCAGCTTAAACTGTTAATAATATGTAACTTAAAATTGTACACATGTTTACAAACATTGATACTTGATAGCCCATCCGGATTTATAGCATTCGGTAGCACGTGTTTGATGCGAATAATCTAGTTAACCCTTTACGAAGGTCCCTTAACCCCAGGCGAAGGGATATATTCCTCCCACATCTTATATCGGTTACCGTAGTCAGGTTTTAACTCCAAACCTCCTACAAAATATTTTTTCAATCCCTGAAAATAGTATTTTATGATTTTCATTCACAACACGCTTCTAAATCGCGTAATATATCTTTGGCAGCCGTTTAAATTCACTTGAACTCTAATTTCAGTAAACTACGGAGAAATTCGAACACTTTCAATTTCTATGAAACAGAAGTACATATAGGTCGCACAATTTTTTGATATTTTGTAGATTTTGAGTGTTGAAAGGTAATGTAATCGTAAACATTGCTAAATATTCATGCATTATTGTGTATGACCAGAATTAGGATGTGGGTTGACATTATCCCATGGCCTTATTAGAGTTTAACTGTGCGGGAGCTATTCTTCCCATGGCCCGGTAAATTGTCTTGTCATGTCATAAAAACTCACGTAAGTAATAAAACTGTTTTTGTGTTCAACCTAGAGCGATTCAGTGATTGATATAATGTTTCGTAGTAGATTTGGAGTTAAACCTTGACTATGATAACCGATATAAGATGTGGGAGGAATATATCCCTTCGCCTGATCAAGAAATATAATAAGACAAAATCGAGTATGACAGTTAATTACTTAGACAGGCGATGGGATAACCTTAACCCACATTTTTATTTCTGGTTTAAAGGAACATCTCCGACTTTCGTAAATATTACATTTTTTACAAGGCGTTCAATACGGTTGTAACAGTATATACAGTACGTATGAAGACACGCTAGGTCTTAGGGGCCTGGTAAAGGGTTAAATAGTTCAAAATTAGAAGTGTTAAAAATAGTAATCAACGTTTAATTCAATAAATGGCCCAACGTCTATTGACATTTTGCAATAAATTGACAAAAATAAGTTACGTAAGAGTACCTAAACGTGAATCGACCACCCCACATAATATTCTGCCCTATGATAATAACTCAGTAATTCTGCAATTGACACCATCAACAACCATCAACATCAATCGGACACATATATAATAAGTACAGTTATATATGAAAACATATAATTATATATGTAACGAGTACCAGTACGGTTACCATCAGTTTGTCACTGACATAAACGCCGTCGAGAACGTAATTGACTTTCTATACATCTCGCTCGCACTCGCATATTAGTGCAAACGGGATGTATAGAAAGTAAATTACGTTCTCGACGGCGTTTATGTCAGTGACAAACTGATGGTAACCGTACAGGTATATTTTATAGTTAAAAAGGCAGTCAATGACGGAGTAGGTACTTATAACTACTACTTCTACTGGATAACTATTCAAACACTTTAATTTTATAGAATAATTTTATATAAATTCGTTATAATTTATGTCGAGTGTAATATGTTGTACCTATAAGATTTCAGTATTTCACTAACAGCAGAAAATAGAATCATAGTTTAATACTTACTTGAGGCAATATGGAAAATATCTCACACAAGTACGAGTAAGTAAACTTATCATGTGCAGGGTTTCTCAAAGCACGATTTCCCTGAAAATTGTAAATCCCTTTCTCAAGTAATTTTTAGGGTTCCGTACCCAAAGGGTAAAACGGGACCCTATTACTAAGACTTCGCTGTCCGTCCGTCCGTCCGTCCGTCCGTCTGTCACCAGGCTGTATCTCACGAACCGTGATAGCTAGACAGTTGAAATTTTCACAGATGATGTATTTTTGTTGCCGCTATAACAACAAATACTAAAAACAGAATAAAATAAAGATTTAATGGGGCATACAACAAACGTGATTTTTGACCAAAGTTAAGCAACGTCGGGAGTGGTCAGTATTTGGATGGGTGACCGTTTTTTTTTTTTGCTTTTTTTTTGTTTTTTTTTTTTGCATTATGGTACGGAACCCTTCGTGCGCGAGTCCGACTCGTACTTGCCCGGTTTTTAAAGTAAATAACTCATATCACTCAATGCGCAAGTGAGTCAGTTGCCGTTACCAGTCATGAATATGTGGTCTTTGTAGCGAAGTGTTATAATCACTGGCGAACCAAAGGGGTTCAAGAAAAGATTGAGAAACCCTGCTTCATAGATACATAATTACAGTCGTGTAAATTTCTAGATAGATTTGTCTAAAAACAGTTTGAGGCTCAAAGACTTAACGGCCGTCGAAAGTTAGGGTGGTATTCCATCAGATCTGTCCAATATCTTTATCCAATGTCTGTGCGTCTCACTCTCTCACTATTAAGCAAAATGTGAGACTTCGAGACACATTGGACAAATAAAAGTGAAAAAATCTAGTTTCTAGAAACTGTCATATAGGTATATAAATTATCACAATATCTATAGTTTTTACGAATGAATTAGCATGAACTCTTGAAATATTGTTAATTTATTGGAGACGGTGAGCAGCGCAAGCATTGCTCCGTGGTCGACTGATTTAATTTTTTCCTTGCAACACTTTTGTGCGTGTTTATTGTTTGAAGTAATGATTTACTTTTAAAACATATACCTATTTAATTAATGTGACTCAAGGTATTTATATTGTAAATGAGCTTCATTACGGAACACCATTTTGCTTAAAATAAGTATCCAACATACATTAAAGATTAAGAACTGAACAATTCGAGAACAATACAATTAATCTGTTTTATAAAGTACACTACAATATAAGATAACATAATTTTATACAAGAAAGTGGAATGATTTTGTGTCGATAAAATTCACCCAAGGACGATCGTACCTACATCGGCAGCTTGCATATCATGTATCTGCCTTTCAGTAGATGAACTTTAACGGCACAATTCTTTACCAATTGGACTGAATATTAGGGAAGATATAGGATTATCAACGCCAGTCTTTGCATAAGTACAAGGCATTGTAACATTATAATTCGAAACTTCACTGAAGAACATGGAAATCGTAGAGGTAACTTTAGAATTTCGACAATGGCCTTTGTATGTACACTTGAAAACGTACGAACTAAACACTAGCGTAATGCGACAATAAATACGATAATAATAAGATCATAACACGACAGTCACTCAGTCCAAGCACTAGTCCTCGGCATGCGCGTTCAATACGCCTGAAAAAGAGAAAAGAGAAACGTTAGAACGAATATTCGTATATTCTTAAATAAATAAATATTGGGGACATCTTACACAGATCAACCTAGCCCCAAACTAAGCATAGCTTGTACTATGGGTACTCGGCGACGATATAAACATAATATATACATAGAAACACTTATATTGTACATAGAAAACACCCATGACTCAGGAACAAATATCTGTATTCATCATACAAATAAATGTCTTTACCAGGATTCGAACCCAGGACCATCGGCTTCGCAGGCAGGGTCACTACCCACTAGGCCAGACCGGTCGTCATTATGTAAGTTACTATGTTGATGTTGTATAAAATTAAAATAAAATGGATCTTCGTATGTCTACTGCTATAGCCTCCTGACGACCGGGTTTCAAAATTTGCCAGCTTAAATTTAACTCTATCAAGTTGATAAAGAGTCAACAGTTAAATGGGGTCTATGTGCTATGTGTACTAAGTGTCGGACGCCGGTCGTCAGGAATCTAGATAAGTAATTGAACCTCATCCGAGAAAGATACAGAGAAAAATAGAGTTAGACCAAGAAAAGTCTGCAGCGATTTTGATAGCTCACGCAGTGCCATTGTTATTTATACGTCATAATTTCATAGAAGTTTGACGTTTAGAATAACACTTGCACTGCGTGGGCTATCAAAATCACTGCAGAATTTTCTTGGTGTAACTCTGACATTAGTGAAACCTGATACGATCTTCATACCTTCAAGAAAATGATCGTACTCCCATCTTAAATTCCGGCAGCGCACATACAACACCTCTGGTGTTGCGGGTGTCTAATGGGCGATGGTAATTTGTTACTATCGGACAGATTCGTCTGCTCGTTTGCCTCCTATACCTAACCGGCCAAGTGCGAGTCGGACTCGCGCACGAAGGGTTTCGTAACATTACGCAAAAGACGGCAAAAAATCTCATTGTTTGTATGGGAGCCCCCTTAAATATTGATTATATTCTATTTTTAGTATTTGTTGTTATGGCGGCAACAGAAATACATCATCTGTGAAAATTTCAACTGCCTAGATATCACGGTTCATGAGATACAGCCTGTTGACAGACAGACAGACAGACGGACGGACAGACAGACAGACGGACGGACAGCGGAGTCTTAGTAATAGGACCCGTTTTACCCTTTGGGTACGGAACCCTAAAAAGGTGTTGATGATCTCACCTTGACCCCGTACGCCACCTCGTACCCGCCTTTGCTCTGCATCTGGTTCTGGATGGTGTGCAGCAGCGAGGATGGCATGTCCACGTCCGTGGATCCTGGAATACACAAGCCATCATGTTATAATATGATCAATAGGAAATGCCTAATAATTGTACTTTTGTGGACCTTATTTTTATTAGAAGAACCAGGGTCCTGGTCTCCAGCAGAATAAGTGGAGCTGATAGTAAACGCTAGTTTTGGGTAGAATCAATATATTTTTCTATTCAAACATTGACAGTACATTAGACAGTAATAGGTTTACACTATATTGTGCCAGTCTGGTACATATGCAACCTCCAATACGCCATCTTAAACTATTACGGACATACATAATTACTATTGTACTCGTCTGTACTCGGTACATAAAATAAAATTTATATTATAAACTATCATGCCTGACTGTACCCAGACATAGAAATCCGCCAACAAATTAAATCGCATTAAAAGAAAAACTAGAAAAATTATTCTATTACCTAACACAAAACATTTAAAAACATAAACAATATGGCAATTACAAACGTTGTAAATAGTTAATATAGATTAAGTAGGTATAGTTATTAGTTAGTATAGATTTTAAGGGGCCGGTATATGACGTTTTCGATTTAGACCTCACTTTGTAACCATAATTTGTTCAATAAATGTTTGATAATTGCATTAAATTACACGTAAATTTATTCAAGAAGAAACCGTGTACCGACTCTTTATGCCATTATATTTTTAATTTGCTGTTATTCTCTACAAATCGACACTAAAAGTATCAAAAAATCAAAATATGGAGTTCCGTTTGAGACAGAAGCAAAACAATTTTGTCTTTGACAGTAATTGAATTATTCTATGATTTTGGAAGCTAGATAATTCAGCTACCAATTTATTATCGATTTATATTTTTACTCACAAAGACAACACAGAAATTCAATCTCAAATGTAAACTTTCGAACAATTTCCATACATTGACGACATCACTCAAAATTCTTCTTCAAGTCAGATGCCCGTTGGGGCTACACCGGAGCACACGTGTACTTCTTCAAATGAAAATGACAGCTTGATTTTCTTGCTTTTGACAATTATATTGACATTAAATCATATACGCACACGAGAAAGCATACCAGTAGATAAAATGTATTTCAAAAAATAGGGTACATAAATATCAGCTCGCGTCTCATTTAAATTTCATTTGCTGTTATTTACGGGTCATTATTGTTGAAAACCGCAGTAAACTATCTTAAAATAATACGATTACAGTCGAATTTAAGTATTATCTTCCTTCAAAACTCGCTTAAAATGAAAAAAGTTTAAAGACTCATCTTTACTGATTGGGATCAATTTTTATTATGCTGGTATCATTTTGCGTCATTTTAAAAACGTATTTGACTTCTGTATGTCAATGAATTTTGATGACAACTGTAATCTTGTATTATATTATAGAACTTTTATATTAAAATATTGCCTATTAACAGGAAGAGTTATGTAATTCGTATAAGTAATACCTGAAAGTCTTGTAACTAGATCTGTAATACCATGGATTGCGACGAATAAATTATTATGATTATGCCGTTCGTTCCGTCTATATGTATAATGCGTGTACGTGCTGTTCTCTGAAAATCTTCAAGAAAAAATAAAGGCTAGACCAGCACTAAGTACTAGCAAGTTTTTGCGGCTTTGGAGACCGAGATGAAGCTTACAGGCCAATAGCGTTGTGACCTGGTTATTGTTATGTATACCTATGTATCGAATGTTTTATAAATTTACTACAAAAAGCAATGTTTTATTTCGATTAGGTCTACATTTTGTGCATATTGCATATCTGAAGTATTTTCGTACTAAACTTGAAACTTCCGTTGAAACTAAATAAAATAATTATTCCAAATGTACAGTCACCTGCAATTTATGTTACACAACGAAGGCCGCAAAAATATCTGACACGATCTTATTTGTAGAACCATAAGAGCATGTCACATATTTTTGCGACCTTCGAAGAGTAGGTACCGTCATTACTCATTATCATCAACTTTGCCCGCTTTTTTTTAAACACGAATTTCTCAAAAAAAATCACATCATATGACTTTTTTTTGCTCAGCACGTCCATTGTGATCAAACGCATCAGTTTATGTGAAGAAAACATTTTTTTATCGTGTTTTTACCCATTTTTTTGCGTTTTAGAGGGCGGGCAAATAAAAAAATATCCGGGGTTTTCGCCAACATTGCCCAAGTCAATTTGGTATTCAAATACAGCTCGTATATATGATGATGATGTCTAAGGATCACTTAAAGGTTTTGGGCAATCCTACCATTCCCTGTTAATAACTTAGCGATAAGTGTAAAAACTTTTAAATAAATTTGCTGGGCAATGTTGCCTACCCGTTTTTGCCCATTTCCAAATAAGGCTCGCCTAAGCATTTTACAAAGGCTAGGGTTTTCACTTTTGAGAAAATCTGTTACAATAGTTTAATGACCAAAAATATGATTTTTGTTGTGTTTTCATTCGTTAACGGGATAAAACATCTAAATAAAGGATAATAAGACAAATTAAATACAGTATATATTTATAAACTTATTTTAGTGTACAAACATAACCTTCTTTTACTTGCGAAGTTGGGTAAATTAGATGAAAGTGACAACCCTAATCCGTTTTTGGTGGTGGGCAATGTTGGTATGGATGCCAAATTACCGGATTACTTTGCCCACCGCTAAAACTTTTGTGTATTTAGGCCTTATTAGTTTAAATCTCAATAGACATAATCTATGCTTCATGTGTTAGGGGCTGTCCATAAATTACGTCATAGATTTTTGACGATTTTTGACCCCCCCCCCCTATAATCATCCAAAAATCATGCTTCAAATGACCCCATTTCCTCCTACTTCATGCTACCGTCATCCGATGTCCAGACCCCCCCCCCCCCTAATTTGAAATGACGTAATTTATGAATAGCCCCTTATAACTGAAACCCGGAAATATTTGTCAAAGGGTTCTCAATTTTTTCTACTTGCATTCATTATTTATCAATTTTTTGCCCGCCGAAATATACCCTATATTAGACAACTCGCTCAAACTCAAAATTCCCAAGTCAAGTTATGCACAAGTTTGGCATATACTTTGTCAGAAATATAACCAATTTTCTACTAAAAACAGCAGGGTGGCCATAACTATTATCAATTTTTCTACATTAACGAATTTGTTTAAAATTGTCGTTTTGGGCAAAGTTTCCCTGGAGGCAAAGTTGGCGCTAATGACGTAACATATTATTGCAGGTGACTGTACATAAATGTTTCGGTGATTTTGAGATTATTTTCCAGGTTAGTTTACTAACAATCAAGTTATGCAGATACCGATTTCGTGAACGTATAAGTAGTAAGGTACCGCTATTGTTTAGCGATACCGATTATTTTTGAAGGTAAAACTATACCGGTTGAAATATAAAGATATTAAAATTACAGCAGGGACAATCATTTTTTATAGGTGTACCTAAACCATCATTGGCCGAGCGTTAGCAAAGGTCTCCGTTTCAGCTTGGGCAAAAATGCTTTTGTATGTTCTCCTTTGCAGATCACATTTCTCAACTGATTCTCGTGAAAATTTGTAAGCAGGTTCGATAGAACTATTCTGTTCCGCTTTATCCGCCAAAATGGAATTGCCACCCTGCTGAAACTTTATTTATTTAAATTCCTATTGAATGGATTTTGCACCTTATGAAAAACCGTATAGAGTAGTAAATAACATTTTACATCTGACTTAATGACATCTTGTTTTATTCGCTTTAATTGTACAAAACGCGTATCTCGACAAAGCAATAGTAGGTAGTAAAACAGTCAACAATCAAATGAATTAAATAGGTACGTCACGTGTGACATGAACAGACAAGGAAAGCAAGATTAAATGCATTGTTTCTCTTTCATCTTTAAATAGAATGCTTTTACCCTAAAAGGAGGCTAGTGGTCAATACTAAACTAAAAGTCCAATCTTAAAAAAACATGATGGGTCACTGACCTGTCCCAGTAAAGTGAGGTAGTGTGCGTGAAGTGCGCTTGTGTGTGAAATGGGGTAAATTGACAGAATCTGATATTTTACCCACCGCTACCGTCGCCTTAAGTAAACAAATATTGTACGCCTGACAGGCAAATTATAGTGAGTCCACTAAAATACATATTATGTAATCCACCTTTCTGTAACACCTATAATTATGCAATAAATGATTATCTTATCTTATCTTATCTTATCTTATCTTATCTTATCTTATCTTATCTTATCTTATCTTATCTTATCTTATCTTATCTTATCTTATCTTATCTTATCTTATCTTATCTTATCTTATCTTATCTTATCTTATCTTATCTTATCTTATCTTATCTTATCTTATCTTAACACATTATAGTATCAAACACCTAAGTACTACTCTAATCCGCTATTGGAGGTTGCATATGTACCAGACTGGCACAATATAGTGTGAACCTATTACTGTCTAATGTACTGTCAATGTTTGAATAGAAAAATATATTGATTCTACCCATGGACCTAGAATACTACGGACGTAGTTTTGCTAAGACAAAAACTGTGATTCCATCATCCACCAATTTCCTTGTATTTACGCGTGACACACACACATTGACAGTTATCTCAATGCCCTCATCCACCAATTTGCCGTCAGACGGATCGAAACGTCAGTGAAGTAAATTTGTCCACGAAAAATGTAAAATATGCCGGCATGCGTAGTTAAATCCTGCAAGAATTGTACCGATCGAAAGAAAAAAAGTGACGGAATAACTTTCATAGCTAATTTTATCAATTATCACGGTATAGTACATAAAATCTCCATATTTCATTGTTTATAAATGCGAAACAGGAATGTGACCAGTAAGTTGAATAGGGTAATTTCCCGAAAGTAGGGTAATTGATGCCCTTCTTATTATATCATTATGTATATAAGAGATAATTTAGGATATTTAGGTAAATAGCTAAATTATTGATTTTGCATTTTTAAACTAAAGGAAATTCAAGACGTTTACATGAATAATGTTTTTAGTTAACGTATGTAAGGTAAACATACTCATGGTGCTCGACGCGGTCCCAGTCCAGTACATGTCATCTTGAAACTTAAACCATTGTCAATAGAGGTGACAGCAAGGTGTCATCTATTGGACATTAACATGTCGAGCACTAGTACATTTACCTTATATTTATTTTTTGTATAAAATCAGATGTGTTACAAGTTAAATATCATTAGGTATTGCAAATAATTTTTGCACAAAGTAATTTGCATGTAATTTGCAAGTAATGCGCATTTTCAAGACCTATAAAATCAGTTAGCTACACACTTTTTTATTGTCTAACGTAAAACTGTCCTACTTTCATATTTGAAAACAAGGACGATATTGAAAATAATTGTTTCACCATTAGGGGACAATTTGTGTTACATGGTATCACTCGTCTACACGCACACTTTCAAACCGTCCGCCATTGCAGTGTCACAATTTGTCTTAAGTGACATTCCCTCTGTCAAATATATAACTCTATGATTCTACCCAAAACTAGCGTTTACTATCAGCTCCACTTATTCTGCTGGAGACCAGGACCCTGGTTCTTCTAATAATTTTTACAAGAATTACAAAATATGAGGGGGCTAACGAAAAATTGTAGTTCTACACGTCTTAATTTGCTCGGTAGAAAAAAATAACGAAAACATGTCTAAATAATATTCATTTTTAGTTGTAGGTATATCGTTACCCTGCATAATAATAATATAGTAGGTATAATTTTAGTATAAAGTAGCTAATGATATAGCCAAGGGACTTGATGAGCAAAATTTTAAACGTAAGTATATTTTCAGAGAGATAAGATGAATCTTGTGACGGAAGCGTGAACGCAGCGCTTCATATCTTTTGTCCCCTTTCTAATTTCCTGACTACCCCCTCAAGCATGATCTAAGTAAATACGAACACTTAAAAATAATCGATAATATTAGAAGAACTATATCCTATCGTGTAACCATAGATAGAGGGATTATTACTAGTTAAGAACCGACACGTACCTACCTACGATAGAAAATCGAGTAAAAAAATACAATGGCTTCAGCGCACCATATTTACAATAATTCCAGACTCAATTTTACATTGAGCTATTAGACAGCTAAGTACAATGCCAAGGCAAAGCGATGGTTCTATGAATAGCAATACGTGACTGAGATACATTAATTACCAATTCCATTATTGGCTATTAATCTAATCATTTTATAGATCACGCCATTTCTCCATCTAAAAGAACATTAGCAAAGGCCGGCAGAGTCTTAATGAGTGGTGAATGCTTTATAAATAAAACAAAATAATAAATAGCTGGGGCATAACGCAATGTTTTAATGTAGTAACCCGCAGAAGGCCGTTCCGAAACAATGACGAACAGACGTCGAGGTTCTGTGTGGCGTATGGTCAACAATCAATGCGTGATTATCATATCTCAGTTCAATTCAATAGTGAATGCATTGTGTGAGCTTGTGATTCTTAGCTCTATTGAAATTTGTTTTTATATTTCAAATACCAGAGATGTGACTTATTTGAAATATGTACATACTTGTATTTAAAATGCAAATACAAAATGCAAAATACCTATTTTGTATTTAAATACTTTTTGAAGAAAACTATTTTGTATTTTATTTGAAATAGTTTTTGGAACCTATTTTCTATTTTCAAAATACAAAATACTTTATAGTAGGTAATGTAGGTTGGAGTTACAATCTCTTCTGATGTAACTTCCGCTTCTGTTCCTGGTATATATTAATGACCTTCCTAATGCTATCCGTTATCACATGGTGCTCTTTGCTGACGACAGCACCTCAATTATTGAATGTAGTAATTTGAATGATTATAAGCATGGCATCAGTAGCGTATTGGACAGTATAATTGAATGGCTAAATGAAAATAATCTATTAATAAACTTAAGAAAGACGAACCTAATGCACTTTCGACAGCGAACACAAATTATTGACATGGACATAGACTACAATGGCACAAAAATAGAGAATGTAGAGGTAACAAAATTTTTAGGGTTAATGATTGACGACCAGCTTAGCTGGAAATATCATATAGAGTATTTATGTAAAAAACTAAGTACATCAGCCTTTGCATTATTTAAACTGTCAAAAACTGTTAACCTTGAAGCAATGTTGACGGCATATCATGGTCTTGTAGCCTCGGTGTTAAGATATGGCATCATATTTTGGGGCAACTCAGATCATAAAGAAATAGCCTTCAAAGCGCAAAAGCGTTGTGTACGATCAATGTGCGGACTAAAAGTTAGAGAGAGCTGTGTACCTTTCTTTAAGTCACTTAAAATATTAACACTGGCATCGTTATACATACTAGAAGTAGCTATACAGGGTGAAATTTAAATCACTGGCCATATTCATTCCAGGCACTAGGTTACACTTAAGGAATCTATTTAGCGAAAAAAAAGAGTACATTTTTTTTAAATTTTCATTTTTCAATTTTTAAATACTTTCCACGAGTCGTGGTCACCCTATTACCACAAATGTAAACAAACCTAATAGTAGGTTTTAACAACAACATCAGCAAAACCCTTATCTGACCTTCATTAAACCTTATAATCGTTGCAATAGGGTCCACCTAGTTAGTGTTGGCGATGGTAGGCAGGTTTATCAATTTCGAGGGTAGTCTAAACCATTCCGCGCTAGCGGTAAACATAACGGCTAGCATAAATTATTAGTCACTCGTCACTCGCCAACCTTAAAATAATAATCGCGCGCGTACTAAGGTTTAAAAAAATGTTTTCGAACCGGGAATATTAGGAAATGGTACGGTGTTATTTATTAAGTGGTGAGTGTTTACGTGGTGCACAAAGATTATACGAAATGGAATCAGTTCCACGCCTTCGCAGACAAGGATTGAATCCAAGAGTACCATCTCGTGGGACTTTCGTTAATTGCGTCGACTTTTAATCAAATGTAAGTACATAAGATGATTCAATTTTTTAAATACGCCTGAATGCAAAGATTCCTGACCTAGTTTTTACTCATTGTTTTTAAGCCACGGACGTTTTGTTAATAATCATTAGTCAGAAATAATATTTTAGATTAAAAATGGGTTGCCTTTGCATTTTGATGGCTCTAAGCCCGTTAAAGTATGAAGGAAAAATTAGCAACTTATGTAGGTAAGCGTCTTATCTCGCTGCAATAGGGTTCATAATTGGTGACGCGATTGCAAACAGCGGGAGGGGCGGGGTGTTAATGACCTTAACTGATAAGAGAGAAGCGGGTGTAGTGGGTAGTTGTCGGTTCACCATAATGTACGAGGTTTTTAGGACAACTTGATGATGAGTTATTTCGAAAAAAATGTACTGAGCGGTATTAAAAGAAAAAACACGTGTTTAATATTTTTTCGAGTTCTTTCGGGTGTTTCAATTTGGCCAGTGAATTAAATTTCACCCTGTATTTGTCAAAAGCAAGCTAAACTTATACAGCAGCGTTTCTCAAGGCCGGAGATTTCCAACACGTCAACAATATAGTCAGAATCTGAAAACCCTACAGTGTTGTAACACCGCGCTGGTGAAAAATGGCATCTTAGGCATGGCACCGATAATATTTAATAAAATTCCAAACAATTTTAAAGTACTTGACATATATAAATAAATAAATAAATAAATAAATATTATAGGACATTCTTACACAGATTGACTAAGTCCCACAGTAAGCTCAAGAAGGCTTGTGTTGTGGGTACTCAGACAACGATATATATAATATATAAATACTTAAATACATAGAAAACAACCATGACTCAGGAACAAATATCTATGTCATCACACAAATAAATGCCCTTACTGGGATTCGAACCCAGGACCATCGGCTTCACAGGCAGGGTCACTACCCACTAGGCCAGACCGGTCGTCAAATATATGAATTCAAAAAACAGTTTACTTCGTATCTTATTGACAAATGCTACTATACTATTAGTGAATACATAAATGATGATAATGGCTCAGACTTGTATTAGAATTGTATTGATTATTGATATCTAAATGTATTTTCTTTTCTATTGACATTGGATTTAAATTTTGTATTATAATTGTAAGACAATATTTCAGTTTGTATTTTAAGTGAAATTTGTAGTAGTATTAATGTTAATGGATGACTATGTTTTCAAATAGGTAGGTTTTTTTAGACATAAGCATGCGTTTATTTGATAACCGCACGAGACAATTTTGTACACCTGCATAGTGGGTAAAGCATAGAGGCCAATGTATATTTATGTACCTACCATCTTTCATGTAACCTATGTTTAACAAAATAAATGAAATGAAATGAAACAATCCTGGCAAGGTGGCAACTCTCTCATTCTTTTAATACGGAACTGTTGAATCTGTTTAGTAACGTCGCACATGACCTCAAGCGTAGCGAGTGGGTAAAAAGTGGAATCTTGAGTGTTGCGAGGGTTTCAAGGCACGAGAGGAGAACAAACTTTTCTGCCCTGGTGAAACACAAACGAGACGTTTTCATCACACCAACGAGAGGCATTATACTAGTTGTAAAACATTACAAATCTAAATTAATGCTTTAAAAATTGGCTTTTAAAACCATCATCCATGCATCCTACCGGTTAATATGAGCAAACAACTAGAAATTTGCACTTTAGATACTTAGAGGACTTATTGACACACTGTTTCCAAAGAATAAAGAGAGTGTTTTGAACACGGAAATTCCGAGTAATACTTTTTAATTCAGACTAGGTATTCACTATTCAGAGTAGGTACCTTTTATCGCAAAGTATTTGTGTTTTGCATTTGAAATAGTATATCAAGGAAGTATTTGTATTTAGTATTTAAATACTTTTTATAAAGTATTTGTCACATCTCTGTCAAATACTATAATTAATGACAGTTCCATTGTCCTATCTACTGCCACCTACCTAGTGTCTGGTTTAGCCAATTTGAAGTTCATACTCTGACAATAGTACATTTAGGGTTGCCAGATCGAAAGACGCTATTATCGGGAAAAAATATAATTTTTTCGGGATTTTGGGACTTAAGTTGGAAAAAAAAACATCCAAATTAAAGTAATGTATTAAAAACAACGATATTTTACATTATTAGCACTCCGTCAGCTGCTCTGGCCATAGACGTTTTTATATAAAAATAGTATACATTCTTTGAGGTCTTGAGGCGCTCGCTCGCTCGACGACAGTTCGGAACTTGAAATTGTTGTTTTATAACGTGAAGCTGTTTTTCGGGACAATTTTCACTTTGTCGGGAATCGGGAACACATGCTAAAAATCGGGAGAATCCCGCCAAATCCCGACCATCTGGCAACCCTAAGTACATTGTGCAACATGGGGCGTAAGTTGAATATTGCAAACGAGAGTAAGTTAAATCGCGACGGCTTGCCGGAGCGATTTATAGACTCGAGTTTGCAATATTAGTACGCCCCGAGTTACACACAATGTTTTTCATCACACTTGCGATACAAAAATTAAGTAGGTATAAAGACAAAAAACTGGTAATTATGGCACTAGAAACTTCATAACTCCCTAGGGAGAACGCTTTTTCTATAACTCCCGCTAAACCTGCGTGCAATTCCACATTTACTGAGCGAGTGTGATGAAAAATACTTTTCATCACACTTGCTCGGAAAAGATGTATTTACACGTAGGGCTTGCGGGCGGGAAATTGAATTTTTCGCCCTAGGGCGGAAAAAATCTTTTCCGAGCAAGTGTGATGAAAAACACTTATTTACACGTAGGGCTTGCGGGCGGGAAATTGAAATTTTCGCCCTAGGGCGGAAAAGTGTTTTATACAGAAGTTTGTTTTTATTAATTCTCCTTTTTTTCCTTACAAGTGTGATGAAAAACATTGTGTGTGCCACGGGCGGTAAAGAAATTCCGAACTCGTGAACATTTTAAGCCCTCGCTTCGCGTCGGGCTTAAAATTGACACTCGTTCGTAATTTCTTATTTCCCGCCCTTAATACACAATGTACTATTACAGTACATATGGTGCTACTTTACCCCCTAGGGCGGGATTAAGGACAATACGTGCCTAAATGTGCCTATGTCAAAAATTTAAGAGCCATCATGTCAGTACATGAACGTAAAACGTTGTACAATACACGTGCGAAAAGGTAATTCGCAACGAGTAGCGATAAAGGAAACCGGACTAATCAAAATAAGGCCTAATTTCTCCTCTGGGTTGGAGTGTCAGATGGCAGTCACTATCGTAAAAACTAGTGCCTAAGCCAATTCTTGGGATTAGTTGCCAAGCGGATCCCAGCTTCCCAGAGCCGTGGCAAAGAGCCGGGACAACACGAGGAAGATGACGATGACAGCGACAAAATATTTGTCACTGTAAAGGATACCTATCATAAAGAAAGTCAAGTTCACGATGACATGCAGTTACAAATTATACAATGTACATTGAAAGGCAACAAAAAGCCATTGATGTTCAATTTTTTATTTTTATCATTGAATATTTGGAAGAAATATAAAGATATAAAATTATTATAGGTATGTCTATAAAACTTGCATCAAAGTGCAACTGTTGCGTCGGCATTCGGCAATCGGATTAAAATCACTCCCACAACACGTTACCCTATTTGTAACAGATAACAGTTAAGAAGCTTAACATTCAATCGATCACACAAACTTTCACGTAGTCGTGGATAATGATAATGTTACTTCGTATGTATCAATTAAGGCACAACATACATAATGATTTTCATTACAGACATCAGCTATATATGCAATTCATAACCGTGACAACACTGAACTTCACAGTAAAGATAAACAGTCAAACCTACCGAAGTTCTTCTGGGTATAATGTTACCCAAACATGAGTCCTCCTTAGTGTTTTAGCGGATGGTGCTGGGCCTAAAATACGGCGTTGCGTGAACAAGAGATTTCCTTTGGCAGGATTGGTCCTTAGGACCCAAGGATGGATTTAAGAAGTGGAGCCACCGAGATTTTTGATGTAAATTTTTAGGGGGGGGGGGGGGGGGGGGGGGCTCTCAACTTGATCTATATATCTATATCATTTAAGCTACTAGGCCAAGTTTGGTATCGTTTTCGTATAAATCGGGGATGCCGAATTCATTTCTGATATCATAATGACACCATTCCGAAGTAAAAACACATAAAATATGAAATAACTTTTTTTTTTAATTCCTCTTCACGCTTAAACCGCTAAACCAATTTAGTTAAAAATTTGGTACAGAGATAGTTTGAGTTCCAGGGAATAACATAGGCTACTTTAAATCTCAAAAATCATCCTTTAAGGGTGTGAAAAGGGAGGTGGAAATTTGTATGGGGATTCAATAACCGCTGAACCGATTTAGATAAATTTGGTATAGAGATATTTTGAGTCCCGGGGAAGAACATAGGATAGATTTTATTTAAAAAAAAATCGCTTAATAGGAAAAGGTAGGTGTAAGATTGTATGGGGAATCAATAACGGCTGAACCGATTTAGATGAAATCTATGTCTACATCTTTGATTTACTTGAAAATGATACTAAACTTGACATAGAACCTAAACTTAAACAATTATTAACATCAGACGTCGCCGACGCTTAAAACCCCCCCACCCCCCACTTGCATCAAAAATCTGGGTGGCTCCACTTCTTAAATCCATCCTTGGGTGCTAAGGACCAATCCTGCCAAAGGAAATCTCTTGTTCATGCAACGCCGTGGTTGACCTTTTTATGCTCTGAGCACACTCAACTATTTTCCTTGTTGCTTCCTAGTATTAAATTCTTTGTTTCATGGTTTCATGCTAATACTTGCTATTTGGTAGACATAAGTTTTAAAAACTCTGATCATACCTCCTCATCTCCTCAATCACTTTGTATATTTTTAGTATGTGGTTCGTTTACAAACGCTCGCGACCTTAGAGAGACGTGACCCGTCTAACGCCAGTGAGTGAGTCTCTGAGTCAGCCACTATGTATTACATTACTGAGATAACTGATAATAGACACGGACATATAGCCAAATAGATCGTCTGTGTCATTCGCCCATCAAAGTCGTAGTTTACAAATATGAAAACATTAGGAAAAATATTTATACACGATTTGATGTGTATTAACCCATAGCCCATTTGCCTATGCCCCTGCGTTTTTATTTTATATTGCCTTTTTGTTATAAAACTTATAAACTCATTCTAAAATAATTGCTGCATTGCCGACATCCTGTTCGCACACTTAAACAAAATTCTAGACAATAAGTTTTAATATTTGATTGTCAAATGATACGGGTGTTTTGTATGGCTCATAATTATGCGAAAAGCAAGCATAATTTCGCGTATTCATCGGAAACGGTCAGTGCCGCAAAGTTTAAGGTCGAGACATTATGCTATTCTGAACGATTTGACCTCCGCTCACATTCAATGGCACTGTGACACTCACAGCCGGGAAAATGATTTTAGTTGCAGTGTTACAGCAACGCGAGGAAACTAACTGTAGATAATTTCAATTGAAATCCAAATGAACGATATTAAATATTTACCATTCAAAAACATCACATAAAACTTGATAGTTAATATTAAATTTTTAGGGCTATGCCGCTATTTGTATTTGTTTTCCTATCTGCTCTATATTTCTATTTGTTTTGTTTGACTGTATTTGAGTTTTACTTCTTTGAATTTATAATTTGTTGATGTGTCATATGTTCTATTTTACCGTGTAAGCGAATTGGTAAACTACTGTAAGCTTATATGAGAGAAATAAATGGTATTGTATTGTATTAAAGTCAATACCGCTAGCCGACATGAGGAAAACAACTTTAAATTTGCATCAAATTACTTTGCCTCTCTTATGGATAAAATACAATTTTATCAGTTTTAGTAGAATAAAGAGAGCCTTTACGAGCTGGTGTGTTGAAAACGAATTCAATTCTGTACCGTATTCTCGCGCAATAATTTCCAAATTCAAAGTGGATTTCCATTGTAACGGGTGTTGTGCGACTTGTCCGTGGCGGGGTACGAGTAGAATACAGGGGCCCGTTTCTCAAAAGCTTGTAACTTGTAATACACGCGGAAGTCCCGTTCTAAGAACAGCTGTCAAAAAGGGACTTCCACTTGTATTACAAGTTACAAGCTTTTGAGAAACGGGCCCCAGCTGTCACATTTCTCAGCTGAGCCTTCCGAACTCGTACAAAGGACACAACCGTGTAACTGCGGTTTCTATTCAAATATATCCTCTTGAACTATGACAGCCTTTATAACGAAACTACTGTACGGAATAGTTTATAACAGCCAGCCTGTTCACATAATATTTTATCTAAATAGTAATATAGAGATCCTAGTTATTTTAGGTAGTGCTGGTAAATTGGCCTAGGGATTCGGAGAGCTTTGTGTCATAGCCTCATAGATCACAATACTGCTGCTCGGAAACGGTAGATGACCCCAGATTGTGGCATACATTTCTGGTAGGGTTCTGAGGCCGCAAATCGCCCGGGACTGTTACCGACCATCTTGCCAGCGCCTCGGTTACAAATGGTACCGGGAAATTGCCACTATCCAAAGAATAAATGCGAGTGACAAGACCCTCAGTTCCATATGAAGACGCCAGAAAAGCCACTAGTCCCATATCCTCCACGCGACGAATCCCCAAGCCACCGTATCGAATAGGGAGTGCCGCCTGAACCCACTGTGTTTCACTGAGCTCCACGTTCAAAACCAGCTCCAAGGTCAACTTCAACTGCCTATCCAACTCCCTTGCTTCGTTGACAAAAAGCCACGACGGAGACGTCCTCAAAAGATATGTCATCCGCGGCGTGGCAAAACAATTACGCAACAAAGTTAAGGCAACATGGGACGACAGGCACCCCAAGTGACCTCAGACTGCCTCAAGAGCCTCTCTCTTAGTATTCAGAGCTGCACTGACACCATCGGGAAATATTGGCGCCCCCAGCAAAGATAAAGAAGCTTTATCCACCTTCCCAATACCAGGTAGCAAATAGCAATACTGATTAAAGTAAGTAATTAAAATGATTATGATAACCAGATCCATGAAACTTAATTAATCCCACATCTGAAACTAATCTCAAACTATACCACAACCAACCTGTTTAAAATAACTGTAGGTAACTGATTGATGTAAAACGTAAAGTGAGCTTGAAATGTGTCATTTATAACGCTGTCACACCGATGTCCTGCATATTCCTCTCATTCCTCTGCTGCGAGTTATTCGAGGACTCGTATAAATAGGCGTATCCGGTGGAGGCGGCTCGTCAGGACGAACGAACATCACAAGGTTTTGGACACTAATAACTCGGTCCCATTGTCAAAGAACTGAGGTTAATATTAAGATTATTTTCTTTCTAGCAAAGTCATGAGTGTCATGACTTGCGAAGTGCCAATTTTTTCCTTTTCATAGGAGTACCTACCTGTAGTTTCGCAAATAATATAATTTTGATATGTATCTATAGGTAGTAAGTACTTAAACTATAGTTAGGTACCTACGTATATACATATAAAGTGAGCAAACATCGCATAATAAGTAGGCAGGTAAACATTTTACCACAAGTTCTAAATCCGCAACTGTATTCCTGGCATTCAATCTGAATATAAACATATAAACAATATGACTAAGGTAACTGACATGTTTATTTAATTTTAAAGATAGCTACAGTTCAATTCGAACGTACACTGACATCTAAATGAAATCATTCAGTTATCGTGCATTTCGCTGTGCTTTTGCACAATATCCAAATGATATCTTCAAACATAAAATTCTGATATCAGCGTACGTTCGAATTGGCCTGTCTTTGTTGGGCACGAGAAGGCAGTTCCAAGTGTTTCATATTCTGCTGTCTTGCAAGAAACCGAATTACGATAGGAACCAACTGAGAATTGATTGGTCATATTTATTGTGAAATACTAATTTACACATTGTTTTTACAATAATGATGATTTATGTGTCGTGATACGTTGCGCAATGTGAAGTAGGCAGAACTGCGTATTTATTAATTGTTTCCTGTTACAGAGAAGAAATAAAATACGCCCCTTTACTTTATATATCTACTTACGTCGATTTGTTCTCTCTTACTAACGAAATATTATGTCGAGTATGTGAGGTGTGTAATAAAGAGTATTGTATTGTATATTATTAAGAACATAACAACCATTACAATATTAACTACAATTTTAATTATGTTATTCTTATTGAGCTTACTGTGGGACTAGGTCGATCTGTGTAAAATTGTCCTATAATATTTATTTATTTATGATATTGTAACGAATTAGTGCCTACTACTACTATTGGTGGGTACCTACTAGCTACCTAATACAAATATGTTCTCAACTCAATTTATTTGTAGTGAATAAGTAAAGTGAATGAGAACGAATACAATTTACGCTCTTATTTTAAAACGATATTCTAAAATAACATGAACTTAACTTCTAATGTATGAGAGCGGCTTTTTGGCGGCGGGTTCGTGTGACTCTTTAAGTTTACTACTCCACAAATGTAGATGATTGGTTACAAAAACGATTTGCAAACACATAGAGGCCATAGAGCATGAAAAACTAAAACAAAAAACAACCATTAAATAGTTATTTGTACAACAAGAGATCAAAGTTTGATATTTCTTCGAGTGCTTATTTTGAGTCCCGTGCAAGCGAAAGATTCTATAATAGATTCACGAGCGTAGCGAGTGAATCTAATTTAGAATCTTGAGCGTAGTAAGGGATTCAAAAGCGCATGAGATGTAAATAACTTTGATCTCGTGTAGTACACAAAATTTTTCACCCTAAGCAGTGAGAACATACCTAGAGGGACAGAGATAATAGAACCCAAGTATATCGAACTTGTATTAGACCCCGCATGTTGAAATGACATTTGACTATAAAGGTCACTTGAATGTCATTTTGTCTCACTCAGTGAGCAAAATCGCATTTTGCTCACTGAATGAGACACACTCAGTGAGCAAAATGCTATTTTGCTCACCGAGTGAGACAAAATGACTCAGTGAGCAAAATCGCATTTTGCTCACTGTTTTTAAGAAGCAAAGTACCCTTGTTCGAGCTGCTGAGGTGAAAATAAATAAACAGAACTCGCGCGTTTACATGGTATGAGTGTATGACTCACTCGACTCCTCACTTGCCATTTGCACTTATAAATTTACTGTCCTACTTGTACCATGCGCATTAGAGCAGGACAGCTGGCTAATTGTGATACGGATTCGGATTACTACGATATGGGTGGCGGACGGCGAACTTTGCCAGTTATTTTTGACTTCATGTTAGAGGGAAAACATGTACGGTGACTTGCGGGCTGGAATTCCAATGCTGAGAAGGAAAGGTAAATAATAAAGACTGGTCGCCTTACAAAACTGAATTCCTTCTGTTGTGTAAATAAATATACAGATGTGGAAGTTACGGAAAGTATTAAAAAAGTTGAATAAGTTCTCGGAAATGTCATAGGAAATTATAGAAGGTTTCATTTTGGAAACGATAATTTTCGTTCCCCATACGACAATAACTATGAAAATTTTGTTTCTTTGAAAGAAATAATCATCATTCAGCCTATATACGTCCCACTGCTGGGCACAGGCCTCCTCTCACTCGCAAGAGAGCTTGGGCTATAGTCCCCACGCTGGCCCAATGCGGATTGGGGACTTCACATACACCTTTTGAATTTCTTCGCGGATGTATGCAAGGTTTCCTCACGATGTTCTTTGAAACATTATTATTATAAACGTCTGTCAATTCAAAAATATCGTTAAAAAAGTAATTTGAATTTGTATTAGACATAAAATAACGAAGGCATTTGAAAGTTTATGACGAATTGGACCAGTCTTTAGTGTATGGTCTTTGGTCATGGCAATGTAGTATTCATTGTCTGGTATGCTTGCTCGGTTGCTTTGAGATCAGGAAGTAGAACGTTAATTACCAAGTCAGATTAAAGGCGCTTCTTCAAGGCGTTCGACATTTTCAACAAGCATGTAACGAATGGTTAAATATTAGTAGTTTAAAGTATAAAAAAGTTACGCGTAATTTATCGATGACTTTTATATAAAAATATAAACATGTAAAGATCACTACCAAAATGCCAACATTAATATAGTAGTCAGGTAGACCACTCTATGACTATTTTTATAATACTTTTAACCCTCTCAACTTTAATTATTACCCGGCTGCATCCTAAGGAGGCCGGGGTCATTTTTGGCAGGGTTATTCCCACTAGTTACCACCAAGTTCTTACCAGTGGTAACTACTGGGAAAAATAATTCCTAAGAAGTAAGAACTTGGTGGTAACTAGTGGGAATTACCCAATCTACTTACATCTATCTAATCTTATTATTGATCAAAGCATAACTATTATCTCTTTAAACGGACGACCCAGACGACCACTAAAATGCAATGACATGCACGATTAGAGATGATGTGACAATGACGAATGAAATTAAATTGGTAACACAGACATGTTTGCGTAACACTTTGTTTCAGAGATCAGCCCCAACTGATTATGAAAAGTAAATGACAACTCCATGTTCAAGTGCCTAACCTAGATAGTGCCGATTGACGTAACCAAGATTGGTCAAAGCCGGTGTGTAGCAAGAATTTTTCTTTACTGGAAGCAATTAGAAATCTTGTACAAGTTCCAGTTGCCGATGCTCAGTTGTTTTGCAAACCTGTCCCTTTGCTCGACCGCTTGGGATCTTATAGCCCTCAGATCAAACGCTCGTCTCAAAACAAAGCCACTGGGATGTGGAACGCCAGGAATATTATTAGCTTTATTTACGGAAGTCTAGTTTATTAGTTATCGTAACTGTTCTCGCAGTCAAAATGGCCGGATACAGTGACAGGTCTGCATTAAAGCAGAGGCGTTCCAATCGCTTTCAGAGCGCAGGCCAATTTATCGCTTGGGTGAACCAACTTACTTGGGCTCTTTTTGTTTATGGATATTTATAGATTTCTAGGTCACGTATCACTGGTCCGTCCGAGATCTTGCTGAGTCGCCCGTGTTTATGAAATCAATGAGACCTTCCAATCAAGGGGACCTTGATGTATTGACATTTTCCCATTTAAAAGGTCCCCGACTGCAATTGAAATAAAATACACAGGCACAGTCACGATCCTAAATGAGCATAAAACTTTTGCGTTTGTTGTTTATAACCTTCACTAAACACTCATATTCTAATAATTTTTTACATTCATTAAGTTGAGTAACTAACACAACTAAAAATTATTTTTGTCTTTTCAGTTCGCTTTTTCGCAGTCGTGTTTTTTAATTTTTAATTAATTAATTTTATATTATACTTTTTAGATTTTTTTTATTTTATACTTTTTAGAATTTTTACATTCATTTAGTTGAGTAACTAACACAACTAAAAAATATTTTTATCTTTTCAGTTCGCTTTTTCGCAGCCTGGTTTTTTAATTTTTAATTTATTTAATTAATTTTGGGGTCATGATTTCTTTACTAACCATTTGAAGTCACTTTATATTACTTTTGCGAGGGCGTCCTCAGTACAGAAAGGCACGCAGAGCGCCGCATATATCGGGCTACGCCCGACTCCTTTGGAACGCGTACAGTGCGTCACGAACGTCGGGCTACGCCCGACGCTTTCAGTAAGAGGGCACTGAAGGCGTCTTGGTAAGCGTACAGCGTGTCACGTACGTGGGCCTACGCCCGACACTTAGTATGAGAGAGTCGAAGGCGCCTGGCTTTGGACCGAGTGCAGCGCGCCACGTACGTCGGGCTACATCCGACTCTTTTACTATTAGGGCGCCGAAGGCGCCCGGCTTTAGAACGCGTACAACGCGCCTCGTACACGCCCGACGCTTTGAGTAAGAGGGCGCCGAAGGCGCCCGGCTTTGGTAAGCGTACAGCGTGTCACGGTACGTACGACGGGCTATGCCCGACATTTAGTATGAGAGAGTCGAAGGTGCCTGGCTTTGGACCGAGTGCAGCGCGTCACGTACGTCGGGCTACATCCGACTCTTTTATTTACTATTAGGGCGCCGAAGGCGCCCGGCTTTAGAACGCGTACAACGTGCCTCGTACACGCCCGACGCTTTGAGTAAGAGGGCGCCGAAGGCGCCCGGCTTTGGTAAGTGTACACCGTGTCACGTAAGTCGGGCAAGCCCGACACTTTTAGTATGAGAATGTTGAAGGCGACTGGCTTTGGACCGCGTACAGCGCGCCATGTACGTCGCGCTACGCCCGACGCTTTGAGTATGAGGCCGGCTTTGGTAATCATACAGCGTGTCACGCTACGCCCGATACTTTTAATATGAGAGAGTCGAAGGCGCCTGGCCTACGCCCGACACTTTTAGTATGAGAAAGTAGAAGTCGCCTGGCTTTGGGCCGCGCACAGCGCGCCACGTACGTCGGGCTACGCCCGACTCTTTTAGTATGAGGGCGCCGAAGGCGCCCGGCTTTGGAACGCGTACAACGCGCCACGTACGTCGGGCTACGGTCGACGCTTTGAGTATGAGGGCACCGAAGGCGCCCGGCTTTGGTAAGTGGTGTCACGTACGTGTGGCTACGCCTGACCCTTTTAGTGTGGGGGCGCCTTTGGCGCCTGGCTTTGGACCAAGTGCATATACTTGGACAAGTTGCAGGAAGCGCACATCTTTCTTAAGCTCTGAGCCGTAGGCCCTACGTGGAGCTCACCCTTCGGCTTTAAAAAAATGTCATCATCATAAATGTTAAAATTAAATCAAACCTCCTTCTTTCTTTCCCCTGCCCTTATCCCACGTTATGTGGGGTCGGCACAACATGTTTTTCTCTTCCATTCTCCTCTGTCTTTCGTCTCCTCAGCACTCACTCCTTTCTTTCTCATATCCTCTTTCACACAATCCATCTATCGTTTTTTGGGTCTACCATACGCTCTCCGTCCATCAACATTCATCCCTAACATTATTTTGCCTATATGGCATTCATCCCTCCTCATTACATGCCCATACCACGCTAACCTAGTACTCCTCATTTTCTCCGTTACTGGAGCTACTTTCAAACTTCCTCTTATATAGGTACTCATGAAATTTTGAAATTGAACAACATTTGAAAATTAAATCAAACCATACGGTTATAATGATACTTTCACGATTTGTTCTGCCAAAGTCGGTGCAGAGTTAGCTTAGACGGACTCTGCATCGTATCGATTAATAAATAGAAGTTATATTTTAAACTTTTCGATTCCATAAGCGCAATTACGAACATGTTTTAAAAACTGTGAGTAGTATGTACCTAATATACATAATATAATTATATTTTTTTATGATCAGCGGTCAAACCCTTTCCTTTTATTTTAATAAGTACCTATCCCATTCAATAATAATATTTGGTTTTATGAGATTAGCTTCTCTTAACATATTTTGTCAATTCTTACTTTCTCAAAATGAAACTTAAACCCACATGTTGCATATTATCAATCGGCTTTCAAAGCCCTTCATTTTGATACCCTACTCAATAGGTTTGCACGATATTTTTTTCTAAAGGTTGCGTAATATGACGTATTAAGTCCGCCATATTGTTTTTATAATGACGTCACATAGCCTATGTTACCCGGGATGACGTAAGGATTCTAATGATGTATCATACGTCTAAATCGGTTAAGGCATTCAGAAGTTAAGGTGGAATAAAGAAACTCACATACATACAAACATGAACGCTGAAAACAATACACTCTTTTTGTTTGGGCAGTCGTGTAATAAAATACAGAGTCACAAAACACAGACACAACCGGATGAGCATAAATTCATTAAAACAGTCAATAAAATAAATGTAAAAATAAAATTAAATAATTGAATTGTGAATTACAGAAATAAATTAAATTAAAAACATTAAAATAATAACAATAGTTAAATGTAAAAAATCGATCGACAATAATAAATAAAAAAAAGATTAGATAGCAATTATAATAAAAACATGTCATCAATTAAAATTAAAAAATTACCAATTATAATTTACGAATGTCGAATGAAGGCCGATCCATCTTTTAAGCATGGGTGAATCCCACCTGTCGGCAAACACCCTTAGAAGGCTGCTAGGGCTCCCCCGCATCCTTTCTAACAATGAGGCGCAGCGCTTCCTCATGATCGCATGAAAGCCGTCAATCCCCGCCTCCGTAAACATGCCCGAAGCACTGCACCTCCGATGAAGCCCCAGCAACGCCCTAAATGCATTATTATATTGCACCCGGAGTGCGCTGTACGTCCTCTGCGCATAATTGACCCAGAGATTGCAGGAGTAAAAGCACTGGCAGTATGCCCTAAATAGCGTTAGTTTTACTTTTCTAGTACAGCTTGCAAATCTCCGAGCCAACATATTGCAGCGAACAGACAGCGCCCTCCGCTCTCTCTCTATGTCCATATTGTCAGAGAGGTCTTCAGTGACCCAGTGGCCCTTAATGCTTAATCCTACCGTGCCACGATTAGCCTTGATGAGACATGAGTTTAGCTCTAGGGATGCTTTGAGAAGTAATGCATTTTTATTCGCAATATGAATGCTTAGAACGATATAACTTTAAAAAATATGATATTAGCTGAAATAGCTTAAAAAAGTTCTTCAATGTATTTAATGCTTGTCTAAATGTAATTGTATAAATTACGGCTAAATGCCTCGACAGCATTTGCAAAGCCTTGCCAAGCGTCTAAGCAGTCCATAAAATACATACAAACAACATCTATACATATAATAAAGCTGAAGACGGTCGAAAGTCTGTACATGGAAGATATTTGAAAAAAAGTTGGCTGGGGATACTTAGAATCGATAACAGAACACGTTCCAAAAGTTTTTAGAATTTTTGTCTGTTTGTCTGTTTATCTGTTTATCTGTTTGTCTGTTTATTTGAACGCGCATCACGTAAAAACGGCTGAACGGATTTTGATGAAAACTTTACTAATCTGTCGAGAAAATTCCCGGCCAGGTTATAGGCTATAAAAATTCAACCCCTAAAAGGGGGGGTAGCCACAACACTCGATTGACTTAAGTTTGCCCCTGAATCTTATGGCGCTACTTAGGAAGGAGGGGCAAACTTTTTTCAAATATGTGCTACCACTATTGAGTACCCTGGTAAACTAACAGATGGCGCTGAATTTAATACATTGTGACATGAATAAGCCACCGAGGACAGATTTTGCCAAATTAACTCTAAGTTTCAGAGGGGGTACGGATATCAACAAAAATAATTGAATAATTATGTAGATTTAATAAACTAATAATACAACAAAATTAAACGACAGTAAATTAATTGCCCCTCATTGCACAGTGCCATCTTTTGGGGAACTGAGTAAAAATGAAGTTATCAAGAAAATTAAAAATGAGTTTACATAGTTACGTAGTGGTAAAATAAACACACATACCAACACGCGTATAATTGCATAATTATTTAAAATTATAAATTTTCTCTATTATGAATTATACCCAATCGTAATTATATCGCACCCATATCAAATCCATATTCATACGTAGGTATCGCCTCATTTAAGCACTTAATAATGGCCACGAAGGTGGGTACTTTGAGAAAAAAACATTGACCTCTGTCATTCGCAGTGCCGGATTAACCCTTTTAAGCAAAATACCGGGGCACCAAAACCGTAGGCAAAAAAAAACGGGCAGGCTGCATCAGCATTGCAGTCGTCGTGGAGTAGGTACAGTCAACGGTAAAAATATGGGTGTACAAATCATCTCAAAAATATGTCCCATAACTCTTATGTCAGTGAATTAAGAACTATGGGACATATTTCTGAGTAAGTTGTCTACACCCATCTTTTTACCGTTGACTGTACCTACATGAAACTTTTATACGTGTACATGTACCCATCTAATAACGAAGGGTCGTAGGGATCAAGTAAGAGAGTGAGGGTACGTAAGAACATCTCCAACGTAGGCTTTCGATTTGACCTAACGCGGAGGCCCTTAAAGTCATGGAAAAAAATCTTGCTTTCGGGCTTGCAGCCAGCCGATTTTTTCGACATAGGTTACTGATTTTATAGCGAATTTTGCTCTCTTGCACGCCAGATTTGTCGGCCAAGCCGAGTTGCTCCTTAGCCGCGATCCTGAGACCTAACTGTCAAAGTGTTATAAGGGGCCCCGTGAAGGCCGAAAACTAAAAGCATCCTATCAAGTAGCGCTTTCGAGTGAAGCCAAAGAGCGAGCAGTAGAAGAGTCGTGATTACATGCATAGATTCTATTTCAAGCCACTCTTTTGCAGTTCGGCGTAAGGTCTTATGCGAGGTCTTCTGCCTTATGGAAAAGTTGATCTTCTGCCTTAATTACACTTGGGCGTGGATCCAAATCCAAGTTTCCTCTTTCGCAGCTGGGCGTTCTGCCTTGCTCACACTTCACATTCACTTGGTCAATTCCAAGCTCTGCTTTCTTGTATCTTTTCTGTATGAAAACAACCTCGCTGAGACCCTTAAATATCGAGCCCTATGCGAAGCTAGGCTGATAGAAAACTGTCCCATCCCTTCTCTGTATGAAATCCTGGATTCGCGCCTGGTTGGGACTAAAAGCAAAATGTACAACTGTCTATCAAATTGCGTTTATTATATCGAAAAATTTTTTTACATTATAAGATATGATAAAGGTGACATTCGGGTGGCGACTGCAGCAGCATTACTCTGTTGCAACGTTACTGCTGCAGCACTGTCAATTTTCGTGATAAAATTGTGTGACTGATTTCCATACTAAAAGACAAAATGTACAACTGTCTATCAAATTGCGTTTTTATATCGAAAAATTTTCGCGTTTGCTTCGCTCGCGTTTTCAATAACTTTCTAAGATATGGCGACTGCAGCAGCATTACTCTGTTGCAACATTACTGCTGCAGCACTGCCAATTTTCGTAATAAAATGATGTGACTGATTTCCATACTGAAAGTAGAAATGTACAACCGTCTATCAAATTGCGTTTTTATATCGAAACATTTTCGCGTTTGCTTCGCTCGCGTTTTCAATAACTTTCTAAGATATGGCGACTGCAGCAGCATTACTCTGTTGCAACGTTACTGCTGCAGCACTCTCAATTTTCGTGATAAAATTATGTGATTGATTTCCATACTAATAGAAAAAATGTACAACTGTCTATCAAATTGCATTTTTAATCGAAAAAGTTTCGCGCTCGCTTCGCTCGCGTTTTTTAATAACTTTCTAAGATATGGCGACTGCAGCAGCGTTACTCTGTTGCAACATTACTGCTGCAGCACTGTCAATTTTCGTGATAAAATTATGAGACTGATTTCCATACTAAACGTAAAAATGTACAACTGTCTATCAAATTGCGTTTTTATATCGAAAAATTTTCGCGCTCGCTTCGCTCGCGTTTTCAAAAACTTTCTAAGATATGGCGACTACAGCAGCATTACTCTGTTGCAACATTACTGCTGCATCACTGTAAATTTTCGTGATAAAATTATGAGACTGATTTCCATACTAAACGTAAAAATGTACAACTGTCAATCAAATTGCGTTTTTATATCAAAAAATTTTCGCGCTCGCTTCGCTCGCGTTTTCAAAAACTTTCTAAGATATGGCGACTACAGCAGCATTACTCTGTTGCAACATTACTGCTGCAGCACTGTAAATTTTCGTGATAAAATTATGAGACTGATTTCCATACTAAACGTAAAAATGTACAACTGTCTATCAAATTGCGTTTTTATATCGAAAAATTTTCGCGCTCGCTTCGCTCGCGTTTTCAAAACTTTCTAAGATATGGCGACTACAGCAGCATTACTCTGTTGCAACAGTACTGCTGCAGCACTGTTAATTTTCGTGATAAAATTATGTGACTGATTTCCATACTAAAAGTAAAAATGTACAACTGTCTATCACATTGCGTTTTTATATCGAAAAAATTTCGCGTTTTCATTCACTTTCTATGATATGGCGACTACAGCAGCATTACTCTGTTGCAATGTTACTGCTGCAGCACTGTCAATTTTCGTGATAAAATGATGTGACTGATTTCCATTCTCAGCTGTAATGCGGCAATGAACGTCACTCAACTTACCAAAAAAAATCAATGTAATCTCGATGACCCTAGGGAGAGGGGGCACCATGGTCTAGAAATGCTTAGGGCATCAAAATATCTTAATCCGGCACTGGTCGTTTGCGGAGTCAAACGATTTGGGACTCGCATTTTATACGCGTTACCATGCCTTCCCGAAAAAAATCGAATCATTCGCGAAAGTCTCGCAATGCATTGGCTTACAAGGGGCACGTGGTCTTCCTCAGGAGTCTGAAGAAGACCACGGTGAGTGGGTGGCGCTCTAGCCAGGCAGGCCGCTTCGCTTTCGCTCGCGCGCGTATACCTTACTGTATCGTCCGATATACAACTACTTACTACTCTGTCGTTTAAATCACGTGTAAAATTTGAATAAGGGCGAAAAAAAATATTGATTTTGGAGTGTAGTTTTATTTAGTGGTACCTAATTGTAAAATATTTTATCTGGACTACAGTCCTCTAGCATATCCATCTGTCAACTTTACTTCAAGTTCCGCCTCCAGGGGAGAGGGAGAGAAATTAGGATTAGAAATTAGCCGCTTACTGACACAGACCGAATTCCACGCGGGCGGAGCCGCGGGCACAGCTAGTTTTTAAATAGTATGTTGGCATTCGCCTCCGAATTTGGAACGCACGTGTGTTGCCAGCATACTAACGAGACAAACAGTTTTTAGCTGTCCGTGCGCAATGTGATCGCCATAATCGTTATGTCAATTACATAAAGTTGTGTTCATGCAATTATACACGCTTGAAACTTGGTCTCGAAACAGGACATCGTTAATTAAAAGTTTTAACGATTTTTTTATCATTTCATAAGTTCGAAACTCCCGAGAGGTTAAAGCGTTAATTTATTATACACTTTCTTTTTAAGAATTTCTATGTTCACATTGAATTAAACAGTTTATGATGTCCTCCTACTTAGCATGGCGACTTGATACGTGGTCAGTAACAAGTATGTATGGTGGATGAACCTGACACACATGGCAGGCAAAATTAAACCTTCCATCAATGATACAAGGACTTTGACACGTGAAAGCTTTTCTCGCTTTATTTGTACAGGTCGTTCACCTTGGCTTTCTGGAAGGTCACTCCGTTATCTACTCAATCGATTGACTGACAGGAACTTATCGACTACTCGATTGTGTCGTAGATTACATCAAGTGGCATTATGGATATCAATTCTATTGTGCTATTATCTCCAACCTCCTGCAATATTTCTAACTACGTCACTTGACAGTATTACCGAGTAATCCCTTTCAAGTGTCCACGGGAATGTTGTGTGAAGTAATAATATTCTCCCAGATGTTAAATTTGCGTATCTCTCGAAGTTATGATACCTCGTCACGCCTAAAGGCGTGTGTGTAAGTAGGTATATGTAATAAACTGGCAGAAGTGTTTATCCTTAACACGTCATAAGGAGTTAAGGACATGCTATAAAGTAGGTACTTTAGGTGTCTATTGACAGTATTAACTCGCATACGAATCATACAATAGGTACGTAACTTTGTACTTTAAACGCATAATGCAATGGAGTGTTGTTATATGTGCCTACTTGTTTTCAAATATATTTTAAAATAGGCTATCGCACATGACAGTCGTATTCTGAATCCTTTGGGATTTTTTTCAATACCTACTTCCTACGTGTCGTAAAAACACTAAACACTTGCTCCGTGCTGACCGTGCGTTATGAAATGAACCACAGTACGTAATTGATAATTATGTTTTTCTGTGAGAGGACCAAAAAATGTGGGATTTGCTATTAGAATCGGAGCGCCGGCTTTATTTTTATTATGGCACGGTGTATGAGCCTACTTTCGCTCGATGAGAAACACAAGTGGTATCAAGTTTAACCACTATTGCATGCTGTAAAAGTATAAATGCATCCACTTCAGACGTACCGATTGTACATATGCACATGAATTGCTGCAGTTAGCCGACCACTTCGAACTTCAACAGTCGCATCGTTTCAATGATCGTTAAGAACATCTTAATTGCAAATGGCAAGAATGTTGCAGGAAACTCTATGATTGCGGTGAATTAAGCAGTCTCATGTTGTTAACAATGTATCGTAACTACTCTTATCTACTAAAAAGGCGCTTGTAAACTTTATGGTTTTAAATTGGGTGGATTTCACAATCGATCTCACCAACCTGAGCTGTCTAGCTCAGCAATTAATTAGAGGAAGATTTTATATTAATAATACTATTGTATAAGTTGTATAACATACCTATGTGTCCTGTGTGCTGGAAGTTTGTGGGCGCTCCGATCATGGAGCGGTCTATTCTCCGGCGCGTCCGCTGGGCCTGCGCGGCGGGCTGGTAGCAGCACGCGAACCACTGAAGCCAGATCTCACCACCGGTACCGGCCATTTTCAATCACTAAACCGTCCACTACTAGCTCCAGTCACTTGCGCGTGTCAACGCGGCTTAAGAATTCGAATTTCAAATTCGAATTCTCTTTTTTTTAATTAATTCAAGCACTTTCTGTTTCTACTGTACCAGAATTTCTGATTATTTTTTCCAATTTTAAATTTGAATATCGAATGTAGAATGTGGAATAAACACTGAGTGGTACTGTAGCACGATAACACGGAACACTGTCACTTATTGAAGAGCCCGCTTCAGATAATCTTCTTGGAATCGAGGTTTATATAACGCGCGATGATCTCCTCTCCACAGATAACGACGGGTGCATGATGTTGATGCTCCGATAACTGGAACGGAAGAAACGATACTGTTAAAGTTTGCTTTCTCTTTTAAACTAAAGCTTACTAATTTGATAATGGTAAATAAACATATGTTGATGGAAATATTCTTAATGATGTTGACAAGACATTATAAATGTAATTTTAATGGTTAATTAAATTATAAACTCATTTGTGGACCTTTTTCATATAATGTTATATGTAAAGTTTGTTTAATAATTTAACAAAGACATACAAACGATCTTTCTTCAAATTAAAAACAACGATATTGATAACAACTTGGTTTGATAAAGATATTGCTCCTTCTGGAACGACTTGTAATGCCATACAATGCTGTTAAAAGTCATTGAGTTAATATGCATAGGGGCGAAGTCGAATCATGAATTCATATTTAGAAACAAACGGGTTATAAAAATATGATCTTAACCTCCTCTTGTTTAAATAGAAAATGTGTGGGAAAAAGATAGGTAAGTACATTCATTCGCAAGTTTTTACGACGTATTAGAAACTACAATACCTACTTACAAATATTCTTTATTACACACAGAAAGAAACAATGTACAACTCAAGGTATAAATTATTGGAAACCATTTACAACAAAGCGGTCTTGTCGCTAAAGAGAAATCCCATCCAGACAATCTTAGCGGAGTTAGTGCAGAAAGCTTATATATAAAGTATTAAATGAGTGGTGCCGAAGATTTATCCATCATCATGGCCCTAAAATATCCCTCATATCTTCAATACTTAAAGGACCGGTTGAAAACGAAATGTGGTTGATCATTTGCTATAATATGCGACACTTTTACATCCTTTCTTAGAAAACAGACTGCAAAAGCGTGTCGGCACCGGGGTGCGAGCGTGGGGCGGCCGTGGGCGCAAACTTACCGAGGGACTCACACTCAACCCGCCTCAAGTCCACTTATATCCTCACTCTATTCTAGAACGAACAGAATCTGCCAATAAGAAGTAGATTTGCGGGTAAGTTAATGGCCTTGAGACATCTCTACAATCTGTAGGATAGATCGGTAACTGACAGAATCGTGGACAACTATATAGTGACAGCTGCAAGACAGCTGGCTTATCTGATGAGTGATACAGGCGTGAAGATCACTGATGAGGAAATTTAAGAGAAATTCTCAGTGCTGTTTCAGTTGCCATGTGAGATTTCGATAAGGCAGTAGAGCTACCTAGGTATAGTATGTTTGAAAAATAAAAATCGAGAATTTTTGAGTGTTAACAGTTCTTTGGACAAATTCTGAATTTGGCCCATGTTAGTCGGTAGCCGGCATTAGGACAGTTTACCCTTAGAACATTTGTTGCATAAAATCAACTTGTAAAATAGAAACTTATGGAGAGTTTTCTATTTGTAAAATAAACGAGACCCAAAAGAAATGACTGTGTTTGTATTCTGTGAAACAATGTGGTATTAACTTTCTTATTATTTACACCATCAATAACAAGAATATACCTACAGAATTCTTATTGCAACGGCACGCAACGGAAGCGATAAGGCCATGTTTAGAAACATTTTATTTCTACTAGAATGCACAATACACACACCAGAGAAAAAAACCGGGCAAGTGCGAGTCGGACTCGCGCACGAAGGGTTCCGTACCATAATGAAAAAAAAAAATGCAAAAAAAAAACGGTCACCCATCCAAGTATTGACCACGCCCGACGTTGCTTAACTTTGGTCAAAAATCACGTTTGTTGTATGGGAGCCCCATTTAAATCTTTATTTTATTCTGTTTTTAGTATTTGTTGTTATAGCGGCAACAGAAATACATCATCTGTGAAAATTTTAACTGTCTAGCTATCACGGTTCGTGAGATACAGCCTGGTGACAGACAGACGGACGGACGGACGGACAGCGAAGTCTTAGTAATAGGGTCCCGTTTTACCTTCTGGGTACGGAACCCTAAAAACAGTGAAAGTTGATAAGATAACATATCCGAAAGCACAGGTAGAAAGAAGTGTTCCAGCCGGATTAATACGTGATCTATCGCCAACCTGATTATTGCTGTCGGCAAGTATGATTTGTTTTTATGACACCCTGTGACGGCTGTAACATGGCGCCCATGGCTATTTACTTTTGCAAAAACCAGCGATGCCAATTACTATTACCTAACTATCAAGTTTAGCTTTCCGAAATGCTTTAAGTTAGGAGTGTTGGACACTGAAGTGCGACCACGCTAACTCTGCATGGTATTTCTCTCACTTTCTTATATGTTCAAGTCATGCAAAGTTAGCTTAAACAGACTGAAGATATCGCCAAGTTCTTGATATCTCGGCAAAACCTATCTTCAATGTCACTCATTAGGTATCCAAAAATAATGTGGAATACCTCGCCAGTTTGCACAGTGTCAAGCCTGTCTTACGAGCGTGAACTAACAACCCATACTGTCCAAAACCGGTATACACGGTATACCTGTATAGTGGTCCGACAAAACATGTTACCGATACCACTCATCTCGGTTAAGATAAACACACCATTAACTTCCTAACCTACATCTTTTGCACAATTAGCAATATTTGGAAAACGTTTTGATTAATTCGGCCTCTGATCTGTATCAACGCACTAAAACTATTGATTTGAATAGAGAAAGCTACCTTGACCAAAACTTAAACAAATGGGAAATTTTATAGCCGTGTGTGTTTCCGAGAGAGTTGGAATTCATATGATTTGACAGCTTTAAAAAAAATAAAAAAAATAAAAGCTTTGTATGGTAATTTATGAACAAAACAACTTTAGAAGGTACTCGTATCAAAGGTTGGATCACGTTACACCATTTGGGAGTCGAGTTGTAAATGCCTGTATCCTTTAGTACGTGTGGGATATTCTTTGTAACAAATGGAATAAATAAAATAATGCACTACTTATACGCACCCTGCTAATATGACTTTTATTGAGGAAAGAGCTGTACCTCGCTAGAGTCCGTCGCCTGTCAAGTTTCAAATGAAGTTCTAAGGGCGCGGCTATACCTACCTAGCCACTGGCAAGAGTGCCAAATTGGTGCAAATTTAGCGTGGTCGGGGTCTAGCAAACCACAAAAGGAAGCCAGTGTGAGTTATTTTTTATCTGTTCTTACTCATTTCATTTATTATAGTGCAAGAAAATATAAGACGTACCTACCTATAAATTGTATTATTTCGTTGACCGGTCGATAACAAGTCATTGCTGTTATCAGCTCCTAATTGGTCGATGACGAGTGAAAGTGTATCGCCGGACGAGAGCGAAAGTCCACGTCTCGACTGCACTTAGACTGCATTGTCAAGATATTCGGAGCATTAAGGCTTACTTTCCCGCCAAAAGTGCTGTCTTAAACGACACGAATAACTAAAAATGCACTGCAAAACTTCATACTATCGGGTATAAAAATTGTCACTATTTACTTTTCAACTGTTTGTCAATTATAACACTTGTAAACAATCTATATATTTACACTTATACTTTATCTTGTTTACAATGTCGTAAAAACAGGCCTTTCAACATTCTTGTGCACTTACCAATAATAACTTCTATT